>NC_067304.1:3015301-4304548 GCF_020740795.1 Apus apus
CTGCCTGGCTGAGATCAGGTGTAAATCACAGCTCTCCCAGGAACAGCCTCAGTTTGCCCTGGGGAGATCCTGCCCCACACGAGGGGCAGCTGTGCCTGGAATGGGTTGGGGGCTTTGGTGACATCCCTGCAGCCCTGGAGCAAGGTGGGAGGAGCACGGAGCAGCCCACAAGCCTCACTGGCCCCTCAGCTCCCCAGGCTCACCTGCCCCTTCCCATCTTGTCTCCACTCTCTGCTCCAGTGGGGCTGGTTTGGGTATTATTTTTTGGTTTGTGGTTTTATTTGTTTTTTGTTTTGTTTTTTTTTTTCCTTCCTGTGCATCTCAAACACCATCTGGGCTTGAAATGATCAGGGGCTGAGTCACCAACCTGCCTCCTCGCTGCATGGGGAGATAGGGAGATGATTCTCCCACAGGGCTGGGAACCCACACGAGCCCCCAAGGGACCAGTGAGCCCTGGGAATAAAGAGCCTGGAGGGTGGGATCCAGGGAAACTCCCAGCCTTCTACTAAGATTTTCTGGCACTGGTGGAGTAGCTGAGTGTCTGGCCAAGAGGAGGGATGCTCAGTAGTATGGATGGCATCTCCAGCTCTCCAATGCTGCCCAGTTGAGCCCAGTTTAGCTCTAGCCTGGGCACTGGCAGCACTGGTTGGCTCTCTCTGGTGGGAGCTGAGAGCACATGCACGGTGGCTGCTGCTGCTGCTTTTCCTGCCTGCTGCAGCAGAACCTGATTTTTTTTTCTTGTTTCTCTCCTAATCTTAGGTAATTAAGGGGGAAATTCAATTACCAGTCAGCAAATATGCAAGTGAGATGGGAGAAGCAGCCTGGGTGCCCAGGCTGGGGAGGAAGGAGGGTGGGGGAGCTGAGCAGCAGGGTTTGCTCTCCAGTATCTGTACCCGCCGGGTCCTGCGTGGTCCCTGGTGCTGGTGCTCCTGGGAGCAGGAGAAAAGCCCACCAGCACTGAGGTCTGCCTCGTACCAGTGTCCCCACTTCTGTGGGGCTGGACACAAAGCTGATGCCCCAGCCTGCTTCTTCTCTCCACAGGCGAGTGCTGGAGGCGGCCAAGAGGGCGAACCAGACGGGACACTTCATCTGGATGGGTTCGGACAGTTGGGGCTCCAAAATCTCCCCTGTCCTGCACCTGGAGGAGGTGGCCGAGGGCTCTGTCACCATCCTGCCCAAGCGGGTCTCAGTCAGAGGTGAGGGGCTGTGCTGGGTGGGCTGTCCCTCCTCAGCCTGTGAGGTTTTGACTTGGTGTTTTGCAGCAGGTCTTCCCTGAGCGGGTTTTCCAGTCCGCAGTTTTGCTGGGACAAAAACCCAACACACTCGTGTGTCCCTTGACCCTCACGAGACACCCCCCTTCCCCTCTTCTGGGGGAGTTTTTGGACCACGTTCAGCATCTTTCTGCCATCCTAGTGATTTATCCCCTCCACCCCCTCTTCCCTGGGCAGGTTTCGACCGCTACTTCTCCAGCAGAACCCTGGACAACAACCGCCGAAACATCTGGTTTGCCGAGTTTTGGGAGGACAATTTCCACTGCAAGCTGAGCAGACACGCTCTGAAGAAGGGCAGCAGCATCAAGAAGTGCACCAGTAAGAGCTGTGGGGATGCTGTGTGTGTTGCTCTGTCACACGGGGGTGCAGAGGGACCTGAAGGTGACGGCAGAGACCTCAGGGCAGGTGTTAGAAAAGTTTCACTTGGTTTTTCCCTTTGGGGACTTTGAGCTCAGCCATGTCCTGATTGCTGCAGAGCTGCCAGCCCAGCTCAGGGCACTTCCGTGGGAATTAATGGTCTGTGCATGCAGGTCTTAGTATTAGGATTAGGTTTTTTTTTGGACTCAGTATCAGAGCCAGGTGGGAATCTGGAGAAGGCTGGAGAAACGTTTCTGGGGCGTGGGGAATGTGGGCGGTGCAGAGCTGCTCACCTGCATGGATGCTTGGGTGTCTGCTGGGCTCGTGATGGTGGGAGCTGCCTTAAAAGTGGACAGAAAAGCATTTCTGTGCATTCTCTGAGCTGTGGGTGACCCAGGAGCTGTGGAGATGTCTTGGTGTGTGAGTGGGCACGGTCCCCGTGCAGAGCTCCCAGGGCTGCTCCCTCTCCTGCACCCTTCTTGCGTATCACCCTTCCCTTCACCCCATCTTCTGTGGGTGCAAAATCGCCCAGATTTGGGGCTGAATTCTGCCTCGTGTCACAGCATTTGGACAACTGTCTCCTTCTCATCTCCCTGTTGTCCCACGTGAGGCACGAAGCCACCGGTGCGTCCTTGGTCCCTCGCGAACAGCTCCTGCCTCACCTGAACAGACTAAAACCTGGGGAGGTTGCAGAGAAATTAGGCTAATTAATAGCACAGGGTCAGGATCTGGCTCTTGCTTGTGGCTGTGGCCACAGTGTGCCCGTGCCTGCAGGGAGGGTGCTGCTGGGTGCCCCACAGGAGGGTGCAGGGGTGCCCAGAGGGGAGATGATCACCCCGGGGATGTGCTGGAGTGATGTCTGCAAACTGCTTTGCTGTCCCTTTGCTGCTCCAGGCAGGGACACTCCTCACACCCCCCACTGTGCATTTTTACCCATTTCCAGCTCAAAGAGGCTTGTGGGGATTAATGCCATAAACAAGGTGACCGGGGGATCCGTCTTGTTGACAGCCCTGCTGCAGAGATGATGGTTGGAGACTCAGGGAGTTGGTGACATGTTTACAGAGGGATGGGGGAGATTTACTGCCTGCCTGGCACCAGCTGAAGACAGATAATGACATGGCAGCTCACAGGCTGTGGTGTGGCAGGACTTGGGGACACTTGTGTGTCCCCCCTGTCCCCTCAGGAGGGATGTCTGTGGAATCTGTGCTGTGTCAGCAGGTGGGTGGACCTGGTTGTGCCTGGAAAGTTTGATCATTAAGGGTATTTTTTCCCCCCCTGCTTTCACCACTGAGGATGCAAGGGCTGGTGCTTCCACTCCCTTTCCCTTGCAGACATTCCCCAAATGTTCAGCTGATGATTTGGGGACACTTCTCCACTCCTGCAAGGGCTTTCCAGTGCTGCAGCTTCCCCAGGTAGCCTTGTGGCTAAATGCACAGCTTGGTAAGCAGCGAGGACATGCAAGGAAAATCGGCCACGGCCTTGGGGACCTGAGAGCTCCTCATCTTTTCCCGTTGCATCAAGACATTCCCAGCACCAGGAAATGCACGAGCAGGTCCTGCAAACCACTGATCTCTTCATCTTCATAGTAATGTAGCATTTAAACAAGCAATATTTCAGGGCTGAGGTATTAGTGGAGGCAGCTGAAACCGCGACATGGCAAATGTCCTAGGAACTGTCTTTAAATTATCTGGATTTGTCAGTAAATAAATTATCTGCTGAGCCTTTGCTTGGCAGATAAACGGGGAGGGGAAGGAATGCAGGACAAAGCAAATAACCTGCCTGGGGGGTTCCCCTCCCTCCTGCTTTGCACAGCTTATGCAAATGTCCCATTTGGGGCTGTTTTCTGCAGGGAATCGGACTGATGAGTTTGGGTAGAGCCCAACATGCCCAGAGAAATGCCTGATTTGCTTGCTTTTTCATCCCGAAAACCAAGCCAAAGGATCCCACCACCAGCCAGGACAGCTCTTGCTGATGTATGGGAGAGCTGGAGGGAAGGTGAGGGGCTGGGGAGAGGCACAAGGTTTTGGGGTGATTCCCACTCGCAGCTGCTCGTGTTGGCTTTTTTCCTTTTTTTCTTCTCTCTCTGGTCTCTTCTCAACACGGGCTTGTTTGCTTTGTGGCACTGGCTGTTTTCCAGCACCCCAGCCAGGACAATGGGACAATTCCATCAGATCCAGTGCTGTCCAAGCAGGCACAGCCAGCCTGGCCATGAGGGCAGCTCAAGCCTTCATTGCAGAGAGATGTTTGCAGTCAGCAACCCTCACTGAAGACAGTCCCTGCTCCCCAGATGGGCTCACCCAGCCCCAACACGCAGCCATGGGGGAGATTTGGACACACAGAGGTGACACTGTCCCCCAGCTCCCCATAGCAGCACTATGAGTGATTTTGATGAGCTCCTGCTGAAACTGGTGCTGGGTTGTGATGGGAATTGATGCTAATCCCACCCCATCCCCTGCTTGAGAAGATTATGGTGTCTGTCCTCCTAAGGGGGCCTGTGGAGGCTCATCATGATCTTGAAAATCAATTATCATCCCTGTGGAATGATGGCTGACCCTGCAAATTATCATCAGCGGGGTCAGATCCCTTTTGCAGCCCTAATCTACTGTGGATTTGGTGGAGATTTATTGTCTCTGTGCTGGGAATGAGCCTCAGGTTTCAGCTCCATGTTGTTCCCTCTGTGCACCCACCTAATTCTCATCTGCAAGAAGCAGCTGGAGCTTGGGGTGAGGTTCCCAACCACAGCTCTGGAGACCTTCACTGCTCTGCAATGGCTCAGCTTCAGCACTGGATCCAGCTTCTCCCAGCTTCTCCCAGGCTGATGCTGCTCACCAGAGGGATGTTTGGGAGGAAGATCCAGCCCCCACAGCCTGTGTTACCCCAGTGGGTTGTGTTTTGCTGGTTTGTGGGATTTGAGGTGCCTGCTAGGAAGCTGAGGAGCTGGGAAGGGATGAATCCTGGGTGTCCCTGAGGCTCAGCAGCCTCTGCAGAGTGGCAGGATGGTGCTGGGAGTGGCAGCAGGGCAGGGCCATCCCTGTGGGCTCAGCTCCCTGGACAGTCTATTACACCCTTGTTTTTAATGGGTAATTATCTTGACAAGATCGAGTGGCTGGTCTGTGCCTGTGAGATGAATGCAGGGAAAGGCCCAAAGTTGAGGGAGAAGATTAATAGTCCTTGTCAATGATGTGGAAGAAAGGAAAACTTGACGGGTTTTGCCTGAGTAATCTCCATGGAGCCCAAAAGCATTTTTATAACTTTGAAGGATGGGCTATAAATTCACCTCCTTGATATCATCTTTTCTTGCTGGTCAGTCTGCTATCAGTTTGCTTTGGTGTCTTGTCAGTGGCACATTTGTCTCTCCATCCTGCTGCAGGAACCTCCAGGTGTGCAGCTCTCGGGGCCATTCCCACTCTTTGGAGTTCTGCTCCGTATCCAGTGCTGGCTCTATCCCACCTTCCTACAGCAGGGAGGGAAGCAGCAACCACAGCTTGTTTGTGCTCTTCTCTCCCTGTCTGCACGGGCTGTGTGTCCTGGTCCTCTGCAGTCACCATAAATCCCCACCAGCCATCAGGGAGCATCCATGCACGGTGGAGCCAGAATTAAATGTGGACACCCTTGGGTGGCTTTCTAGGATGTCTCTGCCTCTCTGGAGGATGCAGCCTGTGCCTTTGGCTCCTGGAGAAACCCTCCTGCCCTTGGCTGCTGCCAAGGAGCTGTGGCCTGGCAGGGAGCCTGGCTGTGATGAAGGTGCAGAGGCTGTGGTTCCATCGTGGCATCTCCCTATGGGAGACACTTTCTTAGCTGTAATTAACAGCACGTTGCATTAATTGGTGTCTTCTGCTAAATGATTAATGTGTTTCTAGTCCTCTTATGGGTGGTTATGACAGGAGAGGCTGGCAGCTGTCTCTGGGAATTACTGGATCCTTGTGGGATCCTACAAGTTGGGATGGAAAAAGAGGCTGCCAAGGGTTGTGGGGTCAGGGGCATGGGAGGGTGGCAGGGGGTGACCAGGTGAGCAGGGTGACAGGAGGATTTGGGAATGTGATGGAGGATACACAGCTGGTGAGGGACACAGCCTGAGTGATCCCTTGGAAGAGAGTGGGAACTCCTGGTCAGCCCATGAGGGTGGGGGTGGGACATGGATCACAGCCCAACCCGTGTCCTGCTGGGAGACCTGGCAATAGGGGGATGTCCCAAGGCTCTGGGATGTGACATCCTGAGGGCTCTTGGAAGTGCAGCCTAGTGCCAGCTCCCACGTTTTCAGAAAGGCATTACAGGGAGGTTGGGTGGTTATTTCCCCAGTTTAAATGTGTTTTTTTGGCTGCACTTCACCCTCCTCCTGCCCTCAGACACAGCTCACCTACCCAAACCTTACCAATGTGCTGCTCAGAGGATCTGGGGTGAGAGTCACAGTGTCCCCTGGCTGTCCCTCCAGATAGGGGGGACACAAGTGAGCAGAAGAATTTCAGCTGCTGGAGAGGCTCAGGCCCTGAGCCCTGGCTCTGCCAAGCACATCTGCAATGTGAGGTGTGTTTGGGAAGGAGTTGGGGGTTGTTTGAGATGCATTTCTGTCCTGCTGCTCCCCCTTAGGCTGTGCCTGAGCTTCTTGCTGGGAAAGAGACGTCCTGGCTGGCTGAGGAGTTTGTAGTTTTGGAAATGGGGTTGGAGTTTCTGGCTGCTTCAGTCTTGAGATTGAACGGGTTTGTTTGCAAGGGTTTGGCTGCAGGAGAAACGTCCCTGTGGGGCAGGGCTGGGCTGGCAGGGAGATAGCAGCCCCATTCTGTGTGTCTCCACAGACCGGGAGCGCATCGGGCAGGACTCCTCCTACGAGCAGGAGGGCAAGGTTCAGTTTGTCATCGACGCTGTCTATGCCATGGGCCACGCTCTGCACAACATGCACAAGACCCTCTGCCCTGGCAAGGTGGGTTTGTGCCCCAGGATGGACCCGGTGGATGGTGTGGAGCTGCTCAAGTACATCCGCAGTGTCAACTTCTCAGGTCTGTCCACCCCTGGGGGGGTGGGGAGGGACATCCCCGTGGGGCTCAGGTTGTCCCCCCGTGATGGGTCACACTGCAACACCCACAATTTGCTCATGTTACTGTTTGGCACTGCAAATGCTGGGTGCAGACAGGGTACTTCTGCATCAGATGAGCAGATGAGGAGGTCTGAGCTTCCAGATCTCCTGGGAGCCTTTGGAGAGTAACCCAGGAGTCATCCTGCCCATTCCCTGCCATCCTGCCTCCCCCTGGCACCTCCTTGCATCCTGGCTGGCAGAGCTCCCACTGAATCATGCTGCTGTGTCCTTGTCTGTCTGCAGATCTCCTCTGGAAACACATCTTTTCCTCTGCTCTATCTCCTTAATAAACATTTTCTGTCTTGTTCTCCTTATTGCTTCTATTTATCTCCACTCTGTGATCTCTCTCGCAATGTCTCTTGTATTTATTTTTCCCTCTTGCTTGGTTTTTCTCTTCTTTTTGTTAGTGTTTATCTCAGTTCACTTGATTTAATTTTAAAGCTGTTTCCCCTCCTTTCTTAAAAGAAGCAGTAAAATGGGCTGGTTTAACAGTCTGAGAGCTCTGGTTCCTGGGGGTGGTCAGTGGGTGATACCAGAAGTTCTCTGCACCAGTTCAGTTTTGGGGTTGGTTTTCAGCCTGGAAAAATGTTCTGGAGAAGAGAAAGTTCCAGGGAGACCTTAGAGCACCTTCCAGTGCCTGAAGGGGCTCCAGGAAAGTTGGGGAGGGACTTGGGACAAGGGCAGGGAGGGATGGGATGAAGGGGAATGGATTAAAACTGGAGGAGGGAGATTGAGGTTGGAGATGAGGAGGAAATTCTTTGGTGTGAGGGTGGTGAGACCCTGGCCCAGGTTGCCCAGGGAAGCTGTGGCTGCCCCATCCCTGGCAGTGTTGAAGGGCAGGTTGGATGGGGCTTGGAGCAACCTGGGCTGGTGGGAGGTGTCCCTGCCCATGCAGGGGGTTGAATCTAGATGATCTTGAAGGTCCCTTCCCACCAGCACCAGTCTGGTATTCTCTGGTTCTTTAACCCAATTGCTTCCTCCACCCTGTGCCTGTGCTGGCATCATCCTGGCAGCTTGTGGCATTCCCAGCAGTGAGAAACCCCACCCCAAGGAAGACCCATCAAACCAGAGTCCCCTTTGACACTGTCACCCCAGGGTGCTGTGGGTGCTGAGCCCTCCCTCTCTTGCAGGCATTGCTGGGACTCCCGTGACCTTCAACGAGAACGGGGACGCGCCGGGACGTTACGACATCTACCAGTACCAGATCAGGAACTCCACTGCTGAGTACAAGGTCATCGGGCAATGGGCTGACCACCTCCACCTCCAAGTAAGGCTGGGGCCTGGCTGGTGCCTGCAGCACGGCCGGGCAGAGTCCGTGCCAAGGGGAAGGTCCTGCAGATTTCTCTTGTGCCCATGGTGGCTAAGTAGGGTGTAGCAAACCCGGCTGGGAGCCTGTGGGTGCAAAGTTAGGCAGCCAGAATTGGGGGTGGTGGTGAGAGGGGAGGGTGCACTCTGAGTACACACTTGGGGTTTAGCCACAGTGACCCACCATCAGCACGTGTGGCAGGATCCCGTGGGCTCTGGGCATCCAGCTTTGCAGCTCTGAGAAGGGGTGGAGAAGCCAGAACAGGGCAGATGAGTTTTTCCCAGGGAAGCAGGGACTTTGTTGTGGGTTTCTGATGTTGAATCTTCCCAAAAGGTGGATGGAGAACTTCATACCTTCCCTGTCCCCATGCTGGGAAGGGCTGGGGCCTTTCGTGGGATGTAGTGATGGGTTGAAGGGCTGGACTTGCGAGCAGAGATGGGGCATCTCCTCATGCACCAGGGATGCTTGAGAGGTGCCCAGCTTGAGCATCAGCGGTGCCATCTCACCCTGCAGGTGGAGAACATGCTGTGGCCAGGGGGTGGGAGCCAGCTCCCCATCTCGATCTGCAGCCTGCCCTGCAAGCCAGGCGAGAGGAAGAAGATGGTGAAGGGCATCCCCTGCTGCTGGCACTGCGAGCGCTGCGACGGCTACCAGTACCAGCTGGACGAGTTCCACTGCAAGCGGTGCCACTTCACCGAGCGGCCCAACGAGAACCACACCAGCTGCACCCCCATCCCCATCATCAAGCTGGAGTGGAGCTCCCCCTGGGCTGTGGTGCCCGTCATCATCGCCATCCTGGGCATCATCGCCACCCTCTTCGTGGTGGTCACCTTCGTGCGCTACAACGATACGCCCATCGTCAAGGCGTCGGGGCGGGAGCTGAGCTATGTCCTGCTGACGGGCATCTTCCTCTGCTATGCCACCACCTTCCTCATGATTGCTGAGCCCGACCTGAGCACGTGCTCCTTGCGGCGCATCTTCCTCGGGCTGGGCATGAGCATCAGCTACGCCGCCCTGCTCACCAAGACCAACCGCATCTACCGCATCTTCGAGCAGGGCAAGAAGTCGGTCAGCGCCCCCCGGTTCATCAGCCCAGCTTCCCAGCTGGTCATCACCTTCAGCCTCATCTCCCTGCAGCTGGTGGGCGTCTGCATCTGGTTCATCGTGGACCCGTCTCACTCTGTCATTGACTACGAGGACCAGCGGACTACAAACCCCCACTTTGCCCGGGGCATCCTCAAATGTGACATTTCGGACCTTTCCCTCATCTGCTTGCTCGGGTACAGCATGCTCCTCATGGTCACCTGCACTGTCTATGCTATTAAGACCCGCGGGGTCCCGGAGACCTTTAACGAAGCCAAACCCATCGGGTTCACCATGTACACGACCTGCATTGTGTGGTTGGCCTTCATCCCTATCTTTTTTGGGACGTCGCAGTCGGCGGAAAAGGTAAGGGAGGAGGTGACCTGGCTGGTGTGACCCTGTGGGCTGCATGGAAGGGGCTGGGAGAGGCTGATGTGTCCTAAGGAAGGCAAGGTGCTCCTCTGCAGTCCTAGGAGTTGTGGTGGGAAGAATTGACTTGCAAACCTCTTGCTCTGCCAGGGAACAGAGGCCACTGCCTCCAACCCCATTTGCCTTTTCCCTTTTTTCTTCCTCACTCTTCTCTTCCTGGTTTTCTTGTTTCATTTCCTCCCTCTCCCTCCGGTTTTCTGGGCCCCCTTGGCCCCACTGCCCCTCCCTGGGGGCAGCCCAGGCTGCTGCCCTGTGGGCAGGGGGAGGGTGAGTCCCCAGGGCAAATCCAGGTCTCTGGTGATCACAAGCACCATTCCTGCATGGAAAAGGGACTGAGTGGTGCTTGGCTGGCTCCTTTTCCCAGTGCTGAGTCAGTTCTGGAGGCTGGAGAGACAGACCTGCCCTCCAAAATCCCTGAGAGCTGGAAGCAGAGGAGGGCAAGGGCAGAGGAGAGGGAGCAGAGCAACCCCCTGGTTCGTCCCCTCCTTCACGGGGCGTGTGGCAGCTTGTGGCTTCTCACTCCATTACCATTTTGCTGTGATTTTAATTAACATTCATGTGTTTGGCAACACAGACGATGACAAATTGCTCGGCTGAGCTGTGGTGGGACAGGGTGGCACAGGGCTGGGGGGGAGCAGAGCTGCTACCTCTCCCTAAGGGGTTTGGGGAGCCAAACATCCCCTACAGCCCCCAGCTGGATGTCACACACAATGTAGATGAGGCCAGCAGGGGTAATCCCAAAGGTGGATTTGTGCTGTGAAACAACCTGCCTGTCTGCCCTCCTCCTCATCCTCATCCCCCCTTGGGCTTGGCATGGAGGGTAGTCCCAGTGCCAGTACCCAGTGGAGCAAGGCCAGCCCAGATGAAGCTCCACGCTCAAGTGAGAGGGAGTGAGAACAAAGGAGGAAAAAAAAAAAAAATCTCATGAATGAGCCCAAAATCCCCTTTGCCTGCCAGCCAAAACAAGAATTGCATTTATGTTAAATGCAAACAGCTCATGCCTGCCAGCCCAGAGCTGCCTGTGACAAATAAACCTCAGTGCTGCTACTCCCTGGAAATCCCCGGGGTGACCCACTGCCTGGTTTCCCTCTCTGGACCCATCACAACTGGGACAATTTCTCCCGAGTGTGTCCTCCCCATGATGCTGAGCTGCTTGGAAACACCTACTGCAAAAGGGCCAGCGGTATTTTGCTGGGAAAGACCAGGAGATCTTTGGCTGTGGACACAAGAATTTCACACGTGTCCTGGAGAGCTGTCTCTGCTCAGAGCCTCACACCCTGGAGCTCGAGGAGAACGGGTCTGCACAGGAACCTTCAACACTGACTCAACCAAAAACATCTCTCCCAACCCAGCCTGCGCTGGTGTGAAAGAGAATTAAAGGAAATAAATGGTGCCTTTTGCAGCATTTCCATTTTGATGAGATGGCAGGGGAGATACTAACAAGAAAGCAGGTTTTAAAAGAAATTATTGCAAAACAAAAGCTCCCTTAAAGCCTTCTTAATGTGCTTGGCATACTGTGGGTAATAAAGATGGAAATGATAATGATTGTAGATTATGCGCAAGGTTGCTCACCTCTTCACTGCAGCTTGTCATGGGATAATTTAGGGCTGTTGAAAACTGGCTGTCAAGCTGCAACTCCACAATAGGCTCTGCCTCACTTTTGGGGGTTGTAACGTGCAGGGCTGCTCTGTTATTAGGCTGCTAACAAGCTGATTAGAGGCAGAAAAAGTGATGTTCCCAACTCCCCTCGGACGCGGCTCTGATCGGCGACGCCTGCGGCTGCATCCGCTGAGCGATCCGGGGCTGGTGGAAACAGCTTGGGCTTGGCTGTGCTGCTGTGGGATGAGGGTTTGGAGGGGTGTGAGCAAGGGATGAGCTCCAAGGGGTAGCTGGAGGTGCTCAGGACTGCCTCGAGGCTTTAGCTGCTGGTTTGCAGTCTTGGGGAGAAGAAGGTGAGAAGGGCGTCTTCAGGCAGCCCGCACAGGACCTGAGCCTGTCCTGGGGGTGAAAAGTGGGGGTCTTGGCTTTGGTGTCACCCTACAGAGGGGATGGTGCTACCTGGGGCCACCTGCAGGGAGGGGTCCCCTCACCTTGCCCCCACTGATGCTGGGACTGAGGCCTCTCTGGGCTCCCTGGCGGGTCAGCACACCTGGAAAAGAACAGCCGGGAGTGGCCAGACCCTTGTTCTCCTCTTCCCAGGGATGGGAAACTATGGGCTGGCTTGGGTTGGATGGCACCTTCCAGATCATCTAGATCAACCCCCTGCATGGGCAGGGACACCTCCCACCAGCCCAGGTTGCTCCAAGCCCCATCCAACCTGCCCTTCAACACTGCCAGGGATGGGGCAGCCACAGCTTCCCTGGTGCCATGGGGCAGACCCACACCTCCAAACGCTGCTCAGCACCTCTGCCCTGACCCAGCCTGAGCCTGTGGCCAAGGCTGCCTCAGTGTCTGCAGGAGCTGGATATCAATCTCCATTTTTATTTTATTTTGCCTGAACTCGTGCCTACAACTTTGCATGGAGGTGGCATCTTATTATAACAAGGCCCCCAAGCCTTTTCTCAAAAGAACCTCTTATCCCTGCCATCCCAGAGGATTACAGAAATAGCAATAACAGAGGATCTAAAGAAAGAGACAATTTCCTGCACTGATAAGGCAGCAGCTGAACAGTGGTGTCATTGTCTGGTTCTCTGTTTATCACATTTGCTTTCAGCAAGTGAAAAGAGGGAGTGAAGAAGGAATGAGAAGGACTGTCCAGTGTATTGCTTAGCCGTGCTGGATGAGGGTTGAGCAGGTTTTCCTTCCCCTGGCACCTGCAGCGTAGCACAATCTCTCATAATTGGGTCAGGATTGGATTTGGAGGTGGGGGTTTGCCAGTTAAGGGCTGAGATTTGCTCTGGGACAAATACAAGCTGCGGAGGATGGGCTCATCCAGCCCTGGGGCAAAGGCTGAGCTCAGGGACTCTTGTGGGGTCACTTAGGGTTGCTGTGGTCCCTGGATGCAGTGTCATTGTCCTGAGGCAGAGACCTGCTGTGTTCTCTGATCCTGCCCACGAAGCAGCAGATACTGCTGAACCAGGAGCAATAACTTCTAGTATCACTGCAGCCAACACCTCAAAGGGAGGAAGATCAAGTGTCATTTACAGAAGGGGTAAAAATGGGGTCCTGGGTTGGAAACCAATTAAGAAGAGCAGGAACAAAAATGGTGAGAAATGGTCATTTTTTTGCTGTGGCAAAAGGAGAACTGTGCAGTGCTTCATGGTGGTGTTCAGGCTCCAGACTGAAAATACTTCTCTCTGAGCTGAAAAGGGGCTTGGTGTGAGGGGAGGTTAGGGCAGGTTGCAGAGAATGAGGCTGTTTCTGGAAAATTAATCATGGAATGGTTTGGGTTGGAAGGGACCTTCAAGATCATCCAGTTCCCACCCCCTGCATGGGCAGGGACACCTCCCACCAGCCCAGGCTGCTCCAAGCCCCATCCAACCTGCCCTTCAACACTGCCAGGGATGGGGCAGCCACAGCTTCCCTGGGCAACCTGGGCCAGGGTCTCACCACCCTCACACTCTAGAATTTCTTCCTGATGTCTAATCTAGATCTCCCCTCTTTCAGCTTAAAATGATTCCTCCCTCATCCTGTCAGTCCTTGCCCCTGTAAAAAGTCCCTCTCAAACTTCCCTGGAGCCCCTTCAGGTTCTAGAAGGGCTTCCTGGTGCCTCCTATTCCACAGGCTGAAATGAGGGTGAAGGTAGCTACAGTGACTCCGTGGGATCCCAAAAGAGGGGGTTGAGGAGATGGGGGGAGCCTGGAGCTGGTGGCACTTGGGTTCTGGGTGGAGGGGGAGCCCTGACCCCAGTGCGTGGGTGGCAGTGAGCACAGAGACGTCTTGTCTGAGCTGAGCTCAGCTGCTCTTTCTCTCTTTGCTGAAACACCTTCGAGTCCCAAAACATGGGTGGGAGGGAGTTGCTGCAGAGGCAGGAAATATGGGAATTGCTGGATTGCAAAGTGAGGCTCCTCCAAAGGCTGAGGACCCGGAGGGTGGCAGGCAGGGGAGATGAAGGACCCTCCACCAAGCCCCATGGGGTGTCAGGCTGGTGTTGAGATGAGTTGTGCTGGTCCTTGGGACAGGGCCTGGGGTGCCTGGAGTTGTCCCAGTGCTGCCCTGGTTCCCAGCAAGTCTGGTCCTTGCAGCCCAGGCTGCCTGTGGCAATGATGTCTGCAGAGTTTCAGTGGGGGAAAAAAAATTAAAACCAGTAAGGAAAAAAACCCCAAAGGAAGAGATCTCTCTGGCACAGGGAAATGTTTTGACTTTTCTTGATGAAATGACATTTTTATTTCCAAAAACTGCCTAGATTGACTCTTCATGCCTGCAGAGAGAAGGTGGAACAAACAAACCAGCACATGTGACAGCAATAGGTTTTATTCTGGGGACAAACAAAACCTTTCAGGTGACTCAGAACAAAATTTGTTGCTTTTTTTGTTTTTTTTTTCCTTTTGGGTTGAGTTGAAGCACTTTTTGGACCTGTGCATTGGTTTCTGAAGCAGTAAAGAGAGTGAAAGGTGTCTTTGTGTGGGATCTGTAGGTCCTGGGGGAGATGACAGCCCCTGCCAGGAGCTGTTGCTCTTGCTTGAGGGCTGGAGCTGCCTCCATGCACCTTCTCCCAAGGGTAGTAGAGCCTTTGTGCTCAGCTTGTGTCCTTGGTCACCTTTTGGTTCTGTTGACTCCAGAAATCAGCCCCCAGGTTAAGCATGTGGAGCTTGGGAGGTGGGGGCCCCTTGTCTTCCCCTTCCCTTGGCTCCTGCCACCTTGCAAGGCACTAAATCCCACATGGGAAACAACTGCAGAAGGCACCCTGGGCACTGCCATGGGGGAAAGCTGAGAAACTGCCTCAAGCCTCCTCCCAAAACCTTGTCAGCAACCTGCAGACCAGCCCTGGGGGCTGAGCACAGCTGGGAAAGGAAGAAAAGGTGCATGCAAAGACACCTGCAGACCCAGAGCCTGGAGAGACCCAGCAAGAGAGCTGTGAGGTAGAGGAGAAGATGCTGGAAAGGATGGAGCCCTGTTCTTGGAGCAGGGGTGCTGGTGGAGCAAGGATGTTGGTGGAGCAGGGATGCTGGTGGAGCAGGGATGTTAGTGGACCAGGGATTCTGATGGGGCAGGGATGTTGGTGGAACAGGGATGTTGGTGGAACAGGGATGCTGGTGGAGTAGGGATTCTGGTGGAGCAGGGATGCTCAAGGAAGGGCTTGTCTGCCTAACCTCCTGCTTTTCTGGGGGCAAAAGGTGAGGCTGGGAGGTGGGAGGGGATCTCTTTGCCTCCCGTTGCCGCCTGCCTCGGATGCCCCTGGCTTGTGAGGAGCCTGCCAAATGCCTTCCATAGAAAAATGGATTATTCTACAGTCAGATTAATGGGCTTTCATTTTGCAAAACATCTGTCACTGTTAGTCCTGGACAGTGAGCGTGAAATTAGTTTTGACTGCAGAAAGGCAACGTCGGTGTGTAATATGTGACTTACATGACAACGGCTCAGGGAGCCAGCTGGGGAATGGGAATTACCTGTTGGAAGGTTATGAGGGAGTGGGAGGTGCCCTGGGAGTGGGTGTCCTTGCTGTGCCCATCACTGCAGCGTCAGAGCTCCCATCCCACGGCTGGTGGAGCGTGCTGGGAGTGCTGGGGAGGGGAACAGGAGGGGAAGAGGGCAGAGGGGCTCTGTTTCTGGGGATGGTTTGGAGTTGGGGTGCAGGCAGGTCGCTGCCTGAGCGTGTGGGAGTGCTGGGAGAGCTGTGCCAGGGCCCCAAACTGTGGGTCAGGGCACTGGCACAGCCTCCCCATGTTCACGGGTGGGGAAGCAGCAAAAGTGAGCTGGAGGCCTCTGCGGGTGCTCCTTGGCCCATGCAACAGGGTGAGTCTGATGTTGAAGGTGCAATAGTCCCAGCACGTCCAACCTTGCTTCCTCACTCCCTCATTTAGGTCACCCCAGTGTTTCCACATGCCCGTTTCTTCTCCTCCTTCCCCAGCTGACCCTTCCTCCCGGATCCTGCAGAGCCCTGGTGGGTCTCAGCTCCTGCCCTTGTGTCTTGCAGATGTACATCCAGACCACGACGCTCACCATCTCGGTGAGTCTGAGTGCCTCGGTGTCCCTGGGCATGCTCTACATGCCCAAGGTCTACATCATCCTCTTCCACCCGGAGCAGAACGTCCCCAAGCGCAAGCGGAGCCTCAAGGCGGTGGTGACAGCAGCCACCATGTCCAACAAGTTCTCTCAGAAGGGAGGTTTCCGCCCCAATGGGGAGGCCAAATCAGAGCTCTGTGAAAATCTGGAAACACAAGGTAACGTGGCTGCCTGTGGGGCTGGGGAACCTGGTCCTGCTGGAGACCAGCACGGTGCTGGGAAGCCAAAGCCCTGGCTGATGGGTGGGCTTGTAGCTGTGTTGTCCTCCATGGGCACAAGCGATGCCACCAGCCTTGCTCCTTGGCCAAGGGATATCTTGATTCTCTCCTGCCACCCCCCAGGAGTGAGGGCGGCAGGGCAAGGGATGCACCTCGTGGGCTGGGGGGTCATGCTGCTCCCCACCATGGCCAAAGCCACCCTGGGGAGAGGTGTACTCCACTTACCTGTGCTCCAGCCAGGGCAGGAGCAGGGGTTCCTGGCCCTTGGCAAGGGGAATCTGTCTTCTCCTCTGTGGGCAGGCCAGATTCCCCCTTTGTTAATTTAGTCCCACCCAAGAAATGCCATTTTCCATCACACCTGGCTGAGACAGGAGGTGTCCTGCCTTCTGATGGGGATTGCTCCTGGCATTCCCATCCCTCCACAGGCATATGTGTGTCACCCCATGGGAAATGCTGCTGGGAGGGGTGACAGGAGAAGTGACGCTGGAGACACGCTCATGTGGCTGCTGGGTGAGATGTGGCACGTGGAAATCTGCCGGATCACCTGGAGAAGAATCCTAATGTCAGCCCAGCCTGGGTGCCTGGAGCTGCTCCTGGGAAGGCTCCAGCGTGGCTGGTGGGAAAGGAGCTCGGTGTGTTCCTGAGGGCTGTTCCCAGGGCCAGGCTGGAGCTGAGGCTGACACAGGGACAGAGCCACCAGTGTCCCCTGGGAAAAGAGGCTGGGGGCTCGGGAAACCCAGGGAAGGTGGGGGTGTGGCTGCTCTGTGTTTGGGTTCCCAGAAACAGGGTCATGCAGGAGGAAGAAATGGTTGGAGTCAATGCTGCTGAGGACCTTCGAGAAGGGAAATCCCATTTGGGCTAAAGCTGCAGAAAACCCTGTGGATAAACAAATGTTCCTCATGTACCAGCAGAGTTTTTGGGTCCCAGCATCAGCATTTCCCTGGAAACGTCTTTGTAATCCCACACTTGCTCTCTTTCCAGCCTGAGCTATTTAATATCCCTTGGCAGCTCTGTATAACATCCAGATCTCTGCATAATCAACTTTCTTCTACCTGTCTGCACTGGGAAGGGCAGCTGCCGGGTCGGATTCCCCCTCCCTGCCCGTGCTGGAGGTGGCTTTTGTCACCTGCTGGCTCAGATCTGTGCTGTCCACAGTCCTGTCCCAAGGTGGCAGCTGGAACCTCTGCCACCCTGCTCCGTCTGTGCAAAGAGATGCTCTGTGCAAGGCTGGGGTTGTCTGTGGGGTCCCCACGGGAAGGGCTTCCCAGGAGCATGCCAGCCCTGTCCTGGGGAGCCACCTGCTGCCAGTGTCCCCACGGCATCCGTGCCGCAGGCGCTGATGCTGCAGGAGCATCAATGTGTGTGACCTTGTCTCCCTCCAGCCAAACGTGGCTCCTGGCCCAGGCTCTGCTAGCCCAAAGCGCCAACACTCCCTTTGCAGCAGGGCCGGGAGGCTCAGCTGCTGGGAGCATCTTGCCCAGGACCCGAATGCAAACACTCCCATCTGCTGAGCTCCCATCTCCCCCCCGGGACTCGCAGCTGGAGCCTCCGAGGATCGTACGTGCTGGGAGCAGGGAGAGCTGAGCAGCTCCAGCTCCGAGGTGTCTGCCATGGGAAATGTGGGAGATCAGGGTAAACGGGGCTGGCAGAGGGTTCCTGAGGTGTGCCAAGGTGGGGAGCAGGACACAGCACCCGTGCTGGGGGCAGGGGCAGGGTGGGGCTGTCTGTGTGGGACTGAGGGGACGTTCATCACTGTCACCAGCAGGTCACGTATCCTTAAATAAACAACAGAATAAATAATTCACAGGGCTTTGATACGGGGAGATTGGCAATGAAAACATTGCAGCTAACAAATAGCTCTGTCAGCTCTAATTTCTTATGGCCTATCTAATTGTTATCTGGGAATACCAGGCTGAAATCTGCAGCAAGGTTCATTTGCTGGTGAGGCACCGAGGTGGAGGGAGAGCTGCTGGCTGGGCTGCCTGGTGCCAGGGGCTGGTCTCTGCAGAGGACACGTTTGTGCTGCTTTTGGTGTCTTGGCCTTTCCTTTGTGTCCCCAGTGCTTGTCCCTGTCCTTAGCTGGAGGGTGTCCGTGTGTCTGCCCAGCCCTGTGGTAGGTGGGGATCTCGTGGTGGGATCTCCACAGAGCATGGTGCCTGGATGAAGGGTTGAGACCAGCCAGGGTGTTTGCAAGATGCTGCTTCCAACCCTCCTGGGCTGTGGCTGCTGCTAAAAACAAGTGACATCCTGCCCGAAGGCATCAGGGCAGCCCTGTGAGGAGCAGGAGGGTTTATTGCTGCCTGGTGTTTTCCTGGCTCTGGGCCTTGCTGCAGCTCCCCAGGTGTCAGTCTGGGATGAGCGGTGTTTGTAGTCATTGCTGCCTCCTCTCCTTTGTGTCTTCGACCCTGTCCTGAGGGCTGGGGAAGCTGGAAGGCGACAGCAGGTTTGTGTGTGTGCTCTGCTCCTCCAGAGTGTGGGCACAGGGTTCCTTGGGGAGAGGGACAGCTCCGTGCCAGCTGGTGCTGGCAGTGCCCTGCTGCTCTGCTCCCCACTGCCTCAGGGCTACACGCAGGGGTGTGGGGTGCTCAGCTTGCACCCCCAGTCCTGCTCTGGCAGGGTTGGGGCAGGCTGAGCTTTTGGGAACATGGAGCACTTGTGGGATTGTCTGCAAGAAGTTAAGAACACATCTCTGGTGGCTCATGTCACACCCTGGGGGCTCTCTTTGTGCTGAGCTGTCTTTAGAGACCCCCCCCCGGGGCTGCTGTGGGGCTCAGCATCTCTGGCACAGCTCAGCACCCTCACAGGGAATGATCCTGAGCACCTGATCCATGAGCAAATCCAGTGTCATGTCCCCATGAAGATCTCCTGGCAGGAGTCAGGTCATGGTGGTGGGACGGGAGACCAGTCAGGGTGGGTGGACTTCATGAATGACACATGTGAGGTTCTCTCTCTTTCCAGCACTGGCCACCAAACAGACCTACGTCAGCTACAGCAACCACGCCATTTAGCTCCTGCTAAATCCTGGCACAGAGGGAGGCTGATGGTGCCAAGATGCCAGAGGGAGCAGAGTCACATCACTCATCCCAGGACACTGGAGGGGATGGGACAGGACAGGGAGGTGGCAGCCGGGGGGGGGAACACGCTCCTGGCCAGGCCATTGAGCAGAGCTCCCAGGGAAGAAGATGGTGATCAACAGCAGCAAAGAGGAAAAAAAGAAAAAAAAAAAAAAGAAGAAGAAGAAAAAAGCAAAAGGAACAATAAAACCAACCCATGGTGACAATGCATGACTCCCCAAGGAGGAAGAGAAGCAGTTGAGCAGGGGGGAACCTAGTGCTGGGAAGAGGTGAGGGACTTTGAAAAGCCTTTGGGGTTCTTTTTCTGTATCTTGGCAAAAAAAAACACCCAACAAGACAGACCCAACGTTTTCCCTTTTTTGGAATTTGTGAGATTGTTTGTGGTTGTGCAGAACCTTCTGTTTTCTCTTTAATTTATTTCTTGTTTGAAAAACCTTCATTTTCTTTTGTTCCTGTCTTCCTCTGTCCCTCTTCACTCTCTCTCCCGTCTCCTACCAAATTCTAGATGTTGCAAAAAGGAAAAAGAAATAAAAAAGACATAAAATCGAAACGAGAAAAACAAAGCAAAACAAACAGAGACAACAAAATAAAATGAACTAAAACCTAGACTGTGTTCAAAGTGCTGATTTCTATAGGTGGTTAATTTATGTCTGTGATGACCATATGGATTGAAACGTCTGCTTTTATGTACTGACCAGTCAAAAAAACCCACAAAAACACACAGAAAAAAAAAAATATACCAACCCAACAAAGTTCAGTGCCTGGATGTTTATGAATTATTCGATGACTGTGTAGAGCATGATCATTTTTATACAAGGAGATTTCTAATAAAAGACCATGGTTTTGCACTCAGCGTTTGCTGTCTCTTGGTCACTGTTCGTTCCAGGCTCCAGGAGGTGTCTTGGTTTGGGTTGATGGGGCAGGTTTTTTGGGTGGCCAAGTGCTCCAGGATGGGACTTGGTGTCCTTCCTCTCCAGGAAAACCTGCTGCAAAGTGGATCCTTGTGAGGGGGTGGGACAGGGAGAGGAGAGCTCAGCATCACCCGGACACACGTGGAGCCTGCACAGCCCCAGCTGGGGCAGGATCGGGGCTGATTCCTCCTCTTCTGCTCTTCTCCAAAGTGGGACCTGAAGCTGGTGGGATGGAGCAGAGAGGAAGGGATTTTCCAAAGCTTTTTCCCCCCCTCTCCAGGGGCAGGGCCAGCTCCACCCTCCCCATCAGGACCAACCTGGGCTAATGAGGGAGTTGCCAGCTGATAAAAGGAGCTCAGCCCCTCCTGCAGGGAGGGTTCTTGGTTCCTGCCTGCTCCTTGAGATCCCATGGCCTGGTGTGCAAGGTATGAGGCTCTTCAAAGAGTCTTGGTTTTTTTGCCTGTTTCTGGGGAGGTTTGTAGTGTTTGCTGCTGCTGTCCCTGTCCCCTGGGAAAGGCCCTTGGAAAGAGGGTGGCTGTGCTTGTTTACTGCTGAGTAAGGAGGGGATGGTCTGAGCTTGTTTTTCCTCTGGAGAGCAGATGGAAGGTGGGGAAAGGAGGCAGGGGAAGGTGCTGCTGCCTGCCCTAGAGAGGTGGGCTGCTTCCAAGTTTGGGGCAGGTTGTTGCTTGAAGTGCCCAGCAAAACCAGTGAGCTGGTGGCAGAGTCCTGGCCTCACGGAGGGTGCAACAAGGGTGCTGGGGTATGTGCTCCTCCCAGCCAGGCAAGTCTGGTTGGTGAGACAGGAGCCCTTCACTCTCCAGTTGGGCAGGTGTCTTCTGAGCTGCCCACCAAAGCTCTTCTGAGCTGATCCACCAAAGTTGTGCCCAAGGGCTGAGAGTGTGTCCTGCACGTGTGGCTCTGACACAGTCAGTGGAATGTCTGAGAGTGGTGCCCACTCCCACATCAGAACCTGCTCCAAACATTCCAGGTCAGGTTGGACAAGGCTTTGAGCAACCTGATGTCACTGAAGATGTCACTGCTTACTGCAGGGGGCTTGGACTAGATGACCTTTAAAGGTCCCTTCCAACCCAAACTTTTCCATGATATATTCTTTCTCTGAGCATGGGTGAAGCCACCCCTGGGTTTTGCATATTTCTAGACCTGTTTATGTATGAAACAGCTCTGCTCTGGTGGGTCTCCCAGGCTGTGTGTCCTGGGAAGGGTCTTCATGCTGCTCAGAGCTCCAGCCCTTGATCAGGACCAGAAGGCATGAAACACGACTGTTCTTTGCTAGCAAGGAGAGGACAAAGCATGGCTTGAAGGCAGGACTTAAAAAAAAATTAAAAAAAAATATATAATGAAAAGCTTGAAGCTTTGATAAGATCGTATTTGTCAAAAGACCTTCACAGGAGGAAAAAAATGTCTCCATTCCCACCGCATCCATCACTGTCAGATCAGATGTGAAATGCTGCCTGGTTCAGAGGGCTCCCAGAAAACTGAAGTTGATGTCTCTGGTGATGTTTCTAGCTCTGAGACACTGCTCTGCTGCTTTCATGAGCAGCTTTCCCTTTCCATCTCAAACTCTGTCTAATGATGACTGGAAAGGCTGATTCTACCTTAATCACAGCATCTCCTCCCTTCCCTTGCACTGTGTGAGGAGGCTCTGGGTGCTCAGGAGAGGTGGTGGCTGGGGACTGACCATGTTCCCCCTGAGCAGATCTTCCAGGCTCATCTCTCCTCTGATGGTCCAGGGAGCTCTCCAGGGCATGATGGAGCTGGTGGGAAAGAGGAGACCTGTGATGGTCTACCTGGGCTGATGTTTTCTGCCCAGGCAGGATGCAGAGAGCTGTGCTGATCTAACTTCTCTCCTTCAGTAGCTGACTGAACTAGTTTGTTTTTTCCACCTGCAAACACATTTTCAAGGTGTTTCTCCGCATCGCTCTCCTTCTCAAACGTTTTGGCCTTCAACCTGCTTCCCTAGAAATGCAGCCAGGCCTGGAGTGTGTCCCACCAGCGCCTGGGCTGTGCTGCTGTGGGGTGTTGCTGCAGAAGGGTCTGCAGAAATGAGGCTTGTGGCAGCCAGCAACGTCCAGCAGCTGCAAACCCTGTTGCTTTGGGCAGTGGGGTCTGGGGGGCCCGTTGCAAAGTGGCTACATTTTCATTTGAGTAGATCCATGTGTTCCCCTCTTGCATCAGGCTCTAAACACAACAGCTACCCTGATTCCTTGATGGATCTGGTGGAGTGCTAAACCAAGAGAGTCCTCATGTGGGCACTTCCTTTGGTGTAAGTGTGCTTTGCAGTGATTCAGTCTTTCTCCCTACAGACTTGAGCTTAAACGATACCAAGATGCTCTTAAACAGGGATGCGAAATGTTTCCGCAAATCCAGCCTCGCTGGTCTCAAACCAGGGTTTTAATTGGCCCCATTTCTTTAATCAGCTCAAACCTACAATCACTGGCAGAGTTCCTGGGGGCTGCTAAATAGTCCCGTGTCCCTCCTGGTGCTGGGTGTGTTTCGGTGGCAGGTGCAGTGACCTCCAAACGTGGCTGGTTAATTTTAGACGGCGTTTCATGACACAGCGCGGCTTAATTCTCAGACACTTATTTAATTATGAAAGCTAATTAAAAGGGAGCAGTCTGTAAGCAGCTGAGATGGATGTGGAGCATTGCAGATGTGGGCAGGCTCTGGCATCTGCAGAGAGGTGAGAGCTGCTGCTGGGGCAGTTCTGGGAGTGATCTGGTGTCTCTGAGGATTAGGTTTCTGTTTTGCTTCATATTTTTGAGGGCACTTCTGCTGCCTGTGACTGAGCAGAGGTGATACTGCCTGATCTGCTGAGGGAATTCCTGGGTTTTTGTACTTGGTCTATTTTTTATTATTATTTTTTTTTTATGGAGGTGCCTGTCCTGTTGTTTCTCCTCCTTGCCTTCCATGCAGCTTAAAAACCACTTGTCTGATCTTCTCCTTATTTTTGTGAAGAGTTGTTGAATTTACATAGCAATAATTGTCCCAGTTCCCTGAGTGGTTGACTTGTGGTGTGTTTTGTTGGTTGGTTGGTTTGTTTTTCCTGGGAATCTGAGGGTTGGCAGGGACAAACCTGGGCTGGTGTCTCATCTCCCCCTGCTTGTCTTTCCTGTTGGCCTTGGCTGCCCTTTCCAAACCCCAGCTCCCTTCTCCAGGGACAAGCAAGGGATTTTGGGGTCCTGCTGCCCTTTCTGCAGGGTGGTGCTGGTGGGGGGTTCATCTCCCCAGCCCTCTGTGGAGCAGCAGGAGTGTGGAGCCTGTCATTAACTCCCTTCTGTGAGAGGCAAATTACAGACTTCAGCGACACAATCGGGTCAGCTCGAGAGGCAATGGAAAACCAAAATAACCCCCGTGGGAATTTCTTGATCTGTCTGCCACCTTGTCCCTTGCTTCTCTGTTGCATTGACTTGGGGGGGAAAAAAAAAAACCGTTCCCCCACCACCTGGGTCTGGAGATTTCCTGTTGAAACCAGGGCAAAGCTCCTTAGTAAGCAAAAGAACAGGGCTGGGGGAAAAAATGGCTCGTTCCTCGCTTGGAGCCAGGTCTCCATCCGGCTCCTCTCCCACAGGTAGAGCCAAAGATTCCCAGTTTGGCCCCGGGAGAGCAGAGTGCTGCTCAGAGCAAGGTGTGACTTGCATTTAGAGCAGAAGGCAGCAAAGCCTGTGACAGATGTTGTGGTTCATTACGCAGCAGGGAACCAGCTCTGCAGAGAGCAAGTCGAGCTCATTTCTGCGCCAGGACGCGTTTCTCCCAACGAGACCCACTGCCAGCTGAAACCTTTGGCCTGGAGCATCAGGACCAGGAACTTAATTTTCCTGGGCTGTGGGAAGCCAGCAAACAGCTGTGAGGAGCACGGCAGTGCTGCTGAGTAGATGGGTGATGCCTCCAAGTGGTCTCAAGGGGCAATGAGTGCTCCAGAGGGAGGTGGAACACCCCAGCCCTGGGTGGGGGGGAGGACCAGCAGTGGGTGGTCTGACTGCCTGTTGTCCCCTCGGGAAGGCTGTGGGTGGAGGTGTGTGTGGTGTGTGTGCAAGGGTGTCTCCCCAGCACCAATGTTCTCTTGTATGGCCAAGAGAGTTGGTGGCAGATTGTGTTGAAATCTCACTTCAGCGGCGAAAGCTGCGATTAGCATTTAATGAAGCTTCTTGCTTTTATTTTTAGGTAACCTCTGATTCCCTGACTGTGTAATTTAGTCCTTCATTGCTCGGAGATAATTAAAGTATGTCACTATAATTTGCTTTTTTTAAAAGGCTGTAATTATGTTTTTATTGAGAATAAAAAAAAAAGGGGGGAGGGGGAAATGAAAACAATGTCAGGGGAGGAGAAGGCTTTGGATGGGCAAGGGGGATTTCTTCCAGCTTGCAGGCTTAGGAGATCTTTCCAGGATGCCAGGTAGACTGGGGACAGAGGGAGGGCTTCTTTGGTGTTGGCGTGGGTAATGGCAAGGTGCAGTGTTTCAGGAGGAGGTGAGAGCTTCAGGTGTCCACGAGCCCTGATTGTGCCTGCGTGTGGTTCAGCTGCAAGGGAGCTGGGGGCTGTGCCTGGGCTGCAGGATGCACCAGTGTTGGGTTGTGCTCTTCAGCATTGGGCTCCTTGCAGCTCTCTGGGAGAGGGGGCAGCCCAGGATGGACTTAGACTAGAGCAGAGCAGCTGAGGGCTCAGCCCTGCAGCCTCCCCAGGCTGCCCTGCCGAGCCTCAGACATCTGTGTGCATGTTGGGGCTTCGTGCTTCGATTGCAGGCATCTGGTCTCTGGGACAAAACATGCTTTGCTGATGCAGGGCTGTGTGGCTCACACGCTGTCCTCTCTGCACAATAACAAATGAATGGGGAGGAATTCAATGTGTCTTCCCAGGACTGGCAGGACAGCACAGCTTTTGGGGGATGCTCCTTGCAGTTTGTGCTGTGGGAGGTGATCATCCCCCTTTACTTGGCTCTTGTGAGACCCCACCTGAAGTACTGTGTCCAGTTCTGGAGGCCCCAACATAGGAACATGGAGCTCCTGGAGAGAGTCCAGAGGAGGCCACAGAGTTGATGGGAGGGCTGGAGCAGCTCTGCTCTGTAGACAGGCTGAGACAGTTGGGGTGTTCAGCCTGGAGAAGAGAAGGCTCCAGGAAGACCTTAGAGCACCTTCCAGTGCCTGAAGGGGCTCCAGGAAAGCTGGGGAGGGTCTTGGGACAAGGGCAGGGAGGGATGGGATGAGGGGGATGGATGAAAAGTGGAAGAGGGAGCTTGAGGTTGGAGATGAGGAGGGAATTCTTTGCTGTGAGGGTGGTGAGACCCTGGCCCAGGTTGCCCAGGGAAGCTGTGGCTGCCCCATCCCTGGCAGTGTTGAAGGGCAGGTTGGATGGGGCTTGGAGCAACCTGGGCTGGTGGGAGGTGTCCCTGCCCATGCGGGGGGTTGGAACTAGATGATCTTGAAGCTCCCTTCCAACCCAAACCATTCCACGATTCAGGATCTGCTTCTGTAAACACTGATAGTGGATGTCAAACAAGCCATGTCCCTCCAGAGCCCCCCAGCGCTGGTGTAGGCTGAAGGTGCCAGCTGAAGTGTCCTGCCTTGCTCCAGCCTGTGGAACCCTGTGCCTGGCCCTGGGCCCAGTGCTGCTCACGGGCAGCCCAGCAAAACTCCCTCCCTGCAAACCGGGCTGAAATGAGAGCGTGGCCGTCGCAGGGGGAACTGCTCCCCAATCCTTCACAGCCTGGAAATTGGCTGTTGGAGGGAAGCTGAATCACAAATAAATTGACAATAATTGATTGGCCTGTGGCCAGTTCACAGCCAGAGCCAGCTGAAATGAGTTGGATTGTTGGCTTTTTCTTTAAGTTAGACTCACATTTTTTAGCGCTAAGAGGCTGCACTTAGTTTAGAATATATTTAATTCATTGAAATGTTGATCTTCTCTGCTGCAGAGTTCAGATCTGATCCCAGGCTTTTATTCCTTATCTAAATGCAAAAGTGACTTGCCAGAAATACCAAGCAGAAAAATAATCTCAGAGCTTAGGAAAAGTGATGTGATGGAGCGTGGACTGGACTGGGAACCCACTGTGGCTCGAGCTGGCACCCTCACTGGAACATGCCCACTTTTCTTCTTGGCCTTACTGGGATGCAGCTCTTAGGGGCTCTGGCCCAGTCACACAGTGTTCAACACGTCCCCAGGGTCCCTGCAGCCACCCCCTGACACAAGGTCCACTGGGGTGCTGTGAAATGAGGTGCAATCCCCTGCAAGACTTCTCTCCGGAGCTCCCTGCTCCTTGTGGAGATGGGGCCAAAGTGACTCATGAAAGTCTCTTTGATAGAGCAGCGTGAGGCCAGGGATTTATGTTCAAGTCTGTCCTTGGGCTCTGCATCCACCCCCGAGGTACCTGCTCTCCAGGTGCCTGAATTGAACGGCTCAGTGTGTAGGATCTGTCCCCCACTGGGCTTGCAGCACGTTCACATTCCTCCTCCCTGTGCAGAAATCCTCCTCCTGAGCAGGGTGTCACGCCACCTTCCTTGCAGAGCCTTTGTTATCTGCTGGGGATAACAAAGAGAAGGAACAGCACTTAAAACCCAATAAAACCCACACACCATCATCAGCTTTTGTACTGGTTGCTATGGGAACCCCATACATGCACCGGAAATGCTGGAGTATGCAAATGAGCTTCTTAATTAGTTCTCCTCAGTCTTACATGCTCTTGGTGCAGCAATTTGATCATTAGATGAACATGGCATTTAATCAGCAGCCGCTTAACCAAACACGAGCTGGGGAGACCTTTGGGCTGGCCAGGGTGTCTTGGGAGCTGGCTGGCAGTGGAGGGAAGCGTGGGACCTGTGGCTGCCTGGAGCTGGGAGTCTTCTCTAGCAGCTTTCATACTGGTGGGACCTGCTGGTATGGCTTCTGTTGCCTTTGGAGAGGAGCAGCAAGCGAGGATGGGGCTGTGTCTCCAGCCTGTCCCAGCCTGCCTGGAGAGGGCTGTGAGGTTGGTGGGGTCTCAGCAGCCTGGTTGCATGTGCACTGGGCTGAGACTGTGTGGTTGGCTTGAGCAGAAGGCTGGAGCTCCTGGTCCTGCTGTGGTGCAGGGCTGGGGTGGAGAGCTGGCTGGAAAACCCCCACCCTGAGCCCCTCTGGGCTGCGGGGCAGGTTGCAGTGTTACCCCAGCTCTGCCAGCCTGAGGGGCTGGGGTTGGACTTGCTGCCTCTAGCCCAGCAGGCTGGTTTTGCAGAGCCAGCTGCCATGTGGGTGCATGTGGGAGCTCCTGCTGTAAATGCTATGAGTTTTTCACCAAACAAGCTTCATTAATCGTCTAATAACCGGATTAATTAAGGACACTGAAAGTAAACAGCAAGAATGTAATTTGCCTCTGATTGCCATATAATTGCAGGAGGATGGTCCTATTTGAATATGCAGAAAGTGTTGTTGTCAGAGGCACTGAGACCAAGAATGGCAATTTATGGAGGACAAATATGCCCTTGGGGTGTCCAGCCCCCTTCACCCATCCTCTTTGCTGCCCTTGGTGCTGTCTGCATGGTTTTTTTCTCTGTGGTTCTCTGACTTCTTTCCCAATTAGCCAACTCTCTGCTATTTGAGGAGCTTTCTGAGCTATTTGCTTTAGCAAACATTGATGTTCCAAATAGACTGGCAGATCAGCTTGGGAACAGTCTCCTGTGTCCTGCAAGACAGCAACAAACAAGGTGAGAAGAAACCTTTCAGGGCTGTCCTGCTAAGGGTTAGAACAATTAGAACTCTGAGCCTTCTTTCTTAGGACTTGGGAATGTTGGTTGGGCTTGGGAGAACTTGCCCTTGCGAGTCCCAGAGAGCTTCCAATGCCCCAAGAGAAGATGGAGACCAGGAGGAGAACTGGGGGATGCAGAGAAGGAGCAGATGCTGTGTGGCTTGGAGGCAGAGCCAGTGACTGAATGCTGGAGTCTGAGTCCCATCTTGCATCTCTCATGTCCTCCACCCCATGTCAGCTGGTGTTTTTTTCTAGCACTTCTCTCTCTCCTTGCAAATACAGACATCTGGATGGTGACTAATCTTCCATCTCTCTGCCTCCCATCAGCCCTGGGTGAGCTTTCTTCTTGCGTTTGACCTTGTCAATGCTAAATCTGGGCTGTTTGAGGAACAGGAGCACATGGTGCCCTACAAAGATGACGACGCGCTCTCTCCACGCGCACACACGTGTCCAAAGGGAAGATTTCAGAGCACTAATTCCACCTTGGAGAGCCTGAGGGTCATATTTTTCTCTCTCCCTGACAGACATGGAAACCTGCAACGTGGTGGGATGTGACCTTTCAGGAGCAGCCTGGAACACCTATTGACAGGCATGATTCCTAAGTGTATCCTGGTTTTTCTTTTCTCCCCATGGTGATGAGCTCTGCCTGCTCCAGCTGTTTCAGCCTGTTCTTCATGGGATTAAATTGCTGTGTGTTCTTTGGTTGAGACAGGCACCTGCTGCTCCCCTGTGTGGCTTCA
Organism: Apus apus; assembly: GCF_020740795.1. Classification (NCBI taxonomy): domain Eukaryota; kingdom Metazoa; phylum Chordata; class Aves; order Apodiformes; family Apodidae; genus Apus; species Apus apus. The sequence continues at coordinate 3,043,659 of NC_067304.1, forward strand.
CACTGAAGCAGGGTAAGAAGCAGAGAACATGATTCTTTGAGCACTTGTTTTAGAAGAGAGCTTGCTGGCAAAATGGATGGGAGCTGGTGTGCCAGCAGAATGGTGGCAACAAAAATCTGTGATGGAAAATGGGGGCTTGGGACCCCCCACCCACCTGTCTGTGGGCATCTTTCCCATCAGCTGTTTGTGTCCTTGCAGTGTCTGAAGATTTTTGGGCCAGTTTCCCATGGCTTTACATACCATACCTGTCCCAAACAGCTGCCAAACTCCATTCATCACCGACAGGGTTTTGTTTTCCTCTTCTGGAAACTTGAAAACGTTTAGAAAGAAATCAAGTTTTCCCTGGAAATTCAGTGAGGAGTGGGGTGGAGGGAAGGTAGCCTTCTGTTTGTTTTGCACTGCCTTTCTGTAAGCTGCTATAAACAACCTGTCATCATATCTCCAGTGAAGCAGTTGAGCAGGCTCCCCAGGTGTCTGCAGTTGGTTCCTTGCCATGTAAGGTCTTGTTAGAGGTGATATTTGTTTCTGGTTAGCCATGGACTCCCTTTGGGCTTGAAGAGCAAGGCAGGGAAATAGCAAAAGTTGTGATTAGGGCTTTATTTTGAACTTCTAAAATCTCTGTTTCCTGCGGTGAGCAACATCCTAGAGCTGCCGGAGGCTGCACCCTGCCAGGGTTTCACAGGGAAACTCTCAAAGCAATGAACAAGGGAGGCAATCAGCCCCTCCTGAACATCAAGGCCACGTGGGTGGTGATGCCTGCTGTGCCTTTGAGACCTCTCCCATTGTCAGCACACTTTCTTCAGGAATCGAGGCCAACGTGAGGGCTCTGCCACTGCTGTTGCCTGCTTGAAGCTGTATCTGAATGCCTTCAGACCTTCCCTGCAGCAACCTGGGCTCTTCCTGGAGCTGCAGTGTAACTGCCTCTCTCTAGGGTAAGGCAGTGATCCTCGTTTTGCAGAGCAAGGCTTTGCTCCCTCTGCATGTTGGCTCCTCAAGATCAACTATTTGGTTGGTCTTGAAACTTGTGAACATGGGTCAATCACGTCTCTTCCCCCCACTCCCTCCACCTTGTGTATTAGAGTAGGTGTGAGGGGTGTGCAAGAACTTGGGCTTGAATAAATACGGGTGGACCCCGAAGGACAGAGATGTGGGCCTATTACCAAGTCCTTGCATGAGACATCTTTGGCTTTGAGGCTCTTGAGTTTCTGATGTGATTCCCATGAGACCCTGGCATGGACAATTAATCATTCCCTGATCACACTCCTTGAAATCTTCCTCTTTCCAAGTGGACTCTGTATTCTGGTGCTGTTTTTCAAGACTGACGGGGAAGCTGCCTCTGGTGTGCTTGCCAGTGCTGCTGCTTTGCTGTTGTTTTTCAGATGCCTGGTGGTTTTTTGGGGAAAATAACATTCCAAACCCTGCTTTGTGATTTTTCTCTTCTCTGTAATTAGATGTAGCAGTGATCAAAATGTGTTGCATTGCACTGCAAGCTTCTCCAGGCAGATGTTTCATCACCGGAGGAGAGATGACTTCATCCTTTACATTTGGGGAAAATTAAAAGAGAGGGGAAAAAAAAAGAAAAAGGCAAAGGAGAATGTTGGATTTCCTGTTGTGTGAATAGAGATTTTTTTTACCCTGCTGGCATTCAGATCTTGAGAAATGCACCCCCTGGTACTTCTTTTGCTGCAAAAAAAATACCAAGGGGGATGGTGACTGCAACCCACCTTGTTGCTTCCCTGCAGCCTCCCTTGGAGAAGGCTTTGGAGCACAAGGCAGACTGTTAGCTCTTTATTTTGACTCTCTGGGATGTACAAAGCTCCTCAGCTGCTGCCACACCTTTACAGCTCTTACACACCAGCTTTCAGAGCAGCTGGGGTGGCTGCAAAGGTTGGCACAAAGTCCACTTTCTGCCCTTTGGCGTCTGGAACTCTTTGGTGCGTCGTGCTTTGTGTTGATGGTAAGAATGAATCAATTCCCCAAACACGACCAGTTGAGGAAGCTGGGGCAGAGCAGAAGATGTGAAAAGGCCTGTAAATGGCCCTTCTTTGGGGAATGCCAGCACCAAATACCACCAGCTTTGGAGCAGAGACTTGGGTTTGGCTGGGGAGGGAATGTGAGTGCAGGGGAAATGATTATCTCCCAAGCTTGGGAACACCAAGCACGATTCCTCAAGCTCAGCTCAATAAGAGAGCCATCAAAAGTAAAAATGACAGCAATTCCGCAGTCAATATCATGTGGCTGCAGGTTAAATAAATAACGTTTGAATGATAATAATTGCCAAATGATACTATTTCATCCACCACAAACATGTGGTTAAGCTCTCATTAGCTGAGACTACAAGCTTTGCAGGAAGTACAGGCTCTTTGAAAGCAGCAAGCTTTGGATTATGCTGCTATAGAAATTCCTAGACTGCTTTGGCAAGTGTTTCCTAACGCCTGTGAGTGAGTTTGCTCAGGGGGTTGAAAGGACAATTGGAAAGGCTGGCACCCCAAACTGAAGCTGGTTTTTTATTTAGTCATTTGAGATCTATTTTTTAGGTTCTCGGGGCTTCTAAAAGCTGAGTTGATAGTTAATGGACTATATTATAATCCTTGAGCTCTGCAGGAAAAAAAAAAGGCATTTAAAAATGTTTTTTACGTACAGGCTTTTATTTTTACAGACATGTATCCAGGTACATCTAGTCTCATCCAGTGTAGTTTTGTCCAAACTTCAAGGTCTAGTTTTCTGCTCTGTCTTGTCCCACCACTTTCCTCCATTGCTACTTCTTGGTCCCTGCCAAGCCATCCTGGAGCTGAGGAGCTGTCTGTGCCCACCAGAGATGGTGCTCAACCCCAAACTGGGAAAACTGGTGAGCTGAGCACCTTGCCAGACAGGGCTGATTTCAGATTTGGCCGCAATATTGATCCTCACTTAACATAGTAATGAGAATCTGCTTCCCTCATCAGCGAGGGGAAAAAGAAAATCTGATTTTCCAGCTTCTAGAAGGAAATGAGCTTTTTTTTGAATCGTGTTGGATGTGGGATGGTTGGAGGTGTTTGGCTTCACTTTGGTCTTGGTGTGGACAGGAGGTGGTTGTGATCGCTTGGGTGGCACGTCCTTCTTGTCTTGGCTTCTCTCACACACCCTGACATTTGGGGGGAGCCTCCATCTTGCTCCCTGAAGCCCAGCTTCCCATTTTATGATGAACCCCATCATTCCTATCACCCATCCTTGAACCCCCCAGGGCGGGTGATGGCTTTCCACCCGTGTTGTATCACAGAGATGTGGGGCAGTGTCCATGTCAGCTCCTCAGTGCCCATCCTCACACTTACATTTTCTTCATCCAGCGCATCATCGAGGGAGAAAAACCTCTTTATTTCCCCTCCACTCTTGCCCAGGGCCTCCCAAAACGTGGCTGAGCTTCCTCTCCTCCCCTCCGCAGCTCTCCCTGGGCTGGGTGCCTGGCTGGACCGTCTGGCTGACGGCAAATTGTTTTCTGATGGCTGACTCGGTGTAACCGAACTCAATTTGCCTTTCAAAAGCAGCTAATAGTCGCATTAAAAAATCCATTTTCACTTGTGATTGAATTTGACGGCGGCTCAATCAATAAGCGAACGGAGCGTTTCACACGCTGTACCGCGCGGGCGTTGCCAGGGTAACGGGTGAATCCCCCCTCCAACGGGTGTCACCCGGCCCTGTCACCCCGCCAGGGGCTGCCCGTGGTGGGAAGGGAAGCCTTCCCGTGCCTCGCAGGAAAGGAGCTGGTCACATTTTTTGTCATTCTTCTTTCTTTTTTGCCACTGGCTGCTCGGTCGCGCGGCCCGACGGGGCGGCAGGCCCGGCGAGGGGTGCAGCCAAAAGGGCTGGTGAAGCCCTCAGGATGGGGATCTGCCCGACCGCGGCATCGTAGCGTGGCTTAGGTTGGAAGGCACCTTCAAGATCCTCCAGTTCCAACCCTTCCTTTCCCAGATCTCACAGGTCTGGGGAGAAAAGCAGCCGGGGTGACTCTGGGGCCACGGATGAGGGCGGCAGGGCTGGGAATGGAGCTGGCAATGAGCTTTCCCGAGGGGACAGTCTTTCTGACATGGTGGGGGGGGGGAGGGAAGATAATGATGTGAGGAAATGGATATTTTACTTTTTAATAGGGTTCATCCACATTTGATGAAAAATGAACGTGGCACTTTGCTTCATGACAATCAGAGTTTCCTTTCAGCTATTGTTTGCGCTCCTCCTATTGTAGCATAAAATGAAACGGTTCAGTCAGGAATTCTGCAATTGTGAGGGGGTTTTTATGTTGTTTGGGGTTTTTTTTGTAATATATTTTTCTTAACCCTCCTTCCCAAAGCAGTTTCCTGAGGGATTTTAATTAGAAAATCTCTCTCTTTCCCTCTCTCTGCGTGCTCCACGGCAGCCCAACTTCTTGCTGTCAGCGCTACCTGCACGCTGAGGCTGTAGCCATTTTGGGAGCATAGAGCAGGGGAGCCCACCTGCAGCCACTGCCAGGCCCATCTTCTCTGATTCCCTTCAGCCTGAGGGGGGGGGGGTCCACGTCAGAAAATGAATAAGCTGCTGTACAACACGTCGGTGTTTTCTCTGCGGGGAGTTTGCCTGAGGCACCAGGATGCCTTGGTTGCCTTCTATTGCGTCTCTAAAGCACAGGCAAACAAGGCAATGCTGTCTTTGAGCTCATTTCCATAGATTGATCTGCACCAGGGGGAGGAAAAGGAAAGTCTGTACTGAGTTTGAGCTAAAAGAAGAGGAAAGGCAGGCACCCTGGGCTTGGTTTGAGCTGGCACCTGGAGTTTTCCCCCACTGAGGACTGAACGGGGTTGAACTTTTGCTGCCCATCTCCATTAAATCCAAGTCCTTTGCCTCCCAGCTCCCTTTCCCTGCTGTCCCTGCTGCTGCATCAGACCCAGATGGTTTCTCAGGGCTGCCCTGGACCAGGGAGGGCTCTTGGCCCTGGCCTCCATAGCACTGCATTTCTCACCTTTCTCTCCTTTGGGGTGTGCGCCGTGTCCTGTGGGGACCTGCAGACCTGAAGGTCAGGAAATGGGGCTGGCAGCTCAGCCTCTTCTCTCCCAACATGCTGGAGGCCGTGGAACTCTCACTGAAGCACAGGCAGGAGACTCTCCAAGTTTCCAGTCCTTTTGCTGAAGGTTCCTCTGCTCCTTGCAGGGTAAAGAAGCCATTTCCATTCATTTCACAAGCTGTTTCCACCACGTCTGTGTTTGCTGCTGCTGGTGGCTGAGAATGATTCTCTCTTCCAACGTTCATGAGAAGAAAGAAAACCTGTAACAATGGTGCCTGAGCAATCTGCAGAGCTCTGGAGACAGCCCGGAGGGTCAGGGCTTTGTTTCCTGACAGGTACGGGGCTTCTCTAAACTGTAATTTTATTGTCACCGGGAGCTGACATCTCTTTGTTTAACATACTGGAGGGAAGTGGCAACAGAGCTGGTCTCAGTGTGTAGAGAGGAGCTGCAGTCTCTTCTGCCTGAGAGAGCACAGCTCTGCCGCAGACAGGAGCCGCTCTGGATGCGACAGGTCAGGCTTTGCTCCCTGCCTGGTGCCCTGTGGGTGATGGAGGGACCTGGTCCTGCTTCTGACTCCCCTGCTCAGCAGCCTGAGCTGAACTGCTGTGCACCAGATTTGCCCCCCTGTTCTTCCCCTGACGGGGCAAAGAGTCTCCCGTTGTGCCTCGCACCTCCCCAAAACCCCGTGGTGGTGCTTCAGGGAAATCAGAAGCAGCTGAGGGGTAGAGTCTGACTCCATCTCCACATCCGACTCTGTGCAAGGGGGGATGTTGGCTTCTCTCCAGGGGTGTGTGTGGGGGAGCATCTGCGTGGCTCCCTGGATTGTGCCCACTCGGACTATTGACGGGCTGCCTGACCTTTCGGCTGGTAATTGGAAATCTTTCAAAGGTGCCACGTTCTCCCTGCGAGAAGCCCAACCGAACAGAGCAGTGGCTGCGCTGGCAAGATGTGCCTGGGGCTCCTGCCCTGCTGCTGCCTGCACAGACCTCTCGGGGAGATAAAGCAGCCACTTGACCCAGAGGAAACTCTGCCTGTGTCTATCTGATGGGTTTTTTTTGCTTTCAAAGCTCTGCCCGGGCCCTGCTAGGGAGCTCAGAGTGAAACGGTTTCTCAGTGCTCCTTCTTCCTAGATACAAAGCAGCTGGGGTTTAATAAGCTGAGGGGAAGGCGATAAGCTCTCTGGTCAGCTCTGCGTGCTGCAGCAGCACGTGTGCTGTCATTAGCCCTCAGAAGCTCTATCTCCTGTAAAAGTCACTTGGGAATGAATTGTCTGCTAGTGCAGCTCCTGCGGGAATGTGGCTGCTGCTTCTTGGCTTGGCCGTGCTTGGGAGCAGGGGATGCATTTGAATCCCCATTGCAGCTAAACCCCCTCTGCGTGGCCAGGGAGCCTCAGTGCTAGATGCTCTACCTAAAGCTGGGAATAGTCTTGATTCCAGAGATGAAGAAATGGAGGAGAAATGATCCCTTAGAGGAAACGAGGTACTGAGATTAAATTATTTGCTTGAGTCGTGCTGAAGATAGAACAACGCTTGGGTGGCGTGCTTGAGGCAGTGATGGGAACTGTGGGTTGAGCTTTACAGTTTGTGATGAGGCTTAAGGAGCAGTGGCTGGAAGAGCTCAGAGGGAGAAAGCAGCATTGCAGAGGGTGCTAGTGTGGAGCCCTGAACTAAATCTAGTCAGACTGGGTTGTGTCACGTTTTGGGCCAGGCCATCCTAGGCCAGAGGCTGTTAAAGCTGAGAAGGGAGCCCAGGTCTGCTGAACCCACTTAAGGACATTCTGCTTCTGGGAGTTAATATTCCCAGGGTTGCTGTCAAGCTCTGCACAGGACAGGCTTGTATGACAAGGGGTAAACCTTGATGCCAGCTGGCAGGGGGGTTGGACTAGATGATCTTTCGAGGTCCCTTCCAACCCCTAGGATTCTATGATACCTCCATCAGAGCCAGCGAGGACAAGGGACATGCTTCTCAGATTCCAGAAACTGTGGCTGTGGGTCCTGATGTTGCCTGGAACAGGAGAATTCCTGTCGCCCACCCATGGTGTCAACACCACAGCCAATTGATTTGTGCTCCTTTACGTGAGCAGCCCCAGATCAAAGTGGGCTTTGGGACTTGACACGTGAAATGATTTCCTGGCTGTGCAATTTCTTCCAGATCTTTCCCCTTTGCAATCACATGCAGAAAAGTTAAGTCACGAGACTAGCAATATTACAGAAATAAATTAAAGAAATTAATGGGGAAGAAAGCAGTGGAAAAAGTGCAAGGCTGAGTTGGTATTATGATTAATTACAGATCAGATGGTGCTGTGTATGTGTGACAGGGAAGTTGTCCTTGTTGCAGAGAGCTGGGTACACTCTGATGCAAAGAAGCCTGGAGAAAACCTGGGACGAGCTGCCAGTGAAACAGGAAAGCACTGACCCTGAAAGGCATTTTCCTTCAGTCTTCCTTAAGGCTACTCTTTGCTTTGGGCTTATCTATGTGCAAAAGGGCTCCTTGTCCATTAATAGACCTTCCCAGAGAAATGAGGCACTTGTGATTACATCTATCCTACCCTTTCCACCCCAGTAATCTTTTAACACATTAGCCAATTTGAACCACATTTGAGAAAAGAATCAAAGTCTTGGAGATGTGCTATTTTGTAACTTAACTCAGTCTTTCTGTTGACTTTCTTCTTTTCTTCAGTGCATGCTCCATTTACTCTTTCTCTATCCCTGATAGAAAACTGTAGAAGAACAGGGGTCAGTCACTGAGGTCGCTGGGACAGGGGCAGTTTTCCTATTCTAGAGTTGTTCTGCAGCTAGTATGAAGGAGTACCAGTTGCCTGCTGACACCCAGACCTGTCTCTCAAAGCAATTGATAGCAATGGGTCTAAGAAATAAGATAATCCAGAAAGAAGGGTATGTTTTCCCCTTCCTTGTCCTTTTTTCTTAGAGTCCTTACCTTGAGAATCTCAACCATGATCTTTCCAGCTTAAAGCAGCTGACAACTCCTATCAGGCAGCCCTTGTCTTCTGCCCCCTTGTTTAGAGGATGAATGCCTCACTCCACAGCCTCTTTCCCTGGAGTTGCAGCCTGTCCTTTTGCCAGCAGAGCCCTTGCAAAAGAAAAACCAGAGAAGGGTGTATTTTAGCATTTCCTCTAGGTCACTCCTGCTGAGGAGGAAGTGCTGTTGCTAAGGATGCCTTGTCTCTCTGTGGAACACATCAGTCTTTCAGCAAGTGGGTTGAATATCATGCCTGGATCCTGAGGAGCAGAATGCATGCATGGGAACTGTGCTTCTTCCCTGTGTCCTCAGCTGGCAGGGACCTGCCAGGCTGTGGCAGGGATGTGAGCTTGGTGACTCAAGACTTTGGCACCTGCCTCTTGCACAGATGAAGACTGACTGCAAAGTGCTGCAGAGCTGTGCTGGGGCTGACAGATGACAAGACATGCTTGGAATTAAGACCTCAAAAGAGGTGGAAGACAGCAGGGTTGGTAGCTTGTCTCTTGTGAGGAAAGGTTTGCCAGAATCTCCCACCAACGAGGGAGCTGTGCCAGAAGAGTTCTTGCAACCCTGTGACCTGCTGCTTGTTTTGTTTGGCCTTTTGCAGATGATGTCCTCCAGGGGCTTTGTGAGAGCAGAGATGTTCTTTTGGGACAGGGCAAATCCTGATGTTGACTGATGTTTCTGGACAGTCAGATACATCACACTGTCCATCAACTCTGTTACCAAACCACTGGCAAACTCAGAGACTTGGAGCTCTCTAAAGTCCTCCATAAACAGGAGAGTTGCACGTACCTGTTTCCCAGCTGTGTTAAAAGAGCACCACAGCTCACTGGTTTCACTCTGTGGCCTATTGCAGGACTATGGAAATGTTTGGTGCTGGTGCCTGCTGCACTTTTGCCTTTGGTTTTCTGCACAGGTGCTAGGAAAGGAGCTGAGATGAGTTGCCTCTTCAAGAGAAGAGGACAGAGGCAGTGTTTGTGCAGAGAGGACTGGCTGAGGAACTGTTCAGCTTGGCCTCGTGGCTGTAATTGTGCTGCTAATGGCAAGTTAAAGCAAATATTGATAGCAACCTTTTCATTAAAATAAATGTGTGAGGATTGATCCCTGTTACCAAATGCCATAAAACATGTCTGGAGGAGGAGCAGCAAGGGCAGCTTCCAAATGGAAGTGTTGGCATGTTGCTAACCCAGCTGCCTGCTGCTGGCTGGGAGCATTGCAGGGGGCTGTGCCCACCCCTTCAGGATGATGTTCTGTGCTGCAGCCCTGCTTGTTGGATCTGAACAGCTCTGAGCAAGTCATGAAACACCGTAACGGCGTGTCTGTGCTGTGTCTAAGCTCTCCCCAGGGGGAGAAGTGTGCGTTTGAATGTCTTGTTTTGCTAGGGCATTGCTGCTGGTTTTTAGCATGCACGGAACCACAGTCTGTGCCTGGGACCTGCCTTTGTATGAGGATCAAGAGAGATGCTTCTTATGTGAGCTTCAGAAGAGTAGGCCTGTCTTTTTTCTTTTTCCTGTTGGGTGTTTTTTCCTCTTTTATTGCTGTGTGTGTGGGAAGGGATTGCTGTTATTTTATTTTATTTTTTTACTATCCCTGGTTAAGCACCAGTCAAAGATCTGGTTCTTTTTTTCCATGCTTAGTCCTAATTACAGCATGGGCATGTTTGTTTTCTCTGAGAGGCAAAACTCTAAAGCAATTTTCATCTGTGCCTTTGTTTTCATCACCCTGCAATGCGAGAGATCTGAGCAGCTGTCTCGGGTGCTTTGCTCAAAGTGGAGAACAAGCCCTAGTGAGAAGGGCAACTGCAAAGAGAGATTAGTTAACCTGGCCTTGGTTGGCCTTGTAAACAGGGGGAGAAATCTCTCTCCAACTGCTTGTTGCATATTTAGCTTGTAAAAAGCTGCCTGATCTCACATTCAGTCTTATTCCAGTCCACCTTCCCACAGAGCTGGTTGCCAGTCATTTGCTCACACATCTCTGGTGTCCTTCTCCTCCTGGCTGGCTTTACCAGCTGTGGACCAAGGTGATGGAGAAGTACACTTTTTCCTCTCTTTAGCTACAGAGCAGGCAGTAAAAGGCTGGTGCTCAGGTCCATTTATCTTGATGATCCCAGGAAGATACTTGTCTAAAACTGTGGAGAGGAGCACAGAGCAGAGGTGGTCGTGGAGAATGTCTCTCCTTTGCTCCCGACGTATTTACAGCGTGATCTAATTAAATGAAGGCTGGGTAGCTCAGATCCATTGATTTTCATCAGTTGTAACCTTGCTATGTTATCAGAAGTGAGTAATCCCTCCTCTGTAAAGCAGACATTGATAGATCAATAGGAGAGAACATGCTGTACCTTCTGGCAGCTCCATCAACCTTGGAAGGAGAGCTATCAAGGGCACCAGCATTCCTGTTCCCTTGCTTCCCAAGCTTGATTGCTTCCTTCCCCTGACTTCTCCAACATTGATACAAGCTGCTTATTGGACCCCAACTTGGGATTCCTCATCTCCCCAGAAGAAATTCTGGTATTTCCTCCCTACTCCATGGGACAATCTGCCATTAAAATCATCTTCCTCTTGGATTGGCTGTGCTAGTGACTCTTAGATTGGTTAGTTCTAAGGGCTCAGGACAGGAGGGTGCCTTCTAGTGTTGAAGGGCAGGTTGGATGGGGCTTGGAGCAACCTGGGCTGGTGGGAGGTGTCCCTGCCCATGCAGGGGGTTGGATCTAGATGATCTTGAAGGTCCCTTCCAACCCAAACCATTCTATGGTTCTAGCTCAGACTTGGGCAGGCTTTAGGACACAGGTGCTTGGCTCTTTGGAGAGGACTCATGGATAAAAGGAGGGAGAGAAGTTAACCACGATGGACCTGCTGCAGCACTGAGCTTTGGTTGTGTGACACATGGGGTGGACCTGGACCCAGGGAGGTCTTACCAGTGCCAGGACTCTAGTAACAGTGAGAGGCATGGATTTTATGTATGGCTTGTGCATGTTCTGGCTTCCTCCTGGGAAACAGGGCTCTGGTTATGAGACTGAAGGCTTGTAGGAGAGGGAATTGAGATGGGTTGTTGATTTTTCGTAAACAAACTTAAAGAGCAGGTTTTTCTGTAATGATAGTGGATGGCAGAAGTTTTTATACCATTAAGCACTCGATGCATAATTCAGCTGCAGTGACATAGCCAAAGCTGGAAGCAGGAGAGACAGCTGGGACAGAAAGGAAAGGCGGTGGGCTGAGAAGAATTAAAAACTATCAGGGCTGTTACACCCCCTTCTGAGCTCTGCTGTTGAGACTTCTGATAACATATTTGTTTTTGAAGATTTCATGCGATGCTGCTCCTGGCTGGGGAGTGAGAAGATGCTAGGCTTGCTGCAAATTGTCTTGATAGAAAATAGTGGTACTTTGGCCCTTAGCTGCACGAACAACCACTTTGTTCTGCTCTCTAATCGCTGTGCCTATACATAATTTGGTGCCTAACACACCACTGCAAATACTGTGATTATTCTTAACAGTCATATACAGTACATATAATTTGAGGGTGAATGTGGGAGCTGTCAGAAGGAAATGTCTAGCCTGTGAATAGCTGAAGGTCACGTCACTACAGTGGTAGCTCTTCCTCGTGCTTGCAGTTCACTGTGTGAAAGCAAATTCTCTGTGCCAAGAGGTTTTGATCTGTGTGGGACAAACAGGGAGGCAGGGAAAGGGAGAGCACGTGTGGCAGGAGCCCAGGGGATGCAAGTGTCTGTTTCCATCAGTGTTGACTTTGGAGAAGCACAGAGCCCACTGTTGTCCCAGGAAAATTCAGCTGTGGCTTGCTAGTGGGATGCACTTGATCAGTTCCTGCAAGGGTGACATGAGGACAGCTCTGTGGGTGATGGGTGGTGGTTCCCTGGCCCACCTTGCCTCTGCAGCATCTGAGTGTGTCATGAGCATGGGGAGCTGAAGCTTTCCCTTTGCTATGGGAGCAGAGAAGCTTACCTGGAATTATGACATAATCAGCTTTGCCTCACCTTGAGTTCATAGGAGGCATCATGTGTCTCATGTTCCATGGGATGATGGGGCTTCCTGTCCCTACCCTACAATCTATATTTGATTTTCTACCTAATTACCTAAGGGGGAATGGATTAAAACTGGAAGAGGGAGATTGAGGTTGGACATGAGGAGGAAATTCTTTGGTGTGAGGGTGGTGAGACCCTGGCCCAGGTTGCCCAGGGAAGCTGTGGCTGCCCCATCCCTGGCAGTGTTGAAGGGCAGGTTGGATGGGGCTTGGAGCAGCCTGGGCTGGTGGGAGGTGTCCCTGCCCATGCAGGGGGTTGGATCTAGATGATCTTGAAGCTCCCTTCCAACCCAAACCATTCCATGATCCTATGATATGATTCTAAAATTTCTTCCTCTGCTCTTGGAGCCAATCAATAAAATGCTACAATCCAGGGTGTGGAGTCCTAGGAAACATCAAACACCCTACAACAAATAGCTTGAATGGTTCTTCTCTCACACATCTTATCTTCCTGAATTAGACACAGAGACAAAGTCAATGCCACCCTTATTGTAAAATCTTTACAGCATGTCTCTGCAGAAGTTACAGGAGGAGTGTTGAGTTGTTCCCTGGCTAAGTGAATTTTATTTCCCCTTGCTTTGAGGCTTGCCAGCTGGGACCTGCAGCTGGTAGGACTTGCTGGGATCTCTGCTGCCTGTGCAGGGGGAGTGCTGGCCATGCTCGTGTTCCCATACACAGCTCTTCCCCCTGAGCTTCTGCCTCTGAGAAGCTTGGAAGAGACCAAATGTTACTAGCAAGCCTCCAAATGCTTGGAGTGAAAATCCAATCTTTTGCCTTCATTTAGTCATTGCTGAAAGAAGAGAAATTGGGACTGTGCTTGATGCTGTGGCACCTGGAGAGCTGGAGGACTTTTTGGGAGGTGGATGGGAGAGGAGGTTCCTGCTGGGACTGAGGCCTTGGTGTTTCTGTGCAGCAATCTCTGAAGGTTCAGTTCAAAAAGCTCCTGTGTGCCCTGTGTCCAGGTCAGGGCTGCAGCCTGGGCTCAGCACCTGGCTGGGGGACATCCCTGTGGGGTGGCAGGAGAGACAAGGAGGAAACAGGGCACTGAGAGTGCAGAGCTTGCCTGGGTGTGCAAAACCCTCCCCATGATGCGTGTGGAGCTGCCATCAGGAAGAAGGACCCATGTGCCCCTTGCACCCACGTGGGCTTTGCAGGCAAAGTTTCTCGCATCCTGAGGTTGGTTGTGCCTTGTTGGCTCCCATGGATCCCCCCAGCTCCTCCTGGTCCTGCTGGAGGGTGCAGGGGGGGTTGCCTGCTGAAGGAGTGCTCCACCAGCATCAGGTGTGCCTGCTGAAGGTGAGATATGGGAAGGGTGGATGTGGAGAGTGAGTAATTGGAGGCCAAGAGGCAAAAGTGTCTGACAGAACAGGATTGATTTGAAGCTTTTCTCTGGAACACTTGCAAAAAAAAAAAAAATCAATACTTATTCCCTGGACTCGGGAGTGTGTTTACTGTATTCAGCAGCTGGCATTAAAAGTGAATTCCAGCAATTGCAATTACAGCTTTCTCCTCTGCTGCCTTCCCCCCTCTCCCTTCTCCGTTCCCCACTCCCCTTCTCTTACTGCCCTGCCTTTCCCCATGTTCAGGAGCCTGAGGCAGAGCTAATGCAGTCAAACTGAACGTGGTTTTCTAGATGGTAAAGCCCACCTTCCCCCTTCCTCTCCTTTCCCCGGGGAATTCTCTTTTCCTGAGCACTTGTCAAACTCCATTCAGCTCCAGGCCACACGGGTTCCTGCCCAAGGAGCTCGGGAGGTGCTGAGCAGGGCTCAGCAGGAGGCCTGTGAGCCCCAGTGCTCTCTGAGCACACCAGTTGGTTTCCTCCTGCCTGATGACACAAGTCTTTCAACGTGGAGTTTCAGGGTCAGGGCTGTGTGGGGAAGCAGTGGGATGCTGATGAGGAACTGGGATGAAGGAGCCCAGGGAGAAGCAAGCTGTGGGCATCACACCCACCCTACACCCCACTGGGCTTCCCCAGCCTGGGTGCATCCAGCCCTGCTGCTGGGAGCTGCACAGGTGCCCAGCCCTCCCCCATAAGCCCTTCTGACTGGTCCCAGTAGAGGGCACTGGTGCCTGCACCCTGATCCTTTTCATTAACCTTTAATTAATGTGCAGGTCCTGCACAGGTCCCAGCTCTGGACAGGGTGTGGAAACAGGGATTGTCCTGCTTCACCACAGAGAAGCTGCTGGGTCTTTGCTGGAGTCATTGCCAAGGGCCAGCTCCATAGGAAGGGAGACTCAAGGAGTTGTCCTGAGCAAGACACATTCAGGTTTTTTTTAGTTTTAAAAAAAATTCTTCTTTGTAGTGTGGATTGTAGCTGCAGAGGAGGGGGATGGAGGCTCCTCTGCCCTGGGTGCTAACGAAGCAGCTGCAAAGGCAGCTCTGATGTGAGGCTCTCGTGTTGGGAGTTTGGTGGTTTATGAAGTGGAAAGAGATCAGCTTGACTTGCAGACCCCAACCTGAGCTGAGGGGGGCAAAATGCACGGGCTGGTGCTTGTAAACTGAGTGGATTTCATCTGGAGGTTGCTGGTGGGGAAAATAAAATATGGGAAATCAAGAATTTCTTGTTCCTGCTCTGCTTCCTGACTGTAATGTGGGGGGTTAGTTTTGGGTTTGTTTGTTTGTTTGTTTGTTTTTTTGGGGTTTTTTGGGTTGGTTTGTGGGTTTTTTTTGCATGTGAGCCTGTGTGGAATAAGACAAGGGACTACTGACTGTGTTTTGCTTGTGCTTTCTATCTGTGTATTGATCGAGCCTGCTCTTCACAAGAAGTGTTTCCAAAAAGTGCATAAACCTGCTGCTTTTGGGTGTAACAGAAGCTGCTGGTTTTTTTTTCTTATGCTTCTGCCAGTTTAATCCCTGGGCTGTGCTGCTCCCCACTGCTCCCCACTGAGCACATGGGTTGCCCCTTGCAGGGATTTCCAGGGTGTGCAACCAAGACCCTGCTCAGCCCTTCGTGTCAACCTGCCAGGGGAGGTGGTCTGGAGCTCTCATCCTGCACCTGTGCCAGCTGCTTCTCTGTCCCCTGTGACTCCAGGTTTTATCTGTCTCCCAGGGAGGGGGTGGTGCTGGAAGCCAGCACTGCCTGTACAAGGGCTTGGTGATTGATGTTGGTGTCAGGTTTTGCTCTGCTTGTCGCTCTGGATCTGGCAGAACCTCTGAGCTGGATTTTGTGTCCCCACCTGTGACGCGCGTCCTGAAGCTCCCGGCAACGTCCAGTGCAGAAGGAACCCCTTGGCCAGATAAACTCCTCCAGTTGGAGTGCTTGGCTTTCTAATGCCTGCAAGAGGGTTGTTAAGTAGCCACAGTACTTATCCAGCTTCCTTTGATAAACGCAATTTAGAAATTTCCCTGGTGAGCTCCTGCTTCTCAGCACTTGGCTGAGCTCAGCCTCCTGGGGCTGGGCTGGGGGCTGGGAGCCCTTGGCTCTGGCCCTGCCTTTGCTGCAGCCCCTCTGCTCCACCCCTCCAACTGGTTCAGCTCCATTTTCCTCTAGTCCCATCTACTAGATGCATTGGGAAAAGGGGTTGTTCGTGGGGGCTGTGTTGGGTTTGAGCCTGTGTACCCAGCTTTGAGCAGGCTGTCACAGATCTCAGCATCTCTGATTAGTAGAGATGTCCAAAGTGTGTGCTAGTTTGACACCTGTAGGCTCTGTTGGCCTCTGCTCCCTTCCTTCCACCTATGCAGTAGCAGCATCTTGTCTTCATGGGGGCTTGTTGGCACAGTGACAACATGCTGGGTCAGTGGGGGTTTTTTGGTGTGTTACTTTTTTTTCCTGCTCCTCTTAAATTGGACTTCTTCAGCTGCTCTGAAGAGTAACAGCTGGCTCAGCCATGGATGGGTTCAGGGCATGTTGGCCCTCCCTGTAACTTGAAAAGATACATGGGAAGAGGCTCTGGGCAAAAATAGGGAGACCAGTGAATGGCCAGAGTGTGGTTCTGCAGTGGGCAGAGAAACCACTGGTGACTGCAAGCAGCCCAGCTGCCTGGGGCAGCCTTGGGCCAGGCAGCTTTCCAAAGTGTTCAGCCCTTGAGTTTGCTCTGGGTCCTAAATGCTTTGCAAGATCTGACACTTAATTCCAAACCCAGAGCTTGAGGGGAAAAGATTTTCCTCTTGATTTCGAGGGACATTGAGCTGGGGACTAGGAAATAAACTGTGTGAGGGCCTGTCATGAGTGAATTCTGTGCTCTGTTTTCCCGTGGAGATGCTTTAGAGATGGAAAATTCATGCTGAGCTTTCAAATGAAGCCATGGAGCCTATTTGCATGTATAAAGCATCGAGCAGGCCTGGGCTGGGGTTGCTGCTGCCAGACCCTTTTGCTCAGTCTAAATTACCAGCACGATGCCCAGAAACAAACATTATGTTGATCTGACTGCCTGAAGTCAATACTCTGCAATTCCCTGGGTTGCTGGAGGAACCAGCACGTGCTCCAGACCTTTTTTTACAGCAAGTCATTGGAGATGTTCTTAAGTCAAAACCTGCTTTTTCCCAGGCAGTGAGGGACAGGAGTGTTTGTTTTCTTGAGCACCTAACTAAAGTTGCCACGTACAGCAAATGAATATTGACTGCAACACAGTTGCTAAGACAAGACCCTCGCTGAGGAATCCCTTTTCCAGCTGTTTGCAGATGCAGGAGATTGATACAGAGAAGGGGGAGCAGCTGGATGTGCCCCTTTTTTCACCACTTTCCCTGGGTATTTGTGACTGGGGACAGAAGTGTCCCCATGGCCTGTCTGGTTCTTGGAGGCTGTGACAGGAAAATGCTGCCCCAACAAAAGTTGCAGCTGGGCAGAGCAGTGGTCAGATCCCCTTCCAGCTGGGAAGAAACATCTTCATTTGTCTTGAGAAGGGAAAAAATAGCCCTGGGACTAGATTGCTCAGCCAGGGTAAAACTGTCCGTGTGTGGAGAAGGTGCCTGCCTACCTGCCACTGATCCTCCCCTTCCCAGGAATGTTCCTGCTCCCTCCTGGAGAAATTGTTTAGTTCCAGACAGCACACAGCAGACAGTCCCTAGGGGGGTCTGCTCAGCACACAAACATGATGTTTACAGGCTCTGGAATGGATTGGGGAGGGAGTTGGAGACTCGGAGCTCAGCTGCACAGCTCGGAGATCCTCCTGCGAGTAAGTTATCTCTGCTGACACCAGCTTTCTCCTCAGGTCATGCTACTAAACCTCTGGACCCCCAGATAAATTACTTCCTGCTGTAATTACAGAAACTCATTTGCCCATGATTAAGCAGTTTGGTGGAAGGTGTTGGAAAGGTGGTAGCTGAGCTCTGCTGGGTTGTTCTTTAATTAGGATAAAAGGGCTTCCTTCTCTTCCTCCAGCAGCTCTCCCTGGGCCTTCCACCAGCTCTGACAGAGGCAGGTTACTGTTGACTTGACCCATTGCTGACTTAAATGAGTCTATTCAACACAGAGCAAGCTTCAGCTGCAAATATGCATTAATTATACAGCTGGGTGCTTGTACTGGGATGATTACCCTTGTCCCTGCTGGGTGTCCTGCACCAGCTCCCTGCCCGTCACCTCTCCAGGAACAGTGGAGGGTATAAAACAGTTGATGGAGGTAAAGAAGGGGTGGCCTGGAGCTTTGTAGCACTGGTGGGCAGGGTGTGAGGCAATGGGGGTTCAGCCCTTCCCCTGCAGTTGTCCTGGACAAACTTGGACAAGTCCCTTATACAGGCCCAAAGCAGGGAGTTCCAGGATGTATGATCCCTATGGACTCAGTGGGAGCTGGTGTCTTGCCAAGGCTTGAGAGCATGCCTGTGGTTTTGTTCTGCCATATTGCCCAGTCTTCTGGGGGTGGTAACATGTCGGGTAGAGGCTGTGAGGATGGCCAGGCCTGACCTGGAGGTGATGGGAAGGGCTGAGGATCAGAGATAGGTTCTTCTTTTGGCAAAACCAAAGAGTGGAAAGAGTCCTCTGAGAAGGGCCATGTAAATGCAGTAAACCCAGCTCCTTCTGGGTGAGGCTTCTTGGGCCTTCCCTGGGAACTGGGAGCAGTCTCACAAGCAAGGAGAAAAGCACCGATCTCCTGGTGTCAACAAACTAATCTGAGTTTCTGTACTTGCACAGAGCACGTTCCTTCTAATGTCCCACCCTCCCCTGGGGATGCTAATTGCTTGCGAAGGCTTCTCTGAAGTGCTGTGCTTGGTGGCTGGATTTGCCTGATCTCCAAGCCCTGCTTGTGAGAAGTGGCAGTTCCTGTCACCCAGGGACGGCCCGATTCACCCCCAATCGATTTCCCTCTGCTGTGGTACAGGACTGGGTGGGTGTCAGAGCCTGCAGCCTGGGGGGAGAGGCAAGAACTGCTCCGTGTTGAGGTGGGGAGGGAAGTAGTTGCAAAGCAATGCTCAGAAGAGTCAGGAGAAGGTGTGAAGTCACAGCGGTCCCTCTGGGTCCACTGGCTTTTATTTCTCTCCCCTCTCCACGCTGCTGTTTGTTCAGTGTCACTCAGCTTCATGTGCAGAGGAGCCACCAACCTCGAGTTTCCTCTCTGTGTGGATCAGCCTGCAGCTCTGCAGGGGGCCATGGGCACTGGCAGTGCTGCCTGCTGCCCCGCAGGGTCCAGGGCTGGGGGATGAGGCCAGTGTGTTCTCTGGCAGCTGGAGGATGAGTCTTTGCTTTCCCCACCAGCCCAGGGACCTCCTTGTGTACAGGGCTGGCAGGAGGGGATGGGACGTGTCAGTATCTTGGCACAGGGAAGCTGGGTGAGGGAAGGCAGAGCCAGTTCCTCCCTTTTTCTGATGACAACAGTAAAAAGGGGAGAGGGGAGAGCTGTCTTGCCAGCTCCCTGGGTAGAGTCCTGGCAGCAGTGCCCACCACAGACATCTCTGCACTCTCCCTGCAGGAACAGCCACTTGATTTGCCATCTAAGGCTTGCCCTCAGAAAATGCCCACCCTTTCTCCTCCTGTGAGCAGGCTCCAGGCTTGCTCCAGCTCCTGAGAGCTTTAAAAATGCTTTGTTCTCCCAGGGAGAATCCCAGTGGCAACCGTTCCAGGTGCTGGGTGAAGCCAGTCCTGCTCCTGCCAGTGCAGGAGCTGCTCCCTCTCTCTGCCAGGGCACAGGGAGAAGATCCCATCTGTGCTCAGATCATGGCCCCAAGCTGGCTCTGTCCCTCCTGTCTCTCTGTTCCAGAGGATGTTAGAACTACACATTAAATAACTTTGTCTTTGGCACTTCTCCCTTTTATTGGCAGTAAAATGATGGCAGGGAGAGAAGAGGTGGTTGGTTGCAAAAAACAAAGGAGCACCCTAGAATGGGCAATCACTGGAGGAACAATGGAGCATATGAGATACCTATAAATCTTCATCTGTTTAAATGTGCAGGATTTTATTTTTCTTAATATCCCTGCCCTCCCCCCCCCCCTTTTTTTTTTTTCTCCCTCCAAGTAAGCATTATATCCTAACAGATGGGCAGCATAAACTGCAACATCAGTCACTGGGCACAGGAACCTAGAAGGGCAGGATTTTGTTAAATACCTCAAAGCTGAAGTTTGTATCCCAGTAGCTCTGTGATTTATTTATTTTTAAATTTATTTATTTATTTTCTTAGGACTTTCCAAGCCAAGCTTAGATTTGTTGCCTTAAGGACGTGGGAGGAAATCTCCAGCAGGAAAAAGCTCTTGTTGAGGCTGTAGCTGTACCTGGGTCAGGGGGTCCCTGTGGCACTGGGGAGAGTAGCTATGGAGCCAGGCACAGCTCACAGCTCCTGCTTCCTGGGTAGGAAGGTGGTGAGGGGACCCCCCCCTCCCAGTTTTCCTGAGGATGGACATTGGTGCCTGGCTTTTGTCTTATCTCTGCTGCTCCCTGCTTTGAAGCAGCAGAAGCCTGCTTCGTGCCTGTCCCTGCTGTCAGGCTGCTCAGAGCAGCCTTTCCAATTAGTCTCCTCGTCTGGCTCCAGGAGCCTCAAAGGGCTTCGTGATTTCCTCATCGACCTCTGGTTGTGTTATGTCTCTCAGCCCGATAGGTTTTGGGACAAGAGAGGCTCTAGATTGCTTATTATAGATATAAATGCCATGTTGTGAATTTCTTTTTGAGGGGAGGGTGCTGGATACCCTGGACTACCCTGTCTGTGCTGAGGAAACACCCCAGGCTGTGGCAGGGCTGGCTTTGGGCTACCAAGGGCTGCAGATCCTGTGGCCTGATGCTGTTGGCACTACCAGGTCACCCCTGAGTGCAGGGAATGGCAGCCACGGGCTGGAGCCATGAATCCCCAGCAAACACAGACCAACCTGTTCCATGTCAAGTCGTTAATAAAAGTGGACTAAGAGATTAGGATGCTCGTCTGCCTTGCAGGGAGTGACTTCATCCATCTCAGCTTGCATGTGCTCCCAGGGCCTTGCTAATCTCCAGACAAGGTCCAGCATGGTCTGCTTGTCAGTGGAAACCTTTCTTTCTCCCAGCAAAGGGAGCTGGAGCACTGCAAACCCTCCTTGGGCTTCATGTAGCTCCCCACTGACACAACTCTTGGGCCTTCATCCCTTTTCCAGGCTCTTACACTGGCCCTTTATGTGCCAGTGACCCCATGGTTTGAGGATCCTGGCTGATATCTCCTGTATGAGCCCATGGCTGATGTGGAGACCCTGGAATCTTGTCCTGGACAGCATTAGAAGATACCTTGAGTGCTGCAGGGACGGCAATGGTCATTGAGAAGGCCTTTGAGAACAACCAGAGTGTTACCACCTGCCATACTGAGTTTCAGTGTTGGAAGAGATTTAGGAGCATCTGAAAATCTTATCCTCTGGCTCTTCCTTAAGCACAAAATAGTTGTAGAAGGATTGGAGCAGCTTTGGCAAGAGATTATTCGATTCCTGCCTTTTCTTTCTTCCTCTCTGCTTGTTTTCACCTCCTATAAACATTCATCTAGAAATTCCCCTTGGCCAAGGTTGGATTGATGGCTCTGGGACAATCAGTTGTATTTTGCTGCTGTTAGTAGTTTTAAAGGCAGTGAAGTTGGGTCCTTGAAGTGCTGTCAGTAATCATTTTTATGGTGGTCAGATTGCTCATTAGCACACTTGTTTTCAGATATTTAAGCTAGAAAGGGATCTATAGTCCTTGCATTTTTAACTTGATAACCACTCAATAGAACAAATAGAGTTGGAAATTAGAGCAGAGCTGGACTGGAAAAAAAAATAGTCCTTAACACTCACCTTTTACCCTAAGGGGCTATGGAGACAAGTGCTGTGAGAACACAGCTTGAGGGAACACATATATTTCCAGCCTACAGAGAGGCAGTAAGAGCTCAGGTTTACAACAGTGATTAACCTGGAGGATCATAGAATCACAGAATCATTAAGGCTGGAAAATACCAAGGTTGAGTCCAACCATAATCCAACTACCACCACCACTAAACTACATCCTGAAGCACCACATCTCGATGCTTCTTGAACACCTCCAGGGATGGTGACCCCACCACCTCCCTGGGCAGCCCATTCCAATGCCTCACCACTCTTTCAGTCAAGAAATTTTTCCTGATATCCAGCCTAAACCTTCCCTGGCACAACTTAAACCCATTTCCTCTTGTTATATCACAACTTACCTGAGAGAAGAGACCAACACTGGCATCTCTACAAACTCCTGTCAGAAGCTGGATGGTCAGGACCTGGAGGTAGCCCTAAAGCAGGAGTGTTGAAAACTTCTGCTCTGAGTCTGGGAGAAGATGAAGGGCTCGATTCATTTTCAGGTCACATACCAAAAGAAACAGCTCAAGAGGTCTTAAATGCTGGTTCCCAGAACTTAGAAGCAACAGGCAGGAAAGCAAATCAGAAGATGTGGTGCAGGAGTGGCTTTCCCTCAAGACAGGGACCTCAGGGGCAGGTTGGAAAGTGCTGCATGTCCTGGTGTGCAGTGTGGAAGATGGATGAAGCAGTATTTCCCCCACCACACCTTCAGTTCAGGCATTAAAACAGTAAAGGGCTGGGGGTTGTGTTGGGAGTCAGGTTTTTTTTTTCATTTTTGGTCAAGCATTTAGTGATCCTGTTGCAGGGAAGGTGCTGTGCAGCTGCAAGCTTGTTAGAAGATCATTATCATTATTTACCTGCTGTGTCTGTCTGTGTCTAAATAGCATTAACTGTCAGCCTATTTATCTGTGTTCCCCTCTTACCACTAGAGTGGCAAAACACCAGCTTGCCCAGTCTCCCAGCCACTCTGTGCCTGCTCCCTCCTTGCTTCCCATGCCCATCATCACTGGTCATACTGGGCTTTGTCTTATGGGAGCTTGAGGGGCATGAAGCCAGACTGTGCCCTGGGTCCAATCCATCCTGTGCTGCAGGAGAAAATGCAGAATATAGATGTATGGGTTTTTTTAAAGCCTTGAAACTGGAGAGTGACCAGGCTCTGCCTGTCCCTCTGTGGCCCCCCGGCAGCCTTTGCTCAGTGCTGCTCTGGGTTGTGTTGTGCTCGTGTTGCTCAGAGAAGATAATTAATATGAGGAAGGTAAAAATTTTGTCTTGCACTTTTTACAGCTTCTAACCCTATTAGTCAGGCCATTTGGAGTCCAGGGAGGGTTGTTTCTTGCTGGAATAGATTGCAAATGGATTGAGTTCCATTACATTGTTAATTAAAAGGAATAGGGAAAAAAAAGGGGGGGGCTGGGGGGAGGAGGAGGAGGAGAAGCAATGGAGTTGTCTGAAACTTTGGAAGGAAAATTAAAGCTTCTTGGGTTTTTTCCACTGAGCTGTTCATGTGCATTCCCTGGGTGCTTTGTCCACCACGGATTTTATGCTCTTGAGCATCACAAGTGCTTGCCCATCCCACTGCCCCCCACCTGGGGAGCCCCCAGTGTCCTGGCTGAAGAGTAGGGGGGGGCGGCAGGGCTGGGCAGGGCTGGGCAGGGGGGTCGGCAGGGCTGGGCAGGGGGGTCGGCAGGGCTGGGCAGGGGGGTCGGCAGGGCTGAGCAGGGGGGGCGGCAGGGCTGAGCAGGGGGGATCGGCAGCGCCGCAGAGAAGCAGCTCCTGGAGAGCTCATTCCCGCAGCCGGGATGCCCGGGGGGCTATGAGGGACCCGTGTCTCCCCCTCCTCGTACATCAAGGCATCTCTGTTAGACTTCCCTGCGCCCAAAGCGCTCAGCAAACTGGCTCAGTTGGTAGGGCGGTCCTGCCGCCTGTGATGTGCCAGACGCGGCGTGTCTAAGAAGCCGGGCTGGTTCTTATCAGCCGTTCGCACTGTCTCAGAACCCTTCTGCTAAGTGTCTTTTGTCCCCTAATAAACTGATAAGCCCCTGGTAATCCGTGATGCCTGATAGGCAGGGCAGCCCTGCTCTCCCTCCTGCGCAGATAAGGCAGCTCCTCGCCAGCGGGGGATGCGGCACCGCCGGGAACGGGGGGGATTTGGGGAGTGTGTGGCCTGATCCAGCGCATCCCTGGCTTGTGCTCGCAGAAGGGATGGGACTCGACCAGAGGGAGATGAGGGTGGACTTGTCCAGCCCTTATTTTAGCCCAACGCGGGGGTTTTGCACCGCTGGGACAGGTGGGTTTGTGTCCCGGGTCTGTCCCGCACGGCACCGGCACAACTCGCCTTCCCAGAGCTGCTGCCGGCTCCGCTGGGAGCCAGGGCACAGTCCTGCCCGGTGCCAGCGCCGCAGCGGCTTCGGGGAGGGTAATTGAAAAGAAATCGAAGGAGGGAGGGAGCGAGGGAGGAAAAATAAAGCGCGTTTGCTCCTCTCCCGTGGCTGCGGCAGCGCTGCTCTGCTCGCCGCTGCCCGGAGACGGGCAGGAGGGAGCTGCGGAGCTGCTGAGGGGTGGGTGTCTGAGCTCTGCCCTGTGCGTCCGAGCCGCTGCGGAACAAACGGCTCCTGGCCCAGAACTGGTGGCAAAACCGGCTCCGGTCTCCCTGCACGCAGAGCCAGCGTGGCACAGGGGGCTGAAATGCCGCGTTGCTTCTCCTCGGGCAACCCATCCTGGCTTCCCAGGGGCAGCGTGTGGCTACCGGGCTGGCCCAGGTCGTTGGAGGGTGCGGTGGGGGAAGCACCCCAGCTCAGGCAAGGGACCACCGTGCCTCTTCTAGCCACACGTGCACACATCAGCATCATTTTACCTGCCACATGACAGGGAGGGAAGGGAAGGAGGGTTTCATTTCACGTTGTTACCATCTTGCTGGTGTTCTCCTGGGAGGCGGCTGATCTTTGGCCTGTTGTAGTCACAACCCTTGTTTAGCAGGATCTGGGCTTGTTCTCCTTGTTTCTTACAGAGGAAAACAACTCATTAGCACAAGGTATGCTGAAGCCCTGGAGACTCTCCTATTCTCCTGCTTTTATTTATTTTTTTTTTGCACAGTGCAAGGATGGAGTGTCTTTCTCCTGGCACCCAGCAACATTATGGGCTCACCTCTGTGTCCTCCCTCTCCTCTGCTCGTGTGTTTCTGGGTTAAAGCTGGCTGCTCCCTCTCTTTGACACAGGGTTTTGAGCTTGGGGGCACATCATCAAAAGTAGGATCAATTTTCCCCCTGCCTTCTGTCCCTAATTGTGTGCATTTATGTATCTGTTTGCTGCTGCTGCTGCAGCGAGTGGGCTCAGCCCAGCAACCTGCTGTGTGGGGATTGGAAATGAAGTACCAAGAAGCTGCTGACAGCCTGTCTGCGAAGGCTTGATCAATCCGTATGTAATAGAAAAATGGCTCCTAAAGGGAAGCAAAAGATTTGATTAAAAAGTAAGACAGTAGCTGGGTGGAGGGGGCATCTCTTGGAGGCAGCTGAATCCTCAGGTAGTTACAGAGAGGGGTTTGGGCTTGAGAGCAAAGTGAGGAGGAATCACCCACACCCTTGGGCTGAGGGGCAGCATTGCACATCACTGAGGTTGTTGTGGGTTTTTCTGATGGGGTAGGAGAGGTGAAACTGTGGAGGGGCTGTTGGGCAGAGCCAGGAGTGGGTCTGCACCCCAACAGAGCAGTGCTGCCTGGGCTGGGCCCTGGGAGCAGGACCTGAGCATTTCAACTGGGAAGCACCAAACCTAAGGCCTGAGTCCTTGAGGAAGAGACCAGTTGTACCCAGATTGCAAACCTTGGTGTCTTGAGTTGGTGTTGAGAGACTGGTGGTGGGTCCCTGCTCCTGTCTCTTGGGGATGGAGCTGTGCTGGGCTCCTCCTGCTGCAGGCAGAGGCAGGGTGCAGGCAGCCCTGTGCCTGCCCCCTGGCATTTGATGTGGGCAAACAGGTACTAAATAATCGGCAGCCTATTGATCCAAGGTCACCCATGCCAAGGTGTGATCGATAGAAACGGACAGCTGAGTGGTTCTGTAATAAAGTGTCTTCACCTTAGTGGATTTGGGAGAGAGTGAGGGTATGGGAGATTAAATCCTGCTGCCATCGACAGCTCATCAAGCAAAAGATATATTAGTGAAGAAAAATTATGCATCCTGAGCCCTGGTGGAAGGAATCGAGCTGCTGGGAACTGGTTTTGCACTTTGGGGGAAAGTCAGCCTGGAGAGCAGCTCTGTTGTATCCCAGGACTGGCTGGTGGGGAGCTTCCCAAGCAGTGGTACAGCCTTCGAGGGCTTTGAAGGGATTAGGGAATCAGCAGGGGAATTTGCCAGGGCTGCTGCTGCATCCCAGCGTGAGGCTGCTAGCCAAAGGGCTCGCGTGGATCTGGCTGTGCCACCCTGGGATCTGGCCCATTGCTGCGTGTGGAGGGAGGGGAAGGGAGGAAAGATGGCAAGATGTGGTGGGATCAGGCTGCTGTTGTCTGCAGCAGAGAAATGAAAGGAGTGGGGTTAGCTCCAGCATCTCCAGGCTGCCCTGTCCAGCTCTTCCCTGCCACCCGTGCAACTTTGCGGTGGGAAGGAGAGAAGGTGAATACCACTGGAAAAAAAAGGCCAGGCCTGGGGTGACAGCAGCCCCTTGACGTCTCCTCCACCTGTTTTTCCAGACAAACTTTCTGCTTGTGATCCAGACGTCCCTTTATTGAGCTCTATTTCCTCCAGTCTAACTACAGAAAGAACTTGGCAGCAAAGGCTCTGGCAGGCAGCGTGGAACGGCAGCGGCCGCTGCCGGGACCCCGGGGGTTTGATTGCCCTGCCAAACACCTACATCATCCTGACATGTACATAATTACATATCGGACCGGGGAGGATGAAGCGCCCGGCACCTCCTCAATGCGTCAACATGATTTGAGAGGTTTGGGTTTGCCTGGACTTCTCAGGCATTAGGTTTTTAGACTCCAAGCACACGGGCATCCGGAGGATCAATAGCTGCACACCTGAAAGCAGCTGGCTGGAGAGTGAGGGGCTGGGGCACTGGGTGTTCAAGGAGGAGGACTAAGTTGATGGATGAGTTGGGTTTGGGGCTAGTCACTCTTGCTTCTTGCTGGGAAGAGGAAATCTGGTGGGCAGACTGTGTCTCAGCATCCCCATCCCACGTCAGCAGGCACGAGCTGCCTGGGGAGGCTCCGTGATCTTCGTTATCCAGCAGAGCATCTCCCAGATCCACCTGTAATCCCATGTCTGGGATCCAGACACGCCAGCTCATGCCAACAGCAAATAGCTGTTGGGAAGAGAAGCCAGTATCTGCTGGCTGAGCTGCCTCCATTGCTGGCCCTGGGAGAATTGGATCAGGGGGGAGACAGTGCCCGTTGTCCTGTTTTTGGCCTGGGATTGGACAATGTGGGAGAGCAGATGGAGGTGTGACTTTGGGCCCTTGTTATGGGGTCTTGCTGGAGCTGTGTGGGATGGAGCTGCCCTGCTTTGGGCAATGCTGTCCTTGGAAAACAGGGAGAACTGCAGGTGATTCGTGTTTTTGTGGCTGGGTGGGAGAAGAACAAAGAAAACTGATAAAAAAAATTGAGATTCTCCCTGAGTTCTCTTGCAGTAGGTTTTGGGAATAACTGATTTGAGCTTTTTTTATGAAGAGCTGAGGTTTCTGGAGTTTTCATCCCCTCCAGCCCAAACTCACAGCATGAGGTACATGGGACTTTCTAATGACTGAGGAACAGTTTATTAAAATATCCATTGATTGCTCCTTAAACCTGCATGCTCTGGTTTAGGACAGCCCTGTGCTCTCTCTTGCCCAGGGCAGCTTTCTCACAGTGGGTTCCTTTGGCCCCTTTCCCCTCTTTCAATTTTCTTACCCCGTGTCTCTCAGATGGGAAAAGAGCTGAACTTCTTTAGTGTCCTTCTCCATCCCCAGTGTCCCTCTCTGTCCTTGCCCATGTCTCCACACCAGGGCAGGTGTGCACAAGCACGAGCCCCTGTGTGCTGGCAGGTTGTCCAGCTCATATCTCTTTGTTGATGTGACAAATTAATTTCCTGGATGCAGAAGCTCTGCTTCAGCCTGGTGACTCTCCTGCCACATCTCACAAACCATCATCCCTGGATCAGCTGGCACTGGGACTGTCTGAGGGGGAGGTTTGTGACACCTGCCTGGGGCTCCCCCCTGTGCTCTGCCAGCCCCAATTACCCCGTCTGACTTAAAGGGAAAACACCTGCAAACAAATTGAATGTTTCTAAGTGCAAATTGGTTTTTTGATTGCTTGAGATTTAAAATGGCAGTACTGCAAAATCACATTATTTTTAGGATAGATGTCTTTGGAATATAGATTTCTCTTTGTTTTGGGGTTCTCTTGGACGAGTGTGTTGTGTGGGGAGGGCAAGGGAGCTGGGGAGAGGCACGTGGCTTGGGTTGTCTGGGAACACCAAGTGAAAGGCAGGAGGTTTTGGGCTTTGGATGGTACATTGTACAAGGAAGGCAGGTCCTGGGAGGCTGGTTGCATTGGGATGTCTTGGATTGTTGTCTGGAAACAGCTGGTGGATGAATTCTCACACTTGCATTGTTGCTCTCATCCACTTCCAGCCTGATGCTACATTGCAGGGAAGGCAGGAAACACCCCGGTGCAAACCAAGCTGAGAAGTGCCCATGCACAGTGTCTCTCCTACTTGGGGAGGGGAGGAGAGGATCCTCTGCTCTCCAGGGGGGTGACCTTGGACCTGATAGATGTAAACTGATGGATGCCAACACTGCGGCTCCTGGCGAGGCTCTGAGCAGAGCTCAGCACGGCTCCAAACTTCCCCTTCTCCTCCCTGTGCTCTCTGCAGTCTTCATTTCCACTAAATCACCTCCATCAGTCTGGCTCAGCGGTAGCAGAACCTCACTGGGAGCAGAATGGTTGATCTTCTCTGACATTCACCGCCACTCGTGCCAGGGCGAGCGCCTGTTTAATGCACTTGTTGCTCTGCCATCCGTCAGTCACCATCAGTGTTGGAGCAGGGATCTGTCACCCGAGGGCTGGGCACAGGGACATGTGTGTGGGTCCTTGGATGGGCCTGGGAAACGATGTGCAACCTCTGGAATTTTTTGGGAGGGCTGATTGTGTCTAACCACCGCTCGGGTCCCCTGACACTAACCTGGCGTGGGTGCAGGAAGCTCATTTATTTCTTTGCAGCTGATTTATTTGCTGTCTCAGCTGCTCTGCTGCTGGTCCCCCCCCCCCCAGCAAGCCCATCCCCTTCCTCTTTTGGGGAGCAGGAGGCTTCTGCTGAGTTTTCAAGCAGTGAAAGTTTGAGTGCTTTTGTGGCAGTTTACATCCCCAACAGCCCGTGTAACAGCAGCCATCAACAACCAAAAAAGCCCAGCAGCAAAACAAATGAAGACAAAGTAGCCTCGGTTTTCACTTCTTGCCCTTTGCAAGAAATGATATGAATACACCTGTGAGCTTGTGTGCAACAGCAGAGATCAAATGCCAGGGATGCCTCGCTGGGGTGGGGGTGGCTTGCAGATGTTTGAGCTGGCTTTTCCTGCAAAGAGTCAGCACTTGGGTAGATTTGTCAGCAAAGATATGAGAAGGCACCAACTTTGTTGTGGCTCTTTTCTCTTTTTTTTTGTGGTGACATTTTGTGTGGCTCCCGTGGGTGCTGGTGTGAAATAGATGAGACCTGATGGTTCCCACTGGTTGTAACTCCACAGGTGGGGGGATGCTGCTGAACTTAGAAACTCCCAGTTAAAGCCCAGTGTTTCCAGCAGCACTGATCACACCCCAGTGCAGATCCTGGCTGTGCTCCCTGGGATGGGGAACAGGCTGGTGTGGGTGAAGGGGTTGGCAGTGGGACAAGCTGCAGATGGGCAGATCCGAGCAGGGTCCTGCTGTCAAAGGAGGTGTTGCAGCCCTGTGTGACAGGTAAAAGTCCTGTGCCTTCTCCTCCTGGCCTCAACATGGAAAGTGTTTCAGATGCTCATTTTCCCCTTGCACAGTGCTCCTCATCCATGACAGCTTAATTAAGAGTGCAGAAGTTCATTAAATACTGATTGCCCCCAAACTTACAACAGTGCTGGCCTTGTCTCCCTGGGTTCCCAGAGCAGCCCTGTTCCCTAGGGATTGCTCTGGTTGCTGCCCAAGGATGGTGGGAAGCTCTTGGGTGACAGGCTGGGGAAGTCCTGCAGTTTGGGAGCCAACAAGCTCTTCCCTTTCTCCTCTGACCCTCACCAGTTTCATTCTGACCACCATGCATCTCAGATGCCTTGTGAGCAAAATTTTCCTCCCCTCTGCTGCAGTGACACCAGCTGCTCCAGCCCCATGGGAGCTGCTCTGAAAGCAGTGGGGAGCATCACTGGGCCAGCTGCCAGGCCTGCAGGGCAAGCTCCAGGTCTGGCATGTGGCTTTTGGGGCAGGAGCAGGTGTTTTCTGCCCTTGCAGATGTTTCAAGCAAATCTCTAATGCTCACATCTGGGCTTTTGAACCTCGGAGGTTGTTCTTAGTCACTGACACCTTGGACATGAGGCTGGTTTGGGAACAAAGTAATGAGTGTTTCTGCTTGGTTTTGAGGTCTTGGGGTTTGATCCTCTTTGAGGTTCTCCTTTGCTCCCTAGTCCTGAGGGATGAGCTCCCCACCTCTTTCCAAATGCAAGCTGAGACCCTTGTCTGAGGTTTCCCAGGTCAGTTGAGCCAATGTGGAATTGCTGGCAGTGGCACAGGCTGGCACGGGGATGCTTTCATGACTTTATGGGTGCTGAGTGCGTGTGTGTGGGCATTGCAAGGGGATAAAAGTGGGAGGAGAACATTTCCAGGAGCGAGGAAACAATCACCAGCCTGAGCAGGGGGAGGTGGTTGGTTCCAGCCAGGCAGAGGGGGGCTGCTGGAACAAGTGCTCGTGGCTGATTCCCTAAACCCTTGAACACGAGGATTTATAAGGGAAAGGCTGCCAGAACAGGAGCCTAGCAGGGTGAATGGAGCTGCTCTAATGGATATTAAGTGATTTGTGAGCCCGCTGCTTGCAAACACAGCTGTAAATAGAACAAGAGGAGGGGGGAACAGATGAGAAGAGGCTCCGGCTCTTTAGCGGTGTGGTGTGAAAAATGAGGAAAGGTTCTTGTGAAGGGCTCGGGCAGCCAGAGAAACAAAAGCCACGGCATCTATTTTCATATCTTTTATGTCTTCCTTGCACTTAATCTTGTTTAGCTCCGCAATTAAATTTTAAGGCGCAGAAGAGTGTTCGCTTACACACTTGGATTCTCCGCAGATTGAATTATTTAATAGAGTGTGGAGCGGCTCCATGATCCCGGGGCTGGGGCACCAAATGCAGCCAAGCAGAAAATTAATAAACACTGCCTGCCGCCTCCGCGCCGCCCCCGCTCCCCTCCTGCCAGCCAACCCCTCTCCACCCCCTTCTCCAGCCTTTCCTCCGGGCTTTCCTCCTCCCTTCCCTTCCCTCAGCTGCTCTTCCCCTCGGGTTTTGCCCCGTGTCTCTCCCAACCCTCTCAGTTGGGTCTTGGGGCTGCTCTTTCCCTGTGTCCCGTGGGCTGGGAGGTTTGTGTAGGGTGAGAGGCAGCCAGCCCGTGCTGCTGTGGGTGGGCAGGCTCAGATACCCCACAGGCTGGTTGAACCCTCCATGAAGGAGCTGAGATAATTCCAGCCCCATCAGCCACAGCTTCATCCTTGCTGGGAAAGCCCCTCCACCGTGAGGACCTTCTGCAGTTGCATGCCTTGGCCTGGAATAAATTGCATTTCAAATGCTGTTGGCTTGCTTTCTCTTCTCCCTCGCTCCCCAGCCACCAAAGTTGTTCTTCTCTCCCTGCCTTTCTTTTTTTTGGTAACCTTTCCAGGCAGCAAATTGCAGGGGGCAATTCTGCCCTGTGCTGAAGGCAGCGTTAAGCCAGGCACAATTTCCGAGGAGGATGTTGCTCAGCAAACAGCAACACAAAAGCAGTCTATGAAATTCATCAAATTGCCTGTTGGATAAAGGCCCACGTTTACAATGCACTTGGAGCCCTTACGAATTATCTGAAGAGAAATCAGTTTGTTATTTCATTCCCTTTTAAGTTCCTCCTTATTTATTTATTTATTTCTTTATTTTACAAGGAACCAAATAAAAAAGGTTTGAAAATTGCTGCTGTAGAAGGAGTCTGGCCTCTCCTGCCTCGGAGATGCCAGTGGTTTTTCCTCCATGGATTCTTGGCAGGGATGTGCTCAGGGTGTTATGGCTTTCATTATGAGTCTCCAGCACATTCTCTTGCACAGAGCCTTCCCTCCCGGTTCCTACCCTTTGTGCTGCTCTTGTGAGGGTTGTTGGACACCATGGTGGCATTTAATGGGGCCACCCAAGGTGAGTGACAGCAGAGGCACCAGCAGCTTAAACTGCACGTGCCCACAGAGCTACGTGGTCCCCATGTCCAAGCCCTGTGTCCAGCACCTTCATGGAGCCCCCACCTACAATTCCCAGCACCTCTCTCCTCATTTCAGGAGCTGCCTACTATGGAGCAGCCTATCCTTCTAAAACACCAAAGAGGGAAGCTTCCTGCTGGACTAAATCATGATTATTTCTTATCCTTCCCAGAATATCTTTCTCCAAAAGCTGCCTTCCCCTCTCCTCCCCAAGGCTTTTTTGCCAGGAGAACAGGCTCAAGAGTAGAATTGTGGGGTCAGGCAGGGTGGAAATAGGTCTTGTGCAATTGAAATTCTAGAGAGAATAACAGGGACACAGCAGAGAAGCAGCTAAAACACCTCTCTAATTGCTAATCAATAACCTAAAGAAATGTTTAGGCTGAAACCTGCTCCTGGGCTAAAAGTAAAAAATCCACATGACTTGTTCTGTGATTAGAAAGAGATTTTATTTGTCTGGCGTCTGGTTTGTTGGGTTGTTTTTTCCCCCCTTTTTCTGTTCTGGGCTCCCCCACCCCCACGACGCTCAGATTTATGAAGTTATCACCTGCTCCTCCGTTCAAAAAAACTCGCTGAGAAACTTTTGGCTCCACAGACAGACCAACACTAATCTTCTGTGTAATTGAATCACCATCGTGGATGTTATTTGGCTGCTCCGAAGCGGTTCTGTTTCTCGAGCGGTATTTTTATTAGCTTCTGGTGCCCTTGCTGAGTGTGTTTGCCTTCCCCACCCCCCTCCCCCCAACTCGTAGTAATGTTATTTCCTTGCTTTCACATGCTGTCAGCAGCGTGGCTCCTTATTGATGTATTAGGAGGATTTCTATCTGTCTTCCAAAATTCTCCCCAGGCAGGTGGAGCTGTGAATCCCCCCCTCCTCTGACCGAGGCTGTCGTCTCTCCGAGGGGGAGCAATCAAGGGACATGACCCAGGAGAATTTGCCTGGACTTAACAGTGACTGGATCTCTTAAATCACCAGTTTGCAGCTTGATTTGGGCTGGTTTGCAACCCAATGGGGTTATCGCCCTGGGTGTTGGATGGGATGGTCTCCATCCTTTGGGGATGAGAAGGCACAGGGCTCCCCTAACCCTGAGGGCTCTCTGCAACCTGGATAAACCTCTCCCAAAATACAGCTCCCATCCCCAGGGCTGGATCATCTTGACATCAGTCCTGATGCTCCAGCCATTGGAGAAGAAAAAACCCCCTTGATCCATGCAGCGTGTTTTGACCCAGGGGTGGTTTGTGGCAACTTGGGGAGGAAAATTAAGGAAGGGGCCAAAAACAAGGAGGTCGGGGCTGTGGGAGGGATTTGTCAAATCCTACAAATGACTGAATTCATTTCAGTTGTTGGCAGCACTTTTCTACAGAACTAAATAAAGGAAAATAAATAGGGAAAGCAGAAGGCAATAGAAAGCAGTTAGAGAGGATCAGTGGTGAATTGAATAATTCATTCAGGAGAGAAGAGCTATTTGTAATGTCAGTCTTATCTTGATTGTATTTATAGACAGGAACTTTTGACAAGGAAATTACCTGTAAATTCTTCATTCTGGTGGTTTTTCTTTTTTTCCTGCCTTCATCCCAGAAAATACCAGGCAGGAAGACTTCCTGCAGGTTTGTTTTGGGAGGGGTTTTTTTTTGTATTTCTGAAGCAGTTTGATGGATTTCTTTAAAGAATATGAAATCCTGTGACCTCTCTGTGAGCCCAGGGGAAGCTGCTGCTTTGAGGGAAAGCAAGATAATGGCAGCTGGAAACTCAGGAGGGAAAGGAGACAAAAATGTTCCTCGGTGCTTCCAAAAAGGAATGGAGGCCACCTGTTTGTATTTTGTAAGCTGGGTTTTGGAGCAGGAGGGGTTCTTGGGTCCCTGTTTGCTGGTGGGTGAAAGTCAAAGCTCTGAGTTTGTGTCTCTGAAGTGGAGCTGCAGCCTGCCAGGAGTGTTGTTTCATTTCAGGAGACATCATTTGGAGTGAAAGGTGCTTTGGAAAAAGGTTAATCCTGCCGAGTTCCTTTGGCAGAGAGAGACCTAGAGGCTTTAAAAGTTTACACACAACTCTCCTGCTTTGTGTTTGCTCTTCCCCTTATTGCGAGATGAGGGATTTGGGGGCTCAAACTCCAGTTCTCCACCCCAAAAAAAACAGCCCTAGAGTGACCAGGACAGACTTTGCTGATACAGACACTCCAGTTCTGCCTCTGAACAGACGTTGTTGTAATTTGTTTTCCAAGCAGCGTTGGGGAAATGTGTGTTTTCCCCAAACCTCCCATTTGCATTGAAGGGAAGTTCTAATTTGAGCGAAGCGTGAAATACTCGTGGTGAGTTTCTTGTCTCCAGGAGAGCACTGGAGCTCAGCCTCGTGTATAATTGAGTTGTTGTAATGAAGTCTGGGTTTGGTTCTTCAAGGAGGAATTTGTTTTGAGAAGAGACTCTTGACTTAATTTAGATTTCATGCTATTTCCAAGCGTTTCCTCTCAGCTCTGTAGGTCTTACGGGCCAATTTCTCCCTGGGGTGATTCCATGGAGGTCAAGTGGTGCTGGGATGTGGCTTTTGGAGGAGCTGAGGGATGTAATAACTAGCAAGTGGTCCCTTGGCAGTAATTGCAGAGCTGTAGAGGGGCTGGGGATGGGCAGCACACAACCAGCAGCGTGCTGAAGTCTGACCTGGCAAAGCCCTGGGAGCTTGATGCTGCGGCCCTATCCATTGCATGGTGACAACCTGGTGTCCCCAAGGAAACCAGAGACAGGTCTTGCATGTGCTTCTGCTTGCTGGAGCACATTCCTGAGGCAGTCACAGGGCTGGGGAACTGAAGAGTTTTCCCTGTTGTGTTAAAACCAAAACAGAGGAAACATAGAAGGGTCTGGCCCTCCAGTGCCCCCTTACCAAGGGAAAGGACCCACCATCTCCATAGGACCAGGTGTTTTTTTGCTCTGCTGCTCTTCTGGGAAAGTCCCCGACTCACTGAGTTGGTGGGAAATAACTTCACAAGCTCTGCAACTCATTAGCATCTCCAAGCAAATGTAAAAGCAACAACCAAACAAGCTCCCTTCCCTTCATTTGTTCATTTTGGTTTGAAATATTTCGTTTCCAGGGATAAACGTTGGCAGCACTTGAAATAAGATGTATTAATTAATGAACGAAGCACTTAATTTGGGTTTAATAGGATAATCCTTTGCTGCATGTTACATAAATAGTAATTGAATATTAAGAATGCATTGAACGAGAATTAACTGCGAGGGGAGAGATGCAGTTTATTGCTTTCTGGTTAAATACATGGCCCCAGCCTGGGTCTCCAGTGTGGGAAAGCTGGATTCAAAGGCTCTGAAAGTCAATGTTGAAGCTGCTCTGAAATGTGTGTATAGCACAGCTTGAGAAATTCAGGATTAGGCTTTTGTTCTTTACCCATCCCCAGCCTGACCCAAAGCTCAGCTGAACAGGAGGGGCCTCCTTGCATTGACTTGGAGAGCAGCTGGATCATCCACCAGGTGAAAATCTATCCAACATCCTCAACGCACAGTGAGGATAAATATAATCACTGGTGTGGGGGAGTGACAGGTCTGGAGGCAAAGGGCTGCTTCAGGCATTATCCTGAGCCGTGGGGTGTTCTGTATGGAGAGCTCAACAGCTTTGCCAGGTCTGGAAAGCACCAGATCCACCAGGAGAGGGTTACTGAACACCGGCGATGGGCAGGATGGGACCTTGATGTCTCTTCTTTGCAGCTTGAGCTGAGGAAGAGTTTCCCCTGGGCACTTGGTCTCTTGGTTGCCTCGACCTCCTCCTAACTCACCAACTGGGAAGTGCAGTCCTGCATCCTTGCTCCTTCTGGGAGGGAAATCTGCCACCTTCGTTTCATTCTGGGATTTATTTATTGTCACTCGCTCCGTTACATTATTGCAAAGTGTGAGGGATAAAACCCTTGAATTACTTATAGCTCATCCTTGTTTAAGGAAATAATTAGTGTGCTTCTGAACAGGGAGCAGTTCTTCACAATGGGAAATTTAGTCTTTAAGGGTATTCCCCTGTAACTTATGCTACATAATTTAGCACTTATTACACAAGTATTTTATTCTGTCTAGCCCTAACACTTTCCCTCCTTCCCACTCCAGTTCACCTCGGGTTGTTGCACACTTAAAGTGCTGCAGATCCTGCTCAGGGGACTTGCTGAGGGCTGTTTCAGTGACCCGTGGGCAGAGAGGCAAGATCAGGTCCCCTAAATCCTCCACTGATGGAGCAGCAAACCCCGAGATGCCCTGGCAGGCTGCATCCCTGTGCTGTGCCTCCTGCCAGCAGAGGTGCCACCTCCACCAAAACCCCAAATGTGTTTTCTCTTGGCTAAGCCTCAGCCTGACACTGGAAGGCAAGTTGGTAACAGAGTTTCTCTAGCTTTATTTTAATTATTTTTATCCCTGGCCAGGAAAAACTGCCTCAAACCTCAGCCATTCACTTGTGTCACTTCAGCCTGTCTGGGTGATTTATGCAGCCTGTGGAGAGGAAGGTTATTTAGCTGTTGTTTCAAAACCAGGCACAGGGGAGCGGGCTGGGCGGGGGGGGATAGAGACATATTTCACTTGTGATTCAGATCCTGCCGCTTGGGAGAGGCTGGGTGACAGGCAGGGAGAGCTGGTGAAATTCATCTCTCGGGCCGGGAAGTGCTGGAGCTTGCAAGGAAATCTTGTGGCAGGAGTTTGGAGCATCTCCATTCCAGCTGGGAATGGTGGCTGTGCTGGCACGAGGGGGTTTGGGATGGAGTGAGGGGACCCTCTGCCCTGACTGTTCCTGGCTTGGTGCTGGGAGCAAGAGGCTGGTGCAGGTTTCTGCTGTGTGCAGTGAGGCAGAGCACAGTGATTTCCAGTGCAACCCAATTCTCCCTCTATGTTAATTAAATGGGACAGGAACATGGACCTGGCTTCTCTGAATAAGAAATCAACTGGAAGGTGGCTCCTTTCCCCGAGCCCTGCTGCTTCAGCAAACCGAGCTAGGGAGGGGGGAGGCAGGAGGAGATGAATATCCATGAATTAAATTTAATGAAAATAAATATATCAGCTCTGCTAGCAGCAGACGGGGCCGTGTTTAGGGAACAGCAAGTCCAGCTCATTCTTCAGGAGCTGTAACTTTTGAGCTGGCTCGGAGCCCATTTGGTGGCTTTTCACAAAGTGTTTCGAGAGGTGCAGGAACGATGATGCCTGGGAGGGAGGTGAGACAGCCTGGAGACAATGACAGATGAAGCAATGCTTCATGAAGCTGGCATGTGCTTGATGAGGAGCCTATTATGCTGGATGCTAAATACCAAATGGTGATGAAGTGGTGGTGGTGTGGAAGGAAGGGGGCAGAGAACGTAGGGTTTGACCTGTCAGACAGCTCCCAGGGGCTTTGCTCAGCAAAACTTCCTCCAGACTTGCACGGAGGTGTGAGGGCTTCACGGGTCTGTTTGGTCCTTGGTTTTGTTATATGCCTGTTTTTAAACAGCCTAAGCAAAAATGGGTGTTTCCATAAATAGCGGAAAGTAAGAAAGTTGTTCTGTGGTGCTCTCCCAGGTTTGGTTTCTTTAGTGTCCCATAACTGCTGGCACGGGTTCCTCTCTGTGGTGGGGAGACTGGGACCTGTCTTCTCTCCCCCATCACTGTTCCTACAAATGGTGCAAGATGAAAGAGGTGACCAGGATGAGACCTGATCTTCCCTGAGCTGTGTGGTCAGTCCCTGCCATGGTGGTTTTGCAGCAGAGAGCTCAGACCTACCTGGGGCAGCCCCTTCCTCAGGTCATTAATTAGAGGTTTGCTTGTGTCCTGTCATGATCTGCTGGACTTTGCTTAGCTGCATCCTGCCGACGCTCCGGGCTGTTTACATGGAGGGATTTGATTTCAGGTCCATCTCTAAGCCTCGCAGTGTCTCATGGTGACATTTCCCTTGCTAAATATCAGAACGAGGATGTTTGAAAGCCAGAGTGAGGAAGGACAGAGTGAGAGATGCAGGGTGAAGGATGGGAAAGGGCTGGAGGAGAGGATTAGGGGAACAGTAATAGGAAGTGAAAGAAAAACAATGTCAAAATCAGATCCTGCGGATGAATACGGACCAGGATGGTTGGGTGGTCAGGAGAGGCTCCTGCAGAGGCTGAGGGATCACTTCAAAAAGCAATTAAATGCTTTCCTGAGGGAACCAGCCTCCTGGAAGGAATGAACCTTTTCCAGTCCCTGCTATCTTTAATAATCTTCCAGCAACTTGGGCCAGCTGGTGGCTGAAGGCAACAGCCACGACTTCCTAGAGGAGCTGGGCAAGCGGGGAAGCGTGGGGCTGCGAGCGGGTGGGTCGGCACCGCGCAGCTCTGCGGGGATGGGCTGTTGTGGGGAGACACTGCAAGGGAGAAGCTGCCCTGTGAAATCTCTGCCTTGGTCCCTCGGTGTCCCACAATCCCAGACCCATGGTGTCCTGGTGGAGAGCAAGGCCGTGGCCGTGCTTGAAGCCACCTGAGGAGTGGGTGGAGGGTGCTGGCTCCCAGCTGCTCCCTGGCCTGCAAGTGAGGGTCGTGGGTTTCGCTCTCCCCCTGCTGCCTTGGGACGCACCCCACTGCTGTGGGGGGGAGGTGGGCACTGTGAGGCTCTGCAAGTGTCGGGTGGCTGGCTTGGAGGGCTGCAGGGATCACTGCCCCTGCAGCACGGGAAGCCCAGTGCCAGTGAGGCTGCAGCTGCTGGCTGTGCCTGCAGCCAGCCCGTGCCCCTGGCAGCGCCCGCTGCAGGACCCGCCGTGAGCCTTTGCTGCCCGGGCTCTCTCTCTTTTCCCCTCAGCTTTGCTGCCCTGTGGGTCTCTGGGCTTCTCCCACTGGTAACTTGGGTGCTCGGTGGCTGTGATCATGGGTCACACCCAAGGTTCTGGCCCCACGGGTGTTGCTGGCCCCAGACCTGCCCTTGCTACGAGATGCCACGCTCTGCTTTCCCTGGCATCTCTCCTGGTCACTTCTTTGGTGGTGGTTGTTTTTTGTTGGGGTGGGTTTTTTTTTGGTCTTTTCCGCTCCTATAGGAACAAGTTACGTGAAAAGATCTCAGGAAATAGGAAAACAGCAATTATTCCCTTCGAAATAGCAGTGCTGGGACACCTGATCTCCGTGTCTCGCTGGGAGGTGAGGCTGTGGCAGACTGACACCTTGCACGACAGGGAGCTCAGAGGGAGGCAGGTCTGGAGCTGCTCTTCCCTCTGGGCCACGCTCACCAGGGCTGCTCCCACCTGGCTCCTCCGGCCGTGGCCCCCTTGGAGTCACCCTGCTGGCTTCTCTGCCAGAACACCAGGACAAGTGGCAGGAGGGCACCCTGTGCTGTCAGCTCCTGGGATTCCTGGGGCTTCAGCCACTCTGTGGAGCAGCCGGGGAGACGCGCAGGAGGCAGCAGGCTTGATGTGCCGTTTGCATTTTAATAAAGTTGTATTTTTTTTTCACCAATTTGCATTTAAATCGGCCGTGTTTCATAACTGAGCATCCCTCTTAAAGGGGCACTCGGAGCTTTGCCTAACTCGGGGGGAGGGTTAGAGGAGACTTTCACTCGCCCTGCTGAAACTGGGGGCTGATAATGTGACTTTTTTGCTCACAGGTGCTACCTACTGCCCCTCTCCTGCCTTGTTTCAGTTTGCTGGAGCATCCCAGAGTCTTCCATGGTGACAACAGTGTCTGAGCAGCCCTGGCAGGAGCAGGCAGAGTGGAGGTAACACAGGGGAGATGAGGGGATTTGCCTGGGCAGAGGAGGGGGGGGCACCCTGTGAGCAACCTGAGCTCTGAAGCAGGGTGGGTGCAGGCATGCCCAAGCCTGGGTGAAACTGGGAACCAGCAGCAGAGGGAAACATCAGTAGTGCAGAGAGTGTAAGGACATGACGAATTTTTGAAACTGTTTTGGGTGAAAAGAACTAGTCTTTTTTTTAAAAAAATTGTGGAGCTTTTCTCCTTTCACCTCCTTTTCATACTGAAACC
Source organism: Apus apus (assembly GCF_020740795.1). Taxonomy (NCBI): domain Eukaryota; kingdom Metazoa; phylum Chordata; class Aves; order Apodiformes; family Apodidae; genus Apus; species Apus apus. The sequence goes on from NC_067304.1 coordinate 3,083,196, forward strand.
GTTTCCTCTCCAGCACAAAACACAGGATCTTGAGACAAGACGGCACTTCTGAAGGCAAAGAAGAAGGAGATGTTCTGTTCTGAGCATGCTGGAAAGCTTCTCCCCCTCCAAACGTAACGAACTTTTTGCTGCTGTTGAGAAGTTTCTATAAAAAGCCATTTTCCAGAGCAAAACCCAGCACAGCAGCTCGCTGGGGGGAGCGGAGCTGAAGTTCCTCGGGGCTGCCTGTTGTGCCTCCTGAGCCTGCCCCACAGCATCCTCCCCCGTCCCCGTCCTCCCAGGGATGCCTGGTCCCCCCAGGGAGACCCCTCTGGAAGGTGCCCTTTGCTGGTGGTCGCTTTTGTTTGCAGACAGTGAGTGTCCCATCAAAGCCACCTCTGGCTTTCACCCCTGGGGAGAGAGAGCTGCCTGCGGGCACCGGCGTTGAACCACAGCCGTCCCAGGGGACTGGGAGCCTTTCATGGTCCTGCTTTTATCTTGGGAATGGGGCGTTTCTACTTGTAGGAGGTGGATTCGAGTGCTTGGAGAGGGAGGGTCCGACGGGACATGGACATTGTCCTGCCCCCCACCCCCCCGGGTGCTCCAGCTCTCGGTACTGTGCAGATGGGCTACAGAACATTCCTGCTTTTCTCCTGGGAGCAAAACCTGCCTGTGCTGAGCTGCTGCTGCTGCTCATTCGTGGAAGGGCGAAGAGCTCAGACGTTCGTTTTGATGTTTCACGCTCCTCAATGAGGTTGGAAGCAGGGGGAGGGAAGGGGGAGCTCCTTATTCAAGCAGCAGGATGTTTAGGTGGGAGGGTGGTGGCCTGAATCCCACCCCAATGAACTTCCACGCTGCAGACTGAGCCCCCCCACCCCCGTGAGGAGGTGGGTTCAGAGGAGGATGCGGCCGCGCAGCCGCTGAGCTGAGCACAGATTATTTCTTCTCGCACAACCTGGACGGGGGGTACTTGTGGCTGCCGGCAGCACAGCTGCTGGCCAAGGAGCTGCAGGGTCTCTAGGCGGGAGGTGACAGCCACAAAGATGTGACCTGGCTGCTCCCCAGGTCCTGCTGAGCCGGGAATGCCGAGGAGCGGCTGCTTAAAGGATGGGAGAGGCAGGAAGGGGGAGGTTGAGTAACCGTCGGTGTAATTCAGGCTGATTTCTTCCCAGACTCTTCATTTGCTGCACATGTCACCAGCTGTGTAGTATATGGGGTGTTTCGTATCAATTTTCTGCGGTGCCAGCCCATAAATAAAGAAAATAAATGGTGTGACTGTTAATCAGTCGCTGCTCGCCCAAATGAGCTCCCTATACATTTCCCTGCTCCATAATTACTTGTCACCTCTTGCTAGTTTGTAACTTTTCGCTCTGTGATTCTGTTAGGTGGCTTTTCCCCTCCCTTTTGACAGGACTAATCTGTTAGGATGGGGTTGGTTTTTTGTGTGTTTCGGTGTGTTTTGTGTTGTTGTTGTTGTTGTTGTTGTTTTCCTAGGCAGTGGGAGTTAAGAACCTATTGATTGGCAGTGGAGGTTTCTTATGGGTTAGGAGTTAAGGAAAAACAACCTCCAATCCCAGCTGCATTTGTAATGTCCAGAACAAACACTCAGTGGTACCTGGCCCTGTTCAGTTTGTGCCAACAGACTTTCTGTAAGCATACATTGGTTTAAGCTTGGCTTTGTTTCTGGGAGGTGGCTGCAGTGATGCTACAAAAGCAAGAGCAGATGCTAAAAACTCTCCCTTTTTTCTGTCCGTCTTGTTTCCTGCAGCTTCCCTGAAGCTCCAGAGGTGCTGTGCCTTGCAGCACTCAGCTCCCTGCCCTGCTCTGTGTTCACCCCATGCTGCCTCTCCTCTGGGATTTGGGTCGCTTGCCCTGTTTTGCAGGTGGGGAAGTGGAGGCAAGGAGCCTTGATCATGGTCATCCTCTGCCTTGGCTTCCCAGACAGGAATCCTGACTCCCCATCCAGCAAGCTGGAGCAAGGAGGTGGAGGAAAAGCCCAGGAGCAATTTCTTCTGGTGAGGACTGCTTTTAAATATGTAAGTCTAATGGACAACAAACAGCTAGGAAAGCTTGGTGTAATTTTTCAACCAGGCTCTTCAAGCTGGAAACAAGAGTTAACTTCATCTCCCTTCCCCTTTCACCAAAAATAATTGTAATTCACACACCAAAGGGGCAGATACATCTTGTGACGGGAAAGTAGTAATTGCAGCTGTCACGTGGAGCTACCCCAGGGATGAGCACAGGAGGATGGATTTCTGGGGACAAGCAGAGGGGAAACAAGCACCTGTTGTGCTTGTGTCACCATGAACAAGCAGGTCCGTGGTGAATGTGTCCCTCGTGCCTCTCTGGGCTGCCTGCTGCACGAGGGGATGCCTTGAGCTTCATGTCCATTGAAGCCTTCCCTTACATTAATTTCCCTGGAAGCCTCTGCTTTGAAGGCAGAGTAAAAAGACTACATTTCTAATGCAGTAAAGGATAAAACACAATGGGGAAGTGGGGCTGCTCTGCAGGAGGAATAAATAGGTCTATTAGGTGAATACATTTTCTGTGCGCCCAGCCAAAACGTTTCATTAAAGCAACGGGGCTCCTCCCTTCCCTGCTAATAAATTAACCTCGGTGGAGGGGACAGATCTGCTGAAGGGATTCATTTTCCTAAGGGAAAGGCAAGCCTGCATCTCTGGCAGGGAGGGCTGCCCCATCCTACCCTTTCGGGGAGAGCTTGGGTCCTGGCAGAGCCCTGGGTGCTGGGCTGGAAGCTGCTCTCTGAGCCTCCACTAATTCATGCAGGGGGGCTTCCTGCTTCATTTTCCCTCCTTTCCCCCAGCTCAAGATCTGTCTGTGGTTTCAGACAGTGGAGCACCTCTTCTCCTTGCCCCAGGTCTGTCTGAGGTCCAGCAGGAGCCTGAAGGAGTGCAGAGCCCAGCTGAGCCTCCAGCCAGCCCCTGCTGTGCCAGGACACTGTCCTTCCTCTGGCACTTGATCATCTTGCGGGAGCTGAGGATGACAGATGTGGATTTGGGGTCTCCAGACTGGCTTGGAAGGACAGAGTCCAAACATCCATCTGGCTGTGAGTTCCCCACCATCTCCCAACCCTCAAAACGCCCCCAGGCCTTGGCACCTCGGAAAACAAGGCATTGTTTTGTGAAAGGGGGATGGAAAATTGTGGCTTGTGTTCAAAGGAGATCAGATGCTCTGAGCATAAACCAGCCTCATGGTTCAGGGCAGCACTGGCAGAGGGAGAGAGGACTGCAAAAGCATCTTCTGAAAGGATTCAGGAAGCTTTCCCTGCTGGAGCAGCCACTGCTGCAGGGCTTTTAGTAGCTGAGTTTGATACAGCAATTCCTTTTCCTGCCTGCACAGCTGGTCCTAGGGCCACCAGCAGATCAATGAACCCAAAATGCACAAACAAATGAAGTCTCCTACTGGAGTTTCCATCAGGGCTGTGTGAAAAGTGCTGAAGTCCCCACATTCCTGGGGACAACAACCGGCCACCTGCCTTCAGGGGGGACTGGGACTGAGTGGTTATAAATATAGACAAGGATTTGCAGTAAGCAGACTCAGTCCAGCTGCTGGAAAGATCTTATTGTAAGTCTCGTGTGGTCTCACATTTCTCCACAAATTATTAATGGGGATAAATAATTATATATGAGGGCCATAGTGGATGCAAATGATTTAATTCATAATACACGCTTCAAGAGTAATTTGCAATTTAAAGTGCTGTATAAAAGCCTGGTATTAGCAATACTTATTTTTATTAATTAGTTGCTTGCTCTCAAAATCTCCATGGTAAATAATTTCCCATCTTTTTCATTGATTTCTAGGGCTCTGGGGAGAGGAAAGGTGACCTTGCAGTGACCTTATAGGGCAGGTTGTGGACTGGGGGTCCTGGCCCTGGTGCAGCCTTGGCTGGGCTGTGGCTTGTTTGTCTGATCTTCATGGCTGGAGATTTAGGTCTTTGATCTTGTTAACAGTTTTTGTTCATTCTTTTTTAGCTTGTACCTGTCACCTGGGGCTGCTCTTCCAAGCTGTGCGTTTGGCTGATGTTTGGGGAAACTCTTTCCAGAACAGGGGTGGGATGATTCCTTCAGCACAGCAAAGAGGGACACTGGATGGGATTTCTGGCCTTGGAAAGCTCTGCTGTTTGGCTCACAGCATGTGCTCTGCCCCAAAAACCCAGGCTCTGCTTCTCCCTTCAACTGATATCTCCAGTGCATGGAGACCAGGTCTCCAAACTCTGCCCTTCTGGCCTGGGAAAATGCTCCCTGGTGTTACATCTGCTTTTCCCAGCGAGGCAGAGAGTGCTGAGCTCCAGGAGGGCCTGATAAGCTCAGGAACAGGTCCCTTTCCCTTTTGGAAGGTGTCCTGAGAGCTCATCTCTCTCCTGGCATCCCCCTTGGCTCAAGCATCCGACTGAGCAGGACCCCAGCCAGGCCGTGGGGAGGTGTGTGGTGGCTTTGCCCTCTTTCTGACAGTGAAGAGCTTCGGTACCAGGCGAGCCCTGACACTTTGCTGCCTCCTTCTCCAGAGCCAGCAGAACGTGGTGTGTGCTGGGATCTGCAGCATATGGTAGGAGTCACTCTGAGCCACCCAGCAAAAGCAATCCTGGGGAAATGGGTCAGGGAGTGGGGGAGGAGGAAGGAAGCTGTGCTGGTGGGAAACTGTGCTGGCTCTGCCAGAGCCATCCTTCAGGCAGCTGGGAATCATGCAATCATGGAATGATTTGATTTGGAAGGGACCTTAAAGATCATCTAGTTCCAACCCCCTGCATGGGCAGGGACACGTCCCACCAGCCCAGGTTGCTCCAAGCCCCATCCAACCAGGAAGGGATGGGGTAGCTCAGCCAGGCCAGGGAAGCTGCTACTGGGGCTTCACCAGTGGGTCTGTCCAGTGCTGAGCACCGTGTTAGCCGTGGAGCTGCTGGGGGTTCTGCCAGGTCCTTGGTGGTGGGAGCCCACCTTGTGGTGGGTGCCAGCCAGCACTGCCAGCCAGGTGCCTCTGGGTGCTGCAGCCTCCCCTGTGTGCACATCCCACCCAGGGGGTGCAGCAGCCACTGCAGGGTGACCTGGCCTGCAAGGGAGGGCAACTGAGACCCAAACCTGATGGATCCAGGTGCTCTCTGTGTCACAAAGTTTCCCATCCTCTGCAGGAGGGGTGCAGGAGCTGAGTGCTGGATGGGTGGGTCTGGGGGCTGCCAGCAGGCTGGTGCTGAGTGTGGCAGTGGTGGCAACACAGCTGCTGGCACATCTGGCAAAGCAGCTGCCAGTGGCAGCTGGGGCTTCATGTGCAGATGTGCAGGTGGCTGGAAACAGCAACTGGGGAGAGGAGGCAGCTGGGCAGCTCCTTCCCAACACCACCCTGCTCATCCCTGCCCCTCCACAGCTCCTTCCCAATCCCACCTTGCTCATCCCTGCCCCTCCACAGCTCCTTCCCAGTCCCACCCTGCTCATCCCTGCCCCTCCATCCTCAGGGCACTTGTGCTGAATCCCAGCATGACAAGGACACCACGGGCTCATCTCCATGGGGCGTGGGGAGGACGTGGCAGGTGAGAGCCCTGTCACAGTGGGGTCAGAGCCCACTGGTGTTTCCATTCCAGCCTGATGGCTCTCTCGGGAGCTGGGGCTGTCCCCGTGGGAGCACAGGCAGGGCAGGACCCTTCCCTGACCCCAGCCCCTGTGCTCTGGCTTCATCAGCTCTTCCCTCACCTGGCTTTTTTTGCCTTTTCCTCCCAGGCTGACAGCAGATCCATTCATCCTCCAGCAGCTGAAGCACGGTGTCATTTTTCAGGCAGAGTCTGGTCTGGGTCGTGAGGTTCTGATGGAGCCTGGAGACATGGATCTGTCCAAGACCATTGAGTTCAGAGATCCCAAAATCCAGAAACTCTCCCCAAACATTTACTGGGCAGCGGGGAAGATGATTTGTCTCCTGCCACTGGTCCAGCTGCTCCAAGGAGGCCAGACATCAAGGAAAGCCTCTTTTTTAAAGTAAGTTGACTTCACCCATCCCAACTTCCTGAAGTTACAGTGGAAGTTCAGTCAGGTTTCTGCAGGGATTTGTCTTCTGCAGCCTCTCTTTTAGGAGCTGGAATCTCTTGTTTGGATCCTTCCTGCAGTTTGTCATCAGAAATATCATTTACCCTCCAAAGTTACATCTTGCTTTTAAAAAGTCTTTGCCATTCAGGCATCCTGCAAGATGCTCCCTTGGTGGGAAAGAGTCATCCTTCTTAATGAGCAGGACTTGGGGGACACAGGAGAGCAGAGCAGCCCATTTCTCTTCATCACCCCCAACGAATCAGTTCTGCAAGAACTGTAATAAATTGATGCAATTTGGTGAACTGAAAAAAAAGAGGAAAAGATTAAAAAGTAAAGGAAATAACATGGGATGCTCCCAGCAATTGCAGTGGATGCTAAATCTCCTCTTTATTACTCCTTTATTATTTCCAGACGCTGAAGTTTAAATAATTAAGCAGAATAAATGGTGGATGAATATTATTTTCTAGTTTTATTTATTGATTCTCCAAGGACAGATGTGCACAGAGACCCAGGCACAGAGGAAGCTAATTTCTCTGATGGTGTAAATCAGGGAAGGATCGTTAACATGAATGCCATTTACAGGAGATTTACACGTGCTGAGCATCCAGCTTCCTCAGTTTGGGAGGAATATATGGAAGACTACATAGATTTTAATATATTTTTTGGGTCTGTCTTCTGGGCGATTAATTCATTTTCCCAATTGAAAAAGCACATCAGGTTGGGGTTATTTTTTGGGGTGTAATTTAAACAGTGCTGTTCACTGGGAAGGTCTTTGCAGGAGGCTGAGACTGGAAAAGCTCCAGGTGTCTGTGGGTTTGTGCTCACAGCATCTGCAGGGCCGAGGGGGGGACATTCTGCTCTGCACTGGGATCCCAGTACCCACGGGAATCCTGAAATTCCAGAGGCTGCTGCTTCCATCTCATGGTGCCTTCACTGTTCTTAATTGCAGCTTCAGTTGCAGGGTAGTCTCACCTTGCACAGGAGATCTCCAGGATATTGGTGATCCAAGGGCTGGAGCAGCTTTGCTCTGCAGCCAGGCTGGGAGAGCTGGGGTGTTCAGCCTGGAGAAGAGAAGGCTCCAGGGAGACCTTAGAGCACCTTCCAGTGCCTGAAGGGGCTCCAGGAAAGCTGGGGAGGGGCTTGGGACAAGGGCAGGGAGGGATGGGATGAGGGGGATGGATGAAAAGTGGGAGAGGGAGATTGAGGTTGGAGATGAGGAGGGAATTCTTCGGTGTGAGGGTGGTGAGAGCCTGGCCCAGGTTGCCCAGGAAAGCTGTGGCTGCCCCATCCCTGGCAGTGTTGAAGGGCAGGTTGGATGGGGCTTGGAGCAACCTGGGCTGGTGGGAGGTGTCCCTGCCCATGCAGGGGGTTGGATCTGGATGATCTTGAAGGTCCCTTCCAACCCCAACCATCCCATGATTCTGTGGTACTTTGGCAGGTGAAGGGGAAGGAGCTGCAGCTGCAGCTGCCGCAGCAAGAGCAACGGAGGCCTTGGAGAAGCAGATGCACGAGAGCTGGTATGAGCAGTGGGGCCAATTCAAGAGACCAGGAATGAAGTCACTCTGATACCTGTAAGTAAATGAACCCAATGGAAATACAATGCTGCATAAAATTTCTGCTGTGTGGGGGGTGACATCCGGGTAAGGCAGCCCCACGAGTGGCTAAAGGGATGATTCCCTTCATGACCCAGCCCTGCTGTGTGTTAAAACCAATTCGTGCCCAGCACTGGTGCAGCTGTAGCTGGTGGGGATGGGCACTGGGAAGCACTGGCAGTGGCCGAGTCCCCAACTCTGAGGCAGCTTTATCATGAGAAGGAGTTTCTTGTGCTTGAGACAATCCTGAGATACAAACGGGGAAGGCGGGACGGGCTGTGCGGCTCCAGCCCCTGTGGCTCCACTGATGAGCTTGGATGGGGTTGTGGGAAGTGATTTTGTTCCTGCAAGATGGGGAGAGTCTGAGGCGTCGGGGAGCTTGGCTTGGGTTCCTTCTCATCTATTACCAGCCTGGAAATGAAAAATCTGGCTGTGATTTGTAGCGACTGCAGTGGAGCAGAAAAGCTGTTGACACCTCGGATCTGTCGCCACTGGGTTTGTTCCTGTGCTCCCTGCTGGGGATGGAGAGGGGAGTTTGGGGGTGTGGTATGCATGGCCTGGTCAGCACCTGCACCACAACGTGCCCTGAGGTCTGTTTGGGCAGACTGAACGGAAATGAGGGAGTTTATGAGACGTTTCAGAGGAGCCCCTGAAACCCGGGAGCTGCCGTCGCAGGGCGCGTTTGCTGCCAAGTGAAGGAGGAGCCACTATTGCTCCTGGAGATGATGGAGGGGTTGTGGGTCTTGTTCCCTCCCTGCCTGGCGAGGCAGGAGGATGGGCTGCCTTCCTGTCTCTGCCAAAGTATGTCAAATTAATCTATCTAGCCTCTTCTCTGTGGAAATTTTTGCCCAGCTTTAAAATAGGGACAGTCGTCACCTGCCTTTTTTAGAGGAGGTTTGTGTGTTTAGGAGGAGCTGTGTGTGGGCCTGAGTTTTGCTCCCACGCTCACAGCAGGGGTGAGATTTGGTCCTTCAAAACGTCACTCAATAAACAACAAGTCATGATAAGCACTTACTGTTATTCTCCCTTTTTTTCCCACCCCCCCCCGTGGGAGTAGATGATATTGCTAAGTGACCGAATACTTATTTGACCCTTGAAAATGCAAGAGTCATGTTTAATTCATGCCTTTTATTTATAGATTTGGGCTCTTCTGGTTTCCTGCAGTGCACAGAGGCTGCTCTGGAGCAGGGGGAGGGTGTTGGGCTGGAGTCTCTCTCGAGGAACATCCTTCATGCTCGCACTGCAACGGGGCTGTGACCTGGGTCAGCTCCCTGCCCGCTGGTGAGGCCTTGTAAGACAATCAATATGGGAAGTTTTGCAGCCAAATCCCACGGATGGGTTTGATGGAGCAGCCACAGCTCGTTGCCTGCCACCAAATCAAGGGTTTTCCAGCTGTGTCGGTGTCAAGCAAGTCCCTCCAGGAGACCGAGCAAGCTGGATGGGAAGGAAAGGACCCACCTCTCCCTGTCCTTCACCCCACAGTGTCCTGCTGAAGCTGGGGGTTGATCCTAAAGGATGGAGCAAGAGGTGGGAAGTTCTGACCCCTGACAGCAAAGTCCAGCAAAGCCTTGCAAGGAGCTGAGTGAAGCCCATTAATCAGATGAAAAAGGACATGATCTAAAAGCCCAGATCTAAATTGGTGACAAAAGTGGGACAGAAACAAGGTGGGCAGAGCTGGTGTGGCCTCTGGGATGGATGCTTGTTGTTAGGAGGGAAAGGCAGTCCTGGGGTGTGAGAGCAGGGGCACTTGAGCAGAAGGACAGGGACATAATCCCTTCTCCCAGCACAGCACTGGTTAACCCAGAGCTGTGGGACAGGCAGCACAGCAAGGAAGTGGAGAAGCAGCAAAGGGAGGGAATTGCAGCCTGGAGGAAGATAAAGGGTTTAGAGAAGATGGCTGTGAAAAAAGGGATTAGAGGAAATTAATCATGGACAGGCTGGAGATGGAGGCTGGGAAGAGGGAATCTGGCCAGGCTGGTGCAAGGGCACAGTGAGGAGAGGGGAACTGCTCCCCTTGCTGAACCGTGCAGGCTCTGGGAAGGAGGAATGGCATGAAATGGAGCAGGAGACTTCTCCATGTCCAAGGCCAGGCAGGCTCCCTGGCACTGGGACCAGCTCTGGGCTGAAAGTGAGTGACAGAAAAGCCAAAGGGGTTGGAGGAGGCAGGAAGATGTTAATTCCTGCCTGGTGAAACCCTGATTGTAAACACATCATGAACCCAAAGGAGCTTTTGGTCGAGCTCTTCTGCCTCTGGTTTTTCAGCTTAACAATTAAACATCCAGCCTGTTCCCTCTCTTGCAAGGGGAGGACAACCTGAGGCACCATTAGTTGGCTTGAACTTGGCAGCTTCTTCCACTGGGAATCACCACGGCAGGTGGATGCATCATTCCCAGCACTCTGATGCCCAGGCTTGGAGCTTGCCCTGCCCTGGGACCTCTGATGATGCTGGAGGGACTGCTCCTTGCAGTGCAACAGTTGTGGAGGGAAGGTTTGGGGGTAGATGATTGTGCTCTCCCATGTCCTCACAGTGTTGCAAAGGTCCATGTGTTGCTTTGGTGAGGAAGAGGGTGAGACAGACTCCCAGGTGCTCTCCAGCTCCCTGCTCCTGTTCCTGGGAGGAGAACTTGCTCCCTAGAAATTCCTGCCAACCTCTGGGAACTCTGGCAGCACGAGTGTCACACCAGTGTTGATCACAGGCAGCTGGGCCACGCCTCAAGAAGGATGAAGCATGACTAGGAGAGTTGAGAAGTTCACCACAGGCTTTCTCTGAAAAGAATGCTGCTGGAGGGGATTGTGGTTTGACCCCTGGTTCTTCTCTCCCACTGCCCCTTTTCTTCTTGAAAAATAGGAAAGGATTAAATCCCATCAGTGGCTTTAAAAAGCCAACTGAAAATGTCCTTTATTAAATTACCACCCTATTGATCTAGCAGTCATCTGAAAGGGGATTGATTGAGGACTTAAACAAACACATAGCTGGGCCAGATGTTCAATTAATGTGCATAAACAGGCACTGGAGAAGCAATTTTCAGAGGAAGTCGAGCAAAAGATCAATCCTGTTTTGCCTTCCGTGCCAAAGTTGGGTCTGTGTTCATTTTTATGTTATTTCATCTCTTTGTTTTTTCCCTTGTCCCTCTTACAAGCACCTGGTTGAGAGGCAACACCCCAAGCTTGGGTCGCTCCACCTGCTCCTTCCTCGGGGCCTTGGAGAGGACATGTCAGCAGGAGGGTCAGGGAAAGCCACGTTGTCTTGGAGGACTCCCACCTGAGGGTGGCCTTAGCAAGGTAAATCCCAGGTTCCCCACTAAACTTCTCCTGAGAAGGCAGGAGGCAAGAGCAGATCTGTCAGCCAGCTCGGAGGGTTCACGTGTCTGCTGAGCCTTGAGTTGCTCTTGCAAGTCCTGGAGAAGGTTTGGAGGGAGGGGAACCATCTTTATGGATTGGTTCCTCCCACTTCTTCAGCACAGGGTCATTCCAGCTGGCTGCCAGGGGCAAAGCAACTGTGCTGGAGCTGCTAATGCCCAGCTTTGCTCTGGGCTGTCCTCTGGGTGCTCCAAAGGGAGCCCGTGGACACGGCTGGAGTGTGGGTCAGTGGAGACCACTGGAAGGCAAATCCAGGTCTGGTCACTCTGTGATGAGAAACACTCTGGGTGTTTTGTGGGTTTTTTTCTCTAGACTTAGCAAGATTCCTGATAAGAAATCCTGCTCTCCAGCCCAGCTCTGCTGCCTCGAGGGCTTTGCTGCTGATCTCCCCTAAGCCAGAGGTGGGTGGCATCACCCCAAGCACTTGCAGGGGTCACCTGTGGTTTGAAGCAGTCTAAAGGGGGGGTCATTTGACCCATATTTATTCAGTCCAGTGACTTAGGAACCAAAAAAGAGCTGGTGGGGCAGCGGGAACCCAGCCCCTCTCCCAGGCGTTGGGTCAGGGGATGCAGGGAGGGTGAGCAGAGTGGGGAGCTTGGGGGTCTCAATCCTTCTCCTGTCTCAGCCCATGGTGCCTGCAGGGAGCAGGGAGGAGGAACTGGAGCTGGTGGCTCCTTTCCCTCCTCTCATCTGTGCAATAGAGTCACCTTTGAGGAAGATAAATAATTGAATGGGTGAAATCTTCTGTGAAGAGTAATAAAAATGTATCTTCAGTTGGGATGTGCTGGGGCTTTTTACAGCACCTGAGTGGGAGCTGCTCCTGCTGCAGATTGAGACCTCTCAGCTCCTTTGCCTTTTTGATTTCCTTCCTTTTTTTTCTCTCCTCTCCATGGTTGTTCCTTCCATACTCAGGAATAGATCAGCACCCCAGCAGCAGGCAGGAGCCATTGCCAGAGGGAGGGAATGGATGAACCCTCTTCACCCAAGGCCTGGTCAGCAGTGAAAAAGATTTCTTGTGTGTGTGTGCTTTTTAAGTTTTTAATAGCTCTGCTTTGGGGCTTTTTGGAGCCAGTGTTTTATTTTAGGGTGTTACTTTGTCCCTGGGAGTACAGGCTGTAATTTCACGTATTAAATATATTATTCTGTGTTAATAAAAGAATATTCCTTCTTTTTCTCTTACTTCTTCTTCCCTTGGTGATAATGAGCTAAGTGGAGCTTGTCTTTAATGAGCTGTGAGCAGCAGGATGTGCCTGGTTGGGGCCAAGGTTCATTCCAGCCAGTCTTTGCTTTCCCTTTTCCTCTGTCTTTACAGCTGGTGGGGGGTTTTGCTCCCCAAAAGGTTGTCCCTGCAGCGTTCCCACTGCTCTGGGACAGACAGGCTGGCACTTGGCTTTGTGGTCTGCTTTGTCACCACGCAGCTCTCAGGATTCTCCCAGTGCCCTTCCAAGCCACCCTGGGCAGCCTGAGGCTTGGGGTGGTGAGTGTTGGGGTGCTGGTTTGGGTGCTGCCGATGTGGGAGCACTGAGCAAAGTCACCTCTGGGTGCAAACCCCTCTCCTGGGGTCTCCTTGGGGTGCTGAGATCATCCCAGCTGCTCCTGCTGCAGCCAGTGACCAAACTGCTTCCCTTCCATGGAGATGATCCAAGGGCTGGAGCAGCTCTGCTTGGAGCCAGGCTGGGAGAGTTGGGGTGTTCAGCCTGGAGAAGAGAAGGCTCCAGGGAGACCTGAGAGCACCTTCCAGTGCCTGAAGGGGCTCCAGGAAAGCTGGGGAGGGGCTTGGGACAAGGGCAGGGAGGGATGGGATGAGGGGGATGGATGAGAAGTGGGAGAGGGAGCTTGAGGTTGGATATGAGGAGGAAATTCTTTGCTGTGAGGGTGGTGAGACCCTGGCCCAGGTTGCCCAGGGAAGCTGTGGCTGCCCCATCCCTGGCAGTGTTGAAGGGCAGGTTGGATGGGGCTTGGAGCAGCCTGGGCTGGTGGGAGGTGTCTCTGCCATGCAGGGGGTTGGGGCTGGCTGATCATGAAGGTCCCTTCCAACCCAAACCCTTCCATGGTTCTATGAACAGACTCATCCCAGCTCATCCCAGCCATGTCACAGCCCTTTTGCCACGGTAAATCTGGGGGGCAGGAGGAAAGAAGTGATTTATCTGTATAGTTGGGATTTTATTTGCATTTTAAATCACACTCTCTGCTAAACTAATGGACCCCCTATTTATAGACGACTCCAACATAAAGTGACTGCTAATTACTACAATTAATATAGCATTAAAGGCTTGCCAGCCAGCAAAACTGCAGCTTGGATCGCCTACTCATTTTCAATTAAGGCACATTGACAAGTAAAATACTCAGTTATTAAGAGCAGAGCCCTGTTGTGTAATTACATTTTTCTAAGGTCATTCATCTCCTGCAATATTCAGGTTTGCCCCCAGGGGTTGGGGTGGGGGCAGTTTCGAGGGGCAGCCCAGCCAGGGCCAGGGGGAGTGTTCAGGGAAAGTGAAAACGAAACCAACAAGGTGAGTTGTTTTTTTGGGTTTTTTTTCTTCGTGGTTGCCCTCAGGCTGTGGGAGCACATCTTTGGATGACCCCAAGGGCCAGTGGGTGTCATGCTAAGGAGACTGTCCCTGCCTTCCTGCACCCATGGGTGCTCTACCTGCCTGTGAGGTCCTTCCTGCAGGAGGCTCAGGCAGAAAAGGCCATTTGGGAGCTCTCAGGTGAGTGTTTATCCTGCTTTGGTCAGGTTTCCATGGTTTATCCCCACATTTTTAATGGCTTCCCAAACTCTCTGAGGACACCCAGGCTGAGCTGCCTGTGGAATCATCCCTGGTGAGCAACCTGGTCTGGTGGGAGAGACTGAGATGGGATGTTAGGAAGAAAATCTCTCCTGTGAGGGTGGTGAGAGCCTGGCCCAGGTTGCCCAGGGAAGCTGTGGCTGCCCCATCCCTGGCAGTGTTGAAGGGCAGGTTGGATGGGGCTTGGAGCAGCCTGGGCTGGTGGGAGGTGTCCCTGCCCATGCAGGGGGTTGGATCTAGATGATCTTGGAGGTCCCTTCCCACCCAAACCATTCCATGATGATTCTCTTGTGATGAGCTCATAGGGCTCTTTCCTATGAGCAAGAAGCATGATGGAAAGAGCTCTGGGCTGTACCCTGAGCACTTTTTGAGGGCAGGGGAGCTGGGAAGGACCTTGCTTTTTTTGGTATTTCATGCAGTTTTTGGCTGAGTGTTGGTAAAGGGGCTAAAGGAGAAGAAAGAGAAGTGAGAACAGAAAGAGGCTTGACTGCAAAGAGGAAGCAAAGACCCAGAGCAGGAGCATCAGCTCCCTCATGCCTCCAGCACCAGCTGGTGACATCATGTGCAAAATGTTGCAGCATGAGGGCTCAGGCAGTGACAAGGTGCAGAGCTGGGAGGCTGGCAGAGACACTCCTGAGCTGCTGCTTTGAGAGCCTGGAGCCCAGGGCTGGGCTGGAGCCTGGGGTGCTGCCTCCTGGGGCTCCTGCCCCTGCTGCTGGTTCCTCACTGGAGGAACTGGGATGTGCTGTGTGAGGCTAAGGGTCCAACTCAGCTTCCAGCTAGCCCATGGGTGTCCAAGAGCTGGACATTAGGATAATTTTTTTCCCAGCAAGAGTGGCCAGACACTGGAACAGGCTGCCCACCAGGGAGGTGGTGGAGTCACCATCCCTGGGTGTGTTGAAGGGTCATTTGGATGTGGTGCTGGTGGAGATGGTTTAGGGGAGAACTTTGTAGAGCAGGGATGATGGTTGGACTCAGTGATCCCGAGGGGTTTTTTTTCCAACCTGAATAGTTCTATGATTCTATGATTGTAAGAGCTGCTGAGCTGCTCCTCAGCCCCCTGTGATAACACCTCCTGAAAGCTTTGCAAACCTTGCCTGGTTTATGGGGAGTTCTGGGTTTTCTTGGAGTTGAGGCTACTTCTCTGAGCTCTGTCTCCTCCCTTGAGTCCATGGTTTTGTCTCTGGATGCTCTGGTTCTTCATCTCCTCTGACTCCCTGGGCACTTTCTGAGCCAGAACGACTCTTCATGGCCACTGCTCATCCATGTGTAGCCAGGTAACTGAGCAGGCAGTTGAGCCACCATCCCTGGAGACATGTGAGAAGACAGATGTGGTGCCAGGGGACAGGGTTTAGTGGTGGAAGCTGCAGAGCTAGGGTGGTGGTTGGACTCGATGATCTTGAAGGTCTTTTCCAACCAGAAAGATACTGATATTCCAGCACTCCACAGATTCATGCTCCTCTGGGCTTCAAGC
Organism: Apus apus; assembly: GCF_020740795.1. NCBI lineage: Eukaryota > Metazoa > Chordata > Aves > Apodiformes > Apodidae > Apus > Apus apus. Next base: position 3,098,419 of record NC_067304.1, read on the forward strand.
TTCCAGCATGGCCCCTAGCACTGAACAGCCCTGAATCTCCAGCTCCTTGTTTGGCTTTGACACGGTGGAGGAATGGTCAGGACCACGTGTGAGGCATGAAGATGTCTGAGGAGCACTGTGCAGAGGGATGGCCACCAGCTCATCATGGTTTTTTGGGCCTTGGGGCTCCTTTCTGCTCCCCAGCATGGAGGAGGAGCCATGTCCTGATGGGAGTGACAAGGTAGGAAGTCCATGCAACCCCATCTGCCCTGTCATGGCCCTTCTCACTGCTTTGTAGCAGCTGTGGATGGGGTTTCCTCCACTTGATGGCATTTTGAAGGTTTCTAGGAAGAGATGCCCTTTGCCTGCTAAATGACCAACATCTTTCTCCTCTCCCCAGGGCTCAGCTCCGTGGCTCTGACACAAAAGGGTTTCAATGTTGGAGCCTGAGAGAGACAAACAAGCAGTTTGCCAGGAAATGATCCTTTGGGATTCCTCCTCTCTCCAGTCATTTTAATGGGGTGAGCTCAGGGTGGCTTGAATTGCTGTGCTCAAAGTGCAGCTCCACCCTCTCTGTTTTGTCTTCCATCCTTCTCCTTCCCCCTCATCCTCCCCAGCACCATTTACCTTCCTCCTCCTCCAACATTCCCCCTTGATTTTTCCCCAATATCTGTTGGCAATGGTGACAAGCTGAGAACTGAAATGCCATTTGAGTCCCTCACAGCTGACAGATTCTTTAAGGCTTTGGTGGTTCCCAGAGGGTGATGAGCTGGTGTGGAGATGCCCGGGATTCTCCCAGGGGATTTGGGGTGGCTGAGGCAGCGAGTGGCAAAGCCTCTGTTGCTGGTTGTGTTTGGTGATGATGGTGATGTCTGGAGGGATGTGGGAACTGTTTTCCCAGGAGCCACCTTCCTGCCCACGTGCCCTGGGGCTGGCATCTCCCCAGCATGCCCAGCTGAGGTTGCAGGAGAAGCTGTGACAGCCCAACGTGAGACTGGGAGCTAATGGTCATGGCTGGATCCTGAAAGACCCTCCCTTGACCTTGCTGCTGCTTCCCAGTTGTTTTGCATAATTTCAGGGGGTTGGAGACCAGGTGGGGTTTCGTGGTCATCAGCTTTGCATGTGGTGGCTGTGGTGGACAAACTACACCCACTTCATCAGTCTTGGCTTCTGCCTGGGCTCATCCCAGAACTGGGATGGGCATTTTCAGGCTCAGAGTCTCCGTGGCAGGAATCAGGAGTGCTCCCTGGTGGTACAGCAAAGGGCTTGCTGAGATGGAGACATTAGAAGGTCCCCTCTGGCCTGGAAACGTTCTGCCTCTAAGCAACATCTTCCTCCTCTCTCTCCCACCTTCACCAGAGGACACCCCCCCACTGCCCCTGCCTGGCCCCAGCTCTCTGCTGCCCATAAACATAAAGCTCTGGGTTTCAAATCCATCTCTGAGTTTCAGGGAGTGTTTGGAAATGAGAGGGAATAAACAAGGCCACACCCTGGCCAGCAACACCAGCTTTGTGGCTCCCTCCTGGTCCCTGAGGACACAGCCTGAGCATCCAAGCAGCACATGCAGCACGATGATAAACGAGGGGTAATAAAAAATGGCAGCTGAAGTCCAAATTCTGTTGGTAATAAATGTGTAAACTAGTTAAAAATGAATTGATTAGCCAAGGAGATCCTCTTAACACTCCTTAAACTCTAACATCTGTTGGTAATAAATAATTCAAGTGGTGGATATTAACAAGGAGGCCGGGCACCCTGGGAGAGGAGGCTGCTCAGAGCTTCCCTGGGGACACGGGGCTGCCAGGAGCTCCTGGGGGGTTGTGTGGCTGCAACACACATGTCCAGGGGTGTGATTTCATGGGCAGAGAAGCTGGGCAGGCAACTGGCATGTGTGTGCTTAACATGTGTTTAACATGTGTTTAACATGTGCTTAGCGTGTGCTCTCCTGCCCACACCAGGCACAACCTGCTCCTGGCACTCGTGCTGAGCCACCAGCCCAGGACCATCTCCCCGAGCAGTTGGAGGAGCCAGATGGAGTCAGACCAAGGCTGAGTGTGAGTAACACCCTGAGGGGTGTGGGGGGCACTGACAGCTCCAGATGGGGGGATGGGGACTAGGGATGGACACACTGGTACCCAACTGGGCTGCTCCTGGTCCTCCAGCTGAGCCAGAGCTGCTAGCATTGCTCTGTCTCTGGGGAGTGCAAATCCCTCAGCATGGATGCTTCAGGAATCACAGGATCACAGACTGGTTGGGTGGGAAGGGACCTTAAAGATCATCCAGTCTCAGCCCCCTGCCTTGAGCAGGTAACCCACTAGACCAGGTAGCTCCACACCCCACCCAGCCTGGCCTTGAACACTTCCAGGGAGGAGAGGCTGTCAGCTCCTGTGAGCCTCTGAGGAGGACCCAGACTGGGGAGGTGGGCAGAGGGACAGCGTGGGCAGGGGGAAGGTGGGCTCTGTGCATGGTTGTCACCTCCTGTCCCCCAGGTGTGAGGCTGGGCTCTAACTTGGTTCCCAGCCTGCCTCCTCTGAGCCTTGGTCCCTGCTGCTCCATCCTCTGCCAAGACAGCTCCCTGAGCTCCAGAGGCTGCAACAAGGTGCTCCTCCCATTAATCACCCCCTCCTGTCCATGTCTGCCCACGAATTAAACCCATTTGTCACTGCTGCCCTGTTCCCTCCCACCCCTCTCCTGCTGTGCTCATCTCTCAGGGCTGGCTGCCTGTGGCAGCCCCATGGCCAGATGTCCCCAGGCCCCACAGGCCTTATCCTGTCCCCATCTGCTAAGAAACATCCCAGGGCATGCACGGAGCTTCTGCCCCTCACCTCTTCAGTTCCATCGAGGAGTTGAGACTCCCCCAGAACTGTCCATGTTCAGGGGCAGCCCCCAAGCCTGGTGCTTGCTGGTGCTGATGCACCAGGGCTGAGTGAGGCTGAGAAGGGAAGGTTTAGATTGGATATTGGGAATAATTTCTGCCCTGGAAGGGTTGTCAGGCCCTGGAACAGGCTGCCCAGGGCAGGTGGAGTCACAGTTCCCGCAGGGATGTAAAAGCCACGTAGATGCAGTGCTGAGGGACATGGCTCAGTGGTGGCCTTGGCAGTGCTGGGTTAACGCTTGGACTCAATGCTCTGAAAGGTCTTTTCCAAGCAAAATGATTCTTTGATTCCCTTTGTTCCACCAAAACCCAGGGGCAGGTGCCAAGGAGCCTCCCGTGCCGGGTTGTTCTGCAGCCCGACCCGAGCATCTCAGCCCCCTGTGTCCCACACGAAGCCTTGGCTGGGAGCAACAACTTCATTCCCAGCCTCCTCCCTCCCTCTCTGCTGCTCTGCCTTGACACACTCCCTCAGTTCCCCTTTCCAGCTTGCAGCTCAGCCCCTGGGAACATTCTCCTGGCAGTGAGCAAGAGCCTCTCGTTAATTAGCCTCCCGTTACTCCCGAGCATCCCCTGCAATAACACACAGCTCCTGCCTTTTAACTACCTACAAGTAATCACTCAGGCTCCAATAAAAAGGGAAGGAATGAGCCCCTGGTCGTGTTGTTGGCAATAATTTCCTGGCTGTTAACCTGCTCCTGTGCTCCTCATCTTTCCCTCCCAAAATCCAGATGTGGTGGGGAAGGATGGGAGCTGCTTTTAAGGACAGGATGGGAGCTGCTTTTAAGGACAGGATGGGTGCATCCAGGTGGGGCTGTGAAGAGAGACATCCCCTGGCTGGGCATTTAGCTACATGTTTTTTATGGGGAAAAAAAAAAGAAAAGAAAGAAAGATGGAAATCATGGGTACCAGGGATTGGGTTTTTTTTTGCTTTCGTCCTAGAAATCCTGTATTGGAATTGGAAAAGCAGTCACTAAACATCTTACAGCACAAGGAAAAATACAGTCCTGTCTGAGGTGTCAGCCTAGCTGGGCTGTTCCCAAGGAACTGGCTGTTTTCTTCTCCTCTTGCCTGTAAATCCCCAACATGCTCAAAGCCTCTCTCCTGATAGGGAGCCTAATGCCTGAGCCCTGAATAAACCTGCTGAAGCTCTGTGGCTTAGCATGCCAAATGTAATGTTCTTAGCCAGCCTCATCGTGGCAAATCTCCATATTTCTCAGGGATAAACACTCACCTCTCCTCCCTCTGTCTCCTGCTTTATGGCTGGTTTTCCTCCACGGGTGCAGCCTTGGGCTGGAGTTGCTGGGGGGATGCTGAGGCCACGGAAAGGGTGGCTTTGTTTTGCTCTCTTTGCACAGCCCGTGTGGTTTGTGAACAGCCCTGTCTTTCATGGGAGAGGGTTTTGCAAAGCAAGGAGCTGGGGAAAAAAAATTACCCTGGAGCACCTCAGAGCTAGGGATGGTGGGGACAGGAGGATGCTGGTGATGCCAGCAGCAAGTGGTGGCTGCTGAGGTGGCTGCACCACCAGTGCCAAGAGGTGGGATCTCCAGGGCATTGCAGCCATCCATGGTGGTGGGACAGGCTGTCCTGGGTGGGCTGCATCTCCTCTGAGCTTCATCCCGAGGGTTTGGGGTCACTTAAGCTGGCTCAGGCAGGAGTTGCTCAGTTTTATGTGAGTTTACCCGCATTGGGCTGCTCCTTTTTTGAATTCCAGGTGCAAACGGAGCTGAAATCCCTCCCCTGGCCCTCACTGCTGCCTCCCCTGAGCTGCCACTGGTGCAGAAAAACCAAACAGGACTGGAAAACCATCCGTGCCAGAGAGAAGGCTGCATCAGAGCATGGCCAAACTAAGCGAGCTCCCAGTCTTGTAAACATCTGGAGTTGTGCTGTAACCAAGGTGTGTTGGGGCAGGGTGTGTTTGGGGCTGTTTCAGGAATCTGGGAAGGTCCCTGAGAGCTGCTGGGCTGGCGTGGCACTGCCAGGAGCCAGCAGTGTGCCAGCCCTTCCCTCCCCTCCAGGCTGGCCATGCTCACAGCTCTCCAGCCCCATCTCAGAGCAGAGGGTGGGTAGACAAGGGGAAAAAGTGATGGTGGAAGGGGAGAGGTTGGGGAGCTGATGGGAGGAGGAGAGAGGCAGGCAGGGAATGTTCCTAAAGCACAAGGGGGGGGGGATGAGGAAGTAGATCACTGGAATTGGTGAGGGACAGGCCATAAAGCAAAAATAAAAAGGTGTTATAATTTATGATGCACAGTAAAAATATCCTGGGAACTGGGTTATGAAGAAGAATTCATTCTCTCACCAACTCTGCCTGTCTTTAAAGATGATAAATGACATTATGGTTCTTCCTTATATCTGAGGGCTGGAAAATTCACTCCACTTTGGAGCTCTGTCCATGTCCCCTCTGTGTTCCTCCTGCTCCCCAGGTGACTCAGGCTGCTGAGCCCTGACCTGGGCCAGTCACTCGGTGGGGAAGGTGCAGGTCCCCCAGACCCACCACTCTTGGGGTGCTGCAGCAGAGCAGGCACACACGGTGCGCTGAGTTGTGTGTGGCCTCAGCATTGCCTGTGTGTGTGTCACAGCCAGGACTTCTGCCAGCACTTTTGGGGGGGCCGTTTTTCCCCCTCTCATCCCCATCTTAAGTGTCTCCTGCCCATCTTGAGTGGCTGCTGTTGCCCTTTGCATGGTGCAGATGGTGCCCAAGTGCCTCCAGATGCCAGGGCAGAGCGATCAGAGGAAGCCCTGGATCTCCATCCCGTGCGGGGCGCATCTTGGGGCTGAGTGAGTGCAATTCCTTTGTCAGGTAGACCCGTGAGGCCTTTGAACCCAGACCCTGATCCAAAAAGGAGGACGAGGATGGCAGTCAGTGCTGGAGCTGCTCAGCACCGTGCTGGATCTCACCCCTCGTGCTGGTTCCCTCTGCAGCAGGAGGAGTTGGCCTCCACCCAGCCAGCGCAGCGATGTATAAACATGGATTAGTTGTTCACAAGGTGGATTTAAAGAGTTAGGAGAGAAGAACGAAGCCAAAACTTTCCTTCAACCAGCACAGGCAGCCTTGGCATCTCTTCCCTCCCCTCAGCACAAAGCCAGCCTGCTGGGTTTCAGCTTTGATAAGAGCCCTCGATGCCTCCCGTGCCTCCAGGCACTGAATAAAAGGCTTTAATTACCCACTGCCGGCGGTGGCAGCTGCTGACAGGGGGGAGGTGCCTTCTGCCCACACCTTGGGAAGGAAAAACTTCCTACAAAAGGACCCGTTGCCTGGTTCATGTGCAGAAGTGGCCACTCCTCGACTGGCTGCTTCTCTGGAGCCAACGGGCAGAGCCCCTGCTTGGCCCTTGCACCTCCAGGATGTGTTTTCCAGGGAGGTGGTTTCCCTCTGCTCTCTCTCTTCCATCTCTGGAGCATTTTCTGGGACCTCCTAAAGGACGTGGCAGTTTGTGTGAGCTCCTGGCATGGCTGGGGCCACAGGGTCTTTATACACACTGAGTGGTTGGGGCTGGAAGGGTCCACAGCCCTGCCAGAGCAGGATCAAGGAGGTGACGGTGGGGTTTCAAGGCACTGTCCTACAAAGCTGTGCTGAATCCACCAGTACTGCTGCCTTCTGCACTGGGATGGACCTGGGAGCTCTCCCCTGGTGCTGTCTGCCCCAGCACAATGCTACTTGTGGCCTGGCCATGCAGCAGTGGGTGCTGGTGGGTGGGCATCCCCAGGGAGGGGTTTTCAGCAGGGCAAAGGGGATGGGATGGAGCTGCACCCTGCGACTGTGACACCCTGAGCTCTCTTGCTGTTCCCAAGAAGGAGAGGCCAGGTCTCTTGTGCCTGGCAGTGCAAACACTCGGGGCTTTCACCAAGAATTCATCTTGGGAAGGAGATGAGGAGTCTGGTTTTCATCACTCCAGCAGAGCACCACGAAGGCCGGGAGCTGCCAGCCGCCTGATCCCCCAGCTCGGGCTGGATGTGAGGCCGAACTCCGCTGGCACCTGGAAACTCCCAGCCTTTCCCAAGCCCCCCAGCACTGCAGCCAGCGGCTCCTCTGCCGCCGGGAATCCCTCCCGCTGCTCCAGCCCCGCTCCTGCCGCTTCCAGCAGCAAATCCTGGTGGGGACCAGCAAACCCCCTCTGCTGCCTCGGGAGCTGCTGGATCCCCTTCCTCTGCTCGTGCAAAACCTATTAAGCCTAGAAGAGCCTGGAGGATTCCCCAGATGAGCCACTAACCGGGTCCTGGTACCAGGTGTTCCTTCCGAACGGGCTCTGAAGCCTCGTGCAGCGCTCGGTGTCCATCCCGCCCCCCCCCCCAGCAGCCCCGCGGTCCCAGCGGGATGCGAAGCTGCTTCTGCCGCTGGAAACACCCCATCCCGGCGGGAGGTGTGTGCTCCTGCCCGGCCCAGCCAGCTTCCTTCAGCTCCTTAGGGAGTATTTGACCCCTCCTGGCTCTCACCCGTTTTCTCTTGGGGTGTTTCCTTCTGCCCCCCCTCCCTTCTCGCTCCGCTTCAGTGACAACGCTGCGTCCCTTTGGGTTTTGCTCTTCTGCTCTGCCCGTTCCTGGGTCTCGGAATTCGATGCTGGCCAGCCTGGCGTGCCGGGGGGGGGGGGCAGAAAAAGGGGCTGTGTCACCCCCCGGGCCCTGATGGCCCTGATGGAGACGCCCTCCTCTTTGGCATTTGAAAGCAGGAGGGTCCCGGTGCTGCATCCCCTGCATCCCACACCAGGCGCCTTCACCCACCTTGGGGCTGCTGGTGCCAGGCAGGAGGGAGCTCAGCCCCACCGAGGGAGCAGCCTGAAAGCACCATCGGTGTTTTCTGCGTTTGATCAGAGAATCTGCTCCTTTTCTCTGCAGTTGTCCTCTAAAGAAGTCTTCATTTCCACGCCAGCAATCGATGTGACAGCAGGAATGCCCCTCCTGCTGCCCGGCTCTGCCTTCCCTGCCCCGAGGTTTGCTCGTGCCTTTGTCCATCTGGTGGTGCCGAGGACGCTGTTGGGGACAGGCAGGGACACTGCGAGCTCAGCTGCCCATCCAACACTCACCATCTTCTCGGCCCTTCCCCTGGGACACCGAGCAGAAGGGACCGAGGTCACGCCTGGTGATTCCCAAAGTATCCACGCCCGGGGGGAAAGATTTAGGAGCAGCGAGTGAGAAGCAACAAGCTCTTCTGTAAACGGGCTGTGGCCGCTTTTCTGCAGGGAACAATGGAGAGTTTTCTGGGGTTTTATGAACTTGAATTTTAACCGGAGGAAGGGGGGGAGCAAAAAGACACCGAGGGTGTTCGGCAGCCCAGGGCACACCCCTCCCTCCCTCCCCCCAGCTTCTCGGAGATTTGAGCTCTTGATTTCATTTTGCTGCCACCAATAAAAGACACGTTGAGGGGGAATTGTGGGGTGGTGGAAGGGAGGGAAGAGAACCAACACGAGCTGGGAACCGGTGCCAAAGTGGAGGGCAGGGACCAGTCCCATGGGTAAGGGCTAAAGAGGGAGGGAGCAATAACCAGGGGTGGTGGGTATTTGGCCAGATAAATGGTGCACAGAAAACAGGCTTCTTGCAAACTTCCTGGGGATAAAAATGATTTAGAGGGATGCCGTCAAGATAAAAATCATATCTGTTCATGAACAACTCCTTACAAGTGTTATTAATAGTGCCCGAGATTCTGGGAGGGACTTTAAAATATTGCGTTTGCTTTTCGCTGCCGCCGCTGCCCGGGTCCCTCCTGCTGCAGGGCCTGGGCAGGAGGGAGGCAGGTGTTGGAGGGGAGGTGAGAGGACAGGGCCACACGAGCCCTGGCTGCCCTGATTTCAGCCCCTCAGCCTCCTTGGGTACCTGTTTCTGGGGTGCAGCAGCATTTCTCCAGCCCGTGCTCCAGCTGGGAGCAGCTCCTGCACCCCGAGCTGCCCTGGCTTGGTGAATGTTGAGGGCTGGGTGGAAGCAGTGGGTGCTTTGCTGGGTTGATCCTGGTGCTGCATGACCCTTGCACCCAGTTTCTCCCTGCTGCACCCCAGGGCTGGCGCGAGACAGCAGAGAAAGCTTCCCAGTGCTGGTGCCTTCCCTGCATCCCTTGGGAAGTTGTGCTTTGACTGCTGGATGAAAGGCTTCCCTGGCATCACAGACCTCCTCCCTGCGTGTTTAATTACAGGCTGTGATCCACTCATCTCCTCGTCTTCTCTTTGCTAACATCAAGGCACCACTCACCCGGGTCCCCAGGCCCTGCTCCAGGGCAGGATCTGGCCCTCCATGGCTGTGGGTCCTCCCTGCAGGGATGGGGAGCAGGGCAGGGGGGAGTGGAGCTGCCCCTGCACCCTTTGGAGATGTGGAGCTCACACAGGGGTGGGCAAGGGGGTGGGCTGATGCCCCCCGTGCTCCTAAGAGGCAGAGGAAGGGCTCTGTGCTGCCTCTCAGAGCAGTTTCCATGAAACTCGCCAATAGGGAAAACCAGGTTGTCCCCAGTTTCTTCTTCCTCCCCAGCCTGCTGGCAGGGATGGCCAACTCCACCATCCCATTTGCAGCTCCAGACTGGGACACTGCTCCTTCTTGGGGCTGGGGGGGAGCATGGGGCTGGGGGCTGAAGGAATGTGCTGAGGTTCAGCTTTGCTCAACACTCCTGCTCCCAACACTTCTGTTCCCAACACTCCTGCTCCCAACACTCCTGCCTCCTCCCAAAGCCCCCAGACTTCCCAGCTGCCTCCCTCTCTGCTGCTCAACTCCCTGCAAAGCTCAGCCCAAATCTCTCCATCTCAGACACTCATTGTTCCTCTCTGTGCACCCGGGGGACAGATGATACCTTGCACCTGAGAAAACTGTGACCATGTTTCCCCTCTAGCTTCTTTGAACCTCTCAGCCCAACTGCTCAGACCTGTCCCTGCCTGCAGGTCTCACTTTGCAGCCCCCCTACCCCTTTTTTTTTGTTTGTTTCTCTCCCTGGGCTCATTCCCAGCACTTGACATCTTTCAGCTGTGTGAAAATTCTTTTTTTTTGCTGTCTGATCTTCCCATACTCTGGGAAAAAGGGGGATCACTGCTGTATTTTAAGGCAACTGGTTTGAAAGCTGTGAAAGCAGAACTGAGAATGTAATGGCATGTTAAATATACAGCTGATTGTTGGGTCCAATTCTGATTTCAAAGCAAACACGGGCTTGGGAATTAAGGATTAAGGTGAGTTTCACTACAAGGTCAATAAAAATTAACCCATGGTGATATAAACATATCTGTGTATTAAAAGCAGGCATGAGCTTTTTTGAAATACACTCAGAGAAGTGAGAGTTTGGGGTTATTTTTAATAAAAGCTTCATAAACATGGCAAAATTTCAAGGACTTAGGAACAATAAAAATATCCCCAGCTCCAGTATCTAACTCGGGATGTTTATGAGTGTTTAGTGCTCCTTGCATCAAATGAAAGAACAGCCACAAATTAAGGTGGTTGGTTTTTTGCTGCCTCTTGTCCCTGATCTCTGCAGGTGACTCTAAACCTTGTGAGGAAGCAGTGAGGGGACAACGGGACATCCCTGGGGATGATGCCTGGCCAGAGGAGGCCCAAGCTGGGAAATGGAGTGGAATGGAGTCATTGCAGGAATTAATTAGGCAGGGCTGTCCCTTGGGTGGAAGTCCCTGGGTGTAGGTACAATCAAGCCTCACCCCCAAGGATGTTCTCGTGGGGTCTGTTTATTCTCCAGGGTGTTTGGGGCAAGGGTTGGTGCTGTGCAGCCAGCCCTGGGCTGTCCCACAAACAAGGGAAATAATAAACTTTGGGTAACCCAGCTTTTTCCCCAGCTCTGTCTGCACTTGGTGTAGGTGGCACTTCTGAAACCTGCTTCTGGTTTGGGTGCTGGAGCGGGGGCTGAGGATGATGAAGCTCAGCCCCAGCTCCCTGGCCAGGAGGGCTCAAGGCTCCAGGGTCTTGCCTGGCTGGAGGGTCCTTCTGCTGCTCAGCTCAGTCCAGGAAAACATCCTTGAAATGGGGAGGGAGGGAAAGAAGGAAGGAAGGAGTGAGGGAGGGAGAGAAGGGAGGAAGGGAGGAAGGGAGGAAGGGAGGAAGGGAGGAAGGAAGGAAGGAAGGAAGGAAGGAAGGAAGGAAGGAAGGAAGGAAGGAAGGAAGGAAGGAAGGAAGGAAGGAAGGAAGGAAGGAAGGAAGGAAGGAAGGAAGGAAGGAAGGAAGGAAGGAAGGAAGGGAAAGGGAGAAGGAGGGAGGGAAGGAAGGAAGGAAGGAGAGAAGAAGGGAAGGAAGGAGAGAGGGAGGGAAGGAAGGGTGGGAGGGAAGGGAGGAGGGAGAGAAGGAGGGAAGGGAGGAAGGAGCAAATGAGAAAGAAAAGCTCCTGCTTCAGGGAACAGTCTCCTCTGCTTGTTACCAAACTTCTCGCAGACGTGAAACAACGAAGAAGCGAAAAGCCGAGATAATTAAGGACGTAATTGTACACACACAACTGCTTAATTAAGCTTTTCCTCTTGAAAGCTGGCAGAATCTGCTTACAAGGTGTGAGCGGGAGGGGAGGTTCCCATCTGCTGGGCCATCTGCACGGCGGGCGGGCCAGCCGGGCCAGCCCCGGGGGCGGCTGCTCCGGCACCGGGAAAAAAGAGCATCACGGCCCCAAACCCGGCGTGTCCCGGGGTTGCCCCTCGGTCCCCTGCCTGGGGTGGCACTGCCAGGTCGCCATCTCCTTTTTCCTGCTGCAAAACACAGAGACCTCCCAGCTTCGAGCTCCTCGTCAAGCTCCCCCTCCTGCAGCATCCTCCGTGGGACGGGGGGATGAGGACGGACAGACAGACAGGGAAGATTAATCAGTGAAAGGAAAAGGGAGAGGGACACCCGAGCCAAGCTCCTTCTTTCTGAGCTTCAAATTAGAGTGGCAATGCTGTTAGGAACACGATCCTGAGTTTATGAACAGGTTATTTATATTGATTTATCCCTGCAGCCTTTAAGGCTTCTTGAAAATAATGAGGGTTGACGTTGGCAAGGCTAGAGCTAAATGCTGCTATCATGGAATGGAAGTGGTGTGCCTTGGCTCCCAACAGCTGCAGATCACACCCTGCCTGCCTCCCAAATGGGACATGGTTGCTGATCCTGGCACCCAGGAGGACCCATGGCCATGGGACAAGGCACCTGGAAACCTGCACCCACGGCTCCTGCTGCCCCAGCCCTGCTCACCACCTGGGGCTGGTTGTCCAGGGGGCAGCCCCAGCACCTCCATCCTCAAACTGGAAGAGGGGAGATCTAGGTTGGACATGAGGAGGAAATTCTTTGCTGTGAGGGTGGTGAGACCCTGGCCCAGGTTGCCCAGGGAAGCTGTGGCTGCCCCATCCCTGGCAGTGTTGAAGGGCAGGTTGGATGGGGCTTGGAGCAGCCTGGGCTGGTGGGAGGTGTCCCTGCCCATGCAGGGGTTTGGAACTAGATGATCTTGAAGGTCCCTTCCAACCCAAATCAATCTGTGAGTCTATGATTCCATGATCCCAGCTCCAGGAGAACCTCGTGCCTCGTTCCATCCCACATCCCTGCTGGGATGTGCAGCCCAGCCCCTCCCCACGAGGCTGCACTGCCCAGGCAGACATCTCCACCAAGTGCTGCTGCTGCTCCTGGGCAATATAGCAGCTTTATTAAATTGATTCCTTAACATGCTTGTAACGAGACAGGACACATGTCCCTGGACTCAGAAAGCACATTATGGCCTTGCCTGGGGCAGGATCCTCAGCTCCAGCTCCCGTGCTCACCCTAATAGGGCGATATTTGCTGGGGCTGCCGTGGAAGTGGCTCCTCAGGGACAGCCCATCTCCTCCAGCAATGGAGAGGGCTGAGCCTCCTTGGCTGTTTCTCCTCCTGCAGAGGATGTCCTCCCTCCTTCCAGCTGCTTGGTTTCTTTTGGATAAAACCCCACCAGTTCTCTAGGTCAGGGACACCCCTTCCTTTCACCATCCCTCTCAGCCACGGGTGCTGTGCTGTAACGATGGGACACCAGCACGTGCTCCCTCCCCATGTTTGGGGTGTCACACCTCACTGTCCACCCTGCCCTGTGCTGATGCCAGAGGTGAGAAGCCAGCTTTGGGATCACCAGGATGCCCACAGGAGCAGGCAGCCCCACGAGGAGCAGCACGTGGGGATCACAGACTCCAGCCTGAGATTTGCCCGGGGAGGCTGGTGGGATCAGGGAAGCAATTCATGAGCTGCCCGGAGAGGCAAGGAAAAATAATCCAGGTTGTGGCTGCAGCAGGGATAGCCTGGGAGAGGCAGAACAGGCATGATGGGAAAGGGCAAGGCTTGGATCAGGGGAATATGGATCCTGAATGCAAGAACCTTCTGAGCCCCAGGTGGGGTGAGTTGGGGATTAGCAGCAGGAAGGACACACCCAGGGCTTTGCTTTTGGTAAAGGGCTGGTTGTGCCAGAGGAGAAGAGCTGGGGAAGCTGTGTGGGGGCTTTGGGGCTTCTGAGAGGTCCCTTTTGAGGCTGGTAAGTTTCTTTGTGCTAATAAGATGCTCTTTTAGGCTGTGTTGAGACCCCCAAAGCTGGGATTTGGTACTTGCCCTTTCTGCTGAGCCAGGGCTCTTTCTGCAACCTGGAGTTGGGTGTTTTGGTGCAAGCTGAGCTGGGCTGGAGCAGCTGGCTTGAATTCCATGCCCTGCCCTGGGCCATCCCCACAAGCTGCCAGCAGAGCCATCACTTATCTCACCCAGGTTAGCCCCAGCCCACACATGCCTGCTCTTATCTCCCTGTTTATTGCTGGAAATGATGGCAGGCAGAAGGGCTGACTCAGCAACGGAGGCTGGAGGAGGTTTTTGCACATCTATCAAAGCATCAAGCCCTGCTCCTCTCTCTGTTTGTCACTGGCTGTGTTGCCCTGGGGTGGGCTGAGAGCAGGGGGGGTGGATGCCTGAGGGGTTTGTACCTCTCTGTGGCTGCCCCAAGTGGGGCAAAATGTCCTGCCTGGATCTGCATCAGCCCAGGCTGTGTCTTTGATGTGGGGTGGGATGGACCTGGAGTGATGCTGAGTATGGGAGGCTGGAGAGGGTGAGTGAATGTTGCAGCTGAGTAGGGAGAAGGGGGGGAAAAATTGTATTTCTGCAAGAAAAGGGGAAAGTCTTGGCCTGTAAAGGGAGGGCTTTGCTGGAGACCCCCTGCACAGCTTGCTTTTGGGGGTGCTGGTGCCCTGAGACAGCTCAGGCCCTGGTGGGTGGGTTGGGGCTGCCCAGTGCTTTGGGAAAAATGTTCCCTTGTTATCTTGGAGAAATGTGGCTTGTCCCCAGCCCTGTGGTGCCAGCCCTGTGCTGGCCTCACCCTGGCACCCACCCATGTGTCCCCATCATGGATGTTCCCTCCTCCAGGGCTGTGGTGGTGGCTGAGTCTCCTGGAGGTTGGGGGGTACCAGGGAGGGGACAGCTTTGTTTGCTCCACTTTTATTTATTGAAGTGGGGTGAGGACCTGCTAACCAAGTGTTGAAGATGGATTGTGGCTGGCTTGTGTTACGTGGGGCTCACAGGATAGTTAATTACCTCGGGAAGCTTGAATGCAATGAATACTTCATAAAGCAAAAGCCAACAGTGAATTATTTATTATCCATTTATCAGGGGCAGCTGTGATAAACCCTGTGGGCCAGGGACTGAGTGTGGGCTCCTCTTCCCACCCCTGGGCAGACACAGACCTGCTCAGCTTCCCCATCCCTGTGAGACCTGCAGGGGCTGGGACCCCTCAGGGCTCCTCTTGAGGGGGGGGAAGATTTTTGGGGGAACCTGCTCCCTAAAGCATCACTCCGTTGGTTCCATGATGTGCTGAGCTACTGCAGGGACCTGAACAATTCAGGAGGGGTGGAGCCAATGAAAGAGCAGGGTGGGACATCTCCCTGCAAGGGGGGAGCAGGGCAGGGCAGCCCAGTGAGATCCTGTTTGTCCCCTCAAGGGACGGGCACTGTCCCCACGGGGACTTGGGCTCAGCTCGGCTGCTGCTGCGGGGGTACCCGAGGATGCCCCAATCCCCCCTCCAGGGGGGAGAGGAAGGCAGGAGAGGGCAGGCGAGGAGCTCAGGACCAGCAGCAGAGGCACTTCTAGAAATACACCTGCCTGGCCAACGTGCTGGAGGCACCGGGGAGAACCCAAATCCGTCGGGAACTCGGAATCGTGCTCCAGGAGGGAAACCTGGGGAGAAGGGGGTGGGGAAACTGGGCTGAGGGGTGAAGGGAAGGGCTGGAGGGGCTGGGAACACCCCCTTGGTGCTTGGGCGGCAGGGACCGGGCTTTTTGTGGCCACTGACGGGCTTTGCTGCCACCTGCCTCTGCCGTCCCGGGGCTTCTGCCATCCCTGGGTGGTTGTTACAAGAGCTCGGAGGGACTCGGGGCTGTTCCTGGGAGTCCTGAAACCTCCTGACCCGACACTGTGACGGTTTTCGGGGGGGTGGGGTGGGGGGAGCGCTTTGGGGGTCTCTCCATCCCTCTGTGTCAGTCGCTGGTGGGGTTTGCACCAGCACCAAGGGTGCTCAGGCCCCTCTGGAGCAGGTGTGAGTGTTTCCCTGGTCTGGGGGAGGATTTCATGGAGGAGAAAGAGGGGGAGAAAACGAGGAAGAGGGGGGGGAACCATTCCCTTGACACCCCATTTCATCACCTGCTGCCCAAGAGGATGGAGATGTGGTGCTGAGGGACGTGGTTTAGTGGTGGTCTCAGCAGTGCTGGGTTCACTGTTGGGCTTGATGATCTTCAAGGTCTTTTCCAACTGAAATGAGGCCACCAGGCTGTGCCAGGCAGGTTTGGGGGCTGCTCAGCATCACCCCCAGTGAGGTCTTTGCCTCCTGCTGCCCTCCCTGCTCCCACACACCACAGTTATTTGCTCTTGGCGCTGGCAGGGCAGCACATGCTGCACATCTGCAGGGCACAGCTGGCAGGGCACATCTGGCTGGAATATTCCCATAAATACCCTTGGCTAAGCTGCTCCCTGCTGTACCTCATCCAGCTGGATGGGGATGGAGCAGCAATGGGCTGTCCTGGTGCTTTCCCTCTGGTGGCATCAGCTCTGCTGCTGCCTCCTAGTGCTTCTCCAGCTCCAGCCTGGGCAGCCCCCTCCCCCCCACACTTCAGGCCACCCCTCCCTTTTTTTTTGGTGCTCAATTTGTAGTTTTGTGTTATCCCCCTCCAATCTGTGCTCCTGCTGATGTTCTCTTGCTGCTCGAGAATATTTAAACACCTGTTAAATTATTTATCCCTCAGGTTTTGTGCACTCGGGGCAGCTCAGGGGCCTCGGGGAGAATTAAGTAGAGCCATAAATCAAAGAGACATTTGAGAGGTTTTCCCATTGCAGCCTGGCCCCTCTCCCTGTCACTCTCAGGCTGGGAACTGGGTGCTGCCACTTGCTGCTATTACTTGTTTAGGAGCTTGTTAAATTTAGAAGTTTAATAGACTCCAGGAAGGGGATGAGACACACCAAGTGCTGGTTAGGGGGGATGTTGAGTGGCTGCCACCCAACAATGCTCCTGTTGTAAGAGGAGGGGTTTTTTTCAGGCTTTGCAAAGCACTGCTGTCCATCCAGCTGGGAGGGTGAAGGCAGCTGAGGGCTCCAACAGGGTGTTCCTGCAGGGAATGGGGGGAATTGGGAAGGGGATGGTGGGACTGCAGCAGCTTTGCTGGCCTGAAGCCCAGGGGATCTGCCTGATGCTGGGGCCTGATCCCCTGAGGGGGGGACAGGTCAAAAGCTGATGGCTTTGACCTGTTGTCTTGCAGACCAGTGGGGTGGGGATGGAGCAAGGTCTCTGTGATGCTCAAGCCACTCAAAGGCTGCCTGTGCTTCCAGTTGGGGTGTTCAGCCTGCAGGAGAATACTCCAAGGACACCTTAGAGCACCTTCCAGTGCCTGAAGGGGCTCCAGGAAAGCTGCAGGGGGGGGGACAACTTTGAGGGTTTGTAGTGGTGGGACAAGGGGGAATGGTTTTAAGATGAAAGGGTAGATTTAGATTAGTTTAGGAAGAAATTCTTCACAGTGAGGGTGGTGGAACACTGGAGAAGCTGTGGACATGCTGAGAGAAGCTGTGGCTGCCCCATCCCTGGCAGTGTTGAAGGGCAGGTTGGATGGGGCTTGGAGCAGCCTGGGCTGGTGGGAGGTGTCCCTGCCCATGCAGGGGGGTTGGAACTGGAAGATCTTGAAGGTCCCTTCCAACCCAAACCCGTCTGGGATTCTGTGGTTCCAAGGGGTCTGGTGGCTGATGAGCAGTGGCACTTGATTTGAGGAGTGAGCCTGTCCTGGGTGTCCCTGCCAGCTGCAGGAAAGGGTTAGGAATTAAAAGGTTAGGAATGAAAGGAGATACAAGGAGGAGAAACCCAGCAGGGGACCAGTCTGCCAGCCTTGTGGTTTTTACTTATGGTCTGGAGCTGAGCTGGGGTTGGAGATTCAGGGGGTGCCAGCAGGGTGCTGAGGGGGGTTTTCACAGAGTGTTTTTGGACATCTCTGCAGCAGTAGCAGCCTTGCTCAGGCACTCAGGCAAAAGCTGGCCAGTAAGGCAAGGCAGGGGACCAATTTTGGCTCTCTGAGGTCCCTTTGCAGCATCACAGGGAGTGAAATGTGTGTAGGAGTCACCTCTGGGCAGGGTAAACAAGCTGCTGCCTCCTGGGCAGGAGCTCTGGGCAGCAGAGCTGCAGCAGCTCCCGCAGAGCTGCACTGATGCCAAACAGCACCCGTGGGGATCTCTGCTCCAAGGACATTCCCATCTTGCTGAAAGTCCTACAGATTGCTCTGCACCCTGGGGCCTGCAGCTCCCTTCATGGAGCTTCTGTGTCTTCATGGCTCTCTGTGTGTTGCACTGCCTGAGCTCTACTGACTGTGTTGTGAGGGTGGGCCAGGGACATCTCTTTCCCCCCCCAGTAGAAGAGAGAAATGTGGACCTGGGAGCTGGAGGCACCCTGGGTGTGCAGGAGGAGGCTGCAGTGCTGCCATGTCACCATCCCCTGTCACCCTGGCCATTCTGGTGTGGGCTTCCCATGTGTCCTCTGGGTGGATGTGGGGTCCCCACTCGTAACGTCTCCCTCCCCGGTGCCTGTTCCCTTGGCTCTCCTGATTTCTCCCCATGCTGGAAGCTTTCTTCTGGGGTAGCAGACAGGCATTTCACCTCTCCTGAGACATCTCGGCTTGCTTTGCCACCAGCAATTTCCCAGCAGAAGCCACCTGTACCACTCGTGCTCCTGAGCAGAAGCAGCTGCCGCAGGAGACCCCTCTGGCTTCTGACCACAGCACAGATCCCTCCTGTGATGGCTTTTTCTCTGCCACCAAACCCTCCTGCTCCCCCTGCACTGCCTCGATGAGGTTGTCAGCAATGGTTATTCCCTTCCTGCACTAAATCTCAGGCCCACCCCAAGCTGCACAGTGGGGACAAACCCAGCTGCACCCACAGCACCGGGGGCCCTGGGGACTGGGACCCTCCTGCCCCTCAGGACCTGCACAAAGTGTCCAGTGCAGACAAGCCCCAACCTCTCTTTGCTTAATAAATTAACTTGGCTCCCTGGGTGATGATGCCAAGCTGCAGGCAGACCCCAGAGAGGGGCTTTTCTTCCCTCATGTGCTGCTCCCAGCCCTTTGCTGCCTGCCTGGCTCAGTCCTGCTGTTTATTCCCCATAGAAATGAGAATTTCAGTTTATCACGTCTGCCTGGCGGGCAACAAACCACTGAGCAAGTGAGAAGGAGCCTGCAGCAGCCAGGCAGAGAGAGCTGGGAGAAAATGCTGGGTAATAGAGGTATTTGTTAAAGGAGGGAGGAAATTTATATGCTATTCCTGCTCCTTCAGCTCTCAGTCATTGCCAAGGGGAGAGGAGGAGTGGGCAGCTTGCGCAGGAAATAGCCAGAAGTCTGTTTTCTGCCCATTTGTCAGTCTGATGAACAAGAAAAATATAGGCAGTCGTGATGAAGGAGAAGGAGAGAGTCTGGAGGAGGCTGGTGTGTGTCTCTCCAGGGCTCCAACTCATGGGGAAGCTGCCCTGGTCCCCCCTGGGACTGGGGTGATGGTGGGACTGGAGGGACCCGAGGTGTCAGTGGGAGGGCAGGGATGAGGTGGGAGAAGGGGACATGGGGAGGAGTAAAGGGCATCTGGAGGAGAACCCTGGCAGGGGAATGGGGATGGTCTCAGTATCTGGAGCCATCTCTGCAGTCCCTGCATCTCCCCCCAGCCTGTTAATTCATCTGAAGCACCTACCAGAGAAGAGCACCGGGGAGTAAAAAACCCACCAAGTCTTAAGTGCTAATAATTCCCTGCTTTTATTTGCAGTTATCCACCTACATGAAAGAGGCTGGGGTTTTGCTGACACTTTCTTGCTGCCTGAATCATCCATCCAGGGCCATTTGTTCATAAAAGTAAGGAATTGCAGTTTGGATCTTTTTATTGCTGCTAACGTGGCACAGGCAGGGCTGATGGATTCCATGAGCCTTCCCACAGGCTGGGGAGGCTGTACTGGGAAGTGGAAGGAATGTGGGTGCTTGTGCACCCTCCTGGGGGGTTGCAAACTCTGCCTGGGTCTCCCTGGGTCCTTGTGGGGTTGTGCATTGTGCCCCTGGCATGTCTGCTGGAACTGGCAGGAAAAATCTTGCCCTCTCCCAGGCTCCAACTCCTGTAGCTTTTCCTCTTGGGCAGCTTTTCCCTGTGGTACAGGGGTCCATGCAGCCTGGAGAGGGGCTAGGCTGGGATCCCCAGGACCTGTGAGTGTGATGGCACAGAGAGAAGGAGGGAGTTTGGTTTCTTTTCATCTTACCACCTTGTTTGCAGGGCTGCTGGCACGGCTGGACAAGGAGATGCTTTTCCTTTGGCAGAGACAAATAGAGCCAGACCCTCCGGCATCCCGGCTGCTGCTTCTGCACTCAGACCTGACAAATGTGTCCCAGGAGAAACCCCAGAAAGCAATATTCCTGCAGGGGATCAGCCTCAGGGCAGGATGAGTGCTGCCTGGCACGGCACTGGGCCAGGACCCCATCTCCAAGCACGTCTGTCCCCTTGGCTTGCTGCAGGGGCTTGGTCTGTGCCCCGTGGCTGCTGGATGAGGACCAAGGAACAGCCCCTTCCTGGGCTCTTCCCCCCCCATCCCTGTGGATATCTCCAAATTAGGGCTGTTATTAACTACAGTTTCCTTTTCCCCAACTGCTGCTTGCACAAACGATAACTGATTTTAAATGAATTGAGCCAATTACTGCAGCTTTTCCTACAGCAGATGACAGCAATCCTGGGGGAAGGAGGAGCAGTCCCAGCTGCAGCGAGGAGGAGAGTTTGACTCTAAAATGCCCTTTGGGCCCCAATTTCCAGATGTTTGGGTTCCCTGGTGAAGTCTGGCTGCTTTCCTCAGTTCCATCTGGATGGAGGTGGCTGCAACCCGGGGCTGCTGAGCAACCTGGGGCTGTTGGAGCTGGAGAAGGTGAAGGTACCTGCTCTGTCTGCAATGATCTGCCATGGGTGAGTGGTGCTGACTGCTGACTGCAAACCCAGAGTGCCTGGAAATATCAATGTGCTTGTGGAGAAGTGGGAAGAAAGAACTCCTGAAGGATTTTATTTCCCCCAAAGGCTGGGCTTGGGGCTCTCCCAGTTCCTGGGGGCTGGTGCAATGGGGATTTCCCACCTAGGAAAGGTGTGAGGTGTCCAAGGGCAGGACATTTAACCATATATATCCCAGGATATTTCACCAAATGGGTATTTCCTTGACATGCCAAGGCTGGTTGGCTATGTTGAGATCCAGCCTTTGTATGAAGCTCATCACATTTTGTAGAACAAAGAATTATCACTGGATGTCTTGTCCTTGTAATAGGAGGAGCTTTAGTGAAAAGGAAACCTAATGAAGATGGATTAAGGCTTAAGTGTGTGGAAATGAGTTGAGGAGTTTTGAAATCAGGTTCCCATTTGTCTGCTGTCCCAAATCATGGGAAATATCTATTTCCTTGTGCCAGCAGAGAGGGCAAGGAGTGACATGAGTGCCACCAGCTCTCTGGGATGGGGACAGGCTGGATCCTGCATTGCTCCTCAGCTGGCTCAGTCTGCCATGAGGTCCCAGCCCTTGGCAGCCTGGGCTGGGGAATGGAAAATTCCACAGGCTGAGCAGGGGGTGAGTGGCTGGTGCCCAGTTCTGTCTTGCTAAGGATAGTGGGACCAAACTCAAGCTCTTCCCTGTGCCCGTCATGCTCTCCCCTTTTTCTGCAGCTCTCAGTCCTGGGTTTCCCTCCTACCAGGAGATGCCTGGATGGGATAGTCCCCTTTGATGCAGCCCACGCAAAAGCCTGTGGAGCTGAGATTAGATGAGCTGTTGCAAAAATCAATTAGTGATAAAACCCTGTGGACAAAGTGCACGATTGTATCATTTTATTATGTTGCCATCTGAGCAGTAAAAATACATAGATATACATGTATAAGGCAATCTGAAACACTGGGTCAGAAATCCAGGCTCCTGCTACTTCCCTCTTAATCTCCTATTATATGATATATCTTCTGAGTGCTTTTGTCAGCTCTCTAAATTTAATAACTGAACTAACCATCTCCTCCTATTGTTCGCATATAAATAAGTGTTGGATCGATAGGGAACATCTTTAAAAGCTCCTGGATTTGAAAAATGAGGGTAGCAAGGCCTGGCAGGCAGTTGCAGGAGAATGATGGCTTCACACCTCCCCCAAAAAATAGTGTTTAAAACGAGGGGGGTGGGGGACAAAAAGGAAACCCCTTCAGTGAGGTGTCTTTGTGGTACTGGATCACTGAGGGTTGGGGTTGAGCTTTTGGTTGAGGATGGCCTGGCTCTGCACTCCTGCTGGCCCAGTTCTGGAGAAACAAGTGCTGCAGCTTTAATTTCTTGCAGGGATTTCTCTGAGGAGAGGTGGACATCACCGGGGGCAGCTTGGCCAGCTGGGGGCTGGAGGCAGAAGCTGAGGGGTTGCTCTCTTGGGGAGGGTTTCTCTTTTTATTCCCGTGTGCAGCTTTGGCCCCAAATAAAGCAGCTTGTTCTTTGCATCAGGGATGGACTTGAAGGTGCCTGAACCTGAGAGCACCACCAGCCAGCTGTGCTCAGCACCACCAGCCAGCTGTGCTCAGCACCACCAGCCAGCTGTGCTCAGCATCCCACACCTACGTGGCCTGTCCAGGCAGTGTTCACCTCAAGAAGGCTCCTTGCAGCAGGGCAGCAGCATCAAGGAGGTAAAATTATCCTGCTGGAAAGAATTCCCTCTGCAAAGCATCCCCAGGTGCTTGTGACTTCCACTGGCAGTAGAAACTGGGCTCACTGGGCTGCTGTGGTGCGGTGGCACATCTGGCAACACATCTGGCTGCTGAGTGCAGGTAGGGGAAGGCTGTGTCACATCTGGCAAGACAGTCTGATGAACCTTACAGGTCTTAGGAGGCTCATCTGGAGGAACTGGGGTTGTTCAGTCTGGAGAAAAGGAGGCTGAAGGGAGATCTTCTCTGCAACTCCCAGAAAGGAGGTTGGAGTGAAGGGGTTAGTCAGTCTCTTCTCCCTAGTAACAAGCAACAGGACAAGAAGAAATGGTCTCAAGTTGCACCAGGGGAGGTTTACATCAGATATTAGAAGGAACTTCTTCACTGCGAGGGTTATTGAGCCCTGGAACAGGCTGCCCAGGGTGGTGGTTGAATCACTGTCCCTGGAGGTGCTCAAAGCTGTGTAGATGTGGAGCTGAGGGACCTGGTTTAGCTCTGGACTGGGTAGAGTTGGGTTAATGGTTGGACTGGATGATCTGAAAGGTCTTTTCCAAGCAGAATGATTGGTGACATTTGGCTGGTGTGGTGGGCAGTGGCACATCTGGTGAGACAGCTGGTGCTGAGCAGAGGTGGGGACAGCCAGAAGGCATGGCCAGCATCCCTGCCAGCATCCCTGCAGCACCTGCAGGGCTGGGGCACAGCTCCATCCCTCGTGCTCCTGGGAAACCTGACCGCAGAGCCTCAGCCCACCCTGAGGAGGTCCCTGGCTCTCTGGATCCCCCTCTTAGGGATCCCAAGCTGCTGTTCTCCCCTTCCAGGCTCTGCTCCAACCCTTATGCATCCTTCCAGCATCGCTGCACGGCAGCAAGAGCGCCCAGCCCTGGCCCTGCGGTGGTTACAAGCAGAAACAAAAGGGAGTGTGTGGATCCCGAGGCGGGCACGGAGCTCTGGGTGCTCGAGGAGGGTTGTGTTCCCGCAGTATATTGCTCTCCAGAGCAGGGGGGGGGGGGGGAGAAGCAGAGCCGAGGAGCCCCTCGCCCCCAGCGTGTCCAGGCACCTGCTATTTCCAAAAGCAAAAGCCCCGGTCGCTCCTCGGCTGCTCCCTCGGTTTGCAAAACAAGGGGAAACGGGTTTGTTGCTTTGTAGGGGAAGGGAAGGAGGTTCCCGAGGCTGGGGGGGAGAGGGAGCCGGGAATGATTGGGTGTAGCTGTCGGTGCTGCTGCTGTCACCCCAGCCCGGAGCCCCCGAGTTCAGAGGGTGCAGGGGCAGCTCTGCTGGCTGCGGGGGCAGGAGGGGGCCCCGGGGGGTCTCGGGGGGGGCAGCATCCTCCTTCATCCTCCCCGCTTCCCCAGGGCATGGCTGTGCTGTGGTTTGATGCAAAAGGTGGTTTCTATTCCTGCTTCTGCATCCCAAGGACGAGCCTGGGGCTTCCCACTGCTCTGGGCTCATTTTGATTGAAAAAATAAACCCAAACCAAACCAAAACAGGGAAAAGCACAGAAAACTGCCTGGGAAGGGGGGCAGGTGTGAGGGGAAGGGGGGCTGGAGGGTGAGATGCCCCAGCAGTGCCCAGCTTGGCTCTCCAGACAGTCGGGTAACAGATTCCCTGACACAGGGAGCAGTTTTTCCCTGACTCTGCCAATTCCTTAAGGACGCTGACTCGAAGGGCCCCCCAGGGAGGGGAACTTGAACTCTGCAAAAAGCTCCGGGCTGCAGCTTGATTGAAGGCTGCGTGGGGAGTGCTGAGGGGTGGAAGGCCAGAAGAACCAAATAGGAGGGTGGGTTGTTGGCTGGGCAGCGAGGGCCGTGGTACAAGCAGCCCTGGCTGTGTCTCTTGGTGCCTCTAAACCCTCCTGGTGCTAATGGGGCTGTCACCTTGCTGGGGACAGTGGCTGCTCTGTCACCTGGGCTGGTCTAACCCACAGGTTCCCTTTCCCATGGCTTTTGGAACAGCTCCAGGCTCACCTCTCCCACAGCAGCATCGTATTTTCTCAGCTGGACATCAGTGTCTTGTCAACGTGGCCCAAGAGAAAGGACAAGGTCTCAGCATCTCTATTTTTCTCTGTGCTGCTTGTGTTTATTTCTTTTATTTTTTAATCCCTACTGCTTGGCTGTAGAAATCCTTGTACTGACTTGATATCATTTATTTATAAAATATGTACAGGAAAGTGCTCAGGTTCCAGTCCCACCTCTGAGGTTGTGTCCAGCTGGCAGGACCAGAGGGGGAAGAAGGTTTTTCTGCCTTGGAGTCAGGAGGAGGAAGGAAGGGACTGAGAAAGATAGAGACTTCAAAGTACATGAACAAATATTTACAGGTTCCAAGACAAAAAAAATATATCTACAGTGTTGTCTTGGGGATAGAGGGAGTTGGGCTGGAAGTGAATCCTGCTCACAGCTCTGTTCCTTGTATTGATTTATAAAGACTGTGGGTATTGATTTCCATGGACTGTGCCAGGAGCTGGAGCTGCTCTGGTCGTGGGCTCCTGCTGCTGGGGTTTCTGCAGGGGTGCCTGGTGGGTATGTTGAGTTTTTGCAAATGAGGGACAAATACTTCTGTGATGCCCCCTTGAGTGGCAGGGCAGGGGGACGCCAGCAGGAAAATGTTGCAGTTTGGGGTGTCCTGCTGGTTGCTGCTGGTTTAACATGATGTGAAGGAAGCAGAGGGGGTTGCTGGCACATGGATGGTCCCCCAAAGCTGACTGGCTCCTTGGCAGGGGTTGGACCAGTGTGGAAGAGATCAGGGTGCTCATTTGCATCAGTGAGTGCCCCAGTGAGTGTGCCCAGAGCTGGGGGTCTGCACATGGGAGTGGGGGAAGCTACTGCAGGAGGTGCTCAGCTAAGTTCTTGTGCAGGGGAGGGTGTTGGTGCCCAAGGGGTTGACAGCATCGAGTGAGACTGTGGGTGTGTGGGTGACTGTCTTGGTCCCTGAGCTTGGTAGGTCGTCCCAGTTCAAACTGTCCATGGTCTATGCAGGTGATACTTGGCTGGAGGAGATGGAGGAGACCTCAGTCTTGCTCTGGGATACAGTGGAGGAGACATCTTCATCCCCAAAGGGGTTCTTGCCACAGCAGATTGTGGTGATCATGCAATTACGGAACTGAAGAGGGGAGAGAAATGGAGAACGATGGTATCGTGGGCCAGCTGGGATGTACTGCAGGACCCAGAGACCCCAGCCAGCAGCCCCTGAGCTTGCTGCTTCCCCCAGGCTGACATTCAACCACTTCTGGGAAAGAGCAAGGTCCCTGCAGTGACCCCAGATGGGCTGGTGAGCCAAGGGGGAGGCTCACTCTGCATGACATGGGACATCTCACCTGTTTGTTCATGAGGACATAGATGATGGGGTTGTAGAGGGAGGAGCTCTTGGAGAAGAAGGCAGGCACTGACATGAGCGTGGCAGTGAAGTCTGCTCCCTTGTTGGTGAAGATCCAGAATGCCACCACAGCATAGGGTGTCCAGGCCAGCATGAAGCCCAGCACCATCAGGATGACCATCCGTGTCACCTCCTTCTCAGCCTTCTGGGTGGTGGCTGATTCCTGCTGCTGGGCAGCTGCCTGCAGGGAGGTGGGGTGGTGAGGGACACCCCAGGACCTCCCACCCCCAGCCCATCTCCCCTCTCCCACCCAAGGTGCCCACCCTGTCCCTCTTCATCCCCTCCTGACGTTACCTCTCGGACTTTGCAGATGAGGCGCCCGTAGGAGAAGAAAATGACCAGGACTGGGATGATGAAGTGAATGACAAACATGTAGAGCACGTAGGACTCATTGTGGTAGTTGGGGTTGTGGGTGTAGTAGTCGGGGCCACAGGAGCACTGCATCCCCTCGGGAATGTATCTGCCAGTGAGAAAGGGTAGGATCTTCACCAGGGGGTGCCTCTGGCTGCTGGGTCAGCTCCTGGCCATGGATGTGGGTGCAGGTGAGAGCCAGATGTGGGTTTCAGCTGCCTGGAGGACACAGTGCTGGAGCCAAGGGAGCAGCCAGCAGTGCCTCTGGTGCTGGTGGGGGGCTGAGCTGGGCTGGGGGCAGGACAGAGGGGCTGGAGATGGGAGGGCAGGGGTGCTTGGAAAGGGCTGGGCTTCTCGTGGCATGGGTGAGAGGAGCTGTGCCCATCGAAGCCCCTCTTTCTCTGCAGATGATAAAGGGAGCAGGGAGGGTTATTGCAGCTGGAGATGCTGAGCTGGTGGCTGCCTTTGCTTTTAGGGAAGACAGAGCCACCATGAGGCTGACAGCTGAGGTCCCACCTCTGCCCCAGTTTGCTCCTCCAGCTCTCGCAGGGAACACGAGAAGTTTCACATCCAACCCGTGAGCCCATCTGTCCCACCGGGACGTTTACACAGCAGCTGGAGCTGCCTCTGGGCACCCTTGGACTCACCTGGACCATCCGAAGAGGGGTGGGGCAGCACAGGAGAAGGCCATGACCCAGGTGAAGGCGATGCCCATCATGGCGTGGCTGGCAGAGAAGCGGAAGTTGCCCATGGGTTTGCAGACAACGATGTAGCGCTCGATGGCCAAGACGACCAGGGACCAGAGGGCAACTTGGCCTGAGAGAGGGAGAGAGTTGGGTGGTGGGAAGAGCTCCTCTGGGCCTCACCTTCCTGCTCTCGTGGTCGCAGCAGAAGGGGTTGAGTGAGGGGTTGGGGAGCAGTGAGGGATAATCAGCATCTTGTTGAATAACTGCAGGTCTCCCGGAACGTGGAGAAGGTCTGGGAGCCAAGGGGAGCATCTGCCACGGGGGGGTGATGAGGAGGGGATAATGATGAGGAGATAATGAGGAGGGGATTACAGTGGTTTTCTAAGCCTTTAAAAAATCAAGGGGGTGAATTCCACCTGGGCTCAAGGAAGCCTGATTTCTGGCAAAGATGCCAGATGTGTCCAAACCTGTTGATGCCTCTAAATGTGTATTTTATGGTTCTTCCCTCATTGCTGGATCAGGGGGGTGTGTATGGGGGGTTGTGTGGGTGGGTGTGCATCTGTATTTCTTAGAGATAATTAAACTTGAGGGGATTGGGAGTGTTCAGGCAGTGCTGTGAGCCTGCTGTGATAATCTGCTGATAACTACACCCTGTGCTGGGATTTGCTGGAGACCTGCTGCTCACACACTGGCTGCTTCCCATCAAACTTCCTTCCCTGTGAAGAGCAACCTCTGTGTTCATGATTTGCCCTTCCAACATATCTAAAGATGCCCAAGAGCCCTCAGGCTCACTGCATCAGAAATGGTGCAGACCTAGATGATCTTCTGACCCTGAGACCAAGCCCCTCCTTGGCATGAATCAAGACATTTGGCTTTTTATTTTTTTCCCCTGGAAGAATATCCATATTTCTAATTTTTCTTTTTTTTTTTCCAGACCAGCATCATTGCAGGAATGCCCCATTTATGGAGGAAAAAAACCCCAGAAGACAGGCAAGTGAAGCCCTTGCAGTGGTTCTGGATCTCTGCAGCAAGGATTAGCAGTTGTCAGCTCCATCAGGAGGTGCCGTGTGGGCCTGGCTGCTGCGTGGGCACAGGGCACAAAACACATGTTCCCTGTTTTGTTTCCCAGGGTTTTCTGCAGGGTGAAGAGTTGGTGGCTCTTGTGTCCCTGAGAAAGGAAACAAGGAAGCTCCCAAGGGCACTCAAATCGGGTGGAACTGGGTTACAAGAGCTGAGTGGGTGCTGCAAAGTCTGGACCTGGTTTCCTCAAGCCTGAATCTTCCCTCCCCTTCTGCCTGGTCCTTTTCCCAAGGGATTTATCTTCTCCCCCAGTGCTTCACCTTTCCCCAGAAATTCAGCTTTTTGTCAAAGCTGCTTGACATTCACTCAAGGACACGGTGTGAGCATCCCCAGCAGGTCCCTTGCTGGCTGCAGAACCCTGGGGTGACACCCCAAGAGTGCACGCTGGGCAGCGTGGGTGGGCGACCCTAGGGTTGATCCTGCAAGCAAGGATCCCTTCTGGTTGCCAGGTGGGTGCTTCTCAGCATCAAGGCAACTCAAATCTCTCTCTCCATCCCCATTTCTAAGCTGCATAGAAGCCACTCCTTGTGTGGAGAGCTCTGCCCCCGGGCAACAAGCTGGACCACTGGAGTGGCACAGGAAACGTGCGTGGAGAAGGGATGGAATTTGGCTCCTACAGCCCTGAAGCAGCAAGACCCAAGCTCCCAGCCCATAGCCCTTACCTCCCAGGGTGGCAAAGAAGCCCTCCACAGCACACCCCATGGGTCCAAAGACGAAGTAGCCATTCCAGGCTGTGTAGAAGGTGACGGTGAAGCCAAAACAGGCCATGAAGAGATCGGCCACCGCCAAGTTGACCAAGATGTAGTTGAGAGGCTGTCGGAGCTTCTTGTGTTTGAAGGTGACCAGGAGGGTGAGGAGGTTGATGGGCAAACCCGTGGAGATGAGGAAGAAGACGTAGCAGCAGACGAGGCGGTACTTCCAGGGCTCAGCCAGGTAGTACTGGGGGTACTCGAAGGGGCTTCGCACCAGCCCTGTCTTGTTGGACATGGGCACATAAAAATTGACACCTTCTGTCCCGTTCATCCCGCCAACGTGATGGCAGCTGCTTTGCTTGAAAGGTTGGCTTTTTTGAAAAAAAAAAAACAACCCACAAAACTAATTTTGCTTCAACCCCAATTTAGAAAAATGAAACCCAGCCCCACCCGCTGCTGGGGCAAAATGCCCAACGGAAGGTGGGAATGACCTCCCTCCCCACCCCTCCAACAATAAATAGGAACAATGAGTGAGAAGAAGAGCAGCAGACCCCAAGGGGGTGGGAGGTGCTGCACTGCCTGGCTCTGTGTTGGGGGCTGATGATGCCCCCCGTGCCCGGGGAGGTTTTATACCCTCCAGCCTCCTCGAGGGAGCGCGGGGGGGAGGCTGGATTAGGGGCTTGGCTAAGTTTGTATGACAAGGGCAACGGGATTGAGAGGGGTTGATGGTTTAAGCACCCTCTAAGCATCCAGTTGGCCCCAAAACCTGTATTAAGGAGTATTAATTGCCATTAAGTGTTTAATATTGTTTAAGGAGTTGGGGGGGCAGGAAGGGATGGGGCAAAGAGGAACGAGCTGAGGAGAGTTGGGGAGAGGCCGCTTTGGGTGATTGATGGGGAAATGGGGGGGTCACGGTCTTTGCGGTGGCAGAAGGACTTCATGGGAGTGTTTGGGGGCTGGGGAATGCCCGGCTCTGCCCCCTTGGCCTTGAGAATGTCACCTGGGGGACAGTGGACCCAAGCTGTGCAGGTCTGAGCCCTGGGCTTGCCTCCCTGCTCCACGGGGGTGCTGCCAGGTAGGGATCCGTGTCTCCGTGTTGAATCACACCCCCTGGTTGTGCTGGAGTGCAAAGGACTGGGAATTGCCTCCTCTCTGGGCTGAAGGAGGTCTGTCATTCAGCTGATCCTCCAAGGATCTCTCCTGGAGGCAGCACACCACTTGGAAGGGATGGATGGGGCAGGGCCAACCCTGGGGCTCCCTGGGAGCTGCTGGTGCATGTTTTCTACCCCAGCCTGTTCCCTGTCCCAGCAGGTGGGACCCCAAGTTGGGCTGCAGCTTTGCATGGATTGGCACAGTTTAGGGAGGGTCCTGAGCCACAGCTCTAAAACCAGCCCGACAAACTGTCACCACTTTCTGGAGAAGCAGTGTTCCAGTGTCCCTGGGGAGGAAAAGTGAAGCCACAGAGTTGCTAATGTCCTGAATTCCCTCCAGGGTGAGTGCAGAGAGACCAGCACCAGCCTGGAAGAGCAAACAGCATGGAAAGAAGCTTTTCCTGGTCTCCTAATGCTCATTTTGGGATGTGGGATCCCCATGCCAGCATACATGAGACCATGAAGCCTTTCTCAGCAGGGTCAGTGCCAGCTTGGAGCACCACTCTTCCCCCATTTTTTCCTTCTGGGTCATGTGTGCTTCTTCTCCAGGAGAGCTGCCTAAGGCGCCTTAGGGAAGCTCTTCCATTAATCTCTGAAATCTGGTGGCATTCATGGCCCTGATCTGTTAATGCCCTAAGCTCTTAGGCTCTTTCCTGTGGCAAGACAAGGTGGATGGAAAAAGTCAACACTGTCCTGCTGGATGAAGGTGTCTGCAGGACTGGGGTGTCTTGGAGCTAGAGGGCAGGAGCAGAAGGCTCAGGGCTGTGGGTGGGATGGGTGTTGTTCTAACTGCTGATCTGTCTGCACAGGTTAGAGGAGCTCCAAGAGGAGCAGAACTAGGACATGGTGAGGGTAAATGGGTCACATCAGCCTCAGGTGCCCTGGGACGAGGACTGGCCATGGGATGTCTGTGCATCTCACAGGTATCTCACTGCACGTCCTGTGAGATTCTCAGTCTAGCTCTTCTCTAGGCTGTCCGTGAGCTCTTCTTCAGTTTGTTGTGAAGTCCCATGACCTTACTTCTGGCAAAGCTTTCCCTGGAGGTATTTCATGCCTTTCCTGACCATAGCCAAGCTTCTGGACATACAGAAGCTGGCCATGTTTTTGCAGAATTATCTGAGTATTCAAGGGGAAAGCAGACAAATACATGCAAACAGAGATGTACGGATGCGCATCTCAGTTCCACTGTGGCCCTACCAACTTCAAAGGGAGAAAGCAGCTCTGCTCAGCTAAAAGGTTTCACTGTGATGATCCACTTTCAAAAGACTTGGACCTTG
Organism: Apus apus; assembly: GCF_020740795.1. Taxonomy (NCBI): domain Eukaryota; kingdom Metazoa; phylum Chordata; class Aves; order Apodiformes; family Apodidae; genus Apus; species Apus apus. Next base: position 3,128,977 of record NC_067304.1, read on the forward strand.
CTGTCAGGGCCAGCAGCATCTGAAAGCTCTGGTGCATCTCCAGGGTTTTGTACACAAACAGGGTTATCTCGTGGGAAAGTTAATTTTCGTCTCCCAGAAAGTAATTTTCACCTCCTGCCTCTGTGAGACTTTCTGCCACATCTTTGCAGTGCCCTGTCTTCTGAAGGGTTGTACAAACGAAGCACAGCTACAGGGAGAAGAGGTGAAATGACTGTTTTGGGTGGTGGAGGAAGAGATTTCTTTTCCTTGATCAGTGCAAACCCTCTGCTTCCTCTTCCAGCCAAGCTGTGGGGCACCCCTGGCTTCATTCAGGGTACCCTTTCACGTGGAGGATATTCCAGCAACCAGACCAAGAGAACCTTGACCTTCAACTAGATCTGGAGCAGGCCATTTCCACTTTGGAGGAGCTGAACATGGAGCAGGAAAGCCTGAGACACCTCTGTTGTGCTACCAGGGGGCTGGTGGATTTAGAGCTCCAGGCAGGTCAGCGGCAGCCGGAGCGATGTCCGGGGCCTCGAATAAACTCAGCAGAAGAAAGTGACACCAGGGAGGAGAGCTGGGTCCTCCAGGACGTGTCCTGAATGCAACCTCTGCTCCCTCTCTGTCACAGAAATGGAAAGTGATGGCTTTAATTTGGTGTCTCTTAGCAGGGGAACTTTACAGGCTGTCTCCCAGCAAGCTCTCAATTGTTTTCTACACTGACTCTATGACAAGATGGCAAGAGCAAATTCAGGCCCTGTTTAATGCAAGACAAGAGACTTGCTTTGTTTGTTCTTAAGAAAAGGATGGGGTTTTTTTCACTCTTGCAGGTTCGTTGGGTTTTTTTTTTTTGCTGCTTTGCTAAGCTCTTTGAGATGAGATTGTCTCTTTTTCATTGTTTGTCAGCACATAGTGTGACAGGGCCCTGAGCAGCTCTGGGCTTTCATGTCCTGTGTAAAGCAAGAAATGATAATTATAATAACTAACTCGCAGTGAATTGTTACAGTTGGTTCACTGGGCTCGGGTGGCAGGCAGAGCAAGCCACAGGGATGTGGTGGGGATGGTGGGTTTCCCAGAGTTGTGGCAGCTGGGAGCTCTTTGTGGTGCCTCTTTCCATCCCTGCGCAAGGCTCTTTGTTGCTGGTGGGCAAAGGAACAGGAGCAACTTGCCAAGGACATGCAGGGCAAGGCTTGCAGAGCAAAGTGTAGAGAAAAGCAGAAGAAGCTGGTTGTGAAGCAAAGAGCTGTGCTTAAATTCTGGTGATGGAGTAACCAACAGCACTTGGGTCGTGGGCACCAACACTGAATGCAAAATGGTGCTGAGCTCGCAGTTGTGCTTTCAGCTGGTTTTGGAATGTGCTGCCTTAAATCTCCCTTCGGGTGGGGCTCTTTCCTCCCTGGGGGGCAGGAGAAGAGGGAGGAAGGTGCAAACATTGCTCCCAGCTGTCCCAGGAAGACCTGGTTTTCCCAAATCAAACAGCAGCCACGCATGGCCGCTGCGTGGAGCTACTTATGCCAAGCTTGGGAGCTCCCTCTCCAGGAAAGGGGCTAAAGAAGGACAGATAAAGCCAGAGCGTTATAGAGACCATATGGAGGGGAAGAAAACCCTTTATCCTGTAATTGGATTCCTTCCCAGAGGAGGTGAGGCTGAGTGGAGCTGACAGGTCGTGATGGACGAGGTGCTGCCAGCCGCCCCGTCCAAAGCAGGATGTGTGTGTACAAACTTGTAGATCAATCCATTAAGGTGGATCAAATAGATTTAAATGTGTGGCAGGGAAAAGGAGGACACAGATGTATTTACAGTTTGGTCCTGCGGGCACTTCCTCCCCCAGCGGGGATTAACTTGGTGGTGGCTCCAAGGAGGCAGCCGTGCCCTCTGGTGGCCCTGGGCTGGCTGCCTGCTGCTCCTCCTGGCTTGCATGGTCACATCCATCCAGGACAGGGAGCTGGTGGAGCAGAGTGAGGTTCTTTGTGCCAAACATCTGCTGTTTTCCTAAAAAATAACAGTGCATGGAAGCCCTGGGGGCTGCACTCACGGGCTCAGGGCAGGGGCGATTCCAGCTCCTGTTTTCCGTGCTGGTTCCGTCTCGGCTCCTTCTCCAGGCTCTCCCCACCAGCAACAGCCTCACAGGGGGTGGATGCACTGGAGCCAGCTGGGAAGTGGGGACAGCTTCACTGCTGCCAACATCACCTCATCTGCATGGCATTTCCAAGCAAGCAGGGCCCTGTCACCTCCCAGGCTTTTCCTGCTGCTGCTGATCCAGGTAACATCCCTGCAGGAACCCCAGGATTTCCTTGGCGAGACAGAAAGTCTCTGGAAACCTGTTGTTTTCTTGCCAAGGAGCTGAGCAATCCGGGCTCAGCTGTGAACCTGCACCACTCCGTGTGGTGCTGTCAACACCTCTAACTGAGTGATAAACCAGGGCTGGAGCAGAGGAGGCAGCTTTGCCAGACGGTGCCACCGTGGGATGAGCAGCCAGAGCCACCCGGCAAACCCAGGCAGCACCAGCACCTTCCTCTGGGTTTTAGCAGCTGTGCCAAGGAGCAAACCATCCTCTGGTGAGGGTGATGGCCAAAGCCAGGGAGAAGATCCTGGGAGATCTTCCTGTCAGCCCCTTGCTGGATTTTATTCTGTTTTCCTGGGCTGTTTCAGCCAGGTGGGTGTTAGGCAGGAGGAAAGAGGCAGAGCTGGGTGCCAGGGATCTGTGTCCAGCTCTTGTCTCCACGTTCTGCTCTGCCCAGCTGGTGGCAGGTGCTTGGCTGCAAAGTCAGGGAGGCAAAAAGAAGGTTTTCATTGGGTCCCTGAGGGATACAAGAGCACGGTACCACCACCTTCACCCTCAGTGTCTGGCAGTGCCTGCCATGGCCCAGCTCGGAGAAGGGCTGAGCAGCCAGGAAATGTGGCTTAGGCAAGTAGAAGTAATCCAGCTTTTTCTTTTTAATTTGTAAATCTCATTTGAAGTTGAACCCTGTTCTTCCTCGAGGGCCTTGCTGTGGATGTTTGTAACCCTCTGCCACGATGCTTTAGAGATGCTGCTTTGTTTTGTCATAACTGGGTCAATTTAGTTTTTTTTTTTTTTCTCCTTTCTAGTGCAGAGCCCTTGGTTTTCTCTGTGGAAGCCTGGAGACTGCTGTGACATGGCCAGCTGGGTTATAATCTTTTGGGAAACAGAACAGAGGAAATTAGGGGTTTGCTTGCTTGTTTTCCCTTTCCAGCAGGGCTGTTCCCTGGTGCTGGGCTGGCTCCTTGCTCCATTGTCCCTGTAGGACCCCAAACAGCCAACCTGGTGTTCTGGCTTCCAGAAAAGCCACATCCTGCTGGTACACTGGGTCTCCCAGGGAGAATCCCTGATGTCACTGCCCTGGCTCCACTCTCAGCCAGCTGAAGAGCCCCTCCACCTCCTGCCCCATTTCAAAGCCCCTGTTCCTCTTGGCGGCAGCTGCGTGTCCTGCGCTGCAACTCATTCCTATCTGCTTCTTGCTCTCCCTGCATCAAAGCCTTCTAGGGGATTTGCTCCAGACCAAATCTGTCCTTTCCCTCCTTTTGCCCTTCATCCTGTAATTGGATTCATTTCTTCCATCCAGCCCACCCTGGGCTTCTCCCCATCCCTTTACATAACGATGCTGGCTCTGGGCTGTGCCGCTGGGGCTTGACCTGCAGCTGCTGAAGCCACCTGGGGACGTTTTTGCACCCAGTTGAAGCTCATCCTGGTGCAACCACCCTTCTCCTTTGCAGTCCTTCCTTCCCTTCCCCCTTTGCTGCCTCTTTTTCCTTCCCACGTGCAGCCTGTGCTCCCTCCAGCCTCTGCATTTCTCGTGCAGTGGTTCCATCCCTGCACCAACCCCCTGAGCGTGTGGTCCTAGAGAAGAGGTAAATGCAAGAGCCCTGCACAGATGAGCAAAGCAATGGCAGGATTGTCCAGAAAAATGAGTTATTTTTCCCACTCCTGTCATTAATATTTATTCTCCTTAATTCCTAGTCTTTACTCTTTAGCTCTCTAAAGCATTCATGGTTGAAAGGCTGTCTCTGAGGTTGCTATTCATCACCACAGCAAAATATCTGTGGATTAAACAGGCATTTTATCAAATTAGAGTTCTGTGCTGGAATCACTTATCTGGACAGACTCAAATGTCTCTGCAGATATTTCTGCTCTTGTCTGAGTTTTAAATTTGGTTTTCCAGGCCTCACACCCCAGTCAGGGTGGATGTGCTACTGTGTTTTGCTGGTCACCAGGCTTCCCCCATGAGAAATGCTCACCAGTGAGCACATTGGTTACCCATGTCTGCTGTCTCTTTTTCACCCTGAAGGCATTTGACCTTGTTCCTTTGTTGAATCAGTGCCTTGAAAGTCTGGAAGGAGATAAAACAGCAGCAAACTTTTCTCTCCTGTTGCAGATAAATTGCTTTTAACTGCTGAGTGTTTCTGGAATGATACATCCTGGGCATCCAGCATAATCCAGCTCAATGTATCAGGAAATCTCCTGGGAGCTGGCAAGGAATTTTCATGCTACAGTTCTCCAGACAAAAACTGGAGACCTTAGGGCACCTTCCAGTACCTGAAGGGCCTACAAGGAAGCTGGGAGGGACTTTTTATAAGGACAGTTAGCAATAAGACAAAGGGTAATGGCTTGAAACTGAAGAGATTTAGATGAGATCATGAGAAGAAATGCCTTAATGTGAGGGTGGGGAGACCCTGGCCCAGGTTGCCCAGGGAAGCTGTGGCTGCCCCATCCCTGGCAGTGTTGAAGGGCAGGTTGGATGGGGCTTGGAGCAACCTGGGCTGGTGGGAGGTGTCCCTGCCCATGCAGGGGGTTGGAACTGGACAGTCTTTAAGATCCCTTCCCCCCCAAACCAGTCTGGGATTCAGTGTTTCTCTGAACTACAACTACTGGGTGTTGGCTCCTGCCTGCTCCCACCTCCTCTTCTCCCCAAAACCACCCCTGCCTTCTGCCTTGAGATGGGGTCCCCTGCAAACTTCACTTGCAACTGTGACCACAGGACTCCAGTGTGCACCCCCTGTGTGAGCCAGAACATCATCCCTCCTCGTCTTGCTGAGCTGGTGGCCTGAGCAGCTCTCCCCAGCAGCCCCATCCCTGCACTTTTTGGGGTCTCAGTCTTTCATCTGGCTGCTCTGAACCTGATGTGTTGTTGCTTGATACGGGAACAGCGGGGGGGGTAAAAGGAGGTCATAAGAAAATAAAAGATCAGTGGGTGCCTGGTGTGTGTGGAGGAGAAATTGCTCCTTCCTCAAATCTAATAAATATTCCCTGTGAGGGGGGTAGGGAGCTCCTTTTCTGAAACACAAAGTGATTTCCCTGCCTCAGCCCAGCACTGGGATTATGGGATGCTGGGTCTCCCATTGCCAACCGCAGCCCCACCCCTGCTCCCAGTTCCCCCCCAGTGCCTGCAGCCCCCTGAGAGCCCTGGGCAGAGGGGTGTGATGGGGGAGCAGCCACCCACAGCCTCTCCCTGCACCATAAAACTGCTTTATTTTTTTTTTTCCTACCATTCCTAAAAATACTCCTGAACCTTCAAAATGAAAACTCAGCGGTGGTTTGGATTTGAAAACCAAAATGGAAACAGCTGAGATGCTTCCCATCTTTTTTTTTCTCACCTCCTCTCCCTTCTTTCTATGCTTTTTCCAGACTGGGGAGAGAATGGCAAAGAGTGACCAAAAATGGAGAAAAACAAAGGAAGAAAAATGTTTTTCTTGTTTTGTTTTTTTTTTTTTTTCCTGGTTTGAGGGTCTATAAATTTTTTAGAAGCACAGAAATGGGTTGTATATGAAAACAGGATTTTTGTAATTTGATTGCAAGAGAAGATGATTGTTAGGGGTTAGGACAGTTTGACCAGTGCCTGTCTCCTGCACCACTGGTAGAGAAGCCAAATCCATCCAGGCTATGGCCAGAAACGTGTGCTCTTTCTTTTGTCCTTCCATCTTCCCAGGGAGAACCTGAGACAGGAGGCAGGATTTCCAGGCTTCCCCATTTTTGGGGTGTCCAGCTCACCCTAGAGGGCTAACCAGAGAGGCTTTGGCATGTTGGGGTGCAGCACCCATTTGTAAAGCTTTACCTGCCTCTGGGCATCTCTTGCAGGTGTTGCAGACCCAGAGGAGCCTGGAGAGCTGCTGAGGATGTAAATCTCCATGATCCCTCTGGAGATGGGGCTGCTGCAATGATGCTGCTCCATCTGGCGTGTCTCTGAGATGCTGGTGCTGAAGAGCTCCAGAGCACTTGCAGGTAACACTGAGATCCCTGCTTCTGAAGAGTGAGTGATGGGATGTTCCCAACCCTTTGCTGCCCATCCAAACCTTCATCTCCTTCCTCATCTCTGACTTGCACCTTATCCACAGCTCCCTGCCACCAGCAAGGGGAGTTTCTGATCTCTGGTGTAGAAACCAAGCAGAGTAGAAGGAGAGTGAAACAGTCTGAAACAAACTCCCCATTAATCTAAGATAATTTTTTTGCTGGTAGAACCAGGAGAGTGACCTGTTTGGGGGAGTCAGCAGAAGTTAAATCCTTGCTATTGATTCTCACCCAGCCTGGCTGTGCAGCCATGAATTATGGGGAGTTATACCACGGAGCAGTGGAGAGAAAACCCAGCGGGTGCCAGGCAAGTACAGGGACAGGAGGGAGAAGTCTGTACCCTTAAAATATTCATGCTGCAAATTAACATGTGCTTTAAGCCTGCGATTCTTCAAATATTTATCTAGCGGTAAGGTTTCTGAAGCCGCGTTCAGCTCTGCCACTGGTGCTTGCTTGCTTTCAAAATCTTATTCATTAGGAACGTTCAGCAGGCCCAGACAGCAGTGCCTGCTAAATCTGTAACGTGTCCATGCAGAGACAGCAGCTGGAGGATGGTGCCTGGGCTGGGAGGAAAGAGCTTTTTGCTCCTACCTCCCAAGCAGGGAGCCTGAAATGAACTCCCCACGTTGGCTTTGCTGAGCAGCTGCAGAGACTCAGCTCAGGAGCATGGGCCATGTTTCTGACCCATCTGACTCCAAGCAAAATATAATTTCATGGAGGGGGGGTGAGACAGAAATTCCTGTAGGCATCAGGAAGGGCAGCTAGGGCTGGGGGATGTGTTCTTCCAAGCCTGATGGCTGCTGTGGGGCTGAGAGCATAACCAGGTGTGCCCAGAGTTGTGTCTTTCTTGCTTGTGCCAGTCCCAGCCAGGGAGGTTGTTGGATATTGTAGAATCATAGGATGGTCAAGATCATCCAGTTCCAACCCCCTGCATGGGCAGGGACACCTCCCTCCAGCCCAGGCTGCTCCAAGCCCCATCCAACCTGCCCTTCAACACTGCCAGGGATGGGGCAGCCACAGCTTCCCTGGGCAACCTGGGCCAGGGTCTCACCCCCCTCACAGCAAAGAATTTCCTCCTCATGTCCAACCTCAATCTCCCTCTTCCAGTTTTCGTCCATCCCCCTCATCCCATCCCTCCCTGCCCTTTTCCCAAGTCCCTCCCCAGCTTTCCTGGAGCCCCTTCAGGCACTGGAAGGTGCTCTAAGGTCTCCCTGGAGCCTTCTCTTCTCCAGGCTGAACACCCCAACTCTCCCAGCCTGTCTCCAGAGCAGAGCTGCTCCAGCCCTTGGATCATCCCAGTGGCCTCCTCTGGACTCTCTCCAGGAGCTCCTTGTCCTTCTTCTGTTGGGGGCTCCAGAATTGGACACATCTGGGGGAGGAGAAACTGATTTGGCCCGTGGTGGCTGTCAGGGGCAGTGCTACAGCTCTGATGCTCACCCCCAAATTAGAAGCCTTGCTGGGGGACATCTCAGGGCCTGGCCAAGAGTCAGGCAGAGCAGGATTTCAGCCCTTCACACTCTCCCTACGTGCTCTCTGCCTGCCTGCGGCTGAAATTCAGCTTCAGACACACGTTGGCTTCTATCTCCTGCTTTTTATGCAACCCACTTGCCAAAACCCCCCGAGCACAGAGCGACTTGGAGGGAAAAGAACAGGACATGGAGACAAATGCTCAGTGTTGCTGGCACAGGGAGCTCATTTTCCCTTGATTCCTTGACATTGCAATTGATGCTCAGCTTAATGGACTCTTCTACCACTGCCAGTTTGCTGTTAAAATTACTCCCAATTATGGCAAATGTTTAACTTTAGGCATGAGCAGAACTGCAAGCAACTCCAGTTTGTACATCATATTTTTGTGAAGCTTCTAACCTCTGCTGCATAAAGCAGGGAGAGTTTCAGGGGGGCCCTGCAGATTGCAAATTGCTACAGGGAATGCAGAATTGATTTATTTTTTTTAATTATTATTAATTTTTTTTTTTGCATTATAATGGCAGGGAGGGAGGTTTCCAGCTGTGATTTTTATTTTCATTTCTCCTCATTTTGCATTGCCAATCAGGACACGCCAAGAGCTGCTTTTATGGACTGCACAAACCTAGAGCAAAAAGGTGCCTGTTGCTCTGGTGCTTCCACTGAAGAAGTTTTGGAGTCAGGTGCCTTGTTTTCAGCTCTCTGTTCCCTTTCCCTTTTGAGTACTTTTGCATAATTAAGAGGTGAACCTGGCAGACAGCATCCAGCTAATACAGATATGATTAATTTTCATCTTCCCTTTTGATTTTAAAGGTTGTCCTTTCCAATGCAGAGAGAGCATCATCACAGATGGGTGGGAAACCTGCCAGCCAGCCACGTTTTTGAGGTAAAAGGGGACAAGACATGGGAAAGTTTAATGCTTTGAAAAAGTGACCTTTCTTGGTAATTAATTTGTCACTTCCCGACTCCATCTGCTGACTCGTCAGCTGCATCCATCAGAACCATGCAGAAAGTGCTGAAAAAGTCAATTGAAATGAGAACGGGTGTCAAACAGGCTTTGTGCAAACTCTTTAGTAAAGGGAGAAGGGGAAAAAAACCAAACAAAACCTGTCATGTAATGTCCTTTTAGTCAACACACACACACGTGGTTCTGGGGAGGAAAACTATGCTGGGAAGTTTTCTAGATAGGGTTGGTTTATTCCCTGGTGATAAGCTGCAGTAAATGCACGGGGATCTGGGCAGCATCATGGTGACTGCTACATTTTTTAAGGAGGGGTTTGGCCCAGATTGAGTGTTATTGACTGTGGTGGCAGCAGCAAGTCCCTGGTGAGGCCCAAGATGCAGTGCAGTGTGTACACGTATCGACGGGCTGTGGTGGAGCTGGGGGAGGCAGGTCATTGTTCTGGCTTTGGGCAAAGCTCTTTTCCCCTCCTTCCCAGCAGGTGCTGCCAGTGCTTAGCTCTCCACCAGGCAGGCAGGAATGCTGCTGTGCACCCCTGCTACAACACCCCACAAAGCCATTTGGTGCAGGAGGGTTTCATTGCTTCCCCAGCTCAGTTTTGCCTCTGCCATCTCACCTGGTTGTGCTCAGGTTTCCTCGCCCGTCCCTGAGAAGCACCAGGACCTTCCTGGCTTGATCCCAAACCCTCCAGCATCAGCATCTGTCTGATGGTCTTGGGAGAGAAAGGATGAGATCTTAAGCAAGTCACTTGGTTTCTCTGAAGCTCATTTGTCTGGAGAGAGATGTCAGTGCAGAGTTTTGTGTCCCTGAGGGGCTTCAGTGTGTCCAGGACTATGAGATGCTCAGTTAGGATGGTTAAAAGGGCCCCACGAAGACTCAAAATGGAGAAGGAGAAATCCCCTGGACTGCTTTCCTACCTCCTCGCTTGCCTGCTCAGTTTAAAAAGCTTTTTAGGGATAGATTTAGCATGCACAGTTTTGTTTATTATTTTAATATTTAGCTCTTGGTCATGCCAGGGGATTTATGACCTTAAATCTATGCTTTTTTGTAGTGCTGGTGGGTCAAACCTCAGTCTGCATTATGGTTATTTTGTGGCATCATTGTTATTATTGTGATTTGTCCGTGTTACAGTAGAAATACAATTGAGACATGGGCATCATTTTCCTGCTGGTACACTCAGATCATAACAGTTTGATCCTGGAGGGCTCATGATCTAAGAGGACAAGCTGAAAGAGAGGAATTTCTTCATCTCATAGATGGGGAAACTGAGGCAGAGAGCAAGCTGGTCCAGCTGTGGGACCCACTGAAGAACAGCTGCCAGACTAAAGACTGGGGTGGGAGCCCAGGGGATCTTCCTGGAAACAGGAAACTCTCAAAAATCCAATGCAGATAACAACATTCCCAGTCCCGCAGACCCGTTTCCATGCAGGCCAGGTAGCTGTTTGTCAGCTCTGCTGGATGTGTGGGCACCTGCGCAGGTCTGTGGTCACACAGCGGTGCCTGAACATGGATATAAAAGGTGGGAGAGGCAGCAGGACCATTCAGGAGGGAACAGGAGGAAGAAGAGTCTGACCTCCAGCACCCCGTGGCCGTGCTCACCGGGTAAGTGCTTGGCCTCTGAGCTCGGTGGGGCGGGCGCTCGGACACTGGTGTTCCCAGCACGTGTGGGCTGCAGCAGAGGGCTCTGGCAAGAAAGAGGATACAAAATCGATGCTTAGAGAAGGGGAAAGGTGCTTTCTGCTCATCCCCCCATCGCAGAGCATCGATCCCACCAGCTCCTGCCCCCCTGCTTGTGGTGAGCACCCAGCAGGCAGCGCCGGGAGCTGCAGGGAGCTGGGGGTGCCCTCTGCTCCTGGGGAGCTGCCTGGAGCACGAGGTGAGTCACAGACACTTCTGCTGACAGGGTTTGCTTTTTTGTGTTATTTTTTTGGAAGACAGCTGGGGAGATAAACGTGCTGTTTTCTCACACCAGTACCAGGTAGATGTTCACTCCTCCTGCCCCTAAATTAGCATTTCATCCCATTTGACTCAGAGCGGGGCGACGCCACCCCCGACCCCTGCAACCACAGGACTTGGTTGTACTGGTGCTGAACTTGGGATCCTCCAGCTTTGTGCTTTCTCTTTGTAGCTGGGAAGCAAATTCTCTAACAACAAAGTACATTTCTGCCTGGAGAGGCACCGAGCTGGAGATCTCAGGTCTGAAAGACACGTCCTGCTTACAAAATAAGGAAGAGACATTCAGAAAAGGCATTTTTTGACTGGAGTAACATGGGGGGGGGGGGGGAGGTGTGTTTCTTTGAGGGAAGAGGGAATAAATAAATTCACAAATGGATAGTCAGTGAGAGATGAAGGGAGGTGACTGGGTTTATTTCTGTGTATATGGCAACGTTTTGGTGCTGTGATAGAAGAAATGAAAAGGTACAAAAGACTGATGCCACTGAGATAACACCACAGTATCAGGACACGGGCATCTCGACACGCTGTGCTGCAAGGGGAGAGCCTGAGAAATCCTCTTGATCACTGCAGCAAACGTTGCATCTGGTTGGGTCACCCAGGGAGATGTCCCTGTAGAGCTGAGAGCTTCAATGACCCAGCGTGGGTGGGCAGGGGGAGGTGGCACCAGGGGGGAGAGGAGAAGGGCTGCAGCCCCCCCAGCCTGGCACACAGCAGTGCTGTGCCCAGCAAGTGCTATGGAAAGGGAATATTTATTCAGTTCCAGTGGCTTTCAGTTCAATACTACCTGATATGTATGGGAAATCTAATTTAGGGGTCAATTCTTTCTTTTCAACAATGCCCAGACCAAGAGGTTTCTGAAAGTAATTAAGGATCAGGCTCCGATCAGGTAGAGTAGTTAAGCTGTGGGACCAGACTTCATTAAATTAATCCAGTGAGAATATTTTAATCTTTAAAGAGAACATTTAATGTTTACGTAAGTCCTCTTCTGACATGAAGCTGCTGTTAAATCACTTCAGAAGGTAGTTTTTAAAGCCCTTCATACTGGGCTCTTATGGAGCCAGGCTGGCAAATGCCCTTCCCAGCCCTCTTGGACCCAGTGAGGCTTATTAAAAGATTCAGTCCATCAAGGCAGGTTTTCAGAGGTGATGAATATGAACACAAAATTTAACAAAAAGCTGTCTCAAGGTTCTCCTCTGTTAAAGCATCACTCTGTCTCCCTTGCTGTCAGTGGGATTGATGGAGGTGTTTTGCTCTGGATGTGTGTAGGTCTTTAAACCAGTACAGCTGGAGGGCTAGAGCTTGCAGAACAGAGGGAGTCTTTAACAGTACTGAAGGGCTGGGCTGGAAGTCTCTGGAGATATTTCTCAAGAACAAATCTGTTTACAGAAAAAGGGTTGAGAGGAGAATTGTCAGTCAAGACACTTCTATTCTCAGCTCAGGAGCAACTGGAAGAGTAAATATACCTCTGGTTTGCTGGTGGATAAATTAGATTGCAGCTGATTGAAAGCCAATGGAATTTCTTGTCAAATGGCCTTCTCCACTGTCACCCTGGTATCTTCTTTCCTGTGTTGTTCAGACTCTCATGATGGTTTCAAAGAAGGTCGTGGCCAGTTTGCTGTTGGTGTACATGGTGTCTATGCTGGCTGAACAGACCGAAGGCTTCGTGCCCTTTTTCACCCAGAGTGACTTCCAGAAAATGCAGGTAACCCCTGGGGCTGGAGCCCTAAATAAACCAGGGAAGGTGTTTCTTCCTCCCTCATCCCCCAAGCTCTGCCAGTGCACACTGTGCCACTGTTATTCCCATCATCTGCCCCTTCTGTTCCAACAGGAGATGTTATGATAATTGGCAGGTCCTTGCTCATCCCAAAGTTCAGGGCTATGTGGATGGCAGAGACAACTTTTTAAGATGTGAGACTGGAAAGGAAGACTCTGAACTCCTTTACATAACCCACACAGGTCTTCTAGTCCTCAACATCTGCAGCTAGTGGGTCTTTTTTTTCTTTCCTCCATGCTAGTGGCTGTAATTTTTATAGAGAAGCTGCAGCGTCCCATCACCATACTGATGGGTCTTTTTGTTGTAACAAATAATTAACCACCCTCCAGATGGTTGTCACCTCTGGGATGTGCAGAGAGGAGAATGTTTTTCTCTTTTGATGTGAAACTAATCCTGTTGAAAAGTGTCAGGCAGCCTGAGAGATTGCATCTTCTTGAACACAGCCAAAGTGAGCTGCCCCCACACGACACAACCCATTGATACTGGGGAGAAATCTTGTTTCCACTGCTTGGGTAGCAGTTGTTTTTTGTGGGTTGCACAATCACCTTTCAGCCTCGTTGAGGAGAATGATGAGGGACCCACACATGCTTCCCAGTTCATACATCATGACCCCTGGAGCTACGTGTCTGCTGGTGATTGAGGGTCTTCTAGATGTACGTGGGTGAAATGAGGCTTCCAGAGGCTGCCTCTCCTCCTCTGAGCAGGCATCCAAACCAAAGCGAGTGCACAGCAGGCAGTTAGTTATGGACTGAGCACAGACTTGGCTGCATTTTCCATGTCCTGTCACCTCTGTCATGTCCCAAAGCAACTTTACTTGTTCTCTTTGGACTGAGAAGAAAGGGAGGATCCTGAAGCCAAGCCTAGCCCAGTAAGTGGGAAAGGACTGACACTACAGACCTGCAGGAAGGGCTGGTAATAGGTAACATCTGCACAGAGCTCTGTGTTTGCAATGAGGCTGCCCAGGCTTTTGTGAAACTTCATGGTCCCTGCTACAGAGCAGAACTGAGAGCAGGCCTCTGGAACAGCTCTGCAAGGCCAGTGCTCTTGGCAACCACATCATGCTCCAATGTTACCTCGCACAGATCAAAGGAATCTTCTACAGTGTCCTGTTTGCTGCAGATCATGACACGCAATCTTGTAACCTGACCTCACAGCCAGCACTGCAGCCTCTGCTCCTGGTCCCCAAGGCCGTGCTGACCACAGCTGATGGGTCCCTTCCCATGCTGTGCTGGTTCCAGGCAGCAGTTGGACCTTCGGTCCCTCTGGCTTTGTGCCCAGCTCTGCAGGCTGCTGGGTGTCACGCTGTTGATATGGGTTCGGTACCTGCAGGATGCTGTGTCCCAGCATCACTGACCCCTTTGCTCTCTCCTGTGAAGCTGCAGGAAAAGGAGAGGAACAAAGGAGGGCAGAAGAAGTCCCTGCCCTCGCTGCAGCAGCTGGAGGAGGAAGGCTTTTCCGAGCAATCCGGTGCAGGTGTCAACAAGGTCAAGACCATCCAGGTACGTTGAATGATGTGACTCTAAGGAGCCCACGGGGACACATGGAGGGACAGGTAGCCCAGGAGTCAGCCCACAGGGCCTGGCTACAGAGGAGTGTTTGGTGGTGCTGCATGAGAAGGCAGTTATCAGGGAGCTCATAGTCATTACAAAGGAATACCAACTATTTTCTGCCAGCCCATCAGGCAACTGAGCAAGGTTGAATCAGAGAGAGGTTTTATCTCCACCCTATAAATGATCGTGAACATTCAGCAGCCTGGTCACCCCTCAGACTCATCTGGCTTCTTCCCCAGTAGGGGGAAGATGGAAATAACATGAGGTCTTTCTTTGCCAGGCAGTGAATACCAGCCAACTGCAAGGCAGGAATTTTGCAGCTCAGCTTCTGCTCTGGGTTTAACTTGTCACTTTTTCACCCAGCTCCAGATTAGCTGCCTGGTGTCACCTCCAATCTCACAGTTCTCCGCACTAAGCAAGACCTTATTTACCAATTTGGGCCCTTACAGCTGCAAACACCACCCCCCCCAGTCTGTATACAGAGCAGAAAATTTCCAATTTTAGGGATTGAAGTGCCAGCCTAAGCCCTCAAAGGTACACTTACCTGGTTAGCCAAGCCTGAAAATTGTGCTTTTCCACTTGAATACAGGGAACTTGGCCCTGTCCGTTGTCTCTGCCAGCAAAAGGAATGTGAAGGTCCACCCCCAACCATGGGAGAGACTGAGCAGGATGAATTTGGCCAAGACAGGTTAATGTGCAACTGCTCTCACAATGTGGTGCACCAACAATCAATAACAGGATTGAAACAGCAAGGATTCCCAGTTCAAAGCATTAAATAACTGGCACATCTCAGGGTCTAACACCTCCCCACTGCAACCAGCAGCTTTCCTGTGCCTCCAGCCATGACCAGAATAACTCTATTTGCTTTGGGTATATCTGAGCCACAGCTGGCTCCAAGTCAGTCAAAGTCTGGAGGCAGGATGATGTCGCATCCTCAGTCTTTGCTAAGGCAGGGTGCTTCACCAGCCTCAGCAAAGCTGATGGCTTGAAGGGTCAAGGTGTGAGGCAGTGGAGGATTATAAGGCTCAGAAATTATTTTCTTCTTTACAGTCTCTGTTGCCAGGAGGTGCCTTTATCTGTGTTTCTGAGTCAGCCTGTAGGTGATCTAGCACAGGAAAACTTTGGCACTCTGAGCAGCACAAGATTGTGTTGACTTGAAAATGTTGCTTTTCCTCATATGAGGAGCACCCTCTTCCCTTCAAACCAGCCCTGGACCCTCTGCTGACTTGAGACAAGCGGGGTCCAAAGCAGCCCAGCCTGCCTCCCTGTGCTTCCCTCAGTTTTCCTTCTGACTTTTCTGGCTTCCTCCCCAGCTAGCTGTTCCTGTCAGAGCTGGGATGTGGCTCACCCCAAGGCAGCTGGAAAAATACCAAGACGTCCTGGAGAAACTGCTAGCAGAGATGTTACAGGACACCCCAGACGGTACTGTCAGGAGGTTGATTTCTGCCTTGGGAATTCTGCCTTTCCCTCCTCTCACCAGCTCATCATCACAGAGATATTTATATTCCTCAGAAGGGCTTTTGTGTCATGTTTGCTCACTTTAGAGTCCTCAGATACCCCACCCGTTCTCATGTACACCTTCTTCTGGGAAGGTTATTCCCTCTCGCAGGGCGCTGCCTGTGCCCTAGAGCTGATGATCAATGTCTGCAGCCCTGCAACCCTTCCCAGCAGCATTTCATGGTGCTGCTTCCCACTTCCCTCCTCCTCCTCCCCCCAAAAAACCTCCTCAGTCTTCAGGGTGCAATTTCCAACAGAGCTGGTAACACAAGCTACACCTGAAGGCAGCTCAGCACCTGTAGTCAGAGCTGAACCCCTTGCTCCCTGCACTCACAATTACAGTTAGAATGAGCTGCACTTCCAGGTGTTGAGTGCTGCCAAATCCAGCCCTGGGCTTTGCCCTTTGTGTATGGGAATTGCTCCAGGAATTATCCAGGGGAGGTCTGTGATGCAGCTATTCCTGCCTGCAGACTCCAGGAGTGGTAGATCGGGTCTTTGGACCTTTGTCTTATCTGTCCCAAACAAAAGGGTCCCCTCTGTCCTAGCAGGAGGTGTTTGGCTGGGATGATTTCATTTTGCTTTTGAGCTGGGTACCTGAGGAGGAAACAATTGATAAAGCCTAGGAAAGGCTGAATGACAAATTTAAGGACACTTGTTCTCTCCCCTCTTTTCTTTTTAGCTGACTGATACCTGCAGACTCCAAAGAGAAAGCGACGTAGCTCACTAGGGCTAAAAGGCTCCACTTATGTAAACAAAATCTGTAAAAGAGATTAACAACAAAACCTGAGGTGAGATAATAAAATGTGCAGTATAATTAAATGGAGGATTGGTGCCTTCTTTTCTGCATGCCTCTCAGCCAGATGGCAAGTGTGGGAAAGAAGAGAGGGAGGGTTTCCAGTTCTAGAGAACGTCCCTGTCCTTCTGAGAAGTGCCAAGCGTGTTGCAAAGCCTGAGTAATCAGTCTTTGTGGACTGGTAAGTTCTAGCCCTTCCTTATGGCAGTGAGGGAAACTGAGGCAAATGTTTACTGGATCTCCTTGTCAAACTGGTGACATAAATGAAGGATGAGGAGTGTCTTATCTGTGCTTTTATACCCCTCTTACTCACCCTGGTGATATAAATCTGGTAATTAAGATGTATCGTGAGAAGCACCTCTCCCATAGCTGTGGTGAGGAGAGGCACAGCACCTGTGAAACAAGGCAGAGCTCTGGCCTGATTTCTGCCTCTCAAACCTAGAGGTGAAATCGTGATTCCACTTGAATATCCTGCTCTCCATTTGCATCCCTTTGGAGCTGCTCCTCTAGGTTGGCAGCAGGAAACCCAACATATGTAAAGTAAGAACGGATGAGATCAATGGTATGAATGTGAATATATCCAAATTCAATCCAATTTTATCCTCCTAAACTAACACAAATGCTGTCCTCACTGTGGCTCATTTAAATAGCTGTGTTTGTGCTAGAGCAACACTCCTTGGTACACTCTCTGCTGCAAACCATCCCTTAGGAGAAAAGAAATCTCCCAATGTATAATGCAACATCCAGCATGGAGTGGATTCCAGCTTTAATATGCAATTCAAAGGCACATTTCTAGTCCATGGACTGATCAGCTCAGTGTAACTCACAGTTTGCAAGGATTATTGCTGAGGCAGGTTTAGCTATGGAATCACTATAAATGAGCCTGAGCGGCTGGAAGATAGAAAATAATACATTCCATTAGGCTGCAAGTGAAAAAAAATTGCCTGTATTGCTAGGCTAGGAGCTCAGCTAGTGAGAATCAGTCTGCAGTGGAGTGGTGTCCATGGGAGATCCAGCATGGAAATCACCAGAGGAGCTGCACCACGTTTACACTGGTGTCCATCAGAGACGAGACTGTTTGCTTCAAAGGGGGAACTGTCAACTCATTCCTTCTGAAAGAACCAAACCTTCACCCCAGGTTTAAGTTGTAGGAAAACAAGGAGAGTGTTTGCCTTGAGGGGCAAACTGTTCCTAAAAACCCTCCATAACCTTCAGTGTGGGTCAGAGCTGTCTCTGCAGCATCCCTTCTTGTCCAAATGCCTCTCAAATTGTCTCCCAGGCTGACAGCTCCCCCGTGCCATCTAGGAAGGAAGCAGGTAGGAAGACCTTGCTAGTCCAGAAACTAAATGAGAGTTTAGTGCAGGATGAGCAGCTGAACAGTTGGGAGAAAGAGGCAGGGAAAGGAGGAGGAGAGAAAAGAATTAAATCAGCACTGGCTTTCTAACCTAATAAGAAGCTTGGCGGGCCGAGGACATGACATACGATCGGGAGGATGAGAAGCAGTGTTCTTGGGTCACACCTGTGCTGTGGCTGTGAGTGACAGGGTGTTAAATTGGCACAGTCAGCTCCCAAGGAAGCTCTGACACTTCCCCTGATGACATATGCAGGACTGTTGTCCAAATGCCATGGGATAAACAGAGGAGGTGGGATGGTGAGGGTTTTTTTCAGCAGCCCCTCAGTCAGAGGTGGAAGGGTTCATCTGCTGCCCGTGCTTTTTGGGGTGCAGCATGCTCCCTTCTTCAGGTGTCTTGTGAAGATGGTGCAGATCTATTTCTGTCCTTCTGCTTGCACCAGTCCTGTCTTGATGCTTCACGAGGAGGAGCAGACGGCACAGCACGCCTGCTCTTCCTGTTGAAGATGTGAGTCACTGCCAGCAGGCCCAAGGCAGCTGCTGGGCTAGCAGGGAAGGTGGAGGCTGTGCCTTCTTGCCGTCCCATCTTCCCACATCCAGCTCAGGATATTTGCAGCCAAGATATTCCAGAGCTGTGACGTGGGCTGGGAAATGGGCTTTTCACAGCATCTCTGAGCATCGCAGCCCATCTGCAGCACCTGCAGGCCATGCTCTCCCTGGCAGCCCTCGCTGCTGCCCAGAGCTGTGAGGATGGTGAAGAAGAGCAGAAAATCCACCTCCTCATCAGCACTGGGGGCAGGGTGATGGGAACAAAGAGGTGCTTCTCCATGTGGATATAGGCTCTGTCGTATCTGAGAGATAGAGAGCTGTCTTCTGCTGCCATGGTGTCCAGGTAGCTTCCTGGGGAGGCAGGGATGCTCCCAAGGGTTGTCTTGCTGGGGAGGAAGGGAGAGGGGTTGTGGATTTCCCTCTATAGAAAAGAGGAATCGAATCTGTTCCTGCCGAGCATTGGTGCTTCCAACTCTCCTTTCAGAAAGGAATCACAGCTTTCCCCCAGCTCCTCAATTCTTGAACACCGCTCCCATGTCCTCCGCTACGAAGGTCACACAGCGAGGCTGCGGGGCCAGACTCTCTCCTGGTGTAACTTCCCTGATCTCCAGAAACAAAAAGTTAAAAGGATGGGTTTGAGTTTCTTGCTGTTGTGCTTTTTTTTTTTTTTTTTTTTCCCAAAGCAAGTTCCACTTAAGCCATGAGCTCAGATCAGCTCAGGTTTAGATGCCAGCATGCATCTGCATGTCTAGGCAGAGCTTCTCTGAGCTGAAAGCTTACAAAAACTGTGAACTAAGAGCATGTTCTGATTCGGTACTTACATTAGACACCAGTCCAAACTATTAACTGACAGCTGTGCTTTCCAGCTAGTGAGCAGGGGAGGCTTGGCTTAGCACGTTCACACCTCCCATCGGAACTGAGTCTGCTCTTTTGGTGGGCTCCTTAGCCTCTATGAAGCGTGTATTTCTTGTTGCTAACCAGATGAACAGATCTCAGCACCTTGTTGCTGCTTAATTGTGTGAATCAGGAAGAGCAAGACGAGCTTCTCCTCACGCCCTGGACGAGAAGGGCACAGCAGCAAAGTGAGTGTGAAAGGAGGGGTATCCCTAAAGAAGCTGTTATGCCACGAAGGCAGAAAACCACGCGGGTCCAGGCTGAGCTCTCCCAGCTCCCACTGGCTGCAAGTCCCACTCCTGTGGGACAACTGAGCTTCCACCACACCAGCATCACGTATTGATCATAAAAAGGGGTGCTGCACAGACAGCCCGCACGCATCCGTCGCTACTTTTTCATTACCTTTATAATTAAATTCCGATATTATGCCACGGTACTTCAGCCACTTTCATTACTTTCTTTATAGGCAGCAGCAGGAAAAAGCAATTACCGTACATCACGGCCTCGCCACAATAAATGTTCCAAGTTGATGGTGGGTTTTGCCTTTTTAGGGGACAAAGTGTGGAAGGAACCTCCTGCCCTGCAAAGCCAGAAGTGTGTCAAAGCTCCGGGCTGCAAGTTCAACAGCTGCAACTTGGCAGCAGGGAGAGGGGTGAGGAATCCGCGCCTGGAGGGGTTGCAGCTGGCCGGGAATTACGCTCCTTTCTCCTCATAAACGCCCCTAAAAGCGTGAAGAAACCAGCGCCGCGTGGTCAGGGCCAGGCGAGCAGCGCTCGAGCCTCCTGCTTCGCTCCCAAGTGACGGGAGCGCTGGGCAGGTGACGGGGACCAGCCCCAGCTGCTGAGGCTGCTTTTGCCCTTCGCCTGCCCCACGTTTTGCCCCCCTCCCGGGACCAGCAGCAGCTCCCCCGGCCCCCCCAGGGCAGCGGGACCCGCCGCCTCCCGCTGGCGGCCGCGGGACGCCCCCTTCCCCCGCCCTCCCCAAGATGGCGCCGGCCCCGCCGCCCGCGCTCGCCCTTCCCAAAATGGCCGCCCCAGCGCGCCCCTCACCCGAGATGGCGCCCGCGCCTCCTTCCTCGCCCGGCGCTTCCGGCGGGGCCTGGTGTCCGCGGCGCGGCCATGGCGGAGCTGACGGACACGGAGCTCCGGAAGGAGCTGGTGGCGCTCGGTTACCGGCCGGGCCCCATCACCGCCACCACCCGCAAGGTCTACATCAAGAAGCTGGGCTGCCTGCGGGCCGAGGTGGCGGCGGCCAAGCGCACGGGGCGCGGCGCCCCAGCGAGCCCGGGCCGCGCCGCCGCCAGGCCGCAGCAGGCCTCGCCCTCCCGCCAGCGCTCCGGCTTCAACCCCCCCCTCGGGGCCGCCCGAGACAGTGAGGAGGAGGAGGAGGAGGATGAGGATGAGGAAGGGGGGAATCCGCCCGCGTCCCGCTGGGGGACGTCTGGGGAGGGAGACGGGCTGTCCTGGGGGGAGTCCCGGGGGTCCCCAGCGGGCCGGGGCGGGGGGTTGAGCGGCAGGGCTGAGGGAGGCCTGTCCCGGGACAGCGCCGGGGGGCTGAGCCCCTCGCTGCAGTGGGACACTTCCGTACAGAGAAGCGGGGGGTTCGGGGCTGGGCTGGGGTCGGCTCTGGATGGGCTGAAGGGGTTGAGCTCCCCCGCCCCGTGGGGCGCGTCCTCGGAGAGAAGCGGGGGGCTGGGAGGCGGGACGAAGCCGTCCCTGGAGCGGGGCGGGGGGCTGAGCCCCACGTCCGCGGAGAGGAGCAGGGGGCTCAGCGCCGGGCTGGGGTCCTCTCTGGATGGGTTTCGGGGGCCGGGCTCCTTGTCCCAGTGGTACTCGTCAGAGAGGAGTGAGGAGCTGGGCGCTGGGTCTGAGCCACCCCTGGATGGGTTTCGGGGCTCGGGCTCCTCGGTGCAGTGGGGGATGTCAACGGAGAGAAGCGGGGGGCTCAGCAGTGGGTTAAGGCCGTCCCTGGACAGGTTTCGGGGGTCGAACTCCACGTCCCAGTGGAGCACGTCTGTGGAGAGAGGTGGGGGGCTTGGCATCAGGGCAGGGACATCCCTGGATGGGGTTGGGAGGGCGAGCTCCACCTCCTCCTGGGGTATCTCCTCAGGCAGGAGCGGGGGGCTCAGCTCCAAACCCCTTTCCAGCGATGAGAGTGGGGGTCTGAAGTCCAGGAGCCATTGGGGTATATCAGGAGGAGGAATTGGGGGCCAGAGCTCCCAAGCTGAGTGGGAAACAGGAGGGGAAAGGAAGGGGCTCTCCTCTAACAGCTCCTGGAGGCAGGAAAGTGAGGTGACCCACTGGGGCACCTCGGCAGGCTCCGGGGGGTTGAGCTACCAGTTTGGGAGAGGGAAGGAGGACTCGGCTTCCAGCGTTCGGAAGGAGGCAGAGAGGGAGCTGAACCCCAGCAGCCGGGGAGGGGGGTTGATCCGGAGGTTCCCGTGGAGGGCGACGAGCGACGCAGGGCTGGCCGCGGGGAGCCGGTGGGAAGTGTCGGGAATGGGGCAGGGAATAACCTCCCGCACTCCCTTGTTGCGGTCAGCCCCCAAGCAGCAGACGGATGGAAAGGGCAAAGGCCTGGAGTACTACCTGTCCCAGTTCCTTTGCCTTGCCAGCTTCCTGCTGCTGCTGATTTTTCTGGGCATCCTGGTGGTGAAGATGATCGGGTCAGGCTGGCTTGACAGAAGAGAGGAGAACTGTATGTGCACCGGTTTAATCTTGGTTTTAAACTTTGTTCTTCACCTTTCTTCTCTGCTTTCCCTTTATTACTTCATTACTTATCATTGCTGTCACCTGAAATCTGCATCTGTCCCCATTTCCATCTCCCCTTGCCCGTGGGAAACCTTGTTTTGGGAAGGAAGTCGTGTGTGCTTTTTTTCAAATGAGCTTGGCCTTCAGTCCTTCAAAGCTGTGGGTTTTATGGGCAGTGACATTCCAGCTAGGCCAAGGATGTGTTTTATGAGTGTCCATCGTGTAACAAAATGTCTGTGTAATTGCCCACTGTGTGTTTTTAATGTTCACCTCCTCAAAGCAGCCCTTTGTGGCCTTTCTCCTGGCCGCGAGAGAAGGACAGTGGTTGAGTTGGTAATTCAGCACTTGAAATGGGGCAGAGCTTCAATGAGAAATGGAAAAGGCCTTCCCCAACACATGGTTTTTAAAGCTCCCCAGCTAGAGCAGGTGGAAATACCATCATTTGGTGGCTTTGAACTGAAAGAAGAAGGTGTTCGGGATGTGGTTGGGAAGGTGCAAGCCCTGAAATGTGCCTGGAAGTGTTAATGCACTTTGCTTGGGCTGGGAAAGCTGCTTCCTCAAAGTCAGAATAAAACTATCCAATGTCAGTGAATTTCTGGATTTTCTGCACCCTTTACAACTTCAGTATTTTGAATCCAATGGCATTTTGAAGCAAGAAATCGTGCAGCACAGCTGCATGTTCCTTAAATTCTCAGGTAGTTATGGTGACTGAGATTCTCCTGCATGCTGGATGGGTGGCTGGTGTGCATCCAGTTGCCAGGGCAGGAGGGAGCTGTTAAACCAGAGGCCATGAGCTGCAGAGCTAACAGCTCCAACTGAAATAAATCCCCTGCTTTTGCCTTGAGGAGGCTTGATTTAAATCCCTGTTACCACTGTGATATTTCAGGTGACCCTGGCGTGCAGCGAATGGCATTACTAGACTGTAAAAGAGGAGGTGAGGCAGTGCATAGTAAAGGAACATGAAACAGCTGCTTAAACAGGAGCTGTTAAAACATTCAGACCCACTTTTTACTGTTCAGCTGAACGCTGTTCATCACTTGCACCCGTTTTATTTGTTTTGCTTTCAGTGCTGCCTACCAAAGCAAGCACTTTGTGCTTTTTGCATGGCAAGGTACTGTGCAGAGTGAGATTAAGAAGAGCAGAATCAGCCTTGAAAGCAGAGCCTTCTTTTAAAGAAGATAATTACTTTCTTGATCAAAGCTCTTGTTTTACAGCCAGCTAACTCTCCCTCCCCTTTTCTCGTAGTTAATCTCTTGCCAGTGGATTGTGACAAAAGGAAGGATGATGTAAGCATTTATTTATTTATCTTCCAGTATTGTGGGTTGGGGATTCTCCCAGAAGAGTAATTATTCTAGGTAACTTCCACTGATATCAGCATCACTGTAAAATTAATATTTCTATCGTTTTACAGAAAAATTGTGATTTGATGAGTTGGAATTAATGGGCCAGATTAAGTTGGGGCTGTACATGAGACTCCAAAAGATAAAAATTTAAATTCCCAATTATGTGAATCATTTTCTTTAATACAAGTGGTATCAGTTTGCAGTAAAGCTGTGTTCAGCTTTAACAGTGTAAGATTTAATCCAGCTAATTCCCTGAATTCCATCATAAAGTGTTTGTAGAGCCCTGTTTCTTTTCTCAAAGTGTATGAGGAAGAGAGAGGAGATGTGTTGGATTCAGAGTGATGGGTGGTCTCCTGTGATGTTCTGGAGACCAGGAATCCATCTGTGGTTGGTCAGAGGGGGTGTCTGGGGGTGCAGTCTGGGGTGGGTGAGTTGGTGGCACTTCCAGAGGATGCCCCACCTTGCTTGTGAATCAGAAACTGTAGATGTTTGCTGCAGAGGTGTTTAATTTGAACTAGCTGTGCATGACTGACCCAAACACTCCACAGCTGGCGTTTTGTTTGGGTATTTTTAGCTAGTTTGCTAGTTTAGCTGTTCACCTTTGTTACCTGTTTCTGCCTTGCAGTTCTGTCAAGCTAAAGAGAAGGATGTAGTGATAAACGTGCTGCACGAGTTGTATAACTACCTGTCTGTACAAGCTGGTAAGTTCCAATTTTCATTATAGAACTCTTCAGAGCATTCAGCAAACTGCTGGTCTCAGCTGTCTGGACACTTTTAACCTCAGTTTGAATAGAGGCGTTTGTGGAAGAGTCAGTTTGACTTGAAGAGCAATAGCCATGTAATAGAAAAACAGAAAAAGATGTGTTTATTTTTATTCTGAGTAGTGTGTAGCTAATGCACTCATATCACTGTGCTCTTGTGGAGTGCTCCTTATTTGCACTTGATATATTGAGAATCTGAGGTAGAAACATGGAGTTTTATGGTTCTTTTCTAGCAGCATCTTGAAATTGGCTCAAGACACTCAGAGCCAGTAAGTGTAAGATGATATGTTCTTACAAATGAAGTCAAAGCAACTTAAGAAATTGTCAGCTCTGCTGAAATGTGGCAGCTGATCATGGGAGAGCCTTTCTTTTTTTTTTCTCAGCACAGCTCCTCTTAGCTGAGGAGCTCACCAAGCACAGTGGTTCAGCCAGGCTCTTACTATGTATGAGCTAATCTGGTCCATCCCTGGTGTTTTGTGATGCAGAAGGCTGCTGGAAATTCAGTGGACTGTGTAAAAAGTTGTTCAGCAAGATATATAACGGTGTTCCTCAGCAGAAGTGCTTAAGCTCCAGTTCCTTGATTTCAGACCTCAGCAGGGCTCAAGCCTTTAGGTACTCAAGTTTCACATGGTTTCTAAATCTTTTTCAAATCAGACTTTGGCAGCATTTTCACCAGGTTTACACAGTCTCTCAGCACATTTGTTCAGTCAACTTTGGGAAGCAAGATTTAGAAGATACAGTTCCTTGCCAGCATTTCTTTGCCTGGCTGAAAGGTGGAGCTGTGATTTGTGCTCCTTAGAGGCATTTTTAATTCTGATCATTAACTCCAGCAACAGTTTTGGATACCTGATGGAAGGAGCCCCTCTGCAGAGTGTTGGGTCAGAGGGGTGGTTATGCACTCCGCAAGGAGGAGAGTCATTTTTTTTTTCCCCCTCATTCTGTGTTGAGTAGCAGAAGGTTTGATTGCCCTTATCCAACCTGTCTGCAGTGGCTGACCACTTTATTAATAGTCATAACCTTATCTGCCTACAGTATAAATCTTACCCTGCAATCATTTTGCCTAGAGCTATAGCTGATTTTAAAGGACAGCATTTCCAGCCAGTTCAGTGTATATTTCTGAACTTTTTGAGGTTGTTGTTTTTTTTTTCCAAAACGTTATTTCTGTTTGACTTTTTTTCTTTTTAACCAGGTAATTTTGAATGTGGAAACCCTGAGAATCTAAAAAGCAAATGCATTTGGGTTAATGAAGCAAAGGATCACGTGGTGGTGAGTAGGCTGTGAACAGCTATTGTTATAACGGTGCTTAGTCTCTTATAAGGCAATAAATAATAGATACTAAAGCAATTCACCATCTGTTTTCCTTCCTCATCCTGTTTTGATTCTCTGCCATCTCTCCAGCTTCCCCTTTGGCCAGTCCTGTTCTCAGCAGTTTTGTTTTTTTTTTTAAATAATCTTTCCCTACATCTCTGATTCAGCCCCTGTAAATCTTAACTTAATGGTTTGTTGTTTCACCATAGTCATCAGTCTTTTGAAACCAGAAATTTCCCTGGATTGAGGGCTGGGCAGAAGAAGGATTTTTCTATACCCCAAAGTGTCAGAAGACAGACTGCTTTGATCTAGCATTCCATTTCTTTCATGGTAAACTGTCAGTAAGATTATGTTGTATTTAGTGGTTAGTCTTAACAGTCTGGGATGGTGTTATTTTACAGAGTGCTTCATGCATCATCTACCACTGGCAGAAGACTTGAGTCCAGCCCTTCAGATTCAGTTTTCCTTCCTCCAGCCCTTCAGATTCAGTTTTCCTTCCTCCAGCTTGCAGACTTAGGATTAGAATTAACCTGGGGACAGACCCTATGGAATTAATTCCCCCACTAATGAAACAATATTTTTCAGTATTTTAAATGATTGTAGAACTGACCTTCTTAATGGATTCTTTTGCACAGAATATAACTGGTGGTTCCCCTCAGAAGTTTGAAGCTGCCCTGCACTGGGTACTGAACAGTAACAAGGATTTAGGAATATGGTGAGTGGAAGTTCTCTGTGCCAGAGGGACATGTCTCCCTGTTGGCTGAGAGATAATTTGACATCCTATAAGCTCCCATACCTCGTTAGATTTCAGAAGGTAGTCTGGGATTGGCTTTGTCAGTGCTTGCTGGGCAAACTTCCAAATGAGAAGGACAGCCCTGAAGCACAAACTGGCAATGAGCTCGTTCCCAGGGAGGCTGCTCCCAGGCTCTGCGCGGGGGGACATCGTGTTCACGGACGCGCTGTCTCGCAGGTGGGGCACGAGTCTGAGCTCAGGGCTGCCCTGTGGCCATCAGCAGTTGTGTTGTGCTTCCTCCAAGGCTTAGAAGTGATGGTCCTGGTCTCCTGCCCATGGTCCTGTGACTCCAGTACCCTTCTTGTACTTGCCCATAGAGTAATTTTCTTCCCAAGGTGACTTCCCTTCAGTCCTGTCGCTATAGACAGAGCTTCAGTGTTGTGTAGAACTGCAGCCTTTGACCAAAGGGTTTACTGGACAGCAGAGAAGTCTCTTTCAGCAGGCACCATCACACATGTTTGGGGGTCCTTGGGAGCAAGTCCTGATGAAGAGGAGAGGAAAATGGATTTAGAATGGTGTATTTTCTTTAGTGTCAGTTGCCTTTCTGGCAGAACACCCAGTGCATGTTAAAGTGAACAGCAGGGTGTTGGTCAGTCATTGGTGAGGCTTTTTTTCTCTTGGCTTTCTCAGCTAGGAGTCTCTTCAGGATGTGAGAAATAGCAGAAATACTGGGTTGTTCAGGTAAAAAAGATACACAATTCAGGCCATAACCTGGTGCAAGACTGTTACCCATAGTCCACAGACATCATTATCCTCCTCTGGGAACTGTGGGCTGCCTCCAGCCTGTCTTAACTGTGAAGTCTGAGATTTATTTGCATTCTAACGTTGCTAAATGTATCTCTGATTAAATAAATGGTAACAATAGTAACGCTGGAGTTGGTGGGAATTGCTGGTATGCATTCCCACTGCTCCATTTTTCTCTGGAAAACATTCCTGCAACTGCTGCTGTGATCTACGGATCAGGCAGCGCCTGCTGCTTCATTTGCTGGTGTGGGGCAAATTCCCAGGGCAGGTCAGGCTTTGTATGTGGGTTGGGATCAGATTGAGATGTTTATACAGGAGCTCTGCTCGTGTTGGGAGGCGTGTGATACAATATACTCCCATTTGTTAATTTTCCTAATTAACAGCTCTGCCGGACGGATCCACTTTCACGGAGTCTCCGTAACGTGCAGAAGGAGTGTTCAGGATGCTTAAAAACCTGCAGGTGGCATTTTTTTTAGCAAATGCTCCATGAGATGATTTTTCTAGGTGCTAGTCTGAGAGACAGAACTGAGAATGAGCTCTGCACTGGGTGATTCTGCTGCATATTTTAAATATTTTCATGGAATTTGGATTGTAAATAAGACAAGGGTGGGAAACAACTGTGTGTCTCCAGCTGCTCTAGAACCCAGTAACCAAATACAAGCTGTCCTGTGAGTTGTGCACTGATAAATTGAGAAAATGTCTTTCATAGAATCATGGAATGGTTTGGGTTGGAAGGGACCTTCAAGATCATCCAGTTCCAACCCCCTGCATGGGCAGGGACACCTCCCACCAGCCCAGGCTGCTCCAAGCCCCATCCAACCTGCCCTTCAACACTGCCAGGGATGGGGCAGCCACAGCTTCCCTGGGCAACCTGGGCCAGGGTCTCACCACCCTCACAGCAGAGCATTTCCTCCTCATCTCCAACCTCAATCTCCCTCCTCCAGTTTTAATCCATTCCCCCTCATCCCATCCCTCCCTGCCCTTGTCCCAAGCCCCTCCCCAGCTTTCCTGGAGCCCCTTCAGGCACTGGAAGCTGTTCTAAGGTCTCCCTGGAGCCTTCTCTTCTCCAAGCTGAACAACCCCAGCTCTCTCAGCCTGTCTTTGTCTAATGGGTTATTCATTACAAACCTAGAATGAATTAGTAGCTTAAAGAAATGAAAGCCCTTTTAGTCCAATTGCTCTGAACCTAATGGCTCTCACTTGGATTACCTGGTGCCTGTTGCCTTAAGGAACCCACATTAGTGTGGTTCTGTGTCTAAAGAAGTGAATTAAAAGCAGAGCAGGTACAAGGAGGTGGTTTTGCAGGAGGATGTGCTATTGATTTTGCCATGGATGCATTGCCAGGGTGTGTCTGCTCTGGCTGCAGATGCAGTTGATGCCTTGTCACTTTTCTAGCTAAACTGTTTGTGCTGGTCTGTGCTGAAGAAAACAGCACAACCTCCATGGACACTGGCAGCCTCCCTCAGCTGTTCTGTCTCTGCAATTGCTGATGAGTGACTCAGTAAACATTTCCATTTCTCTGTGCTGGGAGGTGGGAATCCAATTTAAAGTTTAATCTTCTGCATGCTGAGAGGTGCTGTCAAAGAGTCTGCAGAGGGAGACTTCAGTTTACCAGTGGGAGTTCCAGCTCTGCTGCCTTTTCTAAAGCCATATCCATTCCTTGCTAAGCAGCCAGTCCCAAAATGTTCTGGAAAGAGGAGCTGCAAGGATGGTGGTTTATTTCCTCTGTGGTGTACAGAAAGAGTTACTGCATCTGCAGTCTGTTGTTCTCTCTGTCTTGATTAAAGACTGCAGTTGGAGTGTCTGCTCTCTTCAGTGAAGATTTTCTGCCTCTTTCCATCAGGTTGAAAGGCAGAGACCTTTCAGAACCAGTTACCAAGGTGGAGGAAGTGTTCTGCCTGGAATCAGCCCATCCTCAGATGGGGCTCGGCTGCCGTTTCCGTCGGGCAGTGGTCACTGCCATTATGAACCTTTTCCTGTTTTTCTGGTGTAAGTCCTCAGTGTTGGTCACCAGCTGCTCCCCTTGCTAGCTGTAGAGATGAACCTGTGCCCACATGCCTTCTCCCAGCCATCTGAAATTACGAACAGAGGGGAAATAAATCTGCTGATGAGTTAATTTCTAATTAACCTTTGTTCTGGCAGCAAGGAGAGAGCTGTAGACCTGCTCTTGTGCTGTGAGTGCTTGAACACTTTTAAATCAGGAAGCTGATTAGCTCTCTGGGTATTCCTCAAGTACTCGTTGCTATGGTCTGCAAAATAAGTATGTTAACCTACATAAAAGGTTTTTTTCTTTCTTTTCTTGCAGTAAGCTGCAAAATCTTCTAGGCTTTTAAATAATGACTTGTAGCATTTCAGTGTTAGAGGTTTTATTGGAATGGTCTGTCATGCCCCAGCTGAGACAAGAGGTCTTTCTGAGCAAGGTGATAACAAGAGAAGAGTGTTGACTGGGAGAGTTTATAATCTAACCAGACAAGGTGGAGGTGAAAGGAGATAGTTATGTTTATTGTAGAGACTGAGATACTAAAGTTAGCTCCTATTGTAATGGGGGCATTTGTCAGTGCTAAACCTCCAGTGTAGATCTCCTGAATTTTGGGCTGGCACTGGAGCTGCAGGCTTTATTTCCTCAGCAAGCAGTGGAGCTTGACAGGCTTCCTAAGTGACTATTGTGGGGGAGGCCTCTAGCAGAGAAATAGCTCTGGGAGTTGGAGAATTGAAACCCTGTGGTTGTGCTGAGGTTTCTGGTGGTGCTAGTGGGGGAAACATCTATGATGGGGCCTTCCAGCCACCTCTCCCCACGTGCACTCTTGCTCTTCTGCTGCTGTCAGTGCTGGGGTGAGCAAAATGAATTGCTTGGATTCATTTCTGAGCAGGCCTGGGTGGCAGAGAGTAAGGGCTGCCTCTGGGAAGAGGCAGTATCAGAAATAAACCTGCTAGCATCCAGCAGGTACAGGACTGTCAGTTATTGGATTCTGTTTGGTTTTATTCTTCTAGGTCTGCTGACTCTCTGGGGGATCCTGCTCTTCCTTAGGTATCGCTGGCGGAAGATGGAGGAAGAGGAACAAGCCATGTATGACATGGTGAAGAAGATCATAGGTAGAATCCAGTAGCTGTGTAAATGCAGGTAGCCCTGTTCTTCTCTCTGCAATGTTGAGGTCTCTCACCCTTTGTCCTCCTGCCTTCCAGCTGTTGTCCAGGACCACTACAAGGAATGGGAACGGAATTTGGAGCGTTATCCCTACGTTGGCATTTTCCACGTTCGGGACAGTCTCATCCCTCCCCAGAGCAGGTGAGCTGGCTCCTTTGCATTCAGCAGGGCTGTCAGCACCATGTCACTCAGCTCAGCTAAAACCTGCAGCTCCAGGGGAACAGACCATGAGCAGACAATTGATGGGAAGCTGGACTGCAAGAAGAGTCAGTCTGGCCTTTCAGTTGAGGAAGGATTTTGACGTAACTCAGGCTGTGTCTTAACCTGCTGCAGATTAATGTGACAGTCCTGAGGCTGATACTTTGTGCAGTCACACAGGTGTATTGTCATTGTTCTGTCAAGCAGTAATTGGATTTTGTTTTGCTTGGGCATGGAGCATCTGATTTTCTCTCCTTCATCTAATGTGTGTAGGATGCTACCCCTTTTCTCAGCAGTCGTAGCTTATTCTCCAGACAGGTGCTGTGCTCTTCAGGACAAACCTCCTGAGGTGACTGGAATATTGGGAGGTTCTTCTGAAATGGTTGTGGATGTTGCTGCCTGGAAATTCACCAGTTCAGGCTGGGCAGCTTTGAAAGGGGGAGATACAATGTGAGATGGCTGGTCTTGCTGCTTTTTTGGAAAGGAGCTGTGGTCAAGGTAGTTGCTCCATGGGTGGTGGGGCCAGGAGCTGCAGCCTGGTTCTCAGTGGTTTTTGTACCACTTGCTCCATTTCTGCAGGAATGTTTCTTGTGTTTTGTTTAAATGGAGCTACTTTGTTCTCCTAAGGACACAGAACACTAGGTGTGCTGCAAGTCTTACACCTTCTCATCAATGGTCATGGTATCACTGGTAGGAAGAGGAGTTAATTCAGCTCTTTTGAACCCATCTCTCTGTGTGTGGTGCCCAGGATTACTAGACACTGATCCAAAACTGAGCTCCAGTTTGTCCTTGGTCTGAGCTCTCTCTGCATGCAGGAAGGGTGAGGGCAGTTTGCAAGTGGAGCCACTTCCATCATGCAAACTGAGCTTGAAATTCAGGGCAGTCACCAACTGCAGGTACCCACAGAGGGTCTCATCTTCCCTTCCCTCCCCAGACAGGACCTTTCTTTTCATGTCCTGGCCTGAAGTCACCTCTAAACCAGACTTCTGGTCTAATCTCCTGTTGTGTCTGCAAAGGGAACAGGAGGCAGCTAGCAGTGGTGTGATCAGCAGCCGCAATTGCTGCAAGCAGGAGAGGAGAATGAGGACATGATTCTCATTTCTTTTTGTTGCTGTTCCTCACAGGAAAAAAATGAAGAGGGTCTGGGAGAGAGCTGTGGACTTCCTGGCTTCAAATGAGTCACGGATTCAGACAGAGTCCCACAGGGTGGCAGGAGAGGACATGCTGGTGTGGAGATGGACTCAGCCTTCTTACGTCTCGGATTCGGAGCACTGAAGAGGAGCAGAAGCTGAGCAGCTGTTGCTGTGGACCTCTGCGAGGGGACAGTCCCTTCTCTGGTGGTGGGAAAGAGCAGGTCATGGTCCTGATCTTGTAGAGCTGGGGTTTGCACTTATCTGTTTGCTCTTCTTTCTGAAAATCTTCACGGACAAAAATTCAGGGCAATAACGTTGGCTTGGAAAGAAGATGGGCTTGAGCTGGTGGGAAGCTAGAATTGCACCAAAGTTAGTCTTCCAGCAGATATCTGGCTTCCATTGGAGAGCAAACCTGGAACAACTTTTTAAAAACAAACAAACAAAAGAAAACAACATACCTGATACTGAGGGATTTGGGATCTCTCTGGCAAAGGTGTTTTAAATTTGACCTCAATTCTGCAAAAGCCAACTGGTGGCAAGGTCCATCAGGGAATGTGTTTAAAGAAGATTTAACATTTCCCATGGAAACGTTAGGGTGGCAGTTAAGATGCATTTTGTTAGGATTTGTTTTTATTGGTACAGATGAAAGCACTTGCTGCTTCCTACTGAGGAAAATGTTGGTGTCAGCTTCACCCTTTCAAAATGGAGTGTGGGGGGGGAAATCAGGTGAGGGTATTCCTTGAGGGAGGGCAGTCTGAGGTGCCTTGGTGGTTTGGGTTGGGTTGGGTGGGATGGAGGAGTGGTTGTCACCCTGTTACATTCTTTTAAGTCTGCAGTCTGTGTGCTTTACCATTTATTTTTTTTTTTTGGGGGGGGGGGGTGGGGAATTTTGGGTGGAAAATAAAGGCTATAGGAAGCTTCCCAAAGTGCTTTCTGGTGGCTCCAGCCAAAGGGACTGCTTCGTGGGCTCCCACAGAGCAGCTTTGGGAAGGCTTTTGGAGCTGAATGTACATGTTTCTCCTGGGCAGCTGCAATGTGTGTGCTGTGTGTCAGAGCAGAGATGTGCCACGTGTGGGGTGGCAGCACAGGGATTGGTTGCCAAGGCCATGTTCCTGCAGCCTCACCACAGGTCCAAAGAGCCGTGATCAATTCTCTGCTGGCCCTACAGGCTTTGTATTTTGTATCTATAATCATTTGCTTACTTCAGTTCCTTTTTATGTCCAGCAAATGAATGTTTGTTCTAAAGAAAATAGCACCAGTGTGTGGCAGTTTAGGCTTAGGCAGAGATACTGCTGATCTGCTCTTCCCAGTGTTGGAAAGCAGATGTCCAGCTCTCCACTAAGGACTGCAGAGGCCCCTTCCCTACCTCCTGCTGTGCTCCTCAGCCAAAAGGAGTGGAGAGAGGAGGTGGCTTCAGGAACAAAACACAGGGAGGCCTTTCCCATTAAGTAGGAAATATCCTGCCTGGAGTTGACTCTTACCCCATAGTTTCTTTTTGGTTGCAAAGGTTGAGTGTTTGAACA
Organism: Apus apus; assembly: GCF_020740795.1. Lineage (NCBI taxonomy): Eukaryota > Metazoa > Chordata > Aves > Apodiformes > Apodidae > Apus > Apus apus. The sequence goes on from NC_067304.1 coordinate 3,161,747, forward strand.
GAAGAGGAGACTCAGCAGCTGTCTTAAGACAGTGGCCAGCTTCTTCCACTGGTAATAAAACAGAGGATAAGGTGAAGGCAGCCTTGATCCTTCCAAAAGGTTGTAACAAGATCTTCAACTGCTGCCATAGGAATTTTTGCAAACACCAGTGCCTACGTTCTTAAGCCTTTTTAAAGTATTTGTGGGGTTTGGGTTAGCTTTTTTTTTTTTTTAACAGTCCAAATCCAGAAGTGCAGAGTCAGTCATTGCAGTCATCTTTTTGTATTAAACTCGTTTTTGTAGAACAAATTTCCCTGGCTTGGTGCTGTTTGTATGTTCAATTTAGCTCTGTAAATCCATATATAAAATAAATTTATTACAAACAATTTGTTACCTTTATTTGTATTGAGGAGTCACAGATTGTCCCAAGGGCTTTTGCTCAGGCAGATCAAATAGATCCAGCTCCAGGGAACTCATGGTTTCTAAGAATGAGACTGAAAGTGGTGTGGAAATTGCAGGACAGCCTAATGAGACAACACGGATCCCTGTGACTCTGGGTGATCTCAGTGCAAGAGCCAGAGCCTCGAGTGTTTGGTTGCAAATTAAATCTGTTCTGGGAATAACTGACATGAAGTTGTGAAGAGCAGTTGCATTTCGCAGAGGCTGACAGCTGGGAGGGTTTGTGGGACTGTAAATATGAGTTCAGCAGGCTGAGCAGTGTTCCTGAGGCCTGTAATAAAGCAGTTATTTAAAGCAGGGAATGGTGCAATAACTGGTAACAGGGCTGGTGCCTCAGGCTGGGCATGTTCTGGACTTGTTCTCTGGAAGGCAGAAACCCTGGCTCTGCTCCAAGCTGCTGATCCTGGCTGTTGTAGCATCTTGAGGCCGTGGTTGCCTTGCCTGTCTTTTGGGATGTGATGTGAAGTGCCAGGTGATGGTGGAGGATGGAATGGATGTCCCTTCCTGCCTTGCCAGGCTGTTGCTTGTCACCGGACACGTCTCTTCCCTCCCTGTGTGCTGAGGGTTGGGTGGCTGTAAGCAAGTCTGCTACAGAGCACTGAAAGGAGGGATATTTATGGCAAGGAAAAAGGCAAAAAGTCAAGTTTTCGACTATTTACCAGCTCCCCAAGGTTTCCAAGGTTGCCTGGTGAGTAGAAGACAATTAAGCACATCATGCTGGCAAGTCTGAGTTGACTTCAGGCTCCATTTCATAGAATCATAGAATGGTTTGGGTTAGAAGGGACCTTAAAGATCACCCAGCCCCCTGCATGGGCAGGGACACTTCCCACTGGATTTTCCCCAAGTGTTTTCAGTTCCTCTGAGTGTCACTGAGCTCTTGCTACCCGAGTTTTAACTTCTTCAGAGTCTGCTCCTGAAACACACGAGCAGTCCATGACTCACTGTTGTGTCACTGCTGGGGACGCACTTGACTCACTTGTGTTTAGTTACAGGAATGTTTAATTGGTCTCATAACGTAGGTCTGATGACAAAGGGGAAGATCTCCACTGGCCCAGAAGGAGGTTGGCTCCAGGCCTGCTGTGGAAGTTTGTGGGAGCTGGTTACCTCCTCTGGCATCAAGTTGTTGCTAAGGTATGGGAACAAAGAGGAGTGCAAGGTTAAATCTCTCCTCTGAACCTGCATTCTTGTTCAGATGCTGTTACCCAGTCTAGGTTGCTAAGTTACAGCTGAAATATATTCAAGGTTAGGAAATAATCTTCAGTTTGCAGTAATCACATGTGCCAGAGGACGTTTGCTTTCAACCAAGCTGCTGTGGTGTTTCATGTCACAGTTTTCACCCCGTGTCCCTTCTTTCACTGGCTCTCTTGCCAGCAGAGCAGCCTGGTTTCATGCCACCCTCCCTGCCCAGCTCCTGCTGGCTCTGTACAAACTGTGTGGGTAACTCCTGTGCAACCAGCAGCTTTCCCAGAACCCCAGGTCCGTCCAAGGAAAAGGGATTGGTGGGTTCTTCATCCCCCTGCCCTGCTCCTTACAACTCGCTCCACCAGAGTTGATTAAATCCCCCTCCCACTTTCTTGCAAAGTATTTTCTGTGAATCAATTCCCCAGTGCTCAGCTGATAAAGCCATCACATCCCCTGGCTGGCAGGAAGGCAAACGTACCAACTAGGAATCTAAAATAAAATTTGCCCTTTATCTTTTCATTTCCTGCTTCCCTTTGAAGCCTTTCAGATGAAATGTTTTGTCTCCTGCTGACGTGACAGCTGATGTTGTGCCTTATTTATGGGGTGCAGAGTCAGGGCTTCGTGCCAGTTCTCCTGGAAAGATCAACATCAACTGGAGAGGCAGCAGCTCAGCCAGTGGGTCCTGCCCCCAGGTGCCTCCCTCTGGCATGGTCCCTGTCTGGAGCAATCACCTCCCAGTGCCTGCCCTGGGATTTCCACCTTGACTTCATTCAACCTGTGAATAATGAGCTCCAGGTAAGTGTTGCAAAAAGGGGTTTGTGCATGTTAATGAACAGACACCCCTGCTACAGGAGGCTGAGGGGAGACCTTGGTGCTCTCTACACCTTGGGGTGAAGTGTGGGTTGGTCTGTTCTCCCAAGTAACAAGTGATGGCACAAGAGGAAAGGGCCTCTAGTTGTGCCGGGGAGGTTTAGATTGGATATTAGGAACAATTTCTTCCCCAAAATGGTTCTCAGGCCCTGGCACAGGCTGCCCAAGGCAGGTGGAGTCCCCATCTCTGGAGGGATTCGAAAACCCTGTAGATGTGGTGCTGAGGGACACGGGTCAGGGGTGGCCTTGGCAGGGCTGGGGGAACGGTTGGACTGAATGATCTTAAAGCTCCTTTCCAACCAAAATGATTTGAGGATTCTACAGCAGAGTGAGGTGTGAGTCCCATCCCCACCTCCCTACCCCCTGGGGGCTGCCAGCCACTGCAGAGCAGACTCCAGCCCGGGGACCAGACCCCTGTGCTAACCCCAGAGCAGCACCTCCTTTCTGCAGAGACTCTTCTCTAGGGCTGGTGAGCTCTGGTTGCGAAGCCCACGGGTGAGGATGAGGAGACCCCAGTGGGTTGTGGAAGCCTTGCTTTGGCTTCCAGCTTGTCTTTCCCAGGGACAGAGCCCGGGCTGTGCTGCAGGAGCTCTCCGTGCTGTCCCTTCCCTGGCTCTTGGCAGAGCAGCAGCTCCCTGGGGACAAGCTCTGGGGTGGCAGGAGGACACTGGAGCCTCCGCTCATCTTCCCTTTGACAGAGGGGACCACCTGCCTGGGGTCACTGCATTGACCTGCTATAAGGCCAGACCCAATGTTTACATCCCAGCTCCTAAACAGCTCTTGGCATCCAAACAGCAACAGCAGAGAGAGGAGAACACCCACAGGGTGCTGTGGAGCTGCTGGCTGAGAGCCTGGCCCTGTGTCCCCTCCCCACGTGGCCTGGGCAGTTGTTGTTCTTTTCCCTCAGTGTCCATGGCAATCCCCACTCCCACAGCTTTATTCCAGCTCTCCCAAAGATATAAATGGAGTCCTTTAGTACACGAAGGGCCCTGCACAGGCCACAGCAGGATGATGCTCAGTGGTGCTGGGAGCAGGGCAGCCCTGGCTTGCTTGAGCCTTGGCTTCCTCTTTTATTCCCAACAACGTGTCCTGAGTCCCTGCCAGGCTGGGAGAGGTTTGGAGCCAGGATCCAGGCTGCAGCCTGCAGGCTAGCCAGGGGTACTAATATCTTCGTGCCTGTAATTAATGCCTAATTAGGATAATTTTAATACGAGGCAGGGTTGCTCTCCCCTCCGAGTGCTCTGCTCTTTACAAGAGGCTGAGAAATTGCCCCTGTGGCTGGTGGGCAGTGGGATCGGCTCAGCTGCCTGGGCAGGGAGCAGCTCCTGAGCTTGGGAATCCTCCCTGTGTGTGTTTTAACAGAGCAATAACTGCAAAGGACACACCTCCCAGCCCAGCTGTATGCCTGGCGTGAAAATGAGATTGTCCCAATCAACACGTGCATGAAAAATACATGTGGTCTCCAGCAGGATGGGCCTGTGCAGAGGAGGAAGGTGTGCTGGGGCTGAGCTGCAGCAACTGAGTACTGTGTGGGGCTCCCCAGGGACACAGGGCAAACCTGGGTGCTGGGTCCTGCCTCTCCCAGAGCCCGAGGGCCCCAGTCCTGGGCACTGATTTGTCAATGTGCTCCAGTTATCACTGGGGACTGGTCCAGGATGGGTGTCCCCTGGGTCCCCTTGTCCTGTGGGATGCCCAGATCCCCAGAATAATCTATGGGTCCTGTCTTCTTGAGATGCCCAGGGCTGGCATGGCACGTGCAAAGCCCCTGGCACTGCTGGAGAGGATGCCTGGCAGCAGGTCCTGGAAGGGGACACATGTTGTCCTTGACTCATTGGAGGAGACAGTTTGGCCTTGGCAGGAAGCTCCCTGGGAAATTTCCATTCCCTCACCAGTCCCAAAGCACCAAGGTGTCGTTTTTCCCTGTCTGGGGCTGCTGGCAGGGTCAGGGCTGGGTGGGGGAAGCTCTGCTCCCTGCTCCCCAGCTTTGGGCAAACCCCAGTCTCACCCTGTGCCTCGTTCCCCCTCACCATCAATACTTTTCCTTGCCAAAAAGCCTGGGTCTGCCCGGCAGCATCCCAGCCCCCTTGCCCTGTGCCCATCACCCCAGCATTTTCCACCCCTGTAGGGAGCACAGAGCCAGTGGGTTTCCTTTCTGGGAGCTCTGGGAAGCTGGTGTTGGTCCCACTCCCACCTCCAGCCCCCTGCTCTCTCCTGTGGGGCTGGGACAAACCAGGGGCTTTTGCAAGCAGGTGGAGAACAGACTGGGGAAAACAAGTCATTTTCCCAGAGAGATGATTGCACAAGGGAGCCAGAGTGTGGCCACGTTTTCTGGAAAGCCTGACAACATGGCCAGTGTCTTCTCCCTCCTTCCATAACCCTCTTGCTTTGTTTTCCTTTAACACCCAGGGGTGTTTCTCCCCCCCCAAGGCTCAGCTGTCAGCTGGACATACCAGGCACTTGGCAGCACCAATGGCAGCTGTCAGGTGACAGCCCAAATGTCCATGGGCTCCCCCTGCCCCCTCATTTCTCCTACTCCAACCACACCAAGAAGCAGCAAGGAACCCAGAGCAGACAGGACCCCAAGCCCGTGGTCCCCCCGATCCTGGACCAGCCATTTACACCCAGCAGGTGAGCACCAGGGTGGCTTCTGCACCAGCTCTTGATTGTGGGGGGGAATGTTGTTAGGAAAGCTCCAAGCTGTGGCTTGTGGGCAGGGATGGGACCCAAGGGGACAAGTGGCACCCAGGGGGGTGGTGTGACCCTCAGGAGCAACCCGGGGGCTGCAAACAACCAGCCTGGTGGCTCTTGGTTCTCTGTCACCCTCCTGGCTTTGCTGGGAAGCACAGGGCTGCTCAGCATTGGGGCAGATGGTGTTTGGGGGCATGAAGGAGGGTTTTGGGGACTGGTGCCCTGGGATGTGGCTGCGCCGTGTCCCCGCTGCGCTGCTGGCAGCCCCACCCCAAAGGCACATCCCCATCTCCTGCTGGGAAGCCCAGCAACTCACCAGCCCCACTGCTGCCCCACACCAGCTCCCAGTGCCCAGGCCAGCCCCAGGGATGGGCAGGGGGCCCCACAGAACATCCCTCCCCACCACCCCTGCTGCTTCCTGCAAACAAATCCTTCCCTGCACCAAACTGCACCTGGGCACCTTCTCCCTGAGAGACCAGTCATTGACTTCACAAACATGTTTTTCTTTTGGGATGTAAAGATAGAAGAGCTGAGGGCATGGAAGGATTTCTGGTGGGGTGGTTGGAGCTGGGTTACTTGCCAAGAGCTGAGCTTTGCAGGGTGATGCCTGGCAATGATTTCTGACCTGGGCTGCAGTGAAGGGAAGAGCAGGAAGGGCAGATCTGAAGGTTCTCTGGGGGCTGCAGCCACTGCTGGGTCATGCAAACAGCCTGAGCCTGCTTTGGACCCTGCTGGGGTGGGCCCTGAGCTGGAGCTGGCAGGATTTTCCTTATGGCCAAGATGTTGTGGAGTTTGCAGTTGTGAACTTTGGAGGCACGAGGCCAAAGACTGAAGGGAAATGGGGCAACTGGGCTGTAAAAACCCCCACCTTGTCCTTGGGCTGGGCTGGGTGCAGGATCTGGCCTTCATTCCAGCTCCGGTACCAAGAGCTGTGGCCATGCAGATCTCTTCAAATTAACAGCTGTGTTCTTTCATTGCCTTTTAATACAGAAAAACACTAACGAGCAGCTCCTTGCAGTGCTTGAAACCTGACTTTGCAGCAGGGCTGGGGATGCTCTGGGAAGCCAGGTTGCCCAGAGAGGAAGGGACTGACCGTGATGCATGAGACTAAGAACATGGTCCAGTGCTGACAGAGCACTTGTTTTAAAAGTTATTTTGCTTTTTAATATTCCAAAGTATTTCTGCTAAGGAAACCCCAGCTCTTTATTCCTCCCAGGGCTGGGTTGTTTGTGTTTTGCCCCAAGTAAAAACTCCCCCCCCCAACCATGGCTCTGCTTGGGACAGAGTGGAGCAGGCACTAACTAAAGAGTAGAGAATTTAATCTGCTGGATTTCTTTTTGGCTGTGTTTAGCATTGGGAATAAATAACCTGTTCAGCTCAGAGACTTTTGACATTTGGTCCTAAATGAGGCCAGGGTGGGAGGTAATGGTACCTGACCACTCATGGCCCTGCAGGCCCAGCAGAGATGCTTGTTTGCAGATACTTTAAATTATAATGACCTTTTTTTTTTTTTTAAACTTTCTGGAGAGGGGAGTTCTCTACACAGGGAATTATTCTCCTTCCCCAATATTTTCTGACTCATCCTTACCTGCAATGTCTGGTATGCCACTTCCCCTCCCCCCCCCCTCCTTTTAATTTACTTATTTTTTTTTTATTTTTTAGCTAGAGGAAAAATATTCAAGGTTTCTGGTTTTTGAGGATCCAGATTTATCTGTAATTCCGTGTATTTTTAGTGACGTAAATATCTTCTGGCATTCACAATAACTCGAGGAGTCAGGAGTTATTTATTTCAAGGGTGTCTTTTTTTTTTTTTCTCCAGAGGAGCTCAGAGCAGCTCAGGAGGTGTTTGCAGCAACATTTCTCTGCTCCCAATGGCTGAGCTGCTTCAGAACCCAAACGAAATAGAAAGAGCCCCTTTCTTCTTCCTGCAAATCTGGCTGAAGAGAAAACTAACCAGAGTCTGATCAAATGGTGGGGTGGGTTGGTTGGTTGGTTGGTGTTTTTTTGCCCCCCCCCCCAACTCACTTCACATGCCAGGCTTGCCAGGACTGTAGGTGTGTTACAGCAGCCAAGTTCCAGCCTTGGACTGTCTCTGAAGCAATAAATACTGGATTGAAGTCGTGTTGCACTCTCTGATCCAAAGAGGTGTTGTGACAAATCAAGTGGGGTTTTTTTTGCTTTTCTCCTTTTCTTGTGTTTTATTTGCAGTAGAGAGGGGGGGAAACCCCCACCAGCCCCCACCAAACCTGCAACTTTTCAGGGAGAAAACCTCTTTCAAAGCTGCAGCAACTTAACACAATGCTAAATGCTTTTCTGAACTTGTAGAAAAGCTCTGAAGAGCTTCTTGCTTGCTTTCTTCCCTGGCTAAAAAGCACTCAGGGAAACGTCCTGGCTTTGTTCCCTCCCCTGGGTACAGGCTGGTAATTGTGGAGGAGAAATTCCTTTCCAAAGGTGATGAAAGAATAGAAAAAAGGGGAGAGGGGGGGAGGAAAAAACCCAACAAAAAAAACAAAACCACCTTGAGGGGAAGGTAAAGGAGCTGCTCGGTGTGTTGTGGAGGTTGGAGTGTTTCTTCTCTGCCACCAACCCCCTTCTTCCCACGCCTCGGGGTTTAACTGCAGGAGGGGGAGCAGGAGCAGCAGAGCTTGGGCTTCGTGCTGCAGGAGGAGGAACCTGCTGGATGTCAGTGGTGAAAAGTTCCCAGGTCGGGCTGTAAGTCTGCTGAGCTGCAGGGAGCTGCCCCGGGTGGAAGTTCCAGCTCTATTCCTGGGGTCAGCAGGGAGGTGCTACAGGTGCCACCATCTCCTGTGCTCCTTGGTGTCTCCTGGTGCAGGAGGGGGTGATGGTGCTGTCCTGGTCCTGGCAAGGCTTGGGGTTGGCAGAGGTGGTGTCACTCCACACATCCTGGAGGCTTTGCTGGAGAGAAGTGGATCTTCCCAAGATGATTTTATTGACTGCTCCGGGTTTCTTCTGGCAACAATAGGATGCAAATCTCCCCAAGCTGTGCTGGAGGGACAGGGAGAAAGTCACCCCTGCTCCCAGGGGCAGGCAAAACAGGGCTCTGCACACCCTTTTGGAGGGCTGCAGGAACGTGGAGCAGTTGTCTAAAGGATGATCCCTTTTAGTTTGGGATCCTCTGCTTTTACTGCCTCGATGGGATGATGCCAGGCTGCTTTCCCAGGCTAAGCTCAACTGCCTTCCTGTCTTTGTCAGTGGTTGTGGGATTCCCCTTCCCAATGTCCACCTGAGCAAGACCCACCCATGAGCTTCCTGCAAGGAACAAACTGAAGGGCTGGGTGTTGCTGGGTGCTTCTGAGATAAACCAAGGCAGCCCAGCACAGATGCAGGTCGTGCCTGTGCTTTTCCTCCCTTCCTGTTTTACAGCCGGGACTTGTTGCTGTCAAAAATCAAGGAGGAATTCATCTCAGGGGGATAAAATCAGGGATGGACCCGTTGCTGGATGCTCCCTCGGGCTGTAGCAGAGGGGAGAGCTTGGCTGTGATTGGCCTTGGTGCAGATTTGACACGTTCTCGGGCCACGTGTGGAGGAAACGCTTCTGCTGATGCTCTGGTGTTCAATGACAGGGAATGTCCCCAGGAGAGGTTTCTGCAGGAGATGCTGCTCAGCCCACCTGCAGTGCTGAGAGGGAAGGGGCTGCCCAGGGAGGTCATGGGAGGGGCTTTATTAATAAACCTCCTCTGCCAGGAATGTCCTATTTGGGCAGGACCAAAGCCCCTCGTTAGCACTGGCTGGGAAGGCAAAGTGGGGCAGGTTCACAGCAGGGGGTGGCATCAAAACTGTGTATTAATAACCTGTCGTTAGCAGCCTGAGGAATGCCCTGATCCAGCGGGTCTGACCAGGCCACCACGTGAACCTGATAGCTCTTCTCCATCACCCCTCTCTGTTTCCTTGGCCCCCCAGGTCTAAATCGGGTCCTTTCTGCGCTCCAGGCTGGAGCTCCTTGCCAGCCCCTGGGCACCTGAAGGTCTCATCCCACCCGTTGCTCCCAGGATGCTTGCGCAGGCTTTGCAGTGGCTTGTCCCTCCTTTCTCACACTTCTCCATGCCCTGTTTTGCAGACACCATTGCTGAAAACCCAGAGTGGGAGGTAACTGGCTCCTTCCTGCTCCCGAGCCCCCTTCACTGCTGCTACAGGAGAGTGGTTCCTCCCCCAAGCCCCCTGCCCAGCACCATGGTGGGGCAGAGCCCCAGAGGGCCCATGGAGGGCAGACCTGCTGTCCTGTTGGAGCCCTTCATCCACCAGGTTGGTGGCCACATGAGCATGATGAAGTACGATGAGCAGACAGTCTGCAAGCCCCTGGTCACGCAGGAGCTGAGCTTCTACGAGTCGCTGCCCTTGGCCATGAGGCAGTTCACCCCCCAGTACAAAGGTAAGGGGAGAGGCTGGGGAAGGAGCTGAGGGAGGGTGGTGTCACCAGGACTTGTCCTGAGGTTGGGACAAGGGCTGGTGGAACCAGGGAGGGACCGGGGCTGGGTGTGAGCTGTGGAGCCCCAACGCTTGGGCAGGTTGTGCTGAGCAAGGACAGTCCCTGGGTGAGAAGCCTGTGAAAGTGGGAGGGTTGCCTGGTTCTCTGTGGCTCGGGGGAGTCTGATGTCTCATATGTGTTGAGTGCTGGCTGGTGGCACCAGGAGATCCTCCCTCTGTCCATCCCCTTGCTGGTGAAATTGGTCTGTTCTTGAGGTGGGGGAAGGCACGGGCAGATGGAGGCTGAGAGCACGAACAGGATCCTTTCCTGAGGAGCTGAGAGCCTGGGCAGCACAGGAGCAGGACACAGAGGGTAGACTGAAAAACCACAGGACAAGGGGCAGGAGCAGGATGGGGTTTCCTTTCCCACCAGTGTTTGCTTTGAGGATTTTGCAGGCTGTGGTTGGGCTGATGGCACAGGAATGGCAGCACTGACTTAGGTGCAGGACAGCAGGGACTGGGGGAGCCTTGTGCAAAACAGCAGCCCCAAGATCTGACACGTGATGTATTTATTTGAGTTAGCATCCCCTGATAAGAAAGGTTTTCTGGACCCAGAGTAGGGCTGTTGGGGGCAGACAAGCTGCTGAGGGCAAAGGAAGGGTCAGGGTTGGCAGTAGCACAAGCTGAGGGACCATCATGAAATCCTGAGCCTGACAAACCAGCCCAGGGGTGTCACAAGCATCCCGTCAGCTGGGTGCTCCCCCCAGGGTTCTGGTCCTTGGAAAACCAGAGGCACAAACCAACTGAAGTTCTTGAGAATCCCATCCAGGCAGCTGTCCTGCCTCAGGTCAGACCAGGCTGGGAGAGTTGGGGTGTTCAGCCTGGAGAAGAGAAGGCTCCAGGGAGACCTTAGAGCACCTTCCAGGGCCTGAAGGGGCTCCAGGAAAGCTGGGGAGGGGCTTTTCATCAGAGAGGGCAGAAATAGGACAAGGGGTAATGGTTTTAAGCTGAAACAGGGGAGATTTAAGTTGGACATCAGGAAGAAATTATTCACCATGAGGGTGATGAGACCCTGGCCCAGGTTGCCCAGGGAAGCTGTGGCTGCCCCATCCCTGGCAGTGTTGAAGGGCAGGTTGGATGGGGCTTGGAGCAGCCTGGGCTGGTGGGAGGTGTCCCTGCCCATGCACGGAGGTTGGGACTGGGTGATCCTGAAAGTCTCTTCCAACCTTCACCAGCCTATGATTCTCTGGTTCCATGATTCCCCGGATGGGGCAGATCTTCCCTCCTGCCCCTCCACTCAGTGCCCCCATCACTGTCCAGTCCCCCCTGTCCCTAACTCTCCCTGCCCTGGACCCCTTTCCCAGCTGAATTTCTCAGCTGAGCTACTGAAAACCAGCCCTTGGTGCCTGTGGGGGTCCTGGCATTTTTTTTAAGCCATCCTCCCTCCCTTCTCTTCCTATTCCCTCCCCATTTCTGCTTTTACTGCCAGACCTTGTGCTGCTCATAAAGCTCCTGACCCTGGAATTTGGAGAGAGGCAAGAGGCTCAGCTGTCTCCTAAAAACCTAAAATATCTTTTGGTCCTTCAGTGTTACAGAAAAGAGCTCCAGGTGGCAGCCACAGCTTCCATGTGCTTCCAATCCAATCTCTCCCTTTCCCAGCAAGTCAGAGGCCTTTGCAGATTTATGGGATGACACTAAAAAGATGTTGAAGAAAGAAAACAAGTTTTCCTCTTGTTAATTTTCATCAGCAGGGGCCAGGGTTTGGTGCTGGAGAGCTGGGCCCTGCTCTGGATCTTCGTGAAATGGTCCCAGGTTACCAGTTCAGGGTTGGCCCAGTTATTAAAACCTTTTTATCTTCTTTTCCTCTTCCATTGCAAGTCCCAGTGAGTTTTGCAACGAGGGGTAATTAAATAGCAATCCCTCTCCAGTTTGGTATTGGGCACACACATTTTTTGGGGGGTCATTATTCTACTTAGATCTGTCCCAGCCCTGAATACCAGATGAATGAAAGAGGTGGAACAGTTTCCCAGGAGGGTGCTGGAAGGGATGAGCATCCCAGGGAACAATCCAGAGGTCTTCATCACCCCTTCACAATGTCCATGTTCCTCATCTCTATTCTTGGGGGTCTAGGGGGTTGGCTTGGGGACCATTATGATATGCTGACATTCTGGGCAGTGTTGATCAAATGTCACCATGCACATCTAACACCCAGTTAGCAGTTAAAAAAAAAAAACATGCCTGCAGCTCATTTAACCACTTCAGGTAGGTTGGTGACCAGCTCTGCCTCACCCCAACCCCTTGCAAACCTCTGTCTGTCCCAGCACAGCTTGTGAGGGGACACAAGGCTTGTTTTCAAGCCCAGTTCTGGTCAGACTCCTGTTGCACATGGCAGTGAAGAAATGCACTTGTAAATTTAAAAATAAACCCATGAGGGAAGAGCTGCATAGCAAAATGCTCCTGAGATCACTGGGATGCCATGAGCATGGTGACAGCACCCGTAAATACCCACTGGCTGCCTCACTGGTGCCAGGCAGGAGGGGGGTTGTGGCTTTGCTGGGACTAAAGGGACAAAAGAGACACATAGACAGGCTGAGGGAATTGGGGGTGCCTGGAGAAGAGAAGGCTCCAGGGAGACCTTGGAGCAGCTTCCAGTGCTTGAAGGGGCTCCAGAAAAGCTAGGGAGGGACTTGGGACAAGGGCAGGGAGGGATGGGATGAGGGGTGAGGGATTCAAACTGGAAGAGGGAGATTGAGGTGAGACATTAGGAAGAAATTCTTTGCTGTGAGGGTGGTGAGACCCTGGCCCAGGTTGCCCAGGGAAGCTGTGGCTGCCCCATCCCTGGCAGTGTTGAAGGGCAGGTTGGATGGGGCTTGGAGCAGCCTGGGCTGGTGGGAGGTGTCCCTGCCCATGCAGGGGGTTGGAACTGGATGATCTTGAAGGTCCCTTCCAACCTTCACCAGCCTATGATTCTATGGCAAGCACCTAAATCCATTTTTGCTCCCAGAGAGACGTTCTCTTCTTGCAACAGACAAGCAGCTCGTGTCACAGGTGTGTTCTGCACAACTGGGTCAGTTGCAGGACATTTGCAAAACACGCATGGAAGCACATCAGGGGGAAAAAGCCTTTTCAGGCTGAGGTGTAGGTTTCTGAAGGCAGTTTCCAGCTGGAAGGAGGGACAGGATCACATCCTCTTGCAATTGAACAGCTCATTCTCGCCTTTGAAAATCTCCCCGTTCATTTTCATATTAATGCAAGATCCTGAAGCACTCTTAGCTTCACACTATCTAGAACGTTTTTTGGGGCCAGATTGTCAGCACTATGTAAATCAGCCCAGCTCCATTGACTTGCAGATATAGAACTGGGACAGTTTTTAAGGTTACAGGCTGCTCCAGCACCACAGCAGTGGTGGAGAACTAGATTTGGAATCCAGGACTCTGTTTGCCTCCCAGTGACTTTTTTAAAAATAAAAAGGCTTTGATTTAGGCAAAAGATACTCTGGCTTCTTTTTTTTTTTTTTGCCTCCCTCCCCTGAACATTCTTTTACCTCCCTCCCCTGAAAATTCAAAGCAGGCAGCTGAGCTGATCGGAATTTCTCTTGCTCTCAGGTATCTGAGATATGGATTTTTTTATACAAAAGGGACACAGTGAAAGATCAGCTGGGTAAGGCTGGAGAAAAACAGAGCTCAGCAGCACCAGGAGCAAAGGACTGAGATAGCTAAACATATTACTTGCCCCCTAATTAAGGTTCGCAGCCCTCCCAGCTCCCTTGGCAGAGCAGCCTATGTCTGTTCCTCCTCCACTGCAGTGCAAAATGAGCTGATTGAATGGAGCCTGCCATGGCTGCTTGGATTGATGCTGAATTTACATCAAAAGGGAGCAGAAACGGTGGCTGAGCTGTATGGAGGGTGGGAGGGAAGCTGGGAGGGAGGTTATGGGGTGCAGGAGCCAGGAGGAAGGAGCACCCCCAGGTTAACAGGGGGTTCAGGTGGAAACCTCCCTCAGTCAGGACAACTCAGCAGGCAGGACTCTGTGCACAGAGGGAGGGCACATCCTCGTGTCTGTGTTTGCTTTCTCTAATCTCACTTCAGATGGAGAGAAAGGAGGTTGTGTATTTATTTGCTTTGGCAAACGTGCTTGGGAGAGCAGAGCTGCCTTGTTTGTCGAGCTGCTGAAACGCACCTCCCTGCGGTGCCCAACAGCCCCAGCGAGGATGCCCTGGGGACACTTGGGTAACACTCAGCCCCACATGTTGTTAACAGGGGGGGGAAATCTTCCCAAAGAGTTTTGCTGGTCCACCAGCCTTGGCCATCCTCTTTTGGCTCTGCCTGACTTGAAAGCAGCAGGGAATTGCTGCGGGCGACTCATGTGGCCGATGTCCCTGCCGAGCCCCGAGAGGTGATGCTCTAAAAATGCCTCTGCTGCCTGGGGGGGGGGGGCTGAGACAGCCCTGACAGCCCCGCAGGAGCAGAACAGCCCTTATCAGCCTTTCCCAGAAAGGTCAGAGCTGTCTGGTTTCAGAACCATGGCCATTCCTGCTCTGTCATTTGAGACGTGTCATTGAGCAGCCGTGGCCGGGGTGGGCTGAGCTGGGGCTCCCTACGTGACAGGCCGAGTGGCATCTGAGTCCTGTGATTCCTCTTGGAGTCAGGGGAAGCTGCAGGGCAGAAGTACACAATGGTGTTCTAAGCACTGAGGGTGGAAAATCATAATCCCTGGGCACGCTCATGTTCCTCCTCGTGCATGAACACCGGACATTTTGAGGTTCTGGTTTCCCCTTTTGGCCATTTGGGGTGCTAGTCCTTGGAGTCTGGGGAAGGACACGAGCAGGATGATGAATGGGAATCACATACCAGCCTCTTGCTCCTGGGGGCTCTCCAATTCAAGGGAGCAGTTGGCCTGCAGGTTGTCTTTGGAAAATTCCTAGTGTCCAACCCTCCCTTTGCTTCCTGCCAATGAAAAGTGTTTCCAACCTTGGCCTGTCTTAAAAAGTGAGACTTAAACCCCTTGTCATAAGTAAGCCAGGAGCTCCAGGTCCAACGGGAGGGTTTTTGTTGGGTCATTTGCAGCTTAGCAGAGCCTGGAGGGACAGAGGATAAAGGAACATGATGTTCAGAGGAGGCAGGATTCCAGCTGAGCCTTGGGAGGGAGGATCACTAGAAAAGCCTGTGGTTGTTTTCCAGTCCAGGGTGTTTATTGAACCTCAGATCAGAGTGGGGTCAGTGTCAGAGGCCACTAAAACACAAGGAGGCAACTGTCCTGCTAAGCACCAGCCCTCTCAGGAAGGCTGGACCACCTTGGGCTGGTGCAGATTGGCCAAGCCTGTGTAGTAACCCACAGGTCCATCTCATTCTAGTCTGTTTTTTTCTCCCCAGGCGTTGTGTCTGTGCACCTCAAGAAGGACAGCCTTGGCAACCTGACCCTGCTGGCCAGCCCCAGCCTGCAGCCTGAGGGCTGTGGCCTCCTGGACAAAGCCATTGGGGACTCCTCAGTGACAATCTGGCACAAGTGCTCCTGGGCTGCCAGCACCAGCACGGAGCACACGCTCCACAGGTGGAGTCACTCACAGCTCACCAAGACCTTCAAGGACAGGTGAGGTTCTGTTGCTCCCTGCAAACCTCCTCCTGGGCCTCACCCCCTGCCTTGGGCAGGGTCTGACCAGGCTGGTTTGGGTGGCACCACTCCTGGTTTAAGGCAAAATAAGCCACAACAATGTCCAGCCAAAGTGAAGAAAAGCAAAGCCCAGCTTGGTGGCTTCATGGATCATCTCTTCCCCGGCCTGTGGATGGAGTGGGGCAGATCTGGCTATTGCTGAGATGCTGGTGCTCAAATAGGTGCCCCAAACTCTGCATTAAACCTCTTCCCTCAGCTCTCCAAAAGGAGCAGAGGTCCCATGAGAACAGCCACCAAACCCACAGCACCGACACCCTGCTGCTGGTGACCAGCCAGGAGCAGCAGCCTGGGGGTATTTCCATCCTGTCCTCACCCCAGGGGGGAGCAGCCTCTGAAAGGCATCGTTGTGCTTTGCAAACACGACCTAAGGGCTTGCAGAAGTTTTCTGAAGGCATCTTTCACCTCCAAGTGGTTCAGGAAAGACCTAGGTCAGCTCTGGCTGAAGGGTGCAGTGCTGCTGCCACCCAACCCCAGGGTGATGGGACTTAGGGGTTTTGGATGAGTGAGATCAAGGGAATGACCCTCCAAGGGGAGCAAACCTCATCATTCCCTCCCCTTTGGAAGCCAGCCCCTCTAAATTGGGAATCACTCCTATTGTTGGATAATTTCTGCCCATTAGGTAGGTAAAGAGAGATTCCTGGTCACTGGTGCAATGAATGGGGCTTTTCAGAGGAGCTGAGCACACTTTGAAATTAAAGTGAAAGAAAATATTGGCACCCAGCAATTGCTGCCTTTCTGAAAACTACTTTTATGGTGTAACAAAGGGTCTCCACAGGTTGGATGGGATGATTAAATTTCCTTTTTAGAGCCCCTGAAAAGTCACCTTACCAAGTTCGAGGCTCTACAAAAAAAGGAAGGGAGGGAATATTCTTTTCTGGAGCTTTTAAACCAAACGTGTTCTTTTGTGTGTTTTGTCTAGCTGCCCGGGGAAGATGCTCTTGAGGACAGACCTTCAGTACCACAAAGATTCACTTTTGGAAGATGCAAAAGGAAAGCAGCCAGAAAGAAACAGCTACAACCCCTGGGGACTGCACTGTCACAGGCAGCACCTGAACCGCATGTCCTCCAAGCACAACGAGAACAAACTTCATCGTATCCTTTTCCCTCCCTTCCCTCCAGCACAGCCTTGGCTCCAAAGACCAGCTCATAATCAAGGAATGTTTTATTGGAGGGGGTGGGGTATGCACCCCTCCTCTGCCCAGTGCCTGGGAAAACAGTGAATGTAGTTGCTCTGTTATCTTCTCCCTCTGTTCAGTTGGACTAGACGGTCAGTGAATGTCCCTTTGAATGGGAATATTCCAGTCATAGAATCAACAAACCATGGGATGGTTTGGGTTGGAAGGGACCTTAAAGATCACCCAGTCCCACCCCTGCATGGGCAGGGACACCTCCCACCAGCCCAGGTTGCTCCAAGCCCCATCCAACCTGCCCTTCAACACTGCCAGGGATGGGGCAGCCACAGCTTCTCTGGGCAGCCTGTTCCAGGGTCTCACCACCCTCACAGCAAAGAATTCCCTCCTCATGTCCAACCTCAATCTCCCTCTTCCAGTTTGAATCCCTCAACCCTTGTCCTCTCCCTCCCTGCCCTTGTCCCAAGCCCCTCCCCAGCTTTCCTGGAGCCCCTTCAGGCACTGGAAGGTGCTCTAAGGTCTCCCTGGAGCCTTTTCCTCTCCCAGCCTGCCTCCAGAGCAGAGCTGCTCCTAGTCTAGTCTAAAAAAAATAATAAGAAAAATAATAATAAAAAAAGGTATTCAGAGGAAGTGAAGGATTCCCTTGGCATAAATTTAAAACCACAACTATGTAGGAATTAGCAGCTGCCTCACCTTTTATTTTGCTATTACACTTCATTACCCACCAGTCACGCGAGTAACACAGTTTAACAACTTCCCCCACACCCACTGGGCTGAGCACAGCACCCAGGCAGGGTGTTGGATGGACAGCCTGGGGCTGTCGAGTCACTGGAGAATGGAGCTGGTGGTGCTTTAATTGGTAGGACTGTACTCCAGTAAATTAACTGCAATTGGCAGCAAGGGGCCTATAGCAATGACATGTTGGTAAAATGAGCTCAGAAAGTCTCATTACAGTTGTGAGCTATTATGGAGAGCGTCAGCAGTTGCTCTGATTTAAGACCTCTTTCCATTAGAAGCTCAAAGTATTGAGTTTCCCTTAACTCATGGTCAGAGTTTCTATTGCTTGAAAATGTGGTATCCAAATACAACTATCCCTGCATCCTGGATTTAAAGATGGGAACCAGGCAGCATGGAGATGATGCCTCAGAGGAGAAGAAAGCCCGGCACATCAAGAAGTGTGAACAGAGCACCTCGGCTTCCCTGGGCGTCCGGATCTGTGGGATGCAGGTAAGATGGAGCCCTGGTCCTCTGGGGGTTTGTCCCATACACAGCTGGAAACCAGGCTGGAAATGTGGAGGAGCTTGGTCTTTTGGTGGTGTAAATAGAAGCAGTTTCATTCTGGCCTCCCATCAAATCTAGGTTGTAAGAACTGGATGCTTGTCCTCAAACAGGAGAGGATGAGTAGGGAAGAGTAGGGAATATGGCACATGCAGAGTGAGCCTTTGCCCCAGCAAAGATGATCTGAGGGCTGGAGCAGCTCTGCTCTAGGGACAGGCTGGGAGAGTTGGGGTGTTCAGCCTGGAGAAGAGAAGGCTCCAGGGAGACCTTAGAGCACCTTCCAGTGCCTGAAGGGGCTGCAGGAAAGCTGGGGAGGGATTTGGGACAAGGGCAGGGAGGGAGAGGACAAGGGGTGAGGGATTCAAACTGGAAGAGGGAGCTTGAGGTTGGACATGAGGAGGAAATTCTTCCCTGTGAGGGTGGTGAGACCCTGGCCCAGGTTACTCAGGGAAGCTGTGGCTGCCCCATCCCTGGAAGAGTAATTATCACCCACACATCACCTATTGTAAGAAGGTCCAGAGCTGGGAAATTCCTGCACTGCTGCAAACTCCTACCACAGCCAGAGGGCAAACCCTGTAAATCCCTAGTGACACGGCCATGACTTCCAGCTATTTGGGTTCCACAAAGGGGTGATTTATGGCAGCACAACAAGAACCTGCACTAGTGGTTTAAACTGAATAGTTTAAGTCTCCAGAAAAGCCAGGAGGTGGGATGCACTGAGGAGCCTGCAGTGCATTGGTGGGTACTGCTCAGCTGCAGAGGATTTGTGCCCCGTTCCTCAGCTTGGGTCTGAACTTCTTAGATGAGGGTAGAGACCAGAGCTTTGGGAAAACTGAACAATTGTTTCTGTCTTTCCTCAAGGTTTACCAAGCAGACACTGGCCATTTTCTCTGCAAGGACAAGTACTATGGCAGGAAACTCTCCCCAGAGGGGTTCAGACAAACCTTGCGCCAGTTCCTGTGCAACGGCAACCACCTCCGGACCGACCTGCTGGAGCCCATCATCCTGAGGCTGAAGGCCCTGCTGGCTGTTATTAGGAAGCAAAGCTCTTACAGGTTCTACTCCAGCTCACTTCTCATCATTTATGACGGACAGGAGCAGAAGGAGAACCCAGCACCCTTGGATAATCACCTTCACTTCCAAAAAACAAACTGTACCCCGCCGCACGGCACCTCCCCCCCCAGAGTCGACGTCCGCATGATAGACTTTGCCCACACCACTTTTAAAGGCTCCAAATCCTACCACACCACCCACGATGGGCCAGACCAGGGCTATATTTTCGGCCTGGAGAATCTCATCAAAATCCTGCAGAATATCTCAGAAGGAAAATGAGAAATCCTGTGAAACAGCTTGAATTTCCTAGTGACTGACGTAGCCCTGAGAAGCACCACCTTGGGTGGGTTGTCCAGATCCCTCCTGGCTGCTGGACACCATGTGCTTGGTTTGGAAGAGGAGCATGGACAGCTTGCTAGGGAAGTTGCAAAACAAAAAAATAAATGCTAGGTGCCATTACTGAGCTGAAGTGTAAAAAGCAGAGAGCTGAAAGAATCTCTTCTGCCTGCAATCAATCAGGAGATTTATTCTCCTTCCTTGTTTTCCCACTGTTCTTATTTGTGAGCCAAAGGGAAGAATTACTTGAGTCTTAATGATCAACCAGGACCTGCTCACCCCCAGGTTTGCAGCACCACTTTCAGCTCCTGCTCAACCTCAAAAGACATAAAGAACCCAAAGACATAAAAAGGGACAAAAAATGCCCACCCTGACGTTTCACCCGCAGGACTCTCGGGTGTTCTTTGGACCCTGTGGGTGTTGGGACACGGAGGTATAAATGCTGCAGAGGTTCTGCACTGCTGAAGGGGCAAAAGCAGAAGAAACCTCAGACCAAGAACTGGACCTTGCGAAGGTTTCATGTCCCTACAGGATTATAACAGGGCACATGTCAGAAATTTTCTAAGCGAGGTGCTCCGTAGGGGCTGGAAGTGCAAGAATGTGATGATTCTCTCAGATAGCAGTCACAAAAAACAGTCACATTGAGGTATTTTTTGCTTAAAGAAGTAATAAAGAAGCTAAAAAAAAAAGAAAAGAAAAAAGAAAAAAGAATGAAAAAAAGTGTGAGATTGAGTCAGGGAGTAGATATTAAAGGTCACCTAGAAATTCTTTTATAGAAACATTGCGTGTGTGTTTAGAAGACACAATAGCAAAAGGCTCAGAAATAATGTTTACAGCTTTTGTGGACAGATTTTATGATTAGAGCCACAATTCCTTCCTGCATGGTGTGGGAAACCTAGGAAGAGAAATCCTTACACAAGGAATAGAGCTACAGATCCCCGTTACGGGGGAGTGGGGATATAAATAAAATGGTCTAAGTATCTCTCACCTGTTCTCCACCTCTTTTTCACTTCCACAGCATCCTTAAGTTATGTCTTTTTGTCTAGGGCTGTATGTTTTGAAGAGAGCTGTTATTTCCACAGGTTTGAACACCAGATCTCAAGGGATGCCCCTTCACTTGTATTTTATTGCATGCAGCTGGTGAATGGCTACAATTTATAGCCAGAAAATTTCAGTCATCTGGCCCGGTCGCATTATTTTACTTGGCCTAAAATCCATCTGGGAAGACCTAATTATTTACTGGGTGTAATTCACAATGTTGCGTATTTCTTGCCCACAAACTCAGATGGCTACTGAAAACAAACCACAAGCCACCAACAGACTGATGGAGCTATCAGTTGTCTCGGCTCACAGGTGTGCCCTGTGGCCCTGCAATCAGGGCTAGTTGTGGCTGGTACCAGCTCTGCTGACAGGACTTACACAGACCCACCTCAGCCTCCTCAGCCCTGCTGAGCCTCTGGCCAGAAGGTGTCAGATCTGGGAATGGGTGACAAAAGGTCTGAGCAGGACATCAGCAGAGCAAAGCCCCCTCCTCCTGGAAGGAACACAGCGACCTGCTGCTTGCACAGACACCAAAGCAGGTCATTATCAAGCTTTTAACCATTTGCCTTCCAAAGAGGAACCTCACATACTCCACGTGGAGAAAGGGAAAAAGCAGCCAAGACTTTCTAGGTTTTAAGCCAGGCAGAAGGGTTAAGGTAGCTGTTCCATGCCACACTGCTGGCCCGGGTACCCGCCGTGCTGCAGGAGCAGGATCTCTCTGCCAGCTGCACAAAGCAGGACACTTGGCAAAGGTCTAGGAAGGGAAGGGGCAAAGCCAGGCTGCTCATCAGCTGCCTTTCGAAACCACAGGGTGGGCTGTGAGCCCCCCAGGGGTCCTCAAAGAGCTGGTGAAGAGCTGCTCTGCTCCCTGTGCTGTCCCCAGTCCCTCGCCCGTGGTGCACAGAGCCCGTCGACACACCCAGGGGAGGTATTTTGTCTTTATTTCTAGCCTGCAGAGTAGGGTGCTGGGCATCCAGCAGCTTCCAGGAAACAAGGAGGGTCTCATACACAAAACACCACCATGGGAGAAGCTACACAAACCTCACAACCCTGGTTCACTCACCACTCTGACCTGTACGGGTGCATTTCAGCTCGTGTTTACAATATGAAGCGGGGGGCCTGGCCGGCTGGTTCTCCCCAGCAATTTGGTTCTTACCAAAAGCAGCGCTGGGCGTGGGGGGGTGGGAGCGGCCTCTCGGGGCCCCCCTCAGACCCTCCTTGTCAGGGGGGTGAGAATCATAGAATCATAGAATCATAGGGGTTGGAAGGGACCTGGAAAGATCATCTAGTCCAACCCCCCCGCCAGAGCAGGGTGACCTAGAGCACATCACACAGGAAGGCGTCCAGGTGGGTTTTGAATGTCTGCAGAGAAGGAGACTCCACAGCCTCTCTGGGAGAGCTGAGGTGTCCTGTGTGCCTGGTGATGAAGGGTCTGGGGGGATGTCTGGATGCCTGAGGAGGAGCTGGCGGAGCTGGGGCCGAGGGGAGAGCCCCTGCCCCCGGGCAGGCCGTGAGGAGCCGGGGGGGCCGCTCAGCGGCCTCAACGAGGCGACGGCCCCGAGTCGCGCCAGGGGAGGCTGCGACGGGGCGTGAGGTAAAATTTCCCCGGCGGGTTTGTCAGGCGCGGGGGGGACGGCGCTGGAACCCCCGCCCCTGGAGGGACTCACGGGCCGTCCGGACGCGGTGCCGAGGGAGCTGCTGGCGGCGGGGCAGGCCCGGTCCCGCTCCCGCTCCTCCCGAGGCCCGGGCCGGGGGCAGGGCCGGGGCAGGGCCCGACCCGCTCCGCCCGAGCAGCCGCCGCAGGCCCCGCCTGGCCCCTCCGCGCCGCCGTCGGGCCCCGTGAGCGCGCGGCCATGGCGGGCGGGCGGTACCGGCGCTTCCTGCGGCTCTGCGAGGAGTGGCCGCTGGAGGAGACCAAGCGGCAGCGCGACCTGGGCGCGTTCCTGCGGCAGCGGGTGGCCCAGGCCTTCCGCGAGGGCGAGAACACACAGGTGAGGGCGAGAACACACAGGTGAGGGCGAGAACACACAGGTGAGGGCGAGAACACACAGGTGAGGGCGGGCCGGGCCGCGGCGGGGGCCGGGGGAGGAGGCCAAGCGGGGCCCGGGGCCCGTGTCGCCGCGTTCTGGGCACGGTTCGGTGCCGGCAGGGACGGGGTTTGGTGCCCCGGGGCCCTCCCTTCGCGGTTACCGCTCAGGTTGCGAGCGCCGTGAAACCCTCGCGGGTCTCGGGAGCCCCCTCGGGAGCCGCGGGGCTGCTCGGGGCCCGGGGCAGCCGCGCCCCTTATTCCTGGCGTGGGACGAGCCGCGCTGCCCGCCGGCTTCTTGCAGCCTGTGCTTTGCGAGCCCCGCGCCGGGGGCGGCGGGATGCGGGGCCTCCTGAGCTCGGCAGCGCCCTGCGGGGATCCGGGGAAGGCGGCTGCGCTGCTTCCCGCGCCGCTTCCGCGCCGTTTCCGCGCTGTTTCCGCGCTGCTTCCCGCGCTGTTTCCGCGCTGTTTCCGCGCTGTTTCCGCGCTGTTTCCGCGCCGCTTCCGCGCCGTTTCCGCGCTGTTTCCGCGCTGTTTCCGCGCTGCTTCCCGCGCTGTTTCCGCGCTGTTTCCGCGCTGTTTCCGCGCTGTTTCCGCGCTGTTTCCGCGCCGTTTCCGCGCTGCTGGGACGGCAGGGCCGTGTCTGGAGGCCGCAGTGAAACACAGTGTTCCTGGCTCCGTTAGGACGCGGTGGCTCCAGCGCCGGGTTCCCGCGGCAGCTGTAATTGCGTTGGGAGTTTAGGCTTTGGTGCTGAAATAAGTGAGAGGAGCTGATGCCTGATTTGGGCTTCAGACCTTTACAGGCTTGGAGGTGGTGATGTGGAACGCAAAGGTGCCCTCTCTTAGCATAAAAACGTGGTTCCAGACACGTGTTTTCTACTTCGAGAGGCCATTGTAGGCACCTCGTTCAATCCTGCTCACCAGAACACTCTGCAGACATTTCTGGGAGTGCTTGTTGCTTTTTCATGTGCCCAGGACAGCTGAGTGTGCTGCACCAATTGGCTGCAGGATCCCAAAGCTGCCACTCATCTTGAAAATCTAACTTGATGCCTGCAGCACTGATGTCAATTTGTATGTGTAAAGGCTTAATACAGCAAAGGGAAATGTACTGGCAGGCAGCAGGGGGAAAGTCTGAGGGAAGAGCTAGGACTGGAAAGGATCCTTTACCAGTCTAATGTCTGTTTTATTCACGTGGAATAAGATTTGCTGATTTAATGGGGTGTGTGTGAATAGTGTTTCTGCAGCCCGTTTAATGGCTATTCCTGCTGTCATTACTGAAACATTAGCAGGGGCACTGGGAATGTGGCTGCAGAGTGTGTTGAGCTGCAGATCACCTGCAGTGTGGTGGTGCTTGGCAGTCTGTCTGTCCCTGTTTCCTCTCTCCTGCAGCATCCATTACCTCTGGAACATGGAGAGCCTTTCCTTGCTTTCCATAGTTACCCCCCTCATGCTGAGCCTGGCCCCATGTCACAAGGACAGATGAGCTGTGGCATTTTACCCTGCCATGTTTCTGTTGATACTGTTGTTATTCCTGAGTTCATTTTCATCATTTATGTTTGATGTCAAGGGAGATGATTCTCCCCCTTTACTCAGCTTTGTGAGACCCCACCTGAAGAACTGTGTCCAGTTCTGGAGCCCCCAGTGTAAGAAGGACAATGAGCTCCTGGAAAGAGTCCAGAGGAGGCCACAAAGATGATGGGAGGGCTGGAGCAGCTCTGCTCTGGAGACAGGCTGGGAGAGTTGGGGTGTTCAGCCTGGAGAAGAGAAGGCTCCAGGGAGACCTTGGAGCACCTTCCAGTGCCTGAAGGGGCTCCAGAAAAGCTGGGGAGGGACTTGGGACAAGGGCAGGAGGGATGGGATGAGGGGGATGGATGAAAAGTGGAAGAGGGAGCTTGAGGTTGGACATGAGGAGGAAATTCTTTGCTGTGAGGGTGGTGAGACCCTGGCCCAGGTTGCCCAGGGAAGCTGTGCCTGCCCCATCCCTGGCAGTGTTGAAGGGCAGGTTGGATGGGGCTTGGAGCAACCTGGGCTGGTGGGAGATGTCCCTGCCCATGCAGGGGGCTGGGACTGGATGATCTTGAAGATCCCTTCACACCCAAACCATTCCATGGTTCTCTGATACTCCATCTCATCAAGCAGCAATGCTGAGTTCTGCTCTGGCCCTCTCTACAATATCAGACCAGGATGTTCCATCCACACAGAAATAGAAATGCATTTACCCCTCACAAGCTGCTCACTGTCTTTCATCCTGCTTTTTCCTTATCAATTTTAAGCTATTTTCAGCCTGCACTGGGGCTTTCTAACTTCCATCCTGGTAGGTTATCCTGTTGGATGCTTATAAAACATCCATAGAACAAAAACATCCATAGAATAAAACAGGTGGCCCAACTGGCCTTTGAGCTTGAAGTCTCTCAGAATTTCACAGCAGTGGCTGATATACATGAGAAGAAAACTGTCCAGTAGTATTTTTGTCACTGTGTATTCACAGCTGATCTGTCAGATCATTATTTAAGCAGAGTTGAAGGTCCAGGCAGGAAATCACACACCTCCTTGTTCTTTGTGGCCAAGCTGGTGAGAAGTGGAGGGGAAAGAAAACAGCATAGTGGGGGTCAGCAGCATCCTGCATGGCACTGAGAGGTCACCTGAGCTGCTCCTGGACTGTCCTTCTCACAGCTTGGCCACGAGGTGGGTTTAAAACAAGGTCTCTGTGGTACTTTGATCCCTTCCCAGATTGCTGACCCCGAGACCTGCGACAGGATGTACGAGAGCTTGGTCAGGATCCACACCAACTACTACAAGAACAAGGTGAGCTCTGGCATCAGCCATCCTGTCTCTGTTGGCAGGTGAGTGGCCACCTGCTGCAGTCTGCTCCCTGCTCCCAGGGGGTTCCTGGGAATGTCTGACAGATAAATAATGACCGGGGGGAGGCAGGACAACCTGGTGCCCTTGGTCACTCTGGGAAAGCTGCAGCCATCTGGGACATGTGTGGGCAATGCAGGCAGTTCTTGGTGTGGGTGAACTGAATTCTTGACTGAAAATGAGCTCAGGCTCCTCTGCATGGGGATGTTTTTGCCCGTTTTCACTACAAGTAACTTACTTTCTCTCTCTCTTTCCCAAAACTTTTCTTGTGGGTGAAGTATCCACGCCTGAAAGACACAAGCTTCACTGGAGTGACAGTGGAAGATTGCAAGATGATCCTAGCAACAGGTACCAGCACTGGGCTTGTTTTGAGAGTCAGTCAGTGCAGGAGATAAAGTACATTGTGGTGTTCACTGCACCAGTTCTGAAAACCTGTGACTGACAGACAGAATGGATCTGCTGTGCAGGAATATCAGCACATTTAATGAGGAGTAGGTTCAGGAATAACTGAGGACATCTTCAGTAATGGAACAGGGTGAAAAGTCAGTTGTATTTTGCACTGGGCAGGAACAGCAGAGGGTTTGCAAGGGCTCTTTGAGATCAGGTACCAGGATCTATGTGGGAGAAACCCACGTTTGCTACATCATTCCAAAATTTTCCAGCTTCTGTTTCACTGTGTTCAAATTCCCTTCAGTATCTCCCTTTTTGTATCAGGCTTTGAGAGAAAACAGGGTTCCATGATGCAGAAATCCTCTCAGCCAGTTCAGTGGGTAAGTGCAGTGTAGGAAGCCAGTGCAGTTGGTTCTGCTCCAGTTCCTAACTTTGATTGTCATGCTTGGAAACCGAATATTAGTTGTTAGTGATAAGGGACCCTCTGCAATCAGTGATTGGAAGGGAAAACAAACTTGCCTCAGGCCCTGAAATAGGAATTAAGATGAGAAGTCAAGAATAGGATAAGATAGGCAGGCAAAGCTTCACAGAGGCCTTTCATTCCTCTGCTTTTCTTCCTCTTTTCCTCCCTCTCTCTCTCTTTCTCTCTCTTTCCCCTCCTTTTCAGACATTATGGAGCAGATGGAAGACATGAAGAAAGGGACATGGAGAAAACTGCGAGAAAAGTTTTCTGCCAAGAAACCTGAAGAGGACTCCAAGTGACAGGCAAACTCCCAGGTTCTCCACTGTATATATTCCCAAAGCACTGTGTGTTGCCCTGATGAATAAAGCCATTTATTCCTCTTAGCCCCAGCATTCTTCTTCTGACCTGCACCTCACTCCTTTCAGTTTTAGTGCCCCTTCTTCTTCCTGAGCCATCCAGGACACAGCTTGAGACATCTGTGCCACTCTGGAGCAATAATGTAGTGTGGAAGGAAGAGCTTTGTGGTGTGAGACCAGACCTTTTGTTACAAGAAATGGAACAGGCAGGGGATGCACAGAGCAAGTGGATGCAGCTGTGGTAGCTTTAAATTTCCTTGTGAAGGTACCAGGGGTGATGTGAAACAGCAGCTGTGCTGGACTCTGTGCTGGCAACTGGGAAATGGAGGGAGGGGTGACTTTAATAATCACATTTGTTTGCCTTTTGAGAAAAGCCAGGACAGAGCTGAGGGTGAGTTTGCCATGGTGATAGAGGAGCAGTGTAAGACTTGGAGATTTGAGTCAAGTGCCACAGCAGCAGGAGGCTGGCCCAGCTCTGTGCACATCTTCCTCAGCCTGAGGACAAGGTTCCATGTGAGTTACTGCCTATCTGAGGGATAAAGATAGGTTTTAATGACATGTGGGTATATAAGGCCATAAACAAATTTCAAGTGTGATTAGTCCAGTGCTGTGGCCTGGCTTTATTGCTTTTTTAAAGCTTTAATGCTTGCATTAGTGTCTATTCTTGGGAGGCAGAGGCACAGGGCTGTAGGCCCTGCTGCTTGGCTGGGGAAGGATGAGTGGAGCAGCATCCTGCTCCTTTTTCTCTCTTTGAACAGTGTTTTCCTGGCAAGTGGTGAAAGACTTTGAAACTTTGCAGCAGGCTCTAATCCCAAGCTTCAGAAAACAAGGCTGGTGGTCAAGGTAGTTCATCATGGCAGGATTCTTCTTTGGAAGAGCCTCATGCTGTATTTCAGTGTATAGCTGAGGCTTCTGGTTTGTGGAACACCTTGAATCTTTGCATTGCTTTGTATTTCTACTTCTAACAACCTCAGCACATACCAGAGTGCACAGGGAGGGGGCTTTCTTTACCATGTTTAAGGTTTTATTATAACATGATTTGTGTTTAATTTAGTTAAGGCAATTTACACTTTAGTTCTTAAGTAACAACAATGACAACAACAACAAAATAACAACAACCAAAAAACATGACACCAGAGATGAAACTAAAACACAGGACACCCCTTCACAGTGAACTCCTGTAAACCTGCACTCTCCTACTACTACTGCCCAGATATCCTTGGTCCACAGAAGGCAAAAGACTAGTTCACACTAGTAACAAGCTTACTCATCTGGTGAGTTAAATTAACAAAATCCACCTCCTTGAGTTTAGCTCCTCTTTACTGCACCCCAGTGATGAAGAGAATGCTTTAAAATGGAGAGGGATCAGCATGGAGCAGGTACAGTAAATAAGATGGCTGGTTTGCAAAGATCCAGGGGCACTAGTGCCACTCTGGGAATAAGTTAAATATTGCAGCCCTACAACTAGTGCCACCACACCTGGGGGGGGACCTCGCCGGGATGCAGCGCATGGAGATAAAGATACACCCCTGCCCACTGGCAAAATAAGGAGTTGTTGCAATGAGGAATAAAAGTCCTGGATAATTTATCTGCCTATGAGGGTGTTAGACTAATGTGTGGGTCCAGGGATGGTGAGGAATCCTGGCCAGTCCCTGGTTCCTGACGTGCTCACAAGTGCTCTAAGGAAAATGTTGCCTGTGAAGCCCTTTGGCACAGTCCATCTTCCTCTGGCAGCAACATCCATGTGTGGAACCCAGGAAGAAGCAGCCTCCTTAGCTGATACAGGTGTGCAGCCTCTCGGTGGATGAAGCTGAAGCTTCTTCTCCATCTTAGTGGTTCATGGAATTCTGGACATCCACAAAACCCATCCTTTGCCTGCGCTTCCGTTGCTCTGTCATCTAGAGTGCAAACAAGGACATGGGTGAGGGGGGAAACCAGGGCACCTCACTCTGCACCAACTGCTCCTCTGACCAGGCTGCCTTAGAAACCTGCCAGGAAACACTGAGTTGGCCTCTCTTGGATGAGGAAGTAGCAAAAAAACACATCCCAAGTGTCCCTGACCACCCCCAAAAAGAGCTGCAGGAGCCCTTTGCTTTGTGTCTGAATTTGTACTGGCTTGGGCTGGTTCTGCCTCCTGTTCCTTGCAATCAGTGCCTGTTTTGGTGAGAACAGTGGGTTTCCTCAGAAGTTCCTATCATTAAAAGGTATTTAGTACCTGTTCCTTCAGCTCGTTCAGCTGGGAGGTGAGGTGGGACACCAGCTTCATCGTGGTGTTGAGTTTGTCTTGCAGGTTTCGGATCTCGTTCTGTTCCCCTTCCCCTTCATTGCTGACCAGTGACATGGCTCGCATCCGGGGGAACCAGTCAAGGTTCTTGTTCTGGAAAGGTGACCATGGGGAAGGGGAGTTAGAGAGAGGGTGAGGAAGAGGGAGAAGACCAGGTAGGAATTAACAGGAAGCCTGGCTGTGCTTAAGGATTGCAGAAATTCCCAAAGGCTTGTCGGTATTTTTGCCAATTTCCCACAAACGTTCAATTTCTGGTGTTTTTCTTGCACCCTTCTGGGCTTCAGTTGAGAAGTTTTAATTTTCTAAAGTTCCTTTCCCTCCCATTTTGCCTCATAATCACCTTGAGGTCACACTCTGTACTGCCTGGTTCTGCCCTTCCTTCAACCCTTAAACACACAGTACAAAGCATCACACAGACAAGGTGGCGGCGGCTGAGATTACAAAGGTGGAATAACCAGCTGAGAAGGAACAACACTATTAAAAATTTCTTCTCAAAACTGTTTTTAATTTGCCAAGCCCTTTGCTCTCAAATATTCCCCTGGGGAGCAGTGATGGAAGTGCTGCCCTGAGAGGACATGTACCTTTATCATCTGTGCCACGTAACTCTCGGGCCCGGTGTAGTCCGTCTTGTTCTTCACTCGCACCAGGACTATGAAGTACAAGTAGTTCCACATGTTGTGCTCATATTTAATGTGCTCCTCAAAGGACACGGTCTTGTTGTCAAACTTGTCCCTTTCGAGTCCTGGGAAAGGCAGGAGAAGGTGGAGGGAGGAGGAGAGGGGAGGAGAAGGTGCAAAGTGAGCAAGCAAACCAACGTGGAAGGGAGCAGAGCTCATTGCATCCTCTCCCAGGTGTGACTTTCAAGAAGTACTTTTAATAATTAGTTGGCATTTAGCACACAACATCCAAAACAAGGGGAAAATAACCAGCTGTGGATTGAGGAGGCTTCTATTTAAAGTGCTACTTAGCTATGCTTCCTGCTGAAGTATCTAAAAGCATAAAATGGACCCAGTGGATCTCTTAAGAAAAAAGCAGCTTGACTTTTATTGGGTTTGTCCCTTCCATTGGATGCCTTCTGGTGGCTGAAAGCATTCCAGAACCTTGCCTGGATTTTATTTCCTTAGTACTATGGTGCTTTTTTTCCTAAGTGATGGTCTCAGGAGTGACAGATGCACAGTGACAAGGACTCCACAATGGCTTGGTTTAACACCTCACTAGCAGGAACAATACAGACAGTTTCCCCTCTCAGTCTGTGTCCTTGTTTAAGCCTCACACTGCAGTGACCCATGGGTGAACAGACTGAAGTTCTGCTGTGAATCAAATGAAAACCAGAAACCAGCTGAACTTTTCTTTCTTCCCTCAGCCTTGGAAAAGAGGAAGAGCTTTAGGGAAGTTCCTACACCCCAAGGTCCCAGTGCTCACCACATATGAAGCAGGTGGTCTTCAGTATCTCCTCCTTCTTTTGCTTCTCGCTCCTCAGATCAGCGAAGGTGTCAATAATGACCCCAAAGATGAGGTTAAGAACAATGATAATGACAATGAAGAAGAAGAGGAGGTCGTAGACAACCCGAGCAGGAAACAAGGACTCCTGTAACAGATCATCATGGAATGGTTTGGGTGGGAAGGGACCTTCAAGATCATCCAGTTCCAACCCCCTGCATGGGCAGGGACACCTCCCACCAGCCCAGGCTGCTCCAAGCCCCATCCAACCTGCCCTTCAACACTGCCAGGGATGGGGCAGCCACAGCTTCCCTGGGCAGCCTGGGCCAGGGTCTCACCACCCTCACAGCAAAGAATTTCTTCCTAATGTCTCACCTAAATCTCCCTCTTCCAGTTTGAATCCCTCACCCCTTGTCCTCTCCCTCCCTGCCCTTGTCCCAAGTCCCTCCCCAGCTTTCCTGGAGCCCCTTCAGGCACTAGAAGGTGCTCTAGGGTCTCTCTGGAGCCTTCTCTTCTCCAAGCTGATGAACTCTGGAGATGAAAGGGACAAATGTGCCTCTCTTGGGCACCTCTCCTCTAGCCCCTGCAAACCTGCTGCCTCGTGGCACAGACCACAGGCTGAGGGGGAACAACAGGGATGTGATAAAGAGGAGGAAAGCACCCAAGGCCAGTGTGTGGGATAGAGCTGGAAGTGTCACAGCTCTCAGGGAGGTAGGAGGACAGGACTGAGCAGAAGGGGGTGCCCAAACTCACATCCTTGGATGGCTTCCGCAGGATGTCCCCCACGCCCCCTCCGTTCCTCAGGCCGTGGTTCAGGACAGTGACAATGCACATGAGCAGCGTGTCACAGGCACGTTCCCACTGGTCAGCCTCTGTTTCTGGAGCACCAGAGGGGGAAATAAGAGCAAAAAACTCAGAGCACAGACAGGGCAGAGGCACCAGGTCCTTGCAAAGGATCCCGAGCTGCCGTGATGCAGCAGCAAAGCTCCTGGGAGCAGCTGCTCCTTGTGCATTTCCCCACCAGCAGCTCCTCCAGCTGCCTCCTGCTGTGGAGGTGTTTGGCTGAGCCCTCCTGAAGCTCCCACTTCCTTTATGACTAAATTGAATCTGCTTCAACATGATTTTTAAATTTTTTTGTTATGCCAGGGTCAGTGCAAAATTTGCAGGCCTCTTGCTTAAACATGTGCCAGAAAGTGGGTTGTTTTTTCTTGTCCCCCATCTTTGAGAAGTTACTGTAGAACTTTGATCTGAGCTCACTGACAAACCAGGCAGCCAAGCTACTCTGCCACTAACAGACTTGACCTTTCTAATGAGCTCACTTACCTTCCAAGGCAGTGGGCACAGCAGAGCAGCTAATTTTGTCCCCGCTACATGACTCCATGAAGGTCTCCATGTTCCTTTGCATCCCCAAGGGGTCATCTGCAAGTAAGAGAGCCCACAGGCTGGTCAGAGCCTCAGCTGGCCTTAGGAAAGCTCTTCCCTGCTGTCACTGGTGCTTTGAAACTGCCTCTTCTTGTAGCTTTCAAGCTTCTTGGGAAGAAAAATTGCTTTGCATTTTTCCCAGGCTTTTCCAGGTGTTGAACCTTCTGCTCAAGTCCCAGGAAGTCCCCTGCAGTGCTCAAGCTTCAGCTGTAGCTGTTTCACCCCCCTGGCCCCCAAACCCAGCTCTGGCAGCACAAGGGCCTGAAGCTGGCACAGGCAGGTGTCTTCTCTGCCAACCTCAAACTCAAGAGCTACCAGGAGCTTGTCCCAAGGGGTCCAAAACCCACGATACAGACACGTCTGTGATTCTGCAGCAGGGAGGGAGCAGCTCCTCACACGATGGTCCAGCTGCAGAAGGGACCCACTCCCTGCTTGGCCCCTCTCCCCCCAGACACCACAGCCACCCGGGGCAAGGGCTGAACAACCTTTGGCTTTGCTCTCTGGCAGCCGGTCCACCTCCAGGATGAAGTCATCCTTCAGGAACAGGAAGCCCACGATGGAGAAGAGGTAGACGAGGATGAGGGCCAGCAGGGCAGTCAGCAGGATGGAGCGGCCGTTCCGCGTCACGCTCTTGATGACATTAAACAAGGTCTCCTCACGGTAGATCAAGTCAAACAGCTAAAAAAGGAGCAAGGAGCAAAGGAATGCCATGGGGTGCTTTTCTTGATCATGCCTGGCCTACCTACACCCCCTTTTATCCAGAGATTTGGATCGCTCAGCAGACCTTGACTAACTTTCACATAAAACACGTAAGTTTCCCAGCTCATTGTAGGGAAGTAGAGAAGGATGAAGTGATTTATGCTCAGCAGGAGAGCCAAGAATAGGACACATGCATGGTACCTCTGCCCTCACCAGCTCATGTTGTCTCCCAGCTGACCCAGATAAAGCACACAGCAAAGATTAGAAAAGGAGAGAGAGCAACAGACCAGGAGAGAGACAGTAATAGATACTGTCGGAAGGCAGACCAAGATTAGAGCACAGCAAACTCTTCTCACTGCTGTTATCAATCAGCCCCTGGAAGGTGTCACAGCAACCTTCTAACGGGGCAGACAGGCTACCTCAGTGCCCCAAACATCTGCATTTATTGTACCAGGATGCTGTAGAAGAGTTCGTGCACAAAGAGGCCCAGGACGCTGGTCACAATGTAGCCAACATGGTAAAGAAACTCCACGTCCATGATCATGGCCTTGTAGCCTCGGATGAAGGTCCCACGATTGCCCACGAAGCTCACCACAAACACAATCTTGTTGGTCAGCTGGGGAACAACCAGAAAGGGGAGGGAGTGGGGTTTGCTGCCCTTTGAGAATGCAGGATGCTTGGTGAATCCTGGGTCGGTTTTTTTTCAGCACGTGGAGAACTTACATTGAGGGCCCCCAGGATGTTGAGGGTGAGCCCGATCCCCAGGTAATAAATGGATCTCAGGATCAGGGCCACGAGGAGTGGTCGCACACCGTAACGCTTGGTGAACAGGGCCATGATGGAGAAGCAGATCAGGATCCAGAAGAGCAGTGAGATCAGCGGGGAATCCAGCACTCCTGGGAAGAGAAGACCCACAGCAATGAAACAGCCTGGGATTCAGCAGGTGCTGCTGGTCGGACACGGGGCTGCTGTCCAGAAGAGCTGATTATCAGAATCATAGAACGGTTTGGGCTGGAAAGGACCTTCAAGATCACCCAGTCCCAACCCCCTGCATGGGCAGGGACACCTCCCACCAGGCCAGGTTGCTCCAAGCCTCATCCAACCTGCCCTTCAACACTGCCAGGGATGGGGCAGCCACAGCTTCCCTGGGCAACCTGGGCCAGGCTCTCACCACCCTCACAGCAAAGAATTTCCTCCTCATGTCCAACCTCAAGCTCCCTCTTCCAGTTTTAATCCATTACCCCTTGTCCTCTAACAACAAGCCCTTGTAACAAGTCCTTCCCTAGCTTTTCAGAGGAAAGAAAGAGAGAAATGATGCTTGACTGCAAAGACAAGTGTTGACCAAGATGGTTCTCACTGCTACGTTTTTCTAACATCTTCCAGCTGAGATCCCCAAACCCCTGCAGGTGGTGGTAGCTTTGCCTGGCAGCAGGTACATACCCTGTCATTGCTTCCCCCCACTTTACAAACAGGGAAAGTGCAGCACAGGGAGAAGAGAATTCCCTGAGAAGGAAGCAGAGGGAGGGCTGGCAGCTGAAGTCTTGCCTCCATCCCTCCCTTTGACCAGCAGAAAAGGACTTGGGGAGACAAAAGACCAAAGGTGAGGGGAGTACAGGCAAAGGGACCACTTTTCCTGCACATGAAGGTCCCCTTTTTCTTCCACCTCGAGGAGCAGCAGATGCTGTGGCACTTACCCATGGAAGTGGCTTCAACATAGGGGTAGAAGAAAGCAATGATTATGTTGATGAAGACAGCCAGGTTGAAGGAAATGCTTCCCCAGAGTGTCATTCTGCGGGAGAACCAGTACATCAGCGGCATGCCTGGAGGGAAAGGAGGCAGACACACAAATCTCAGCCAACCTGGGCCAACCAGGGAAGGTTTTCTCCTCCCAGACATCCAAAGGGCTCAGCTCAGTATGGCTAGCAGGCCCAGAGGGACCTTCACCTCCCACTTCCTTCAAAACATTAGAAAAGCTCCCTCCTCATCTTCTGGAATGGGAGTGCAAGTTTAACATGTTTCTGCTCACTTTTCTGGGCTCTCAGCCTTTTGACCTGCTCTGGCACCTTGGAATCAGATCTGCTCCATTCTCCTCCTCCCCACCTCCCACAGCCTTGTGTCCTTCAAAGCAACCTTTGTGGTTGCAGCACTGGTGCTCAGTCCCAGAGAAGACCCAGCCAGCAATTTCCTATCCACACTGGAAACTTGTTTCCTGCTGAATTCCTAAGATAGTTTTGACTGAATCTGTGGAGTTCTTTTTCAGAGCTGCTGCACTGCCCCTCAGCTGCATCCCAGTATTTATAGTGGGACTCTTTATTGAGCTTCTGGTATTTTAAGCCAGGATTTCCATTCCAATGCAGCCCTGAGAGCAGCTGAGCAGGCCTGCAGGTGGCAGAGAAACCAGTTTTATTTCCCATGTGCAGCTGTTAGATCCTGGCTTAGGATCAGGCAACCAAAACCAACTGGAGAGAGGGCTTTCCAGGGGAAAACACCTGCAGGTGTATCCCTAGGGAATGTGCTGGAAGATGCCCTTCAGACTGCTGAGGAGCTGCAGTGTCAGGCATGGAGGTAACACACCCCTGGGCTCTGGATTAACCTGCACTCCCTGCCAACAGCCAAGTGGGATGTGCTCTATGGAGCAAGGAGCACAAGGAGCTTGGAGATGTGATTTCCTGGCTGCTCCCAAGGTTTGCAGCCCTTCCCAGCAGGGCTGCCTCCCCCTTTCCCAAAACAGGGGCTGTTCCAAGTGCCTGTGCTCGCCAGGAAGGTCTGGTTTGCTCTTACTGCGCAGCTTCTTCTGCCATTCCATCTCGTTGTGGAGGAAGGACGACTGGTCGAAGAAATCACTGACTTTGCTGCCTTGCTCATCCTGCTCCGTGGTGGTGAAGAGTCGGTACTTGGTCTCCTTGGTGAGGAACTCACAGATTCCAGGCACTGGGAAGATGATCTGCTCCATGCTCCGGTCCAGGCGCACGATCTGTAGGAAGGGGGGGAAGGTGGTACCATCAGATCCTGCTCTGCCAGGCTTTGGTTTCCTCTTTTCCAGGCCCAGCTGTGCCTTTCCCCTCCTCCCTCCAACTCCACCAGGATCCAAACATCATCAACCCCTCTTCTATAACGATTAAATGGGCCAAGCAAAGGCAGCTCTTGGCTGTGCTGGAGGACAACTGGGAGCATGGAGGACAACTGGGAGCACATGGATCCTTGCTGGTCCATCTGCATGGACATCCAAGCTGGCAAACAGGGATGGGGCTGCCAACCTGGCTGCATCCCAGCTGCTGCTGGGAGGAAAAGGAAGGGTCCAGGGGTGAGCTCCTTCCCCCAGCTCCCTGTGGGCTCTGCTAACCCCTCCAGCATGAGCCAATGGCTCATCAGCTCCTTGCTGGCACAGGGATGGGAAGGCTCCTAGTGTGAAATAACAAGGCATGGGGCAGCTGGAGCACAAGTGGGATTCACAGACCCTGGCAACCCAACAGCTCCCAGGTCTTGCCTCAATCTGGGAGGTGTGTTTCTCATAATATGCCAGTGGATCCTCCTCTTCTTCCTGGACTGGGGCCGTCGACTTCAGCATCTGGGTCAGCTGCTTGTTGTTTAGGCTGAGCTGGGATGTGGGAGAGGGAGAAGGGGTGAGAGTGGCTCAGCCTGGGGAGTCAGGTCTAACTGTCCTGGAAACAGAGTTCCTCAAAAATCTACTAGAGCTGATGAGTTTTCAGGGAAAAGCAAATGAATTCTAGCTTCCTAAAGGGCTACGAGCCCTCCCTGAGGTGACAGACATTCAGTTCCCTGCAATAATTACATCCAAATGCTGCTAATCCACAAATTACAAATCAATGCCCATTAAACCCCAGGGAAATCATACGACTGCTGAATCTCATTTGGGATCTAAGGTATTCAGGCAAGAAATGGTGGTGAAGGACTCAGTTCTTTCTTTTCAGAAGTGAAAGGGAGAAAACAGGTACCAGCAGGACCCCCTCAGGGCCACCAGCCTGTCCCTCTGGATGTCACCCTATGGCTGAGCCCCACAAATATGGGTTTCTGCAGCCTTTGGACTTGTAGTTTTGGCTACAAGGGCACTGATGATTCTTTCTTTCTTTAGTCTGCCCCGGGGAACACCAGAGCCCATCAAATCTTAACCAACATAAGCCAGAGAGGGTGGGAGAAGCTGCTCCTTGGAGCCTGTGGTCAGGGTTGGGGTGGGCAGGGTGGGCTCTGCCTCCATTCCCGAGGCCTCTCTGTACCATGGATGAGATCCCCTCCTCCTCCTCTTCCTGGATTCTCTTCACTGGCTTCAGGAGCTGCTGCAGAGACTTGTTGTGTCGTGACAGCTGGAAGAAGGACAGTGAGAGCCGGGTGAGCAGCTACCAGTGCCCACAGCAGCAGGACAGCCAGTGAGCTGGGGGGCTGGCTTCTCCCAGGAGCCAAAAGCACATTTCCCAGCCATCCCTCCCCAAGGAGACCAGCCTGGCTGAAGGAAATGGAAATTCACATAGAGAAACATCTGCCAATTGGTGAGTGGGAGCCCAGCACAGCACAGGGAGCCCAGCCTGGGAGGGACCCTGCTGTGCTCAGGCTGCAGCATCAGTACCTGCAGCGCCAGGATGTAAATGTTGTGACCAACTTCCCGGGGGGAAACCTCAGCATTTTCACACTCCTCCTCCTGCAGATAGGCCTTCTTAATCACATCGACCTGGAAGGCAGCAGAGGGACAGTGAGCTCCTCCCTGTCTCCTTGTCTTGTTTTCCAATCCTTGAGGAATGGCTCTGGGAATGCCAACAGGCAAGAATGCTGGGGCAGGTGGTGGTGTGTGAGCAGGGTTATGGCACCAGCTGTGATGTTTATTGAGTTGCAAACCAGAAACTGCAGCAGGACTTGCATGCAGAAGAGATCCAGGGAAGCCAGGGGCTCCTGGGACCAGGCTGGGGGTGCTTCACTGTCAGCCCTTACCAGTTCCTGCGGGCGGAGGCTGATGAGGATCCGCTCAGCGTTTTCACTGTCATGTCTGCTCTCCATGAGGGCCAAGAGGAGCTTGGAAGCATTGTCCTGGTGAGGAGAAGCCCTCAGTGAGGGGAGCTGTGCCCTGCCTCTGCCCAGGGTGGGCAAAACTCCCCCCCATGCCCTGATCAGCCACTACTCCCCAGAGTGCCAGAGACAACCCCAGACTCTCACGGTGGAGATGCACCAGCCCTGTCCCACCAAGCTCCCGTGCTGGATGACCTGCTGCAGTGGCCACCTCACCCCACAGCACACCCCACGGCCATGCCACAAGCCCACGCAGCCATGCCCAGGTGTGTAGCCACCACCCCAGCCCTCTGCCCACCTTCAGCTGCAGGACCAGGTCCATGCGGTACTTGCAGAGGGGGCTGATGTCGTTGAGGATGAGGGCTGTGATGATGTCAATCCCGTTGGACTCGTGGGTCACGATGCAGCTCTGGGGGAGCAACACAAGGTGTTATTCCACTGGTGCTGCCAGTCCCCCCAGTTGCACCCTCTAACACAGCCCAGGTCCAAACCAGTGCCCTGCCTACAGCACCAACCCTGCCCCACTACCCCAGGAACCCCAAATCTCCTCTCCCCATGGACAAGGAACCATTTGCATCCCTGTATTATTTAACCCCCCCTTTGCATTTAGTGATGGGGGGGTTGGTCTCTCCTCCCTAGTAACAAGTGATAGAACACGAGGAAACAGCCTCAAGTTGCACCAGGGAGGTTTAGATTGGATATTAGAAGAAAAACCTTCACTGAAAGGGTTGTCAGGCACTGGCACAGGCTGCCCAGGGTGGTCACCATCCCTGGAGGTGTTTAAAAGCCATGTAGATGTGGTGCTGAGGGACGTGGTTCAGCACCAGCCATATTAGAGTTGGATTAATATTTGGACTTGATGATCTTGAAGGTCTTTTCCAACCAGAATGATCCTGTGGTCTGGCTCATACCCCAGGCAGCATTCCTCTGCACCTCAGCATCCTCTGCTGCCCACGACCTGCTCCCATTCACACCCTGACACCAAGAGCTAGCTCTGTCCCCCCCCTGCTTTCCCACCTCACCCCACCCCAAATCCTCCCTCAGGTGTCCCTGATGAGCATCAAAATGCCTCGACCACACCAGGAGTGCCCCAGACCTGGTTCTCATGGCAGGGCCCTTGGCAGTACTCGGTCAGGGTCTCCAGGGTCTGGGTGATGAGGGCCACGTTGTACTCATTGATGTAGAGGCCCAGCAGCCCCAGCCCCCCTGTGGTGCTTCCACACATGATGTCGAGGAACTGCAGGGTCTCACACACCAGGTTGTAGTTAGTCTTGTTGTTCTGGCACCGGAGGAAGTTCTGTGGAGCAAAGCATGGAGTTATGGCACTGCTCTGATGGAGGGACAGTCCTGATCCCCCTCCCAACCCCTCCTGCAGCTGCAGTTTGGTGGAGAAGCAGGCTGAGGCCACCCTGGGAACATACAGACCTACTAGAGTAGTGCCACAGCAGTGCCATGAGCAGCTCCTTCCTCAACACCAAAACTCATCCATAAGGGATGGTGGCTTTGCAGATGGGGAAACTGAGGCACGGCAGCTGGTGTAATGCCATTTTGGACCAAACTGAGGCAGAGCCCAGCCCCCCCCCACCCCCCTCACCCTATATCCACCCCATATCCCACAACCAACCTGCAGGTCCCGGTTGTGGTTCTCGCAGAGCAGTTGCAGGAACCGCAGGATGGGCTCCATGATCAGGACTGTCACCCCCATCTCATTGTTCTGACCCTGCTCCCCGGTGTCGTGGCCCTTCCGAAACCCCATGGCCATGGGGTAGCGGGTGGGGGTACCAGGCATCAGGAAGGTCTCTCCTCGTCCTGGAGGGCAACCCAACCCCATTAGCATCGGGTGATCCCAGGGGACACACTGGCTGTACCAGGGGGACACAGCCCCCTACCTTTGGTGGCAGGGTCAGGCTCCTCCTTGTCCTCACGAGGCTTGTTCCCGATGTCACTCATGTTCACAGACACCGTGGACTTGGTCTCCTGCTGTGCCTTCTTCATGCGGTCGTGCAGAACTTTGAAGAACTTCTCAGACTTCTTGTCGCTCGTCATGAGGTTGTAAAAGGATTTCTGGGGGGAGGCAGGACAGTAACTCAGGTCTCCAGCATGGGGTCCCAACTGTCCCCCTGCCTGGTTTGGTAGCCTCCAGCACTCAAGGCTTTGTCTGAGAGAACCTGGTGAGCAGGTTTATTTCTGTGCACCAGCCCCGGACACCACAATCCTCTTGGATTTATAGTGGAGAATTGTCCCATGTCCCTGTGCTCTCCTTTACCCTAAAAGCAGGGTTAGGGACAGAGCAAGCAGCTATTACAGCAGCTCCAGGTCTGGAACCTTACTGGTTTTAGGAATACCCAGCAGAGGGCATCAGCAGCACTCCAGAAACAATCCACAACCACCTGCAACTCTGGCATCTTCCAGCCCTCCAGCCACCCAGCTGGAAAACTCCAAAGCAGACAAGACTCCTGCAGTTCCTCCTCTGGATGACCAGCAAACACATCCAACCAAGTTCTGGCGAAGCCCAAGTACCAACCCAGGACTGCAACCCTGGTCCCACATGTTCCAAGTGCTGGGATGGATACGCAGCACCCCCCCAACCCTGGCTGCCCCTTGGTGGGGTTGGTGCCCACCACCCTCAGCACCTGGATCTCAGTGTTGCCTCCGTCCAGCAGCCGGATGGCGAGCAGGATGCTCTCTTGGAAGATCTTCTCGTTCTTGGTGTTCATGATGAGGTCAGCCACCAACTTGGTGGCCCCTTCTCGGTCCAGGCGGCACTGGACAGCAGCGATAGCCGACCAGTCCTGGTCTTGGCCTGGGTGAGAGGACATGGAGGGATGTGATGCTGCTGTGGTGCAGGAGAGTGAGCACAGCTACATCACTGCCAGGGGCATCTCACTCCCATCCCTTCACCTCCCCAGATCCTTTCCCTCCAAGGAGGTGGGGCCACGGGGACCAGCTACAGGCCTGATCCCTTCAGGGAACTGCACATCCAAGGTGTGTGTGAGCAGTGCAGAGGGACAGGGAAGGTGCAGAAGAGGGGCACTCACCTCCCCCAGCAGCATCTGCCATTTCTCCTTTGGAGCTGGACTTCTTGTTCTGCAGGTAATTGTTCATGAGCATTTTCCGCAGCAGGTTGCCCTGCCAAGACAAACCAACGTCAGGAGTCTCCCAATGCCAGGACCAGCACCAGAGAGGAATGAGGCTGAGCTGCAGCAGGGGGAGGCACCACCAGCCTGGGCTGCACAGACAAGGAGCAGGGCTGGGGACATCTCAGGGGACCATGGTGCTCACCCTCTCGCCGTATCTGTTCCTCTTCACCAGCATCTGCTGCAGCGTCCTCAGCACCTTGATGCACAGCTTCTCCTCCGTCTCCATCAGGTCCTTGGTGTGCTGCACCAGCCTGGCACAGCAGAGCCACGGTCACATATGGCCAGGAGAGACAAGGAACCAGCCCTGCCAGCCCTCCAGGCTGCAGGCACACAGCGGGATGCACAGCCCACCAAGGATGAAGGTCACCAGCCCTTCCCAGCACCCCCTGAGCAACGGGGAAGCATCCTCACTTGGAGAGGAACCCTCCGCTCTCACATCGCTGAAACGCCTCCGTCCCCTCCATGAACAGCAGCTCCGGCCGATGGAGGACATCCACCAGGACAGACAGCTCAGCCTCCACCAGCGGTTTCAAGCGATCCTCCAGGGCATTGATGATGTCCTACAAGTCACAGCAACACACCTTGAGGGCCAAGGCATGCCTAGGAGACAGGAGCAAGGGAGACGGACCCCTGCAACGCCAGCACCTTCTTGCCGTCACGCACCAACCCGTGCCACCATCACCCCTCCCCAGCCCGTACCTGCAGCTTCTCTATGATGTTCTTGTAGTCCCACTGGTTGGGGGTGGTGGAGACACGGGGGAAGGTCCGTGTGGCTGCCTTGTAGTTGGATGTGTTCCTCTGCACCGTGCTGGTGGAGCTGCTGTTGAGCAGGGAGCTGACGTGGGCGTCCAGGTCCATGGGCAGCGCGATGGAGCGGCTCTTGGCTGCAGGAGATGGAGACAGGGTTGGTGGAAGCCATGAGCCAACCCACCCCAGCAGCTGGGTCCTAGCCCACCTCAGACTGGGCACCCCTTCAACAGCCCTTCATTTGCAGCAAAGATTTGGGTTAAATAGAAAAGTCCTCCAGGCTAGTGAAGGGTGGAGTATTTCCATCCATCCCTCCCCACCACAGCACAACTTGGCCCACAGCCCCCCCAGCCCAACATGGGACGGAAAGAGGCACCAGCTCCAGTTCTTGGTTGGGAAAGCCCAGCATGGAGATGTTGTAAGCCACCAATTACAGAGGGAAATCCCCACCCAGTGTCTAACCACTGAGCAATCCTTTCCACAAGGTGACTCAGTGCTAACAACGCTGGTCCTGAGTCAGGCAGCTGTGGACAAGGCTGAGGGCAAAGTCCTGGAGAGGGAAAACCACCATCAATGTTGGCTTTGTTTCCAGGCCCTTCAGCAGCAGGGACACTCCAGGGATCTCCCAGCCAAGCTCATTTATCCCCACACCACCCTGGTCATGCCTGGAGAAGTAGCTCAAAAAAACCCCACCCACATCCCAGAGCTGAACCTCCCTGATCTTGGCCAGCAGCTTCTCGCCCTGCCCAGACCCGCAATGGGGACGACAGCTCCTGGTCACTGCTGGAGCAGGGACAACTAAGGGTGCCTGTGTCCTCCTGGTGGTTGGGGGGCAGAGCTCCTTACCAACCATGGCCAGCGTGCGGATGCAGGCTTCCACTGAGCTCTTGTGCTGCTGCTGCAGCCAGGGACACTCCAGCAGCCTCATGGTGGACTGGAGAAGCTGCACCACAATGGTCTGGTGGGTCTGCAGGAGAGAGCAGGCGGGTGTGTATCAGTGTGAGATCTTGTTCTGGGGGGCTCAGGGAGCCTCTTTCCTCCCCCAGCCACAGGGGGAGGCCTCACAGCCCCTCATTACCTGCAGAGAGGTGCTGTTCTCTGAGAAGGGGGAGCTGAAGAACGCGTTGATGGTGTCCAGCACCACCGTCAGCACGTACTTCTCCAGCGTGGGGTCCGGTAGGCGCTTCTCTCGCTTCTTGCACATCTGTGAGGAGAAGGAAGGATGCTGATGGCACCAGGGCAAAGTGAGCATGTATCCTGGCCAGATGCTGCTGGGACTTTGCTAAGCCAAGGGATGTGGCCATTGACACAGCTCCTGGGCCTACACCAGAGAGCTCTGACTGCTCCTCAGCCCATAGCTGGCAGCTACGCATGTCCCCACGGTGTCCACACCCCACGACTGGCTCCCCAGGCTTCAAGGGAACCTTGGTGACACCAACCTGTCCCCACCCAATGAGGCAGCTGTTCCTGCTGTGTCCATCTCACCCAACCCTCCCCACGCACCTGGGCCATGTCCAGGGTGAAGTTCTCAAAAAGAGTCCAGATGTGATTGCTGGTGTAGATCTCCTTCATCTCCACCTCCGTGTCCACATAGCAGTGGTTGACAAAGTTCACATAGGCCATCTTCACCTGCCAGGGAGGGAGGCAGAGAGGCACAGGTGCTGTCAAGAGAAAGCAATCAGAACAAAGCCACCAGCACCCTCCTCATGGGCACTCTGTACCTCCGTGATGCAATCCTCATGTGTCACCACCCGCACCACGTCCTCCAAGGGCAGCAGGGACGTGCACTTGATCTCCGTGTAGACATTCTTGCCCTCGGCGCAGGCAGCCAATAGGTCCACCAGGGAGATGTGGTACATCAGTGGGCTGTTCTCCTCCACCCCATCCCTGGCTGCTGTCATCATCTCCAAGAGGGTGGCCAACGAAGCCTTGTCATTGTAGAAAACCACCACGTCGTCCCCAGCGTTGGTGAGCTGCAGGGGAGGGTCAGCGGTCACCACTCCACAGAAGGAGGGTCAGAAACCCCACAAGGCAGAAAATGGTGTCCTCTGCAGCAGGGTGATGAGAGGGAGCACCCAGGGCAGGGTGAGGGTGCCGTGCGTGCCCCGAGAAAATCAGGTGTTTGCAGGGCGATCAAAAATCACAACTTGTGGGGATCCAAACCCCACAAGTTTGGATCTTGCATTAAACTCCTGGAGATGTTCATGCCCTGCTGAGAAGCCAGCATG
Organism: Apus apus; assembly: GCF_020740795.1. Lineage (NCBI taxonomy): Eukaryota > Metazoa > Chordata > Aves > Apodiformes > Apodidae > Apus > Apus apus. Next base: position 3,204,928 of record NC_067304.1, read on the forward strand.
GCCAGGAAGGCTCTTCCTCAAGAAGAAGCCAACCAGGCACCACCCAGGAGCCATGCCCTGCTACACCCCACCCTCATGCCCCATGGGCTGGGGGGAGAAGGGGCTCACCTCAGTCATGATCATGTCCTGGCACTTCTTGACGTACTTGCCCTCAGCCTTGATGATGGTGTGCAAGAAGTCCAGGTACTGCACGTGGCGGCCGTGGGTGGCCACGCAGTGGATGAAGTGCTGTGGCACCGTCTCGTTGATCTCCGAGCAGAGCTGGTAGTTGTTGAGGAAGATGTGCTGCATGGTCTCAGCCTCCAGGAGCTGTGGGACCAGGGGAAGAGAGTGAGAAACAGCCCACCCCCCTGACTTGACCCTTCCTTTCCTGGGGTCTCCTTCTGGCTTTTCTATCTCTTGCTCTCAGCCCCAGGAGTGGTACCAAAGTCTCGCCCTGTGACTGCCCTTTGGTCCCTTCTCCTTACCCCTGGGGTCAAGAACAGGTTGAGGTGTTTGTGCAGCAGGGCCTGGTTTTCCTGATTGCCAGCACAGAACTTCTGCAGGAACTGGTGGGTGAATTTCAGGATCTCCATCATCTTGGCATCACCCTGAGGATGGGCAGAGCAGAGCAGAGAAACACCCAGCATTGGTGAGGAGCAGAGAGCAGGAGTAGGCTGCCCACCCTCCTGCCCTGCCCAGCTGCAAGACCCAGCCATGGGGAGGTCCCTGCATCCCTCATCACTCACCCAGGGCACTTTGGGACCAGCTGGCTTCTGCCCACCCACCTTCTCGTATGGGATCTGCAGCAGATCCAGCATCACTTTGTGGGCATCCATGTTCTTCAGCAGGCGCTGCTGCTTCTTGCGCACTTGCTCTCCCACCCCACACATCTTATTCAGCCGCTCCAGGATCTGGGGAGAGAAGGACCGTGGCAGAGGGGAACTGAGCCTGGAAGCCCATCAGGATGGCCACCAGTGCCAGGGGCTTGCTTGCAACCTAGATGTGCCCTCCTGCAGCCCAGGTGATCCCTGCATGCCCAGCTTTTCACATCACTTGCACATCTTGGCACCTCCCTCAGAAACCTCCTTGCAGGGTCAAGCAGAGAAGCCCTCATGCCCATCACCAACCCTCTCCAGTCCTCCCAGTGCAAGGAGCCCTGGGGACATAACAGGGCTCCTCCTTGTGCTGAGCTGGCAGGAACAAGTCGTGGTTTGGACTCACTTCTTCCGAACCACAGGAGAACCTGGAAATCCCCCCCATGACTTCACCTATTCCCCTCTTACCAGTGTGGCTGTGCCAGCCCAGGCCAGGGCAGATGTTGCTGGCCGTGTCCCCAGGACAGCCCAGGGGACAGGACTTGGCTTCACTTACCCCCTTGACTAACTGGTAGTTCTCACTACTCTTCTCTCCTGGAGCAATGACCTCTTCATCAGCAGTGTGCTGCAAGGGGACAGAAACAGCACCAGGGTGCCACTGCAGCTCTCCAAAGCCTGGGGCACAACTTCCCCCTGCAGGACCCTCCCTGAGCCTCCTCTCCAGGGAGGGGGGAACATGGCCCATCAGGAGGGGCTGGACTGAAGCAAGCTGCACCTCTGCCTCCCGCTCCTCTCCCACCCCAGTTCTCAGGGTCTTATCAAGGTGCTCACCTCTTTCTTCTCCTTCTTGTTGCCCTCCACCGTGCTGTCCCCTTTGCTGCTGCCCTTCTTGTCCACCCAGAGCTCCGATTTCTCCACCATGGTGCGGAGTTTGTCCAGCTCTGACTTGATCACCTTGTAGTTCTCCACATCCTGGGCTGAGATGAGGAGCTGAACCTGCAGTGACATTCCCAAGGGTTTCCAGTTTGGGGCACAAACCCCATTCTCCTCCCTTTCCAGATGTCCCTCCCCAGGAAAGGGGTCAGGACACATCCTGTGTCCTGCACCCAGAGCCAAGCTTGGGTTTAGAGCTGCTCCAGAGCACCGTCCCAACAGGGTTACCTGTTTGAAGGTGTTCAAGACCTCCTGCCTCTGGCTGAAGTGCTTGAAGAGGAGCTGCAGGGAGCCGGAGATGAGCGGTGGGTAGTCATGCATGGTCAGGTGGATCAGAACCCGCAGAAACATCCTCCCTCCCTCGTCATCCACCTCTAACATGCTGCTCGTCTTCCTGAAGCCGGGATGAAAGCGTTGGGTGTTACAGGGGCCACGTGGGAGCTTGGGTGCACCCAGCCCCCCCTCGGGGCTGATGGGGACAGCTGCATTGGCCGTTAGAGCTTCATCTTCCTCATCACCTGCAGCTTTCAGCCTCGGCAGTATGGACAGGAGAGGAAGAGCCCTATGGCCAGGCTAACTATGCACCGCAGGGGCAGGGACTCACCCCACACCGAACATGGCTTCTGCGTGCTCGCCGATCCGGTCCAGGTTCATGGCTGCAGCTGCAGGGAGAGGAAAGGGAGATGGAAAGGGTGGCCACCACGATCCCACCAGCAGAAACCCACAGGAACCAACCCAGCTCCCTGCTCTGAGCATCCACAACAGACACAGAGCACCCTGTCATCCCTCCTGCACCAACCCCAGCCCCCCTGTGCTCCCTGCCAGCAGCAGTGGTGGGTGCAGAGCAGCTGGAGCTGTCACCTCCATCACCACTGTGTCCCCAGCCTGTGGGGTTTTGCTGAGTTGAAGCTCTACCAGGAGCAAAGTGGAAGAGTTACTTGTGGAGTCAAAGGCTGGAGCTGTCCCATCAGCTGCACTGTCCTGCATGGGATAGACTTCCACAAACTCCTTCTTGAAGACAGAAAGCAGGTAGGAAATCCTGTAGTCCAGCCGCACGTTCAGGATGAACTGGCAGCAGCAAAGGAGAAGGAAAAGTGAGTGACCTCTTCATGGAGCTCTCTCTTTGCATCAGAAACCCAAGTCTTCACCTCACCACCCCATGCCATGGGTCCCATCCACAGCTCCACAATGCTTCTCCCTTCCCACCAACTCCAACCTGCAAGATCTCCAGAATCTTCAGCTTGGTCTCCATCACCACAATGTTCTCATTCTCAATGCTCCTCCCTCTGTCCACTTGCTCTGGGGCAGACCCAGCACTGAGGCTTGGAGGGCTGAAGATGGACTGCTTCCTGCTCAGCACCATGGTGGACATCATCTGCCCAACGCCCTGGATCGATCTCCTCACGTTCTTCCCTACAGAGGTGGCCAGAGTTAATGCAGATGGAAAGGGAGGTGGCAGAGGCCCAAGAGAAGGTGCCACTTAGATTGGGAAATGCTGTAGATGTTAATCAGAGAACTAGTAAGAGGGACTGGCCGGTTCTCTGGCATGGCCAAGGACTTAGAGCCTCCTGTCTCCTGGATCAGACCCTGCCAAAGGTTCCATGTCAGTGAACCAGTGGCTTGTTTTCTTGCAGCTGAAACTGGAAAGCACTGGGCAGACCATGGAAAACACCTTCCTGCAGGACCATGCCTGGTTGTGGAGCAGGGACTCACCTGTCACCTCGTCGTTGTAGACTGTCTGCATCATCAGCTGGGGGTTCTGGACACAGTCAATGATGCCCAGCAGTGTCCGTGTCAGGCGCAGCAGCTCACTGAAGCTGTAGAAGCCGAAGTAGATGAGGTTGTGGGCAAGGCTGACAACCTGGGGAAGGAGAAGGCAGCTCCAGACCTCGCCATGCTTGGGACTGAGCAGCAGAAACCAACAGGGGGGAGAGGGATCCCAGGCCACCCTGGTTGCAGAGGCAGCTGCAGCCAAAGGGTGTGACATCCTGCAACGTGCCAGTGGCACCGGCAGGTCCCGCACCTCGAACGTGAGCTTGTTCTTCTCCTCGTTGGCAAAGGGCACCGCCTCGCTCACCACGTTGTTGAGGTAGTCCTCCACAAACTCCATGGTGCTGGCAAACTTGTTCTTCTTGTCGTCCCGTGAGGCATTGAGGTTAGAGTCGTAGCTGTGAGGGGAGAGGGTAGGGGTGAGCTGGACTGCAGCAAGTGTCCTCACACCCAGCCAGCAAGGAGCACTGGCCAGGCAGCTGCTGCCATCAGGGCCAGAAGTGATGGTCACAACTGTGATGGAGCTCACTTCCTCCTGAAGGCTGAGACCTGCTAAATTCGCTCCACAAATGACCCCTCCCAGGCTCTGCTAAAGCAAAGCCTGTCCCTACATGGGATGCCATCTGCCATCCCACCTCCTGCCCTGTCCCTTAAAGCTGCTGTGAACCTCAACGTGTCTCACTCTTTGATGGTGATGGCTGTGGGGATCTCGGTCCAGAGCCGTGCAAACTTCACGGGCATCACCAGCTCCTGGGGGTCCCTGTCCACGTGCACGTGTAACATGAGGTGGCAGAAGGACGCCCGGAGATCAAAGGGCAGCATCTCATCTGCCATGCAGAGGAAGATCAGGTCCACACCCAGCTGCTGGGAGATCTCCTTGATGGCCAAGTACTGGCGATCCAGGCACATGCGGGCAAAGAGCTTCAGCTGGTACCTGCCCGGGGACAAGGAGGACAGGGAGTGAGGATGTGCAACCCTTACATCCTCACCTTGGGAGAAGATGCCACAGGATCATCACCTGTAGTAGCTGAGAACGTTCTCATCATGGGCATTGCCAGCCCGGGCCTCCTGTGCCAGCTGCCGGATGCTTTTCTCGTGGTGGTCATTGTTCTTGTCCGTCCAGGTGAGCCAAACCTCCTCCTCTGAGTACTCGATGCTCAGGTACTCGTGGGTCTGGGACATTTCCTTCACTGGCCTCAGCCTGGGGCAGCAAACAGGTAAAGTTGGAGATGTTCCAGGGGGCAGGAAGTGGCTGCACCTCGAGGGGTGATGGGGCTTTTACCAGGGCACCACAGGAGCTGGTGGAAGGCAGGACCAGACACCAAACGTGAATGTGGCCAACATCTGCCCTCAGCTACTCACTCAGTTTTGATGAGGATGTCACTGTTCTTTGGGTCCAGCACACACTTGCAGATCAGCTCCTGGGTGACAGGGATGGCAATGTGGTTGGACACGCACAGGTCTGAGAGGTAGTCCAAGAACCTAGAGAGCAGAGACAGCTTGCTGTGAAAGGGTGGCCCAGGCTGGGAGGGGCTTTCTTCACCTCTGGTTGAGGCACATCCCACCCCTGACGCTGCACAGAGGACGGGACCTTCCCAGACACCCACCGTGGCTCGCGGTTCTTGCGCACCAGGCTGACAAAGGTCTCCACCTCAGTCTTGGTGATGTGCTTCTCCAGCAGCTTGCGGTTGTTGTGCAGCAGGGCCGTGATGGTGTCCTCAGCCAGGATGTCGTAGCCAATCTGGGACTGCATCATGCCAAACTGCTTGGCGATGTGCTCCTGGAGCAGGCAGAGAGGTGGTGAGGGCACAGGGCTGGGTGTCACGTCCCCCTGCCCCACCAAGACCTCGGCAGCTCCCTAGGACTTTGCAAGACGTGGTGGGGATGGGAGATCTTCCCATCACACCCCATGCACCTGGTTCTTGCGATAGTCCTCCTGGGAGTGCCGCAGCACGCGGTAGCACAGCCGGAACATGTACTGGTAGGGAGCGTTCTTCTGGTCCGACAGCTCCTCCAGCCGCACCAGGGGCCCTTCCCCACCCTTGTCCTTGAAGGGGGCTTTCAGGATCCCAAAGATCTGCCCAAAAGCAAAGATCATTAAGTGCTGTCCCCCCCTCCACACCAGCACCCCCATGCGTGGCTGGACATGGACACCAGCCATGCTTGCCAAGAGGGCCTGGTGCTCCACACTGGAGACCAGCTACACCTCCGTCTTAGGGGTTTCCAGATCTCTGACCTCCAGAGTGGCCCTGGCCAGAGCAGAACATCTCTGTAGGACCTCAACCTTGCTGACATGCAGGGCCCCTGGGCCACTCACCTGCTTCAGGATGTTCTGCTCCCGCATCAGCTTCTGCCGCTCCCGGTTGGGCTTGGTCACCACAATGTCCAGTACGTTCTGGCCATTGTTGGGGACATCACTGACAAAAAACACCAAGTCCTCCAACAGCTGGATCACAAACCTGCAAACGGGCATGGTACAGATTGGGGGGTGGGACTCTCCAGCTGGGGGGTGCTGCTGGCCCACCCCACCCAGACTCAGGTCCCTGCAATGACACCAGCACATTTGGGAGGACCATGTCCAGGATTCAAAACACTGCCAGGAAACCTGCTGGCCCATCCTCCCCTCTCTGCTAGAGGTTAATGGCTGAAGCAAGAGGCTTTACAGCCCCCTAAGGGAACCATACGTGCCAGGGTAAACTCCAGGAGCCTTTGCTGGGGAACCAAGCTGGGAATTCTGCATTTAATGCCTCTGCCCCTTTGTCACCTTTGCGGGACGGGCTGGCAGGGCGGAAGTGGCTCGTTCTGTCCCACGGGGGATCTGTGTTTGCTCAGGAAGCACCAAGAACCCACCCACCTAAAAATAACACGGTGACTAACCCGGCTGCCCCTATCGCGGGGCCATCTCTCAGCCCCTCGGATATTTTCCTAGCAGCAAAGGAGGGGCCGCAGCGGGGCTGCCGCGTTATCTGGTTTCCTTGCCAGACTCCCAGGAGAAGCAGGCGTGGATTTGGGTTGTGGGCAGGGAAGCAAGACAGGGCTGGCACCACGACCCAGGCAGGGGCCCCATCCTGCAGCGATGCTGAAGAGCCCTTGGAGGAGCCCAGCACAGCCCCCAGCTCCCAGGGGAAGTGACTTCGTACCTCCGGTCGTTCTGGCTGAGAAAACCTTCGTTCATCTTCTCCACCACGTTGGCCAACATCGAGCTGGCGTCGTTTGCAAAGTCCAGGTCCCGGATCTCAGACACTGGCACGGAGACGATGGCAAAAGCTTCTTTGTCTTCTTTGGTGGGGCACGTGCCCAGCTGGGAAACAACAGGGAAGCAGCATCGCACAGTCAGGGCAGTGCCAAGCATGACCCCACCAGCTTCCACTAACCTGGGTGAAGTCTTTGACCCAGTTTGTCCCCATCAGAAGGACTGGGGTGGGCTCTAGGTCACTGGGATGGGCTCTAGGCTGGTGTCCAGCCATCCCCTTGGATATTTTTATATACATCAGGGTATTGCAGTCCCTGGGTGCTGGGGTGGGAAGGAGCACGCTCAGAGCTATCAGGGCCCAGGGGACAAACCCACACCCAGGAGGATGTTTTGGGGCCGTACCATGAGGCGAATGGGCCTCTCCTCATCGATGTCAATGGGCACATTGGTGCTCTGGATCCAGGTGTTGGTGCAGAGGTGGCGCAGCCTCACGTAGGAGTTCCTGCAAACACCACAGTGTCCCGCCGAGCCATCCCACACGGACACACCAGCACCCACCGCCTCCCCCAACACCCAGGGCAAAGCCCCTCCAAGGACAGACTGGCCAAAACGTCATGATCAAGAATTCAGCCTCTCTTTCTTTCAGTCCCCTCCTTGGCAACCTCCTGCTTACCGTGGGACGAAGGAGTCGGTTTTCTGCAGCGTGGTGGGGTCCAGCTCGAAGAGGGAGGCGATGTCGTTGCCGTGGGGCACGGCCACCAGCCGGTATTTGATCTTCTCCCCCGTGTTCCTGCGGCTGGCGCGGCCGCTGCCCCCCTGCAGTGGGGAAGGCAGCTGTGAGCCCCACCAAGCCCAGTTTCCCCCAGCATGTGGCACTGGGGTTGGACGGGGACACGTGGAGGCCGCGTCGGGAGCAGAAGCTTTTTGCTCGGCCGCCGGGCTGAGCCTCACAGTGCAGAGATGCATCAGGGGCTGCAAGAGCACAAGCGTGAGGCACCTGAGCTACCAGGCCACCCCCACCCCCCTTCTCCAAACCTCACCAATGGCAAAGAGGGGAAATATGAAACAAACAAACAAACAAACACACACGACAAACACCCTGAAAATCAAAAAATCTCTCTTCTACCAGCACTTCCCCATGGCCTGGGGGATCCAACATGCACTGGGACCCCCCCAAAGAGATTTGGGCAGGGTCCTGTCGCAAGCAGGATGCTGCTCTATGGAACAGGGACGCTCTGCTGGGCAGCAGGACAGCCTCTGGCTGCAGCCTCAGCACCAAGCAGGGCACAGCGTGGGCACTGTCCCCAGGGTGGGCTCTGTTTTGGGGGTATTTCCCTGCTTTCAGACAGAATCTAAGAGACGGCGTGATTTCAGGCGGCGGCAGCAGCATTTCTGCTAGCGAGGCTGCACACAGCTCACCGTGGGCGCTGCTTTGGGCTCAGCCACGTCTCCTTTATAACTTGGGTTTTCCTGAAAAGTTAAAGAGGGAGATGAAAGACAGCTATCAGTCCTCCCGCTCGGTCCCTCCAAAACCCTGAGCACAGGGTGTTATCTCTATTCCTGCCTTCCTTGATCACATCGCACAGAGAGAACCTGCCCTGGTGGGGCTGGAGGACATCCACAAGTGGGATGGGGTCAGCCCTGGTGAGCAGACCCAGGACCTTGTGTGGCAGCAAAACAAGCTCTTGCCATAAATCCCTGGAGGCCTCAGGCTGATCAACCTGCCAGCTTTTCCTCTGCAGAAGATGTCACCTGAGTTGTCTTTTGATTTCAAGCAGCCATTTCAGAACCCCAGTACTTGGCCTTTTCCATCGTGCAGTGGTGGAAAAGGCCCTTTGGTTGTCTTCTCCAGCTATGGAGCACCTTTGGCACATAGTGCACCAAGACCCCCCAGTACCTCCCTGCTCCCTGGCAGCAGGGTGTAACACTCTCTTTCCCTTGGTCCTGGGGTCATTTGGGTCACATATGCCACACTATCCGAGTACAGAAACCTCTTTGTGCCTCTATCTGGAGGCCTGGAACTGGCCTTAAAAGGGATCCAAAAAACTTGGCAAATGGTGTTTCCAAGCCCAGATTTTGCCCGCAGCCCCCACAGGCAAGGACAGCCCTGGATGCTGCCCTGGACCAGAGGATGAGGTTGGGCAAAACCTCATCATAAAGAGCGAAATGCAGCAGGATGAATGATCTCCCCCTTCCATCTCAGCAGGAGGCTGTGTATAGGGTCGCTTGGCCCAGAGAGAGAGACAGAGGAATAACACAGCCACCCCCTCCTGCTCCTCCCGGGCCAGCAGAGGTGGGAGCTGGGAACATCAATCTTGGCAAACAAACCCCTGCACCATGGGACAGGGGATTTCAGAGGGGGGAAAGCCTAGTCCTGCAAACAGGCAAATGCAGATGATGCTCCCAGCCCCAGCCCAATCCCTCCTGCCAGTGAGGAGGGGCCAGGGTGGCCCAGCACAGGATGGCTGCGAGGGCAAATTGGAGCAGGGCCAGAGGCAACCCCAGGTGGGCACTGCCTTGATGGGATGGGACCATCCTTTCGAGGGCAGGGTGGGTCTCTGCATCCCTCTGCTCACCCCCTTACCTCTGCTGCCAGGTAGTTGCCCGTGGCGAGGTGCTTGAAGCGGTACAAGCCATTCCAGTGCCCGGCTCCCCCCCGGCACGGGTCGTGGTGGACAACCTGGGAGAAGCAGAAGAGAGATCAGCTGGTGGCACGTGGGGCAGTGGGGAACAGGTTGGCTGGTCCTGTCTCAGGCAAACACACTGATGATAAGAGCCCCATCCTAGCCCCAAGGCAGCCAAGAGCAAATATAGCTGGGGTGCAGAGCTCAGACAGAGCCCAGTGCCCACCCACCAGCAGCCACCACTCCCAGGGCTCTCCCACACCCTGTGAAGTCAGGATGCCAAAGGTGGAAATAGAGAGAAATAACCATTTTTTTCCAGCCCACCCTTGGTGAAAGCACAGGGAGATACACCAAAAGCCCCCAGACATGCTCTCCATCCCCTCCCACTCACCTCCACTTCCCACAGGGCGTTGGAGCTGGTGGCTGAGGTAGCTGACTGCCTCAGGGTGGTGCGGAGGAATACGTGCAGCTTCCCTTTGTACTCATCACAGGTGAGGAACTTCTCCTGCTCGGCATGGAACAGCCTCACCACGTCCCCCTGGACCAGGATATGGTGGTGAGACCCAGACTCTCCTATAAAATAACATGTCTCCCCCTGCCCCCACCCTGCAAGGAGATTTTCCAGAACACAGTCTGGAGCAGAGCTAGAGCTCCCAGCTGTAGCATGGCAGGACCACAGGAACCTGGGCATTGCAGGGCACCATCAGCTTTTTCAGCTTCACCTACTTGAGCTGGAAAAAACCTGCCTCTAGCAGCACAAATCCTCCTGCAAACCCAGGGGAGGGCACCTTGCATGGGCATGGGGCACCCTGCACTCCGCAGTGTCACTGCTCATTGACCATATCATAGAATCAGAATCCCAGACTGGTCTGGGTTGGAAGTGACCTTCAAGATCATTAAGCTTAAAGCCCCCTGCATGGGCAGGGACACCTCCCACCAGCCCAGGCTGCTCCAAGCCCCATCCAACCTGCCCTTCAACACTGCCAGGGATGGGGCAGCCACAGCTTCCCTGGGCAACCTGGACCAGGGTCTCACCACCCTCACAGCAAAGAATTTCTTCCTAGTGTCTCACCTAAATCTCCCTCTTCCAGTTTTAATCCCTTCCCCCTTGTCCTCTCCCTCCCTGCCCTTGTCCCAAGTCCCTCCCCAGCTTTCCTGGAGCCCCTTCAGGCACTGGAAGGTGCTCTAAGGTCTCCCTGGAGCCTTCTCTTCTCCAGGCTGAACACCCCAACTCTCCCAGCCTGTTTCCAGAGCAGAGCTGCTCCAGCCCTTGGATCATCTTTGTGGCCCTATGCAGGTCACTTCTCTCTGCTTCTCCTCCCTGGCCTGTAAAATGGGCACAATCCCACTGTTTCACATCCCTGGAGCAGGTGGCAGCTTCGCTCACTGATGTGTTTAAGGCATTAATCCCCCAAGGAGGAGGATGTTGTGGGTTTGGGAAGCCAGGGATAAGTGCCAGAGCCTGGGGACGAGGGGCTGTAAGATCCTAACAATCAATAGCCATCCAGCTGCTTCCTGGAGGACCTCAGCCCTGAACAATAGCTCTGCAGGGAAAGCTCCTTTCCCAGGCAACAGCCAGCCCTGCTGCATGGCTAAGCAGCCAAAAATTGTCCTCACAGCTAGAAGCCACTGCTGGCACTTCATGTGCCTCGTATAGTCCTCAGGAGACAATCCAATACAATAAGGGGGAGGGTAATTTCATGTCCCCCTGGGTCCCTGCTGCCAGGAGATACTACAACATCCAACTCTAGCTTGCTGTCAAGTACTCCAGGTGATGAATTCTCTTAGAAATTGAGGTCTTCATGACAGGATGTCTTTCTTTGGCCCTTGTCACACAGCCAAACAACCGTTCACACGTCCTGCCCAGACAGGGGATGGGGAACAGGTCCCCAGAGCCCACCATGGCCTGGGTGGCCAAATCTCCTTCCTTACCCCTTTCAGTACTTCCTCCATGTGGTCACAGAACTGCATGAAAAGGTTGATTTTCCAGCTGGTGTTACAATTGACCGAGTTCACCTAAGGAGCAAGACAGCAAGGTCATGATCTCTGGGACAAGTTAAAAAAGGAAGAAAGAGGAAAAAAACAACAGGCAAGCCCCAAAAGCCAGACCCCCCAGGGGCAGCCTGGCCCCAGCCCAGCCTCCCTGTACCTCCTTGCAGCCAGCATTGTCAGCAAGCTCATAGTTGCTGGCATGGAGAGGCTGCCCAGCGTTGACAGGGTTCAGGATGACTTTGTCTCCCACGACTACCTGGGGAGCAAAAGAGGAAAGGGGGGAGCGAGGATGAGCCCGGGTGCCCGGTGGGAGGTGAGCCCTGGCAAGCAGCACACGTTTTGCTTTCTGCACAGCTACATCTGGGGACTTTTTGGCCCCACACTCACGTTATCTCCATTGCTCCTCAGCTTCCAGAAGGGCTGGATGAAAAGCCAGGAGCCCTCGTTGCCAGTGGCATCCAGTGTCACCCTCATGGCGTTTTTCTCCAGCAGGGCCGGCAGCCGCTTGTTCACCGTCAGGTACTTGTTGCTCTTCATATGGAGGAGCTGGAAAAGCAAACGCCGGCCTGAGCTGTGGCACTGCAGTCCCCGATGTCCCCAGGCTGCTGGCACCCAGGAGTGATCCTTTGAGCCCCTTCCCAGCAGCTGCCTGACTCAGACAGGCTGGATTTGTGCATCTCCCCCCCAAAAGCCACCGGCTGAGTGCCCGTACCTGTATCACGCTGCCGTACTTCACCACGTCCCCGTGCACTTTCTTGTTCTCTGTCTCATTCTGCTTCTGCTCCATCTGGGCTGCATGCTGAGCACCAAAAGGAGAAAAGCTGAGTGTAGCAGCACCCTCCTCATCCCCTGGAGCAAGCCCCACCAGCACCCTCAGCTATGGGGAGGATGGGACAGGCTGGAATGCAGCATCAGCATCATCCCTCTGTCCCCCAGGCAACATGGGACAGAGCTGTAATATTGTTCTCAGCATCTCAGAGCTCAGCTTGGCCCTGGTGTCACCTTGAGCAGCTGCAGCGAGTCCATGTGAGCTTTAAACTGAGGATTTCAAGGGACAAAAAGGCATCAAAATTTCCACCAAAACCCCAGCAGGTCTTAGGGGACAGCACCAAAAAGGAATTGTGCAGGTCCTGGGGGCTGGGGCCATGCACCCAGCTCATCCCTGGGGACCAGGGGCTCCAGGCAGCACCAGGACCAAAGAGCACATGGTGCTTTGCTGGCAGAGCCTGGAGCAGCTGCAGGCCCAGACCTGCTGCTGTGGATGCAGCAGGATGGGTCCCCACCAGCCCAGATGCCCCAAGACCAGATTGCTCAGCACCACTTGAGCCCCTCTCTCCAAAACCACAGACATTTTCCGTGGACTGGCTCTGGCAGTTGGAGGAGTGATGTCAATGTATGTGCAGCAAGGCAGGAATTTGCTCCAGCAGTGGATCCACCTGGGAATGGTGAGGGTGTGCCACAGGCCCTGGCGCCAGCCTGGGCACAGCCTGGCAGTGCCAGCCCAGTGCTCCCCCGCAGCTGGGGAGCAGCAAAGAGTGATGGAGCTGGGAGGGCATCCTCCCTTTCCCATCCTTTCAGCCCCTTTCACTTGAGGGCAGAGGAACTGGAAAACACAGGTGGTGGAATCACAGCCCCACACTGGGAAGTTGCGGCAGGTGGTCCATGGGTGCCTGAACAGACAGTGCCAGGGCTTGGAATGTGCCTGGCAAGCGCTGCTGCAGCACCAACCCTTCTCTCTTTTGAATGTTGCCACCACTTCAGTGAACCCTCAGTCCTCACAGAGCTCTGAGTGCCACCTGGGGGACATGAGCCCCGTGGTGGTGGCTGCTGCTGGCAGGAAAACAAACTTGCTGCCAAGAAATCCCTGACTGATGCAGAGCTGCGAATTCAACAACCCCATGGAGCAACACAGCTCCGGGAAGAGATCCGGCACCGCGGCGTGTCCCAGATCTGTGTCCAGATCTGAGCTCCTCCCTCACTGGGAGCAGGAACCATCTGCCTCAAGCACACAAGCCCACAGGGCTGCTGTTCCCAGTGTGTCCCTTGGATGGGACAGGGTCTGTCCCCAAGCCGTGGTGGGGTGTGAGAGAGGTGCAACAGGGGTGGGCAGCCCCGGAAGGTGCAAGGAGACATCAACAGAGCTGGGGGAAGCCTCATGCACTGTGCTGAGCTGCACCTACAATTCACCACTGAGCTTGAAATCCACTTAAAAACAACAGCACGAGGACACAAGCTCAGAAAAGCCACCGTGGGCACGGCAGGGGGTGGGCAGGGATGCTCCAGACCCGGCTGCTTCTGCTTCAGGAGAGTATCTCCAGGGGCTGGAGGATGTTTTCAGCCTGTGAAAGATGCTGATAAATCACAGCCTGGTGTCCAGCATCCTGCCAGGACATCCAGGGCCTCGATGGCAGCACAGGCAGGGGTCTGCAGAGAGCTCCCACCCTGCCCAGCTCACCCGGCACTTGGCTCCGGACACGCGGGAGCATTTGCCAAAAGGGCAACACCAGGAGCAGCGGAAAGGAGCAAGGAAATGACAGAATCTCTTGAAGACAAATCTTAACCGAGGCACAATCCATCAGGCTCAGAAATGAGCCTCTCTGTCCAGTCGTGGCCAGGACAGCTGTCGACATTACAAGTTACAGTCTAAGCGGAGCAGGAAATCAGTGTTTCCATGTGCCAGAGTCGGGCTGGACATGGCAGGAGGCACCGACCCTGTCCCAGCATCTCCAAACCAAGCTGGGATGCCCTGTCTGGGCATAGCATCAGACCCTGCTTCCCCCAAAGGCAAAACTGGGGGACCTGCAGGGCTAGGCTTGAAGCCTGATGAGGTGATTTAATGAATCTCTCCTGAGCTTCAGTTTTATGAATCATCCCTGGGGCCTCGCCAGCTGTCTGAGGCAATTATGCAATGTTTAACATGGGCCTTTTCCAAACCTCATGGAAGTCAAGAGGAGCCTTTCTCTTCCCCAGCCCTTTGGGGCAGATCCTGGCCAATGCGGCTCCCTCCCCCATGCCAGGCACCCCTGGGTGCTTGGGGGTGCAAGGCTGTGCTCACAGAACACTTCTCCCTGCTCTGCCACCAGCTCCTCTGCACAAGGAGCATCAAAAGGGCTGAGACAGCAAAGGCTGGGCACAGCAGCGATGGGGGGAGAGGCAGATGGACAATGCCTCTAATCCCAAAAGGAGTGTCATTGCCCTTCCTTCCTCTCCCTGCTCCTGGATTTGTCTCTGCAGGACTCCTCTAGGACATCTTCCTTGCACTGGGAGAAATAAAAATCATCTGGGTCTCCTTGGTTGCTGCTGTAGTCATGGAATCCTAGAGTAACAGGCTGGTTTGGGATGGAAGGAACCCTAAAGATCATCCAATGCCAATTTCCTGCCATGGGCAGGGACACCTCCTACTAGACAAGGTTGCTCAAAGTCCTGTCCAACCTGGCCTTGGACACTTCCAGCCACAGCTTCTGTGGGAAACCACCCTGCACAACCAGAGCATGGACCAGGGACAGGAGGAAACAGAGCAGAGGGACACCCTGAGGACAGCAAATCTCAGGGCAGGTCCTGGCTTCCATGCAGGCTGGTTTCTGGGATGCAAAATGTATCAGGATTTGCACAGTGAGAGGTCTGGGCACCGCCACCCGACCAACCCATGGGGACTGTCTGCTCTGGGGAGGATGGTCCTTCACTCCTGCTCACCTGGAGTTTCTGCAGCAGCACCACATCCGCGATCTTCTCCTTGTCCTGCTTGGTTTGCTTGGCCTTCCAGTACTGCTTCTGGGCCGAGTAGCGGTTCATGGGACATACTTTGAAGAGGCAATCTGAGGGGAGAGGAAGGCAAGCATGAGGCCACATGGCCACCAGCCAGCAGGGCCAACATCACTGAGGGGCCAGGAGTGAGAGCTCCTCCGGGACACTGCTCCCACCCACCCCAGCAGGACCACTAGATGTGTCTCCAAATCCACAGCCACCCCCTTGGCTGCTGGGGCTCCAAGGGAGACGTGGCTGGGACTGGTGGAAGGTCACGTCACCCTTGTATTAGCTGGTGGCTTAGTTTCAAATGAGGGTCAAAAACATATCCAGGAGTGACTCCGCTCCTTGGACTCGCAATAGAAGTGTTCCCATTGGAAACAGCCGTGCAATTTGGGAAGGAGAATTCAGGGGGAGAAAAAGCACTGATGAAGCCCAGCTGTACCAAAGGAGGAGAGGATCCTGCTGGGAGGGAAGGAGCGGGGAAGGAAGCCAGCAGGATGTGTGCACCACGAGACCAGGACACAATCAGATGTCTCCACATCTCATTACCCTGCCCGCCAGACACCCTGAGCTACCAGGACAGTGGGTTGCTGCCCCACGGCAGCTGTGCCATTGGGATACACCAGTTTGCAAACACTCTGTTCTCCCAGGGAGCCTCCACCACCAGTGCTGGGAGTTACAAGCAACTGCTCCTAGAATCTGCATGTTAACAGCTGCCTTGAAAGTCCTGAAAGAAACACTTTGGAGACCTGAAGGGTACAGGTTTGCATCCCAGCTCCCCCAAACACTTGCAGTGTATCCACAATCTGTAGCTTATCCTTGATCTGTCTGTTTTTCCCCAGGCTGCTGTGCCTGGGATGGGGGTCAGAAAATGCAAACTCCCAGGTCCAGGCTTTGGGAATTGAAGCACAAGAGCAGATGTCTGGAGCTGAGGAGGCACTTACATCGCCCAAACCCCTGTTCAGGGCTGGAAGCTAAGCAGGGTGAGGGCATGAAGGGCTCCACAACCCAGATCACCCTAATTATGCCTGAAATAGCAACCCAGAAACTTCAGACACAAAAAGCAAAAAAAAAACAACAAACCCCAACCAAACAAAATCACTTCCATCTCTGGCCCAGGGCCCGAGTCCCTGGCAAGCACGTATTTATTTACCTGGGAGTGACGAACAAACAAGAGCAGAGCACAGTTCTCACCGGCTGGGGCTGCTGGGCAGAGGCCAAGTTTCACATTTCATTTTACAGGTCTATTTGCTAATGGCACAGGCCGTGCCAAGGAGGCCAGGACACCGGGCTCGACAGCAGGAACCGAGCGGAGCTGCCGCAAAGCCCGGCTGCCTGTTCCCACTGTCTCCCCAGCAGGGCTGCAGGAACACCTGGGCCACCTGCAGCACCTGGTATCATTTTCATTCATTTGCTAATTAGGCTGCAAAAGGACCTGGGAGAAAGTAGGAGCTGGGGAGCAAAGGAAAAATAAAAACCCAATGTAGCTATTAAGAGAGAGGTACAAATTCAACCCCTGGCTCCACGCACGCCCTGCCTGACATCCCCATCTCAGTGCTAAACCTTATTTTGCAAGGAGGGAAACTGAGGCACAGAGTTGTTTTGCACACAGAAAAGCTCCAGCAAAGCCTGGAGATTCTGGCACCCGCCAATTTTTTGCAAGATGGATGGTGGGTGGAAAAGAGGGAAGCCAAGGAAAAGCTCCCACGTCAGCGCTGCCTGGGGAGAGCGACTGATGATCGGCTGAGCTGCCACAACGGCACAGCCTGCAAACGTGGGGATTTTGGGCAGGGCTGGGGGGTCTCACTGCCCCCTCTCGCTGCCTGCGAGGTGCAGGGTCACAGCCCTTTCTTTGCTTTTTTTTCCTGACGTGCTTGAAGGCAGAGCTGGGAAGAGCCTTGGCGAGGGGAAAAGAAACCGCGGAGAAAAGCAAATAAGCGAGCGGTGCCGGGTGGCTCCTGCAGCAGCCAGCCCTGGTGTGCAGCAGGGACAGGCTCCCGGCTGGGTTTGGGCCTTCCTAAAGAAACATTAGACCTGATTCCAGGAGAAGAATCCTGGCTCCCCACTGGGAAGTGGAACCAGGCCCCGGAGCGACCTGTGTGAGCCTCCCGGCAGCGCAGGATAGGGCAGGGTCCGGCCACAGGATATGGGGAGGGCAACAGCACATGAAAATCCTCTTAAGCCTCTCACTGCCGTGGCAGGGAAACAGCAGCAGCCCCTTGTTTTTAGCTCCCTGGTGGTGATAGCTATCGAGGAGGCAGGCTGCTACTTTTCCGGCCATTAAAACAAGCGGCTGGATATACTGATAGGGACTGCACGGAGCAGGGCTAAGCCTGGAGCAGACCTTTCCCTGGAAAAGGGATTCAACACCCTCCCATGTGCAGGCAGGGAGGCTGCTGGGGTGAGGCCACCCATCCTGCTGCTGCTTCCAGCTCTTCCCATCCAGGTGAAAGTGGGATGGCTCCCCAGGCTGGGAGAGAGACTCTGGGGAATTGTTGCATGGCTCATTAATTAGCCCCATGTACAAATTAGTGGTCACAGGCTGGTGGGGGCCCCCCCATGGGGAAGATGCCCAGAAGGTAAGAGTACCTGCGTGGCACCCTGCTGCAGGGTGTTAAAGCCACCCTGAGAAAAAGCTGGAGGCACAGAGCAGAGTGGTGAACAGGTAGTTTAAAAGGTATTTTTCTAAAGGGGCCTGAAATTACAGTAGCTGGGATGAAAGGAATGGTTGCCCTAAACCAACCCCCAAATCCAACCACCAGTGGTTGCTCAGTGCAGCCTCTTGCTCCCTGGGGAGCCCAAAGGCCAAGAGCGCCTCACTGGCCAACCCCAGGGCTGGCAAACTGGGGAAGTGGGAGGCACGTTCTGCTTTTCCCAGTTGCCTGTCCTGGCTTCTCCAAACCATTTCCACAGGCCAGGAGCTGCCCTGGCTTCCACTGACTCATTCCCTTTTTTCCGCCTGGACCTGCCTGCTCCCGCCCGGGGCTGCTCCCTGTTCCAAATGGGAAATAAGGAGTGAAGCCCTGAGTACTGGAGGAGACAATATGACCCAAACTGGGACACCTGAGGCCAGATGGGGATTCACTGTCTCTCCCTAATCCCTGCCTGCCTTGGAAATGGGGGCTGAATCCCCTGAAGCTCTCAGGTGCAGCCAAGCACAGGTGTGATGGGTGCCAGGTGCTAACAGGGTCACCTTGAAAATAGTTTACCTGTTCCCACTGCCCCTACATCTGTCCCCTCATGTCCTTGGCTCCTGGTGCATTGACATCCAGCTGCCAGCATCCTCAGGGATGCATTTTGGAATGGTCAGACCCACTTGCTCCTGGCCACCCTTGCTCCTTCAGGCTGGGCTAAGGGGTCCCAAGGACTGTCCCACCACAGAGGTGGTTCCAATAAATACATAAATGACCTCAGGTGCAAACAGAGGAGGGTAGGTGGTTTGACCAAGCCACAGCAACAAGGCTATGGCAAGTGTCCAAGATTCTTCTGGGCTCCTCTGCAAAGGACAAGTAGAACCTCTCACTCCTGGGTGAGCTGGGACACTGGGGAGCCCGGTCCCCATCCCTGGCATGGATGCTGGGGCCAGCATCACCCCCAAGGCTACTCACACAGCCATGGAGCTGCCCCAGCCCCAGTCTCACCTCGAAACTTCTTGGGTGGGTTGTCCAGGTCACCAGCAGCTGGCTCCACCACGCACCGATCATCCACCAGCCTGCGTGGGGACAAGAGCAGGAGCAGGGTGTCAGTGACAAGAAGATGACAGTGGGGCCCAGGCCAGCAGAGCAGCTTCGCCACAAACCACAGCGCTGTGACACCGTCACCTGGCCCAAAGTGACAACAACAAAAGCTGCATCTCCTGTTTCCCACCCGTTTGCACTCTGTAAATATTGATCATGACAACACTCAGCTCCTGGAGCCACCAGATCCTCTTGGGCACCTGCTCCAAACTTGTCCCTTTTCGCCACCCCTCGCCACTTCTTTCCCTTGTCTTTTACATCCCTTGGTTTAATTTTAGGGCAAACAGATACAAGTTGGCAGCAAAGAAACACCATGCTCCGTGTCAGCCTTTGCTCAGCGACCCGTGCAGGAGGCTCTAACCCTCATGTCCTGCTGGAGCCAATCCTGCCCTGCCCAGCCCTGGGCAGTGTGCTGGCTGCAGTCTTATTTACTGTTAATCTGGCAAAAATGTGATCCATTCAACTTCCTTCTACGGTCCTCTGGCTGGGAGCTCACCCCACTGGGACACAGAGGGTGCAGCTGCTGCAGATGGAGGTGGCAGGGCCCCCCCAAACCCAGTTATTAATTATTATCTGATCAGAGGTGGTGGCTCTGCCCATCAGATGCGAAGGGCTTTGTGCCTCCTCCCTGCCCACCTCTTTGTTTTCCCAGCATTGAGCAAAATCCCGCAGGCTTGGCCTTGGGTGCTGAGGACAGATTTTAGGCTAGAAGGGACGTTGCTTTTCAAAGCTTTTGAGAATAGTGAAGCATAACCTGGCACGAGGATCTGTTCAGCCCCCGAAGTGTGGAGGGACGAGCAGCGCCCGAGGGGCTCTCAGCACCCAGGGTTTGTCTGCACGGGCCCCACGAGGCTTTCAAGGGAACTCGGTGCTCCAGCAAGACAGGCTGTACCCGCTCACCCACTTCCTCCCAGCCCCTGGGAAACGATGCACCCAGAGAAATTACTCTCCTGCTCCAGGCGAGGAAGTGAGAAGCGTGTCCCCACCTGTGCAGGCTGAATTCAGGCAGCCGGGGAGTGCGCGAGTGATGCAGGAACACACCCATGACACCAGCCCGGGAGGGAACGTCCATCCCTGGGACAGGGGGAAAGATGCAGCCTGGAGAGAGGAGCTGGTGAAGGGCACAGTGGAGCCTGTGCTGCCCTGGGACTCTCAGCCCCCCCAACAAACCCCAACAACTAAACACTGCTGGAGGTGGACAGGCTGCACTGCAGGGAGTTGGCAAGAGAGGCAGATATCCCGGCTGCAGATCCAGCTTCCTTCCCCCAGCCCAGCCGCTCTCTGGAGGAGGGGAAAATTCCTTGCAATAGCTCGGCAGAGAGGAATGTGGCCTCCACGCTGATGGATTGGGACCCTGGGGACTCCAGCACTGCTGTGCCCTTGGCAGCAGAGGTGTGGGCTGGCAGGATGCTGAGCACCCAGAGCTGCCGCTGCCTCCACCACCGGCTCCCTTTAAAGCTCCCCAGGGTCAGGGGAAATTAACCTTAGATTTCAAATAAAGAGAGAAAAGCAGCTTCTCTGACGCTTTTGGTGGCAGCAGAAGCTTAAAAACAATTTGCAAAGATCTAGAAGAATGTAATAAAAACCTGGGCTCCCTACCTGGGACGGCCCAAACACAATGCCTTTCCACGGGCCATGACAGCAGGGAAGGAGTTGGGCACATTCCCAAACTCCTGCAGGGCACAGTGTCTCAGGACAGAGGCAAAGGGGGAAGGAACCAGAATGGAACAGAGGCAGCCTCGGACAGGGCCTGTACCACCCCTCTCTGCAGGAGATATGCAGCCCAGCCCTGATGCCACTTGCAGGCAGTTTTGGTTTCTATTACTATTATTTTGACGGGGGACAGGGAGGAACAAACACTTCTGATGCACCTGGGAGCAAAGACCCCCAAGGGCTGAGTCCCACAGGTCAGGCTCACCGAGCAAACCAACCACCAGCACGTGCCCAGATCCCACCAGTGCCTGCAAAAGCAGAAGGTTCAATTCATCTGTGCACTTTAAAAATTAAAACCCTTCCACCATCGTGGCTACAGGTCTCCCAGGAAGAGAAACCACCTGTGTGGCTCCTTTTCAGGGCTGAAACAAACAGCACAGGAACCTCCCAGCCACACCAGCTCTGCCTGCAGCATCTGCTACCCCAGTGTCACCACTCCACCAGGCAGGACTAGAGATAGTGACCTGCCAGGCTGGGAGTCTTAATTAGTTGATTATCTCCAGGCAGTTTCAGCATCTTTAATCCTAGGATTACACACAAGCGTTATGTTGTTAAACTGATACTCCAGACTCAGTTCAAAAGTGCTGAAAATAAAAGGATTCTGACAGGGTGGACATGAGTCACCTGGGTGGCTGCTGGGGCCAGGATGCTCTTCCATCTCATAACCCTCATCAGCACAGTGGGGTGGGGGGAGAATGGAGCTCGCCCAGCTATGGGAGCCACAGGGACACACTGAGCTGTGGGGAGGATGCCAGGCACGGGCAGAGCAGCTTTCATTTCTCAGGTGTTGATGAGAAAAGGGGCTGTTGTTGCCTGAGCACCTGCGGGAAGACCCTGGGTGAAGCTGCAGGCTGGATGCACAGGGGGAAAACTCCACATTTCACCTTTTCAGAAGGGAAGGCCAGGGGACGGGTGGATCCTGTGCACTGCTGAGCCCAGAGAAGCACGGGCGAGCATCTGGTTAGTTTTAAGCCAGTGCAAGTCACTGCAGTGGTTCCAGTGGGGCTTTTCTGCAGGCTTTAAAAAACAAAAATGGAGCACAAAGTGATTCCCTGGCCCGGGGCCAGCGTGCCTGGCCTCGCACGAGGCTGAGCCTCCGCCGGAGGTCAAGGGAAAAGCAGCTCGTCCAGCGCTGCAATCTGCAGAGGTTGGACACCCTGGGGATGGTGGCCAGATGGGGCTGACGTGGATGTGCTGCTCCTGCAACGTGAACCTGGGCTGGGGAAGAGGAGAGAGCCTTCCTGAGAGCCTTCCTCAGCCCCGGCACACCCGCTGCCCAGGGAAGCCCCAGCACGCCGTGGCCCAGGGGTGCACGGAGAAAAGGGGAGCTCTGGGAGAAGGGGGAGCCCCATACCAAGCAGGAGAAACCTGCTACAAACCCACCAACCCCTGGAGGTGAGGAAGAGGAGGAGAGAGGAAGATGAGAGCTCATTGTTGGCCATGGGGCTGGGTCAGCCCCTCCGGTTCAGGGCGCGGGACGAGAGCTGAGCCCGCCGGGAGGGATGAAAATGAAGTGAGTGAGCACAGGGCAGCCCCAAAAACGCCCCCTCTGTCCCAGCACTGGGAGGAGGAAGCTGCTGTCACCCTCGCATGCTTCTCCTCCCCACAGAGACGGGTTCATCCTGACCTGGCAGAGCTGGAGTTACCCTTTAACCAGCTGCCTTTCCCTGAACGGCTCCACCCTGCAAATCCACCTGCAATCACAATTACAGCCTTCAAAGATGTTATTTCACCTCAAACAGCCAACTGCCACTCAGGCAGGTTTGCCACCAGCCCTTCTCCTCTGCAAGCCCACAGTGCTGGACCCTGAGCCCCCTCTGGGTCCTGGGATCCCCCCAGGGATGGAGCAGCACATTCCCCTGGCAAACACAGGCATCTGCACTGCATTTTTAGTCCTCTCTGGCTCCAGCCATTGGGCTTATCAGGGCCACCAGATAAGGTAGGGACTCACAGCATCACCTCATCTATCACACTGGAGCAAGACCCAAATTGAGGTCTCTGAGCTCCTTTCCCAGCTTGGCCACTGGTTTGTTTTGCCTGGATGATCCTCACAGGACACCTCACTTCAATAGCTGTTCCTCTCATCCCAGACCCAGTCCCAAAAGTTCCCTCTCCCCAAGCACTGGAGTTACCAGCAATAGTCCTTAAGAAGCAAAGCAGCTGCACACACCAGGTGCCCGTGGTGGGGTCCCGTGCCCTGGCAAAGCTGCTGCTGAGCCCCACATCCCTGACACACACAGCTGCTTCTGTCCCAAAACGTTCCAAGCTGCCATTTCCTTGGACGCTGCTGATTTGCAGCAGCGGAGCCACAGCAACAAAGTTGGGCAGCCCTGCAGAGCCCCTCCCCACCTCTGAGCTGGGAGCAGCCTTGAATCCAGCCAAGAGGGAAGACTAAACCACCCTGGGGTCCCTGCATCTCACAAACTCCTCCTGGGCATCTTCCCATGTCACCAAAACCACTTCAAGCATCTCCAATACACCCATCCCACCCCCTCCACCTCCCCCAAGGGACTGCATTGTTCTCTTCTTAATTCACCTCCTCCTTTTGGGCTGTCTTTACTGGTTTTAGCTAGTTTGGGTACTTTGGCCCAGTGGTTCCCCCACTCAGCCCACTGCCTGAGCACTCAGGGGCTCTCCCCACCCTTCAGAGGGATGTTTTTCCTCCACAAAAGCAAACGCCCACTGCAGAGAGGGGGTGTGGAGGAAGGGTTTGTGGCCAGGGGCCTTTGACACTTTGATTTGGGGGGCTGGGAGCAGAGGAGGCTGAGCCAGGGGCTGCAGGGCTCCCCCCACCTCTGCTCCAGCCCGCTCCGCCACCCTCAGCAAGGAGAAAAGGATTTTTAAAGATAATAAATTGAGACTTTGTGTTAATAAGGGGCGTGATTCTTCTTCCCTGCTGAGGCACCTCATTGATCGTCCAAGTCCTGCGCTGCACGAGCAGCCAGTCCAGCCCCCAGGTGCCCCCAGTCCAGCCCCCAGGTGCCCCCAGTCCAGCCCCCAGGTGCCCTCACATACCCTGGGCCGCAGGGAAAACTGCTGCTTTTCCCTGGCTAAGAGCCTGGCAAGCTCCTGCCTCCCACCTTAACCCTGGCTGAGACCCTTCTCAGCCCATTGCCCCACAGCCCAGGGCAGGGCTTCACACCATGGCTGAAGCTCCCAGCATACTTGGGCCAGACGGCACCAGTGACAAAACACTGGGGTTAATGGGAAGTCTGAGCTGCAGCAGAGCCAGGCAGGAGGAAACACCCCCAGCATGACCTGTGCTCTTGCCAGAGCCCTTTCCCCTCCCTCAGCCTCTCTGGACATTTTGCAAACGCAGCCGTGGAGGAGCTCAGTGCAAGGGGCTCTGAGCTCTGCTGTGCCTCTTGCCACTGCTGCATCCCTAGCATGGATGGACAGAGCCTTGTGTGTCCCCCAGAACCACCTGTAAGCACCATCAAGTTGGTCTTTAGTCGACATTGACACCTCTATCTGCCAGGAGACCCGAGAGACCTCTTGGGAACAGCTCACTGTCCTTCCAGGACACTGGCACAGGGATGTCACAGTATCTGAGCACATCCCTTCCCGTGACACTTGTGCCCAGCACCTGGACACACTCCACAGCATCCCGTACAACCAGACAATCCTACTGCAGACTCTCAGGGATCCCACAGCCAAAACCTTCCCTTGTGAGGAAGGATGGAGGGAACATTTCCAACAGGGTGCTCATCCAGGCACGGGGCTGGCAGAGCTGTTTGCCTTGCAAATGAGCTAAATAAGGTCCCAAGCTGTGGTAGGAGGGTTAGGGAGAAGCACTCTCAGTGAGTCACCCAGTCCCTTATCACAGGAGTGATTTAAGGTGTGGTCGGGTCTCCCAGGTTGAAGGGAATAAGGGAAAACAATTTCAGAGGGCGGGAAACAATCTGGAGAAAGCAGGACACCAGGAAAAGGGGGCTTCCCAGCAAAAGCCACACCGGGGCCTGGGAGAAGAGGCTCTGCAAGCAAGCCCTGCTTTTCAAATGCTTCTAAGTAAGTCTAGAGAAGCACCAGGCAACAAGGGGGACATCTGGGGCAGATCTGCAAAGCGATGGGAGCTCCACAGAGTATAACATCTCTTAATTCAGCTCCCAGTGAGCCACTGGGATGGACTGTGTGGGCTAATAGCCAGTGCTGGGTGAGCCTCCTCCAGACCCCATTTCACAGGTGGGCTGGAGGGGTGCTCAGCACTGAGCTGCCAAGCCTGCAGCCCCTTGCAGAGGACCAGCTACCAGACCTCTCCAAAAAGCACCATAGGGATGTTCTCCCACCCAACCCAGGAGGGTTGGGCACAGCCAAGGCTGCACCCTGAACATGCAGGACCTTCCTCCTGACACTCTATAGTTGCACGCTCAGGGATTTGGAGCCAGGTCTGCAGCCACCAGCCCATTTTTGGGCAGCATCCCACAGCCAGTTGGAGGAAGCTCTGGTGGGCACTAACCCAGGGGCTGCATGTGCCCAGCGGTGGGTGCCTGAACACGTGTAGGCGAAGGTATGTACAGCTCTGGTTGTACAGAGGCATGTGGGAGCAAGTGCATTCATCACAGATTATAGAGCCGGGCAGCTCCTGCCCCAGGAATCCCATCCAAGTCAGCATTCCTGCCTGAGCTCAGCCTCTCCCACACGCAGCATGGGGCAGGCACGCTGGCACAGACCCACGTCCACCCGCCTGGGGCTGCAGGCAAGGTTTGGGTCTCTGCTTTGGGGTAAGGAAAAAAAAAAACCCTACCTGTGGCCCGGGGGCATCCGACAGCCCCAGCAGAGCCCTCAGCACAGCAGGGACAGAGCCTCTCCCTGCACCACGAGGCAAACAAACTTGGTGGGATCGAGCAGCCAGTGGTTGGAAACGGGCATCGCTGAAGATCTTGGCCTGGCTCTGCCCGGGGGCTGCTTCAGCAGCACCATTGGCTTGCATGGAGACAGCAGGGACAAGGGACAAGTCCCTGAGCTCTCTTGTCTCCCTGGGTCAGGCTGTGAGATCCCCTCGCCCATGCTGACACATCCAGGGGGCTGCAAGGAGTTGGCTCAGCCTGGACCTGGCACTGCCCTGGTCCCCTCAGCAGCACTTGGTGGCCATGGGCACCCATGTGCTGGTGACCCTGCAGTGATCCTGCTGACCCCCCGAGGGGGGACAGAGAGCCATCACTGCCTGTCCCAAGGGGACAGCAGCCTCCAAGCCACGCCAGACAGGGCTGGAAGCACCTCATCCCCCCGAGCCCCAGGAGGGATCCCGGCTGCCTGGGCCACCCTGCTCAGCCACACACACACCAACCTCTTCCCAACCCCTCACGCTGCTTCAGCCCATTTAATCTCTCCCAGCTCACAAAGGGGGGGCCACAGTTTCTGGCCACGGGTCCCTGCAGGGCCCCATCCTGCCCCCAGCAGCGCCGGGAGCCAGAGGAGACACCCAGCCTTCCCTCCCCAGCACCTGCGCCCATCCCTGCTGCAGCACCCAGAGCTTTCCAGCCCCTTTTCCCAGCGGGATCAAGCTCAGTACCCTTTTTCCCATCCCATCTGGCCCCGGCGGCCGCCCGTCCCGGGAGCGGGGTGGCTGCGGGCAGAGCCGGGAGCGTTTCACTCACCCCAAAGTGCTGATGAAGCCGTTGACGGAGCCCTCGGCGTACAGGGAGACGATGTCCCCGATGTGCAGGAAACTTGACATCTCATTCATGGCTGTTCGCGACCCGGCTCGACGCCGCTTCTTCCCCAAGTCACCTTCCCGTGCCGAAATCCACCATGGGGCGAGAGGAGCTTGGAGGGAGGGGGGGTGTGTGTGTATGGAAGGTGGGTGGGGGGTTTATCCCAGCCCGGCTCTCCCTGGATCCCCGCGAGCAGCAGGAGGGAGCGGGGCGGCAGCGAGAGCCCCGCGCACAACTTTCACATGTGCTGTGCAGGAAGGGAGCCAGGGGAGGAGGAGGAGGAGGAGGAGGAGGAAGGGGGGGTATGAAGCTCAGTTAGAGGTTTGCATGAGCTCTGTCCGGCTGTCCGTGGCTCCGGCTCTGCACAGCTTTCTACCTGCAGCCAATGGAGAGCGATCAGGAAGTCCTGCTCGAAAAAGCATGCAAATATTTTTTGGCCTGGGAGGAGAACCGGAGCCGCCTGGGGAGGGGTGGAAGAAGAGGAGGAGGAGGGGGGGATGCCCAAAAAGAGGCCCCACCCTCCGCTCCCCGCCTCCCCGCCTTGGGGGATCTGGGGCTGCGGGCGCCCGCGCACCCCTCTGCTTCCAGAGGACCCGGGCCCCATCCCGTGGGTCGCCCCCCGGCTCCCTTTCCACGGGTAAACGGCACTCCGGGGGGGTGGCCGAGCCCCTCAGCCCCCGTGGGGTCTCCCCGGTTTGCTCTCCTCGCTTGAAAAGCCCCCGGAGGCTCTGTGGCCAGCTGGGGGGCTGGGGGTGCTCTCCCCGCACCGAGGAGGGGAGCAGGGGGTGCAAAGAGGCACCAACCGCCCTCAGCCTCCATCGGCAAACGCAAGGAGCCAAAAGAGCTGGGATGTGCCCGCTCCCCCTGCACCTTCCTGCACTTGGCAGGGGGAAACTGAGGCCCCCGCCTCCCAGGACCCGTCCCTGTCCCACCCAGCCCCTCTCCTGCCACCCCAGGATCCCACAGGTCCTGCTCTCACCATTTGCTTCATCCCCCTCCTCACTTTGCAGCAGGACCAGACCCCGGGACCCTCTGTCCCTCTCCCCCCCCCCCCCAGCACCCCAGGAGCTGCCCCCGGGCCCGCGCAGCCCAGCGCAGAGCAGGGAAAGCCCCGGCTGAGGACACAGCGGCTCCGGCTGGATTTCTCTGCCTCGGGCGAGCAGTGGTGGCTTCCGGAAGCCCAGCTGGCTCTTGCCAGCACGCCACTCCCCAGCTGGACCTGCTCGGTCCCGCTTCACCTCTCCATCCAACCTCTTCCCCAGCTTGACGCACGAAAATCACCCTTTGCACCCCCAAAACCAGGGAGACTCCAGCCAGCCCCCCAGCCTCATCCAACCCGGCGGTGCCCCAGGGCTCACCTGGCGTTGTTGCACCCACCCCACCCACAGCTATAAGCAGGGAGGTGTCTCCCCCACCCCTCCAAAGCCCACCCAGTCCCTCCTGCTTTCCACAATCAACCTGACACCGCAGGGCTGAGCCAGCAGCTCCGGGCTTCCGATATAACCCTAGTGGAAAAGGACTGTGTCCTCAGAGCATCTTCTGGACACCACAAGTGCCCTAGTTCCTCGCTTTAATTAAAACTTGCCTGCTGTAAAAAACAATATTGGAGAGGAAAAAAAAAAAAGCATGATGCTTTTCTCATTTCTTTCCCTTCTGTCCTCTTTTCTCACAAACAAACACCCAGGTTTCAGGAGTATAAACCTTGCCCTAAATAGTGATTTTTCTTTTTTTCTTTTTTTTTTTTTTCCACGAGGAAACGGACAGGTCCCCTGGCAGAACAAAGGGAAAAAAATTAGTGCAATTCCTCTGGGGGAGATGTGAATTCAGGTCCATCAGGATTAGCTGCGTTTTCAGCACAGGACAAATTTAGAAGCCTTTATCTCAGGGCAACAGAGGGGGGAAAAGAGAAGATCATAAGGAAAAAAAAACCTTGCTGCTGTTAAAAGCCAATGAAGGTTTCACAACAGGAGCTCAGAGAAAGCCCCCAAGGAATCAAAGACCAAAACTTTGTGCACAGATCAGCAGCTTTGATCTAAGGCACAAGTGGCATCTCAGCACCACACTGTGCCCGTGCTGGTGGCCACACCAGTCCCTCCAGCCTCGCTGGGCATGGCTGGGACAGACACCACCTCTCCCAGCCTGGCCCAAATCTGGCTCCTCATGCACCCACCCTCCCTCAGCCCCAGGGGTGGCTCATGTTTGCAGAGCACCAAGCAGCAAAAATCATCTGGAAGTGCAAAAAAACCCATCACCCTAAACAAACAGGTGTCTGGCCTGTTTTCTCCCACCCAGGAGAATGGGAAACAACAAGACTAAGCCTCTTGAAGTCTCCTTCCCATCCCATGACCATACCCTGCACCATGTCCAGCCCATGCTTGAAGCTTATTTGAGGATGGGGAACCCAAAATGTTTCAGGGATGCACCCCTGCCCACCCAGCACCCTGGAGATGGTGACATTATATCTCCAAATCCTCTCTGGATGGCACAGGGATGGATGAAACCTTCCCCATCCTCCAGCTCCCTGGCCAAGTGGCTGGGACATGGCAGCTGTGCCCTGTGGTGGGCACAAACAGGGACTCCCAGCATCTGCCACCCAAGGTTTGCCAACACAGGCAGCAGCAGGGATTAGCAGCTTCCAGGAGCAAAAAATAAAAACAAAGTGCATTTCTCCTGTCTCCCAGTCACTCACTCCCCCCCAGTGTAGCTATGACCATGCTGACCCGTCACGCTGCCCACCCTGAGTGTCCCCTCCTCTGCCCAGGACCCTCTGGGCTACTCTCAACCTGCAGTGACGTTTTGTGCATGGGCTCAGAGCCCAAAATACCGTGGGGAAGCTGTGAGCAGCCTGCAGCCCTCAGGTAGGGGCCAGCCTGGCCGTGGGGATGCTCAGGGGCACGTGGAGCAGATCGGTCACCTCTCTGGGCCAGCACTGGCTCCCCCTGCCCTGGGGAGATAGAGGAGTTAAAAATAAGAGCGTTTCCTTCCTTAGCCCCTGCTTTAAGCCACGTGATAAATAAAAAACTGGGAGTTTCTGCCTCTCAGAGAGGAAGCGGCTGTGGAGAGGCAGCCGGTGAGTCAGGCCAGCAGTCATCCCCATCCCTAAGGCACAGCCTCCATCCCTGGCAGGGTCAGAGCCACATTCCTTTCACATGCTGAAATTGCTCCTTTGCAGGCAACTGCTCAAACTCCAGGGGCACCTCCCTCCCCAGGCCCCCCAACCCCCTCCTCAGGATGTTCCCCTCTACCTGCCCACCCTTCCTATAATCCTTCTCCGACATGAGC
Organism: Apus apus; assembly: GCF_020740795.1. Taxonomy (NCBI): domain Eukaryota; kingdom Metazoa; phylum Chordata; class Aves; order Apodiformes; family Apodidae; genus Apus; species Apus apus. The sequence goes on from NC_067304.1 coordinate 3,234,370, forward strand.
TGGTGGTGGCTTCCCAAACATGCCACAACCCTCCAACAAGTCAGCCAGGATTGTGTCCCCCCAGGGCTGGGTAGGAGCCCTGCTGGAGCTTACATTGGTGCAGATGCTTTGGGAGCAAATATGTGGCTGGTGAAAAGGATGGGGAGCAGAGATGTTGGCTGGGGAGGCAGATGGGGCAGTGGTACCTGAGCAGCATCCCAGCCCCCTGCCAGGTCCCCATCTGGCTTTTGCATCGGTCTCCTTGAGCACCCAGATCAAGGCCGGGAACTGAAGGGTTGAAGCTTCTTGGAAGAAGGAAGCAAAAAATAACTGTAGCCTTCTTTGTTTGAGGAGGAGGAAGGGAGACACTCAGTCCCTTGTGCATGAGCAGAGCGGGGAGCAGGAAAGCTGCTGTCAGACATAGAAGAGGGGGATTCTTTGGCCAGGAGACAAGTTTGCTCCCTTGTCTCGCTGGCTCTGGGTGTGCTGTGACCCTGCTGCTGCCCACAGATGAAATCCAAGGCTGTCCAGGCTCTGTATGGTGCCTTTCACGCTGCTGCACCACCCACCCCACCAAAAGCAGCAGAGCTGGGCCAGGATCAACTCCAGACCACAGCTAACAAAAAGAAAAGAGAAAAGAAAAAAAAAAAAAAAAAGGACTTGTTTCAACCTTGTTTCTCCTTCTGGGTGAGGATTTCAGAGGCCAGAGTAACAACCACTGACAGAAAATTGCTCCTTTGATGCAGAAGATGCTACATGCACCTTCAGTGATGAAGGTAAGACCCCAGATCTGCTTTTCTTGAGCTGTAAACCCAAACCTCCCCACCCCCAGCAGCTGTTTGAAAGGCAACCCAAGGTCTGCCAGGGCAGGGCTGAAACCCCCTCAGGCGACTTCATTAACTGGCAGAGCAGAGGACCAGTTCCCTCCTGCCTGTCCCATCTGTGCCTCTGCTCCTGCCTGGCCGTCTCCAACTGTGGCTGTGCCAAGGGTCTCAGGGGAGCAGCCACACTCCCCCAAAATAGCTCTCAGACTGGATGACTTTGGCCCACATCCTCAAAGGTATGGAGGCTCCAGGTTACCTCAGAGAACCTGAACCTCCATCCCTGCAGGGGTGGCAGGAGGTGGCCTGGGAAGGAGATGTTGGTGCACACATGGCCCTGCTCAGCCTGACCCTGGCCATGCACAGGAGGATGCCCACACGCTGGTCTCACCCCTGCAAGAGAGAGAGGAGGATGTGACAGGAAAATAGGGCAAAAGAGAGCAATTCCTCCAGTCCCCACGCTCGCTCCTTGCCCACCCTCCTGCTCACACATCCAAGCCCACGGGTGGGTGCATCCCACCCTGAGGATGGGCAGAGGGAGCAGAGAAAACAGGAAGGGCCCCTTGTTCCCACCCTCCCTGAGAAGGGTTAAGTGACACTCCTGTCGAAGACACTTTGTACTTGGATTTAAAAATACAGCCAATGCCCCAGTGGCTCAGCTCCGTGCAAGTTGCAGGTATATTTCCACACTTGAGCCAATAACCTTCCCCGAGGGAAATTTAGGCTTTTTATGATTAAAAGGGGAAAAAATAATAGTGGGGAATTAAATATAGTACAGAACAAGAGAACAATTAGCAGTTGCCGTTAGCGACACCAGGCCACGTTTGGGACAAATGCCGTGGTTGTCTGGAGAGCAGTGGGACTGGGGACAGACACCAGAGTGGCCAGGTGACATGGGAATTGGCCAGGACCTCGGGCCAGGGAGGGACTCTCAGGCCTTGGCAGATGGCCCTCAGGAGCCTGGACCCAGCACCATCCGGACCCGGGTGAGCAGCCTGCCCAGGACTGGCCACACCTCATGGGCACAATTTTTTTCCCTACCTTCACTTTATCAAAAGCAAATGGAAGTGTTTGCACAGGCCTGTAGCTTCCCTAATAAGCAAACACAGCTTAATTGTGGGGTGGAGCAGGGGCTGGGGCTGCCAGCCATACCCTTGCCATGGGCCAGGATGGCAGCTGGTGGCAGGGAGAGGGCAGGCGAGGAAGAGCCCCGTTCCCCATTCCCCATTTCCCCATTCCCATCCCTTCTGGTGCATTGCCCAAGAGATTTTGCAATGCACAACCCTCCCTAGCTGGGCTGGCCTCTGCTGTTGCCCTGCGATGCAAAATCCCCCAGGGTTGCACAACCTTTTTGCTCCAAATCAGCTCATTTGTTGTCCACTAGAGTCATGCCCATGTGAGAGCACACACTGATTTACATCCTGGGCAAAGCCTCCTATTATTTCCCCAGTCCCCCCTGGCTCCAACCCAGCAGGGCAGGGTCCCAGACCAGCCTGCCTCACACGTTCCCCATCAATGGGCAGATTTTCAGGAGCAGCCAGCAGCTTCAGAGTGACCCCAAGCACTGCTGGAATCAGATCACACCCGCGTGTCTCAGCCCCTGAAGAGCCCCAGAGGGATCTGCTGCAAACCCTGCTCCAGCATGGAGGAGCCAGCAGCACAGCCTCTCCTTTCAGAACCTCTTTCAGAGATGGATCACCACGCCAAGCAGCATTTCCTCTCCCTCTGTGGGCCACGCAGGCCCTCTGGCCTGGCTTGTGGTCAGCACACAGCAATGAATGAACAACTCATCTTATCAGAGAGTGGAGGGGAAATGCACTCCAGCCACAGCCCGGGACGGGCACCCTGCCCACCTCTGTGCTGCTGGAGGCAGGACAGGCTCCAGCTCCAGCCCACCACCTCCAAGCTGGGAACAGGGATGCTCCTCTGGGCTGGTTTAACCAGTTTTGAACACTACTGCAGCCCAGCCCAGCTCCTCTTGGGGTGCATCTGCTCTGAAGGACACAGGGGATGTCACTGGAGGAGAAGGGACAGAGCACAGAGGAGCTGACTTCCCACTACAGACCTGCCCAGACCTCCTTTTCTCCCTGTAAAGCTTCATATAAAATGGCTGATTGGAGGCTCTTCCCTCCTCCCTGTCTTTTTGAGACAAGTTTGTGCCGAGCAGCCTAATTACAGCCTTTGCTGAGATAACCCCACACTTCCCTGCTGGATGACAGGCTGGGCTCCCGGGCGGCGCGGGGCAGGATCAGCTGCCTCCCTGCCCGGGCCAGGACAGCTCTTCTGTCACACCAGCCGGGTCCCCAAAGGATGGGGGGGACACAAGCAAACCCTGCTCCCCTCTAGCAAGGGTGTGCTAAGGACGGGAGCGTGCAGGAGCCCTTCCTGCAGCCGGTTTGATGGGCTCCTTTAAGGTGACAACGAAAGGAGCTGCCCGGGGGTCACAGCTCCGGGGTTAAAGGAGATGCTCGGGGCGGGGGGGGATCCCGCACCGTGCTGGACCCCCACCCCAGCACTAAAGGGGTGCACAGGCACCCGGGCCAGCCTGCTGCCAGCCCGCACTGGGGACCGGCTGCGGGACAGGGCTCTGGGGGAGGTTCTGAGCACGCAGCACAGGAAGGGCTGGCTCTGCCGGGCGGGTCTCCCCGTGCTGCTGGGGGGCTCCCCGCGGGGGTCAGAGCACCCCCATTTCCAGGGGACGTGAGGACACAGGTGCTCAGGACAGCAAGGTCCCACGCAGGGCTCGGTGCCCTTCAGCGTGGGGATCCCACGGACCCCAGCCCCGGCCCCTGCGGGGACGTGAGGGGAGAGCAGGGGCTGCGTGGGGACACGGCTGAACCCGCCCGGGCAGCAGGGAACTGCAGCAGGGACGGGACCCGGCGCTGGGTGTACAGGGTCACCTCAGGGGTCACCTCAGGGGTCACCTCAGAGGCAGCCGGGACACGAGTTCACTGTCGAGCTCCAACCCACATTTTTGCTTCCGTCTCAGAGCGAGCCCGGTGCCAGGGAAGCAGCTTCCCAGGCTCACATCCCTCTGACATCTTGCCCCAGCAGAGCCCAGCTGCTTACCAAAGACTCTCCCAGCAGTGTGAGCACTCAAGGTGTAGGACCCACCCTGCTCAGGCTCCACAGACCCCAGCGGCCCCAGAGCTGGGTCAGCCCGGGCTGCCAATAGGAAATTCCCACCCCCAGAAGAGAATTGTTCCCCCTGGCTCCCTCCCCTTTAAAGGCTCCCCACCCAGCCCTGCAATTAAGGGGGCAGGTTGGGCTCCTTTGGGTGTTGTTGGACCAGAAAATTGGGTTCTCAGCTTCTTCCTGCTTAAATTTGCCCAGTAAAGAGAGAAAGGAAAGATGGGGTGTGCCATAGAGGTGTCTCGAGGGGCACGTTTCCCCCTCAGAGGGATGGATGTCCCAGGTGAGGGACATCCTTGCTCCCAAACTCCTTCTTGTCATGCTGGAGGGATGAAGAGAGGCTGGATACAAACCCCAGCAGCAACCAACTTTGTGGTGAACAAACCCTGCTGAGAGCCCAAAAGATGCTGGGGAAGAAACAGCCCAAACAGCCCTGGGAGGTTTGATCCTAACTAGGCCCAGATCTGATTTCAAGGGGCTGGTCACATCCAGTTCTGGGAATAACACTTGTTGGGTGTGAGGCAGGGAGTGCCGGGCTCAGTTGGCTGCTCTGCCTGCTGTGAGCCCAGCACAGCCACGTGCATCCATCTATCCAGAGCTGCCACAGCAGGATACGTGCAGAAGTGGTGCTGGAGGACCCGGACATCCTCTGGCACCTCCTCGGGGTGACTCAGGCTGCTGTGCCAGGGCGGCTCTTAGGCAGCTTCCACCAGCACAGAGGAATGTGTTGAACAAAGACCCAAACCCCCTATTTGTTGTAGAGGGAAGAGTTAGTCACACTGGTGCTCCTGGCTGCTGAGTCACCCCATGGCCGTGGAGCTGTGGGATAAGGGACTGGAGAGGGTGGGAGTGACTGTTTACTGACCCGACCTGTAAATCAATCAGGAGGTTGTGACGATGCCATAAACCAAGACAGTCACAAGCTGACAGGGAAAAGGAATAGTTGAGCAGAGTTTATAGCTGTTAGAAAAGATAAAAGGAACCATAGAGGTATTTTATTTGCAGGACCGAAGCAGGCTGTAAAAATTATAGGTAACATTATATAGCATTTTATATACTACCAACAGACCCCAAAGCTCTTCTAGATGCTGTGGCAGACACAGCTCCTTCCTGTCTGATTCAGGGCAGCAGCTGGGCCATGATTTCTGAAGGCACCAGCATCTGGGCTGGGGCTGTGGAAAGGCGGTGGGAACTGGGCAGCTGATGGCTTGAAAACCCATCCGGGCTGTCCTTGGAGCACCACTGGTTTGGTGCAGCTCATGATCAGGATGCAATTGCCTCTTTGCACTTTTAAACTGGGACACAAAGTGTGTTTGTGCTGGTAAAGTGGAGTTTTCTTTATCATGGATACCAGCTTAACATCTAGGATTGCATTTTTAACACCAAAGGCTTGAGTCTCCAGTGACTGATATTTCCTTTGATCAAAATCATGGCTCTAGCCAGCAAAATTCCCCAATGCTGCTGGAGGGAGGTGTGAGCAGCACACAGGCACCTCACAGAGCCTGGCCCTGTGAAGGACATACTTGCTGGAAATGCTGAGTTGGATTTCTCCAGTGAGGTTGGACCACGGCTGTTTGTTCCTCACCCCAGCTAGGAGCAGCTCTGCTGCTCTCCAGCTTGATGGGGTTTCCCTGGGTCTCTGCTGCTTTATCCCATTGCATAAGCCTGGAGTGTCCCTCTGGGGTGTAAACAGCGAACAGGTGTATTTACAGCCTACATCCACAGAGGGATTCAAATCATTCCTGAATGTAAAGCAGGATTGGTAATTGCTGGTAAAGTAGCCCTTGGTCCCATCGTGGACCAGGCAGGAGAACTGCTCAGCCCATGACACAACAATTCCCTGCCCACGGCTCTCTGGCCCCTTGCCTCCAGAGCTTGAATAATTTCTCTCATTCAATGCAGAAGTCAGAGGATTTCCTTGAAAATAGGAGTCTTTGTTTGTCAAATACTTCTCCTGTCTGGTCCGGGGCTGTAAGGACTCTTTGTCATTTAATCAAGAATCTCTTTCTCAGCCAGTGTGACACCAGCAGCAGAGGAGAGGACTTCTGGGGCCCATCTGACTTGTCGGGAAGGGTCGGTGCTATGCAGACACCCTGTGCAGAGGAAGTGCTCTGTGTGTCAGAGAACAGGTTTGTTTTTAAAATATACCAGGCTACATCCTTAGCGGGTTTGAATTTGGGGCACAGATTGTTGAGCAGTTCTGTGATTTTAGGGCACCTGAAATAATGGGGTCTGAGGCTGGAGATCATCTCCTGGAGCCTCCCAGCCACCATCATGATACAAATGGATCATCATAAAAAATAAATCAGTGTGAGTCCACAGAAGCCAGCAGAGCTCTATCCCTTTCACAGGCTGAGGATCCAGATGAATATTTAATATTAAATATTCTATTATGTTGGCTCATATCGTTGTAGTATCCAAGTGTCTCACATTTTTCATGCAGCTTTACGTCAGCTTTGTGAGGCTTGGAAATCTCAGATTGCAAATTATTTCAGGCACCAGCCTTGTATTTTTTTCCCCCCCTGTTCCTGCAGCATCTTGCACAAAGGAGTCCATGACTGGAGCTTTGTGGTGTTACTGAAGGTGCAGACAAAGCAGAGTGAGACTGTGCATCTCAGGACAAGGATGCATCAGACTTGAGGAGGATGCAGGAAATTAGATTGAGCTGCCCAGGGCCAGAGTGTTCCCAGTGGCCCATCCATCTCTGCAGCTGGAAGAGGTGTAGCAGTTGGAGCACTCCAGCACTGGATCATTTCTCAGCACACGGGAAGGCAACCAGGTTTGCAAAGGCTTTTCTACCTCACAGGTTTGTGAGCAGCCTCCCCTGCTCTAGCACCACATCAGTGTTTGTAAACAACCTTCTCAAAATACACCGAGCAGGATGTGGCAGCATCACGTGAAGGTGCAGCTTCTTGTCAAGGCAACAGGCCTGACTCTGCCCTTAAAGGGTAAAGTGGAATAACTCACCCAGCTCATTCCCACCAGCCTGCCCCAAACATCACCCAGGGCAGCTCAGAGCAGGTGTCTCCACTTCCCACCCACGCAGTGGGAACAGCACAGGGACAAGGACCACACTGACCAGGGATGCTTGGATGCTGTGGAAAGGAGTTGCAGTCTCTGCCAGACCTAATTCAGCAGGAAACACCAGCTGCTTCCCAAAGAGGTGCACATAACCCTGGAACAAGCTGCTGTGAAATGGCTCAGCCAAGGCAAACCCTTCCTCCTGGCACCTCCTTGCCTTGTGCTGGTGTTTGACATCTGACCTGGCAGAAGGAGCTTGCTAATAATACCTACATTTTATATAGCACTTTTATTTGGGAAATCTCAGACGGTTTCACACAGAAGTTAAGTCTATTTGGAGCTCAAGGCTTCTAAGGATGTGTCAAGGACAGAGAGTTTTGGTACCCAGACGGGCTACATGGGAAGAGTCTATTGCCAGGACAGATCTGCTAAACCCATCTAGCAGAGAGCAATGCTGGCTGTGGTTAACTGGCCATTGTTAGGGTTCAGAGTAAACACCTCTGGGATGATGAGGGAGGGAGTTGTCTCTTTCACAGCCATAGTTTCAGTTTAGCCAGCACACTTTAGGTGCTACAGGCCCATTTTATGGAGTGCCTCATAGATTGGCAGGAGCACAGGGTGGCTGTGAGAGCATCTCCTGCAGTGCCAGCCCGGGAGCCCTGTCCTGCTGTGGGAGGACCAAGCTCTGGCACTGCACCCAAAGCAGGTGCCCAACCCTGGGGCAAGTCCGGGAGGGAACCAGCAAGGCCCTCAGGCACTGGGAGCAACTCTGGAATGGCCCTGAGCCACCCAGAGGAACTCCTGGGGAGAGCTGGTACATACACTGCAGGCTTTGTCCCAGGCAGGTCGGCTGGGTGTGTGCTTCCTGGCATACAATTCCCAGATTAGCAGGAGCTGGGCTGCCAGCAGCTCCTCCAGTCCAGCCAGGAATGAGCCACTTGGGGCTGGGAGCTGCTGCCCGGGTCAGGGGTTCAAGCTCCTGGCACTGCTGAGCAGCTGGGACAGAGACCAGGCAAGGATGCAGGGATGGGTCATCCCCTCCCATGCACCCAAGGGAAAATGAAGGGGCAGGGGGGACACTTCACCCCATGGGAACAGGACCCCCCAACCCTTCTCTGATACCTCTACCTGAAAGCCACCACTGGCCAAGGTGATCTCACCCCTCCTTTTGCAGTGGGTGGAGAACCGAGGCAGAGACCTGTCTCTTCTTACCCTGAAATGAATAAATCAAAACCTTAAAAGCCACAGAGAATAATGAACGTGGAGAATATGAAAGAGCTGGAGGGTGGGAGGGTTGGGAAAGGAGAAAAAGTAATTCAACACAGAACTGTTTAATAAGGAAAGGAATAATCAGAGGGAGAAGTGAGGACAATTTATTCACACTACATGCTCAGTCTAAAAAAAATAAATAATGAAATAATTCCAACTAAAGCCTGGCTGTGCCAACCAGGGGGTTGAGGTTCAGAAGTCCTTCCCAAGGAACACGAAAGGAGAAAGCAAAAGGGGAAATGTGGGATGTTCATTAAAGAGAAATGCAGGGGAAAGAGGAAAAAGCTGGAGCCAAGGAGCAATTTGGGACAAATTTAAACCTGGCTGGCACTGGGATGGGGAGCAAAGAAGCAGCATTGATGTCTCCTCTGGGAGGGCTGATGATGCAGGGTGGTCCATCATGGGCTGCTCCCCACCTCTCCCAGGAGCTGGAGCTAAGGAGGGAAAAGGATGCACCTCAGGGAGCAAAGGGGCTGGTGCAGAGCATTGTTGCCTCCTACCAGCCCTGACGCCCATTCCCACCACCTGATGGGGCTCCCAGGGCTGCCCCAGGCCCCAAAACAGGCTCTTCTGTCACCTGCAGCCACTGGGCAGCCTGGGGGCCCTGGGCATCTCCAGCCTCTCTCACCACAAGAGCAGGACTCATGCAGCCACATTTCAACCACCAGCATGAAACAAGGCTCCTCCAACACCCCACAGCTGCCTGGCTGCTTCCAGCCACCAGCTGGAAAAAACTGGACACCAGGACTTTCCCAGGAACATGGCTCTGGGAGCTATGCCAGGCGTGCCCCTGCCTCTATCTGCCTGTGAAGACCACGCTTATGAATCAGCATCTGTTTGCAGACACCCCCTCAGAGGCTGAAAGGAGCTACTGTGCAGGCTTCTGGGATGAGCCCAGCACCCTGGAGCTCCTGGCAGATGGGTTCAGACAGAGAAGCATCCCCATTAAACTCCAGGGGGTTTCCTAAATGCTCAAGAGTCTGAGCCTGCCCACTCACTGCAGAGCGAGGTGGCTGCAGCGAGAGGAGAGCACAGAGGGAAAAACAAGCAAACACCCCAGTAAAACTCCTGGCCCACTCGGCCTGAGACAAGGGAACCACCTCCAAGCTCTGTTTTCCAATGGTGTTTTGGAGTTTCCCACCCTCCCGTGGCAGCTACTCAAGAAAGACAACACATTGCATGAGGGAGAAGATGGGATGCTGGGGAGCGACCCCACGCACACGTGCCCGGTGGGCAGCAAGGGCAGGCAGCCCCCCAGCATCCCCCCCACACCTCCCAGACATGCTTTTCCTGCGTGTGTGGAGCAGAGGAAGTTGCTTTTTCCTCTCTCCTGGCAGTCCCTGCCTTCAGGAGGAGCATGCTGGTGTCCAGCTGCCCTCATCTCACCCCACTGAGGAGCAACTCCCAGCATCACGGGTCTGCCTCCGCAGAGCTGGGCTTGGAAACTCCTCGTGGGTTTCCACAGTTACTTGGCTGGTCCTGCCCAGAGTCCTTGTCAGCCCAGATTTCAGAGGCATTTGGAAATATGGCACTGATCCATGCAGTGCTTTGGAGGGGAGGAGTTGGGATGCAGCCCCTTGCATGAAAGGGGAAACTGAGGCAGGGAGTGCAGAGCCAGCCTTCTTAAAGAAGGAACTTATAACTAGGCTTGTGTTTGCTTGTTTTCCATACAGAAGCCACCAGCTTTTCTGAAACAGATTTATGGACCTGACACGATGCAGTTTTAAGCATATTGGCCCAAATTTAAGCACATTGGCCCAAATGCCAGGGATGTCCCATGGCAGTGCCCCAGTACACTAACCTCAGCCATTTCCAGGGGCTCCTTCTCCACTTGCCCCCAGCTCCACCCAGCTTTTCCCAAAGCGACCAGTGGCTTCTCCTGCTTCATCTTCAGAAAACCTTGGTTAGAGAAAGAAATACGTCAGAGCCAGACACCCTGAGCACTTCAGCAAATTGGAATAACACTTGGAATGTGTCCTCCCAGCCAGGAGCTGTCCCCAGCTACTGACTGCTTGGCCACATCATCGCAGACCTGCAGGGCCTTATAAACAGGTCGTCCCAACCTTCTTGCCTGCAGAGGCCTGCTGTCATGCTCAAGGACTCTCTGTGCTGACACGCCAAGGATCTGAGAGTCTTCTCAAGGTGCTTGCAGGAGCCCTGCACTTCAGGGCTCACACCAGAATGTGACGGGTTAGACTTTCTTACTCAGTTAGGAAAAATACCCTGGAGACTGTGGGGTGATTCCCAGGGGGAAGGGACTGGAGCTCAGTTATTTGAAATACTTCAAATCCAGCAGGTGAAGTTGGAGGGACCAGTGTGGCCAGAGGAGGGACTGGGAGTCCCTTCCCTCCCCGTGTGCTGAGAACCCTTACAATGACACTCAGTCCTGCTGAGATTTATCATCCCTCTGACAGATACAGTCAGTCACTGAAACCCTCTCTCTTCCTGTAGTGATACAACAGATTATCATGAGGTGTATTTATATATTATTTTGTCCTAAACAGATTATATCTTGACAGCTCTTCCAATTCCTGAAAAACACAAGCTGGCTTATGCTGGCTTCACTGGACACCACCAGAAGGTTTGATTAACATCCAACAAGCTCCAACAGCTATTACAGGAACAGGGCCTGGATCTGTTGTGGGTTTTTTAATCAATTTGATAAATCTGGTGCATGTGGGAAGCACTTTGCCTGAAGCCTCATATTCTCTCTTCACCCAGAGACAGCACAGCTGTGATAAACTCAGCCTGGGGACACCCATGGTCTTGGCACTGCCACCACCTGCACCCTCCCACCTGCCCATCCAGGAAGGGTGTCTTGCCTCCCCAGGAGGAAACTCCGTGGATAAGACCTGATGAGGAAAAGGGGTTTTGCTGTTCCTTTGTGCAGTTGCAATCGCTCTCCAGACTGCAGCATCCCTGGAGAGCCATCACACCCTGCTGAGCTGGATGCTGTGGAGCTGGGAGAGCTGGACCAGCTCCTTCCTGCTGGGGAGCAGCAGGTGGCCCAGCTCCAGGGCAGCCAGGGGAGCAGAGGGCAACTTGCCCTTAGTCACGTCCTCTAGACAGTTGAGCAACACTGTGGTGAGGCAGACTGAGCCACGGGCACCATGGCCAGGGACTGTGCAACCCCAGTCACCTGGGGGCAGAGAGCTCCAGCAGCCTCACAGAATCGTTCTGCTTGGAAACGACCTTTAGGATCATTGATCTACCAAGTCCAGAGCTAAACCATGTCCATAAGCACCACATCTTTTAAACATATGTCTTTTAAACACCTCCAGGGATGGTCATTCAACCACCTCCCTGGGCAGCCCGTGCCAGTGTTTAATAACCTTCAGTGAAGAAGTTTCTTCTAATACCTAATCTAAACCTCCACTGGCACAACCTGAGACCATTTCTTCTTGTCCTATCACTTGTTATTAGTGAAAAGAGACTGATCCCCACCTTGCTGCAGCCTCCTCGGGGCAGGAGCTGGAGTCTTGGCTCTACCCTGGGGTTGCAGAAGGTCATCCTGCCCATCCCTGGCACTCACACTCTAAGGGGTGACCGGACCTGTAGGCTGATCGCCCCATCCCCACGTCCCCGCTGTCCCCTGCAGGGAGCCAGGGTGTCCCCACAGCCACCCCGGGGTGTCCGTGTCACCCAGCTGGGTTAGCCCGGCTCGGCTCAGCTCGGTGGGAAGTCGGACACTGCCACCTGGTGCTCCGAGGAAGTGTCTGTGCCCAGCAGGTTTCCGCAGCCCTGCTGAAGGGCTGAGGGGACAACCACGGGGAGTTCTGCTCCCATCCTGCCCTAGAGAGAGAAGAGGAGCTCACCTCTCCACCAGGACCACATCGGAGAGCTTTACAGGCACGGGGGACACAGCCGGTGGTGTAGGTCTGTGGGCAGCTTCGTTCAAAAGAGGCTCCTCTTCACTTCCCAGCTCCATCAAGTTTCCTGGGGAAGGAGGCTGCAGTGGGGAAAAAGGAGAAGATAACGTCAAAGTTGACAAAGTGCCTCTGAACAACAGCTTGATTCTGATGTAACACTAATTCCAGCAGCTGATCTTAAGAATAAAACCAAATCCTACCTCTCTTTCCCCACCCACCATGCCAGTTTATCCTCCAGCCAGCACTTCATGCAATCCTGTCTCCTGGCACAGATGGGAAACTGAGGCAAGAAGGGGGAGAAGGTTGGACCAGGGTCACACAGGGAGTGAGTGAGAAAACCCAGGAGATACCTGGTCTCCAGGCTCCCACACCCTAACTGTTCCCTTGGCTCTTGTCTCCTGTGCCTGCCAGGCAGTGGCAGGATCTGCAGCACAGTCCTGCTGTATAGAAAGGAAATCTATTAAAAGACCCCAACTTTTTAACAGCTTCAGGCAGCTCCCCAAGCCTGCTGTTAAAACACTGCCCTGGGGTCCCTCTTTGCTGTCTGGAACAAAGTGCTGACCATTAGTCAAAGAGCTGATTTAATGCACTGCACCACCCAGCAGAGAGGGGACCTCATTTGTCTTCCATCTCCAGGCTGCACCATTCACACCCCACACCCACACACCAGCAGAACAGCTCTATTAAACCACCAGCCCCTCCACCAACCCAGCTGCTTCCTGCAGCTCTACCAGGTCCTGCATCTTCTCAAAGCCTCTCAGAGCCCTGACTGAGCAGCTGGAAACTCTGCTCTGCTGCAGATTTGTTGCTCTGCTGCTGATCTGCACTGGTTATGTTGTCTTGGATTGGAGATGCACATCCTACTCCATCTGTGGCCTCCTCTGGCTTGCAGATATTTGGGCAAATCATCCCAGATCTGACCCTCATCTCAGATGAAGACCTAGTCTGCAGGGTCATCTCTTGTTCTGCTTTGGATCAACGTGTAAGGGAGCTCCAGGTCTACTACAATGGGATTGTCAGGGATAGGAGGATAATTTTGCACACAGAGCTTGTTCTGGGGCTGCTGGGCAAACACTTACCCCAGCGAAACAACCACAGCCACAGTGGGCATCTGTAAGAAGAGCAGGAAGGGAATCCCAAAGGCCTGGCTGTTGCCACTGTCCCTGATTCCCTCCCACCCATCCAACCTCAGCAGATGTCCCAGTAACAGGTGTTGCCCATCACTGACCAGCAGCATCCTGAGACCATTTCCTGCTCAGCTAGAAAGGACCATGGAGGTCCAGAAGAATTTCAGAGACACCCCTGAAAGCCCACAGCCCTGACCTAGCAGTGCCTTGGCAGCGCCAGGGAGGGCTTTTAGCATCCCCCAGGCTGCTCTACCCCAATGCCTTTTCTAAAGCCTGGGGGCACTTAGATCTGCCTGCAGATAGGACCTGCTCAGGGGTGACCACTGCCTTAGCCCCATGCTCCATGTCCTTCCACCAACCTTGTGTGAAGTCCATCGATGTCTGTTCATGCTGAAGAGCCTGTTCCACTGGGGCAGCTCTGCTTTCGGGGGTCCTGCTCCCTCATCTGCTGTTTAAAACAAGCCCAAAGAAAAGAGTGACTCCTCAGAGCTGTCACCTCCCTTGCTTCATGTGGCCCTTGGCATGTGTCTGAGGGAGGATATCGTGCCAGATCCTCGAGGACACCAAAGCAAATGGATTTACTGCCAGGCAAGGTGGGCACTGAGCCCAGTGGGCAACTGCCTGGATGGCAACTGGGCAGTTTTCTCTGCCCTGGCCCTTGTGTGCTTTGCCAAATAATCTGACTCCCTAGGCAATCCCCCTGGTCAGTCTTCTCCAACACCCAGCTTTGATGCCAACATTTAGCCAGCAGACAGTGTGCAGCCCCAGCCCCATACCCACAGAGCAGCATGCAGGCTGGGAGAGGGGCTCCTCAAACTTCTCCCACCAACCAGCTCAAGTCCTCAGGGATGAGGGAGGATCTCCTTTCCCTCTGAGCCACCCTCTCACCTTTCAGGAACTGCTCTTTCTCCGATTCAGCCTCCAACTCCACACAAAATATTAGCTCAGGGCTGGCACCACAGGAAACGTCTTCACCATCAGCACCCAGACTTTGCAGGAGCCCATCCCTGGAGGCAAAGCACAGCTGGGTGTGTCCAAAGGAAGGCCAGCAGCACCAGCACTGCCATTCCTCACCCTCAGCAGCTGCACTAACACAGCTGGATCTGGTTGCATCCCTTGGCAGCAGCCTGGAGAGGCCGAGGGCAGCAAGGGACTGTAACTCAGGGTTCTGTTGGTGCCACAGGCCACACAGAACTGCCCAGGGACCTCTGGGCAGGGAAGAGCAGTGGAGGGAACAGAGCCTGCCTGCTGTGGATGCAGGATGCCCCAAAGCTGTGTGGGTTCTGGAAGCCAGTTGCAGCCTTACTGGAAACACTGGGCTCATTTCAATGTTTTAAGGAAGTAAGGGGGGGAAAAGGGCTTAATAAAATCCAAGTGAGCAGCTGTTTATGAAGTCCAAATGAACAACCTTCTGCCAGACACCGGCTGCTCGGGACCTGAGGAGATGCAGCCAAGGGAGCTTCTCCCTAATCCCTGTAGGGCATCCGTGTCTGTGGGGATGTGCTCCCTCCACGGGGACACAGAAGCGAGCTGGCCCCTTGTCCCCACGTCACCCCCTTCCACCCCAGCACTTACATCTCCGGAGCTTTGTCACCGAAAGCTTCCGGCAGGGCTGTCCCCTGCTCGCTGGCCGCCCCGCTGGCCGCAGGCTGCCGGGCTGGGCTGCCTGCAGGGGTGTCCCCCACCCCGCCGGGCACCCCCAGCTCCGAGCTGCTGGTGCCCAACCACAGGCAGCTCCTGCTGGTGCTGCTGTCCAGGGAGCTGTCCAGGCTGAGCTCCTCCAGCTCCCCCAGCAGCGGCTCCATGCTCTCCCCCTCTGCACCCTGCTGGCATGGGGTCTGCTGGGCCCCCAGCCCCCCCGGGCTGCTGCTGACCTCCTCAGCACCCAGGTCCTGTCCCTCTGCTCTAGGCTGCTGTGTCCCCCGGAACCTCCAGGGAAGTTCAAAGAGTCTCCTGAGCAGCTGGGGTAGGGAGGGACGGCTGCGAGCCTGGGGGGCTGTTGGGGCTTCCATGGCTGGGAGTGGGGGTCCCGGGGCGGGGGGGAGGGGGCGGGGGGAGGCGGCCGGTGGCTCAACGGCTCAGGGATGGGTTTGAACCAAACGGTTTCCAACTGCCAGAACCCAGAGCTGCAGCCCTGAGGCAGTGAGAGAGGTCTGGAACGAGGCAGGGGGGCAAGGTGGCACCCAGGGGGGGGGGGCAAAGGAGGGGGATACAGACCAAGCACAGCCCAGGGCTGGGGGAGAAGAGGGGACCCAAAAGGTGACGCCTCCTTCCTACCCAGCGTGACTCCTTCCTGCAGCATCTTCACCTCTGCCGCGGTTGGGCTCAGCCCTGGAATTTCCCACCAGCAAGGGAGGGTTGGAGGAAGGGGGAAGGCTTGTGAAAACACCCCAGAACCGCCCCCCGCCCCCCCCCCCCAGCGGTGCAGTGCCATAGCCTGAGCGAGCAAGAGAAAAAATCACCGCTTCTGCAGGCGGTGGTGGAGCAAACTCCTTGCAAAAGCAGCGCCTGCCTCTGCCCGTCGCGGGGCGACTCGTTCATTGCAATAATGAAACAGCAGCAAACTCCAGGGGCTGTTCCTCCCTCAGCCACTCAGGCACATTCCCAGTGGGTGTTTTCCCAGGGTCACAGCCTCAGGCAGGGGTATGATTTTCCCCACAATGTTCCTGCCCTCGCCTGAGTCGTGCTGCAGCTGCAGCGACACGGGCACGAAGCTGCTCAGGCTGCTCCAACGTGTCCCTCCTGGGGCCAGGCTGGGAGAGCTCAGCTTTGCTTCCACACCAGGAGCTTCTTCTGGCTGGCCCTGCCAGGGTCTGCTCATCCTTGGCTCAGACAGCCCACAGGATTCTGGCTGCAAGAAAGGTTTGTTTTTTTGGTGTTTTTGTTTGGTTGGTTTGTTTTGTTTTACCCCAAAAACCTCATTTAAAACTGCCATGTCATCATGACTGGTTGAAACGGAGGTTCTCCCACCCTCCAACTGCACCCTCCTGTTTCCTTCCCTCTGCCCTGGCCAGGCTCGGGCAGCCAGCACAGGGCACAGCTCCTGCAGAGCACAGGGCACAGCCCCTCCTCGCTGCAGAAACTGTGTTTGCATGTCAGCCCCTTGCTCTTGCTGGCACAAGAGGGCTGGGGGTGCAGAGCCCCCTTTTCCAGCAGCAGCATGGATTAGACAGCACCAACCAGCTGGTGAAACCACATCCTGAAACACCACCTGAAACCAGAGGCTCCTTCTCTCCACCTGCCATGCATCTCTTCTTTACACCAGCAAACAGATCTCTTTAAAGAGGCTGCTGGTGGAAGCAGGGAACATTTCACATCAGCATCAGCAATTCCAAAGCCAATGCAGCAGAGCTGGCTGGGAATTACTTCTGTAATTGTCTTAACATTTTAAAAGCACTGCAAGAGCAAAGCAGGCACCAGAGCTACAGGCAGGATTTAGACCCCTCAGCAAATGATCTCCTAAATACTTGCTTGCCACCATCATTTCTTGATGTCCGTATTGGCCATTCCAATAACAGAGCTGGTGCTTTCAAACTAATGTCTCCTTATCCCTCATCTCTCCCCCCTCTCCAGTAGCCATTTGCAGACACATTGTGGTTTGAGTCTCCCCACAACCTCCTTGCTGTGGACACGGAGGAGTTGTCAAAGGCTCCTGCACAACTTTTGTTGCTCACTATGATGAGAAGCAGCCACAAATACCAGACACCTGCTGCCCACCTAGTACCACCTTCCCAGCTGGTTTTTCTACAGCCCTGCCACAGAGGTGTTATGCAATGTATCTGAGGTGGAAGACAAGTGGTTTGTGAAAAGGAAGAAGGACTTTAGATGAGATTTGCTTTTTGCAGAAGTTCTCACCAGCACTGCCACCTAATGAGGTGATACTAAGAGATGCTAAATATAGAATGGTGAGAATCAGGAACAACCCAGATGGGTGCAATATGGTGGAGAGATGGATGGGATTCATCTTGCAGAGGTGCTGTGCCAGTGTTCAGCCTAAAACCACACGTCACACCAGCTGTGCATGACAGCAGGAGCACAGGGGTATCCCAGGGGCAGGGACACTCAGACCCAAGCAGCCACCACTGCTACATTCACCACCAAAACTCACCCCAAGGTGAGTTCAGAGTTGAGGTTCACGGTAAGACCTCAAGCCTCCCCCCAAAACCAGGAGTTTCCCTGCAAGCACATGCTGGGAGGAGCTCAGCTCACTAGTTACCCAGCTGATGGGGACAGCCCCCATCAGCTGATTCCTCACCTTCCTCTTCTCCATGATCAACCTCACCCCATGGAAAGCCACCTCTGGCCAGGGCACGTCTCTTCTGGCCCCCACAGTCACTTCCAGCATCCTTTTCCTCACTCTCCCCAACCTGCTTCCCACTGGTC
The DNA here is from genome assembly GCF_020740795.1 of Apus apus. NCBI lineage: Eukaryota > Metazoa > Chordata > Aves > Apodiformes > Apodidae > Apus > Apus apus. The sequence goes on from NC_067304.1 coordinate 3,251,971, forward strand.
TTGATGCACCTTCCACCTTCAGAAAGCTCTGCCAAGGCCACGTCCCCAGCAGCCCCCACCTCCAAGGGGAGAGGGCATCTCAGGAGCCAGAGCGGGACCCTCTGCAGCCAAGAGCCCATTTTCCCCAGCAAAGCTCAGCCAAATAAGTCAAGAATTCCAAAATCTCTCTGTTGGGCTCTGTGCAGGGAGCATAGCAGAGGGCATGTCACCCGAGGTATGAGCAGGGTCCTACCACTGGACAGACAGGTAATTTGATAATTAGCAGCCAGGCATTTTTCCCAGTCCCAAACCTCTGCTTATCTGGCATTTTTCACCACCACCAGTGAAGTCTCTGGCAGTGTCCCAAGGAGGGAGGTGAGGAAAAGCAGCTGGGGCTGCTTGCAGAGCTGAAAAGCCACTTCCAGCAAAACTATCCTTGCTCCCCAGGGTGAATCACACCCTTTCCCCTCCAGCCACGGGGATTTTTCTGAATCCTGGTGGATTTCAAGTTTTCTAAATCACTGGGTGTGAAACACCTGTGACTTTTTTTTCTTTTTCTTTTTCTTTTTTCTGGAGAATCAACTCAGAAGTTTCCTACTAGAAACCCCAGATTCTCTAAGAATGACGTGAACAGGGCTCCTGGCCCTACCTGCTGGGGAACCCGGCAGAGGGCAAAGAGACCGTGCTGAGCTCCCACAGCCTTCCCATAAAAAAAAAAGATGATAAAAATCCCTGGAGAAGCCACAGAGACGCCCAACTCTCCCAGGAAATCGCGCCGAGCAGGGTGCTGGGCTGGGATGTGCCCTCTTAAAGATCTGCCGCCCCTTAACGCGATGATCTTAAACGGGTCTTTTCCAACCAGAACGATTCGGGGCGGGGGGGGCTCAGCAGAGCAGCCCCCAACCCGCACCCAGCCAACCCCCCTGAGCTGCCCCCCGCCCCGCAGCCAGGCCATGTCACAGCCTCCCCCCCACCCCCGGAACCCCCCGGGGAGCCCCGGAACCCCTCGGGGAGCCCCGGAGCCCCCGGCTCCATCCCCCCCAGCCCCGCACGGAGCGCAGCCGCTTTCCCACGCCCCGGCCCCGGGAAGGTGCCTCTAGAGGGAGCTGAGCCCTGCCCGGCTCCGCATCTATGGTCTGGGGTTGGGTTTCTATTTTTTTTTTCCTCTCTCTCTCTTCTTTTTCCCTCCTCCTCCCGGCCCTGCTCGCTTCCTTCCCCCGCGCCGCGCTGCGGGGAGGAGGCAGGAAGGGAAGCGCAGGGGATGGAGCAGCTCCCCGCCGGGATGCGGTAGCTCCCCCGGGACATCCCGGCCCGCCTGGTCCCCAACGGGACGCGGTGAGTAACGGGGAACACCCCCCCAAACACCCCTCTCCTGCCCCAGAAACCTGCCCCGGGATGAGTTGTGGTTATTCACCGGGCCCTGCCGTGAGCCGGGGAGGGGGGGATGCCCCGGGAGCCCCGGGAGGGGGGGATGCCCCGGGAGCCCCGGGAGGGGAGACCGGGAGAAAATAGCCGGGGGTAGCTCGGCAAGCAGCGCTGCGGGGGGTGCGGTAGCTGGGCCGGGGCTGAAAGGTCTCGCTCGGAGCAGAAAGTGGCCCCAAAGAGGGAACTGGCGCCTCTTTCAATCGTCTTTTCTCCAGCTGGGGATTTCCCTCCTCACCCCTTGCCGGGGCCGGGCGGTGACAGCGCAGCCAGCCCCCCCTGCCAGCTCGGGTGGGGGGTCAGGGCCGGTGGGAAGGGTCGTGCCACCCTGAGGAGCAGGGTGACATCCGTTTCACCCTGTTCTGGGCTGTGAGCTCAGACACAGGCAGCCCTGCCTGCCCGCCCAGCAGCACTGGGGACCCCTGGGACGTGGTGCTGTGGGGGGACCCTGGCTGCCACGGCTGGGTGGGTAAACACCCAACTGGGCAAGCTCACCTGTCTGCTCCTCCAGGCCGAGCTGAGGGGAGTGGAGCTGGTCCTGCCCTGTCCAGGCAGGGATGGCAGTGGGGCACTGGAAATCCTGTGGGATTTCAGTCCTGGAGAAAGTTAGCTGCCCTGCACACTGCATGATGGAATCATCCCCATACACGGGCCCCGGGCCAGACTGGTGAAATGCTGGTCCCAGAGGATGCTCCATGCATTTCCTGGAACAGGATCTTCATACAATGTCAGGGGGTAACTTCAGAGCCCCACAGCCAGGCTCATTCATAGGGATTACAGCTGCTCCTCTCCCCCCCTGCAGCTTGTGATTCTGCCTCCGGGCCAGTCCCATCACCTTCCCTGCACCCCAGCACTTTCCTTTGGAGAAAAGTTAGAAGTGGTGAGTGTGTCATGAGGGCACACAGGAAATGTGTCAAAGACCTTTAGGCAAAGGACATGAGGGTGAAATGAGAAACAGCTGAGGCAAAGGTCTTTTTTTTCAGTAGGAAAGGCTGGCAGGTTCCAGGAAGGCTGCTTCTTTGCGTGGCATGTGCTCATCAATAAAGGTACAGCTCCTGTGCCACCTTAGTGGTGGTGCTAAATCCACATCCCAGGTGCTGTCTGCTGCTTTTTAACACTTTGTGGCCTCCTACAAGACCAAAAATTCAGGGTGGAGCTGAATCTTTTGACTGCAGCTCCCCCAAACTCCTTCTTAAGCCCTGTCTCAGGCCCTGGAGAGCCTTCATTTTCTGCAGCCTTGGGCTGTCTTTAAGTGTGTGGGTGTCATATCCTCCTTTGTGCCCCTCCCTGCTCCCTTCCAGCACAGTATTTACAGGGACAGTGGGGCAAATCAGAGGGGCATTGGGCTGGGAAGCAGGAGGAACACGGGCAGCAGCGTTCCTGATAACAGAGAGGGTGATCTGAGAAACTTTCACCCCCAGCAGAGACTGGCAGTGAGCTATCTTGGTTTGCAGGAGGAGTTTAGGGTCCTCCCCAAGGAGCAGGTTGGGGACCAGCAGCCTGGTGACAAGGATGTAGCTGCCAGTCTCACACGTGCCTGTGTGCAAAGGGCTGTGGTGCCCTGTGTTGCAAGAGAGGAAAGCACTGCAAGAAACTATATTGAGAAGGAAACTGAAAATGAAAGTTCCTCTTCAGTGACAGCCACAGTCACAGCCTGCCACTTCTTAAGGGTTTGGCAAGGTGAGGAATCACATGAGTCAGCTGCATCTCAGGCCCTGTGCTCACTAGCCAACCTTCATGCTGGGCAGTCAGGTCTGCATCCAAAATTCCCTGTTACTCATGGCTGAGGTCTGGGTCACAGTGGGTTGATGTGAAACACAATTGGTTGCACCTACAGACCAAACTGTAAAAGCTCCAGAGGCAGCTGAACTCTTAGGATGTGTCTGCATCCTCCCCAAGGCCTCAGGGCAGCCTCGGGATGGAGCAGTGCGAAGCGTGGTAGAAATTCACTCTGCTTTGCTTACCCAGCAGCTCCAAAGAGCTGCTCTGAGTCTGGTCTTGCTTCCCCTTGAGGACACGAGGCCTTCCCATGCCAGGTGGGCTGGGGCTGTAGCCTTGCTCAGCAACTGAGGAGGGGATGAGATGAAGTGTGGAAGGGTTTCCTCTTTGGAGGAGGGGACAGAGGCACATCCATCAGCTCAAAGCACTCCCTGAGCTGTCTCCAGCTCATCCCAGAGCAGAGAAGAGCAGCTCTGGAGCCCGGGCCTCTGCTGATCTGGCCACGTGGGATCTCTGCTCCCAGCTTTACCCTCAGTCCCAGCTGCCAATCCTCATCATGTTTTCAGCTTTTCCGTGGATGGGGATGTTTGAGGTTGGGGAGGAAAAGGGAAATCCTGTCCTCGGAGGCATGTAGGAAAAAACAGCATCTCCATCTGTGTGTCACTGCAGCTCGGGCTCCCTGAATGCAGCTATGCAAATACATGAGGGCTTTCTAAGCCAGGCTGGGGAGCTTTGCATTTCCAGCCCCCATCCCCACCTTGACTGCAGGCTGAACTTTTACCATTTATGGTCTCAACTTATTTTGTCTTCTGAATAACCTTCAGTGTGAAGTTCTAAGCTTGGACCACGTGTTGCACTTCTAATCTTGACATAGGTGGTTATTTATCCAGAACCAGTGCTTTTCAAAATTTTTTGCTCGCCATACAATTTACATTTCTGGGTGTCAATATGTCCTCAAGGTGCAAATCAGAAAACCCACCAGTTTAGCCCTGTGGAAGTCTGGCCAGGGGAACATGTACGGGCATGCCAAGCAGGGCCATGAGCTGCAACAATCTGTCTCTAACCCTGATAATAACTGCTGGCTTCGCTTCCTTCTCTGCAAAAACCAGGGGGTGAGGTCAGAGCAACGAGCAGAGGGAGGTAAAGGAGCTGCAAAGAGCCCTGAACTACTGGTCTAGGGCACCTGTGAAGTTCACGGGCAATATGGGCCGTGTCTTTGGGTCTCATTTCACTTTCTTATTCTGAGTGGAGCTCAGAATAGGAAACGTAAAGGACAGGAGGAATTAGGGCCTCTGGATTTAGGAAACCAGAGGGCTCATCTCTTGCAGAAGTTGTGGAAAACAAGCTGGAGGTGGTGCTTGCAAGGAGACACAGGCACTGTGGGTGCAGGTTGGTGTGGGCACGGGTTGGTTTGCTCTTGCTGTGCTTAGAGCTGTCGCGGCTGCAGGTCGGTCACAGCGTTTTGGGGAGCAGCAGAGCCCGATGGCTCAGCTCCTAGACACCATCTCTGGCTGCAGGCAGGGAGCCTAGAGCCCTTCGTGCTCTGATTTTTGCTCTCATCCCAGCGTGGAGCTGTTGCAGACACTGTCTGGGCTGAGTAAGGGCAAGTGGAGCCCAGGGCACTGACTGAGCAGGGCAGGATCGCTCGCTGGTTTCCAGCCAGGGTGAGGAGGTGGTGGAGCCGGGACTTGGGTGACTTCCCGCTTCTGGGATCTGACTGTTGGCAAACACGTTCCTGCGAAGACAATCAGGAAGAGGGGAAAAAATCCAGGCAAGGGACTTGGTGTGGCCAGGAATCAGGGAGTGAGCGTGCCGGGAAGGGAGGAGCCAGAGTGCTGGGAAGGGAGGAGCCAGGGTTCTGGCAGCCAGAAAACCAGGCAGCAGTTCTCCTCCCAGCGTTTGGCTCAGCCAAAGGGGCTTCCTAAGGCTAAGCCTGGGAGGTGTGTGAGGGGGAAGGGGGCTGCGAGGCTCCAGTGTCCATCACCTGGTGGGCTGACTGTCTCTTGTCATTCCAGGTGAAGCTGATACTCCCAAGCATCTCTCTGCAATGGCCTCAGGGAACGAGGGTGACCCACCGCGGGGACACCGGGGCAGCAGCGGGCGCAGGATGTCACAGGAGCTCAACTCAGGTAAAAACCTTGCTCTGATGTTCAGGGGAGGAAGAAGCATTTTCAGCCCATTCTTTTTTTTTTTTTTCCTTCTTTTTTTTCTTTCTCTTTTTTTCTCCCCCCTTTTTTCCCCTCCCGCGTTTCTTTGAGAAGATGTTGTGGTTTGTTTGGGTTTTTTTTTTTTCATACCTCCAGGGCCTTTTGCAGGACTGGGATAACAAATCAGGTCCACAAAGTGATGCTGAGCTGAGCAGGGAGAGCACACGCTCGGTGCTTTTGGGGGATGCCTGGCACTGGGTTAGCAGGGTGGGCAGCAAGGGGGGCTTGAAAGGCACAGGGAAAGCAGTGTGCAGGGAACTGCAGGGCTGGGGCAGGCTGGCAGCTCTGTGTGGGCACAGGGGCTGGTGGGGCAGATCACCCCAGCTGGCTGCAAGAGGCACGGCTGGTGCCTTTTGTCGTTGACTTTCCCCTCCCTAAGCACAAGAGAGTGAAAGGTGCTTGATGTTTAAAAGTCATATAAAAACATGCCTGGTGTCAGGCAGTTGGTTTCAGTCTTGCTGCGTCTGTGTCCAGCAGGTCAAGGGAGGTTTTTCTCCTCCTCTCCTCTGCCCTAGTGAGACCACATCTGGAGTATTGTGTCCAGTTCTGGGCTCCCTGGTTCAAGAGGGACAGGGATTTACTTGAGAGAGTCCAACAGAGGCTACAAGGATGATTAAGGGACTGGAATGTCTGTCATATGAGGAAAGGCTGAGAAACCTGAGGCTGGTTAGTCTGGCTAAGAGAAGACTGAGGGGGGATCTTATTAATGTCTATAAATATCTGAACGTGTCAGGAAGGAGGGGCTCTCTTTTCAGTTGTGCCCTGTTATAGGATAAGGGACAATGGATGCAAACTAAAGCACAGGAAATTCCACCTCAACATGAGGAAAAACTTCTTTACTCTGAGGGTTACAGAGCACTGGGACAGGCTGCCCAGAGAGGTTGTGGAGTCTCCTCTGGGGACTTCCAAGACCTGTCTGGTTTCTGTGTGACCTGCCCTAGACTCTGTGGTGATCCTGCTCTGGCAGGGGGGTTGGACCTGCTGATCTCTAGAGGTCCCTTCCAACCCCAGCCATTCTGTGATTCTGTGAAATCTGGTCTCCAGTGTGCCCTGGCAGGGCAGTGATGAAAAGTTACAGCTCCACAACGTTCAGGAGCAGCTCAGGCCATTTCTCCTGTGTGCTGAGCCCAGCAGACTGTGTAATTGTGCTTCACACTAATGGGTGAAACTGGGAACAGGGCCGAAAGGAACTCAGGAAAAACCTCAGCTCCCGTTTCATCCCAAAATGATAAAATGCCTCTGCACAGAAAGCTGTTAAACACAGATGACTTCTTAACCTGTTTTACAGGTGGACTTGTAAATAAGGCTGAGTCACTGCAGCTCTGTCAATAATGAGATCAGAAGCTATACCTAAATGTTTATACACTTGAGCTCAGATCCAGCTCAGAGCTGTTTTATTGGCCTGATAATGTTATTTATACTCTGGTATTGCCTGGACTCCTCTCCATCTCAGAGTACCATTTGGGCTAGACCCTGCATGAATACACTGGAAGAAAAAATCCCTTGTCCTTCCCTTACCAAAGTCTACAGGGTATGGAAATAAATACTAAGAGCAGTTGTTTACATATGCTGATTTCCTGTTGAGACCAATGAGATGCTGATGTGAAAACCAGTGAGAGGATCAGGCCCTGAGCTCTAACCACACTGCTTTACAGTCACGCTTCCTGTAAGCCTGTGAACACTTACTGGCAGCACTAGCATCCCTCTGCTTCCCAAAACTCAGGCAGGGGGGAATTTGGAGGTGGGACCTCTGTGCTCCTTTTAGGCAGAAGCCTCAGGGACTCCAATGGCAGCAGAAATGAGCATTTTCCACCAAGGTGTTCTATGGATGACAGGGTGGAAGAAGGCTCTTGTCAACAGGTGTTAAGCCTGGTTTTCTTTTAGGGCTCACTTGGTCTGTTTGTTTGTTGTTGGATGTGGGAGGGAGGGAAGAGATTTATTTGCTGTTCAAGGAGTTGCTTGAGCATCATTCTCAGCCCTTGTTGTACCAGCTGTTGCCCAGGGCATGGACAAGATGCTGCTGCTTCTGTCTAGGCTGGGTGGGAATTTGCACTTGGGGTGTTTTTAGGGCATTGTAGACAAAGGCAGGAGCTGGATACTCCTGGCTGTACGTGATGAAGAGGAGGAGGAGCAACTCAGCTCATGAAGAGTCATGCAAAGGGGAACAAACATTGCAGGAGGGGGGGTGGGAGGCCCAGCCCCAAGGGTGCTGAGCTGAGCTCAGGGAACAGGGCTCACACTTCAGAAGTGGAACCTTGCCCTCCTTCAGTTCCCATCCGTAACGTGGGGGTGGCAGTGCCTCCCTGTTCAGACCTGCTGCCAGGGGATGCACACAGCTATGGGAATGGCTTGGATAATTCCATCAAGGCTCAGATTTGTGGGACAAGCCATGGATGGCATCACACCTGCAGGCAACTGTGCCCAAAGCAGCTCAGCTGCCCCTGCTGCAGAGGGGCTAGTCCACCTGATGAAAATACTGTTTCTGTGGTCACACTTAGCTCCTGTGGGGACCATGTTAGCTGGAATCCCAAAGCACTTGGTTAACTTTGTGTCACTGCATCCACTTACTAGGACTGGGGAAATGGAGAGAGCTTTGGTGGGATTCTTTGCAAGGATGTCCAAGGTGTCAGGGCTGCCCATCCTGACTCCCAGTTTGCACTGCCCCGTCCTCACATCACCCAGGCTTTCTCATCTGTCTGTGTGGGTTTAATACTCAGTTCATGTAACCTACCTCAAGAGGCGTGAGGTTAGGTCCTGAGTTGTTTGTCTCAGCTCTGGACTTCATGTTGCATGTGAAGCAAGTCATGAGCTGATCAATAGTTGCTTCGGGACGTTACCCACACACTTGTGAGCATCTCTGTGTCTTCAGCTCCAAGACTGCCTGCAAAATGAGTAGGAAAAATTGGAAAAAGTGAGCTGCCTGTTTAAGCCTGGGATCTCATACATTCTGTAGAGCAGCCAAAACCATTTTAGCACACTTTGCTCGTGTCTCCAGTACAGACACAAAGTATTAGACTTCCCGTTTAGCTGCATCTGCCACCAATGTGTGGTTTTCCTTTTTAAAAGAAAACTAAAAAATAAAGTCACCCTTCTGATGACTGTGCTGGGAAGTGACTCTGCTCTGGCATTGCCTCGTGACTCCTCAGCTCTGGCCTGCAAAGGATGCCCCAGGAAATCTTTTTATGAAAAACTTGGTGGGGCAAAGGGAGATAGGTTGGCAGAGCTGAGGTGCCCACCCATCTCAAGCATCCCACTGAGTGCTGGGATCCCTTTGCAAATATGGGACAGGTCTCAGCTTGGGCAGCAAAGAACCAGAGCAACACCTTGCTGCAGCCCTCAGCCCCTGCTGCAGGCCTTTCTCTCTGGGTGTGTTGGTGGGACACTGTGGAGAGTCCTTAAGGGGTTAAGCTAGAAGAAGAGGCCAGCTGCACACTGTGAATCTGTCACTTCAACTTGTTGTTAATTAGTTGTAAACACCACTGAATGTAAGAATTAATGCAGATTTCTTGAGTCCAGTATCTGAAACAGAAAATCTCCCTTAATGATTGATTATTTTTCTATCTTAAAACAAAGAGTGTTTGCCAATTAGCTCTGCAGAGAGGCTGTGTGAGAATATTGCTCCTCTTTTGGGTGGGAAGATACTTGTTCTAAAGAGCAGAAGGAGGGGAAGGGCTTTGTGACATGCAGGTGCCTCTGGGGAAGGCAGTTTTCCATTTACCTGTCCAGGAACTCTGCTCTTGGGTGGAAGCTGTGCAGGATCATGCCAGCATGATGCACTATCAGGTTGATCAGCCTTTGATCTGGGTGGCATTGCTGTAGGTTTCACAAGGTGCTTCCTTGCCTCGTGGAAGCTAATCCAGATCCATTAACGCAGGTGCTGCTCATCCCACGCTTGAATTGCAGCTACCATGAGGTGAAGTCAAGCTTCCCTTCGAGGCAGAAATCTCCAGAGACTATTCTTGGTTCCCTGGAGCTGTCTTCTCCCTTTGAAGCCAGATGGTGTTCTCAGGCTGGATATTTCCCTCTGTGTAAACAGATGCACCTCTCAGTGTAGGTGCTGCCTGGCTCCTGAGGGATCCAAAGGGATGATGCCAGGTTGCATCTGTCACTATCCCAGTCTGCAGCAGGGTTCTTTACTTTAGTTGTAGCAAGGTCTGATGGATAACTTCAGTGAGACCTGCCAGTTTTGACTGTAGCACAGCTGCTCTCCAGGTGAGAAATAAAGGATCTTGCAGAGAAATCCAGATGTTGCACGTTTGAGACTGGCTGAGGTCTGCTCAATGGGGGCTGCAGTGGGTGTCCTGGTGGGGTAGGACTGGTCTGGATGTTGAGAGTGTCCTGGGGACCAAAGACAACAAGGACTCTGCTCCATGCAGCAGAAGTGGAGCAGGTTTTCCCTGGCAGTGTGGGGGTTCACACCAGCTCATGAGGCCCCATAACACAGCCCCAGGGATCCCACAGGGAGCCAAAAGATGCCTGAGGAGCCCCAAACCACTCTGCTCTGCTGGTACTGGGAGTTCACAAGGCAAAGCTTGATCCAGATCCTCTTCCTTCAAGTGGGAGAGACCTGGAGATGGTCCCAGTGAGTGCCATGAGTGAGGACCTGGGGGCAAAAAAATATGTTCTCTTGTCCTTGTGTTACTAAAAAGAGTGCCTGGGGTAATTATAACCAGGCTTTTTTTTTTTTGTACATGTACTTCCTCTTTGATTCTGGCAGTGTGTTTACCCTGCCTCTTGCTGAAACTGTGAGTCAGTCAGTTTCGTTTTCTGGCTCTCGGTGGAGCCACTGGCTCCTCCGGAAGGTGGGATTTGTTTATCACCAAATAAACCTGGTCCTGCAAAACAAAAAACAAGCCCCTGAAAACACAGCGACCAGGGTTTGTCGCTTCCCTTCACCTTTATTCACCCAACCTGCAGTCGGTGTAACCTGAGTCCTCTCCCTTCCCTGCACCCCATCCGGGGCTGGGCCCATCTCCCTGGAGCCTCAGTGGGCCATGTTGATGTGTCCATCTGGAGAAGCTTGGTGACCAACAACGTGGCATGTTTTGGAGGCTTGGAGAGCGGGTTTTACAAAGCTGTGTCCATCAGGCCAGGTCCTCATGTCCCAGTCCTGGGACATTGCTCAGGCAGGAGCATCTCTGCATTGGAAATGCACTTTCCAGTGGGCAGAGATCTGTGTGGCCAGTCTGAGCAGTGGTTACACTGGGATGCTGGGAAAGGGTTTTAGCTGGGTTGGCTGCAGGGAGCTGTACTGCTGCTGGACAGTGTTGCTGGTGCAGATGTGCTGGTCTGCTGCATGTCACCAGCAAGCCTTGCAGAACCATCACCTAAACCCAGAGGTCTGCAGGGTTCTGCACTTCTGACATTCCCCAGAGCAGCTCACTTACCTCGTTTAGTGTCTGTGAATCTCCACTCTGAGTGGTGAGACCCTGTCAAAGGAGCAGGGCTCTGATCTGTCCGTACCATTTCTGATCCCTAAACATTTTGCATCTTAGAAAAGAAATGGGGAAGAACCATGTTATGGGGACCTCAGGGCCAGCTGCCCCTGAGCCCTGGGCTGCTGCTGCTTAGGACCTGGTGCTGCAGCCCATATTGCTCCTGGAGCCAGCTGAAACTGAGCTCTAGTCAAAGACACCCCATGACAGACCGGGTGCTTTCCCCAGCAGCAACGTAACGCGTGTGATAAGGTATCGGTCTCCATGGTGCCTACGGGACAGAAACACCTCACTGGGGGCTCCCTGCTCCCGAGGGGGCAGATCCAGACCCTTGCTGCTCCCGGAGCAGCCTGGGCACAGGGGACACAGGTGTGGGGCTGCAGCCTGAGCTGTTTGCACCCGCGCTTGTTGGCGCCGGTTGCTCCTGACGCGCTTCCTGCGGGCGCGGAGCTGGGTGACGCTACCACAGAGACACGTCCCCCCGCTGAACCCGGAGGGCTTGGTGTGTTCAGCCTTTCTGGTGTGCAGGGCTGGGGGAAGGAAGCTGTGGCACCCAAACCAGCTCCAGCTCACCCCCTGCCTGGCTGCAGCCTCCTGGGCAGCGGGCTTATTGCCTCCCTGGGTCAGCAGAGCAGGGGATTTGGGTGTTCCCTCTCCTGCAGTGCCAGTGGGGAGCAGGGACTCAGCTCAAAGTCATCACAGAATGTTTGGGGTTGGAAGGGACCTCTGGAGATCATCTAGTTCAACCCCCCTGCCAAAGCAGGGTCACCCACAGCAGGTTGCACAGGATGGTTTTGAATGTCTCCAGAGACTCCACAACTGCTCTGGGCTGCCTGTTCCAGTGCTTTGTCACCCTCACAGTAAAGAAGCTCCTCCTCATGTTTAGATGGAACTTCCTATGTTCAAGTTTGTGCCTGTTACCCCTTGTCCTGCCCCTGGGCACCACTGCAAAAAGACTGGCTCCATCCTCCTCACATGCAATCCTTGTACTGATAAGCACTGATAAGATTCCCCCCCAGTTTTCTCAGGACTTAAAAGACCCAAGTCCCTCAGCCTTTCCTCATAAGAGAGATGTTCTAGTCTCCTCATCATCATCCCCTAATCACCTGACTGTTTACCTGCTCTCAAGCACAGGATGGGGAGTCACCAGTCTGGGTTGGGGTCTGAATTACTCAAAAGCTCCTCTCCTCTCTGTTCCTGCCAGCAGCCCATGCAGAAGTTGCAAACCCTGCCCTGGCACTGCTGCTACTGGGCTGATGGGTGTATGTGACACCAGTGATGTGTGACTGAATCATCAAGTTATTCTACTAAAGTGACCAATTTAACTTCTCATCACCACATCACTGCTGATGCCAAGCGAGGGCACCATTGTTGGTGACACTGCAAAACCAGATTGTTGGTTGATGGGCAGTATTAGGCTGAGCTTTGCCTCCAGTTTAGGTTTGGATCCAAGGTTTGTGAACGTGTTTGTGCTGAGCAGTTCCCTCACCAAGAGGTGCAGCCACGTGGAGAGAGCTGCCAAGCACAAGCACTTGCACATCTGGTTTGTGTTGTGTCAGTCCTGTTGCTGTCCCTTGCCAAAAATGGATTCAAAAGGTGGGCCTGTGCCCCTAGGAACAAAGACTGGCTTCAAAATTACTTCTCTGAGAACTAATCTATGTTGGATTCTTTTTGTTTTACTGCAAAATGCCAGTGTTGATACAAACAGCACAAACTTAGGCTGGAAATGAGGGAATGGTCTCTTTCCAACTCGGGAGAGTGGGGAGATGAGCTTCTCCCTTGACTTCTCTCCCTCTTGTCTCTTTCAGAAGACCAGGTGGCAGAGGAGACAGAGGAGGTGTTTCGGAGCTACGCCTTCCACCGCTACCAGCAGGAGAGAGAGGAGAGAGGGGAGGAAATGCCCGTGGACCCAGAGATTGTGGAGATCCAGCAGGAGCTGGGCAGGTAAGACTCGGACACCAACTAACACACAACCCTCAGCCCTGTCCTGGGCCAGGCTCCACTACAGACCCACCCTTCTGTCCCGCTTACTGGTCTTGCTGACCTGTCCTGATGGCTCTTCCCTCCGGGCAGCATGGGGAGCCAGGTGGGGAAGCGCTTGGCCATCATCGGTGACGACATCAACGAGCGGTACGACGCCGAGTTTCGCTGCATGCTGAAGTCCTTGCAGCCCACCAAGGAGAATGCCTATGAGTACTTCACCAGAATAGCCTCCAGGTAAGACCACCAGCTCCCTCAGTGTGGGCTGGATGCCTGGAGGAGACCAGGAAAGGTCAGAGGGGTTGTCATGCAGTTGGTTAAACCCTTGCCCCCTCCCCAGCCCCAGCACACAGATCTTGTCCACTCAAGCTTCACCCACCGCCTGGGTTGAGCTCTCAACAACATCACTGTGATGGTTCCTGTGCTTTCTGCCCACCTGCTTTTCCTCCTGTGCACTGTCTTCACCTGACAATCATCTCACCGTCCTTGCACAAGCTGATTTGGGTCAGAAAATTTGGGGGATGTGCCTGAGAAGTGTGGCCTGTGCATCAGTAACCGAGTGATCATCCCACCTGCCCTTCAGGGGTATGACCAGCCCTGGACCAAGTCAGACCTGTTGCTGCTTGGTAGCTGGGAAGTCCCAATGGGCCAGGCTTTCCAGAGGCACAGAGCAGGCTGTGGGGATGGATAGATACTGTTGTGCTTGGCATGATCCACATGGAACAGGACTGGAGTAACTCAGGATGGGGGATGCTCTGCAGACCTGCATCTCTTGCAGATGATGGTCACCCGCTCACAGTTCAGCAGGGTGAAGAGCAAAGGCAAACACCAGGACAACTTACTGCCCAGATTGCCTGAGGCACAGGCTTGGATCAAGGTGGCCATCAAGGGGTTCAGCCATCACCCCTCTCTGTCTGTAGGGAAACAAGGCACGTTAAATGCTTTGCCCAGGGTCCTGCAAAAGACCTCTGGCAGAGCAAGGAGAGAAGCCAAAGTCTCTGGGTTCCCAGGTCCCTTGGGTTCCCGTGGCTCCTCTGAACACAGCCCCGTGCCCCCTCTGCTCGGTGTGTGTGTGTCTAACGGCCTCTCTTCTGTCCTCCTCCTGCTCCCTCTCCTGGGGAAGCCACGCTGCTGCTCTCACCGCTTTGCCAGCCTGAGGCGGTTATCGCGCCGCAAACAGGTAAATTAACATCTGTCCCTCTCTTTGTGCTGCCTCTTTCTCTGTTGTTCCTTCCCGGGCTCTAACTTCCCTCTCCTGCACGGTGACAGCTCCACACTAAGGTTCTGCAGGGAAGACAGTTCCCGTCAGCTCTGCAGGCAGGGACCACCAGGACCAGAGCACCAGATTAAAGCAGGGCCTGAATCTACTCTTTTTACATATTTTTTTTTTCCTTTTTTTTTTCTTCCTTGCTTGTCTTGCTGGGAATCAGGGGAAAAAAGATCCTCAAAAACTGGTCTCGATAAATCAGTGTCAGACCTGCCCACAGCATTTTGTGCCCCCAGCAACCAAATCCTGGATCAGGAGCGGTGGGCATCGACCAGGCACATTGTTCAGCCCTCCCAGCCCTTGGGAGTTTCAGACTAAGGCAAGATCAGATCAGGTTCTGGTCTTGGAAAGGTTCATCTATACAGGAGAAGGGAAAATCCTGTTCTGACATGCTTTGTCCTCACATCTATTTAAACTTCCTTACTTCCGGGCACAAGCAAGGCGTGCTTTGGGACAGGCAGGTTCCTGCTCCTGGCTGCATGTGCAGGAGCTGCTGAGCTTGCTGTGCCTGCAGCCTGATGGCTTAAACCACCCCCAGTTCCAGCTTTACCTTGTTTCATAACTGTGTCCATGAAAACATGGGACCTGTGGGCAGCTGAGGATGGGCTGGAAGGTGTCGGGTCAGCAGCCACCCTCCCAAAGCTTCCTCTCCAGCAATTCAGACCCTGTAGCTTTGTCGACAGGATTTGGACATTTCCTTTTCCCTAGGACATCCCTAACCCACCTGGCTGAGGTGAACAGCAGTTGGGGCCGAGATCGTTTGCTCTGAAAGCACCTCCTGGATACAGGCAGCCACGCGCTCAGCCCCAGAACATCCTCCCTGGTCTGCATGGCTGGGATGCGCCGCGAGGTGCAGCCCCATCTCAAAGCCCTGCTCTGCAACCCGCTGGAGAGCCCGTGGCTGCAGGGAGGAGGGATCGTGGCAGGGATTGACTCCGACCACGGGCTTTGTTTTTCAGCTTGTTTGAGAGCGGCATCAACTGGGGGCGGGTGATCGCGCTGCTGGGCTTCGGCTACCGCATGGCCCTCCACGTCTACCAGCAGGGCATCCCGGGCTTCCTGCGCAGGATCGCCCGCTACGTCGCCGAGTTCATGCTCCGGAACCGCATCGCCCGCTGGATCGCCCAGCAGGGAGGATGGGTGAGCCCAGGGGGGGATCAGGGGAGGGGAGGGAAGCTGTGCTCCTGCCTGGGGAACTGCTGGGTCGGGGAGATCTGCAGGCAGGTGGAATGTGCTCGGGTTCTTCTGGGACCTTCTCACGCTCTTCTACTCCCTGCAGGGAGGGTGTAGGCAGGTGGGGATGGGATCTTTTTTCCAGGTGACGAGCAACAAGACAAGAGGGCACGACCTCGAACTGCTCCAGGGAGGGTTTAAGTTGGATATTAGGAAGTACTTGCTCACGGAGAGGGTGATCAGACATCGGAATGGACTTTCCAGGGAAGTGGTGGAGGCACCGTCCCTGGAGGTGTTGAAGGAAAGGCTGGAGGTGGCACTTAGTGCCACGGTCTGGCTGACGTGGTGGTGTCAGGTCACAGGCTGGACTTGATGATCTTAAAGGTCTTTTCCAGCCTTGGTCACTCTGTGATTCTGATTCTCTGTTTCCCATCAGGTGGCTGCACTCGATCTGGACAATGTTTACATGAAGTACATGCTGGTGGTGGTGGCCCTGGTCATGGTGGGGCACTTAGTGGTACGACGCTTCTTCAGGTCCTGACTGACGTGGGGGCAGAGGCTGGGGGGGTCCAGCCAAGCTCTCTCTCAATTCTCTGCTCTGCATTGACGTCTCCCAAGAGAGGGGGAATTCAAGGAACCTCTGAGATAGAGAGCAGCTTGGACCTATGACCCTCCTGCCACAGGGCCCAGGGTCTCTGCCATCTATGCAGGCACCACCAGGAGCTGTGGAGAGAAGCAGTTTTGAGGGAGAAGGTTCAACTTTGTTGTCTGTTTCATGCCCTGCTTAGCTGCTGAGGACAGAGCTTCCCCATGACACTCCCAGCATGCAGCAGCAGGGCAGAACAGGCTCCTCCAGAGTCAAGAGTCTGGGGAAACAAATGTGTTGTTTAATAACGCCAGTGTGTGCGTGTCTGTGTGAGTATGTGGGTCTTGTCCACTCTTTGGGCAGGGACAGAGCTCCCTGTTTGCTGATGGCAAACATAGACCATGCCTTTATGTGAGGAGGGGTTGCAGCCTTGGTTGCTGCAGTTGTCTAAGTCACTGGAGGGGCAGGCCAGCATTAGAAAAGCCCATGTGGGGCTTGTTTTCACCTTCTCTGAGCCCAACTACATGAGCCTTCTCTCCCCTTTTAACAAGCATCCCTACCCCTTTATAAAGAAACACACCCAACTACCTGGGACCTGACGGTGCTGGCAACATCTGGCAGTGCAGGCAGGCAGGTCCCACCTGCCACAGCCTGAACCTGGAGACCTGCAGCTCCCAGGGCTGGTGCAGGTGCTGGGGTGCAGCCTCACAGCCCCCTGCGAGCTCAAAGGCTGTGTGCCAGCAGCCCCAGGGAGCACCAGCAGGTTTCCAAACACTAAAATGTTTGGGGGTGACTAATGGTCAGTGCCTGCCTGCCCTCCCTCTAGTTCTGCTGGATCCATTCCATAGACTTGGATGCTGGACAACGAGCAGCCCAAGTGAGACCAGTCGGTCTCCCTTGCTCCTGGTGAGAGGCACTGGAGCTGCATCCCATCCCTGCATCAGCTCTTTGCCTTCTGAGCTCAGCTGGGCAGGATGGTGCAGCCGTGCCCTGGTGGAGCCCAGGGCTGTGATGTTTTATAGTTGCCCAGAGAGCAGAGCCCAGCCTCTTCTAGGCACAGTGTCTTTGGGAAGTGACTTGACTTTGTTCCATTCATAACTAATCCTTAAAAATGGTCTTTTGGGGAGGGAGGGAAGCAGGTTCCATTCTCCCATCCCAAATCTTCCTGACTTTTGAAAAATAGGGAGAGTGTCCCAGCGTGGACTGCATGGTTTAGCTCTGTTCTTTTTACTCCAGGTGACTCTGTAAGGCTTGAAACTGTGACTAGCCTTGTCTGAGCCAAACTCACCCTATTCCAGCATTACCCATCTCCTAGGGCAGGTCAGCCAGCTGGGGGAAGGAGCTGGAGGGACCTGGGAAGTAGGAAAGGAGCAGTGGTCCTATGTCTGGGCTCCTTATAATGCAGACAGAGCCCTTCTGGGCTGGAGCTTGGGACAATGGGAGTAGCAAAATAGTAACAGCCTAAAGAGGCTGAGCCCTCCTGCCCCCTGGAGCCTTTCCATGATGGCTGGAACAGGGAACTCGCCTGGTATTGCTCCCACAAAACAGGCTGGTGACCCCAGCTGACAGTGCTCTGACTGTGGCACAGGGATCCCCAACTGGGCAGAGCCAGGCTGGCCTGCAGCCCTGCCTGGTGTCACCTCCTGCACCCAAGCAGGGTCAGAGAGACCTTTAGAGCAGCCTCTCTGCCCCCTGGAACAAAGGCATTCCTGACAGACATCTGTCTAACCTGTTTTTAAAACCCTCCAGTATTGCTTCCCCAGCCTTACCTTAATCTTTACCTTCAGGTAGATTTTTTTTCCTCAGTGCTTCTCCCTGCTGCAGTTTCTGCTTGTTCCTGCACATCCTGTTGGAGCACAGACAGGACACCCCTCATCCTTTCTCCTTGCAACTGCAGAGGCTGAGGCAGAATTTTATAACACATCCCTCATGTTCCTGCCTCTTCTAGCATAAGAACAGCAAACCTTTCAGCTTGTTTCTCTATCAGGGTTTTTTTGTGCTTAGCCTTTTGACCCTGACTGTTTCTGCAGTCTTGCTTTCCCCTGGTGGAGTTCCCTGGACTGTGCTTAGCAGAAATGCATTAAAATATTTGCTATAATATTCCTCTTCTATATATCTCTGTTTTGGTTGCTTTTTAGTTTTCTCTGTGCTGAGCAGCACAAGTCTCCAGTGGATTGTCCATGCTCAGGTTTTGTGGCTATGCTGGCTCTCTTGGAGCAGCTGAACACCCACTCAGCTCATCTCTTCCCTTCCACGTGTATTGTTTTTCATTCATCCCCACACAACTTCACTTACCATCGTGCCACCTGTTCACCTGTCTCACATCTTAAGATTTCCTCAAGATCTCAAGACTCTTCACTGGTGTGATCCAGTCTAACCAACTTGGCATCACCTGCAGTTTCCCATCCCCACACCTTACCTTCTTTTCTGGGTGAAAACACCACCAGATGGAGCCTTTTTGCCACGATGAAAATGAACTACTAATTGTTACTTCCTTTTCTCTTCATCAGACACATTATTGTCATGTCACTGTGGTCTGGGCTCGTTGTCTGGCTTGGTTGTGTCTCCAGCAAGACTCTTTCAGAGGACCTTGGAAAGGAAACAGTGCATCAGCTTTTATTCACTACTTCACAGTCCAAGAACTCTAATAGATCAGAGAGAACTTTTGCTTGTACAAAAAGCCATGCTGCTCCTAATTTATTTTCATCTTCCAGATAAGGTGTTTCACCTTGCAAACCACATTCAGCTGTAAGGTCAGCTGACTGTAAGTCAAGAACATTTCTCAGCTCTCTGATAGATGATCAAGCCTGAGCAAAGTCTGTGATACCAGGACAGAGAAGGGAGCTTTTAAATTAGGTGCTGTAGCAAAGGAAAAGTTCCATTTTATCCATTTTCTCAGGGGATTTGCAGGGAGGATTGTTCTCAGGATATCAGCATATTGTCTCCCTCTGCTCTCACTTCTCCCAGCCTTCCTGACACTGGTTACTGAAGTGGAAAAAAAACTTGAACTGGGACTGTGAACTGGCGACTGGTCTGTAGTTCTGTGTCCTGTCACTGGATGGCAACAGCACCGCAGGCAGAGCCCCCTGGGTGCTGGCTCCGGGGGCAGAGGGGCTGAGCTCCCCCAGAAGGGGAAAAACCCCTTTCAAGGTCCCCCTCTTTGTCCAGGTGACCTGGGTATCCATCAGCTGTGTGCTGCACACCCAGAGCTGTGTGCCCTGACCTATAGCAAAGGCAGGCATTACTGGTTGGTGCTGGACTGCTGTTGGGGAAGGTGCTGAGTGCTTCAGGGGGGCAGGAAGAGGCTGCAGTGGGGTTGGATTTGCTGGGCTCAAAGCAGAGCGAGGTGAGAGGGCTTGTCCATCCCCAGAAGCTGGTGCTCTTGGGGTTGGTCACCCTCTCCAGGGAGCTGCAACAGGTGTCTACCTCGAAGCCCCACTTGGCAGAGTTTGGGCAGGGGGTCTGGACAAAGGTACCACAGGCCACCTTGACTATGTGCAGAAGGCTTTTCCTCTGGTGCCAGGAGCCATTTCTACAACAATAATTAAAAAAAAAGGAGTACATCTCTGGTATAAAAGCCAGAGTTCTAGTTAAACCTTTGTTCTTAGAATAGGTCCAAACTTCCCTTACAGGGCTGAGTCAGCCACTTGGCTCTGCAGGGATAAAGACTTGATCAACTGCAATATTTGTTAACCCATGTGAACTTTGTTTAATGACCAACCCAGGCACATATTGTACCTTGTAGGAAATCAAGCCCATCCGATGCACGGAGCAGCAGGCTCTCCCTGCTGCCCCCTCCTTAACCCTGTGGTGCTACTGGGGCTGCTGCCCCCAGGGCTTTGGCTTCTAACCCTGGTAAGGGAAACAGAGGTGGGAACACCTCAACTGGAAAACAAAGGCAGAAGATGAGGAGAAGGTTCTGCCATGGCTGTTGACAAGGAGAGGGTTGCTCATTGAATCATTTGGGATGGAAGGAAAGTTTGACACCCACCCCAAAGCAAGGCTGCCTAATCACTGCAGGGCTTGGTGGACACTGGTTTTCTGGCAGCAGAGACCCCAGCTGGGCTGCATGTGAGGAGGGACTGACTGGTGCTGAGGGGACGTGGCACAGGGAGCTTGTCTAGGCAAAGAACTCTGTTCACGCAGAAGTGTGTGTGCTCAGGAGGGTGGGCAGAGGAATTTCATTCTGAAGGTTATCATGGATGCACAGAAAAAGGGGAAGAGTCTGAAGGAAGAAACTCATTTACCAAGCCTATCTGAGAGCATTTGCTTTTACTCCCACCCGCTTCCAGCTCTTCCCCTCTGAATGAACAGAAACCTGCCTGAGCTGTTAGTCTGCTTGTCAGAACCACCTCTCCCTTCCTGCCATTCCTCGTGCCTTGAGCCAGACCCTGAGCCATCCCTGCCAAGCACCAGGCATGGTGGGGTTCAGGCTGGCAAGTACACCAGTCTCTTACTGGTCAGGACTGGTGGCAGCCTTCTGTGAAGCTGTGTGATGGGTTTTACACAGATACTTGAAGCCACACTATAATTCTGGTTCTTCTCTGTCTTTTTCACAGTATCAAAGCACACAGTGTTTCACACAGCTCCTTCCTTCATCCCTCCAGGAAGCCTCAGTCCTCTCCCAGCACTGCAGGAAAGGGATGGGGTATATGATGGAGCTGCTTTGCACTGACTGGAGGGGAGGGACTGGTAAACAGCTTTTCTTCCCAGGGGGAGGAGGAGAAGACAACTACAGGTTGTTCCAGTAGCAGCAGGGAGGTGGGGAACAAGCTTTGTCTGCAGATGATCTTTAAAAGGCAGGCAAAGGGGCTGTGTGGAACACGGTGGGTTGCTTTTACCTGAAAAAAAGAAAAGATTTCTTTCACAAATATTCTGTTTTAAAATGATGTAATATATATATGTGAAAATAAAAATGGTACATGCAATGCAGACTCTTTTCCTGGCTGTGTTGAGGGTTTTCTTCCAGAAGCTGTACTCCTTTGCTCTGGGTAGCTCTTGGGTACATTCTAAGTTGTCCTGCTAAGCTATTTAGCCTCAGTTGACCTGTTACTTTAGGGGTACCAGGACTTCTTGCACTTTTTCTGGTATGAAGATATAGATAGGGAGAGAAATCTGCTGCTGAAGCTTGCTTTGCTGTCCCTGAGGAATAAGAGCCTTTGCTGCAAACCCTGCAGGGCTGAAGAGCCTGCTGGAGTGATCTGCTGTCTGCTCAACCTGCCCACAAGTTGAGGATCTTATCTCTGATCCCTCCACACCTCCCTAGCAGGAAGCAATACAGGTAGGAAATTGCAAAGGAAAATCCATTCCAGAGGAGTACAAGAGGATTCTCAACTGCTGTAAAACACTCCAGCAAACAAAAGGGAAACCTGTTCTTATCAGGAAAGCCCAACGTGCGTAGGACAGGGAGGTGCTATCCCTGTCCTGCCCTGGGATGACAGCAATACCCCTGCCAGCCAGCAGCTCCAGCACAGGGAACTGGCATTGCAGGACGCAGGGTGGCACCAAGATGGGAACTGGGGCTCCTGCAGCAGTCACTGTCCTAGGCTACCTTTCCCCAGACCAACCTTATCCCCAGGCTATGCTGCTTTCAGCCACTCTCACATGCCAAGACAGGGTGTGAACTTGCACAAAGCTCCCTCTGTTGCTCTCTCTCCTGCTCAGATACAAACCCCACTGCTCACCTGGCTGCTCACCCCCCGCAGGACCAGCCTGGGTGCCAGCTTCCTCCAGCCCTTCCCTCTGGCACTGCAGGGTCTGCAATGGGAAAAAGAACAGGTGATGTTGGGTGATGCTTTCACACCACTGGGTGGGTGGGACCCTTGTTAATGAGCACACACCTCACTAATAAGCACAGCCACCCCCCGGGTGCTCATGGCCCCCAGTCACCTTTGCTGCTGCCTTCCCACCTCCAGCACTTGGGGCTGGGGGGAACCTCCCCTTGGAGCTTCAGTCTTCTGGTTGTGGTGGGTCCAGGACAGCCCCCGGTGACTGCAACGGGGGGACCAGGGGAGATGTTGTCTCCATCAGTCCTTGCTGGTGAACATGGAGCATCTTTCCAGTTTCCATGTCCTCACCCTTGATATGTATTTGTGGTTGGGCAGTGGCAGGATTTATGGTTCCTGCAGGACTTCGTGGTGAACAGAGGTGGCTTTACCAGGGGGTGGCTCTGCCTTGCCAGCCTGCAGAACAGCACCACTGTCATCCTTCAGCCAGCTCGGCCATGAATCCGAATGACTCCACAGCTCCCATTCTCTGCTCTGGCCCATCCCACCTCATTGCAAACAGGTCTGTCTGTCCAACAACAGCTCCGTAACATTCCCCCTCAGGAGGTCTGGGTGCCTGGCTTTGCATTTTCTGAATGCCAGTCAGTTAAAATGAGGGAGGAGAGATGGAGGGCAGGATGCCTGCCAGGATGGTCTGAGACCAGAAGGTGCCAGAGGGTCTGAACCCAGACCATGCCCATTTTCTGCAGAGTTAATCCTGGGGAATGTGTATGGGAGTGCTGGAAGAAGGAGAGGAGAGGAAGGCTGTGGAAATAAATTGCTGTAGAAAGAGTGGGGGGCTCAGGCTTTCCACACAATCAGCCAGTGGCAGATCAAGCACTGGAATCCAAATAAATACTTACCATCTAGTTCCTGGTCTCTATAAATAGCCTAATGACACAGTTGGTAGTTTGGGATCACTGCAGTGAGATTCAAGCAGGAGGAAAGTATTCCCAGTCATGGAATCTGGCCTGACACAGGAGCTCTTTCCCTTGCTGTCACTGCCTCTCTGTGCAAGTAAAGGTTAAACTTTAACAGAAAATAAATGGCCCTAATTAAAGAGCCAGGTGCTCCTGTAATCCACTTTGTGTCCTGCCCCAAAACCAGATCAAGCTCCTAATTAAATTACCAAAAAAAATTTAAAATATTAAGGCCAAAATATTATTGAAGTATTTGCCTTTGGCCACTCAAATAGAATTGACCCTAAACCAGAATCCAGGATCTGGCAGCAATCTAGATCTAGATCTGGTATTTGAGACAAGTGCCTTATCTCTAAAAGTGGGTCAAACTCTGAACCACCCAGAGTTGTGTGGAAAGAAAGGGTTTTCTAATTAATTCCCGGGATATGAAATGAGCGTGGGCAGGGAAATCACACTTGGTTTCATCATCTTAGTTTTTAAACTAAAAACCCTTTGCTCCCAGGCAGGTTTCCTTCAGCTGGCATGTGCCTGAAGAGGCTCAGCCCCTGGCCAGGGTTCAGCACAGTCACTGCAGTCAGGGATCTGCTTCCTCCCAGAGGCTCCTTCCCATCCATCCATCTCATGCATCATTTCTCATCACTGATCTCCAGGACTCCACATGGGACCTGCCTGGATCGACACAAATGAATTGAAGGAAACAGACTTTGATCTCCCAGCTGAAAGGGGACCACGTGCAGCAGTAAAACCCCATGACTGCCATGAACTGGCACCAGCCTCTCTGAGAGCAGCAGTGACTTTGTGGCAGCAAGCAGCTGACCAAGCCAGTGGTTTGTTTTTCTCTCACCCTGTGAATTGGCAGCCAGAGATGTGGATTTTTCTCAGATTTATTTCCTAGATCTCCCTCACTTTCCCTGAAAAAAACTCCCTGAATTGTGGTGGTCTGAGTCAAGAGAAGACAAGGCTGGAGTTAGACCATGGGGTGAGGTGAGCTTGCTCCAGCAGACATGACAGCTCTGATGTGGGTGCAGTTGGGCTCTGCTGTGCTTTCCTGGCAGCCACACAACTTTCTGGATCAAAGCTGGAGCCTGCCCAGATGTCAAGAGCTCTGGCAGAGCAATGGCTTGTCTGCACTCAATATACCACTCAGACAGACCCCTATCATCAGAAGGCTGTGGGGAATACTGCAGTAATTCAATGCCCTTGGATGGATCTCTCTTGTGAAGGAGGAACCTCTTCTATTAAAGTTAGAAGAGCTGATTCAGCACAAAGCAGGCAATAAATTCAGTTTTCTACTTAGAGCAGTCACTGAGGGAGACCAAACCATAACAGTGTCTTTATACAAGTCACATATCTAATTCAGAACTCCCTCTCTCCAAAAATGTCCTCACATTTGCTTGAGCCACGGCTCTGCCTGTCAACTTTTTCACCAGAATAGTCAGGGGAAGTACCCTGGCATTTACCATCTGCTGCTTGTGCTCATCTGGGGGATTTACACCCAGGATTTAGGTGGGGTTGTTCTACACTTACTCTGCAGAACCTGGAGCAAAGGTCAGAAAGCTGAAACTGGATGAGGTGGGGGTGGCTCAGATGACACCCATGCTGAACTCCAGGGCAGCACACAAATACCACAAGATGTTTCACAGCCCTTTTCCTTTCTTCTTGCAAAAATCTGCAACTGAACAATGACAACAGATGTAGTGACCACAGCTCAGCTGCATTCCCTTAAAAATAAAGCACCAAAACCAAAGGCACCAAGCAGCAAGGCTCTGCCAAGGCAGCAGGACAGCTTTCTAAGAAGAAATGAGTGATTTTTAGCTGCTGGCTTCAGTGAGGGAGGGAAAGGCAGATCCATAAAGACAGCAACATTTTGGCACTCTACAGCTTGTTCAGAGTTTGAGCCTTGCTTTTTAAAAGCCATTCATGATGCTAATTTTGTCATTTGCAAGCAGGGTTAGTGCTGCTGCATCCCCATCTTTGTTACTCCCTGAGGCAGGAGGAAAATGTGACTCAGCACCAGAAGCTTCATCCTTTCCAGACTTTGCAGCTGGCAGCTCCTCTGTGCTGAATGCAAACAAAACCATGATCCTGCAGAGGCTTCTCCCATGGAAGCTTGTGTGGACCATCAGGACAAGATAAGGCCACCACAGTAAGAACTGCTCCACTTGCTGAGGAACTGGCCTTAAAAGCCACCAGAGAAGGGCATCAGGAATGGGTACTGTGATCCACTTCCTGTCCCTACCTGGAAGGAGCTCAGATGTGAAGCATCTGGTGTCCTCCACTGGCTGCAGCCTTCAGGAGAGGGTGCTGCACGAGGCAATGTTCACTTCACTCACACATCTCTACATCTGGAGAAAAAGGAAAAAAGGCAGCCTTGTCATGACTCACTAACAGAAAACCAAACAAAGCTCCAAAACAACAATAGTACCAAGACTCTTGTCAGCTCAAGAAAAGGATGTGCACTTGAAAGCAAAGAAATGAAAACCACCAAATTTGTCATATCTTCAAAATGCTGTGGTTTCCTTTCCTTTAATCAAACCTTGGTTTTCTGCAGAATCTTTACTTTCATTTTCCCTTTGCTAGGAATTCCCTCCAGGCCCCATGTTCTTTCACCTTTTCACTTTCTATTTCTGCTAGGACTGAAGAAACATACACAAAACCCATAGTTTTTCTCCCCACAAAAACTTCTCAAGCCATTGTTCTGATGAATTTTGACAGATCCACAGTTCTCAGAAAAAAAATATGAAGACCAAAAAAGAAGCAGTCACTGAAGTTTTCCCTCCTGGGAAAAAGGGCATTTCCATTTAAAGAACAACAGAACCACTTTGAAATAAGTTTTTTTAGCCAATCTAATTTTGGGCTGAACCTCATAATTAATGCAGGTTTAGAGGTAATGTTGCTTTTTAGGACTTGTGGAAACCTTGAATTAATAAATTAGGGTGGAAAACTCCTTCCACTGAAAATCCAAGGCAGCTGGTCCCTTTCTTCTTCAGAATCAGCAGCAGTTAAAACCTTCCAGGCTGACTGATTCTGCCCCTAATAGCTGGACAAAGCTTGTCTCCAGGTTTTGTGCTTCCTGGGTGAGCCAAGAGCTGACAGATCCCCCCAAACCTGGAAGAGCCCTTAGGAAGGACCCTGACCATTGCTACCTGCTCAGCAATGCTGCATTAGCAGGAGGGAAAGGTATAAACCCTGCAGGATTAGCTAGGGTGTGTGCAGGAAAGGGCTGTGCCATCCTGCTCCAGCAAGAAGAGGTATCCAGTCTGCAGGAGTTCCCCAGTCACTGCCTGCTGCTGGTGTTTCTTTCGCTTTCCCAGTTCACAACATGAACCACCTGGGTGGGGAAAGATCCAAGAGCTTTTCTTACAGTAGCAGGAAGCACAGCCAAGGGTCCAGAGCTTTGCTGCTGCTTTTTTAAGACCTCAGGGAGGGAAGTGCTGCCCCTCAGTTTCCAGTTTTCCTCTGACAGTGCCAGCAGGAAAACCCTCTCCCCAGGTTTTTTCATAACTGGTGAACATCACACCCGTTCTACAAAGCTGGAAAGCTGCACCAGCCTAATTTAGGGCACACCAGCACATGAAAGTGAACTTGATTTAAGCTGATCACTTAAAACTTCAATAGCTTTTCTCAATTAACTCTGCACGTAGGAAAGACCTTGAAATGCATTTTCAGCTGCTATATTAAGGCATCATAAAATCCTCTGTGAACACCCTCATTCTGGCTCCCTTTAAACCTGATACCCCAATCTGACATTAGTACCAGGGTTGCCATCATGAGTTAGTTAAGACAAAACTAAGCAGCTGAGTTGTGATAACACTTCACCCACTGCAACACAACACCCTGCCAGTGACTTGGTATCATTTCTGTAGCTTGCTTTATTTTTCTGAGGCAAGTCCTGAGTCCTCTGCACATCCCCAGGCACCATCCTGGCAGTGCCAGAAGCTCCGTGCAATGCAAGGGGACAGCACAGCATGGTCAGGGATACCAGAGTTTCCTGCTCTTGCTGATTTGACTCTACAGGTCAAAATTAGTGCCTCCAAGTGCTCCAGTAAAGCAGGTATTACTGGTCACGGTAGTTGAAGGCGAAACAGTTTATGTCACATTAGTGTTGGGCTGGGCTTGGGCAAGTGGTTAATTAAAGAGGCTCAGTTAGAGAGTGGCAATTTGTTAAGCTGCAGTAACTTAATTGCTTGCAATCATCTGCCTCTCCTCACGCTGAGCTACTCGGAACATGAAAGAAGGGATTGAAGTGTGTCCGTTGAAATGTGTTCCTTTGGTTGCTGCAGTGCAGCTTCTGTGTGCAGATAAGAGGGATCCATCCCCCTTGGAGTTATCACACCCGGGCAGCTCTGTGCACCAGCCCTCACCAGCCCTGCTGCTGACAAACAGGCAGTGCTGCCAGAGGCTCCAATATTCAAAATTCAACTGGAAACTCAGCCTGGCCTTCCAGCTGACGGGATGCCCAGACCATAGTGAGCCCTGATGGGCAGCGGTGGGGAGCTGGGGTGTGTCTGATCCTCCCCGTGCACAGAGAGATCTCAAAACCTGAGCCCTAAAAAATTAAGGAGCCTTTTCTGCCATTTAGCTCACAAGAGTCTGTTCCTGTGATTAGCTACAGTCAGCCAGGACAGAGAGAGCATCTTGTGCCTTACAGAAGGGCCAGTGTTCCTGTGCATCCAGATCCAGCAGCATCCTGCAGGCAGTTCTTTTAAACACCCTGAAAACTGGGCTTTAATCCCAAGAAAGATCTGCTTGAACATTCCCTCTAGTGGAGCAAGGGTGGAAATTCAAGCTGCGAGGTTCAGCTCACCGAGCAATCCACAGCCAGGGCGGGAAGGGCTGTGAGCTCCTGTGCTGGCCTGTCCAGGGCCACCTCAGCCCAGGTGGAAAAACAGCAAGTGACCAACTGGAAATTCCGGTACCATTTCATATGATCCAGAATTACTATTTCAAGAATAACGGAAGACTTTTAAAGACCAGCTCCTGTTAACTAGAAATAAAAATAGGGGATATTTTTTTTTTAATGGCTTTTGATACTGAAAAAGGAATGTTTTGTTCTGCAGTGTCAGGGCTGGCAGGTTGGGGTTGCTCAGAAGGTGGTGAAGGTCCATGAAGGTCCCTCCACAGCCACTGCCATGTCCTTTGTGGCAGCTCAGTGAGCACGTTCAGGCTCTCATCAGTGGCAGAGAAACCAGGACAATGTTATTGCCCATGTAAATCAGACACACTCTGTGGGCTTCTGAGGAGCACTGCAGATTTATGCCAGGAGCTGACCCGGCATCTCTATTTTCAAAACTAGGGCAGATTGAAATATGCTGGGTTTCAATAATATATTTAGGTTAACAGGGCTTTTCTATTTGGGCAATTAATCTGACATAGACTGAGAACCTCTGGGGACAACATGCAAAGGTTGCTAAGAAGAGGAAAACAAACACACTCAGCTCCCCCATGTCTCTTCCTTCATGAGGACACCTCGCAGTGATCGGATGCCCAGCAGGAATCAGTGACATCACTTTAATATTCCAAAGAACACCAAGACCCAGTATAGAAAAGCTTTTACTAGGAGCTGGTATTACCTCATCTCCTATTACTGCAAAATGCTTCAGACCAGATATATTGAGACATAAATCTCTGGTAAGAGGAAAATCAATATTGTGCTGGAGAAAGTCTTTCCGGTTCCTTGCCGGACTGTTCCCTCCTCAGCACGAGCTCAGGGGCAGGAGGGGAGGCCTGGGACACACACACACTCTTGTCCCACTGTGTCTGTACATGTGCTCGTGCTATATTTAAAATCACTCCAGGGCCCAGGGCTGATTGATCCCTTGTTGACGTCACTAGGCTCTTCCCAAACCTGATCCTTGTCTTTCTGTGCTCCCTCTCTCTGCCCAGCAGCCCTGCTGCCAGCTGCCAGTGTCCTCAACTGAATCATTGCCTGATAAACAGCATCACAGATGCTATTCAGGGTCCAGAGAAGTGAGATGTACCCCATCTTCTTGCTTAGGCAACAGACATCCTGCTGTAATCTACTTTGGGCAAATATGTTACATACTACCCCATTTCTCCAGGGGCTGAGAGAGCTGGGGTGTTCAGCCTGGAGAAGAGGAGGCTCCAGGGAGACCTTAGAGCACCTTCCAGTGCCTGAAGGGGCTCCAGGAAAGCTGGGGAGGGGCTTGGGACAAGGGCAGGGAGGGATGGGATGAAGGGTAATGGATTAAAAGTGGAAGAGGGGAGATAGAGGTTGGACATGAGGAGGAAATTCTTGGCTGTGAGGATGGTGAGACCCTGGAACAGGTTGCCCAGGGAAGCTGTGGCTGCCCCATCCCTGGCAGTGTTGAAGGGCAGGTTGGATGGGGCTTGGAGCAGCCTGGGCTGGTGGGAGGTGTCCCTGCCCATGCAGGGGGGCTGGAACTGGATGATCTTTAAGGTCCTTTCCAACACAAACCATTCCATGATTGTATGAAGGAAGTAGCTGCCAACTCAAAACTGTTGAACTAGTTTGGTTTCTGACCCAGTTCAGTGGAGAAGTGGTGTCTGCAATGGAAACTGTTCAGGGCACAGAGCATCGTGGCACGACAGAAGTTCCCAATCACAAATAGCAACAGACTCTGAAGGAATATGCAGATGGCTACTGCTTGATTAATGTGTGCTGCATCTGTTAGTTCAAAGTGGCAATTACACTATATAAACACAGCCCTGCAATAGCAGCACACTGATTTATGCTGACCAAAAATCTGTCCCCTAATACTGTTTGGGGTTTTTTTTCCCTTTTTTTTTCTCATCCCACAAAAACCCAATTTCCTTCTGAGCCCAATAAAAGAGAAGATCTCATTGGTTCTATGTTATAACAGTGATATTGCATTCTGTTAGGAACCAGCAATTCTGCCTCTGGCCATGAAATTCAGGTAATGACCCATAACTGAAGTAAATTAGTGTTTAATTTCCCATCCCTTGCAGACAGCTTACTAATGGAAATTGATTTCCAGCTTTTTTCTTTGTCATTTAACATGCTTGGGTAATGTCTTTATTTTGGATCCAAGTGGTTTCCAGTGAATTTTAGCCAGAAGGCTGGTGCACAGGTGACCACCAAAAGCACCTGGTTAATCAATATTGTGTTAAGTGGTGTGGGGGGGAATGATGTGGCAGGGACACCCTTGGACACACATGGGCTCCTTCTGTCCTGTGCTCACACCCACAGATACACTCTGGGACAGATCCTGTGATGGAGTAAATCAGCAGAGTTCTCTCCCATGTAACATGCCAAGAAGTCCAACTGTTACGGATCTGATCCTTATGCACAGGCTCCTACACAAGTTCCATGTTCATTTATATGTGACACCCTTACATTCATACTTTCACATGCCCAGTGCACCCCCAGGTAGATAAAAGGGTGCTTCTCTGCCCCATGCAGCCACTCTCTGACCCATGGGTGAGCTCAAACCAAGCCAAGAGCCTCAGATGGCACATCTCAGTGCTGCCTGGACCCAGGAGCCAGCCCTGCCCTCTGCAGGGTTGCTCAACCACCACCAAATCCACTGGAACTCTTGCCGAACGGGGGTTCCCTTGTGTAATCTGATCCAGCCACCAGCGCACGCACACACACCCTTTTTTTTGGTGCTATTTAGGTAAAACTCACCCGCCAATTTCTTCACTCTATAGCAGCCCCAGCATTAGAGACAGCAGCTGGCTTTGGATGTCCAACCCTTTTTCTTTGGAAGGGAGAGGAAGGCAGGAAGACACGGTAAGGTTTTTTACAGCTCCTACCCCTTTCAGTTGCAACAGCCGTGAGGCAAAATAAGGGTTTGTAACAATGGTGTTTTCAACCCTCAGTTACTTCAGGTTAGTCTGGCAACTACAAAGGAGTTGGGAGGAGGGAAAAAAAAAATCTACTTTTCCCATTTTACTTTTCTGAAGCATAATGGAGGAACCAACTCAGCTGGTGCTGGTTTACACTTTAAAAGCAGAACTTATTTTTCTTAGTGTTTGGTTGGTTTTCTGGTTCCACAGACACTTTTAATAGTGCTATAAATTGTTTGGTAAAGGAATTGTTAGTTAGAGATGGTGTCCAGGGTATTTGTTCCTTATTGATGTGTAAATTGGCTTGTACTGCTGGTATATGATTCTAAAGCTGAATGCTTGTAGTGTGATGGTAACAATAACAATTAGCACAGACTACAGCAAAACGTTAATTGTGAATTAAAATCCCAAACAGAGCTGCCTGTGTAGGTCAGTCCTGTCCTTATGATGTGTTTCCCTGACCAGCACTAGGAGTGCCAGGAACATTTCCCTCGGCAAGGGAATTTTCTGAGCCTGCTGCTCTGCTCTGGCATTGCTAAACCCCCATCTTTCCCAAGTGCATTTGTTCAGGTGCATTTTGTACATCTGCTGACAGCACAAAACTGCTCTGCCCCTGACAAACCCTGTGTGTTATACCCAATGAATGCTAATTTGTCCACTAATGGACAGGTGAATATGGAGACCAAGGGAAGGAGGACAGAAGACTGGCAGGTTCAGAGCCTTGTAGAGAATAATGGCAGGGGAAGACATGGGGCAGAAGATTAAATGTTAGATGCTGTCTTTATCACAGCTGTCTTGTGTGGGAGCATAATATAATCATTAAAGTAAATGGTCCTTTTCTGCAAGAGGAAGACTGTGAGCAGATTAAGAAAAGGCTCTTGTGCCTCAGCTTACCTGTTTACAGAGTGAGAATCCACCCCTGCCTTCTGGGGCTGCAGGGAGGCTTGATTAAACAAGGTTCACCAAGCACTTAAAATCTGCTGTAAGGATGTTGTCCTGTTATAGGCCTCATTTAAAATATGAATCCATGGGGAAAAATTAGATGGAGTCAGGATGGATGGGGGTTCCTGGGAATGATCTGTCTGGGTTTTTCTATACAGAATAGCTTGCAAAGAAAGAACAGCTCTGCTGAGATGAGCAGCCTCAGTGAAGGTACATTGAAGTTTTTGGGCTGTCTGACTTGGGCAGAGGAGGAGGAATGATAAAAGTAACTGTAGCCTTGGCTTCTAAGAATATAACCACCTTAGCTGAACCCTGCCACAAGGATACTGTAAGGAGCCATGAAATAGCAGGGGGGGGAGCCACTTTGCTGGGTAGATCAAAGGGAAAAATGTAGCCATGACAGAAATAATTAATGCTATTGCCTAGATGAGGATATGGGCAGAGGGGAGCAAGCAGCAGAGATAAATACAAGATTAAATACTTCTGCCTTAGGCACTGAAATGGAATATGGGCAATTAGAGACAAAGCTTGAAAGACCAAAGCAGGAAAAAGTGTTCTTATAAAGTGATAATGAATGATTTTCTTTTAACTTACAGCAGGCAAAAGGCTACTTCAAGCCACCTAGGAAGGATGTGGGCTTATACTGTTGGTTTTACTGTCCTGCCTCATGTTGGAGGTTTCCTTGGCTGGTTCCTTAATCGAAAAGAAATACCTGCTTGGTATGAGAAGCTGAAAAAGCCATCATGGTGTCCATCCAGCAAAATATTCCCTGTTGCTTGGACTGTCCTGTACACTGGCATGGGGTAAGTTCTGCATACTGCTCCCTCTCTTGTCCTGGAGTTTTTGATAGAGGGAAGAGCAGTCATTTCAAGCTCTTCCCTTTGCTTTTGGGATATCCCTTGTACCCGACTCAGAAGGGCATGTCAGGTGTGCTTCTTCCCAGCAGATGAAGTACAGCCTGAGCCAAATTCTGGGCTGAGTTCCTCAAATTGACACTACAAGCCGTGGTTTTGGCCAGGGGGCAGCCCATGCTCAGCTTTCTAAACAGACACTAAAAACAGCTAGTGCCCTGGGGAAATGGTGTGAACTGCAGGTAGGGGACAGGTCTGAGAGCAGCCAGGGACATGGGTGCAGCTGCTGTGCAAATGTCAGTGCCCTGAAAATCCCTGCTGCAAACCTATCTGCCATGAAAACAGTTTGTCTGTATTAGGGGTTAACTCACTGACGTGTTCCCTCTTCACAGCTATGCCTCCTACCTGATATGGAATGACCTGGGTGGCTGCAGCAGCAAAGCTATTGTCCCACTGGGCCTCTATGGGGCTCAGCTGGCCTTGAACTGGGCTTGGCCTCCCTTCTTCTTTGGTGCCCATAACCTGAAGATGGTAACGTATCCAGCCACCCTTCCCTTTGCTGGGGTCCCTGCCATGGGGTTTTTGGGGTTGTTTGCAGGTTTTCTAACTAGCATTATGCAATTGTAAAGAGAGCTGCAAGAAGAGCTTTTGCTCAGATACAATTCATGCTGCACCTGGTTCTAGACAATGGTATCAGTCCCTTCCACCCCTCATCCTGCTCTTGCCAGGCAGATAAATGGCCTGACCAGAGCAGGGCGGGAGATAGGGGAGTCAATGGTCTGGCTGCTGCATCTCTTAGTTAAGGATGTAGGGTTAGAGATAAGCCCTTTTGGGAGTCACACCCTGCACTGGCACCATTTAGCATCCCTGGGGGGCATATTAGCTGTCAGTGACTTAACAAGCCAACACAATGCTCTGTAGAGCCTGTCAGAGGGACTGCACAGAGGTGAAGGCACAGCACGCAGAGCTGGGCTTGTGCTACATTCAAAAAGCACTTACCTGAGGTGCCAAGGGGTGATGGAGACGCTCAGTGGGACTTCTGTTTCCATCAGAATTTTGTCCCTCTGTGGATGAAAGGTATATTTAGAAAGTCTGTTAAGTGGTAAGAGCCATTGGGACTAAAATAAACATGTTTCTGATCTGCCTGTGCAGCTGTTACCCACAGAAGGGGGCACTGCTCAGCATCACCACTGTGCTCGTCTGTGGAGCTCGATAACAAACCAAAACAACTAACACCAGCCTTAGCTCCTGGTGTGATACATTCAGATCTCACTGATTAGAGGTCAGAGCCAAGGTCCTGGGGTTTAGGATTGCTACAGGTGATTTTTCAGTGCTGAATCTCCCAGTTCCTACTCCCCCTCACCACTGCAGTCGGGTGGTTTCTAGTCGTGCTGGGGAAGGTTGTGGTGTGTTCCCCAGCGTGAGCACCAGAGTCACTGTCTTCTCTCTGCTCCAGGCTCTGATTGACATCCTGTGCTTGGACGGGCTGGCAATAGGCACCATCTGCTGCTGGTCCAGCATCAACAAGGTGGCAACACTGCTGATGGTGCCTTACCTGGGCTGGCTGGCCATGGCCACTTGCCTCACAATCCACATCTGGAAGGACAACTCGGAGCAAAAACCAGAAAAGAGTGAATAAGCAGGACAGAAATGAAGGCATTTTGTGAGACTAAACTAGGCAGGTGTGATCTAATGACCTGGGGTATTCATTTTGAGACAAGCATGAGAACCTGTCTCCTCCTCCCACCCTCATCATGGTTGTGTCAAAGGAAGGTTTGCCCCGTGCACCTGTGTGCTCCTTTAAAGTATCTAATCATTTTGTAACCTGGGATCTATTTTCTCCAGCACTGTTGAGATTTGGGGGCTACAGCTGTATGGTGACCTTAATGCTATCAGGTCACATCCCACTAGCCAAACTGGAATCTCGTGATACCAGTGTAATTCAGAATAGCAATTCTGAACACCCCTCAGACCTGCTATCATTCCCCCAGGGAGCAGAACCTGTTCTGCACCACATGGTCAATCCCACCTCCTCTTCTGGGACCAAACAAAAGTGCCCTTCACTCATGTACGCCAATTTTGAAGAACCTACTTGATTTTTTGCTATTTGTGCTGTTGCTTCACTTTCATGTATCACCTGGTTTGTGCTTTATGCCATTAACTTTTTAGCTGTCAGCTACTGAGCAAGCAGCAATCTGTCTTGTTCTGCTTGTGAAAGGAGACCAGGCACTTTGACTTCTATTTGTAGAGTATCACACTTCTTGAGTTTCATGTTCCAAGATAAAGCAGCAATTATTAGAATGCTAATGCTTCTCTCAAGAGGAAATTTCTCTCTTCCACCTCTGTGTGCTGTTTCTCACTAGAAAAGAAAAAACAACATCAGTGCCTTTGAAAAAAACAAAACAAAACACAACAGCAAACAACAAAAAAATTCCACTTAAAATGGCTTTTTAAAGAACAGAGACACAAGAACTTTTGTAAAATTTAAACACTTACTCACACTGCCTGGAAGGTTGTAATTACATGATTGGCAAAAAGCCCTATGCCAAGTCTGTCAGGTGCAGTACAGATATTTCATGCCAGTCTTTCCATTCCTGAATATTATTAAACAAAAGAAAGGTTAAAATATAAGTAGTTCCAGAGAAATGGTCCCAAGCCAATCAGACACAAAAGCTGCACAGACTAGCCCTTGTCCATACTTTATTCTAGCCCTTGCCTTTGGCAGATCTGAACCTTTAGATGTTGCTGGTTACAGAGAATATTTACTTTTATTTTTTAATTGTTATAAACGATGTATGTGAAGAAAAGTGGCAGGTGGATCTTCTTCCTGGCAGCTTAGTGTAGATGAAGGTGGGTGGGTATCCTTGCAAAGGGTGGGGGTAGGTGGACTTAGTTGGGGGTGTAAAATAAATTGTATTTGCTTTTAATAAAAATAAGTCCATTTTGTTTGGAGAGTAAATAAATTCAAGTTCTTTTTGTTTTACTGGTTTGGCACTAGGTTTGCAAAAGCTTGAGGGATCCTGTCAGGAGACCATGGCTTGTGCTCTGGCTCCCAAGGGAAGGGGATTGGCAGCAAAGCTCTGCAGGGTCCAGCAGCCAGAACCATCCCTGGGTGCTGTTAGAGTAATTGGGCTGTGTGAGATTCAAGCCTGGAGGTCCCAAAGGTTCCTTCAGCTGGGCCCCTGCACAGTGGGGATGTGCTTACCTGGGGATACCCCCCGTGACAGTTTCCTCCATCATACTTCCCACACAGCTTCAAGGTAAGGAAGCCAGTTCCTGGGTTTGGGTCCTCCCTGAGTTACCTCAAGCCTGATCTTCCAGAGATGCTGAATGTTCTCCAACCCACGTAAATAGCATCACTGGGTGCTCAGCATGGCTGCAAGCTGGGGCCAAGGGAAACAAACAGCAGCAGCTGAGAGCAGTTGAACTATGTTGTCACTTGTTAAAATCTGGCCATATATCTTGTTCTGTCATTTTGATCCCACCCATTATTTTTCTCTCCTAGCTACAGGACACCTTTGTCCCAGGCTGCTCCTGCAAGCACATGCCTGTAATCTCCCAAGTAAAAGCTGCATAAGAGCAGGTTCTTGAGTAGATGTGGCTGTAAGCAGGAGTCAGACCATAAAGCATGACCACTGCAAGCAGCTCGAGAAAGATCATAAGCTACTTCAAAAAAAAAAAATCCTAAATCCTCTATATTTCAAAGCTTTATAATAAATGTATGTTACCACCCAGCTTATTTACAGGGATGTCAAGTCTGTCTTCCAGAACACCACATGTCAAAAGACAGGACGACATCACTTATTTCTTCCTAAAAAGCTAATATCTGGGCTGGAGATTCAACTCATTGGAGTTAGGGATGGTTTAGAGCTCCTGAACATCCCGATGCCTGTCCCTTCCCAGTTAGCACAGCAAAGCCCCGAGGAGGAGAGGGGCAGAGCCACCCAGTGAAGGCAGGAGGGGCAAGCCAGGCTTTCCCAGGGGCTCTGCTTTCGAAAACGTAAAAAGGTTTATTTAAATCACATTTCAGCTGGTAAGTAACTCTAGGTCTGGTTCAAACCTGCAACGTTTTAGTACCATTTCCAGATATACATATATGGATATACATTTGATCAGCTTTCATCAATTACTCCTCTTTCCCCTTCCCTTTTTTTTTTTTTTTCTGTAGCTAAAGGAAAATCTGGAATTACAGGTAATGGGTTTTTTTTTCTATTTTTTTTAATCTTTCCATATTTGCCCTCCCCATTGTCCCATCTGGGACGACTACCTGACCTGTTCTTGTCTCCATTTCAGTTTCTCTCCCTCCCAGTCCCCCTATAGCTGCACCAATAGCTCCTCTTTGCTACTTGCATTTCCTTGCAGGCAGCAAAAATAACAAATGTTCCTACATGTAACATATAGAAGAGCTTGACATCAATTGAAAAAGCTAAACTCAGCAGAGCACCCTCTTGTAGTGATATTTAAAGCATCATTTAATATATTTGCTTTTTAAACAGATACATCAAAACCCCTTGCATAAAAATAACTTTAATGAGATTTCAAAGTCAGCCATTTAGAAAATACCTTAGTTATATTGTGCAGTGCAGACCAAAATCAGCTTCTGCCTTTGTGGAACTGGAGGGGTCCTGGGTTCCCATTAGTGTTGGGTGATGGGGCTTGTGCTCCTGGTCTCATGATGGCTGGAAGAAGCAGCCCTTGTTTGGATCCATCCCTGTTACAAACAGACAAAGGGAAAGGGAAGAAGCAGCCAAACAGAGAGGTGCTAGGAACCCAAAGCATGGTTAGGAACCTGGCTTGCTAAAATCCAGGAAATTTTGCCTCCAAGTGAGAAAGGGGGTTTCATATGGCTGAGCTCAGGGCTCTCCTCCCTGCCAGACACCATCCTCCTGAAGGGCCCTGTTTCCCAGGGGACCCAGCTGGATCCCTGGGAAGCGCTGCCGGTGCCAGCGTTACCCAGGCGGCAGGCAGGCTGGATCATCTTAGCAGGCATGCAAGGGGTTTTTCCAGCCCCCCCCGAATTAGCTGCTGGAATGGAAACCATGTCCTGCCCAGCATCAGGGACATCCATAGCCCAGGATGGGTCATGTCACCGTCTAGAGGATTCAAGCAGTGACTCAGACAAAGGCCATGCATTCGTGACAGCTTCCATGGGGTCGTGGCATTTAGAAGGAAGAGCCACCTCTCAGATCACCATGTCTGATGATGATCCCTCTCTTCAGACTTGCCAGTCTTTCCAGAAAGATGGATTTGAAATTAAACTGATCGTTACACTTGATCTTAGGCCAAAGGGCACATCCCTGGCTGCTGGATACACAATATTTGTGCATCAACAAAATCTCTCTGCCTTTCAGTCCAGCCTCTTTCCTAAGCCTTGCCTCACTCAATAATTTACCAGCTGTTCCAGAAAACACTCTGGCTTCAGCAGCAAAGAACTTTAATTGATTTGCTGATGTCTGGAGCTATGTTAAAATATAGAGTCAAATGCTAGAGAGGATTTGCTGCTGTGTGCATGTCAACTTCAGAGAGCTGACCATGGGCCAGTAGCTCTGCCCCCAATCCCTTCCTTAGCACAGGGTGGTGCAGAAGATAAACTCCTGAGGCTCTGAGCACCTGCAGCATGGCTGGGGCTGACCTTCCCCTTGAACTGCTCCCAGGAAAACTGCAGCAGAAACTCAGCAGGGAGGAGGTTGTGCTGCTCAGAGCTGTCATTAACTTCCAGTTGGGCTTTGAATTAATCGGACAGCCAGCGGTGCCTGCCAGGAAAACAGCCTCCTTCCCAGCTCTCCAGCAGTGTGGGAATGGGTGTGAGAGCATTGGGGATCATGGGCCAGGGAGGTCCAGGCTTCAGCTGTGAAGATAAGGCAGGCAAAAAGGTGAGAGCATCACTTGTCTCTGCCTGCACCACAGCTCAGCTCTGCTGTAGAACCTTTTCCAGGGAGCTGCCACCCCACACACAGGGATGTGGGCACCATCCAGGTCAAACCCTTGGGATGCTGTGGCAGCTAACACCAGTGCTCCCTGCCCCTTCTTTTACATCTAGGCATTGTGGTCCTGCAGTGGGAGAAGAGGGACAGGTGAGAGCCCA
The DNA here is from genome assembly GCF_020740795.1 of Apus apus. NCBI lineage: Eukaryota > Metazoa > Chordata > Aves > Apodiformes > Apodidae > Apus > Apus apus. The sequence goes on from NC_067304.1 coordinate 3,290,093, forward strand.
GAGGGGCTGAGGGAAGGAAAGCTGCCTCTGCACATCACTGTCAGTGTTTATTTATCATGTAACGGTAGTTACAGCTGGAAAAAGCAGGAGAGGGATTGCTGCCAGACAATGTATCTAGGGAGATGTTTTGTTAGTGCCACCAGCTGTCTCCTTGGAATAGAGAGCACATCTGAACCATGACTCACACAGCCAGTATCTTATTACACACTCATGTCTATCCAAAACCTTTCCCCCAGCCCAAGAATGCAATAAAAGCCTCATTTTCCTGGCAAGGACTTTTGTAGCCAGGTCTCTTCTACTGTCCCTTTGTGATCAGGAAAGGATAACAGCCATTTTAACTTCAGGAAAGCAACTTCTGCAGCAATTAGAGGAACAGCAGATGACCTGTGTGGGAGATAAATCAAGGTAATCCAGTCCTATGTGAGATGCCTATTGAAGATGAGGGGAAAAAAGGTCAACAGATTGTTCAGAGTTGCCCTTAAAGTCAGTGGAGAAAACCCAGACTTGGATGGATGCAGGATCAAACCTTAATATCCAATACTGCAGCAAAGCTAGAAAGCTCTTCCCAGAGCAGGTTGTCACCTTAGCCTTGCCTTGCAAGCAGTTGCCTTTGCTGGCAGCTGCCACTGCAGACAGCTCTTCAAATCTTACTGCAGGTTTGGTGGCTTTGAGGTCTACTCCTCCCCATTACTTCATCTGGCTCTGTTCAGGCGTTCTGGCCTCAATGCCCTGACACAGAAAGGCAAACCTTTTGAAATAGAGGGAGACAAACTGCCAGATGTTGCCAGGCACATCTGTCATGGGCTGGAGAAGGCAAAGCACAGCTTGGATTGGTGTGGCTGAGATGGATGGGCCCAGTGGCTGAGCCTGTGGTTGTGGTTCAGGCTTGTGGTCCCTCCACTGGAGGCTTTTCCATGCATGAAGTGCAGCTACTGAAGAGAATTGATTACCCACAGGGGAAGAGTCCACATCCACCAGCTCCGCTGGGAAGGAGAGTGGTAACTCCACAGCATGGTACCCTTGCTGTGGGGAATGAACAGGGAGAGGCAAGGGGCTGATTCTCATTCTCCCCACACAAGACCTGACGTGCTGCAAATCTCCTGTGCCTCTTCCGTGGCCGCAGTGACTGTGACGTGCAGGGCTCTCCAAGCAGAACAAAACTCATTGTCAACTACATAAACCATCAGTCAGTGGGGAGAGGGGCAGGGTGGAGGGAAGCCTCACTGAAAATGCCAGTTGGCAAGCTCAATGCTTTTAGTTCACCACAGTGCACCAGGAGGTCCTGACGTGAGGCTGGCACCTCTCCGCACCTATGTCCCAGCTCCTGCTCTGCACCAGCTGATGGAAAATTCTTTCCATTCCTGCCCTCAGTCACTAGGCCCATGCACACACACTCCTGTACACAGGCACACACTCCAGGGGATCTGGGGTCACTGGAAAACAACCACACAAAACTGATCAAAGCTTCCATTCCTATGGCTCTAACACAAAGTGTCAGGTTGACAGCAACTTGCTGGTGTCCCTTTATATTTTTGGCACAGGCAGGCACAGCAGGGGGTTGGATCATGACTATTTAGTGCACTGCCCTAGATGGAGCTGAGAAGCAGCTGGGGAAGGGCTGGATGGAGATAGAGTCTCAGTGCCACATTCCCAAGATTAGATTAGAGCTCAACTCTGAACCCTGCAGAGGGGCCAGGCCAGTGAAAGCTAAAGACTGCAGGAAAGGTGGGACTCTTGTCATCAAGAGCTTCCAAAAATAAAGAAAAGTGGGTCAGAGGGACTGAAGATGGGCTGGAATGCTTCTTTCAAGTATGAGGGTAAGAAGGAAACAAGCTGTCCATCACTACGAGAGGATTCTCATCCCCCAAAACACTGCCTGAAATGTCAAAGGTGAGAATAATTGGGCAGGGGAGTTGGAATTTGAGCATAGTTACCATGCAAGAGGAAAAACACTACACTTGCCCTCCAGGAAAGTATTTTAAGCTTAAAAATAAATAAAATTCTGCACCATGAAAATGAAAGGTATCTGTTCCATGGATAGGATGTCTCAGAATTTGTCAAATCCTTGATTACTCTGTTGTCACAATACTCTCTGTGCCAGCTGTGACAGTCACCAAATAAACAACTTCTCATCACTAGCAACAGTGTGGGAGTAAAAAGGAGGGTCAGGGGGGTGCTCTGTCCCCAGAACAACTACATTTCAATGAAGTTACTAATGAAAAGCTACAAAGGATACCGTAGCATGGAAAAACAGGCTGTTGTTGGCAAGGGGGCTTGAAAGAGTAGCCAGAATAAAGTGTCTATAATATTATTTATTGTCTGTGATAATAAATTGTCTGCCCAATGGCATAAATGGCTTTCACTTTGTGACAGTGCAGACCCCTCTAAAGTTGAAAAGAGCTGACTACAACAGTACCACACAGGCTGAGTTTGGCCTGAAAGCAGGTATTCACACCTATTTGATTTCTACAGAACACAGTTTATCCTCCTCAAACTGAGAGCAGGTTTTCCATCAAGTGCAGACTGAATACTCAATCAAATATAGCTTAATAGTTCATATTTATCCAAATCTTGATGATGGTGGGTTCGGAATTAAGTGCAGAACCCAAGATACTGGAAATCTGATTTCCAATATGCTGTGGCTAGAAGTTGAATTCTGCAGAGCTACACATTTTCCACTCACCTTCACCCTCCTGGCACAGTAGGATTAGTCTCTGAGAAAAATCTTACTCAGGTTTTCTTTAGGTTTGGCTCACATGGGGTTTATACAAACTTTAAATGATTTAACTTTAGAGTGAGAAATTGGAAGAATTTCACATAATCCTGAAGGAAAAAAGAGACACCCTCCCCAACCCAAACATATGAAACTCTTTTTAGAGCTCATGTGAAAGCTCCATTAGCCCCGAGTATCCTGCTAAGTCACCACAGCCTCTCCAAGACATCTGCTTTATACAGTGCTAAGCAAATCAAACTCATGTCACTAAAATCTTTATAGTCCTCCTTATTTCTCTTTGTATGAAAGGCAGGTTCCTTACCCACACTAATTAAGGCAAATCCCAGTAAAGCACCTTACCAGCACTCCAGCACTCTGTCCCCAGCACGCTGTTGACACCAGCCCCAGCTCTCACTGCACACACACCTCCCTCCCCATCACACCTTCACCACAGGCTCTCAGCTCTGAGTCTTTGGCTCCAGTGCAACCACTCGTTCAACATCTGCACCCACTGAGGCAGCAAAGGTGAAAGAAACAAAGAAATACTGCAAGAAGCACTAAGCCCAGCAGGTTTCAACTGCTTGCCCTTTTCCTAGTGATGTTATCACTCCCAGTGTGCTGGGCACTTCCCAAACATTCAAGCAACAGGGAGAAAAACCACAAAACAGTGGGAAGATGCTCAGCACAGGCACGTGGAATTGCCCTGCACCAGAAACACTGCCCCACTATGATGGTAAGGCTGACTTGAAGACAGCTGGGAGAAGGTTCTGGCTTGCATTTACACCAGTAGGATTTGACACCAACTTCCACAAGCAAGATTTCACCCTGTTCAGCTCCTGGTTTAGGTGTCCCTGCATGGACACTGAGCAGGGTGGAAGGAAAGGTAGGTCTCCTGCTCCTCTGAGCACTCCTGCTGTGATGCTCCAGGTGGTCCACGAGGCCAAATCCATCACCAATGGGGATTCTTCAGCAAACCAAATGGGGATTGCCCCTTTCCCCTCTTGCCTGAGCCAAAACAGTGGTCCTTCAAGGTCAGCAATACGATAAATTGGCAAAAGAAGGTAGATGGAGAAGCTGCCAGCTCTGCATCTTGCCAGCTATCTGTCACACCATGGGATAAATAGGTACTTATGCTTCCCGGATTTTCCATCCATTGCTTAACCCGCCCACTGTGAAGTCGTCACTTAATTTTAAATTAAAAGGGGAGCAAGAGGGATTGTTAAAAAGACCTAGAGAAAGCAAGGGAAGGAGGTGACATCTGAGAGCCCTGGGTCATCCTACCCCAACCAGCCTCTATCATTGCTGCTTTGTTCCATATTTAGCTCCTGACAACTGTGCCTAGTGCAGGAACTCCCAGCTCTGTTTTTCCCTCCTCCCTCTGCTGCCTCCTCTCCCTTAGAGCTCTCAGAAATTGCTCTTTCTTTTTCCCAGTGGCCATAACTTAATACCTCTACACTCAAGAAGATGGCAGAAAAGCAGGAGGAGCCCAGCAACACCCAGAATGGTGAACCTGACAACGCAGAAGAGGGTGAGGAGAAACAGAAGAAGAAGTTGAAGCGGGAAGACCTGCCACCGTTTGAAATTGTGACAGGGTAAGAGGTTTAGAGATAAATACAAGGGTGCAAGAGCATGAAGTGGGGATGTTTAGAGGTCTCTGCCTCAGGTCTTATGTTGGGTAACTGAAGATGGCATCTTCAGCCAGGGCACTTCAGACTGTTCTTAACTGGTGTAAGTGTGGCTTTCGTTATTATGGGATTTTTGTTAAAATTTTTGCTGAGTTTTACAGAAGAGGGACTCCCAGGAGGGAGGCAGATGGATCTGTCTGTTTTTAACAAGCATGTCTGTCTCTGTAGTGCTGAGTGGCTCCCTCATAGTGCAGGTGGTCCTACTGACTGCAATGGAATCACCTGCCAGCTGAATAGGGATGGAAGATATTGGAGCACTGAGTATTGATTCCTTAGTGTGATCAGTGGCTTTTGTCTGAAAGTTTCTCTCTCTGTGGATTGGAAAAATACCCCTGCTCTGGCTGATTTGTTTATGGACCTCAGGGATAGAATTTTCAAGAGAGTTAAAAGTCCACATTTTCAAGGGCTCCACATCTAAAGCTGGAACCTGACTTTGAAAAAAGCCAAAGTCACAGAAAGGCACCAAAACAACAGGCAGTTTTCAAGTGAGCAAAGCAGCAAGCAGCTCCCTTCGCTCCAGCGAGCCTGGCCTTCGAGAAAGGCAGATGTAACACAGATCTACTAGGAAGATGAACTGCCAGACATAATTGACAGCTGCAACTAGAAAACACTCTGTATCTGCTGTCTCTGAGCATTTCCAAATGCTCATTGTAGCAGCAGCAAGATGCCCCATGTAGTTCTTCCCTCTGGTCTCCCCTCAGCAGTCACCAAGGCAGCATAAACTGAAACCATGATTTCTTCGAGCTGCTTGAATGTAAAGCTCAGGCCAGGCTCTAAAATCCCACCTGGAATCCTTCTGCCTGTGACATGGTCATTGGTAAGAATGATTCTGGAAAGAAAATTTGGCTGGCATTTCTGAAAACTATGCAGGAGGCAGGACAGCCTATGTCTGATCTCTCACAACCGTGTTACATCTCTGCACAGGGCAGGAAAAAACAGGTTTCTTCTTAAAATGTGTCTGCTCTGAAAAACACTTCTTGTTCTGGGGTTGTTCACGGCCTTTAAGTTGCTGTCATGGACAATCATGGAAATAATGCAGGTCTGCTAGAGAGTGACTTTTAATAAAAGCACATCCCTCTGCTAGGAACTGAGCTAAGACACCAGAAATTGCTCATATAAGCCAATGGGCAAATGACACAGAGGGTGACAACTTCTAGACGCTTGAGACATGCATCAAAATGAATCTCAGTGAGGCAATGAGATTTCTCAGCCTTAGAGCCCTCAACTTGCAATTAGAAATTACTAAGGAATTGGGCAGAATCTTCAAACTTTCCTGCTAACCCCAGCAACCTGGATAGGAATTGGTGTGCTAATCATGGATGGAAAATACTTCCTTAACGTCCTCCTGCAATGAAGTTACTTGATGAAAAGACAAGGGTGTTGCAGAATTTGACAGGACTTTCCACTCTGGGAAGGCAGCAGCAAGAATGTGAAGGATGACATGTGCTTGCAGAAGGAAAGGGGTAGGAATACAACAGGAAAATGTAACCTGCTGAGGATGAGGAGTGATCCACACTGCTGGATCTGCCCTGGGACAGAGTAAGAGCAGTAGGTGATGCAAGGAAGCCTCTAGTTAAAGTCTGTGTTATCTTATCTATATATTTTAAGCTGGTACCAGCTGATTTTCAGAGTCTATAGAGTGATACCAAGCAAGACAGGAGTTTAGGTTTCTGAAATGAAAGTACTTGGACATCTGATGAGGGCCCACAGAGCTGTCAGGACACAAGTATTCACACCATCCTCATCACAATACTATGTGGAAAGTGCTTATAAATATCTGGTCAATTCCTGTAGGAATCCTGACCAAGTCTCCTTTGTGGATTAGTTAATTACTAATCTGCTGGCTATTAAAGGTGAGAATGAGGAAGTGAAGCAAAAATCCTAATGGACCCTGAAAGAGGTACAGAAAAACCCAACAATTCTTACTTTCCTTTTAAGAAGTGCCCTGTGAGTACAGACTGTGCCTCAGTCTGATATAATCACTGATTGGATTTTTCTACTTATTTACAAATTTTCATCCAATAAAGCCAGTTATGTGAATGGTGAGAAGACACATAATTGTAAGTGTGGAAGCACTTGAATTCAATTAGTCTGGATTTCAGTGTTAGCCCTTGGATTAGGGGCATTTTATGACACACAGCTGTTGCTTATATTGAGGAGTCTGGCTTACTAGGAAAATACTGAGAACCTAATCACTCTGTTTAAGAATATTAACCTCTTTTTTTTTTTTTTTTTTTTGTCAACATTTGGCTCAACACAGTCCTGGATAAATATAAGTCCCATCTGTGTATGTTTCGTGACATTTAAGCAGACACATTTATTTATGCTTTCCCCAGGGTGTACATGAGGCTCCTTCCAGCAGTGCTAAATCCTTGGCTACTGTTACAATTGATCATTACAGACTTCAATAATCAACGGGCCCAGCATGAAGGTGCTTATCTGTGAACAGTTGTCAAAGAGCAAGCAAAAGGACACTGATTCATCAGCTCAAATAACCTAAGACCATAGCAGAAATAATCACTGAACACATTTATATCTAAAGAACACGTCCTACTAGTTTATAGCATCTTTTAGATAACCCCCTATTTTTATTCTCTCCTTAAAAGTTCCCATTCTCCTCTCCAACCCAGCATGCAAGAGCACTGGGGTCATGCTGGGCAGCTGCTGTATCCCTCCAGCCTACCTTATTTCAGCAAACTTAAAAAGCACATTATCTGTTCATTCTTACACATTGAGGTTTCTGTCCCAGACTCTCCATCTTTTCCGTCTTGATACGATCTAACCAATAACAAAACACTTTGCTAACCAGGGTGAACAATTCATTAGGCTTGAGGCATTTAGAAAATCCCTAAAGATCACCATTTAAGGATGATCTTCAGAGAATTAAGAGAATGAAGATTTCAGGTTTTACCTTCCCTTCCACTGCAAGTGAGCTGTGTGACTAATTGCAAGAAAAACCAAAAGCAGGAAAGCAATTAGCCTAGTCCCTGAAAGATCTGATATTTGTGTATTTCAATAGATTGTGAAGTCACAAGGAAAACAACACAGTTTTTATACTTAGCATTTACAGCAGTACAGCTTCCAGTATCAGAATAATGAGAATGGAAATCACATCTCCTAGTCATATTTTGTTAGCGATATCTCTCCTCAATGTTGGAACAAAAAAAATGTGGGTAAAATAGAGATAATTATAACACTTGTACACCACCTGTCATTCAAACATGGAAAAACAGGCTTGCCAGGAATTAGCAACTTCCAAAGAAGTTGGCTTAGTCTGTTGTAGTAGTTGACACAGCTACTTCAGGGATGTATTCTGATGCTCAGTGGGTTGCCAAGAGTTTTAATCTATGTAAATGATCCAATTAGGACACTTCACTTTGCAGTAAATTATGAGGGTCATCTGCCAAGCCTGCTCTAACTCCAAGGTGAGATTACACAGCATGGGGCATTGAGCTACATCTGCAGTCTTACAGTACACGTGGTGTGATCCTGCCCAAATCTTTTCACTGCTGAATCACTCACTACGGGGCTTTCCCAGGACCTGAGACACCTTGACCAAATTCCCACAGAGCAAGGACTCTGCTAAGCCCTGTCAGGACAGGTTCACAATTCACACACTTGTGCTGAAATGTCCTCCCTGCTCTGGTTTCCATGGGATTAAGCAAATTCTTGCTAATGAGCACACACAGCTCATGGGTTACCCCCATATCCATCATCAGCAAATTTTCCAAGGTCTTGGCCAGCTCCGTACCGACCTGAAAATGCCCTCAGCTTTGTTTATATTCTTTACTGGACACCTACTAATTAAGCTGATGCATATTCCATGTTGTTAGCAGGACAGATCTAGGTGAACATCCCAGATAATCTTAGAGAGACGCCGAGATGATAAGCAATGAAAATCCATCCAGAAGGCCTGACTAAATACACCCCTGAGTCAATACATCCTGGAACAGATCCCTGTGGTTTAAACAGTTTCTCAAAACATCCAGACTCAATCTCACCACTGGTGCAACTGCTTTGCAGTCAGGAGAGTTAAATCAGGAATTAACTTCCCATGTGACTCTGACGTGCTACATTTAAATACATGATGTTATTTTTAAACAATTTACTGTTGCCTTACAAACTTAGCTCTAAAACAAGGCAATGGTGGCTTATGTCAAACTCAACATAGCTGGACTTCAAAGAAATTATTAAAAGATTATTAAATCAGCAACCAAAGCACCACACATTATGATATAAAGCAGGAAACATGCTATTCTTGGGAAGGATGTGAAGACCTTTTTGTCCCAAAGAAAAAGAGAAAGGAGTTCAGGGAGTAAGAGGCACTATGCTAAACTAGAGTCTGATAATGCTCTTTAATAAAATGAGTGGAAGTCTTGCAACAGACCAAACCATACCAAACCAGCATGATTTATTTGCTCATTAATAAATAAATAAAAAAAAGATGGTATCCACACTACTGCTTCCCACCCCTCATTAATACACTGACAGCTAAAACAACAATATCACAGAAGGCTCCCAAGCAGGCTCTCCTGTTTTTTAAAGTCCCATCTTGGTGCAGATCTCATCTAAGCAGAGTTGAACAATGTCAGGGTTTAATTACATTGTTTAAGCAGCCGCTGAAAACCTGCTTCTAGTAAAATTTCTAAAGCCAAACTGGTATTCTAAACCTCCCCTATAGTAAATCAGTGATATGTGAAAAGAATTACATCTGTCCTCTGCTGACAGCAACAGCAGATATTCCCAGTGTAGGTGCAATTCTATGAACAAAATTGTTTCAACTCGTACATCTTCTTGCGTTTGGAAGACTAATGATCTCCCTCCCTCAGCACAAAGTACAACTGTGCCAACCTGATTGCATCAACTCTCACACCATTTGGCTGGTACAGTGCAATGACATTCCAAGTGAAGCTGTTCCTCTGTAAAATCGTGCTGCTGGGAAATCCAAAACAGAAGTGGAAACTATAACCCCAGGCCTTTTGCTGTAAATCTGTGTAGCAGGTCCAAATGGACCCCAGACACCACTATAGAAACATAAAAATCTAAAATAGATAGGGTATTCTTTCATGTTTTTAACTTTTTCAAAAGCCAAAAATGCCACAGAACTTTGGCAGCAGGAAAATTCCTGGCTGCATTAAGACAAATATGGAATATACACAGACTGAAGAGAAATTTCTGAAACTTTGTAAGTGGAATGAAACATTTATGAAAAATTGTATGTAAACTTTTCAAACAACGCAGCTAAAGATGCTTGACAAATAACTTTTAATTCACTGCAATTTATGTGTTTAGACAGCACACTATTTCCAATTCTTTCCTAAGCAAAAAGCCATTTGTTTACAGTACATCATGTAGTATTTGCAGCCAGGTATCACAGGCAGACTCCGAAGTGCCTATTCCCTGATCTTTCCGCTCAAACATTCCCACTTCAATCCTGATTTGCACAGGGTATCAAGCCATTTGGGGCTGCTCATGCATTCCTAGCAAAGCTTTATCCATTACACACTATAGGAAGACATCCATTAATCTTAAAAGGCATCAAATCCAGCTCTTAATGAACAGTCCTTATTCCTGACCTGCAACCATCCCACATTTCCACTGTGGCCCATTCCAGCATTTCCCACGAGCCAACCTCACTTGTTGTTCTCACATTACTGAGCAAAACATTCTGATTTTGATTCTCTTCCCCCTTTTTCATACCATTCACTTCCACTGTCTTCACAGACATCTTATGAGATGCTGCATCACAAACTGCTCTTTCCAGACTGAGGCTTTGCCACTCACTCCTGCAGCCTCACCTGCTCTCCCCAATTAAAATTTCCAAGAGTCTGAGAATCTCTCCTGACCTTTGGTCAGTGCAGCCCCTGGAGAAGCCTGACATTATAATCTTGACTATAGACTAGACAGGGATGAATAAGACACTTACTGTTTTACAAAGATTCATTATTGCCTCACTGGGAATAACAAGGTTATAGGTCCACTCAAAGCTCAGATAAGAGTCCAACATGCCAGAAGATGACTGGTGTGTAAAAAATGAAATGTTGTCTTAATACTTTTCATTATTTCACTTTGGCTACTCTGTGCAGTCTTCACTCTCACCCTTCGCAGCATTTAGCAGGTCACGAGGCATGTTGTCAGCAGCATCTTTTTCATCTTTCCACCCAACAGCCTTCAAGTACTAATTCTTGCACTGATGAACTCCACTATTAGATGCTCCACGGGGTGATCAGGGAAGCCTGGTTAGAAATGTCCCATTAGAAAGGAACAGGTACTAGGAGAGATGCAGCTTTTCTTTTTCACCTCTTCAGGCACCAATGCATAAAATCTATATATTTTAAAGGATTAATTTTAACTTCCCTAAGTAACAGCAGACTACCTTGTTTGAGTGAAAATGACTGCAAATACATTACTGATTCTGATGATTCACTTTGGATTATGCTCATTTAGAAACTCAGACTAGAAAAGGTGCCCAGCAAATTTTAAAAAGTATCTGAAGTTTATCAGTAGTATCAACGAGACAGCTTTCAAATTTCAGTGGGAAATATACTTTTTCATAGTAGAGTTAGATTTGATCTCAGATATTTTATTAAACCAAAGTCACATCATCATCCTACTGATTATCTGTATTCAAGTGATGTTGGAAGAATAAAACTAGAACACATAAAAACTGCAAGTACTCAGTCATGCTTGTTTCTACTCTGAGGAAATCCAGACTGCAAAAGCACTGGGGGTAAAACATTAATTAGCAAAGCCAGAGTTATCATCCTAATGATTTAGGACAACAGATCCTGCAGGCTACCACTGCAATGCCCCATGAAAGAACTATGTTAATGGCCTAGAAAACAGTAGAATAGTTCAGTCTACAGGTGCATTAAGACTGGGGAACTGGCAGGTGCTGTCCCTCTGTACCAACTGTAAATATCATAGTCTAAAGAAATAAATTTCAAAAGGAAGTTGCTCTTCAAATACCTCAATGCAGATACCAGAAATTTCCAGTACAAGTTTGTTAAAATGAAGTGAAAAAGACCAGGTACTGAGAACGGGCCTGGAAGCCTCACGACGCTGCAAAACAAGCCGAGTATCTTGTAATTTTTGATGTATTTTTATCCTCCTATTGAAAGGAAACTCCTATCGATAGATGGAGAAATACAGCAATCATAGATGCAGCAGCTTGTCCAAGAGGACACAGGAACTAAACCACTCCTGTAACTCTATTATCTGCCTCTGAGACGTTTCTCTCCTCTCCACAGGGAACGTCTCCCAGCCATATTTTTCAAATTCCAGTTCAGGAACGTGGAATACAGCTCAGGCAGGAACAAAACCTTCCTGTGTTATGTTCTGGAGACCCAGGGCAAAGAGTCAGTGACTTCTCGGGGTTACCTGGAAGACGAGCACGCAGCTGCCCATGCAGAAATGGCTTTCTTCAACACAATCTTACCCAAGTGTGAGTCAAACCTCCGCTACAACATCACCTGGTATGTGTCCTCCAGCCCCTGTGTGACCTGTGCCGACCGGATAACCGAGACCCTCAAGAAGAACAAGAACCTGCGCCTGACCATCATGGTAGGGCGCCTCTTCATGTGGGAAGAGCCAGAAATGCAGGCTGCCCTGAAAAAAATGAAGTCAGCTGGCTGCAAGCTGAGGATTATGAAGCCTCAAGACTTTGAGTATGTCTGGCAGAACTTTGTGGAACAGGAAGAAGGAGAGGAAGCAAAGGCTTTCGTGCCATGGGAGGACATTCAAGAGAACTTCCAGTATTATGAGGAAAAGCTGGCTGAGATTTTGCACTGAAGCTCACGTGAGTGAGGATTTCCACTTGGTCACCTCCCTCCTTGTGTTAGTATTACTGATTATTTTCCCTTCAGGTTGTTGAAGGTGTCACCCAGAGCCAGTTCCAGTTACTCTTACTCTCACATGTACCTGGCTGGCTTTGCCTGTACAGGAATATTGGAAATCATCCTAGGCAGCTCCTTCCCTCTTCAAGGGCTGTACCCCCACTGTGGGCTCCTCTGCAGCACACACCTGAGGGATTTAGAGCTGTTTTTTCTCTCCTCAGAGAATAAATCCAGGAATAAAGAATAAAAAGGTACCTTCTTGTTCCCCACATGCACGATACTCAGGACACAAGTGGAAACAGCAAAAGGAATGTAGAGTAAAGGGGATCTCCCCAGTCCCCAAACTCTAGCCCTCTGGAAGACAAAATAAAACAAATAACCAACCACTGAAGGAAATCAGAGCTACCATTCCAGAATTCCCTTTTTTTTTTTTTTTAAGGGGTACTAAAAAGTCACCTATTTAAGCCATAAAACATGAAAGCATTTGAAGCCTCTGACATGTCTTTCTCACTCCTTCCCCAGGACCAATTCAGAAAACATCTATGAAGATGCATCCGTCTTGGACATCTGGGACACTCGTGCTTTCCAAAGCTTTGATCCCAGCTTGGAGTACCAACTTCTGGAAGACCAGGCCCTGGTGGACTACAAATACATACAAAACACATATCTTTGGTGTTTGGGATTTTTTTTGGTTTACTTTGTTCCCCTCCTACCCCAAGCTAATAACCCATGCTGCCTCTGCTGCTAGGGGAAAAAGGAAAGGCTGTGTGGTTAAAACCTTGAATGAAAGGGGTGGCAGCAGCTACAGGAAGGGCTGTAGGCACCTGGAACTGCTTTACCAGAGAACTTAGAACAAAGCTGCCAATTAGATAAATGCATTTATAAAGTACATACTTCATAAATTTTAAAAAGAGAGGGATTGAAGACCAAAAAAACAAGTTTTCTTCCCCTGTCCTCAATAATCAGAGCTGTGATTTAAATTGGGGCTAATTGGGCTATCCTGAGCTGTGATGGAGCCCTAAGTACTCGATTTCAAATGCATCAAATACCTTCTCCCCTTGTTCAATGATGTTTGTGATATAAAACTGGGAACAGCAAAGTGAAATAAAATTGGAAGTCACTGCAAAAGCTGTAGCACTGTTTATTCCTTCTTCTCTATTTGCAAGAGATCCTAAATTTAATCTGACAAGTGAGACATCCTGGGACAGCCACGTATGAAATATTTCATAGCTGAAGTGCAGCATGATGAGAAGGGAGAATTACTTTATGCCAAAAAAATTTGAAGAATTCACAAGAGTGGGAGGCAGAGAGAGAGAATATGGCCAGATCACTTTAGAAAACAAGGCACAGACCAACCGGGGGTCAGCGCATGCTCACCAGCTAAGAAACTGAGCCAGGGAAGCTTTTTTCTTCCAATAAAACCTTGATGTTTGTTTCTCCTGCACAGTCACAAGCTGGGATGGTGCTGGACACACATACCTGACCACACCCATCTCTTACATCAGTCAACTGCACTAAATTCTGGCACAAATTTTCAAGGCAGAAAAAAACAGCAGCAATGAGAACACCTTTAATGAGCCCTTGTAGATTTAATATCTTTGCCACTGGATGCAAAAACCAAACATAAGTAAGTGTAAGGACTAAATCAATTAACAGCTTTGATGTCCACTCTTGATCAGCTCAATAATCCAAGCTCCTAGTTGTGTTGCAAAGTTTATTTTTTTTTCCAGTTCTGTGTTTATATACAGCAATTATCCACCAAAAACAAGTTTATAAAGGATGGTCAACAAACAGAGTAATGATACCAAGCTCTTAAGGACACAAACAGGACTTCCAGATCTGCACCAGCAAAGAAACCACAAAGACAGATTAAACCACAGTGCTTAGAACAGAAAACACTCCACCCATTCAGTTCACAGTAAAAACCAATCAGGAGCCTTATGTGATACCAAAAACTTCCCAACTGTTACGTCTCATCTTTTAGGTTTATTCAACATATCTGGCATTTTTCCAGCACTTGTTGTTATGGGAGGGTGGGAAAAAGCAAACATAAAGGAAATGCAAAGGATACAACAGTTACACAGTACTGCAACCAAACTTTCAAAGGTTGTTTACCAACTACCTAATAAACTGAAGGCGTTACTGATTTGTTTTTCCTATTGGTGACAACAAACACCAACATACATGGAACTGCTAAACAACGAAACAGAAACACAAAAACCAAAACCTTACACTCCAGATTGTAACTTTTTACAACACATCAGCCATTCCCAGGAGTGGATTCTCAGCAAACAGAATTCTGCCAACTGTGTGAATTAATAGGGTATAAAATGCACCAACAAGCTGCCTTTACACACCCCCAGCACTTCCCTTTGGAACACAACCTCCCCCTGGAATACAGTCCCAACACACAACAGATATGTTTTTCAGAAGGACCATGCTCTGGCCTGACAGCAGAATACTGAAGAGCTATTTATTCAAGGTTGACAGCATGATTCTTAGCAAGTACAATCACATAACAAGAAAACAGTATTTCTGGCCAAAAAAATAGAAATTAAAATTTTAGTCCTGTAACTAAGAGAGTAAGTGAACTGTATGCCAGCTATGAACATTGCAAAACTGAAAAGCAAAAAAAGTGACAGGGCTCCACAGCTCATCAACAACCCCAACTACAAACCAACACACACCTCAGCAACAGGGAGCTCCAATTTCATTCTGTCCATGAGCTGCAAGCTCTAAGGAGCAGCTCTAGCGCAGGCAAGTGCTCTATGGAGGACCAGTGACATCTGGTGGCTTCCTGGGACAGTCTGGGCACTCCCACTGGGTTACCACAACACTCCTGCCTTCTTTACAGTCTCCTGGATCACCACATTCCAAATTAGCTGCTTTGGAGCATTTATTTTTCTTGGTTGTTGTTAAAAGCCACTGCCAACACAGCGTGAGCCACGCTCAGACGAAGGATGTGCTCAGCATGCAGTTTCCCCCCTCATCAGTTAACAGGTTTCCACTCCTGAAAGCAAGGGAAATGGGGCTCTGCTCACAGGGTGTAAACTGTGATCTTTATATCTGTGTCTTCAAACACTTCCTCAAGTATTCCTGAAACTTTATCCCACTCCAGGCGGTCAAGGCCACATCCAATCCTGGAAAGCAAGACATCAAAACATCTGTAACAGTCTCTTTTAGAGCGTGTTATAAACACCTAACCCTGCAAGCAGCTAGTGTTCTGTGGCACTAACTCAGCTCACCATAAATCAACATAATGCTGTTAAAATAAGGAAACAACCAAGCCTGTGTGTTTTGCTACCATTTAAACGCACTGGAAAATGCAAATTTCATTTGCACAAATGAACAGAGTTGATTAGAAGAGAAGTGGATACTGGAACTCTTCTTTCACAGCAGGGAACCATCTCTCAAACATCCTTCTACATAAAAAACACTGAAGTATTTACATGGCAGTAACTGATTTTCTTACTTGGGCATGGAAATGTCAGTAACTCCATTGTTCAGGCAATGAGCTTTCATGGCTTCTAAACTCTTCCGCATGTTCTCGTAGGTGGGTTTGTGAGACACTTTCTGCTTCGTGATCTTAAGTACAAACGTGACAGGTCAGTTCTGCCTTGGACACAAATCACTACCAACTATTTTCCTTTTTTAAAAAACCCTTGAAACTCCATACCCAGACTTGCTACTAGAAAGGGGAAAAAAACAGTTTCACAGCTTAAAATAGTGTAACTTAGCAGCTAGTTCTGTCAATTTAAATTTGAATATTCATACACAGAGAGCCTGGATTCTCCTTGACTAGCAAGATTTGAATGGGTAGAATCATATCATAGAATGGTTTGGGTTGGAAGGGACCCTAAAGATCATCCAGCTCCAACCCCCTGCATGGGCAGGGACACCTCCCACCAGCCCAGGCTGCTCCAAGCCCCATCCAACCTGCCCTTCAACACTGCCAGGGATGGGGCAGCCACAGCTTCCCTGGGCAACCTGGGCCAGAGTCTCACCACCCTCACAATAAAGTATTTCTTCCTAATGTCCAACCTAAATCTCCCCTCTTCATTTTAATCCCTCACCTCTTGTCCTCCTACTAGAAGCTGTTGGTCAAAGCCCCTCCCCAGCTTTCCTGGAGCCCCTTCAGGCACTGCAAGCTGCTCTAAGATCCCCTTGGAGCCTTCTCTTCTCCAGGCTGAACACCCCCAGCTCTCTCAGCCTGTCACACCTATCTCACACCATCTATTTAGAAGAAACTCAAAACCACAACTAAAGCTTTCATCATCATATCTAACAGAGTTTAGTCACAGGGAAGTGTCTGAGTAATGTCCTGCTCTTACCAGGTAGTAAATGTATCGGTCCTCTCTTTGGAGAACTGCCACCTCCCCAGTCTTTTTTTCTGAAGTGAAGAAATGAAGAAGGTCCTTTAACAACAGTTACACCCCACTACACAATCCCCACTACACCCCAAGTAGCCTGGAAACCCTTACTGCTGGAAATCAAGGTTTTCAGCTCCTGCACGTCCACCCCACGTGTATCACTCACGTTGATCCAACAGCTCTTGAACGCCTCCAAACTTTTTCTTAAAAAGAACAGCAATGCCTGCCCCCATGCGACAGTCCTCGCTGATGCAATGAGCCAAGGCATCCGTCTGGGGGCATGAGAAAAGGTCCCCCTTGACACACTTGATCTGGAAAGCAACACAAACAGGAGGGTAAACAAAAACAAGCTAAGAGTGCAGACTCAGAGAGCAGGATACTCAGATAAGAGGGAACCAGACAAGGTCCCACAGTAAAGAGTTTAAGGTGCAGTTCACATGTAAATGAGTTGGCATGAATGACAAACCTAGCACACAGATAACTGTATTTTCTACAAGATCAGTTACAAGCATCACATGCCAGCTTAGCAGTTAATTTTACAAAATCAATGCTTAAAAAGGGTGATTCCTCTAACAGTACAGCTGGATTAGCATCCATCTTCAGCACACAATCAGTGTCAGTGCTGGATAACCCCAGACACTTTGTTAAGTAGATAAGCTTTGTGCTGTTGTACAGTATCTGCAACACTAACATAAGCAGAAAAAGGACAAGGGATTTAGCAGTATCAGCCACTTTCCTCTGAAAAGGTACATGGTACAGCCAGCTGCCATGCTACTGGGGGGACAGGAAGGACTTTTTACAGATACACATCCCAGCAGCAGCCCACGTAACACATTTGCTACGCACTCGCTCCTCCTGATCCTTGGAGAAGTGGGTGGCCATGGTAACGTGGGCTACGTTGAAGATTCCTGCAGCTGGAAAGATGACAGAGAGAAAAACAGAGTTATTAGGAACGCCAAAAGCAGGCAATAAGCTGAGGTGCCAGAAGGTGCAAGGCTAAATCTACTTTATCTATGGGACAGCTGGGACAATCAAGACACCTCTTGAAAAGAGCAAAGGAGGGCGGCTGTGCCCCTGAGCAGCGCGGTGCGAGCTTCCCAGCTGCTGCCCCACCGCCCACGGGGTGCACGGAGGCCCCAGGTCACCACACAACCGGCACCCACAGGCCTCCAATCCTCCTCCACGTCACCCCTGCCCCTTCAGGAAACCCTTCAGCAGGCCACACCCGCGGGCACGGTGTGCAGAGCGATCCCGCGGCCCGAGGCCCGAGCCGCGAAGAGCCTCCCCAGCGCTCCCCACATCGCCCCGGCCCGTCCCCGCCCCGCGGCCTCACACAAAATGGCCGCCGCCGCCCGCCCGCCGCTCTAGGCAGGCGGGAGGACCGCCCCCTCTATGATACTCGCCCAGAACATTCCGCCGGCCGCCCCGGCGCATGCGCAAGATGCGGGGAGGGGCGGAGCCAGGAGGGAGAAGGGGTGGGGTCTCACCCGGCGCATGCGCACCGCCGGCCTCCGCGGGGCCCAGCGGCGCGCGCCCCGCCCGGCGCGCAGGCGCAGTAGCCGCAGGCGGGTGGGCGGGGCTTGGCGGCGAGGGCCGGGAGGCGGGGCAATCCGGGGCGGGCGCGGTTGTGCGCATGCGCGGGCTCTGCCCCCCCCCTACTCCTCCCCCTCCCCCCCGGCTTTGTTCGGGGTTGGGCGCCATTTTGCGCGGCGGGCGAGCGGCGGCGCTGATTGGGCTGCGGGCGCCGGTGGCGGAGCCAATCAGCGCGGGGGCCGAACCGGGGCAGCGCGGCTCGGTGAGCGCGAGCAGCCAATATGGAGCCCGCGAGCGCCGGGATTGGCGGGGCCCGGCGGCCAGTCAGGAGGAGGCCGCTGGCGGGGCCGGGCCGGGGCAGGCGGGGGCCGGGGCCTGGAGCCTCCGGGAGGGGGGGGTTACCGGGAGGCGAGGGGCTGGGGGCCGCGGGCGGAGCGGGCCCGGCCCCGCGGCGGGCGGAGCGGTGCGGGTGGTGCGGGCGCTGGGTTGAGCTGAGCGCGGCGGCGGGGAAGGAGCCGGCGCGGCCTGGGCCGTTAAGGGGAGGTGCGCGGCGGGGCCGGCCTCCCGTGGCGGGGCCGGGCCGGGCCCGTGCGGGGCTGCTGGGACGGGCGGGCCGGGCCCCGCCCTCCGCCGGCCGCGGGGGGAGCGGAGCGGCCGGGCCTTCCCGCCACCGTTCCCGCCAGCCCTGCTGGGCCGCGGGCAGCTCGGGCCGCCCCTCCGCCTGCTCCCCCTCCTCCTCCCCGCCAAGCCCGGGGGAGCTGGGTTGAAGCCGCCGAGCGGGAGCTGAGGGCCGGGCGCTGCCCCCCTCGCCCGCCGGTGCTCGCTCCTCCGCCGCTGCCTCCCCCGGCCGCACCTGGGCGCCGAATGTCGGCAGCCGCGTGCTCCTGTGGCGGGGGAGAGCCCCCGGTTTGGCGGGGGGCAGCGGCCTCGGGGCTGCTTTGGTTTTAACCCCCCGTGAGCTGCAGGGCGTTGCCTCGTCCGCCTGGGCCCGCTGAGAGAGCCTGCAGGTCTGAGGCTCTGCAATAAAATACAAACGTCCCTGGGTGAGCTCCCTGGCTTAGGTGTTTGGTAAGGCAGCTAAATCTGGGCGCCACGTTTCGTTCTGCCTAACAGTAGGAGATAAGGTTGTGGCCTGTCCCTGCTTTTCTTTAGTTAAACCCTGTCTGTGGCTTGTCTGGGTGTCTGTCCCCAGCTGGCGGCCTTGGAGGACATCAGTGAGACCGGGGGATTGACAGGGGCTGCCCCAGAAACCTCTGCTGGTTTGGTAATGTCAGTTCAGGATGTGTTTAAAAACGATGCTTTCTAAGTTAGCTCAGGTCTTAGCACAGTTTATCACGCTGGTTTGTTCTTAGTGTAGCTTGTTTGCTGAGGGAACTGTTGTTGCTGGAGCTTCTATAGCCTCGTATGTAAATGTGTGTGTATGCATATGTGAACATGAGCAGATTGGGCTGGAACACAAAGTCATTTTCAGTGCAGTCAAGGACCTAGTGAGGAGGAGCCCGGTGGTGAGATCAGCTGTGGGAGGAGCCCACCATGAAGCAGATCATTGATCTGGAGCGTTTAACTTTGATACAGTGAGGCTGGTGCTGTGTTTTAATGAGGGGAATGAAACAATCCCTTGGAGGGCTATGACCCAGCTTGTGTAAGATCTGTTTGTACCTTTACCTAGCCACAGCTGGTGCAGAGAGTTAGGATTACAGTGCTGCTAATATTTTAAGTGAACAAGACAGGAGCTTGGTTTAGAGTGTGTGTGAAGAAGCAGTCCCAAGTAGAGGTGTTCCTGGGTTTGATTAGTGGTGGTGGTAAGGAAACCAGAGAACTTTTGGCAAAGGCAGTTTCCTGGCATCCTGTGCTTGCTTTTGGAATACTGCCCTGGAGAATGAAATGTGGGAGCTGTTTTCTGGCAGGCCCACAGGCATTCAGGGCAGAAATTAAGTACACAGTGCAAAATTGAGATGAGAACCTTGGTAGGCAGCTTCATCTTCAGAAAGAATATTCTTCTCTCATTCTGTCAGGCTATGAAAAGCTGTTACTAAATGGGCCAAGGATAGAGTTAAAATTGCAGTAAATTGTCGTGCCTTTCAGTACTGTGACTGAGATGATGATCTCCAGGGCTAGTGTCATTACATCCTTATTCTGAACAAAAGATCTGATGGGGACTGAGAAGGTTCTTACATTATTATGGCTGAGTATTATGCCCCCTGTAACGAGCACAATTCTGGTCTGTCATGATACGTACTGGTTAATCAGTTATTTTGGTAGGTAAAGGGACATTTGGTGTTAGTGTGCAAGAAAACAAAATGTAAAATCATCATGGGTTGTTCTTAGGTCACAGTGAGGAGTAAGTTGATGAAAAGATGAAGTGTTCTTCACATAAATGCAAGACACTGAAGTACAAAGGATGTTTTAAAGCTAAAGAGCAGGAATTCTGAGAGGTGTCATTAGAGTAGTAACCACAGCAACTGAGGCAGTTGAAGTTGAGTCTCAATTTTGTATGCATGCCTTTGAAAACTGAAGGGGCATTTTTTTCTTTGTTCCTTTAGACTTGAGGGCTGAAGTTCTAGGCTCCTTTTTCACTAATGTAGCAGGTACTTGTCCAGTAATAGCATAAATCAAATACCTCATTCAAAGTAACAGTAATAACTCTTTTGTTGTTGATCAACTGACAGGTGAGGGGGAAGGGGGCAATGGAACTGAGTGTTTTATTTAAACAGTGTGTTCTTCATATGTGTAGGCAAGGGTCCAAGAAATGAGAGGCAGTAAAAGGATGGAAGCAGTGAGAAGTCTGCTGGCTATTTTCAAAAATATGAAGGTAGGAAGAGAAGAAAGAGGTATGAGGAGGGAGTGCTGAGTAGTTGGGGAAGGAGGGAGAGTTTCACTCGTCTTTGTTGAATTGTTGAAATGTAGTTTGGTTTTACAGCTAAACTTTGTATTTTGTGAGGGTTTTTAGCTGTAACACCCCTCTCCTCCACCCATGCGCAGTGTAGGCAACTGTCTGTAGCCCAGAATATGCAGACTTGAGGGATAAAACAGGAAGACATCAGGTTCATAGCTGCTGTTGATTCACTGAAGATAATGATGGGATTGAGATGCTTTTTGCTTCTCAGTCCAGTTCTGTGCTCTTGAAATTGCAATTCTAGTTTAGTTACTCAATGAAAGTAAGGTGAAAGTACCAAAGAGGTAGGTCCTTGATTAAGCAGCAGCTCTTCCTTTGTGATTCTGACCTCAGTGTGAGCAGAGGGTTTACTTTTCAGCTTTTCAGCTGTTAGATCATACTCATCTTAAAACCTTGGGACAATAATCACATGCTTTTTTAACTTGTCTTGCCAGATCCACAGCCTGAGGTGTGCCTTTTCTGTGCTGGAGCTGAAGCACTATGGAGCAGTACACAGCAAACAGTAACAGCTCCACGGAGCAGATCGTGGTGCAGGCTGGGCAGATTCAGCAGCAGGTATGGAAAGTGGCAACGGGTGAGCTGGTCTTGGCAGTGCTGAGTTACAAATGTTTGTGCTTCTCAGAGTCACAGAACCAGCAGAGTGCTTCATTATAGTGTCAGGATATGTGTTTACCAGATTTCTGTCACCTCGTCAGTGATCTGACTTGACTTGAAGTCAGAGTAAATATGTGTGGGTGTGTTTTTAAAAAAAAAAAAAAACAACAAACAACAACTTATAAAATTAAGTTACTAAAATTTTCAAATTTCAATGTAATAGGGAGTTTGCAAACTGTTAGTGACGTGAGGGAAAGTCGCAAATCCTCTCTGAAAGTGGAGGAAACAAAATATTAGTATCAAGTCAGTTGTCCACAAGGAGCAATGTGGATTCCTCCCACAATTGAAATAGGTTTTGTTAAAGCCCACAGAGGCTTCCTCCAGCTTTTTCAAAATTAATATTTATTGAGATCCTTTGGTTTAGAGCTCCAGGTGGATCAAAACACAGTGCAGGAATTGCAACAAAACATGTGGCTTTGGATTAATTCATCCATTCCAGAAGGAAGTTTCTAGTTCATGTTAAAATATGCAGCTGAGAAGGGTGGGGGGGAGGGTTTAAGGGCTTAGAGATTTTACTGGTGTTCAGCCTCAGCCATTCAGAAACAGGAATGCATTGTCAGATGAGCTGTGCTGGTGCTCAAGTTTAGTGCATCTTAGGTTTGTTTAGTTCAAGGCAAGAGGAGTTTCTTAGTTTGTCATGCAAATGGATGATCCACTGGATGATGTTTTCACTGAGATAGTCATAGGATGGTGACGGTTGGAAGGAGCCTTGCAGGTCATCAAATTCCAACCTCCCTGCTATGAGCAGGCTGCACAAGCCCCATCCAACCTGCCCTTCAACACCTCCAGGGATGGGGCAGCCACAACCTCCCTGGGCAACCTGGGCCAGCCCCTTACTGTCCTCGTGGTGAAGAATTTCTTCCTGATCTCTAACTTAAATCTCCCCTCTTGAAGTTTAAAACCATTCCTCATTCTATCACTGCCTTCTCTGGTGAAAAGCCCCTCCCCAGCTTTCCTGGAGCCCCTTCAGGGACTGGAAGGTGCTCTAAGGTCTCCCTGGAGATTTACTTTGCTTTGTTATCAGCCTGTTGGAGTGTTTGATAGTGGGAACCAGCTTCTTCCGTTGAGTTTAGCTGAAGTTGACTTTTTTCAGTCAGGACAAGGTTGTACTTGAGGTTAAAAAGTTACATATAAAGAACTATAATAAATGCCTTTCTCCAGTTTAATTTTTAGTATGTGCTCTTAAAGCCTGCATTGTATTTGACATGAAATGTTTTTCCAAAAGAAGTTTTTTCAACAGGCCTTTTGTAGTACAGCTTTAGGAGAGAGATGTCCTTCATCTCCCAAATGCTAACACAGTTAACACAGATTATTTTGGTACTCTTACTAAAGAGGCTAAAGATAGAAAAGACTTTTAGATTTATCTGCTCTTGCAACCTCTCAAGATTGTCATTCAAGGTCAGTGGTAGGAAGACACAGATGCAGGGGTGACACAGATGAAGCTTAGGCTGTAGTCATCTCTGCAGAAAGGAATTTATGGCCTTTATTGTAGCTAACAAGTCTGACAATCTCAACCCCTTTACAGTAAGAAACCCTGGGCAGTGAAAAGAAACACTGAGCAGAAAGGCAGCAGGCTAAAACACTGAAGCTGAGATTTTAAATTGTGTAAAATAATCTCTGATGTTCTTTGGAAGTGGTTTTGGTTGGGATATTGAAGCCTCACGGTACCACTCCCAGTTGTGTTCATGTTCCTTTCCTAGGTTTGCTAACTGTATTCACATTCCTTTTGTTCCAAGGGCAGTGTGTATGAATTTTAAATTCACCCTCTTCCAGCAAAGTGTCATTGTCTCTTGTCAGAGCTGTGCATTCCCATGTTTCAAGCTATTCCTGTTCCTATTCCCAGCAGCAGGGTGGTGTCACTGCTGTGCAGCTGCAGACTGAGGCCCAGGTGGCATCCGCCTCAGGCCAGCAAGTCCAGACCCTCCAGGTAGTGGTGATCTCTCTAATTGTGTTTGTGAGCACTGCATGACTCTCACCATTGCCACATATCTAATGCTGTGTTTCTTCCAGGGTTTGAAATAGGGAGAGGTTTTTTTTAGAAGTAGTACCTCTGCTTTAGGTTGGATGTTGGGTTTTCCATGGAGACCATGGGATTATATTGGATCTCAGGCACAGGCCAGAAATCCTTATTCATCCATGAGTTCCTGCTGCTGTAATTCTGAAAGCAAATAGTGGTTGAAATGGCATTTAAAAGGAAAAAAAAAAATCACCAGGATGAGAAAGTAACAGTCAAGAGATACAATCCAAAGATTTCCTGTAGTTTCAAGGAGACAGAGATTTCTGACATCAACTGTGTGTACTTTTGTGTCTTCACTACTTGAAAGGAAGGGAGCTGGTGAGTGACCCGTGAGCTTGAAGAACAAAATCTGATTCAAAAGGGCACCTGGGGACAGTACTGGCCTCCCTGGGACTGAGAGATCCAATTTCTTATTTCCATGAGAATAACACAGGGCAACCCAGGAGGTCTGTGTCCTAGTAGTAAAAGCATCACAAATTGGAAAGAAGTGCAAGGTTGTTTCAAACCCTGATTTGTTTCAATGCAGAGTATTTTCTGTCTTGCAAATTTCATTTCATTAGCTCACATAGGATGCTTTTAATGGTGTAAATAAACTCTGGGAAGCTGTAGCAGTTCAGTAGTGCATTGTTCACTCAGTGTTTTGGTTTTGTTTGGTTTTTAAGTCTTCAGAGAAGGAGAGTTCCAAAAGGCTAGAATGGTCTTGCCAGGTGTAAAGTTGAACACAGCATTTTTTATGTTCAGAGTTAAAATATGAAAAGCTGGCTGACTTCAATTTCTTGGGTCACTGTGGCCACCTGGTCATTTTTATTTGCCTCCCACCCCCCTTATGTCTTTTTTTGTTTGTTTGTTTTTGTTTTTTCTTGCTCTAATATATTAACAAGAATCCTGGAATGTGTCATGTTTCTTTCTGCTTATTGGATATTGTTCTGCTGACTGTGCTTCTCTGTGGCTGACACGAGCATGCTTATCTCTCTGTTGCAACTCAAAACAAGTGCTACTGATGTTTGTTAGGGACTTGTGTGCAGTAGTGACAAGGTTGAGGGTCAGAACATGGGTCTGAGGGGACCTGTGAATCATAGAATCGGAATAATTAAGGTCACAATGCTCTGTGGAGAGTGTTGATCACTGAGGTACAACTGCAATTTCTTCCATGGATGTGTTAGCATGTAATTCACTAAGGTATTTGAACCTGAGAAGCTGCTTTTAGGTGGTTCAAGATGTGCTGAGAGACACTTGCTATTGCATATTCTCCAGATTTACAGGTAGAAAAGCCAAGAACTCTGTGACTTTTGATCATGTTGTGTTGCTCTTGTTTCTGATCAACTCAGAGTGAGATAAAGAGTGGTTACCTGGCTCCTGAGACTCATTGCACATTTAAGAAATAGGGGTATGTTCTTTTCAAAGATACATTTTAGGGAGTTCGGGGATGTAGTGGTTAAGGATGTTTAAACAAGTTTTCCCCTTGCTTTTCTTTACACTGGCATTTTGCCTGCTGATCACAGACATGCCTGGTCCAAGAGTCCAGAGGCTCTTATGCTATTTTTATAAATCCTCTGTGGCTGCTGCTAATTTTTTTTAGCTTTTTTTACTTTTCCTCACTGAACTACATTTTGTGTTGTTACAACTATCGTTTCACTTAACCATTAGAAGATGCTCCAAGAACATTGCATGCTAAATATGTTAGGAAAAGGAAATGTTCTGAGCATGTCATAGGAGAGAGTAGAAGCTACCTCAGAACCTCTCCCTCAGTCACAATAGCTTATTTAGAGCTTTCTCATTAGGAACCCCAATTAAAGATTAGTAATAGGGATATGAATATTGAAGTTTCTTTTATTAGACTTTGCTCTTGGGCTGTGCATGAAGGTTGTTACTGTGCCTGGAAAATGTACCCATGCTTTTCATGCTTTATTGCAATTAGACTTGGAAGTTTTGGTTAGACTGCAGTTGTTAAATCCAGTAGCACATCCTGGGAAAAGTTATAGAAACTAAAGGTATTTGATGCTGGTTATGAACCCAGGTTAGTGACTAGCTCAGTTTCTCTGGTCACTGCATTAAAATAGGTAAGGACTTAGCCTGTGGGAGCCACTCCAGCTTCTGGTTTCAGGTCATCAGAGTTTTTCATTGTTCTGTTTGTTTTTTCTCCTGTTTCCCAGGTCCAGGGTCAACCACTGATGGTGCAAGTGAGCGGAGGTCAACTGATCACATCCACTGGGCAGCCCATCATGGTGCAGGCTGTGCCTGGGGGTCAGGGCCAGACAATCATGCAAGTCCCAGTTTCTGGAACACAGGGTCTGCAGCAGGTGAGATAACATTAATTTTATTTCAGAATAATTGCAGGGAATGAACTGTGATGTTCTCGCCCTGTCACATAGTATATTTGCCTCAGCACTCTCAAAATGAACTGGGCAGAGATGGTTGTTCTCCTGCTGTGGATCTGGCAGTGAGTTGTGTGTTAAGAATGCTATGAAAATTCTTTGTGTATTTGGTTTTTCTATTTTATGGGATGGTGGAAACCTTTTAAATAATGTCCTTTAAAATACAGCTAGAGTTGGTTTGGGTTTTTCTTGGGTTTTCCTACTTTTATTTTAACTGGCCCTTGCAGTGTGGTTGGTGATCTGGTGCCTACTCAATTTATGGATCAGAAAGAGGATTTATTATTTTTTTTTTTAAGAAATCTTCTTTAAATTAACTTGTATTACTGAGTTCATCTAATATGTAATGGCTGGAAGTGAATTTATGCATTTTTACTGCACAGAAGATAATACTGTAGAAGACACAGAACATGGACTTTATTAGAAAACTATTTTGAAATACTTGTTTAAAAGACAGTTTTAAAATTTGAATAGGTGCTCAAAGTGTGTTCCTCAAAAGCAAAGGGAGGAACTGTGACAGTGGCATAATGGAAGTGTTCCAGTGATGTGAGAATGGGATTTAAAACTGAAGTTCAGCACAGCACAGGAAGGCACATGATCTCTTGGGATTTTTTGAGTGGTTTGTTTAGTGTTTATTTAAAATATCTTTTGTTGAAAGACAATATATTTTGTGCTAGGTTCTTTGCAGTCTGGGTGTTGGAAGAAAATCCACAAATTCATATTCCAGTTCCTCTTTCTTTAATCTAAGAAATTTTCCACATTGGTGGAAATACTTCCTTGCAAAGCTGAAGACAACTTTGAAGTATATCCAGGAGCACTTCTGTTTGCTAGATAATGAACACTCTACAGATATCTTAAATCTTGCTCCTCTTTTTTTTTTGTTCACCTGAGTACAATTCTTCCTAGTTTCATGTGAATAATTGATTGATTTTGACTGTTTTATTGTGTAAGCAGTGGAGAACTTCTAGGGCATAATGACACTAGCATGTTGTGTTTCCTCTGTTCTGAATGGTTGTGACTGCTGTGTCACAAGGAGGAATAAATGAAAACTCTTCCTTTTGAAGTGGAAAAAGAGAAGAATCAGTGCTTTCATTTTCTTTGCAACAGTGTCTCATCCTCAGAGATGATTTGGTAATGCTGAGGCCAAGGAGGGAGAAATAAGAGGCATAGTTAATGTTCCTTTCTGACTCTTTCTTCCACAGATTCAGTTGGTCCAGCCAGGTCAGATTCAGATTCAAGGTGGGCAGGCTGTGCAGGTACAGGGGCAGCAGGGCCAGACCCAGCAGATCATTATACAGCAGCCACAGACTGCAGTTACTGCTGGCCAGACACAGGTAACTGCACCAGCATGAAAGGGTTTTCTGGAGAGAAATAGGAAGAGAAACTTGACAAATGACTTAAGGTGTGGTTAAGTAAAAAAAAAAAAAAGGGAAAAGAAAAAAAAAAGGAATTATTAATATTGAGGAGAACTTGAGAATAAATTCTGTATTTTTGTAGTGTTTTCATACATAACTCTGGGGCAGAATAAATAGATTGCATGTTTTTATCCATTGTGGTTTTGTATTTTATTGGTTCATGGTTGTTTTTTGTCTGTTGAAATCTGAAAATGTGAAGCATTGCTAATTTCATACTTATGCCATTCTGTGAAGTAGTCTAGTCACACCTGGGTTTTCTGCTGATTCTTTTGATTAGGACCAAAATTAAATTTCTGAGCAGATGATTCCTTTCTTTAACATATTTGTCGTGAGGCAGGAAACCTAGAACTTGTTTCTTTCAAAATTAATTATGAGACTGTTAGAAAAAGTATGTTATATGTTTTAGGTGTTTTATGTACAGTTCAGTCAGTTTGTGCTCCATCCTATTTCTTGATGTAATAAAGCAAAAGAAATAGCTGTGTGAAACACCTTAAGCACCATGTGTCAATTTAGGAATTGTAAAATTTGAAAAATCAGCAATTTGTAAAGTTACTGTGTTCTTTGTTTTATTTAGACCCAGCAACAAATAGCAGTGCAAGGACAACAGGTAGCACAAGCAGCTGAAGGCCAGACCATAGTCTATCAGCCAGTTAATGCTGATGGAACCATTCTCCAGCAAGGTACGAGCTTTGGCGTGAACAGTCAGGGCTTGTCAAGATCACTTTGATAGATTTTATTGCCTTGTGATTATTGTCAAAGAGAACACTGAGCTGCAGTTCTGCTATTGCTGTGGTGGGGTTTGTTGGCACAGTGAAGGGAAATGATGGTAGTGTTGGTACACAGGAGTCCAGTCTGCTGTTCTGCACCCAGAAAAGTACAAAATGGCTTCTTTTTCCCTTGTTAAGGGCTACTAGAATAGAAACACTTAAGTTTGCTTTTACACCTTGGTGTACGTGGTCTCTGACACTGGGATTACTGTGCAAGTACAAATGCAAAAATAGGAAGTAGGAGGATGAGGTGATGGAATTGAGTTAATAACTTGCAAGGCTTTCTAAATCTTCTTGCATGCTATGTAAGGATGAGTGAGTGAAAACCAGAAGTGGGACTAATGGTGTTCCCTTCTTTTTGTGTGCGTGTTTTTGGTTTTTGTTTTTGTTTGTTTGGTTTTTTTCTTTTGTATTTTATTTTCTTAAAGTTACAGTCCCTGTTACAGGCATGATCACCATCCCAGCAGCCAGTTTGGCTGGAGCACAAATTGTCCAAACAGGAGCCAATACCAACACAACCAGTAGTGGACAAGGGACTGTGACAGTGACACTGCCAGTTGCTGGAAATGTTGTCAATTCAGGTGGAATGGTTATGGTATGTATTTCACCTTCCAGTGATGTTTTTAAGGGTTGAGGTTTAAGATGTCTGTACACAAACTGTTGCCTGAGATTCACATTGCCTTAATATGATCAGTGTTCTCAGTAGCTACCATTGCTTTAGAGTTTATTTAATATTTTGATAAACTTACGGATTTAATGACCTGTGTCCTATTGCAGTCTGTGTATTCTGTACTTTCTTTGTCCAGAGCAGATTATTGAGTTCAGAAATCTAGAAGCTGAAATTCAGAATAAGCTGCTAACTGATCAATAGAGGTTTAGAAAGCTTGAATGACCTATTGCTGTTCTTGAGGATTCCTTAGTATTTTTCTTATTCATAAGGCTTTTCTGCCAGTTCTTTCTAATGTGCTGCCTTTTAATTTAAATGTTACTGTTCATCCCCACTAGATGTCAGTAGCTGTACAACTAATATTTGCTTAAGAAATGCTCTGAAATTATCATATAAATTAGTGATAACCAAAAAGAAAGGGAAGCAGTGGGCATGTCCTGTCTGCCTAATTGTATGAGAAGCAGTAACATGGTCACAGAATTGTATATGGTAGTGACATTTTACCATTATCAGGAAAAAAAAAAAAGCATGATTTAAGTAATTGATTTTTCTAAATTTGTTCTGCAGTTTGAGAACAACTTTATTAATCCTTTCAATTTAATAGGAACACTATCTGAACAAAAACCAAACAACTTTACACTTTGATGTTCTTTTCAAAATTGTTTTCTTACGTTTGCTTGTGTCCTGAGCTGCAAGAACTTAAAATATATTCTCTGCACAGATGGTACCAGGAGCTGGATCAGTACCAGCTATCCAGAGAATACCTTTGCCTGGAGCAGAAATGCTGGAAGAAGAGCCCCTGTATGTAAATGCCAAGCAGTATCATCGGATCCTGAAGAGGAGGCAGGCACGGGCTAAGCTTGAAGCAGAGGGAAAAATTCCCAAAGAAAGAAGGGTGAGCATATAACTCGGGTCTAATACTGGGCTGAGAAAGGTACAGAAGACTACCTGTGGTGGAAAATGTGGACTGAGATCTTAAATGAATTAATCATTGTGGGGGGCTTTGGGGGTTTTTTGTTAATAGCTACATCGGAGTCATTTTTTAAGTCCTTTCATGATTTAATTGTTGAATGTGTATATAGCTGTGTTGCAAATGGGCATTTACTGTTAACACTTTATCTTCATAGAAGGGAGATGGGTGGGGACTGGGTGGGCTTTCCTAGCAGGCAGGAATTTCCCCTACTGAAAGTACTGAGTTAGGAGCAGTGACATGACCTCCCTCATGTTGTTGCAGAAATACTTGCATGAGTCGCGGCACCGTCACGCCATGGCCAGGAAGCGGGGAGAAGGTGGACGTTTCTTCTCACCAAAGGAAAAAGACAGCCCTCATATGCAGGCAAGTAGAATTTTGTCTGGTCTTTGAAGAGCTACAACTTTCAGTTCTTCAGAATATCCTGAAGAGGTGTCTTTGTACTGTTTGGTTTGTTCTTTTCAGTCTAGGCTGCTGACCTTTGTCCTCCCTGCCTTTGAATTTATGTTTCAGGCATTGTAAAGAAACCTTTTGTCTCACTTTGTGTAGAGAGCAAGTGTCTGTACCTTAGTAATTAAATTCTAGTATTATTGTTATGTGTTCCCTTTGTTTTACAGAGAATACTTGTATTTGTTTGCCCTGAGAAGTAGTCCTTGCAGCCTTGCTGGTTGCATATCAGAAGTATTTTTTTAAGGACATAAATTAAAGGCAGAGACGCCTTCTCTTACATCTGACACAAAATCAGAAATTAGACTGTCTGCTTCTTAGCTGCATATTGATCTACATAAGAAGTGCAAGAAAGATTTTTCAAAGGGACACAGTAGAGTAGAATTAGCAAATTTTGTTGTTCATTAGTGCTTTAAAGCTGTCCTGTGGCATTAGCAAAAAGAGTATTTCTTATTTTGAAGTAAAATCCTTCCCAAATACTGGACCACTACTAGGTCTCACCAGAAACGTGTTACTGGGAAATATGAAGATTTATATATCCTTTTCTTTTACTGGATAAAACTGTAAAACCCAGGAAAAGTATGACATGTTTAGAGCTGAAGGGAGGGGGCAGAAATGTCTTCTGTTGATAGAGCTGTACATGATTCTGCTGTTATGGAAAAATGCTGAAATTACAACATGATATTGATTTTGCATCTATAGGATCCAACTCAGGCTAATGAAGAAGCCATGACACAGATGATCCGAGTCTCCTAACTGCTGCTGAAAGAGAAAAAATAACTGAATAAAATTCCCATCCCTTCTCCAAGTCTGTCCTTCCCTTTCCAGTGTATCCAGTGAGTCTTTCAGTGGGACAATCACCATATCACAGCCTGTCCTTTTCTACACAACAAGCGCCACCTTTTCAGTACGTGGTTGAGATTTTAACTGCAGTTGACTCAACAAATAGAAACTTAACGACTTTCTTGGGATACTCTTCTGATCCAGCGCAGGGATTTCAGAGTCTGACTGCTCTTTTTTTTTTAATTTTATTTTATTTTGTTTTATTTTGAACATCTCTTGCATTGCAATTGGCCATGGGTGAGTGCGTGCCACTGACTCTGTCATCAGCAATAACTGGTGTGCTGGGGCCAACAAAGACCTCTTGGAGTTACACCTCTTCTGTACAACCACACAATCCAGTTGATAGCAACCAGCACTGACATGGCTACAAAGTATTTTGATTTCCCAGCAGACACTTGTTTTTTACATCCACTCCTTACACCTTTGGACTTCCTGAACTGTTTCCCTGTTGTTGTGTCAGCACTTCTGAAACTGGCAGAAACTGAAGGGGGGGGTTTCTGTTAAATTCCACTTTGTAAAATATGTAAACAGCAAGCTCTTATCTGGGAAAAGTTCAGCCATCCAGTCACAATGATAGAAATATTTCAAGATTATTGCAGGGCCTGATACATTGTGTATCTGTTCCAAGAAATAAGAGGGGAGAGGGTGATGTGGGGATAAGGATTTAATTGGTAAAAGCAATCCCTTGGTGGTTTTTGGTATGTTCATTGCCAGTAGTTGTTGCCTTGGAAGAAAAGTGTAAAAAGGATTAAAACTCGTGAGTCTCTTCCAAAGGATTTTTTTTTTCTTAATCTTCCTTCTAACCTGCCAGTCCAGAGAATGGCTCCTCCAGAAGACACAGCATCTGCAATCTCAGTGACAGCACTTGACCACCTTTGTGATGGTGTTTTCTGTTGTCTGTTCCACATCAGTTCTACAATTCTCATTCTGCACAGAACAAGGGTGGTTTATGGCAGCAGAAGCACAGGGCTCAACTCATCCTGATCCAACTGAAGGACTGTTTAACACAACTGAAGGCAAGTGAGCCTTTCAGGCTTTTTATAGACTATCCTCTCTAAATTAAAAATAAAAGAAAAAGTGGCACTTAATGAAGGAGGAGTGCTTACATGTTATAAATCAGGTTTGTTTCATGACCTATATCTGGCTTCTGGCTGAGGAACTCAACAAGATGTATCTTTAATTTTGTAGCTCATTACAGATTTTAAGCTTGTTCCATTCCTACTAATTTGAAGTGTGGCAATGGCAGCTGTAGTTCAGAAGCATTTTAACAGGTGATCCTTCCATCTTTCCATACCTGTCTCCTTCCATCTTGAATGAGTTTTACAGACTCTGTGTCACCTGTGTGCTGTAGAGAGTTCTTTTTTTGGGTCTGCAAAACATAAAACTGCATCAGAGCAGCTGAGCTTGGGATTGGAAACATTGCCAGACTGTGTCACTGAGGGAGGGGATTGTGAACCTGGAAAGGTACAGGAGCAGAGGGTGGGGTGTTCCTGAGGAAAGCATCAAAGGAGGGGAGAAACTGGTTTAAAGTCAGTGACCTCTGTTCTCAAGTGACATAGTAAATGAAGCATGAGAAATGCAACCCATATTACTCCCTCTTGTTTTTCCCGTTTACTGAAAGTTCATGACTAAATGGAGGATAAATTAACAAGTTGTAGAAAACTGGGAGGATACAAAAGACAGAGCCTTGAAAACTATTTGGATAAAAGAGA
The DNA here is from genome assembly GCF_020740795.1 of Apus apus. Classification (NCBI taxonomy): domain Eukaryota; kingdom Metazoa; phylum Chordata; class Aves; order Apodiformes; family Apodidae; genus Apus; species Apus apus. The sequence goes on from NC_067304.1 coordinate 3,322,989, forward strand.
CAAATACTAGACCTAAGAGTATGAGAAGATGGAAAGGAGTACAGGAGCAGGGAGCAGAAATGTGGAGAACTGAGATGCTACATTGCCAGCAAGCAATCCTGGAGGAAGAGGTTGCCTGTCTAGGTACTACAGATGACAATGTTTAGGTCAGTCACCTGTGGAGGTGTGTAGCCAGTAAAAGAAAAGAAATGCAGATTTGATATTTGTAGCTAGGCAGCTGGATTTTCTAAATGTAGATCAGTTTTATTTCTCTAAATTTTCTATTTCCATGTTTTTACCACAGCTGACATGGTGAACTGGGGCTGAGAAAAACTGACACACAGTGAAACCTGTAGCTGTGGGAGGAGGTGGCCTAGTTCTTGACGTGCAAATAAATAAATTGATTTTGTCTTGAATTATATTAGTAATCTAATGCTTTGCTCACAAATCTTAAATTAGGATTTTTTTCTGATGATTTAGAAGGCATTTGGTTACCTCCACTGCACTGATGGCATCTTTGGTGCCTTTGGTTCCTTCTGCCTTAAAACACTTGGTCAATTAGAGCACGGTGCTTATTTTTGTTTTCAGTTGGTGGCTCTGAAATCCTCACCTAGCCTTTCTTGTGAGGTTATTTGTGGAAATACAAGGTTATTCATTTCAGGAAATAATGTAGCTCTTGGTGAAGGAATAACAAAAACTTTGCTTTAGTTGAATTGGCAGCATTATTGTAAATATTTTTTTTTAGAGCATCTGTACATTTTGACAGTGGTGTTTTCATGTGTGGGAGAAATATTTCAGTGCTGGAGGAAGACAGCCTCTCCATAATGTTTCTGCTCTTCAGCTGAAGGCTAATCTCTGTCCTAGAGGACCCTCTGAGGGTTAGAAGTTAGAAGCAAGAGTATTGCTCTGACATAGGTATTATTTTTCAATGAATAATTACTTGTAAACGTCTTCAAAACAGTTAGAACTTTTTTCCCCACTAAGCCCTTCATATATAGGTTCTCTGATCAGTTATTGTAGAATGTGTATTAAGACCTATGGACTTGTGTTATATAGGAAGTCTTATTGTTAATACTTAAGTGATGTGAAAGCCTGAGTGCTCCTGTCATATTTTTCATTGGTTTTGGGTTATGTGTATTCACTTCTAAAAGTTTGCTTCTTGAGATTGGAGTTACTGGTCGACACCATGTTACCAAAAAAGTTGCTTTTTTTTTTTTTTCCTGGGTAAATTTCTAAAATTGGAAACATCATTGAGTTCAAATCTGGTGAGTAATTAAATGAGAATTCTTTGTGGATTGGCTACACTTGAGTAAAAACTCCACTTTGGGAGTGCATAAAAGAGTGGATGAGGATAGAAGAAGAGGCTTGGGAAGAAACGTGGTCAATTGACCCAGAGAGCACTGGAGTGGCAAACTGATCAAAAACCAGTTTTATATGCGTGTAAAGAAAGGGATGTGGAAAATGGTCCTCAAGTGATGCTAAACGGCTTTAAGGCCTTGCATGTTAAAAAGAGGGAGGGGAGGGGGGAAATAAAACCTTTTACTTGTGAGCGGGCGTGGGTGGGTACTGAGATTAGCGTGATGCGAAGTTTGTACATAGTTTAAAGTTTATAACTTTTTTTTTTTATATATATGACGCATTTTTTTCCAAGTGTATTTCGGTCTTTAATAGATGCAATTGTAAGTACTGTGTACACTATCCAGCTAATAAAAATTTATAAACGAAGACCGAGCTCGGGCGCCGTTTTTCAGACCTCCTGCTCTTTTCCGCCAAGGGAGCAGTGGGGGCAGGAGTTTGAGCGCTGCTGAGAGAGGTCAGCAGGGTCTCCCGCCCTCCACGGAGGCAAGGAGGAGAAGGGGGAAGCGGCCCCTCCGAGCTGGGGCACAGGTGGGTGATCCCGCCGCTCTTCTGCCCAGACATCTCGGTGTCCGTCCTCCCTCCATCTTGCTGCCTGAGGGGGCCGCCCCGCCTGCCTGCTGGGGGGGGAGCGCTGGAAGCTGATTGGCTGATCTTTCCCGCCCTGGGTGCTCATTGGACAGGCCCTGCTCTGGGTGCTGCTCTGATTGGCTGGTGGAGAGAGCCTCGGTCTGGCCTCGCAGCGCCTTGAGGCGGCGGCTGGAGGGCGGTTTGCGCCCGGGAGCTGCGTGGCCTGAGGGAGCGCGGCAGGGGAGGTGGCAGGAGCTCTCGCCTCTCCAGTCTGAGCTGCTGTGACCCTCTTGGAGCCGGGAAGTGGCCTGACAGAGCTGAAGGAGGGGAGCCCAGTGTTGCTTCTGTCTCCCTTCCAAGTGTGGGGACAGTGTTCGGTGAGTCTGTGCCGGAAGGAAACGGGACACGCAGCAATTCTTGTTTTAAAGGAAAATTACCATTCTAATCGTTAAGGGAAATACGTCTAATAGCCACACTGTGCCCCCTCCGTACCCTTCTGTGCACCATTGCGTCAGAGATAATAGTTCAACTTCATGTTACCCAACAGGAACATCTTTCTAAGACGTTCATTCCTCAGCGTTCTTAGTTACCCTCCTGGAAAGTGTTTTCTTCTTGTCCCCAAACTCCCAAGTATCACATCATTATCTTTTTTTGGCCAAATGGAATGGACACCTTTAGAAAGAGCTTATTTCTTGTGTTTTGGCACAAAAGGAAGTTTTCCTCTTAAAAGGATTGGGCAGGCTTTGAAAGGTTTAAGAGAGAGTGCGTTTCCATGTCTGCCTGCTGATCCCTCTCAGGCATGCTGTTTTCTTCCACGTGTGCTACTCAGGGTCTCTCAGCAGTATTTTAACTTCCTGCAATAACATATAAACACTTATTGAGGCTGAGGTCCCACAACGTCAGGCAGTCTTTGTGGGTATGGAGCAGTTGTATGTTACCACACGATTCTTGAAACGGTTGCTGTGAATGTTTACAGTTTTCAAAGCTCTTTGGGTTCAGAGCAGGCATATAAAAAAAAGCAAAATACAACGTTCTGGCTATTTTATTTTCCCCTGTCTTCTTGGGATAGGCACCCTTTTAGAAGGGATACACTGAACTTCGCAGGTGTTTATAGCTATATGCCTTGTTCTTGAAAGAAGAGTAGTCACTGCTGCAGTTCTGGGGGTCTGGTTTTGCCATCATGATGCAAAAACATCTCTCTGCCAGCAGAGGTTGAAAACACACCTGGATGTCACTAGCTAGCAACAAATAGAACAAAAAAGGCAAGTTTTACTCCAAAGACTCTGGTGTTTCTTTCTTGCTTTTGCAGTGGAAGCCTTAGTGGTGTTCCTTATCTCAGAAAACGACCCAAAACACCAAGGTGTCAGTCTTTCTTCCCAGACACGCTCAATGTAGTGATGACCAAAAAAAAAGAAAAAGAAATAACAAGAAAAGAAAAGGGGAAGTTGTGACAGGAAATGAACAATTGCAATCACGCAAGCCCGTTAGGAAGCCAGCAATTGAGTTCTTTAGCTATTGTTGTGGGTTTTCCTAAATTTATTTCCAGAGAATTTGCACTAGAGGGACAAAATCATCCCAGATAGAATGCCAAAAATCCTGCTATCGTGCAGCCATATCAGATTCTCAACAGAATTTCCTTCTTCCCCCCTTTTCTCTCTCTTTCCCCATCTCTCAGTCCTCACGGGCAGAGTGGGGTTTATATGATTCATATGTTTCTTCTCTGCTGTTTTACCTTCCTCCCCTCCCATGCCACCCAGTACCTAAACTAGAGTCTACTTAAAATCTTCATATTAAAAAATTGAAGCTGTTTTTGTGTTGTAATCAGCATCCTTGGGCCCGACTGACAGAATTAAGATGAAAATCTAAATCAGATTAATTTTGGGATTTATCCATAATCCCCAATGGATCTTTGCTCATATCACCATGATAACAGATTCGGTAGGTTGATCAAAATATGTGTAATTTATAATAAAGTCAAGATAGATTTATACTGGAGCAGGGGTGTGGCATTAATAAACACAAAGCAAAAAAGGCAAGAAAATACAGTTGTTTCTTTGTAAAAATAAATAGCTTTGAGTGTAAATTCTGTACAAGCTGTAGACATTGTGCACTGTAGCAGAAAAATGTTTTTCAACAAGACCCTTGTTTACTAAAACATGTCAAATGCATTACTTGTCCCTCTGAAGTCCATTAAACGACTCATATGTTTAAAATAAAGCAATTTCTCTTGCTGACTTGGACTTTACAAGAATGGGCAATACTTAACAATTTATATATGAGTATTTAAGTGAGCTGTTGGAGTTGAAAGTCTGAAAGGAAGCAACATGTTCCCGTATCTCACAGCCCATTGCTGACTGGAGCTGTATCAGCTGCTACAAGAGAGAACCAATTTCCTGTAGTTGGGTTTAGAGTTGCCTGTATAAAGCAATTTAGGGAAAGCAAAGGCACCATTGTCTTCCACTAGATTTGCCTACCAATAGCTGGGTTGTGGTGCTGTACTATTAGAAAGGTGCAGTTGTTTTTCCAGGGAACGTCTGTGCATTCTTTCAGCTCTTTCTGCCTCACACCCCTTATCTATCCCGTTTAAGCCACTGGTTACAAATGGGTTGTTTCTACTTCAGCAGAGTTCTGTGAATAAGCCCCAGGGCTTTGTGCTGCTTTGGTTAGATGAACCCGTTTTTCTGTTTTCTGTTCCAGAATGTGGAGTTGTGGCTCTGAAAATAACAGTAGCATATTCCAGAGGCCCTGAGGAAACTGGATTGCATGGAGGTTCTTGAGTGTGGAAGAAAACTTGAGGTGAAGGCTGCACATTGGCATAGATAACATCTTCAGGCTTCAGTGGAGGTTGGTGCCTTATGACAGCATATGTTGTACTATCATTCACTTCCCCATCTGGCATCCTACTTGCTTTGTTTCTTCTGTCCTTCTGAGAAACCATGAAGAAGGAGAAGTTAAAAAGAAACTTGGTGGTTTTTTGCTTCTGAATATGAGTCTCAGTTCATTTATGTGGGTCAGCAGGACAGGGATCAAACAAAGGAATGTGGGATTTCTGACAGTGTCTTACCTGCAGTGCTGCTTGGCTGGAAGAAGGATGTCTGCCAAAGTCCATCCCTTTTCCTGCCATGAAGGACAGAATCTCCTTTGAGTGTAACACCTTTACCTTTGCATTTTAAAAATCACTGCACCTAGAATCTCTTCCCTGCAATTTAACTCACGTCTTGCTTTTCACTCTCAGCTCAGCCTCATTGCCTCTGTGGACAATGATTGCTATTAAGAGACCTTCATTACATTCAGGGACAACAACATGTAGGGGCAGAAAAACTAGACAAGAAGATTAGGGAGCTTTACCTGCCCTTTTCCTTCTAACGTAAGTGGTGATGAGGAGTATAACAGTAGCAATCAGGGCAGCTGTAGGCAGGAAGGAACACGGCACCAGAAGAGCATAGAGGGTCCTGCAGGGAAAACCATCATATCTCCATTACTGTTTACAGCACTGGAGGTGATTAGGTTAATTTGGGAGGGGATTTTGTGTGTTTGAAAATTGATTATGGTTCCAGAATAAAAATTCAGCATGCAAATGCTGTCTCTAAACAAGCATGGTTCTGTGAGGTCAGTACTGATCTACAGCCACAGAGGATCCATCCAAGGTGTATTTTCTTGGGCACTTGGTAAGCTTGAGGAATTCTGAGGAGCTTGAATTCTCTCCTTGCAGTCATTTGCAGTGCTACCAAATCCAAAAGCATCCCTCATCAGGATGCAGGAGGCCTTCTCATGGTCTGTCTTTGATCAGGAACATTAATAGGTTCACCTTTGATCAGGCCTGGTAATAACTCTCATCTGATATAGTAAGTTGTTTAGCTGGGATTGGTCTTAGGCTGTTCTGTATGTACAAAAGGCAAAGTCCTTGTAGCATTGCATGGACCATATAGTTCTTAAGAACACAGTCAAACTGAGCATCTTCAATAGCAGCCTCCCCTAGTGCTCTTGAAAATGAGAGGAACCTTCTACAGCATGTCATGGAACTGGGGGAAGTTGGACTAAGCTCTGCAGGGGAGAAAGGGAAGCCTCTTTGTGTGTATGTTTGTGTGCAAGCACATCTCAGGTGTTTGTCACACTGCTCCTCCAATCCTGTGTGCAGCCAGAATGCTGTACTTGGAGTGTGGGAGTCTGTGGTGTTTACCTCTGATCCTTACTGCTGTCATCTGTGGAGTTGGTGACATCCCCCTTCTTAGTGGGAAATGCAGTGGTCTGTAAGCCTGCTTCCTGATTACAATTTTCCCCTTAAAAAAAAAAAAAACAACAAAACAAACAAACCAACAAACAAACAACGAAACAAGAGCAAGTGATTTTACTGTGTCAATCCATCCTTCGTGAATTTTTCTCATGCTAGAAAATCCTGCTTTGCAAGTTTTGTAGAAAGTCCAGAGTTACTGCTTGCTTCTTGGCTATGAAATTGGGAAGCTGCATAAGGATATTCATCCTGTGCAATTAACCAGTAAAAGAAGGTTAGTTAATGTAGTTGGATCACAAGAATGGGATTAACCAGCTCCTCAGGTGAGAGCTGGGAGTTTTGTTTAGGTTGTTGAGCCTAAAGTACATGTTATCAGTGTATTTAAATGAAAACATCAAGTGTAGGCCCAGCCAGAGAGCCAGTAGTAAGTAGCTAGTAAGACAAGAACAGACATACTCTGATTCCAGTTTTCTTCCCCTTTGGGCTGTGGTCCTCTGGTTTGTTTTTTTTCATTCTTGCAAAATGTTTGAGACTTGGTTGCACGTTGCCTTGGAAAATCTGCCTATTGGATAACTATATCATGTGCAGAGGGACAAATGAGATTTTGGTCTGCTTTCCTTACCAGTTTGGGTTCTGTGTCACATCAAAGGGAAAGGACAGCTCCTGCAGGAGACAGGTTTTGTAGAGAGTACAGCTCAGCCATGAAAATTCACACCACTTTAGAGAATGGTATGAAAACTGAGTTGATTATTTGGGCACATCAGTGCTGTCAGAAAGGAAGCATCTTTGAAACCAGATGTGGTTCCCTTCCACACACATATTTTCAAGTCACATCAGAAAAATGAAATAACAGCTCCCACCAAGTATCTTCTGTTTTTCTGCTTCCTGCCCTGGCTAAAGGCAGGAAAGGAAGTAAAGTGTTAAAAAAAATACAGAATTTTATTAATGAGCAATGGCAGAGAGATGAGATGAGATGAGATGAACACAGGTAGAAATTCAGGCAATGAGTCAGGTTGCTTGGAGTCTGTTTTGTCTGCTGATGTAAATGTAAAATATCATTAGTCAATGAAATCAAGCCAGGCTCCCCCTGCCAGCTGGCTGCAATTTGTTTATACCATTAATATGTATCAAAAATCTGTTTAAAAAAAGGAATTCAGGAGTTATCTGAGTCTCAGGAAATTTCCAGGCTCGGAGGAGAGCTCTTTAACATTGACCTGTAATATTTCTTGTCAAGCTGTAAGAAATTGCTGACTTTTAGAAGATCATTAATTCTTTGATTAACTCACCCAAAACTTCAAGCATGCTCCTATTCAGTAGTTTGTTTCTCCCCTGGAAACAGCTCTCAAGATTATATTCTCCTGAGTCATTAAGTAGGAGCTTTTTCAGCCACACTCTAATAATTTTCCATGAGAAGTCATTCATCATTTCAGTCTTCCCTACTTTAATGATACCTTGATCAGAGTTACCTCTGACAATAGGTTGACATCTAATTTGGGTCACCGTTTTGCACCAAATAAAATGTTGTAGTTTCCTGATTTGGCTACCACAGAATAGGGCCAATGCAGGGACAGGAAGTTCTTTTTTGTTTGTTTGTTTGTTTTTGCAAATAGCCTTACAGGTTCTAAAGAAAATAGAGTGATGACTCATTAGAGGGAGAAAAGACAGGAAAAAACAGTCCCTGTGGTGGTGTACATCTCACCCAACAAAGGAGCAGAGCTGACATCAGCATAAAGAGAACTTGCAGAAGACAAAGAAATAACCATCCCAGTCTGAGGAGGGTCTTGACTGGAGCTGGGGTGGCGGCAGCAGATGGAAATTCGGGTTAGTGCTGCCCCTCCTGAGTGTGGGCTGGGTCAGGTTCCAGGGCTGCTGTTGCAGTTAAATAGCATCGTGCACATAACAGCACAGAGAGCATCCTGTTCCTTGGAGAAATGAAGTCTCTGAGCCTTACCTGGTAGTGCCAGCAAGAGCAGCAGGGCTGGAAAGCCTCCCATCCTGAAGCAGAGAGTGGTTAAGGGCATAGAGGAAAAAAAAATGTATCGCAGAGCTTCTTTATCACATAAATTCTCCGTTGCAGGGGAAGTTAACTCACTGTCACTTGCAGTTGTCTGCTGCCTAGGGCGATGGTGCCAGTTGAAAACTGCTGAGGGTATCTTTTAACCGCAATCTCAAGATTACTTCTTGGCTGGGAGGGCTGCACAGTGTTTACTGGCTGCTTTTTGACTTGAAATACATTGTTGTCTAGATAGCCATATTTAGCAATCAGGCTGTGTGGCTGGGAAAGAGAGGCATTTTTGGTCTGTAGCGCTACCTTGCTGTGTTATGGAGCAGCTTCCAGCTGGCTGTGTTCATCCTCACTGCTGCTTTGCACTTCCATGCATGTTTTATATCCCTTGTTCCCAAAGCCCTTGTACAGTGGAGAAGAACCATGACTATGTGATCATAGAGGCAATGGATGGCCCTGCCTGAGGTCTCTTAACAGCTTGGAGCTGGAGCTAGGACCCAGATCTCCTGGTTAGAGCTGCAATTCCCTTGTTTTATTGCACATCCAGCTGGGTACTGCTGTACCAGATGGGAATACTGGAGGTAGGTGTGTGTCAGCACAGCTGCAGTGGGGTGTGACTGTGTCTGGGCTAATTCACCCTCTGGAAACAGCAGAAATTACTTTAGACAGAGGACAATCGTGCTTAGCCTGATCTGGTTTGGGGATCTGATCTGCTGTTTCTGCATGGTGCTAAAGGGAGCTGGCTGGATGTGCTAGTCAGAGCATTTCTGTACACTGGAAACACACCAGCATATTCTAAGTGTTCTCTCTGCTCTGGGTGATGTATTATGATCTGGTGTACTCCAGCCCTGTATCGTGAATCCACACCAAGTCAGATAATCAGCTGGATTTTATTTAGCTTTGTAGGCTGTGCAAAGAAGAGAAGTGTGAATGCCCTTGGGTTTGGTCTTCCTGAGAGATATAAATGCAGCATCACTTTGGGGAGTGATGAACAATGATCACATGCTGGTAACATCCCCTTGAAAGGGCAGAAAAATACAGGGAGAAAAACAGAGAGACAGTAAATTCTTTGTTCACAAAACCATTTGAGAAATGAGACAGTGTGTTCAGAACTGCATGTAGACTTCACATCCCTTTCTGTCTTGTTCTGCAGTTCTTCACACCTTTCCACAGGCATTGTTCACCAAGAATCTACACTGTCCAAAGCAATTTTTGAGAGCTGGTCTTCACCTTGGAAAGACTGAATCCATCACTTGGTACTGCTCTGAGATGACATGAAGTTGATGGGTCTCAGTTCACATCCTGGTGGAATGATACTGGGGATGAGTATCTGAAATAACTCTGCCTGGTGGTGTGCTGCAGTTACTGGCAGTGACTGGAGATGATAGGAGAACATTGCGTTGGCAAAGGTGTGTCAAAAGCTTCAGCCTTTAGAGAGTGGAATCTCAGTTAAAAAGCTGATTTCTAGACAAATAGCAATACTAGCTTTCCATACAAACCATCTAGTTCTGGTTATATTTCATTCTTTTGAGGGAAGCATTCAAGGGTTTTGGAAATATGATAGACACACTGGAAAAAAAACCCTGTTAGTTCTTTTTAACACTGATCTTCAGTGAATCAGGAGATTGGAGATGTGAGACAGACCCATGTCTTTCCACTTTTACATTAAGTGGATGTGTTTGTGAATTGCTCAACACATGGTCATTGAGGTGTGTTACCTGAACTTCTACTTATGGTCGTGGGTGTTTCTGTAGTTTCACTTATAACAAATTATTTGTCAGGAGCTGCGCAGACCAGCAAAGACCTAGCAATGAGCTGTGGAAAACCGAGCAGAGCTCTCTCACCTTTACCAGGCCTGGGGAAACATCTCTGCACATAGATAAGTCTGTGCTGGATCTTTTGACAGAAAGATTTCATATTCCTCCTTTTCCCCTGGCTCTTGATCCCATCCTCTTCCATTAGGTTCAGTGTTACTGGCAGCATCTTTTCAGTTCAGTTGTGTTGGGAAAAGTTGGTCAGTGCCAATGAGAAGAGGTGGTGGATGGTGACATTCCCTCTCTAGAGTGATAGGTTCATTGCTACCTATGCTTAGAAGGTGATCTTTTTCTTAGGCAGGAGGCAAAACTTTGCCTGAAAATGCTCACTGTTCATTCCTCTGTGGATTCCCTTTGGTTTGGTTCTAAGCAGTGCTCTCCCAGGAGGAGCTGGTTCCATCATGTGCAAGGTCACCAGTGAAAGAGTGGACCTGCTGCTCATTCAAGCTTGGGTTCTTCTGCTCTGTGTCTCTGCTCTTTCTGCTGTAGCCAATGATGAAGATCAGCACAGCCACCATGAACTTTGTAACCAGGAATCCAGCAATGATGTAGAAGACAGTGAAATGAGCTTCAGGAGGGATGCTGTGGGGAACAGTGAAGGGGATGGTTCAACCTTTAAATAAACTCTTGCAGTGCACAATGTGTAGATGGCAACATCTCCTGCAACAGGCACAGCAGAGCCCAGGAGTTTAGAACAACTATAATCACATATGGGTAAATGATGACCTGCAGTTACTGTTTTGCTTGGCACTGCAGTACTGCATTTTCTGGATTAGAATAAAACTGCTGTTTAGAAACCATACAACAGCTCTGAGAATTGTCATGTATTAGGAAGAGGTAAGTAACATGCCTGTGGTGGTATTCCTCTCAGCTTCAAATGGGGTTGCTGATGCTATTCTGCCTTAGTCCTAGGAAGCCTAGAGATCACAGCATGAAAAGGTGTTTTGTGCCTTACCTGGAGATGCTCTGCACAGCACTAGGCTCCTCTGGCATTTGGGTCTCCAGGACAGCTGATGATACAAGCAGAACAGCTTAGTCTGAGGATGTTTCTAGGTGTCACCAACACCAGTGCCCCAGCTGGGCACAGATAACCAGGGTGAGGTTGGACACTGGGCTGTGTGCTAGAAGATTCATGGGCATAGCAGTGAGGGGATGACATGTGCTAGATGTCCTGTAACAGTGAGGTCATGTTGCTGTAAATCAGGAACTAAAAAGAGGCAACGAAACACGGTACCTCCTTAGAGTAAGGCAAAAGTAGATGTTTACTAAAGTGAGGACCTGGCATCTGCAGGCAGATGTGAAATTTAAGTAGGAGCTCAGGAACTCATGCAACTCAGGGCCTCAGGACGTACCTGTCAGCACTTCCACTTGCACCTTCCTTAAGCTGTTTGATTCCCCCAGGAAGTCAGATTTGCACTGGTACAGCCCAGCATCCTGCTTCTTGAGTTGCTTCATGGTCACTGTCAGGACCCCTTCATGGACATTGTCACTGATAGAGGTGGTACCATTCCTGTTCCTCAAGAAGGGCAGCCAGAAGCGTCGGGCACTCACCACATGCTGGCACTTGGTCTGGTCGATCTGCTTGCACCAGCTCTTCTCTCTCCAGCGCTGCTGCCAGGGGTTGTAGGTGCAGTTGACAGAAATGGTGCCCCCCTCCATTCCGTACACCACAGTGATGTTCTCTGCAGCACAGGATGCTAGGAGGGAAGGGGAAAGTGGTGAGCCAAGACTCCTTCCTCTCTCCCTTTCCACTATGTTTATGCCAAATGTCGTTTTTTTCTCTCAGAGCTCTCGTGGTGGGTGCTGCCAACTGTAGGGCTGTTACCTGTTTGCATCCCCCAGGAAACATACAGGGTGCTCAGTCTTGGTTCAGACTTTCTTGAAATAATGTCTGTAGTGATCCCTCTGTCCAGTATGTTATTTGGCTCTTGCCAGGCAGCTGTTCTTGTGTGGGGACTGAGGAAATGAGGAGGTATCAGTTTCATTAATATTCCCAGGTTTTCTGAAGCTCAGGAAATTTTGGTCCTTGACTTCCTTTCTGGCCCTGTGGTGATTGCTCTGGATTACAGGCCTGAGCTCAACCCCATCACACTTTCTGTAATCATTGGGCTCCTGCCCAGTAAAGGGAAGCAGTTTGTCAGCATGATTAGGGCATTAAATAGAACTTGCATTTTCCTCTGGTCCTGAGGAGCATGAAGCTGGGCATTCAGGTCGATCGAGTTGGCATCAGGCAAAGTGTCTTGATTTTTACAAGCTCTTTTTACAAGGAAGCTCATAAAAACCAGAGCTTGACCCAATACTGGTAGATTATTTCTGTTTAACTCTGGCTAGATGGGTCCTGCTGTTACACCCCTGCTGTGCAACCTGCATCCTGCTTACTTGCATACAACTGAAACAAGGCAACTTGCTTCAGGTTTTGGCCTTGAGCTCAGCCCTTTAACATACATTCAGAGATGGAGAGTTAGCTCTGGAGTACCCTCTGCTGCAGAAAACATCCCTTGCAATAAATGCCCGTGAAGTTTATCCCCAATATAAGGCTCTTTACACAGACAGACTGAAAAACACAGCACTGGAAAATGCTACCATCACAATGACACCTACAAACCAGGGGCCAGGTAGCTGTTTAGGAGTTTGCTTCTTAATCTCACTCCTAATTTCTAAGTCCAGGGTTTTAGCAAATTTTTTTTTTGTTAATATCCTACTAATTTTAATCATGTTGACAACTGGTCTTTGGCTGCTTCTTTGTTGTTTTTCGTTGGTGGGATTTGGGTGGTTTTTTGCCTTAGTTCCTTATTTCTAATTTCCATTCCTTTTTATGGTAAGTGAAGGCAGAGGGGATAGTCTGAGCTATTAATACTTCTAGAGAGAAGTGCAGTGTGGTGCTTCAGGAAATCTCTGTACTCCTGGTGAAAAAATTCAGAGATGCCTTCTGTGAAACCGTAAGTAATGATACAACAGAGTAAAGTAAAACACAGGCTTTTGTGAGGACTTCATGCTGGCTGAGTCTTTTAACAAGACTTTTAAAAATAATTTCAACTATTCAAAGTGAATGGTAAACTAAAAAATCTGGAGATCTTTCAGGCTTGATTAAAAGGTGGTGTAAAAATGGATCTGTGCTCTCCAACAGCCCTGGGGCTTGGGGTTTTGATTTTGTTCTAAATAAAAACAACATTGCAAAGTATCCCTTGATCAGAGTTATGGCATTTAAAGATTTGCTGATGCCCCTGTGGAAAGTTTTGTGTCATTATCTTTTCAACCAGTTCTGCTGACAGATCAGTTATGATTTGTGTTCCCCCTCCTTTCTTGTGTGCTACTGAAAAAAGCATAAAGGACTTTTTTCCAAACTAATTCAGGTTTTTGAGACAGGTTTCTGTGCTCTCAAAGCCTGAATCCATTGCTTTCCTTGCACTGCTACAAGTATAGGGTCCCCAAAGTGTGGCTGGGGAGAGAACACCAGCTGTGTCCTGTGCCTTGTTTCTCATTTCAGTACTTTCCAGGCTGAAAATAGTCAGGTGCCCAATATTTCAGAAGTGTCCCCTTCACTGAGCTTTATTTTTATCCTCTGGAACCCTAAATGCTGCAATTTACATTCAAAGGCACACAAATGCAAACAAATAGGATTTTGCCATTTCACATTTCCTTCTGAGAAGGCATGCAAGACTTCTGTGAACTGTTTCCTGTTCTAACTCAAAAGGATCCCTGAAAAACAGAGCACTTGGATCACCACTGGCCCTTTGTTAAATTAAGGAAAAAGGGCAAAGTCCAAGAAAGGATTCTGACATCCTTGCAGTATGGCTGGGGAGGAAGAGGAGAGGGCAGGACAACACTGCACTGCTTCAGGTTCCCTCAGCTTGCATTGCATTGGACCTTGCAGTGTATAGACAGGCAGTAAGACATTTTATCCATAAGAAATGTTTCTGTTGATCTTCCAAAGACCTGCACTCTACAGCAAAGATGCCTTTGCATCTGGAGTGCTGCTGTGTTTCAAGCCCTGTGCAATATTTTCTCCCTGCATTTTCAGTAATCTCATACCAGGTGCAGGTAGTTTTGCACCAATCTTTTACCCTCTCTGTTAGCTGAAACCCAAGGCCATGTATGCTTTCTTACCTGAGCAGAAGACCAAGAAGAGGAAGTGCATGAGCTTCTCCATGTCAGCTGAGCAGAGAAGGGGCAAGAGAGGAGTCTGGAGAAAAGTGAGAAGGGCTCTTGCCCAAGAACTGCTTTGCTTTCCTCCCAGCCTTGCTGTGCCGGAAGGAATGAGCACAGGAACTTGGCATCTTTTTCATCCTGCATATTGCACAATTCAGCAGGGACAGGCGTTTCTCTTGTGGGCATTTCCCTCTTCAGGCATCAGCATTGCCCACTGACAGCCACCATTTAGTCTAGACAGCCTGAAAGAAAGCATCATGTGATGGGCTGAAACCATGGTGCTGGGAGTCCCTCTGAGCTCAGCCATGGTGCTGCCCAACAGAGCAGGCTTTCCATGCAAGCTTTGCTTGGGGGGACTTTCTGGAAAGCTGAATAGGAAAGAGTGGCTCTCATCAGGACTCTGCAGGTAGCTCAGTCAGCATCAAAGGGGTGAAGAGAGGGCAAGGACATCATCTAGGGGTTCATCTTCAGGGGAAAGGAGGTTTAGAAGAGCCTGTGCATGAAGCATCCCTATTTAACACGTGACCAGGGTCAGGAAGACAAGAACACTGCTGAGTGAAGCTGTGAGGTGCTTTAGATGAGTGAAACAGACACCTTGCAGAAAGGACATAAGATCAAGGGATGGGAGCATTGATTCAGAGCCCATTGGTCAGCACTGCAGTTAAGGGAGCCTACTTTAGTGTTAGCATACTGGTGTGCTGTGGATGGCTTACTCTGATCAGAAGCAACTGTCTCCCCAGAAATGTCTCTTTCATTCCATTGTTTTCTCTCACTCTTCCACTGTTTGACTCAGTGTAACTGACTGCATGAAGAGTAAATAGGGGAATCTTGGGCTGGATGAACCATTTACAGAACCATTTTATTTTCTTTCCGTCATTTCAAGTTAAACATGTCAACTCTGAAAATCTCAAAAAATTGCTCAGCTTCCCTGCTCCAGCCATAGCAGTAGAAGCCTATTGGATTTGACTGGCTTGTGAACAGGGAGTGGGTCAGGCCCCTTTAATTTGCCATTTGTCTGCAGAGCTTGCTGCAACCGAAGTACTAGGTTTCTGGGCTTTTGGAGAAATTGAGCTGAGCCCCAGCAAGCCCATTTCATGTTGCTCCCCACATGATTGCTAAATAAAGGCAGCAAATGTGTCATTTGAAGTATTTTCAGCACAGAGAGGGAAGTAACGGTATCCATTTCCAAGGCTCTGATGAGCTCTCCCATGAAACTGCACATGCATTTCTCTCCTGTGACTCTAGAAGAAGCCACGAAAGCTTGTTTTCTATGGTGTAGCCAAAAAAATGAAAAGTGCTGGAAGCAGACGTGCTGGTTTGGTCTTCCAAGGAACTTAGAAGGAACCAGCTGCACTGGTGAATAGGCTGGGAAGGGCTGTTTAAAGTACAGGACAGTGTTGCAAAAGAACAGAGCCACATCTGAGACTGGGTGGATAGGAAATCCAGAAGAGATGAAAAGATGCCTCATAACAATGAAGGCAAGAGACCAAGTGCATTGGAAAAACATGTTTTATAGTTTATGGAATGATTATTCAGGGTAGCAGAGTCTGATGAGGTCCCAGGCAGTTCAGTGTTCCTGTGGCAGCTGCTGTGGATGACCCTGAGAGGAAATTCAGCCCTCAAGCTTGGAAATAATTGAGCTGTCCAGAGGGTTACAGTTTTGGAGGCTCCCAGTAGTGTAATCCATAGCAGCCACTGTGAATCCATCCCACAAGCCTCTGCACTCCCTGAAGGGACACTTGCACACACACTCATAAATGCCATCACCTTCATCACCTTCATCCCCTCCCACCCTCAAGCTCCAGCATGCACAGTCTATTTCCTGATTTACAGCTAAACATTTAGATTTATTTTGAAAGCCTCTTACGCTCTTACTTCTTACCTAAGCAGATGGATACATTTCAGTTATAGTAGAATTAGCATTAAGTCTAAAAATGTGTATGTATAACTTCTAAGCATCCTTGTCATTTCATATCTACATGACCTTCTGGTGCTCAGGTTCATGCAGCACAGTCCTCAGTTTGCAAAGCAGCATATCATCCTGTTGCAATACCCACCCCCAAGATATTTGCCTTCAGGCAGATGCTGGTTCTGCTTTTTCCTATAACCCAGTGCTCAGTTTCGCCATTCATTACATGGCAAGTGAACATGTTTGCAGCAATGTTAGAGTTTTATCCTTACAGCACTGGAATGAGTTTGCTTGGCCATAATAGCTGAACCCTTAGAAGTGGAGAAGTGGGATAGAGTTTCTACCAGTGAAAAGAGCTGAAATACCAAACCCACCCATGGCCAGACAAATCTTGCTCTTTTTCAAATTGTCGGTCCTTCACACCTGCCTCTCCAAAAGAGTCTGCATTTTAATGGGACTGAAGAAGGCAGATGTGCAAGGGATCCTGAGAAACACCCAGCACCTCTGTCTGGCCTGATTGAATCTGCACGCTTGTGGCAAAATTCTCTGCTGGTTTCTAATAGGAGGGAGGTCTTAAAATGCATAGGCAACATATACATGGCAGCAAAAACTTAGATCTTTCCCCAGTGTCCATCTACACACCTTCTACTCCTCATTCTCACTTTGTATTCCAGCTCTTTTCTGCCATTTCTGGATTGTTTGGGGATTCTGTGCTTTATACTTTGTTATTTGTTGGTAACTCCTTGAGTGCAATGGTAGCATATTCCACATTTTCATCTTTAGGTTTCCTGTGAGTCTGACTTGATTCAACATTGCAGTAGACAGGATCCTCAGGGCTCAGTCGGGATTTAAAGTTCAGGGTAACATAGTCTAGGTCTTTACTGTCAACCTTGGGACTTTCCATTCTTTCAGTGCTGCCAAGCTATAAAAAGAAAGGGAAAACACTTGCCAGCATGGTTCAGTGCCAGGCCACAACTGTTAGCTAAAGAACTGGATTTCCCCAGGAGGAAAGGAGAAGCCATGTAAAAGTCTAGCTTTGGTCATGACAGAGGTGGAAGAACAGAAACTTCTTTCCTTCATCACCTCTCCTTGATACAGGTTACAGCCTCATCTAACCTTAGATTCTAGTTTTGAGTAATTTCTCATAGATTACTAGAATTTGCTCCTCAGTGTTTTTTTCCTGCTTAAGTTTCCTTACATTATTTACCACCCCGCTTCCATCTAGGAACACTCCTCTCTCTGGTAATATTAAATCCCATTTACCCCCCTACTTCCAACCAAAAATCATAGAATCACGGAATGGTGTGGGTTGGAAGGGACCCTAAAGATCATGTGGATGCACCCCCGCTGCATTGGCAGGGTCACCTCCTACTAGATCAGGTTGCTCCAAGCCCCATCCAACCTGCCTTTGGAGAACCAAGTCCTCATCACATGAGTCAGCCAGCTCCTGAAAAACCATTGGTAAGGGATTCAGGTACCATGTGGCAAATCTACTGTTTTCCTTACCTGTGCTGTGTCCTCTGGTATGTCATAGATGTCCTCTGCTTGTCTGGTACCTTGGAATGAGCCGAAATCAGAGATTTTAGAAGTAGAGAAGTCCATGAAATACCTGAGTTTGCCTGTGCTTCAGGAGTTTTGGGGAAGGCTGTGGGATTGCTGAGGGATAGAGGTGATAGGTGTGTCAGTGGAACCCATCTACCCTGAATCTGGTGAACACATTGCTTTCACCTTTCTTCTCCTCTAAGGTGTTAGGAGGTGTCCTCTGCATAGTCTGGAGGAACATGGGTTTTACTTTTTGTTGAGAGGAGATCACAGCAAGGAGCCTTCCTCGAGGCTGCCATGGCTGCACCTGCCTTATCTCCAGGGCACTGTGAGTTGGGAATAAGCTCACCTGGAGTGGAAAAGTGATGGCCAGAGAAAGCCCTGTTTAGTGCAGACTAGAACATGAGGCTTCACCAGTCTCCACATACCTCTTCTCTTTAGCTGCTTGTACCGCCTGACACACAGTGTTATCAGGCTGATGAGTACCAGGATGAACAGGAGGCTCAGGACCACAGAGAGTAGGATGAAGGTGTTTACATTAGAGCTGAAGCTAGGGGAGCAAAGGAGTTACCCATGTTAGATGGCAGCATAGCATGATGCTGGCACAGCCCATTAACAAATAGTGACAAAAAAAGGCACAGGAATAGCTTTTATGCACTCAGAAGGAGAATATGTTTCTCCCGTAGCAATACTATCTTGTTTTCTACCTGGCTGATTTTTTCCTAAAGTTTATGCAGAATTTTAAAACAGGGCACTGTTCAAAGTTCAGGGCACAATCTCAGGCTCTCTGGAGCAGGTGCTGCCTTTTCCTCCCGTGTTTTCCTGCACTTGGTGCCCTGGGAGCCAATGTATGGTTGTGCTGTTTGGTGCTGCTGTTGTGTTCAGGATAGTGGATGTTTAAAGAGGAAGAAATTCCTTTACAATTATCAGCCAGGTAAATAGGAGGATTACTGTTAACTGTTCATGGTCAGGAGTGAACCAAGTTGAGAAAGCCAGACTTAGAGGCAGAATCTGAGGGGTTCTATTGCTGTAAAGAGCAGAGCCCAAAGAATTAAAGTAAAAAAGTGGATAGGTCTCTATGTCCCAGAAAGATGATTTCATCAGTCTGCTCTCCCTTTGTAATTACACTGTGAGCAGGACCTGGAAGAGGAGAGGCCATCTTTGGTAAGAGTGCCTGTCATACCTAATTCCTCTGTAAGCAAGAGCTCTCTGAATGCCCAGAGATTGCCTACCCCAGGAGACAGGCCAGTTGTAGATGAGTCATTCATAACTCTTGTCTGTGTTCTAGCTCAGAGATTTTCTAGACCTTACCTTGGTGCTGAGGTGCTGGCAGTAGGGGTTGTGTGACTTGTGCCTGCAGTATCTGGCAAAATTGTTCCTGGCACTTCTGCAGTCCGAAACAGGAAGAGAAAATAATCACTATTTGGCTGCTTTGGAATTACCAGCAACTTTCCTGCACTTGGTACATGGACACAAACCCCCTCCCAACATGACACCCAGCACAGACAAGCTGTCCAGACTGAAACCTGTGTCAACGAGACCTGCTGGCAACTGGCAAAGGGGAGGAGGTGCAAGGAGATCAGAAGGAGCCTTGCTGTGCGTGAACCCACCCCAACACCTGGCACTAGAAAGTAGGAAGAGTGAGAAGGCACAGTGCAGTAGGGTTTGGGCAGGGAAACACATCCAGATGTAAGCCGGGAAGTGATGTAAGCTGGGCAGTGCAGAGTCTAGAGGCAGAGTCACTGTCTAGAGAGACAGTGAGTCTGGAACCTAAAACCAACCACGTTTCCCTACAGGTCAGTACTCACCCTTCAAAACACTGAGTGTAACTTCTACCATTCGGAAAACACGACGTGGATCATTGAGCACACACCAGTACATGCCAGAGTCGTGTGCCTGCAGCTTCTCCATGGTGATGGTGACAATCCCCTGCTGGGTGTCATCCCAGATCATGACTCTGCCTTGCTGAGGTTTCTGGCGATTCCTTGAGGGCCTTGAATCCGTGGAGATCAGTGTGGTGCATGTTTCCCTGTCTCCCACTTTGCACCAGGCTTTGCTCAGAGCCCCATAGTCGGGGGCGCTGTATGGACACTGAACAGAGACACTGCCCAACTCCTTGGCTGTGTGTTGTTGTGTCCCTGGAAAACACCAGACATGTTTGGTGAGATCCCAAAGCTGGCACAGTGGCAGCCCTTCCCCATCACTGGAATGTGCACTGTGGGCTGAATGCTCCCTGCATGTCCTTCTACCTCCAGACATGGGAGCAGATTACCCAGATTACTCGTGCCGAGGTGAGTCACAAATTGGGTGGGGACCTGTCCTCCTCCTCCTCTGGTTCCCCCAGGGGCCACATGCTCCAAGGGCTCAGCCCAGAGGGTTTGGTAGCCAAGGAGCAGGGAGGGGTGTCAGCTGTGGGGCCAGAGCAATTGGGGGAGGTCTCCAGCAGTGCCCAGGGTGGGCCAGCTGGGTCCTGAGCTGGGGAAGGTGTCCCTGGAGCCCCAGGGTCAGCCCTGTGGGAAGCAGTTGTGAAGAGTGTCCAGATCTGCGGGAGCTCATGGGAACATTCCCAGGTGTCCCTCTGCTGGGATCAGACAGAGCAAGAAGGCCAGGCCTGAGCCTTGTCCCCACAGGCCCAAGGGGCAGCCACCCCTGTGTCTGCCAGAGAAGGACAGACAGGGAGCCACGGCAGTGGCTGTGGGGAGGCAGTGCTGGGCTCCTCGAGCTGTGGAGCAGGAGGGGAGGAAAAGCGAGCAGGGGAGGTGGGACTGAAATCTGCCAACATCCACCCTTGGCTGCCAGTAGGTACTCACTCTTGGACACAGACAGCCTGACCTCCAGGTTTGTGAAGTAATGAGAGGCTCTGTAGAGTGCAAACAAGTAGACACCAGTGTCCTGAGCCTGCAGCTTCTGCATGGTGATGGTGACAGTCCTTTCCCAGTAGTCATCCTGGATCCAGACTCTGTCTTCCGTGACTCTGCTGTTACGCCGTATTTCATAGAGCTGTCTCGTCACCAAGGGAACACACTCAGTCTCACCTTCTCTTCGACACCAGGTTATTCTATCCATGCTGGACACTAAGTTGTCGTATTTGATTGGCACAGAGAGACTGTCCAGCTCGTCCTTCTGCACCTCTGCCAAACAGCAAATGTGGTCACTGACCCACGAATGGTGGGCACACGAGCATGGGTCCTTTGGCCTCATCTGGGGACCTGGGCCAAACTCTGTCCTGGGCAACTCCCTCATGGACGGCCCGTCAGTCAGGGCAGGGGACAGGGGGAAGAAAGAGGGGCTCGATGTTGTGTGAGGATATGGTACTCACCCTTGTAAACCTGGAGCATGATGGTCTTTAGTGGTTGATACCAAGGAACTTCTGTTATGTAAGCACAGTAGTATGTGCCCGAGTCTTCTGCCTGGAGATTAGTCATGCTGATGGACACCATCCTAAGTTTGGGGTTGTCCTCTATTGTAACTTTCCCATTTGTAGCCTGTTTTGGGTACCAATCTCGTGTTGGATTGGTTGTCTGCACTACGATCTCACACTGTCCCTCTCTGTCGCGGCACCAGGCTTTCTGGTTCTGGCGGCCAACCTGTGCTGTGTAAGGACACTGCAGAGAGAAAGTGCTTCCTTCTGGTCGGCTTTCCTCAGCAACGGTTTTTTGAGCATGGAGACCTGCAATATCAGATGTGGTGAGGGAAAGGGTTGGACCTTCAAGCCTGAACAGAGCACTGGTGGCAACTGGGGCTGCCCCTTCCCTCCGCATCCCTGCTGTGAGTTGCTCAGCTCTGAGTCCTGCCGGTGTGGGATCCCCCCCACTGTGCAGCTCCACAGGCAGTGGGAGTTGGGGAAGGGTGTCCCACTGCCCCTGGCGTGTGGGAAGCCTGAGGCGTTGCCAGCCCTCCTCTTACCTGGGAAGCAGAGCAGCAGCAGCAGGAGGACTCTCAGCTCCATGGCCGTCCTCAGGCCCAGGGCAGGGGCATTGCTGGGGGCTGCCCAGCGCATCCCGTTCCCGAGCGCCTGCCTTGCCAGCCCTTCCGCATCGCAGTGACGCTGCTGGGGGAAGTGCCTGAGGTCTTGCTTTCCTACGGAAATCCTTCACCCTGCTTTGCAACAAGACTGATATTATGATAATTTCAGGGGGCATTTGGGGAAGTGGCTGAGAGTGGAGCTCAGCCCGTCCTGATGGCAAAGGCCCTTTGCTGCTCTCCCCTGGCCCTTTGCTGCTCTGCCCTCACACCAGTGGCAGGGGAACAGTCCGTGGCTGTCCCTCGCCATGGAGATGGAGCAGGTCCTTTGCTCTGGTCTAGCCCTTCTCTCTGGGCCCCCAAGATGTTCTGTGCCCAGCCCCTGGCTGGAAAGCGTCCTCAAAGCCAGGGAGGGTGGCAGTGAGTCCAGGGCTGTGTTTGAGTGGACCCTCCCACGGGCCATACTGTTTGGGGTCCCTGATCTCCACCACCACAGCCAGTCCCCTTGTGCCTTGTGGTGTCTGTCCCCAGAGTGCCCAGCTGGAGAATCCAGACCAGAACTGTTTGGCTTTTTCTTATTTCACAGTAGTGTTTCCACAGCTACAACTGAAGTGATTTTTAGTATAGGATAAACATTGGAAATCATGATAGAATCCATTCAAAGCATCTTCTGACATGATTGATTCACATTTTCCTTAAAAAGAAATACTGTCAGAAACAGAGAATTAAATCTCAGTTATTTGTGAAAAGTGAGGACAGGTACAGTGTGTACACCAGTACACTCATAAATCTTCAACTTGCTGCATCTGTGTTGTGCTAGTGATACTCTCCTGTTATATAGTGCTCTTCTCAGATTGAACCGTTCTTTGATGTGCTGAGAGGTAGTAATTGGTACCGACCAAGATAGTACATTTATCTGAATCAGCACCCTCAGTAAAAGGCTTTACTTGTGGTGTTGTAGTTCTGGACTTTCTAGGGACATACAACAGAGAGACACTTCAGCTCCACTGAAAACCACTGCAGAATATGGGAATCACAGTAACATTCCAGCTAAGAGCCATGATGGCACACCTCCCAGAGACACCCACTATGGTATAAAATCTTCACAGCTGAAATCCAGATCCTGACTTCAGCTGGGACCTCAGTCCTGTGTATCTCACACACCGCCTGCTCTCTCTGCCTCTCCCATAACAACTTGTTTTCCCACACTGTCCCAAGTTCTGACAGGAAGAAGCTGCTAGATTTAGGTGTAGCAGCAATTTTAAAATATAAATGCTCCATCTTTCCTGTTACCACTTTCACAACAGAGCTGGGAGAAGCTTATCAGTGTTCACAGCTGAGCAGCCTCAGCCCATTATCAGTATAAAATCTCTGGTTGAAGAAGTTCTGTTTTTCAGACTTTGGGGAAGGATCTAGCAAGCTAGGAGTGGCTGAGTGAGTCTTAGGCTGCCTTATCTCAAGTTGTGGTTTGGAGAAAAACAAAAAGAAGCCATGAAATAACTTGCTCTTTTTCACAGAAATACAAAAAAAAACCAAACAAAAAAACCAAAAAAACCACCAAAAACTAATATAACAAATTCTGATAGCTTTTTTCTTTTTTAATTCTTGGTTTGAGGAGTGTGTGATCTAGTAACAAAGGGTTAGGGAGAAGGGAAGTGTGGGGAACATTCATATGTTTCCCCCATGTTTCATGCTTGTTTGTCACATGTGTAGCTGTTATTTTTGTGCTGCCTGCCTGTTTATCAGTACAAACCTTGCAGTAAATAAGACAGAACATGGGTAGGGAAAAGGACTCTAAGAGAGCAGGCAGCAGTGCACTTGCAGAAGCCAGTTCTCTGGGGTTTCTCATGGCACAGGTTGGTCCATGCTCCGTGCAGTGCCATCAACTGTGTGAAGGGATAAAGCACTGGGAATGCTGTTGTTTCAGTGCTGATTTACAAATATTTCCCTGTTCAAGAGGCTGTGATGTGCCACACAGGTAGGTCCTAGACATGTTTTCAAACTTGCCAGTATTTATCTGAACTGAAAGAGAAGGAATGTTGCATCTCAACATCCCTCTGCCTTGCTAATAGGAAAATGGGCTCTTTCTGTTACTGCAAATCCATGTTTTACTATATTGTAAAGGCTAACACAAATTTAAGTAAAAAATTTGATCTTTCACAGAAAGCAAATATATTATTGGGTTGAAAATCACAAATTTGCAATGAAGTATAGGTTTTTCTCAACCAAAGATTCCTTCCTATCTAAGTGCGGAGATCTGTTGTAGGAACTGCTCTTTGTGTTGTAGCGTTGGGGCCTTCCTTGCTTTTAGCCTGTCCTGCTTGGTACAAGTCAGAAACAGCCCTTTAAAACATGAAATTGCTCGGCGTGGCTCAGTGCCAGCTCCACTGTAGTTCTGCACAAGTTCTTCTGATGGTTGGTGGGTGCAGTGTGTGTATTCAAGAGAAAGGAAGGGATCAGGAAGGAAACGGTGGTTGTCAAAAGATGAGAAGATTCTTCAGCTTTGGTTACAGATTAATACTGTGCTCAGGGACTGATCTTTTCATACCTATTCAAGCTTTGTGTCTAGAGATACAGTGAGCACAAATATATGGTATTATATTCTCTCTATGGAATAGTTAACAGGCCTGAGCTGGCTCTGCAGAGGCTTCAAAAGACTGAGGATATAAAAGGTTTGGTAAGGAAACAGAAGACTATGTCAGTGAGTGATAGTAAATCTGTGCTAGTTGTTCCTGGCGTGTGCTGAAATAGTATTACACTGCTGCCACTTGGATAAACCCAGCTCCAAAATTATTAGCAAATCTTTTATGTACATTTGCTTCCTTGATGCCTCCTAAAGACTCTCCTATTCCTTGACAGAGGCTTTCAGAAGGATCCTTCCCCTCAGAGTTGCTTTTTGTGCTGGATCAAAGGTGCAGTACTCAGGTGTGCCTCAGACCCTGGGATTCTGCATCTTAATATTTAACTCCTACGAGGCACTTAACAACCACGAAACAAATGCTTTAAGGCCTTCCTGCCTTCACACAGATTTAGCCTGACCTGAAGTAGATGTAATTTCTGTTAAATATTGCACATGCAGGGAAAGAATCACTGCCCGGACAGTTGCTCCTTGAGCCAGTGAGCACATGGTCCTTTCAGGGAGGGGTGAAGCTGGGCTAGGCAGTGCCAGGGATGGTGTGGATTGTATGACACACTTATACCTGTTTTTTAAGAGAAAACCATGCCCAGAGTGACTTGGCTAATAGGAACCAGAGCTGTTCTATCTTTGTTCCCAGCAGAATTTCTCCATGTGAAAAGAAATTTGCTTTGGTGGTGGAAACTTTCAGAAAATTCTTCACCTAATGCTGGAATGTTATGCATTGTGCAGGACCTTAGACAAATGCAGGAGAAATACTGTACCCGACCTCCCCTTGCCTCTTCTCACCCCTTCTGTTACCAGAATAACAGAAGAGGAGGAGGACTCTTGGCTCCATGCCTGTCTTGGAGCCAAAGGAAAGGACAGTGCTGAAGGCAGATCAAAGGATTACTAGATGTCTTCTCTCTGAACCCTCCTATCCCACACTGGTACTGCTGGAGGAAGTGGCTGAGTTTAGTGGCTTACCACTTGGCTTGGCACAGGAATCCTTCACTGCTGTTTTACAATTAAATTCATCCTTGAATGGTTGTCCATATCAGCTGAGCTTGGCTGGTTCAGAAGACAGAGGCACATTAGGCAGAACGCAAGGAGGGGCTGTTTTCTTTACAGCATTGCACCAACACCAGCAGCACTGTTAAAATCAGCCTGCCCTTGGAGTCAGAAAAATGGAGAAATGTTTCAGTTTAGAGGCACATAAACCTCCGTGGGGCTGATTCTGAACCCCAGGATTCATGGGCCTGGGCTCAACCACAGTGGAGGTGAGGGAAGAGAAAGAGACGGGGCTGTGTGGTGGCACATCCCTGTATTTGTGCACCTGCTGGGCAGAGCTAACAGAGGGAATGGGGAATGGCTTCTGGAGCTTACTCTGCCTTTCCCTTGGCCTCCACAAGGAACTCTGCCTCCTGGAAATGAGGACAAAGCCAGCCCTCCTCCAGGTGAGCAAATCCACCTGTGGAAACCTCCAGTTCAATCATCAAACCACAAAGTGTGTATCAAAGCCACAGCCAAGGTCTCTCTTAGCTGTCACACCTCTTGGGGGCACTCACTCATGGCTCTTCCACAGCTGGTTCTGCCTCAAGTAGCTGCTTTGGGAAGCACAGGCAGTGGCAGGTCTTCTCTGTCTTGACTCCATGCTTTCTTTGCCTTGCTCTTGTTTTAGCTGTTGTAAGGATCTGGAGAAGGACTGTCCTTCCTTTCTGCTCCCCAGACACCCTGTGCTGGGAAATGTGCCTCTAGTTAGTGGGGCTTGGCAGGTTCCCATCTGCCTCCCCTTGAAATCCCTGTGCCCTTCTTTGCCCTTCAAGGCAGTGACAGTAAAGAAGTAGAATGGCAATAAATTCCCCTGCCTCCTTGCTGCCAGCAGATGTGCTCATGGGGTGGTCTCCCCTGGGCCAGTACCTGCCTCTCTCGCTCCATCAGAGCAGTGCAGAAAGACTGTACTGACACCCTGGCTGCAAATAATTTCCAATTATATGAATAAGCAGCTTATTAACAATACATTCTGGCTAATCATTTTGTGCTAGATATCTTCCCATTGTCTTTTCCCCAAATCCCTCTCTCATAAGGCACTTGATGCTCAATAACAAGAAGGGGGAATGTGCTTGTTCTCTTACGAACAAACCCCAAGGGTCTGCAATTAGTTCAGTTTCTGCAACTAGTTGCCTACAAACTGAGCCACAAACTGTGCTGCACCACAGTGCCTCATCCTTCCCCACAGCATCTGTATTTGCCAAGACCACTGGGGGTCCTGTCTTCCAGGAGAGAAGCTCTTTGGGGCAGGACATATCATGAAGAGATGTCTGCCCAGGACACCAAGGAGAAGCAAGGAAGTAATGAAGTTGGTACTTTTGCTGCATGTCTGACAGAAGATCAATATGGATTTTAATTATAGTATCACAGAAAATAAGATTAATGTTATCTCAGGAGGTCACTTAATCTAGCCCAGTGACACACAGTAGGATCAGCTCTTTCGATGTAATTTCTAAAGATCTGTTTAACTAGTTTAGGTTGCAGCATTCTCCTGGTGACCTATTCCAGTGCTGCACCATTCTTATTTGAAGTATTCTCTTAACATCTGACTGTCCCTGCTATTTAAATGCCTCACTCCCTTTTGTATCCACTGTGAACTCTGAGAACAGAGGATTCCCTTTCTCTGGCTTTGTATGCAGTGGTGCCTGCCATGCCTGCCCTGTCGTTTCACTCCAACCTAACCATCCCCATGACTTTTAATTTTCACTCTTAGATTGTGCTTCTGACAGCTTGGATAATTTTTTTTTCCCCTTTCTCTGAACTCTCTCATCAATCCACACCTTTTTTGCCTATCTACTTGGCAAAAGCCTCCTCAAAGCCTCTTGAAGTTTCTTTTGAGGTTCAAGGATGAAGCCATAGGCTTCTCTGTTGCCTTCCATAGAAATTCTTGCTTCCTGTTGATTTACTCTCGCTGCCATGAAACCCACAGAAACCTCTTTGGATTAGACACTTATTTAAATGTCAGTGGCCTTCCAGAGACATCCGTGCTTTAGGTTTACCTGCCCCATACGCTGGCCCTTGCCTAGCCCTATAGGAAGAGCAGGCAGAGGGGTCCCTGTGGGGCTGTGGGTGCTGCGCCGAGCTGGATGCCAGGGTGGCTTTGGGGTGCGATGCCGCTAGAGGGCACAGGGAGATCAGGAATGGGGCGTCGGTGAGAGGACGGGGGCTGCAGGACGGGGCTTCGCAGGCAGAGGTGGGTGGGAAGTCTTCAGCCAAGTCCCGTCTCTGCTTTCAAGCAGCCGGATAAGCTGCCTGGAGCTCAGCACCACGGTGAAGCGCAGCGCCTTTGTGGTACCCCCCATGTTTTGCAATGAAAATGAAATGCTGTGCTCAGTGACCGAAGCCCGGGGGGCCACCCTGCAGGCATGTGCCCAGGCATGGCAGCTTGTCTGTCCCTCCTCTGTTTCCCTGGGCTCCGGGAGGCAGGTGCCCATGTGAACATGTCTTGTGTGTGCTGCCGAGTTTTTAGAGAAGCTTTTATCATAGCCTCACCCTGCAGTGAGCCTTTAGAGAGATCTTGAAGAGACAGTAAAGACTCTTCCTCCCAAAACTGTAAGCAGGCTGCAGTCCTAAGGCTAAGATGATGGAGACTGCCAGGCCCTTCTTGGGGCAACACCACCAGTTGCTTCTTCAGCAGAGCAACACAAGCCAGTCCTGCACCCTCATCCAGACCTGGTGCTTTGCAGGGATGTGAGACAGTGGGGAACTGATGCTAAATAACCCTGAGAAAGGGGATGCTGGGATAAGGGAGAAAGTGGAGGCTTGTCTTAGGGTGGTAGAAGATGGCTCAGAGAAACAGTAGCTTTAGTGAGCAGTGAGAGTGGGAGCAAGGCTGGGGGGAGGCAGCAGAGTGGGGCTGGCCATGTGTGTGCCAGGGCTGCTGGGGACAAGGGACAGGCGCTCTGTAAGCAGGACATGGGCCGTGGGCTCAGCTTTAAAGGAGAAGAGGCCCCACAGCAGCAGCTTAGCGAGAGGCCTGGTGTTTGGTCTGTTCCACATCAATGGGGCGTCCAGCTGTGGCTGAGGATGAAAGCAAGTGAGAGAGAGAGGATTAAAGGCTCCCAGGGTCTCCTCTAACCCGCCTAAGACTCGCCGAGAGGGCAGCGTGCGGCTTCAGGAAGGCTTCTTCATATGGAAAATATTATGTGAGGGAGAGAAAAAGAAGGGGGAAGGGAAGAGAGTCTTCTGTCCAGAGAGTGCTGGGGGAAGACTGATCACACAAAGCATTTTAAAGGCTCAGACCAAGCCCAAGGAGAAAGTGCTGAGCTCTGCCATACCCAAGAGTGGGGTGGGGCACAGGTATGATGAGTTTAGGAGGTCTATTGACAGGGAAGAGTGTGCGAGGTCCAAATGTCTGAAGAGCACAGAGCAGCAGAAAAATAAAGGGATGAAAGAAGAGGGGACATGGAAAAGGGGAACGAGGAGGCTGGCAAAAGGGAGGAGAAAGGAGAGAAATGGAGGGGGAGGTGGTGAAAGGCAGAATGAGGGACACAGAAGAGAGCAAGAGGTGGTGAAAGGCCGGCTGTCTGCTCCATTGTGTTATTAACCAGGTCGCCAGGTGGAAGCACCCTGCACACAGCCCTCCTGGCCCGTTTCCTACTCCCGCCAAACTTCTCCCAGGAATGCTTCTGATGGGGAACAAATTGCTAACAGAAGTGAGACATTTTGCACTGAATGCAAGCAAGTTTCCAGTGAAAGGTTTCCTGTCAGCGGGTTGGGACTGGTGGGTGTGGAGCCTTTCTGGAAGAATAATCCTGCGAGTTAACACGAAGCATTGGTTATAGCACAGGATAAAGGACCCAGGCTGGGCTTTCCTGCCTCCTGTTTTGGCTGCCACCGTTTGGCTGCTTTCATTCACTGTTCTCTGCTTCACCCGTGTGTGGCATTCTCAGTCTCATTAGCCCTTCCTCCGCTCCCCTGGCCACCCCCCACTGGTGAGATCTCCCGAGTATTCACAGCCTTCCACTCTACTTTCCTCCTTGATTTATATTGTTGAACTGGATGACCTTCCTTGACCTCATTTTCATGACAGTGTGAGCACACACATCAGCACTCCGTGAATGGCAAGGATAGTCCCTGCCTTGCAGTCCTGCCTGCCGAGCTGCAAGGACACCCCCTCTCCAGGTGGGGTGGGTTTGGTGGCTGTCCCATCACCTAGATCTGCAGCACTCCCTTGCACACTAGGGTCCACAGATGTGGAAGGTGTTGGCTGAAAAATGCTGGTCCTTGTATCTTGGCACATGCAGACAGTGTTTAGCTGAGCTGGTGTGTGTGCACAAGCAGGATGCAGGAAAATATTCCTGTGTATTTCACTCTAGGTATAGTCATGCAGAACTTTTCCCTCCTCCATCACCTATGCTTTGAGGGAGCCCACAGACCTGTGGTCTGTCCCTGTGGGAAATGCACACCAACACCGCCTCTCCTTTCTATTGGGGTTGCTGTGTTCTTGGTCATTGCAGGAGCAGCTGAAAACCTGCTAGATGGGCCAGACAAGCCAGAACACAGAGCTGGAAGGTGTGCAGTGACTCCCAGTTATGGATACATTTGCAAAGTGAGGGAATGTCTATTACCATTAATATCCTGGTGCCCTGTTACTCCTGATGGAAAAAGTGGATTTTAACAGGGGAGAGGAGAGCTCACGTCTCCCTGCTCCCTAGAAAGCACTTAGCCAAGTCTCTGCTCCTGACTCTGAGGAATTTCAGACGAAAGTCTGAAATTTTTAACTGTAAGAGGAGCAGCCAACCCAAAGGTGCTGCTGGGTTTTGGAAACACAAGTCAGCTCTGATCCTGTTCGCCACACTCCAGCTGCATCCCACCCAGACTCCACTCTGGCATCCCAAAGCTGAGTATCTTTCACCTTTTTAAACAGTTGGCAAAGCAGCTTTGCCCCCTTCCCTAGCCCAGCGGTACATAAATCCCTTTGTCCCCTAGTCTGGAAATCTGCCTTCCTGTCCCTCCCTTCCCTGCCTTCCTGGGAAGTCAGCGTGGATATGGTGCTGCCGGCTTGCCTGTCTGAGCTGAGCTGCTTAGTTAAGAATAATAAACAAACTCCTAAATGGAAGGATATTCTTTAAACCTGCCTTGTGCTGCCTGCCAGGGAATGCAGGCAGCAAAGCCCACCTCCCGTCCCCCTCCAGCCCTAGCTCCAGGCTCTCCTGAAACCTGATCTCCTTTGCTGTGGAGCTGCACCATGGCCTCTGTGTGCACCTTCCCCCCTGACCCTGTCTGGATTCTCCTGTCCTTTTCCTGACACACACCCAACAAGCACATGCTCCTGGCTCAGACACACACATACCACAGAGGGGCACACGGTGACACTGCCACATCTGGAAGCAGAGGCAGCCATCCTCACCACACAGATGGGCATGCAGGGGGTTTACACACATGTCTATGCCCACCTCTTCACATGGGTGTACACAAACACACTGTGAAAAGTGACGCAAACACCCACCATGCCAACAACTAGAGGCTGCTCACCCCTTTGGGAAACCCACCTAGGTAGTGGAGATTAGAGGCAGAAATACTATGAAAAGTGCCCAGACACATGGAAGCAGCACCCAGCCCCAGAGATGAAAAGCAGCTCAGCACCAGGTGGGCAAATAAGTGCCAACTTCCTATGAGAGAAGAGGGTGACAGGGCATACCCAACTGCAGGCTTCACACACGCTTAGATGTGCATGAAAAGCAGACCTCCCTGAACACATCTGGTTTGTCTTCATACACCCTCTGCTCTTTGCAGCATCTCTCTGTCTTTCTCTGTCTCTCCACGTAGCTCATGAACCTTTTATTTAGGCACACAGGCATCTTCTCCCACCCTCTCCTGCTTGTTCTCTCTCTTCCAGCTCTCACAGCTTCCCAGCTTTCCTTCTCTTGTGGCCCATTTTCCTCATGCCAGCATTCACAGCTAGCAGGAAGAGGATGTCAGTTAGAGGCTAAGCAGTCCCTCAGACCCTCTGGCCCTGCCACACTTTTCAACCCACTTCTCATTTTTCTTCTTTTTTTTTTTTGTAATTTATTGTTTTCAACTCTCCTCCTCCTCAGTGCCTGCTAAAGGGAACTAGGCTCCTTGCTTCCTCCTCCTCTCCTCTCCTCTCCTCTCCTCTCCTCTCCTCTCCTCTCCTCTCCTCTCCTCTCCTCTCCTCTCCTCTCCTCTCCTCTCCTCTCCTCTCCTCTCCTCTCCTCTCCTCTCCTCTCCTCTCCTCTCCTCTCCTCTCCTCTCCTCTCCTCTCCTCTCCTCTCCTCTCTCCTCCCCGTTTTCATCTTAAGAGAAAGGGAAAAACCCATTTTACTCTTTCTCCAGCTCCAATTCCCCTTCCACCCCCTCACTCTCCCACCCCCCCTTCCTAGCCCTGAAACCTTTTCCTGATAGTGTTGCTGTAACTGTTCAATTACACGAGCAATTACAAAATCAATCAAACCGAAACGTGTGCCGTGCGCTGAGGGGGGACCCACTGCAGAGTGGGGACATCGCCTGAGCCTGTCCCAGCCTGAAGGCAGCTCAGCTCACAGCTCAGCTGAAATTGTCTCATTTGATGGTGAGAAGCAGCTCTGAGGACAGGTACACTCGGCTTCTGTAGGGTCACACTCGGCTGCCTAAAGCCAGCATCACTAGCCTCACACCACCTGCAAATTTCCCCTAGCTGAGAAGCTCCTGGCAAAGCGGTTGGTATCAGCCGTGGCCTTTGGTTTGAATTGGGTGGTCAGAGGGTGCCATTAGGAAAAGGGCACTGGGGTGTTCAGGTGAGGGTGGTTTCTGCAGCCATAGGAAGGAAGGAAAGTGATGAGGTGAAGACAGTGAACCTAAGCATGGGTGGTGATGTGTAACTTCATGGGGTTACACCTGCAGTATGGATGTTTCTGCTTTCATGGATGTTTCTGCTCCTGCTGTACACTTAACACATGTCAAACCAGTGTGTGCCATGGCTCCTTGCCACTCTCTGCTGTTTCCTCATCAGGTGACACACTCCCCACTATTTGTGTCTCCTCAGAACTACATCCATGATTTTCACTGCAGGAATTCCCTTTTGACACCCTCTTGGTGCTGTCATAAGCAGGTAGCAAGCCTGTCCCTGCCACAAAGGCACAAATCCTTCCAAACTGATCCCAAGAACAGATGAGCTGGAAAACAGGTTGGATTAAGGGCACAATGTGCAAAGCAGATGAGTTTGGTTCATGCATGGACAGAACCATGGCAGCTTTCCAGTGGCGTGAAGAAGCCAGCTTTAGCATATGGAATTCCCAAGGATACCCAGATCCTGGTTACACCAGGGAAGCCCCTTCACCATCTTATCCCTTGAAAAGCTGAGGCAAACCAATGAGAATTTGGGATGAGAGAGCTGAATGGAAAGGATGGGGAAGGCTTTCATGTCTTCTTATG
This sequence comes from Apus apus, assembly GCF_020740795.1. Classification (NCBI taxonomy): domain Eukaryota; kingdom Metazoa; phylum Chordata; class Aves; order Apodiformes; family Apodidae; genus Apus; species Apus apus. Next base: position 3,355,548 of record NC_067304.1, read on the forward strand.
AGCAACATACATGAAAGGAACACCTTCTAAAAAGCCCTTTGCCCCAGAATAATCTATTTGGGATGCCAGGAGCACACCTTTGTCTTCTGGGTGGTTTCCAGTCCTGCTTTTCAAGGAAGACTTCTCTCCAGATTTAAGGAAAGTGGGATTGGAGCTATTTAACGAGGAGCTCTTATCCCAGACTTGACCCTGATTTTGCACAGTCAGAAAAGCAGCATCCCAAAGGCTTATCATTCCTTTAAGAGCAGAAATCTGGCGAGTTTCCTAGGGCAAGAGTCCAGTTTGGCTTGAATTTTTCATGAGTAATACTTAAAGCCTGGTCACCCTGCAGGTCCTTTGGAAACACAGGACTGTGTTGACACACTTCCTAATGGAGCAGGAGGTTCACAAATTAATTTGCAAGATTCTTTAATGAGGTTCCCCATCCCCCCCCCCCCCCTTTTTTTTTAGCTTGGTCTGATTTACCAGTTTTATATATATGAAAGTATTGAAGATAAGCACCAATACACAACTGCTGCTTTGCCCCTGTTCCAAAGTTCCCTGTGACTGATGGTGACATTCAGTGCTGTGGCAAAGCTCATCTGTTTCCCCATCCACCTGGAAATGATGGAGGAATGCTCTGCATGCTCTGAGACACAAACACCCAGCTCCCCTGCTTGCAGATCCCAGCCTGGCATTTCGGCAGCCTGAGGTTCCTGCTGGCTCTGCAAACACACTCCTGGGCCTGATCCTGTTGAGGGAATCCTGGGCAAGGGAAGTGCTGCTGGAGTAGGACAGATGGGGGCTGCTTTGGTGCATCACCACGGGCTCGTGGTGCCACAGGGTGCCAGGGGGGTTGCAGCATGTCAGAGCCTTTGGCTGTGGCCATGTCTGTTTGCCACCTATATTTGGTAAAAAAATGATCGGGAATTGTTTGTTTGTGGCTCCTTGGAAACCCCCCTTAAGAAATGGCTTCTTTTGTTTGGTTACTTGGGAAAAATATTTTCCCCTCCTTCTTTCAGTATTTTGAAACATTAAAAAAGGCAAAGCTTTAAAGAGCCCAAGAATATCCAGGAGGGATTGTCAACAGCAGCCTCTGTAGTTTTCCTTATGGCTCAGTGCTTGCCTTGGTCTTCATCTCTTCCAGACACTCTGCTCCACCTTCTTGTAAATTCTGACAATGAAAACACTATTTAAATGTCCTCAAAGTTTCTCTTTCCATTGAAAAAGGGGATTTATTCTCATTTTTTATTTTTTTTTAATCAGAATTAATGTGATTCTAATGTGTTCCTTTTGATCTTCAGGGGGTTTTTTACACTGATGATCCCTAATTTTGATTTTTTTTTTTAATTGTTTTAAAAAGCTTTAGTGAAGGGGAAAAAAAAAATCCATCCTACTTCTTTGGCACATCTTTAACCTTTAAGTACCTCTGGAAAAAAATATTTAAAATATATTATACATTTTTAAACAGGGTGCTTTTGACAGGTCAGTTTCAAACCTCTCTCTCTTTTCTTGTGCTGTGTTGGAATAAGACAATTTTGCAGCTTGGATTTTTTTGACAGTTAAATTGCAATGTAGGCAGAGGGTGGAATAGGGATCCTGTCTCTTTAACTCTCTAACTAGACAAAGACTTTTCCCCTTTGAGAGCTGAGCCCGGGATCAGAACTGTCAGATGATCTCGTAGCACTTGGGAGAGTTTGCAAAGTCATAATTATATCTTTTAACCTGTCTTGCTCTTTGCAAAAGAAAGGTCCTATTATATTGAAATGAGATTATTAGCCATCAAATACTTTCTTTCTTGGGATTCTTCTTCTTTAAAAAAAAAATTCAAATACCTTAACTACTTTGCAATTGAATTTTTATAAGATTTACTTTCCACTAAATAAATGGTCTGTAGCAGCTATTTTAAAAAATATTTTTAAAAGGGTGTTTTCAATATGCAGATGCAAAAAATTCAGACTAAGTGTCTGAAATGTCACCTGTATAATTAAAGGAAGGTAAAGTTTCAGAGCTCAGTTCAGTTTTTCCTCTAGCTTAGCTGGTGAGTTCTCTATTCCAAAACCCTGCTGCTGTTCCTGATTTCATTGCTAAAAATACTTTTTTCCGAAACCAAATAATTTTCAACCTTCCATTTTCTCTCTTTTGTTTTTTTTCTGTGTCTTTTCTTCTTCCCCAAACATGAAAAAAAAAAAGAAAGAAAATGAAACCCCAAATAACTGGAGAGGTTGTTGGGTTTGGTTTGTTGTTTTGGTTTTTTTTAACCCCACACAATTAAAATCACTGCACAGCAGTGTCAATATGTGCTTTAACAAAAGGTGAGGACTGCATCAAAGCAATCAGGGTCACAGCAAAAAGCTAAGGAAAAGATGGTATCAAATTCAAGTAAGAGCTTCTTTACACGAGCTCATCTGAGTCCTGGCTGGCAAAATAGTTCCACCTGGGTCTAATTTGAAACTTGAGATTAGTTCCAGGTTACACAAACAATAAATATTTAGCAAGTGTTTGCATATCTGGCTGAATAAGGATTGAAATGAACATAAAATAGCTGAAATCCACAAATAATCTGGGCCTGATCCAGAGGCCTCTGAAGCCAACAGAGGATTCTTCCACCTGCTACAACAGCTTTGGCTCAAGCACCCCTTTGTTGGAAGTGATTGGTCACTTTAATCGAATTATTAAAGTGCTGTCATTTATAGCTCTATAATTCAGATTGTGTCAGCTCTTCCATTATAAACTCTCTTTCTTTTCAAGGGTGGGTTATGTCTTGGCCATAAAAATTCATTCTGAGATTAAATTCAGCATGTTGTGATCTAACAAAGGACTTGCTCATTGTGCAGACAGGGCTCCTGACCTAACTCACAGGATGTCACAACTGCTTTACAATTTTTAAGGGATTAGATACATTTAAATTTTCAAAGATGCTCTGTTGGGTACACAGGATGCAATCCTGCAGCACTCTCAGTCATGGGAGTCACTTCATCACTGTGAGCAGCTTAAGATAATGGGGACTTTTGCCATGAGTAAAGTTATTCATGTGTGTCTATGTTTGCTAACACCACAGTGGGGTATTGGTTTGGTGCATAACTTCCGGGAGATCCTCAGCTGCAGGCTGCCATCATGCACATATATTTTCTGTTGAATACACATATGTACATATATTTCTTCTTTAAAATAATGAAGGCCTTTACTTAACGCATATTGCCTTCCCCTTCTCAAAAAGATGGCTCAGTCATAATGAAAACCGGGAGACTGAGAGATCAGAAGAACCTCCTTGATTTTAAATGAGGCCCTGATTCTGAATGAGACTCACCTGAGGGAACTTTGTTCACGAAGAACCTCAGGACACGAAAGTTAGGAAACTCATTGAGCTGCACTTTATATAAACCTAAGCACCTGCTGAATGTTAAGCACATTTTCTCCATCTCTAGAACTCCCTCATGCTTTGTTTGCTTGGGTATTGAAACACCTTCCTGTCTTACCTGGTTTTAATACTCACAACCCCATTACAAACTAATTTATTTATTTTGCCCTGATTTACAGGACAGACCTGGTGCCTTCAAAGGAAATTGCCTGACACTGAATCAGCAGGCATTCTGTCTGTCCAGCTTTCAGTTCCTGTTTTCCATGCAAAAACTGCAAGAACATCTACCAAGGTAGGAGCATGGTTTTACTTCTGATTTTTCTTCTGCATTTGCACCTTGTATTTCTTTTCCAACCAGATGACACAAGAGGAAAGTGTGGCAGATATTCATGTAGTACCTCAATAAGCTTCCTTTAATTGTTCATGTGTGCTGGAGAGCCAGGCAGGTAAAACTAGAGAGCAAATTCAACCTGTGTAAATTGGCAGTCTCCCCTTAACTCACTGGAGCAGGTCCAGTTTACACCACTGAGGATCTGACTTGGAATTTCAAGGCTTTTTAGTCACCATCATAAATATATCTTCTTTTTCTTGGCAATGAAATAATGTATAGAGTAGGGCCAGAAAATTAGAAGAAGTTGTTGGCAGATGTGTCTATTAGTTTGAGCTGGAGATTTTTGGCTTTTTTGAGATTTGAGCTCAGACACAGGGTAGCATGGAGGCTTCTTAATGTCCACAGTAGCTTTACCTTTGGCTGTGCAGTCGGCTGAGCTGTCCCTAGAGGGAGGTACTTTGTTTCCCTGGATTGACTGTAGAGAGGCATGGGAGAGGTTTAAACGAGAGACCCTGGAAATCTATAATAAGAGGAATTCAAAAGCTACTCCCTGTCTCACTGACAAGTGACCCTGGAGTGTCCATTAGAAGTCCACTGAAGTCAAGTACCTTTGTTCCAGCTTTTGACAGAGATGATGTGTGGCTCATGAAATGTAAGCAGTAGATGATGTCTCACTTTGCTTCTTTGAAACATGGAAAATAGCACCTTTCTCAGCTGCGGATTCCTATGGAAAGTGTTCTCAGCCTTCTGGGAGTAAAATTCCTCTGCAGGGCAGGAGGTGTTATGCCTTTGGAAGCCCTGCAAAGTCAGGCCTGTCATTGCAGTGGAAGGAGATTGGGGTTGGCGCCTCTGTGGGTGTGAGTGTAAACATCCACCTGGGTGTGCCAACTAGAACGTGCCCTGGCTTTGTTATTCCTCAGGCCCGGCTCCACTTAAACTTTCTCCTGAGTGATTATCGACGTGCTTGTAGTTCCGGGGGACGTGGAAATTGGCTTGTTTACTCTAGTTTGGCAACAGTGAGTTGCCAGCCCTTTGAGGCACTGGAGTACTTCCTTGAAATCAAGAGTTGCTGTTCAGCAACTTTACAGGCCAGAGCTGGGAAGAAACTGAGCCCGTATTTTGTACAGGAAAATGAGTTCTCAATCAGTACAGCTCAACTCACCCATACCCCGTGCATCTCTTCCTGCTGATCCTCCCATTGCTGTCACTGGCCTGTGCTCAAACTCACCAATGCCAGCACAAATCAAGGTGAAAGGTTGCATAAAATCCCAACTGGAGCTCAAATTGCTTAGACTTTTTAATTTGGTCCTGGGACTCGTTCAGGAAAAACGTCAAAGGCTTCTGCTCTGTTACTTGTGCTGAGCTAAAAATAACTTTGGGCGCCCCACCTTAACTGAACACACTCCCTTGAAAACAGAGCAGTGTACAAATTCCCACGTGCTGGTTCTTTTAGGTTTCTGGCTGCCAGAAAACAAAGTCATCAGAAGCTTGAAAACCATTGCTCTTTGTGGTGTCACTGTTCCTGGTAGAACTCAATGGGTCTGTTGGAACACAGCAAATGGCAGCTCCAACACACAGAGGAAGGACATGATGGTTGGACTTGGAGATCTTAGAGGGCTTTTCCAACCATGACAGTTTGGTGATTCTGTGAAAAATCTGGACTAGGAGCCTGGGCAGCACCTTCAGAGCTTATCTGCCTGCTCTCCAGGCAGTCTGCCACAGGGGATGGCTGCTCAAGCTGGTCATGGATCAGTGTTCCTGGCTGAATGTACATTATTGGAGTGGATGATTGTTCGTGGGCTCTCCGACTACCCAAGCAAATTTGCCTGTGCACCTGTAAACACCTTGGTCTTGATTCCTGGTGGTAAAATTGGTGGTAAAATGAGCTGAAACGGCACTTGCGGAGACCAGTGCAGACAGGATTTCTGTTGGTCAATATTGACTTCCCAGGCTTTGCCAAGTAAACCATTTTTCCTAAAGCAGCTCCACTTCTCCTTTCTGGCAAGACAGTCCTATTACCCTCAGATACTCAGCACTTTACAAGTTGGATCAATGGGCAATTGTTCCAGAAACACATTGAACTTCCCCAGTCTGGGTATCTTTTTTTTTTTTGTTGAGTTTGGTTTTGTTGTTGGTTTTCTTTTCTTTGTTTCAGCCTTTAACAAAAGCCCCCAGGGATTTGAGCAAAAATAGAAAGAATAAGAAAACAAATTCTATCATAACTTTTGTAAAGGGCAGAGACCTAATTTCCCAGCCTGCTCTACTCCTTCACAGCCTCAGAAAGGTTTTACGAGCTGAAGCAACCAGTCTCTCAGGAGGCTCAGGAGGTGCTTGAGAGGAAAAGGGAGACCATGAAACCAGGGCCATGTTTCCATCTGGTGTAGAACAGCAGTGTTTCAGCTGGAGGAAGCTAAGTGCTTTGCCCCAGCCATGGACTGGGCTGGCTGACCCTGGTCTGTGGCAGAGCTCTTAGATCAATGTCAGGGACCTGACACCTGGCTCCTCTCCATGGTGACCATTCCTGGGGACTGAATACATCTTGATTCCATATTTTGATTTTACAGGCCCTGCACAATAATCACCTCTTAATTCACCCTCCTGCCTGTCTTCTCTCTCTGCTGAGGAACAGCAGACGAGAGATTTCATGTGCCATAAATATTTAGATTGTGCCTGTGTGTTTATAACACTTGCTGAGAGTGTAACTGGAGCAGCTCACATGCAGCAGCAACACCTGATGCTGGGGAAAGTTTTCCATCACCTCATATGGACCAAATAGCCCTGCACCACAAGCTGACCATGCACCAGGGACCAGTGGCCGTGTTGTCCCTGCCCCTTTCTCCCCCTGCCACACCAATGAATAATAACGACAATAACAATATGGACATGCTTTCATGTCCCTCAGGAGCTGCTGCTTTAAAGGTCCTTGGAAAAAAGCTGTGGCTGGGATTGAACGGAAACTTTTTGCAGTGTTACCGTGGGTATATGGTATGGGGGAAGCATGTCCCCTGTGTGACCCATGTGCTAGGAAATCCACAGTGCCTGTGTCTCTGCCTCCCCCGTGTAGCCTGACTGTCTTAGTTAAGCTTGAAACAGTTGCCCTTAAGAAGGTGGAATAACTGATGCAGGAGCTTTTTAGGAATAGGGTGGACCATAAGAAGGACAGTAAAGCTGGTCCTTGCTTCAGAGCATGAGTAGTCCAGCTGAGGCCGTAGGCTACTTTCCATAGCTGCCTGGCCCAGGCCAAGCTGGGCTGTGCTGGTTGCCCTGGTGGTGTGAGGAGGGGACAGACTGGGGAACCAGGCTCCCCAGCTCTTCTTGCTGGAGCAGCAGGTCTGCGCGTGGCCGGGTCTGCTCGGCCTGGCTGGCTCACGCAGCTGCCAGCCCTGCTCTTTCCAGAGCAACAGGTCTCTGAAGTGTTATGGAAATTTTTTGTGCTTTAATAAATGTGTTTTTACTAATGTTTCTTTAGGGGAAAATATTTTTCTTTTGTTTCTCTATGTAGCCTCTTTAGGACTTTCTAGGGGACTGAAGCCAAGAGTTCTAGCTTTGGCTCTTTTTTTCCCCTGTCCTGTGTTGGGTTTTTTTCTCTTTTATTTTGGAGAGGAAATAAATATCTGGTTTTAGTCCCTTCCCTCACTGCTATTCCACTTACCTGCTGGGTTCTCTGTTCTGTGGCTTCAGAATCAGGAGTAATGACTCACACAAACTTAGGGAGGGTTTTTCCTCCCTGTGCAGGTGATTTGATGCTTGTCTACTATGGACTTTGTTTAGACCTTTTTCCTGGAGCCTTTAACACTTGTCATGGTCAGAGGTAAGACATAACAAAAATGGATTGTAAGTGAAATCGAGTTTGGTAATTGTGGGGTTCTTTAAAGACTGGTCTGGTGGTGGTCTGGTTAGAGCAGTTCTTGAATTTGATGCAGTGAGAACTAGAAGGAAAAGAGAGAGAGAGAGAGAGAGAGAACCCTTCCTCATCTTGTTTTAGAATTGGTAGATGGAGAGGAAACATAAACTCAATTTTATGTGGATTATAAGGCACCTATAAAGAGAGTCATATGAACTGAGACACTTGGCTCTGTTACCCTAATGATACCTATGGAACAATATGTGAAACCTATTACACTATTCTGGATATATGTGTGTATATATATATTTATATATATGTACAGAGAATGAGAGCGAGCGAGACGAAATATGGGGCCTTTATTTTTATTGGCTTCTGCAAAGAATAAATTACACAGCAAGGGCAAGGTTAAATTATTGTAAATGTCTGTATGAAAGGCATCACTTAATTATTAACAGTCCGCTACAAATAAAAGGTACATATGCTAAAATGGCCTGACCTGCTGGGTTGTGGGTTTTTGTTTAAAATTGTTGGTGAGGCCCACAGCTGACTTGTTCTCCGTCAGACAGGCTGGAAAAAGAGGCAGGGTAAAATTTCATTGTGGAGCGGCTTATATCCCTCTCTACCAGATGTCAAGTGAATGCCTATAAAATGGGGGAAGGTGGGGGCTTTCTGAAAGCAGGGACAAACCACTGTGAGGAATAGAGGACATGTAAAAACACCTGGATGGATGGGGAAAGAGGGAAACTCGAAGAACTGCCTGGTGTTGCTCACTCTAAAGTGTATCATCCAGTCTTCCTCTATCATGACTTGCCCACAAAGGCTGAGAGTTTCTACAGTTGAGCTCTTCACCCTAACACAGTTAGGAGAAGGTTGAAGCACCTGTAAGAGCTGGTAGCCCCATGTCCTGTGGACCTGGACTGGGAGCTGCACAAGGTGAGCAATAAATCCAGGTGTTCCATACTTCTGTTTGTGGAAAGAGAAGACAATATATTAGTCCAAGCTGTCTCAACTCTTTGTTTTATTGCTGGAGGCTCAGAAGCTGGCCACCAGTGGTGGATGTTGATTTAGTTAAGGTAACCTAACAAGAAACCTGAGGCTGATGCTGCCGTGTCACTGCCACCTGCTATAGCTGGTCTGAGCATCATGACCTTGGAGAAGGATATTGGGCTCACTGGCTCCAGCTCCCTGACTCAGGCAGTTCTTGTGTTAAGACGAGCAGGAAGGTGAGGCTTTCGGGAACCTTGTGCAATATTTGTATGCTTTAAACAATCTTTAGATATATAAGTGGGTTACTTTACTCTGAGCTTTTGTTTCAACTATATCTCTGTGATCAAGTAGCACTAAAGGGCAGAGCCACCTTCCTTCCCATCCACAGCCAAGGTTGACTCCTGTCCAAGAGATTCCTGTCAAAGCAGCTTGAGTGTATGAACAGGGCACCTTCCTATTTGCATGAACTTAACTTTGCAGAATTTCAACCCTGGCCCTTGGAGGCCCTTGGGTTACACCTGGGAATTCTGCAAAGAGAAAACCATCCCAGGATGGAATTTCCAGAGGGAAACTTGGAAGATACAACAGATGGGGGGGAAGGCTGAATGTCCACCAGTCTGTATGAATGAAAAAAACTCAGTGGAAAGCTCTCCCTTTCACTCCCTTACAAAATTAAAACTGCTCTTGGCAAGGCAGGAGATGTCTCTGTGATTTCATGTTCAGCTGCAAGGCCAGACAGGATCCCTTGGAGCAGCTGGGCTGACCTGCATATGCCTGGCCAGGGATACCACCCACTGCTCCTGTACGCTCCAAGCAGTCCCTGGTGGAGCTTGGACATTGTCCCTTAGGGAGAGACAGCCAGTCTTGCTTTAAGGATCCCAAACTGAGAATTTGCTGCCTGTCCCCCATCTTGGTAAGCTCTTCCAAAGGCTAGATGTGCCAACAACACAATTTGCTCATATGGAAAAACAAAATGAATAAGAAAATATCCAGTGTGAGCTTGATTTTAATGCAGTTTGGCATTTGGAGAAGGGACAAAATGAAGGAGCCCAAATAATCACTATCCAGTTGTCCTTATACCCATCTGTAAAGCACTGCACAGCTTTCCTACCCTTGTGTTTGGCACTTAGATGTAGTAAAGCCACATCATGTTACTGTACTGTGATTTTTCAGTGGCCTTTTCATTTGCTGTTTCCTGTGTCAGTGAGACACATTTGCAAAATGTCCATCTCTTCTTCCATATTACTAAAATTCCCATCAGTGGCTGCATATCTGCTTCCCCTTCATCCATGTAACTTTGGCTGCTCTCTGCAGGAACATGCATGAAGGCTGCTCAGCATGGGCTGGAGGGCCTTGCTCTTGTTCCAAGGCTCAAGTCTGTGTAGAAGGTGTTGAAGAAATTGCTCCAGAAAAAATGAATTTTGATGCACTTTCTCATCGCATCAGAATTTTCTTCTGCATGAGGTTTTGAAAATGTAAGCCTGGAGTGGCTGGGGAAGTTTCAAGTCTAGGTGAAGACTAGTTGGATGACAGGTAAATTCTGTGTTCTACACAACTTGTTAGGTCCTATCTCTGTATTTTACCTTTGTGAGAGTCTGATCTTTTCCTATAAAGCCCTTGATGACAAGGGAGCAAAAAAATACTTAACCCGCTGCTTATTTTTGTTTTGGTCACATATGAAAGAAGAGCAGAGCACTTCCAGTCTACTTGCAGACAGGAATAGAATTCCTCACTGAGCAAACCTGACTCCACAGGAGGTATGTCTTAGAACAAGGGAAAAGCATGTCGTGACCATGCAAGCCAACAGTAGCACAGCCTGCTACAGACCCCATGGGCTGCTGAGAATCTCTATCATTCACATCTTATGAACTGGTTTGGCGCATCTCCAAAGGACATTGGCAGCTGTTCAAGGCCTTGCAAGGTGCTGAACATGCTGAAGTTCCTATTGTCTCCAACATGTGCCTGTGTGTGGGGATGGATTACCCGAGCTTGCCTGTGTGAGGGGGATTGGGATCTGGCTGGGTGAGTCTGTATCAGCGGTTAGGGAGAACTGCAGGTGAAGATTTTGTGAGGTGGCTTTTCACCTTGCGTGCAAGTTGCAGCTGTATCCCCTCTGCAGTAGCTTCTTGTTGTGGATTATGGTTGTCTCGTGTCGCTGCAGCATTGGATGGCTGTGAGTAAGGCTACAGCACAAGTGTCAGGATTGTTGATTGGATCCGTTCATATGAGGACAAGGGTGGAGGTGCATGGTTGAAAGCCCCTTGTGCTGGTGTGACAATAGAGGTCTGACAGCCAGTGAGTGGGAAGGGGGGTGACATTTGCTGGTTGGGGTTGTAGCTGCAAGGGGTAAGTGGCTGTTGGGTTGTGTGAGTGCTGTCATTGGGGGTGTGATCTATTTTTGTTGTTGCAATTGTAAAATAGGTGGGAAGGGCTAATTGCTGATCAGGAGCAGAAGAATTGAGGGAGCTGCAGGAAACAGTCACCATGAGCTAGGGGAAGGCTGTGAAGGAGCCCTGAGAGAGGGGTAAGAGTGGGGCAGCAAGAGGGGCACAGCATGTGGGGAGAGCCAGTCCAGGAGTGTGCTCTTAGCATGGGTATTCACACACACCATTCCCTCAGCTGGTCCTGAAAGGAGCTGTGACTGGGGATGAAATGTCATGGTAGCAGCCAGTGGCTATAAAACCCGGGGTCTAAACTAAAGGGAAAAAGTGACAAGGGGAAAAGCAAGGTCGGCCCCACCTTGCAGGGTCTGCTCTGGAATGTGTTTGCACTCCAGGGTGTGCAGTGCCTGAGAGCGCGTTAGCAGCAGTGTTGAGTTAGTAATATGAACCCTATACAAATACCTCCGGGGCAGACAGGTCCATTTCAGGCTGTGTTTATTTAATAAAGAGCCAGTGAAGTAACTGCAATTTCATTGTCAATTTACTAATGCGTTACAGTTATGTTTCTTAACCTCATTGTTTGGGCTCAGGAGCTTGCAGTGCCTGGCCAAACTTTCCTTTTTTTCTCCCCTTGTTCCCCCCCTCAAGTGTAAAACACATTTTATTATGACTAGAATGTCTTCTATTTATCAAAAACTGGGATTAAAACCCTCAACTCCCCCTTTCCATGCACGTATCCAGCTTGGCAACAAGTTGGTTTATTAACCTCCTAAAAGCCTTGCTCGCTTGCCTTTTTTTCTATTTTTTTTTTTTTTTGTAAGAGAAGAAAAAGCACTCACATTTGTGCACACACTGACACACATTCACACACACACACATTTTAAAAGTTCATCTGGGAAGAGTACAATGGAAACTGGCTGGAAAGAGATGGAGCTGTGCCTCTTTGTGGTCGGGGAAGTCTGACTATGGCCTCCTACTCTTTTGGATGGAAATCCGGGTTTGAAACTCACTTGCACTTTCTCAATAATAATAATAATAAAAATTAAAACAAAACACACCACCAACCAACAAAACCAACAACAGCCTCTCCCCAACACTGAATTAAAAAGGGAAATGAGCTTTTGGATGAAGATGGAAAGAGGCTGTCAGAGGGGTTGCTGAGGAGTGGTTTCAGGCTTGAGACTCAGCAGGTCCTTCCTGCAGTGAAGAGATGGGAGAGGGGGTGGAGAGCAGGAGGTCACTTTCAGCTGAGGTTTGGTAGATTCCTTGGTCCCACACAGGCTTATTTTCCCAGGGAGTCCCTGGAGGAGAAGACTTTCCATTCTTCTCCATGAATTCTAGAGGGACACGTGCACTTTTGGATGGTTCTTCAGCCGCAGTCAACATGTCCTGGCCCTAGTTCAGAATTTGTCCATCTCTCTGACACTTCTGGGCAGTTCTTTCTTCTCAGCAGGCTCTCACAGTGAAGTTGGGAAGAGTAGAGGTGGGATGTGGAATCAGAGGTGGCAGGTGACCATGAGTAGGCAAAGATCAGCCTGTCTGATTATTTATCCACTCTTTATACAGCCTCAAAGCAGCAACTCCAATGTGAAGTTTTCACATCCTGCGCAGAGTGCTGCAAGCTTTGCTCACTTTGCACAGTGTCAGGAGCATTTTGGTCACAGTGTATCTGTGCATTAACTTCCCAGCTGCTGGTTTGAAGAGGAGGTTTGTCTTTCCTGCTCCTGCAGGCAAGCCAAGGTTTTAGCGTGGGGCTTTCCCCACATCTCACTTTGAACATATCCGAAGGCCAAATCCACGGCAGGCAGCTGTGGCACCCTGCCCTGCCCTAACCTCTGCCGTGACCTAGAAGAACCACACTGTCTGCTCCCTGAAAGGATTTGATTCAGCCCTTCATGCCAGATCAGCAGTCAGCCCCCTCCACAACACAAGCGACCGGTCGTGACAAATTACATGGGTTGGCTTCAGAAAGGAGCTGAGAACTGACCCCGCTCACCTCACCCCGAGGCTTTGAAGCAGCACTTGAACTGCACCTCTGGCTGGAGGGAGGTTCTTTGTCTGCTGAGCAGGCCACATCCTCCAGCCCCACCAGCAGATTCAGAGCAGAGAGATCACTGGCCTTGTTCTGTAATTAGAAGGAAGATTTCTGCTAATCTCCTTCTAAATGAGGGTCTAATTCCTCCAGCAGAAACTTGTCAGCTGCTTGTTAACAGCCTCTCGGACCCACGCTCATGGGGCCCTCATTATTTTTAGGAGCATTTTCAGTTGTGCCTTTCTGGTTTCAAACAGAAGCATCAACTTTGCTCAAAGGTAAACTCGTGTCCATTCACACAGGCCATGCTAATAACACACTGCTTAAATCAGATGCTTTGAGGAAAAAAATACAGCAGCAGTGGTAGTGGGGAAGGGGGGACATTTAATCTTGAATTTGCTTTTTTTTTTTTTTAATGTGGAAACTTTTAGACACAATCCCAGCCCTGTGTTTAAGTCATTAAAACATCTTTAAGCATTTTCTGGTTTTGGTTTTCTTAGCAGCAGTCCTTTTCCTGGAATGTATTTTATTTTTCTTTAAAGTTGATGAAAAAAAAATAAATAAGAAGAAGAAAAAAAAAAACGCCCCTTGCATTTCCAGGCAATTTTTTAAGGGGAGTGAGGAGAGGGAGGGCTAGAGGAGGCGGAGGAGGTTGTGAGATGAGGAAAGTGAGAGAACAGGGCCCTTTCTGTGTTTTATTTCTAATCCGCGGGAATCCATTTTAGCCTTTTATGGCTGTTGCACTTGCTGACAGGATTTACATTCTCCGTATGTTATCTGAAACATCACAATCTGTGGCTGTGGGATTGTTTCATGCCTGGGTTAAAAACACGCCAGTGCTTCTGGGAGGCTACAGGGAGGCAGAGAGGGAGCAAGGCAAGAGCAAGGAGGAAAAGAGAAAGCTTTTTAATAAAGGAAAAAAGAAGAGGAAAGAAAGAGCTAAGCACTTTGCAGGAGCTGCTGTTGGCAGAGTTCATGCCCCAGACAAACTGATGTTTAAGTGAACCAGGGAGAGTATTATGATCCCTTTGATTCCAGCAGTGTTGGAGCACAGTTCTGGTCTAGAAAAGCAGCTATGGAAAAAACCCACCCTGTGCTGACTCTGAATCCCTGTCCGTGCTGGGTGTCTTTGGAGCCACATCATTTGCTTGTCTTGATGCACAAGGGAGGGTTGTGCCCATCACAGCTCAGTAGCAGTGACCTGCCCTCCATACCAGCCATACTGGCCCCATCCAGGTACGTCTGCTGGGAGGGAGAGGCTCTAGGTTGTGCCATAATGGTGGTGGTGATGCATGGGTGACTGTACATGTACATCTTCTTCAAGAGCTCCTTGAAAAACATCTTGGTTTTCAAGTGCTCTTTTGGAAGGTACCAAAGATGCTGACGTTAAAATTCTGACTTTTCCAGGTGTTTGTTGAGAAAAGAGTAAACAGTGAGAACATGTGATTGTTTTCCAACAGCAACAAAGGTGGTTGTGCCAGTTCAGGGTATTCATCAAAAGACCTTGCCTTTTCAGAGCACCCAGCTTCTGTCATCTCCAACACATGTCCCTTAATCTGCCTTAGCCTGGATACCCCCCAAAAAAAAAATCACTGATAACTTTTTAGTGTCTTGACTATTCTTTGGCTGTGCTGGTCATGCAGTTCACCCTGATATTCCCCACTAAGTTAGTAGATGTGTCTCTGAATACACAAGAAGGTGCCATTCTACATAGTTGGTTTTCTGATCATGACCAAACTCTAAGCTCTTAAGGTAGGGACTTCAGTTTTTTAATAACTCGCAGGAGAACCCAGGGAAAATGTAAGTTTTATGGAGTCTAGAGAATATTTTTAAAGGATTTACATGTCTGGAAAAAGTGTCTTAGGAGGTTTAACTGCTTTTCAGTGAAAAAAAAAATAAATTAACAAATATTCTTATTTCTTTGTTAGTCCCTTCCAGAGCAGAACAGCAGCCACGTGTTCTGGGAAGGTTTGGGATCTGGAGGCTGTGGGTCCAATCCCAAATCAGTGCAAGGCAGCACAGCCCCATGTAGGGTGGGCTGGAGCTTGGTCCCATGTGTTTTATAGGGCGAAAGCACCCTAATCCCTCGAGCTTTGAGAGAATATTATTTTTGGGGTGGCTTTAAACTCCCTGGGCTGTACAATGCTCCGTGTTTGAGAATCAGCAACATTATCTCAGATCCTAATCTAAACAAAGGGGGATTCAGGCTTGCTACTCTCTTGTGTGTAACCCCCTCTCTGCTCTGTGCCATTTTATCCGTTTAGTCAGGATGAAGTCCTGCTCTCCAGGAGACACTGGAGATCAATCATAGTTGGGCATCATCTGGTGCTTTCTGCCAAAGTGGGAGGTGATTCCAGGTTGGTCTGTGGTGTCTGAGCTCTGAAAAGGCAGCTGTTTCCCCTGCAGATAGTTGTGCAGCACACTCCACACACTCCGTTGAGCATGTTTGGTGCATGTCCCATCCAAGAAGCAGCACGTGCCTCTTTGCCTGTGTCTGCAGGGCCATGTGCTCCTTCTGCCCCATGCAGGGAACATGCTCAGGCCATGGCAGGTGGGTGCTCAGCCCACGTTTGTCTGTGTGTTCATTGCCAGAGTCACATACACAGATCCCTTCCTGATAGCAAGTTTGATCTGGAACTTGGCAACTACATCCCAAGTAGCCAGCAGCCCCTGCCATTGCAAATCCTGCCTTCCCCAGGCAGCCAACGTGGAGGGGTTAGCAGGGTGGTTATCACACCCCTCAGCAAAGCCCCTGTCTCCCACCTCATCCCTCCCAGCAGTAAATCAGCCCGACCCTCCGCACCCACCGCAGGCCATGGCAGAGCCTGTGCCCCTCATCGCCCTCCAGTCTCCCCATCACCCTCTGGTCTCCCCTTGGCTGCAGGGAGTCGAGTTACTCTCCCCATCCCCATGAGTGAAAGAACCCACCTGTGTCTGTGGGGCCTGTTTTGGATTCCTGGGAAACTTTAACCTCTATTAATACCACTAAATTATTTCTTCATATGGCAAAGTACTTATGTAAACCGATCTCCTCCCGCCTTCCCCTCCTGACTCGGAGGAGGCAGGCACTCTGGCTCAGATGGATCTACCTGCTCTCAGGGGGCTTTCAAACTCTCCACATTCCACTGCAGCACTGCTTTTTGTTGCAGAAGGACGTGCATGTGCTGGAAGTGCGCACGTGATGGGAAAAGGGGGAGAGCAAGAAGAAGGAAAGGAGGAGTGAGATCACCAAAATAATTGGCTTGGAGGCCTCTGGAGCAGCAGCAGGTTGTGGTGCACATTTATCTGTCTCTCCGTCAGGTTTTACTGAGCTGATGTCTGACTCAGACCTCCCCAGAGCTGGAGTAAATTAGGAGTAGGCTGGATGGGGTCAAGTGGGCTTAGTTGTCATTTACACCGACACCTCTTTTTATATCACACCCGCTTCCAACACTGCCAGACTGGTGTGGAGGGACCTTCATGTAAATGAGAACCAGGCCCACGAGGTTATTTTTACCAATGGCAGCACCAGATATTCCCAGCCACAAAAATTGTGAAATCATGGGACTATCCTGAAATTCCTCATTTTGATCCTTTGATCATTCTTTTTTATTTGTTTTTTTTGGGAGCTTACAGCTTCTATCCTTGGCTGCAAAGGCTAAAAATGGACTTTTAAAATATGAACAAACTAGTGAAAGGTAAAATGTGTCAGGAAATCACGGGACTCCAGCAGATGGGGCTCAAAGAAAAGAATGCCAAAATACCTGTGAACTGACAGTGCTGCTTGGTGTCCTTCAGGGCAGAATCAAACCTGACCCAGGTGAATGATCATGCACTGGAACCAGCTACCCCAGGAACTAGGGACTTGTGTGACTCCTGGTGTCTTTGGATCAAGAGTGCCTGTCTGGAAGGGGTATTTTAGTCAACACAGGGTATTTGGTTAAGTCTGGACAAACAGAGACACAGGAATTACTGAGTAAAATGTCTTGGCCTATCTTCTACAGGAGGTCACCTAGATGATCCATTTGTCCCTCTGGCCTTTAAATCTGCTAATCTATTTTCCCTTCCAGGAAGTATAACTATATTCTCAGAACAACAGCCTCGTAGGAAAAAAAGAAGAAAGCAAGCAAGCATGCCTTTGAAAAACAACAGCAAAGAAAAAACCCCTTCAACTATAAAATAAACTAAGGTACAAGGTGCAATTAACAATGCACAAACAGCAGAGCCTGGAATGTAAATTGTATTTAAATAGGGCTGTGAAGAATGTTTTAGTCCCCTAAATGGCTTCTCTCTCCTGCTGCCTTGAACCTCCAATCAAGCCTTGCCTGGGAGTAATTTGGTGCTGGAAATTGTTGCCACACGAACAGCTGAAGGCTGGCAGGGTCACCGGCCCCCCGTGTCACACCCTGTCATTTTAGATTAAGATATGCAAAGGCGACACGGCTGCGAACTTTCCCTTTGCTGCCGCCGCTTCGTCCGTCCCCTCGGCTGTAATGAGAGGAAGGCGTAATTGGAGTCAACTGCTTGATTATGATAATTGCTACTGTCTGGGGGAAGAAACAGTTGACTTCAGGAGCTTGATCCATGCTGCACCTTTCGGGTGATTGCTGTCTGTATGCCAGCAGATGGGCCTGGCAGAAAGCATCCTTTTTGGCCCCACTTTGGCCTCTTGACCTCTGCTTGACCACTTGTTGACTCCATGATTTCAGGCAGGGTCATGGGGTTTTCTAGTTGTTCTCTGCTTCCCACCAGAGGATTGGTCCTGAAGGATTTATCCCCTAAGAGGGAAAAGGCCTTTTTAAAATTTATCCCCAGCTCTTCACAGCAACACAAGTGGGAGATGAGGTGCCATATATTTCCCACTGGGATATTTATCGCTTTCATTGTATGTCTTGGTAACAATCTGTGGGAAATACCTCCAGGAAGCTTGGCTGGTCAATCTGTCATACCCTGCCTATTTTCATTTGCTGAGAGAGCAAAGATGGTCCTGGAGGTCAGGGCACTGGGATGGGAACAAGGAGACAGGCACTCAAATTTCAGAGCTTCCAGCAAATCTTAATGTGATCTTGTCTGAGTTAATTCATCTGTCTCTTTGCATTGGTGGCCCTTGGAGAAGCTGAGATGGCCCCTTCTCTGCATCACCTTGTTTATTAATGCTTTTAAATGGTCTTGAGATCCTGAGATCTCAAAGGGAGGATCTCACAGTTAGGGTGTGAACCAGAGGGAAACACCGTTGTACTCCCAGATCCACCACAGGCTTGGGCAAGTCTCTTAGGCTGGGAGCCTTGGAGCAATTTGCAGTTTCAATGGGAGTTAAACTTTTAAATATCCCTGGGAAGCTTGGCTATAAGCTCCATGTGCAGCAACTTCCCCTCTGTGCAAGGGAGCTGTAACCCTGCCCAGCAGTGGTGTGAGCACAGAGGCATGTAAAACCCCTGCAATGGGGATCACATATATAATTCAGGTGGCAAGAGGTCTATTGTTAATTCATAGCTATTATTTATTAATATCAAGTCTTATTGCTGTGAAGCAATAAGCACAGCCAGAGCAACAATAGGAAATAACCAACAAAGTAATTGGGTAATTGTTTCCTTGGTATCTTAAAAGTTTAAGAAGCTTTTTTTAAAAAAAGTTCATGTTCCAAAGTATGGAGGAGAAGGCCCTGCTTGTGTAAAGGGGGAGATTTAAAAATAATCAAGAATGGAAAAGAGCAGAACTGCAGGTGATGCTGTGGGTTTTCAGTTCTCCTATCCATGGAATCCTGCCCTGTTAACAGCCAGCTCTGAGGGGCCAGGGCTCCAGGAGCTGGGGCTCACCTGATCCCATGCCAGCACTATAAAGGGAAATTTCTGCAGCTTTCTCTTTTTCTGTGAGCTGGTGGGCAGAGGGAGGCGTGGGCAGTTGCCTCTCTCTTGTTCTGGCAAGTTTAGAACATCAGCTTGTTTGGATGAGTATGATTTTTTTATTATTTTTTTTTAATGAATGAGGTGTCTCTGCAGAGTCCAGAGCTCAGGGCTAGCAAGCAGCTCACTCTGGGAGTGCATCAGGCTGTTTATGCTGAGTGGGGTTCACAGCCTGCTTATCCCAGGGTCAGGCAGAGGAGAATCCTTTTGCAGTTTTATAAGAGAGGAGGAAGTTTAATCTGGTTTCCAGGGTAGATTAAGAATCTCTGTAGGCTGTAGCTATGCAACAGTGTTAGCCTGGGAGAGCAGAGATCTCTGAGCAAAGCAGTGACGTTGAAATGGCTACCTGGATTTCCTGGACAAAATACTGTGCTAAAATGTCATGAAGCAGTCGAGTGCTCTGACTATCCCTGTGCCTGTGTTTGCAAGGCAGCCAGCTCTGCTTAGAGTGTAAATCAGGGAGAGACTAATGCAAGCCCCTGGCCTCCCACATGCCTCAGGCCAGAGACTAAAATCCAAATGGTTCTTCCATTGGACTGTGCTGGAGGGCTGAGTTAGAGCATTGGCCCTGAGAAAGATGCCCCTGGGGTCTGTAGTTTAGGCTGCCTTTCTGCAGAGCAATTACTTCCACAAAAAAAAAATAAAAAAAATAAAAAAAATGAAGGGACTTTGCACTCAGGTGTGTTAACTTAAACCCACAGAAGAGCATTTGCTGTGAGCTCCAGCTTATCTTCTCTGCAGAGGTGGTGGAGGCAGCAACTCTTTCTGGCCTGAATGAACACTGGTGATTGCTTCTCGTGCGTCTGAAGACATAAGTGCACCCTAAAAATGTCTTGCCAGGTCTAACATATGAGATCAAACTTGAGTTAGAGCTAGCACCCTTTCCCCCAGAAAAGATTCATGTGGTTTTGCTCACTCACTACTATGACCTTTTTTTGGCATTGCTTTGAAATAGTGAACGGTCAGTTCAAATCTGGGCTCTGTCCATGGTGTAATCTCCAGGAGTGGCCAGTCCCAGCTGCTTCAGAGGACGCTGCTCATGCACTTGTAGCACTTAGTACAATTATGCTGGACCCTGTGACTGAGGTCTGTGACACTATTGATTCTATTAATTTACAGGATAACCAATCCTTTGGGAGAGTTTCTTCTTAATCTCCATTTGTTAGAGATTGTTTTATCCTTTGCAGCAAGAAATTTTGTATCTCTTTCCATTGTAAGCTTGCTTAAACTTTATCTCTGTGATTCTGGGTATCACTTATTTCAGTTTCTGTGGTTTGGGTATTGGTTTTTTTCTTTGTTTTTTTTCCAACTCCAGTGAACTCCAGCCTCAGGAATATCATGGGGAATATGTAGAATAAGGTGTGCAGGTGAACTCTGCTTCTATGTATAAGTCTAGATCCTTTTGACAGCTTTGTTTTATTTCACCAAAAATTGCCAAAATACACTTGGAAGCCTGTTCTCTCACTACATTTTCATTTTAAATAGGAAACGCCAAGGGCAGCTGACAAAAGCCTCTTCTCACAGACTTCCAATTTTATTTTACCAAATTCTGAGTCATCATTTGCTGCCAGCAATTACACCTCTTTTATCCAGGAGCTGGTGACATTGCTGCTGCTGCTTTGATGGAATTGCAGGTGTGGGGTTAGGAGCAGGACATGGAAATGAAGGCTCCAGGGCTGAGTGTTCTGCCAGATCACAGGTTGAGGCTGCAAAACCCCAGCTGAATTTCACAGGGAGCTGCTGAGAAGTTGTTCTCTGGAAGCTGATTTGTCACAAGAGCAGCTTTTGCAGAGCTTGCTTAGAGGTTCCCCAGCACCAGGGTGTCAGAGAGAGAAGCTCTTTGGTGAGAAGAGCATGATGTCATGTAGCCAAGCTGCTCTTGCTGTGCCTGTCAGGGTGTGGGGACTGCCAGCACCCTCTGAGCTGAGGGCTGACCCCTGGGACCCCTCGCGTGTGCCGGGACTGCCCGGTCCCCAGTGCTGCACATCATGCAAATAAAGCCATGACCTCCAGTGAGAGGCAGGTCAAAACTCTGGGCACTCAGGAGTGTGGTGGTGGTAGTGGAATGGATGCAGATATCAGTCATTTCTCATGGCTGTTACAGGGAATGGGAGGCTGGAAACTGTTACCTCGGGGTTAGTAAAAGATTTGCTTTTCTTGAACTTCCTTTACAAGTGCTAAAGCAAACCCTGGGCTTGGGGATGTTACTTTTCTTCCTTCTTTGATCACAAGTCAAATGTAAAGAAACATTTTCACAAACTTTTAGGACTTAGAGAACATTGCCTCACTTCTCTGGTGATACTGAAGGAGTAAAGAAAATCCCCTGCCTCTCCCACCACCTCTTTCCTCAGCCCAGCTCAGCTACCAGGGCTGAGAGGAGGAGAGGAGCAGCATCTTGTTTGGCAGCTGCAGCAGGTTGATTTGGGAAACATAGTCTGGTAGCTCTGTCCTCATCTGAGGGGTGATTTTGAGGCAAATGAGCTTTCAGCCCCTGTTTTCTTTTGAAGATGGAGGTGAGGATGGCAGCCTCCTGTGTGAAGCAGAGCTTGGAGTTCTGTGAATGCAAATGCTGCCTAAGCGCAGGTTATTGCTGCTGCCCTGCAGTGAACGGGGAGCTGGGCTCTGTATCATGGTCCCATTTCTTCCTCTGCACCTATTGCAGCATCTAACAGGTTGAGGGGCATAGGTTTAATCCACTGATTAAATCCTAGCTAAGAAGGAGAGATAAATTTGCTGTTGCCTTAGTGCATGGTGGCTAGGTGCTGGAAGTGTTGCTGTGGTGCTGGCAGTGGTTTCAGGCCATGGTTGCCACATGGCCAGGAAAACCAGGGCTGTGGTGGCCCACTGGGGCCAGCACGGCTGCCTGGAGAAGCTCTGCTTTAATGCAGGCAGGTGCTAAGCCCAGGAACTTTCAAGGAGCTTTGCCTAAATCCTGGGCAGAGGTGGACACCCAGCTTCCTCAGCCAGCTTTGATATGCTCTCAGAGGCCTCTTGCTTGAGCTGCAGCACTTGCTGCTCTGTCAGGTTTATCCTTTTCCTGTATCTGAGTTGGGAAGGGAAAGGAGGCACAGACGTGGAAGCATGGATGGAGCCCAGATCTCCTAAGTCATCAACCAGACTTAATCCACAGCTCACCACACTGTCCTGCAAATATTCCCTCAGGTCCTGAAGCCCAAGGCAGGAGCAGCATCACCTCCATCTCCCATTGGCACCCACAGCCTCCCTGCGTGTCTGGTGTGAGGGGAGAGGTGTTGTGCTGCGGGGACAAAGGTCAGATGTCCTCTGAACATCAGAGTAAAAAGGGAGAGGGAAGGATGCATGTTTTTTTTTCTCTTAAAAAAAGAGCAAAAAAGAAACAGTAAACGCATCAAATAATAACAAAAACCCACCCTTTTCTTTGAGCTTGAATGTATGCTGGTGCAGTGCTTAGGGGATTAATCTCTTAAAAAATAAGTGCCATGTGAGTAGACAGGCAGTGATTAAGGTTTTAACTGATCAGTCTGCGTCTGACAGTGAACCAGCTATTATCTTAACGGAATCAAACGAACATTCAGAGCCTCTGCTCAGCCCCAAACATGAAAGGAGATGTCATCTGCTGGCAGTTGGCAAGCCGCAGGGGAAGGGAGAGAGAGAGAGAGAGAAAGAAAGAAGGAGGGAAGGAAAGCAAAACAAGGGTGAGAAAAAGGGGGAAAGGGAGGCACAGCCAGGAAAAGGAGGAGAAGGAGTGAGAAAGAATGAAGGTGTAAATAAAAGGAAGCGAGAGAAAAAGAAAGATAAAAAGGAAGAGAGAACAGTAGAGGCTGGAAGAAGTGCGGAAGTCTGCTCTGCTCTTACGTTTCTTTCCTTCCTAGTTTCCTAGATGGTTTGGAAACTGTTCCCTGAGCATGCTGGACCTTTGGCAGCCCCTCCAACCCTTGCCCTGGCTTTTCCCACCCTGGCTGTCGCACTCGCTGCCAAGGTCTCCTCTAAACCAGGGAGGTCTAGCACTCTTGAACCTGAGGTCAAGAACAAGAGGGAGGAAAAGAATGGCCTTCAGGCCAGAGGAAGAAACCAGGGCAACCAAGCTCTTAACGTGATAAAAGGGCTTTATCTCAAAGCACTTAAACAAAACACACAAGCCTGAGAGAAGAGGCTCTGTCAAGTATCCGCTAGGGCCACAGGGGAGGTTGCAAATCCCTGCAGGATAGAGGGGCTCTGCAGACCCTGGAGCTGGGGCCAGTGCAGGTGATGAGCTCTGGGGAACGGAGGGCAAGAAGGATTTACCTTGGCTGGAGGCTGGCAGCCCGTGTAGAGAGGACAGTAATTCATGGGAGCTGCTTAACCAAAGATCAGAGGGGAGCAGCCTGGAAGTGAGCGGCTATTAAAGAAAAAGATCAAGGGCAGAGGGAGCGTGGGGGTCTGGAGAGGGGCAGGAGGGAGGAAGAGTCAAGGTGGATTGCTGCAGTTTACAGGAGCAGCCCTCTGCAAAATCAGCAGCCAGGTTGGCCTCAGGGGCAGAGAACTGGGAGACTTAAATGGAGCAGTTGCATTTTCCAGTGCAGGGGAATGTGGGCTGGAGGAGGGAGAGGCTGCCTGGCAGAGAAGCAGGAGCTGCCTGGTCATGTTTGCATGGTCAGTTCACATCAAGGGGGACAGCAGGATTTATGGTCTCAAGGGCTAAAAAGTAGCTTGGGCTGAAGGAGCTTTGAACTGGAAATCCAAAACAACAGGGGCTTGTTAGCCTAGGGGCTACAGTTGGTGGAGGAGGATAGCACAGATAGGAGATGACTGAGACTGAACAGTTGAGGGTGTAAGCTAAGGAGGGGTTAGAGAGGAGACTCCGAGAGGCCTGGAGCTCGTTGGGCCTCTTGTAAAAGGTTACAGGCAGGATTATGACACAGAGAGGGGAGGACAGGTCTCTGGGTGGTTTCCTAATCCATTTGAAGGAGAGTTACATGTGCTGGAAAGGCAAACATCTTGCAGCAGAGCTGAAGGTCCCAGTCCCAGGAAGCTGCCTGCTGTCTCCTGGACATGCAGCCCAAGGGGCCCAGAGATGCACTTTGCAGCAGCTCGTCTCTGCACAGCTCCAGCTTTGGGCAGCCAAATGCCACTGACATAACAGGTTAAGGGCTGGGACACCCCACCACCCCAAGATCTCCAGGCTGCAAATTCCAGTTTTCCTGGAGGGCCTGAGACAGTTTAAATGCTTGTGCTACCCTGCTTCAAAAGGACAGGCTGTTTCCTAGGGCTGATTTTCTCCCTCATCCCTTTGGGGCACTCAGCCCCATCTCTCCTCATTTCTCACTGAAACAGGTGTGCTCCTTAGTGCCAGAAAACCCCTCTTTTCTGGGAGACGTCCTGCTCTGGGCTGGAGTGCTGCTCTCCATCTGTCTGTGAAGTTGTCCTTATTCTGTGAGCTTTGGCAGGTGGCACATCCTCAGTCCTACCTAGCAAGTGTGTTCCCTGTGGAGCTAGGTGACTTCAAGTGTCCTTGTCCCATACATCCCTCTTGTCCCTTGCCTTCCCAATGAGAACCTGGTGCAGCCCAGTGAATTACAGCACACTGGGAACCCTGAGGAACCACCCGGCTGTGAATTTCCCTGGGTGCAGACACCACTGCCAGGCTGTTATTCCTTTGTGCTCTCCCTCCTGACTCCATCTGTCTGCACGGTGCTACTGCTCCATGCCAAGAGGGCTACAGGACCGCCAGGGTCACGACTGCCCCATTACGGGGTGAGATTTATCATTGGCAGGTGTGCTGCGGGATGGTATATTATCCAGGATTATGAACTGTAACAGGATAATCTCTCTAATGTAATTCAAGCTCTCGACATGGCTTATGGCTCCTTAATGTACCTCAGACTGAAGAATTACAAGAACATTTTCCCCCCTCCCTACCTTGTCAGCTCCTAAATGATTTAGGCAATTGCCTGAAGCCAGATCTTGGCCTCCAGTCATAACTCAGAGCAGTTCAGTAAATATGATGGGGAAGGAGTTTTCCTGGCTTTGCTTTTTCTTCCTTCCACTGTGCTCAGCCCTCACTTAACCAGGGAATGAGGAGGGAGAGCTGGGGCACTCGGCCTGGCCCTCACCTCCCCATTGTCCTGTGGGCATCCTCTGCTCCCTGTCCTTAGCTTTCAGGATGAAACCTGCAACCCCTTGAGAGCAGGGCACAGAGCACCCTGGGAGACACGGGACATTCAGCAGATGCTCTCTTGGGAGGATTGTACCTTGGGTAGCCTTGGGTTTGTCCCCCTTAGAGTGTCACCTCTCCCGACAACTCCAGCAGCCACATCAGCAGCAGTGACCACAGCAGGTAACCACGGCCTGAGGGATTTTCCACACGAGCAAGGGAAGTCCCCTTGCCTGTGCCTGGGACAAGGCACTAAGACACCTTTAGCAGCAAAGGGCACCTTCCCAAGGTCTCTGCAATATCCCTGAGAGATGAGACCCTCCTCTGTGCAGGCTGGCAAGATAAAATCTCTGTCATCACCAGCAAGACAGATCTCCAGCCACCTGAAAGTGGGGATTTTTTAATATTTTTTTTTCCCCTTCTTGGAAGCTTCTCCAAGACAGAGCCTCATAAATCTCACCTCCTAGACCCCTCAGGCAGCCAGTTGTCTACATCCTCTCCATCTTCCTTTCTTTTCCCCACCGTGAGGCACTGATGTGTATTGCCAAGAGCCCAAGGTGGGAGGTGGGAGACCCTGGCCTCTCCATCCTTGCCACGCATCCGTTGTGACCTTGATGGCGTCTGACAGTGCCTCTCCCTCCCTTGTGCTGTGGTGTCTCCCTGTGGGAACAGTGTGGCTGAGAGGGGCTGTCCTGAATCTTCCTGGGGCTGCTGTAGTACAAGTGATGAACAGGAGCCAGCCCCTCTCCAACACTGGGAACCAGTGCAGCCGCCTGCTGGGTTCCCCTCTGGGTAACACAGCAATTAGTGGTTTGCTATAAAATCGCCCCGTGGAGGCAGTTATTTGTATGGATGTCCAGGCTTGCTCTGTGTCCTGCTAAGCCAAGAGGAAGCCTTCCCATCTTTTATATAATTGGCTTTTAATTCTACCTCTCTGTTCACTGCTTTGACCTAACAGTAGAGTTTGTGGTGCTGATTTTAAGTGGAGTTGAATTCATTTCCATGGATGAGGTTCAAGGTGTAAAGCATGGGGAAGATGAGCAATTAAGACAGCACTGGGACAGGCCCCTGTGTCTTAGCAATATTGTGGCTGGGGCTGCACCAAGGAGGTGAGGAGCAGGAGGAGTCCAGTCCAGCACTTGCAGAGACCTGCCAGGAGCCCTCCTGTGAAGCCCCTGTCCTCCTGTCACCCCACTCTCTTGCTCCTGGGGGCTCCCCTGGTGTCTCATTAGTACCAGGGTCGTCTCAGCCCCACTGTACCTCCTCCTGCAGCTCCCTCAGTGATCCTGATGACAAATTAAACTGTAAATGGGGGGAAGGGGTCAGAGGGAGGAAAGAAAGCAAAAGAGAAGAAAAAAACAGAGATTAAGAACAGGAACTGCAGGGCTACAGCTTCCACCCGGCAACAGACTTAAAATAAACATCAGATCCGCTGAGTGGGGCCGGGAACCTGCCACGACTTGGAAAAACAGTGATGCTGGAAAATACACATGTCCTTTAACATTCCCGGTTTTAGGCCAGACATGGCCTGGTTACCTGTTACTGATGTGAGTGTGGCAGATGTGTGAAGTGCTGAGTGGGAAGGAAAAGGAGGAAGGGGAAGACAGTGGTTGTGCACAGAGGAGAGCGGGTAGAGGTGCAGGGTCAGGCTGGTGAGCAAAGGAAATGCTGAGCTGCTCCTTGGGGGAGAGGACAGTAGTTTCCTCGAGGTCCTGCCAGAGCCTCACCAAGGTCCATCTGGTCTTCCAAGGTCCAGTCTCTGCGCAGGGAGTTGCACCATGCAGATCTGTGTGTCCTGCTGCTGCTGAGACCACTGGAGCCTAGGGGCTGCCCTGGGCACTGCGCAGTGCTGGCTTTGGGCTGTGTGCCCCCACAGGTGGGCATCCCCCTGGGCAGCTACTGGAGCTGCTCAGTGGGCAAGGTCTGCAGTGCCCCCAGTCTCAGGCACACACGGGCTCGGAATAGGAGGAGAGCCCTAGAGAGATTGAAAACAAAAGGATGAAAGAGAAAAGGAAGGAGATGAAGGTCTTCAAAGGGAACCAGCCAGCTTGGTGCACTTGCTGAGGCAGGGGACACGAGGCTGGCTCTGTGACTCTTCCAAAGGAGGAATCCGAGAACTGTGGGTACCCGAGCAGAAAGCAGAGACGCAACAAGAAGGCCGAGGGTCCTGCCGCCGTGTGGAGGCAGTGCGTGCCGTGCTGAAGCGTGACACCCTTCCTGATCCCAGCCCGCGGGCAGGGCACCAGCCGCGCAGCTCCAGGCAGCTGTATTTACTGTTGCTATTTGTTGTCGCCCTGGCAGCCTCCGCAATGTGAATTTTCTGTGTCACTGGCTGAGAGGATTCCAGGCAGGTTTTTGATAATGTGTTTTTTTTTGTAAACCAGGGAGGGAGAGGGGGGAAAGAAGCCACAGGCTAGAAAACTGCGTGACCCAGAGCTTTTAACTCCTTCATCGCCAAATGTGTTTGGCTGGAGTTTGTGGTTAAAGCATAAAAGTTTTGCTGGAGACCTGGATACAGCTGCCTGATTTCCCTGTCTGCAGCGAGAGAAGGGAAGTGAGGGCACTTGAGAGCTGTAGGAGAAATGTGCCAGCCCGGCCAGCCCTCCATGAGTGCTTGTGCACACACTTCCAGTTTGGGGAGCAGGGTGGGAGTTTTGCACCTTTAGGGGATCCTCAGGGCCCTCTTGGGGCCAGTGCCCCCTGCAGGGCTCTGTAGGGGTCCCTGGCTGATGCCCTATGGAGTGTTTTAAAGAAGAAGGGATCCAGGGCTTTTGCCATTAGCCCAATGACAGAGGATTTGCTGTGTGGGCAAAACAAGTACTATAGAGGTTGAGGGTGGCTTTGGACCAGCACCAGTAGATGTGGCATTTCTACTACATGGTTCTTCACAGCAACGTCAGCCCATCCCTTAATTCCCAGCATCAAGAAATTAAACCCTAGGCTTCCTCTGGTAGATCCCCACGACCCTGCCTGCTCATCCTGCTTCCTCCGAACCACCCACACGTGTCTCTTCCCCACCCACTGCTTGGGATGTTCACAATCACTCTGTGCCTCAGTTTCCTCTTCTTTAAATGGGGGAGAAAGCTGAGAAAGCCCTGGCATAACTGATTTTCCCCTGACATAAAAGGTGGGAAAAAAACTAAGAAAGTGACAGCATCAAGTAGTGCTCAGGGGGTGGCCAGAGGCAGTGCCACCATGGTCCAGGCAGGTACCCACCTGGCACATGCTCCTTGCAGACCTACAGTGAGGAGTCTGCATCCCTGCAGTCTGGAGCCCGAGGCTCTTGCCACTTGAAAGCCAGACAAGAGATTGCAGAGAGTTTGATCTCACCATAAACAAACTCAAAATCCAAGTATAATCTTCTGCTCCTTTGTTTTCGGGCAAACAGAGCAGCAGCATCTGTCCCCTCCCTGCACTGCTGCCAGATCTCTCAACACACAGTGAAAAGCAGCACCAGAATCCATTCTTTCTTCCTTTCTTTCTTTTTTCTTTCCTTTTTGTCTGGTTTATGCTTTGGATAATTAGTGTATCATGGAGAGAGAGTGTTGGGGGACAGGAAGGAGAAGCTGTTTATATAGTGAAGTAACTGGCAAAGCATCTTCAGACCTGTCTCTGCTTCCCAGGTGGCACCTCCGGCTTAACTGCTTCCTTGCTGTGACACAGAAGGGGAATCTCTGCCAACCTTTGCCATCTCCTCCCAAATAACTTCCTCGGATTAACCCTTTGCTCACTCACCCAGACGAGAAAGAGGGAGTTTCCTTCTTGTCTGGCACCTAATTCTAAGTAGACATTGTCAGAGGAGGGGGCAGTGACCCCAGGGCCATGCATGAGACAAAAGATGAAACCTTAAATCTGTGTGGTCAGGCAAACAGGGGGCTTTTCAGCCCTGTGTTTCTAGTTTTTTTGCAGCCAGTAGTGCTCCTCTGGAGTCCCCTGGCTCAGCCTTGGTCCTCTTAAGGGAAACTGAGGCACCAAATTGTCCAGGCTTGTACAGCAAAGCAGTGCTTGAGACCAGCTCCAGCACAGCTTTCCTCTGAAAACCCAACAGGTTTAACATCTTCCTCAACCTGCAGCAGGAGCTGCCGGTCACCTTTGCTTTCCCAGCCAGCCCCTCAGATTTAACACTTCTCTCACCCGGACAGGAGCTGCGCTGTGAGCCGACCTGATTGACACATGATTGACAGAGCCAATTAGCCAAACTAAGCCAGCTGCATTCAACTTAGTCCTCCAGAAGGCTGGGGGAGGAGGGGAAAAGCAGAGGGGAGGCCAGAATCCAATTCCTCTCCTATCAGGCGTGATTGCTGTTTTTGTTTTATCCTCAGTCTTTTTTCACATGTCTTGGAGACACTGCATCTCGTTTCCTGGATGCCATTCAAATCGTGCTCACCAGCTTTCCCATTCGGTTGTCAGAGCGTGAGGGGGTTGTCATCACCTGGGCACATTTTCCCAGCTCTGGGATTTCCCCAGGTAAAACAGGGAAGTCTTCATGCCATGACATGTTCCAGATGAAAGTGCAATCCAGGGAAGAGACGCAGCCCCCTCCTTGCACCCGGGCATGGAGAATGGCACGAAGGGGTGGGAGAGGCAGGCAGGGCCCTAGTGGGCAGGGAGCTGGCTGGGCTTTCTTTTCGCTTCTCTTGTCCCCTGGTGTGGGGAGTTGGTGGCAGTTTGAAAAGAAGCAGGTCAAGGAGGCTTGGTTGAGAGAAGGACAGCCAGGAACATGCAGTCACAATAAGGACAGGCTGTGCATGGAGATTGTCTCTCCGGAGATCTGGGTTTCTTCTTTCTCAATGTTTTTTGACTCATTTCCTCAGCTCGCAGTCAGATATTTACTTAACCTTGCAACTGCACTGCATGGGGAATGCCAAGTTTGGGGGCTGCAGGCGCTCTCCCTGCTGCCGTGTTTATCCAGGGAGACTCACACGCTCTGCGCACGCACACGTGCAGGCACGAGCAGCCCTGGGGCACACACACTGGTGCACGGGGCGGACACACTCATCAGTGTGCACACAGAGATGGCAGCTGGTGCCCTGGTCATGGCAGGGCTCCAGTGGGCAGCGAGGCACAGGCACCTGCCAGCACTTCAGTGTCCAACACGCTCTGCTCTGGCATAGGCCCTGCTGTGACAGACCCAGCCTCCATGCCACAGACAGGCTTGGCCATGCCAAGCCCACATGATGTAGGACACAAATCTCTATATATTTTATGCCCCTGGACCAAATCCTTGCATACCCACCAGGTGTACTGTGTGTCTAAATGATCACAGACTGCCTGCACATGTTTTCATCCAAGCATAGAGCAGCCAGTACACAAATTTTAATCACCTCCGTTGTTCTGTGGAGAAGTCCAACAAGGCTGGGACACTGCAAAGTGAAGAAGCCCACTCCAGGGGTCACACTTTTGCCAAGACCCTTCTTAGAGTGGGCCAGGCATGTCTGTGACCTGTTGTTCAGCCTTCTTCCTTCCCAGCTGTTTTCCCCAGCCCAGCTCAGATGTTGCTATGCTCCCTCAAAGGCTGCCTTGTGTTGAATTTCTGGGACCCAAAGCCTCTTTTATGGGTGTAGAGTCAGCCCTTGCTGACCACCACCAAGGTCTGGATAGATCCCAAAGCCTTTACAGATTGTGACCACTGTTGAAAGGGTTCATTTCTTCCCCTAACGAGATGCAGGCCTTGCTGGGGGCACTGCAGCATCTGTTTAGCAGCTCTTAGCAACCAGGCATAACAATTTGGTTGAGGGATGGAGAGGAAGATAGTTTCAGCCAGGCCAAGGGGTTCATATGGCTCTTCCTGCAACACTTCTCTAGCTCCTGAACTAGCTGGAGCCTGCCAAGAGTTCCCATCCAAGTAGCCTTCAGGAACAGTGGCATTTGGACAGGGTCAGTGCAGATGGGGTGGAGAAAGCAAGCACAAGGTCCCTGTGGTCTGGCCAGAGTGCACTCGGGACAGCCCTGACTCAGAGAAGAGCATCCAGCTTAGTCACCCCAACCAAGTTCAGCAGAGCCACGAGCTACCTCCTCAGCCCCAGTACCAGCCCAGGACAAACAGCTGAAATCTACTGGATGGAGGCCACAAGCTCGCTGCACAGCCTGCCCGATGTGCCAGAGAGCCTCCTTCTCCTCCAGCCACCACGGCCAGCCCATGGCAGGGGCTGCCCAAGGGCAGGGAGTGGGCAGGAGCTGTGAGCAGGCAAGGACTGTCCGTGTGCCAGGCAGGAAACACTTGTGTCTTCAGCTGGGAGAAGCGAACAGAACGGCCCCTACACGGTGCCACCAACACACAGAAACTCACAGGGAGCTTTTTTGCAATCAATTTTTTGCCCTAGCTCAGTGCACAGGAAAAAAGTCATTCAAGAAGCCACTTGAAAACAGCCTCTCACTCTTACATGTATGCACACACTCAGAGTGTCGAATGATTTTGAATCAGCCAAGAAAGGTCTGATCAACATTAGATGAATGGAAAGAATCCGGCTGACTTAGTGAGCTTTGGATCCAGCCCTGAGTTATTAGGAAGTAGCTATCAAACCTTGAAGCAGGCAGCTGAGAGAAGTGAAACTTTACCCAGGTGTTAGAGATCCTTAAACGGGGAAGGAATTTTTCTTCCCCTTGGCCATGGAACAACAGCAATAGCACTTTTTTTTGTTGTTTTTTTTTTTCCTTAAAGCCAGTTTCTGAACAAAGCAGGCAGGCAATTATCATCATCCTCAGCATTGTTATCTGAAGCTGTTTGAAGTCAGAAGTGGTCACTTTGCCAAGGGATGGCACCCTCCAGCCTTTGCCAGCAGCTCTCCCACACAGATCCCAGGCTGCTGCAGGACTCTGCTCCTCCGGGGCAGTTTCACAATGGAGCTGCAGAAAGCAGCGGTGCTGAATGCACCGAACAGCAGAGTGTTTGCCAAGGGGACCTGTGGGGCCAGATTTTAAAGCAAGTACGGTAGAGAAGGAGGAAACTGGCAGTAGTCCTGGAAATTTAAAGCCCTTTCACTGCCTAGTGCTTTAAAATTAAAAAAAAAGTATTTGTGATAAATTAATGAATTAATATTGTTCTGCCTCCTCAAGTCATCTCACTCGCTCTCTGTCTCTGGGGATAGAAGCCTTATAAGTACCTCGATGGATAAACACAACTCTCAGCCTTGCTGATATGGCCTCGCTGCTTGTCTTCACCCCAGCTGCCTAACAGCAAGGGGAGTGTAATTCCCCTAATTCCCTTGATCCCAGTAACATGTCCCGGGAGGGTCTGTGGCTGCCAGGGAGGTTCCTGCACCACGTTACAGCTCCGTTGGCTTGTGCAGGTCCTTCCCGAAACCCGCCTTCCCGGCTGTAGCATTTCTGGGAATGAGGTCCCAGGGCTGTTGGTTTGGGGAGCCTGCCAGGATGGTGGGGATTTGGGGGAAATGCATGGGGCCCCTGCTTTGGTTAACCCCTTCCCCACTGGTGACATGTTTGGAAGCCATCACAGGGATGGGCCCTGGATCTCTGGAATGGCTCTGGCAAAGTGCAATGGATGGCACCTCGCTCTGCAGCTCCAGCCCCAGGAATTAGTGTCTCAGCCTCTTACGTCCCCTCTCTTCATATCTACTGAGAGATGATGCTTCCCTAGGTTTCTGGTGGAAAAAAGAGAGGGAGGGAAACAAATTTGCAGCCAGCACAAGGCAGCGTGAGCCAAATCTGAGCCTCACAAATCGGCCCATACCTCACGGGTTAAGTGAGCTGAGAGGGTTGTGTGCGCTAAGGTCAACACTGGCTGCACCTGCCCACGGGCTCCTGTGCGCGGCAGCACAATTGATGGCTTGTTCCTTTCATAAGTGCCGTTGGAGCGCGGTGCCCAGGCCCCGAGCCAGGCTGCTGATCACATAAAATATTATTTGTGTTTAAAAATTCCAGTAATTGACTATGCACCGGTTTTTTCCAAGCCTTCTGCCAAGGGCAGTAAAATCAAAATCCGTCCCAGGTTATTTTCATCATGCAAATTCCCATTTCTGTAAACAGGAGTAAAGCGGCAGGACCCGCTGCCCGCAAGGCTGGGCCAGCGTGTGCGGGGAGCGCGCCGGGGAGCAGGGGGGGCTGGCTGGGAGCAGGAAGCCCTGCAAGGTGCAGCCACTGAGCGCTGCCGGGCTGGAGCCCTCCCTGCCCTTGGGGAGTGGAGAAGGGGAGGTGTAGGGCTCAGCTGTCCTCTTGTTCCCTCCTGGGACAGCCTCCGTCTTCCGCTTCTGTTGTCCCAACTCCTCCCTCTGTGAGGTCTTTCTCCTGGGATGTTCACTGGAGCCCAGCTCCTCTCCTTGCCCTGTTGCTGAGACCCAGCTTACACCAGCTGCTCAACCCCGGGTCTTGGGATGCTCTAATCATATGCAGGGATCTGCCCAGTCCTCACCTCTCATATATCATCCCAGTCTGGAAGAAGGGAGGATCCCTTAGATGGGAACTTGGCATTTCCTGATGGAAACCCCCTCGCAGGCTGGATGGAAACAGAGGCATCCATAGATTGTGTGTGGCAGGTTTTGGCTGGGCTGCTCAGGAAGGCTGCCCTGCTGGCTGCACCCCCCGCTCCCACACTGATCTCAGGACACACAGCCTGGGCTGTGGTGATGGGGGGGAAGTGCTGCTTAGCCACAGTGGAGCGAGGCTGGATTCCACCCCCCTCCCCCAGCTTCCCACCTCCTCAGCTCCAGCATGAAATGAGGCACAGAAACCCAATGAGACCCAAGAGGGCTGGCAGAAACCCCCATGGCAAAAGGCTCTGCCAATGCTTGGTTGAAGTTTTGCAGCCATCCGTGGACACTGCAAGAACCACGCTGTAATGAGGGGTGTCCCAAGCCAGAACACAAGCAGGACTAGCTGAATGGTGCTCTCCAAACTCCAGAAAATGAGGGGTAGATCTGTAGGGGAATTTGGTTATTTGCAGTTTCTAGAGCTGAACAGACTTGGAGGTTTTGAGGCCAGGGCTAAGAGGTCTAGAAAGCAACAGAAAACATTGCCAAAAAAACTCCCAAACTTCTGAAGTTGCACTAGAGAGAATCACAAGCTCTAACTCTGTGCCTTGGGGCATGCACCAGCATGGACAGACTGAGGTTAGGGTGATCAGCTAGGTGAATTATCTCATTCTCACTCATTACGAGACTTCTTTGTACCCTGTTTGGAAACTTATGGGAAGAGCTGAGATTCAGGGTGGGACGCTGGTCCACACAAGCCCTTGACCTACTTGGAAATGGCAGTTTTGTGTTCCTAAGGGCCTTTTGGTTTTGCACACAGAAGGGAAGATAACATTTCATCCTCTTTAAGGAGAAGGGTAGGAGACCTCGTTAAGAATTCACATCTGTTTTGGAAACAAGTCAATGCAGGAAAACTACCCACATGGAAAAGTAATGTGGTTTTGATTGTATTGCACTCTATAGAAAGTAGTGCACACATATTAAACTATATTAGACAGTATAATAATAGCTTGCAGTTAGTCTGCCTTTCATCTGGATGTGCTTCGCAAACATCACATAGATGCAGAAGCCTCTTTCGTTGCCACTGAAATGCAACCACTTCTGTTGCATCTCTGCAAATTTGGAGCATCAGACAATTGCCAACTCAGAAATCCTTGTCAGGATGCTGGGAAGCTGGACTCCATGACCTGAAAGATTCCTATCTCCCACAAATCCCAAATCTAACATCCAGTGAACAGTGAAATCTAAAATCCAATGGCTGAATAAGGACTGCAGGGAGGCAACTGCATTATGTTTTATTTTAAGGTGATCCCTGCAGTCTAAATCTTGGCTAATTACTTTGGCTTCATCTTAAATGTTGCATGATTAATAGATATGGATATGTGTTTAACTAAAACCTATCACGTTTGAAGGGAATAATAACAATAATAAGTTTTTCCATCCATTGAGATCCAGACCACTTATGATAATTAAAACTGTATGACACTGCCAGCGAGGGTCTTGAGCTAGTTTCCAGTTACCCAGGTAATCCTGTTCTGCCTCCCTTTATTGCTCCAGGGATCTCAAGTGGATACTGGCATTTTATTTTACTTTTCCCTTGTTTCCCTGGACTACTGTGTTGTTCTATAGCACAGCTGATTGCTTCTGTCATGCAGCATGGTCTGGTGAAGCAGTTTTTGATGTATTTGATGCAAACAGGAGAGTCACAGAGGAGTGGGATCCCCAGTGAAGGCCAGATGGGATGGCGTGGGGTGCGTGTGCTCTGAGTCCAGCCAGGAGTGGAAGCAGCAGAGGGGGTGAAAATGCTGCTCCAGGAGCACGTCCAGCTCCATTTTGAGTTTTGCCCACTGGGCCCTTCTTTGGTCAGGGTCCCACTCATCACTTACGTGACTTGTCTCATGGCAGAGGAGATGACTGCTTGCCTGTGTTGTTTATACGATGGCAGTGACTAACAGGCTCAGCTCGGCAATTGCAGGAGGCTTTGTACAAACAAGGAGATGAGAGGCAGAGGGGAGGGATCGGGGTTTGAAATAGCGGCTGTAAACACAACACGTTTCAAGTAAAGACAACTTGTAGCAGGGTGATCCAAACTAACAAATGTTGCAAGAGCGGAGCAACAGGGAGGGCGACGCGCGCCCGAGCGCCGGCACGGAGCTGAGCTTTCACAATAAATGATTAAAGCATGGTTCAGATCCCGTCAAATGGAACGGTGCTAATCTAATCACAATCCATCTGGCACTGCCACATCTGTCCCAACACCTCCACCTCTTCATTTTCAATCAGCCTTAAATAGTACATAATTATTAATGTCTACCCGCCTGTCAGACGGCGCGGGGGATTCACTTATCTCTCAAGATCAGCTAAGGCAAGACACTGATAGCGATGGCTCTAGCACCAGGCTCAGGGGGCAATAAGCCTTTTGCCCTTGGTTTCAGTCCTCCCTCAGGCACTGTGGGTGTGGGACGGGATGTCATGTACAGACCCTTGAAGTCAGCACCAGCCAGGACTTGGCAGCAGACAGTAGATGGTGACTACATCAGCATTGCTTCTCTCCATCAACGCTTGCTCACAGCAGCAGGTCAGGGTGAGTGTCTTGGGCTGGGGAAAGGTGAGGAGATGAGCCTGAGCTTGAATTTGCAGAGGTGAATGTTGCATTTACATTGGACCCTTTGGCAGCCCGAGGCCAGCTCAGGTACACAGAGCACTTGGGCAAGGCTGTTCTGACCTGCTGGGGACCTGCGTCTGGGGACCCAGTGTGGTGGGTGCTGCACGGCTTCTTGGTTCAACACAAGTGAGCTGGGAGGGAAAACCTCACAGAGACAATTTACCTAAACCTTGGTGGATTGCTTTTCTCAAATCCAGAGCCTGCTGGCGTTCACAGAGGCTGTTGCAATAGTTCTTTTCAGATCTTCCAAGAAACAACCCAACATCAAAGCCCCAGCTGCAAACATGTCCTGTGCCTTGGATTAAACCTGGGCTCAAACCTTTCCGTGTGGGCTCTTTGCAGCTCTGGGCTACCCTGATCAGCCAAACTAAGCAGGCCAACATCTTACCAATCCCTAGGATTTTTACTGTGAGACTCCCAAAATCTGGAGATTTTTAAAGCCTCAGGAATCATGTGGTTATGTGAAAATCTCGTCTCTTTCCTTTTTTATAAAAAAAATATTTTCTCATCCTTGTGGCTGAGATAAAGCTCAAAAATATGAACTGGAGCAATGTGAAACCCAAAAAGTAAACACTGCTTTTTCTTGATGGTTTCTAAGCTCGCTACCTCATGTGGGCGAGACATGAGCTGTGATTTCCTAATGGTCAAGATTAAAGTCCTACTTCTGCCCAGATCAAGCAGTCAGGACCAGGCCTCTCTCCCAACCCAAATATCTGCTCCGCTGCTGCCGCTGAGCTCAGCTAAGCCAAAGGCAGGGAGGGGAGAGCTGGATGGCAAAGCTCAAAAACAGCCTCAAGAAAGTAGAGCTGAGAGCAAATACCTTGTGAAAGTTGAGTGAGCCACCCTTGGATGTTTACAGAATAAGTTACTGGATAACCAGTGTCTTGGGGATATCTGGTGAGTCCTTGAAACAAATATTCATTTTTTTGATCAGCACGATCGATCTGCGGCTGGCGCTTGGTGCTTAGGTGGATTTGGAGGTTGAAAGATGCTCCGTCGCAGTTCACAGTTTGTTCACAGACAAATCCTGCTGGTTTGTTTGTTTGCAGGCCTTTCTTCTCAGAAAGAGTCTGCTCAGTACGTCCAGGTGATAAAGCTGCTTTCACACCACTCTGGGCATTTAAAGCAGGGGAGTAAAACACAGATCTGATGGAGGGGAGAGCTGAGCTGTAACATGAAGTGCTCCTCTCCTTTCCATTTGGCTCAGGAGAGGCTGTTTCCATTGGGCTTGCAAAGGCAAAGACAGGGGGTGCAAATTGCTCCTTGGTACAGTGATGGAGGAGTCCAACCTGAGCCTCAGTGAGGTGGAGGAGCTGAGTAAAAGGACCATCTATTCCCCAGGACTTTCTTACAGACCCAAAACCAAGACCTGGGGCAGACAAGAGGTCAGGCCGTGGGACCTGGATTTTGGATGAAGAAGGGGGAGCAGTTTGCTCTGGTCTGGGTCTATCCTGGCTTTCCAGCAAATGTTGGCCCATGGACTGGTTTGCTTAAAAAATAAATCAATGGCTTCTCTTGGCTTGGATGCAAAAGCCTGAGAAGTGGCCATGATTTATAGGCCTGTGTTTGGTTGAAGTTTTGGGCTTTTTTGAAGTCTAGGAGAAAATGTGGAGGGTGCGATGATGGAAGTTAAAAATCAAACCCCAACTAATTGAAACCAATGGAGACATAACTCAGGTATGGGCCATGTGCTCCATTTGTGGATCCTTTCTGGCATCCCCAGGCATCAGGGCTGACTTTTGGGGCAGTTTTGCTCCTCACCCTAGATGGGTGTCCATGAAGGGGGAAAAGGCATTGGTCAGCTCTACTCCCCAGGAAGCTACCTTGGCATTTTCATTGATTTTTTGGGTACAAACGTGGCAGCAGCATGTAAAGGAGTGGCTGTCCCCAGCTGCAAGCCTAAACCTTCCTGGGGTCCTTATCCTCCCTGCCTGTAAAGTCAACCTTGCCAGGCTTCAAGTGCTTCCCCTGTTCCCATTGCTTTCTCTTCCCAGGCACATCTCCAACCTGTGCATCAGGGTGGCCCAGGGTGGCATCAGTGGGGAGAGGCTGGGGCTGCAGTCTCAGGAACCCCTCTCTGTTTCTGCTCCTTTACCCCAGGCACAACTGGACACACATTGTACTGGGCAGCACAAGCAGGAGCCGTGGACCAGGGAGGTGCAGGGCAGGTCAGGACACGAAGGGAAATCCCTCGTCCTCCTGATGTGCTGGGGAGTCTGAGTACTGACACCTTATCCCGTTGACGATTGTGTGGGAGCTGCCGTGTCCCATGGAGCAGAGCAAGAGGATGGGGTGTGGGGTACCGGGGGGTGGCCGAGGTGCCAGGGCTGGATCGGGCCCCAGCCCGATGGCCGCAGCCAGCAGAGGGCACGGTGCAGCCTGCAGAGCTGCAGCTCCCGCCGCTGCCTTTTGCTTCCCTCTTCCTCTTTCTTTCTTCCGTTTTATTGTCTCGATCATCTCTGGACACTGGTTTCACTTTGATCTCCGGAAACTTTGGCATCGCTCCTAAAAAATATATGTATATATTAGAATTTAAAAAAAAAAAAAAAAAAAAAAAAAGGGAGAAGAAGAGAAAAGCTGAGCCTTTGTTCCCCACAGCTGTTGTCATGCTGTAGCAAATCTCCACACAGGTATTAAATGCTCACCATTGATCAAACAGCCGGTGGTCCAGCGTTACCAGCACGGACCTGCTGAAGCCGGGTTATTTACACTACAAATAATTTGGTTCCTGAGGTCTTGCTTGAGTTAAAGAGAAAAAAAATAAAAGCAGAGAGCAGCAGGGACGAGGGATGGTTGAGCTGCCCAGACAGAATGGAGGGAACTGAGCCAGACACTTTGGGGGTGCTGCAGGCCAGGACAGTAGCTCTGTCCGGGCAGGCATGAGGCTGTGAGGGGGGCTGCAGCACTGTGAGGTGCCACGGAGCCCTGGAAGGTGGCTGCCCTACTTCCTCCCCGTGGGTACTCCAAAATCACTTCAAACTTCCCTATCGTCCCCAGCCTTGCAATTCCCACAGTCCCTTTGCCCTGGGGCTGGGACGTTAGGAGGCTGTGCTAAAGGGGACATCCCACTGAGGACACAGAGGGACACCCACTGGTGGTCAAAGAGGTGAAAGCATCCTTCCCTCCTCGAGGGCGATGGGCAAGGAGGAGATGTCAGGGGAGCCAGGGGCAGTGGGAGAAGGGCCAGGGTGGCACAAGGCAGAGCCCTGCCTGCAGTTCCTGCCTGCTGTGCCCACGGGACCATCCCTCTCACTCCGGGCCATGGGGACGATTCCAGGGCTGCCCCTCACTGAGGAGATGAAATGAAGCCCGGTGGGTACAGGAGCAGAGCTGGAGGGAGCATCGTCTGGCTCCCACATGTGCCGAGGTTGTTAGGAAGATTTATAGGGGAGAATGCAAAGCTTTTTCTTTTAGGCTTTATCATAATACATTAGGCTTTTAACCTCTGACCGAGAGCTCTGGAAAGGGGATGATCCAGGCAGCATCGGGTGGCTCCCAACCCTGTGGGGAAGGGGAGTGGGTGGGGAAGAGTCCCCCCGGTTGGGAGCCCGGCACAGCCGCAGCCGCGGGGCCGGGACGCGGGGCCGGAGGGGTTAACGCGGCGTGGAGGAATGTGAGAGTTTAGTGAGAGGCGTCGGCTGTCTTGAGGTCACCTGTGAGGGATTAGCCGGGCAGGCAGACAGTTGTTGTTTGAGGACTGTCTGAGGCCGGGGAAGGGGTGGCAACGGGCTGGGGATGGAGAGGGGGGCAGCTCGGGGGGCTGCGGGGAGCGCTGTGGCCCCGCGGGTGGGATCTTCCTGTCCTGCTGCGCAGCTCTCAGATGCGTCTGTGAAAGCCCAACTGTAAACTGGCTGTCTTTTCTGCTAAGGAAAGAAATCCATCACCGGTGGGAAGAGGAGGAAAGGGAATAGAAGGAAGGTGGGATCCCCCCCCGACGCCTGGCTGAAGCATGCCAAACCCTGCCAGAGCCCAGGTGGGCAGCAGAGATCCTGGGGAGGGACTGAAAAATTTCAGGCATGGCCAAGACCCTTTAGGGCTGTTCACACATGAGCTCCTTCCACGACAGGGACCACCAGAGAGATCACTCCAGTGCAGACCATGAGATCAGCTGGTCCTTGCTGTAGGGGTTCCCAAGTGGAGCCTTAACTCTGTTGAACTCCCCAGCAAACCCACCTTTTCACTGCACTGGGCTGAGCCTTCGCACCGAAGTGTCTGAGTTAGCACCCACAAACAGGCCTGTTGGAAACACAAAATAAGAGAGATTAATGCAAGTCAGATGTCCGTGTGGACTTGCAGCCTGGACCAACAGGTTCGGGAGGTTTGAATGAGGACTGAGCCATCCATCTAAGGCTGCACCATGGCACCCAGCACCTCCCAAACATGTCAAACCCAAAACAACAGTCATTTCTCCTGTACAACCAAGGCTAGAGGAAAAAAAACCCACCATGGTTCATTGCTGGGTTGATTGGCATGTTCATGCTTGTGGGGGCTGCAAGGGTGGACCAGGCATGTGTGGGTGTGTGGTCCAGCTGGGCAGAGATAAGTGTGCAAGGGCAGCATGGAGGAATCTCTGCATTTAGCTCTGAGCATGATCAAGCTGAGGTTTTATACACCTTCATCTCACAAAACTGATTCACAGACTTGGTTGAGACTATGGCACCTGCCCCATTGCTGCCCTGATCCCAACTCCCTGTAAAACCTTGCTCCCTCCACTGCTTTGTCCTCTGCCCCTGGCTTTGCCCTGTGTGAAGCAGGACCAGCATCTCTATACTCCTTCCCAATGGCCTGTGATTCGAATCAACACATGAATTTTTCCTGTACTTATTGCTATATCTAGTGTGCCTCTGCAGATGAAAGGTATTATATGAGGATAAATTCTTAATCATCACAATAATCAATCATTCTTTACTATAATTTAGTTGAAATTAATTCAGCAGACTAGCAGAGGGCCAAATGCTAATCTGTGTCCTGGGTATCTTTATTGACTTGGAAGGAGAGGACCTTCCATTAAAATAAAGAGGAGAGCTTGAAAAAGTCTGCACCCAGAAGTTTTCCATTTTGAAAGGGAGAAAAAAATAACAAAACAAAAAACAACCCCACAGAATAAACATCTTATGCATTAAAAAAAAAAAACTCATTATTTTTAAAGTCAGTCTCTGGGTTTGGGCTGGATCTGACTCATGGTTTTAAATGCTGAAGGGAGGGGTACAGAGATCTAATATGTAGGAAACACCCAGGGCTCACCTGCAGGAGGTTTATCCTTGTGGTTTATTTAAATAAAGGAGCCCAGGTTGCATTTCAGGGCTTGTAGTTGCCCTTACACACTGGGTTTACATCAAGCAGACCTCTCTTTTGAGGAGCACGAAGCAGGTTTGGTGATAAACCAGGAAGCCACGTGGCTGTCCTGCCCAAACTCTGCTGAGAAACCTTCTAATGCAAAGAGAGGCTCCCTGGGGCTAATGGATGCTTTTATTGCACCAGCACTGTAATAAAACACAAAATAAAACAATTTTATTAAATTAAAATACAAATGGAAGATTTGTCTCACACCCCATCTCCACCCCCAGCTGGATCCATGTCTGGAGGCAGGTATAAAACCCAGCTCTATCCATGCTACAGTGGGCTCCAGACCTGAGTCTGGGAATTGCACTGAATCTGCCTCTTCTTCCATTGCCCCTTGCAAGCACCTTCCTGTGCTGACCCAGGGGGTTCCAGCTGTGGAGCTGTGTGGGAGGAGAGAAGCTCTGCCCCTGAGAATTTGTGTCCTGGGCCAGGAAAGGGTGAGGAAAGGGAAGGGGCCAACCCAGAGGCAACCCTGAGTACCTCTGGGAAGGGATCTGCTTTGCCCAGGTCCGTCTCAGTGCTGGTGGCAGCAGGACCCACCCATCCCAGCACCCAAAAGAGCACCCGACCCCCTCAGCAGCGGTGGCATGGCTCTCCCTGTCCAAATGCATCCCAGCTGCTGGCTGAAGGAAACAACCTCTGAGCCTGTGGAGGGTTTCTGGTAGCAGCTGAGGGACAGGATAATAAAACAGGAAAAAATTAACATGTAAGAAAACAGAGCTTGCACCTGAAGCAACAGAGGCAAAGAGAGTCAATGCAATTCCCCTCAACACCAGAAAGGAACAGTAAGTCAGGGGAACAGGCTGGTGCCCCCTTCCCTCCCTCCTGCTCTCTCTAACTCCTATTTCAAAGGCAGACAAACAACACACTGTACTGTGTGGCATCTCCACTCTTAAATCTTCCTGTCTTCAGGTTCGTGTAACATGAGCAGGCAGGGCAGGATCTGACCCTCTTGCTGAGCCGTCCGGGGCACAGCCTCAGCTCTGGTGAGAAATCCCCTGGTTGGATCTCCCAAAGCC
Source organism: Apus apus (assembly GCF_020740795.1). Classification (NCBI taxonomy): domain Eukaryota; kingdom Metazoa; phylum Chordata; class Aves; order Apodiformes; family Apodidae; genus Apus; species Apus apus. Next base: position 3,397,913 of record NC_067304.1, read on the forward strand.
CCTGAACAAGCTGGAACGTGTCCTCCCGGGAGAGGCAGCTGGTCCCAAGCACTGCTGCAGCCTCTGATCCTCTGGGATTTGGGTTCAAACCTCGCAGGCAGCTCCCGGCACCTGCAAAGCCAAGAGCAATGCTGGAACAGCAGCAGGGAAGACCTGCCCCATTTAGCACCCAGGCTGGCTGCACGGGGCTGGGGGCTGTGCCCACCCTGCCAGAGGTGCTCTCTGTTAACCTCTCACCACTGGACCTTGATTATTTGGTCTCCTCTCTGACATGGTAGCCTGAAAGGATGTGTCTCCTCAGTTACCTCCCCATGTAGGATTTGAGAAAGTAATGGGCAAAGTTGAACCTGTATTTGTGCACTGGGGAATAAATTGTGGCTCTGAGACCCATGGGTCTCGGAAGTCATCGTCTGCCGTGGGCCAAGAGCTGCCTGGAGGCTTTTTGTGTTCATTGTTTTGCTTTGCTTCTCTTTCTTTCTCTCTTTCTCTCTTTTTTGTTCTCTTTATTTCTTTCTCCCTTTCTTTCACAAATAGACATAATCTCTCTCTCCCACTCTCACTTGCTCTCACTCTATGAGAGCTGATGCAGTTAATTGGAGCTTCTTGTAAGTGAACATTAACACAGGCAGAGCCAAGAAGACGTCTTGGCAGCAAAATATCATTATCAGTTCTTGAGCTCCAGCCAAAATCCCCTTGCGGTCAAAACACAATTCTTTAAACTAAACAATTAAAGATTTGTGCAAGTGTTGATGCCACGAGTTATCAAGGACTGGGAGGGGCTGCTCAGTGCCCATGACAGCAGAAGTTACCAGTCCTGCTCCCTGCCAGGGAAGCAGGTGACAGGCTGAAGCCTCCATCAGCATGGAGACACGGGGCAGGGTCACTGGGAACAACCTCTGCTGTGGTCTCATCACACACGGGGGCTCATCCCAGCTGTGCCAGCAGGCATGGAGCTCTCCTCTTCCCAGTAATGTGTTTTTGTTCTTCCTCTTCTCTCTTTCATCCTCGGTGGAAAGTGATTTTTAGCTTTAGTGGGGGTTTCTGTCAGAACAAAAAGCAACATCTCCAGTTTTTCAGCAGTTTGTCAAAAAATGCACATAAAATCTGTCTCCTTTCCTAACTGACAAAATATCTTTTTCTGCAAGGACTTTTTCCCATGTTTGTGCAATGAAAAACACATAAAAATAAGAGCAATTTTTTAATTATTATTTTAGTCTTCCCCCCACCCTCCAAGCACAAAAAGGTAGCGTTTCCCAACTGGATTTAGCTGCTGAAGAGGAGAGTTGGAGAATTCACCCTTTCCTCTCACAGCACAAAGAAAGGAAAGCATTGCATCCTCTGGAAACCTTTTTCTCTAAGTTAGCCCTCATTTCAGCCTGGTGCAAACAGAAAATAAACCAGTGAAAAGGGAAGAGTTCAGACAAATCCAAGTTCTGATGGGAGCCAGTGGTGTCAAGATTGGCTGAGGAACATCAAATGCAAAGCCACATCTCTGGGTTTGGGTGAATCTGCCAGTAAAATGCAAGTGGGAGAGGAGTGTTGGGATGGGAAGGAGGATAATTCAATGTCATGGGGTGGTGCCAGGTGGGAGAAGCTCCGTCCCTCTGGCTGCAGCCAGGCAAGCTGCAGAGTCTTAAAGGAAGGAACACAGTTCATTGTCACAGGGACAGGGAAGGGTGTGTGCAAAGGGGAAAATTTCAAAGAGATGCAGAAATATTCCCAGATAATAAAATATCCCATTTTCAGTGTACAAGTTCCAGGCCTCAGGTGAAATTGGCTTCCCAGAATGGAAAGAAGCAGGAGCTACTTCTCCTTCCCATTCAGAGGACAGGGTGCTTGGTGCTGTGGGTGCTGTGGGTGTCCCCAGCACCTAAAGCTGTGGGGGATGAATCAAGGCAGAGAAGCCTGAGAGTTCAAATGTCTTGCAAGAGGGGGATTAGCAGTTTTCCATCCTCTTGACTAATTTCCACCACATTGGACATTCTTGTTATCCGCATAAGTGTCCAAACTATGTTTTAATCCTGCCAAGCTCTTGAGACCTTATGGCAAAGAGCTCCAAGGGGTGGAACAAATTCCCTGGGTCAGGATTATTTGTTCCTGAGGCTTCTTCTCATCCTCCAAGTGCCCTGTCCATCAGGGCCATTATTTTCCATGTGTCATGTTCTATCTCCATCTTTCTTCCTGTCCCTTCCCCCTGCTCATTTAAGTATTTGTTCCTCTCACTTCCTTCTACCTTTACAGTAGGACCAACCCAGGCAGGACAAAGAGATATCAGTGCTGCCCCAGAGAACCAGACTTTCCTCCTTTTTTTTCTCCTCTGATACCTGCTTTGTTGGTTTTTTTCCTCCTATCCCAGTTACTTTCCCCTGTCTCTTGGGGAAACAACAACATTCCTATGTACAGTAGCTAATAAAGGAAATCATAGATAAAATATTGAGTGTTTTAGAGGTAGAAGGTGTGGAAACCCTGCTCTCTCTATCTCTTATCACAACAGCAATAAAAAGCAGTACATTTTTACAGCAGTGCATGCTCAGGAGTTTTTGAGGACCAACATTCAGCAAGATGGAAAAAGAAATTGAACCAACACATGGATAACCCAAACCTGCCAGCCTCTATAAATGGTAGCAACACCATCAGGCTTCCTAAATCTCACCTGTCAGGGTGCAGGTACACCTGTAATTGTTGTAGATGAAGATGAGACTTCTGTGATGAGATTATTCTATGATTCTATGACATCTATGATTCTGTGATCAGCCAGCATGTTGCTGATAAGTGATTTTTAGGCCTGGCCAGTGCTGAGCGAGGGCTCGGGGCTTGCCAATGCAGCACGATGCTCCTGCCAGCCTCTGCTCACCCGTGCTGGGCAGGCTCCTTGGAGAAGGATGGATGTGTCTGCATCCAAGGAAGGAAAAAGCAGCTGGGTTGTTAGCAGGAGGGCTAATTTTGCAACAGCTCTGGATCAGCTTTCCCCAGCCTCTTGTGCTGTCAGCCAGCTGAGCTGTTAGATTTCGTGTGCTGGTACCAGTGACAGCACCTTGCTCCCTGTAAAACCAGCCTTCAGGGAGCAGCGAGGTGTGAGCCCCCTGCCTACCCCCCCAAAGTCCAAATCCTGCCTTGCAAAACCTGCCTTGTTAATGCAACATGAAACCCCCTCTGCTGAACTCTCTCAACCCAATGTTCCTGCTCACGGGACTGCACAAATCCCAGAGAGCCGGGTCATGCGCTGGGTGCCCCGCCGAGGGGAGCTGGGATGCACCGGGGACGAGGAGGGGTGGGAGGGGAAAGCTGCATTTGTGAGCCAACCATTCCTGTTTTCCGGGGGAGAAAATGGCTGGGGTGTGCTTGGGAGCAGAGAAAGGGCTGTCGCTTCCCACATGTGAGTCCCAGCTTGGAGCGTGTTGCTCCTGGGACAAGGAGCAAACCCTCGTATTTCTTGATATGAATATGGATTTGTGCCTCAGGACCAGTCCCTGCACCCAAGGGAAAGCCCCTTAGAGTAGAGCTTGTCACACTTCTGTGAAATCAGAGAGGGAAAACATGCAAAAGGGGAGAAGCCCCTCAACATAGTGATGCCTGAGGCTGTGTCTGAGCAGGGCTCCCACTTTCTGGGCACAGCTCCTCTGAGCCAGCATTTGTCCCCAGCAATATTCAGCCCATGTGCCTGACTCAGCTGCACCCTCTGAGCTGTGTAAAAAGCAGATTTTCTCCTTTGCACTCACCAGCTCACTGTGGCAGGCACTGGAGGCCCCTCTCAGCGCTTCCTGGGGACAGTCCCATTGCCACCTGTTCCTATGGAGAAGGCTTTTTATCACAAACACTTGGTAAGCAGCTGCCACTGGAGCCCCTTTCTGCCTGCCCAGCGTTTATTCGGAGAAAGTCAATAAGGAAAAACAAACATTCCTTGTCCTTGTGCACACACATCCCTGGGCTGCCGCAGCGCTGGCCTGCTGTGTGTGGCAGAGCAAGGGCTCCCAGATGGTGCCCAAAGCCAGGGCTGGTGGGGACAGCCCCAGGCCTTGCTTTAGGGCAGCTGGGAAGACAAGGACACACCACCTCTGCAAAGGGATTTTTCTTTTTCCCAAAGCGTGGACACACTCCCCATAGCGAGTCCAGCAGGGTCAGACATGAAACTCAAACCTTATGGCTCTCACCTTCCCTCTTTCCAGCACGTTCTGGAGGTTGCAAAGTTGAGCTTTGAATCCCCCCATCACCCTCACTCACACAGGCACCCACTCCCTTCCCACTCCCATTTCCCAAGGCAGGGGGAGAGGATGAGGGCAGACAGGATCCCCCATTGCGACAAGCACTTGCAGAGCCGCAGCCAGGAATTAACATGCTCAGGCTGTAATTAGGGCTTCAGCACCATGACACCTTCACAAGTGTCTTTATTTAAAAGCAGGTAAATTGGAGGCTTCCAGGATGGGTATGTTAGTGGGGGGAAGTTAGTGGTGATGATGATGGGGAAGAGATGAGACAGGAGTGAATTATTCTTGGTGGCATCCTTGTGCTGTGATGGGTTGACTGTGGCCTGGATGATAGGTGGGAGATGCAGAAGCTTGAAGGAAGTTGGTTGGACTCAGTGGGGAGAGAGAATGTTTTTGTAGGGCCTACATCTGTCCCTCTGTTGAAATGTCTTTATGGGAGAGCAGGGAAAGGAGGTGAAGCTGTATAGGTCTGAGGCCCCCACTGGGTCCGGTACCAAGGCTGTGCCCCATTCAATCTACTTGCTTCTATCAGCACAATTCAGCCTCCACCTTCTTCACCAGTGACTAGACACCATTGGTTGAAGCAGACTGGGAAGCAGCTCTGTGAGTTGGGCTGCAGCAGGAGCAGGGCAGGTGCGAGAGTAGAAGTAGAGCAAGAACAGAACTGGAGCAGGAGCAGGGCAGGAACAGGAGCAGGGCTGGGGCAGAGGCAGGAGCAGGGCTGGGGCAGAGGCAGGAGCAGAAGCAGGAGCAGGAGCAGGAGCAGGAGCAGGAGCAGAAGCAGGAGCAGGAGCAGGGCTGGGGCAGAGGCAGGGCTGGGGCAAGGGCAGCTGGCAGCAGGGACTGAGCCTCCTGCAGCATCAGGCATCCCCTCCTGCCAGCCCTGCTGCTTGAGACCTGCCTGCCCGGCTGCTTAGAGAGACAGCTTCAACATTTGGATCCAGATGATAACACTGGCAGCCTCAAAGTTCAGGGATATTCAGATCTAGACCAATCTCTAGCTTTTTGTGCTTTTTTTGCCTTTTTTTTTTTCCTGACAGCTGCTGCCTCTACTTTAGGCAAGGACATTAGTGCCGAGAGGAAAAAAAATTTGATTTTAATGCAAGCCCCAGTAATCAGCTATTTGTGATGGAATTTTATCTGTCCTGGTCTCTAAGGGATGAGAAGCAAGCAGAGAGGAAAGAAGGGTCAGAAATTAGTATGCAGAAATATCTGATCAGCCAAAGTAATTTTCTTTAATAATCGTATTCATACTGGCTGCTCTCCGCTCACTAGAAGAATTAAGTATTTAATAGTAATATATTTCATCTGGCAGCAGTTCCGTTTCGTTAGGAGCTGTGATGCCTCGCCGGGGTGGGGGTGGGCAGGGAGGCAGCGGTAGGAGGGTCCCAGCGTGGGGGGACCTGCCCGAGGAACAAAGCTGCCTCTCCCGCTGGAGCAGGAGCAGGTCCCGGGGCTCTGCCAGCCCTTCCCGCCGCCCGGCAGGGAGAGGCAGCGGCTGTGGCGTGTGCAGGGGGAGCTCGCTATGGAGCTAGAATTAAAGGGGAGCGGGATTGTCTCGCAAAGGGGTTTGAGGGGTCGGGACCGGCCAGCGCGGACGCGGCAGGAAGGAGCCGCCGTGCTTCGCGTTCGGCCCCGTGTGGGAAATCCTGGGCTGCATCCTCTGGGCTGGGCAACACGGGAGGTCACAGCAGAGAGGCAGCAGGTTTCTCCGTGGCCTGAAAACCTACATTTTTGTAATTGCCAGTAGATACACTAATTATTATTATTGGCATCTATTCAGGAAAGTGTTTAAATGCCTGCTTAACTTAAGCGTGTCCGTAAGTCCCATTGACTCTGATGGGACTTGACTACGTGCTTCACTGCTGCCCTGAATATCGGTGTTTTCCCAAAGCAGTCCTGATTCACAACCACCCCACAGTAAAGGCAGGAGCCCCCCAGAAGCCGGGCAGCCTGGGTCTGTCCCGGTGGCTGCCATGTCCCCTGCACTCACCCGGTGTGACACACAAGCCACCTCTCGTTCGAGATAACAGCATCTTCCTGCAGATTCTAACCTTGTGGCACCTCCAGTGCCTGGGTCAGAGGACAGGGACCCAGGGACAGCACCACATCTGCACCTTTTCAGGGCAGAATGGTCCTCCCGGATGCCAGACAGGCTGAAGGCACAGAGGAGCATGTCCCTGCTTGTCATTCTCAGCCCTGTGTCCCCATCAGGGCTCCCTCAGGATATCCAAAGCAAGGGAGCAGGGTCATCTGCTCCGTGCCAGCCCTGGCTCCAACACCCACCAGGATTTGCACATCCTGGGGGGATTGGGTGAGAAATACCAAGGCGAAATTAATCCATATGTGCTCAAAAAAGAGACAGAGAAAATAAAATCTGAGTTCAAATCCTCTCTATTATTTTAAAAGCACATGATATGAACAGATGGAAAGTGGTGCTGGCAATTCAGACCACTCAGTAGTCTGGAATGAAATACCTGTTAAACTGACACATGGAAAGGCACATGGGGATTTCAGGGTGCCTTGGCACAGTGACCTGGGAATAAACTGCCTTGAAAAGGTGGGAAATGCTCTTTTACAAGCCAAACTCTTCCAGAAATAACAACAGCAAAATAGTATCACAAACCTTGTATTGTTGTTGCTTTCTGGATTAATTACAAGCAAAATATCAATGGCAAAGAGCATGTATATTGAATGATTCAAGCTGGTACACAAGGGGACAGAATAGTCTTTCTTTCTTTTCTTTCTTTCTTTCTTTCTTTCTTTCTTTCTTTCTTTCTTTCTTTCTTTCTTTCTTTCTTTCTTTCTTTCTTTCTTTCTTTCTTTCTTTCTTTCTTTCTTTCTTTCTTTCTTTCTTTCTTTCTTTCTTTCTTTCTTTCTCTTTCTTTCTTTCTTTCTTTCTTTCTTTCTTTCTTTCTTTCTTTCTTTCTTTCTTTCTTTCTTTCTTTCTTTCTTTCTTTCTTTCTTTCTTTCTTTCTTTCTTTCTCTCTTTCTCTCTTTCTCTCTTTCTCTCTTTCTCTCTTTCTCTCTTTCTCTCTTTCTCTCTCTCTCTCTCTTTTCTCTCTTTTCTTTCTTTTATTCCTTTTCTTCCTTTTCTTTCTTTTCTTTCTTTTCTTTCCAAAAGTTTGGTAGTTTATTTTCCCAAGTTTTCTAAGCTGAAGAAATCAGCAAACCTTCTCCTTTGCTCCCTCTGTCTCACTTTTGTCCATCCCAGCTTCCATGTTCACTCTGGTGATGTGATCTCTGCAGCAAGACCAAAAGCTGAGGTGCAAAAATGAACAGCTCAACTGAGCTTGCAAATGCTGGAAAATACTATTCAGTTGAAAAAAAAAGATCTAGAGAGCTGCAACTTGGCTCCTGTGACAAATACACTGTATTGTGGGAATAGTTAGCAAATAAATAGTATAGCAAGGGATTAGACTTGTCTTGTGGCAAAAATGGTGAGCATTAGGGGTGTTAAAGCTCTGAAATGATGGGAAAATTTCTGTGCTGATAACAGGGGGCTCCAGTTAATAAGCAGAACAGGTGATGTAGACTCGCAGAGCTCTTGTGATTGTTCATTTAGGGTTTTGTGTGGTGATCTGGGTTTGCCCAGGACACAAACACCTTCTGCTGAGGGACAAGGAAACAACCACAGGACAATTTGGGGGTTCAGATATTCCTCAATGCTTGTTTGTGTCTGGCCAAACCTTATTCTCTCCTCCTTCACCTTCGGAATGACACCTTCAGCTTCGGGTTCAGACAGACCCCGTGTGTGTGTGTGTAGCAGAGGAAGGGGTGTCTGTCTGTACATTCTTGTCTGCACTGCTCCTAGTCCCCAAGTCATCTAGCTGACAGTGACTTGCCATGCCCATGAGAATGGTCACAGCTCAGTGCATACAACCGAGAATGCACTGAGCAGGAAGGCTGTGGGATACAGGGTCACTCACCAGCTCCCACCAAACCCCCTGATTTATCCCTTATCCAGCGCGACTCCATGATATTGACCACTCCAGTGGGCAGCAGGTGCTGGCCCCTGCCTGCCCCACAGCTCCTTTCTCCCTCTTTCCCAGCACCTCATCCTGGGCAGCCCCCACCTCTCAGCCACCAGCTCTGCTCTCCTTGGTGCTCCAGCACCTTGGGGGACACCAGATACACAGCAAGAGCAAGCTCTGGTCACCCCAGCTCTGACAAAAGCCCGACAGTCCAGCTCCTGGTAAGCACCCTCATCCCCCTGCAGAACCAGTGACCCCAGACACCAATCCCACGCATGTCTCCCTTCCTTCTTCCCCTCCTTCCCCATCCTCCTCCTCCCCAAAGCGCGGTCTGCAGAGCGCGTGTTTGTGAGCTCACAGGGAACGGCGGGACACGGGCCTTTCTCTCGGCTCTAATGAAACCCTTTAATCATATTCAAATAGGTTACTGTTCAGGGGGAAAATAGAAATATGGATTTGATAGCAATAAATTTCCCTGGCTGGCTAAGCCCAGTTCTTAATTGTCCTGTCCCAGGGCTCGCACATTTCATTGTTCGTTAGGTGCTTAAGTCCCTGCTCTCATTTTGTGGCGGTGACATTACCGCTGATGGCTCTAATACTCTCATAATTTGAAAGGGGATTTGCATGATAGAACGCAGAGTATTAAAAGAAAAAGAAAAAAGGAGAGTTAAAAAAAAAAAAAAAAAAAAAGGAGGGAGGGGGCGAAGAAAGAGTGTGCGGGGGGGCAGGGGAGCAGATTCAGCTTTCACTTAAAAAAAAAGTCACTTTCTTCAAAGTCAAATCATTGTTTTCATTAAAGTGGAAAAAAAAAAAGTGTCTCTTCTGCACAGTCAGTCCGGCCTGGCACTGGTATTATCCTTATTGTTGCTAATGGTTATTAATTATTATTATCCTGCTACACAGAGCACTGCGGACGTGATGTCCCCAATGTCCTTGGGACAAAGAGAAAAAAAAAAGCAGGGTGTCCAAGCTGGGGCAGCTCCTGGCAGCGGGTGGTGTGAAGTGAGGGGGGTTTTGCCGTCGTCTCCAGTGTGATGGTATTTTGGCAGGAGCCGTGGCAGGTACCTGCTGCCAACCAGGGGCTCAGTCTCATCAGCTCACTTTTATTCTGGTGTGCCGTGATGTGCCCACTGCCAGCTACTGCCCTGTTTGGGTCAAGGGGTTCTTTGGGCAGAAAACACAAAATAAAAATCAGGTTGCCCTGCTGCCTGCCTTTATCCCCCAACTTTGGTTAATGTTTAGAGATGAGGCCAAATAAATCATTGCTCTGTGATGTCCAGAGGGACTCAGACCTACACGCAGGTCCCGATGCTCCCCGTGAAGCTGGGTCAGGTTCTTCCCTGCTACCTCCGAGGGGCTGGAAACCAAACCCCTCTTCAGAGCTGAATTTTCCTAGTCACTGGCTTTTAAAGCCAGGAAGAACCATTATGATCATCTGAGCTGCAAGTACCAGATCCCCTCAGCACCTGAGGTGTCAGAAATCGTGATGTGGATTTTATAGTGGCAAACCTGTCTCCGCAGAAGAAGAGGGTCACAAGTCTCCCGGTTGTCGTTTTGCAACATAAAGACTTGGGGGAGCTGGGATTTCTGCCTCTGTTGCTGGCACAGGCAGCCCCCGGGCCAGCCTAGCACCTCTACACTGTTGATACTGTCTGTTAAGGGGAACAGTACCCAGCTGTGGTTCCATCTCCCTTTGGTTTGGCTGGCTAGTTTTGCCCAGCCATGAAGAAATTTATCCCAACCCTTGACAGCGACTCAGTTGTTAATTTCCTGACAAAAATCTGCAGTCTCAAATCTCTTCTGAGGGATTTTGCTTTTCCCCTTGCTGGCTGGTTAAGGGGGAAAAGAAACTCACCTACATCAGAGACCAAAAAGACTTTCCTTGAACAAGCCAGAAATTGCCCAGCCTTTCCCAAGCTTGGAGCTGCCTTCACCTTATTTATGGAGTGAGCCCTTGCCAAGCTCAATCACAGCCACGTCACCCAGTTCAGGTCCAGCTTTGGACCAACACCAGTCCACAAGCCACCGAGTAACTGCCCGTGTCCGTGACCACGGCATGTCTTGAAAGAGGGCTCGTGCTTGCTGAGATGTCTCCAGCTCCCTTTCCCTTCCCATCTCATTCATGTGAGAGAAATGCGTAGAGAGAATCCACAACCAAAAATTAGCTCTGGAGTTAAAATCCCTTTTTTCACCTCTTTATATGGCAGCCAAAGTAATATTCTGTAGTAGGTCTGAAATGTAACATTGGTGCATGGGCACACACTGCAACATCCCTGTGCTCCAGTGCACTGGAGTCTATGGGAAGGCTTTTATCCATCAGCCATTTATTTCCTAACAATAAAGTGGCAGTCAGAAATGTATTAATTACTATTATAGTGTCTGAGGCTTGTGCAGAGCTCGTATTTTGTCTGCTGTTCTCTTATCTTTGCATCTTTCAAGGTGAAAAGTGCCCAGTGAGTGAAAATCAGCCTAAGTCTATTGATCTCAGCAGAACTAGAGTCATTTCCCCTGGCTTGGGAAGCTGCTTTCACACTTGCCATCCTCTGTTTTCCCTGTAACTCCGTCGTCTGTCCCAGCCTGTGCAGAGACCTTGGCAAAGCCCCAGGCTGTGCATCCAGACGCTTTCCTGGTTTCTCCACATTCACACATAAGCTCTTTCCAGGCTTTTTTTCAGTGGAAAGGATCCTCTGGCAGTTAATGGAGCTAATTTTAGCCCCAGACCCACAGGTTAAACTCTCTCCCACAACATCAGGTATTTACCATCTGAATTCACCATGCATGGGACACCAAGGTCTCCTTGCTTGGCTTGCCCTATCTCACCAAGGGCTTCCATGGGACAGGGCTTGCATCCCAGGGAGGAGTGTTGCTGTGTCTGCTCATTCTCAAGACTGTTCACCACCCATTCCTGGGAATTTCACCATCTCTAATGCCCATGGGAAGGAGCCCAAAAGACTCACAAAGAGCAGAGATTTGTACTTGTGTGGCTGCCTCCCACAGACACTCAGACGGGCTCAGCACCCAGTCTTCATGCTTGCAAGGAGTGCACAGTCAGATTCCAAAATTCAGATGAATTTTGCCTGCCCTTGCTACCAACAAATCCTCTGGCGAAAGCCCATCCAGGTTTCCTCATCTTGCTCAACCCAGGTCTGGAGTGAGAGACGGGAATTAGCCACAAGCAAACCCAGAGTGCAGGAAGAGTTCCAAAACCTGCCAGAGAGGTGCAGGGAGCCAGCTGGGCTGAGAGATGTCTAAATCCAGAGAGACCCTTGAGGGTGAGAAGGAGCCAGTTAGTGGTGTGTTGAAAGAAGGATCCTGGTCAAAATAAGATCATCTCATCTCTCTTCTATTCTATTTCCATCACTTGGCATTGGACCACTTCCCACTAACATATTTACCCAGCGAGGTGACTACCATCTGTCTCCTCTTTATTAAAATACTCCAGGATTTTCCCCTATGACTCGTCGTCCTTGGGAATAGGAAGAAAGGATGTCAACGAGCTGGAGGGAGGACTGGGAAGTGGGTCATACCCTTCAGGAATGCTCTCAGCCCCTCCAAACTGGGGCACGCCGCGAGTCCAGGGACGCGGGGCTGTTTGGACTCAGCCGTGTGTCTGATCCCGGGGTGTTTTTTTGCCTGAAGGAGCCATTTCAAACGGTGCCATGTGCTCTGCCAGCCCCCCCGTGCAGCAACTTGTTCCCCGATTACGTCACCCTGCATAAAAGGGAATTATTCAGACCTTTGTTTCAGCTGAAACAATACTGCAAATTAGCTAAACGTGCGCTCTGCTCCCCACTCACCCCCCTCCCGCCCATCTTCCAAAGAACAAGGCCTGCCTGGTGCAGGCTGAAATAAGACCTGCTCTGAGGTTCGGGGGATTAAGTCACTGAAGCCGATTTTGTGGAGTTTAGAAAAACGCCCATTTCCTTTGGGAAAAAAAAAAAAAAGGCCTTGAAACAGGCCCCACCAGCAGCAGTGGTTGCAGCAGCTGCCATGCACCAGGAAACTCTCCAGAGGTCCTTGCCCACCCTGGTTGGGCACAGCTGGGCTCTGCAGCCTCTTTATATCCCTCCTGTTGCCTCGTGTCCCCTTGCCTCAAACCCTCCATGTTTTGCTAGCCAGAGGTCTATCCAGCAGTTGCCTGCGCCACCAAAGCCTCAGCAGCTGCCACCACCAGAGAGGTGGCCATGCCCTCACGTTGCCATCCAGGAGCTCTGGAAGCTCTCCAGGGGGTCCTCACCACCCTCAGTTGTCCCCTGTGCACAACAGCAGCAACCCCACCCTCAGCCTGCTCTCAGGTTGATGGTGGGACACGGGATATCTCCCAACATGCCTTCACTGCTACTGTCCCAAGCCCCTCTCACCCCAAGAAAGCACCAGAACCAAAGTGGAGCTTAAATATTTTTGTTCTCTCATTCACTTAGGGATGGGGGGAGAAATAAAGGGGGGAGAAGGGACAGAAAGGGGAGGGCGACAAAGGGGGTTTAATAGGCTCCAGTGACAGCACAATGTCCACATTGGGAAAAGATTAATGACGAAAATTAATCGCATGACCTTTCTTTCGAGGAGCTGGAGGTGAGGCGAGCCATTAAAGCCTCTTATGTTGTAATTAACGTTTGAGGGGAGAAAAGACTGGCTTTAGAATGGATGTGATCATTTAATTAGGGTTATGCGTCAGTGCCACAACAGGTTCAGAGAAGTCATAATTTAACTATAGCTTTAAATTACACAGTCAGAACGTGGATGGCAGGGTTTAATGGCAGGGAAGCGCTGCCACCGAGGAGCAGGGAAAACAATTAAATAAACACCTCGAATGGGAGAAGGAGCAGGGAGATGGCCACGGAGGTGAGGAGGGCATCCTGGGCAGGGGAGACACAGCGTGGGTTTGTTTGGAAGGGAATCCTGTTAAATCAGAGCAGGACAGACCTCCAGCCACCTCTGTCCAGCTCTGTGCTGTCAGCCTCGTGTCCTCCCCAATCAAGTGTTGCAGGGCAGTGGGATCTCTTCCTCAGCCCAGTACTGATCCACCAGCCCAGATTTCCCTGCCTTTCACCCCGGTGGACATGGGTTGGAAGCTGATTCGTGTCGGGGCTCTGTGGCCCAAGCTGCTGTCTCAGCAGCATCTGGTATTTGATGCTTTTTGAGGCACAAGGCACCTTGCGCTCAACACCGATGAGCGAACCCAACATACCTTCACAAATACAAGATTTGAGAAATAAAGTCAAGATTTATTTTTCCCTTTCAGGAGACAAATTCACCCAAAAATCCAGAGAAATGCCTGCTTTTCCTTTCACCTACATAGCAACGGCCACTCGGCGCAGGCACCGGCTGCTCTAGCGCTGCTGCACAAAGCCTTTCGGGTCCGTGCAAGGGCAACGAAACGCTGCTCAGAGCCAGGCTGGGGCTGCCCAGCATGGCAGCAGCACCACGTCCTGCTGGGCTTTTTTTTTGGGAAGGTTGATTGGAAAGGGAAAAGTTGGATTGCGCTTGACTTTGGCTCAGGGAACAGGCTTAACAGCTCCTCGGTGCAGCGCAGGCGGGTGCGTATGTTAGAGAGAAGGTGAAGGTGGATGTGTAGAGTCTTGGAAAATTATATGTGAGAAATGAGTGTCATGATCAAGTGCTGCATATTGGATGGATTATTAAGGTTCAAAATTAAAACATATACAATATTGCCGATGCCAAGAGCTCTCTAATCATAAATCAGTTCCCCTGACCCCTTCATAATCATGAGATTGCCCTAAAGAGCATGAGATTTTACATAATAATAAATGTGAAAGGTTTTTTTTTTAATTGGCCTTCTGGTTTTTTGAGCCTGCAGTGGCCACATTTTTTAACTGTTCTTGGCAATCAGAAGGATATTTTCTTTGTTTTTTAATGAAAGTGGAGGTTTTTCTGTACTGCTGTATCTGTGTGAAATTCCACTTTAAGAAAAAAAAAATACACATTTGTCCCAAGCTCCTTCCTTGGCAACACGGCAAACAGAAGTGGGGAAACTGAAACTCCGAGATCCTGGTGCTAATGCTGAACTCCCTGCATGGAGTGGGCTGGGGGAGCAACCCAGGAAACAGCAGGTTAAATATTGCAAATCACAGCTCCTTAACTTGGGGGTGAATCACAAACAATTCTTCTGCCTTTGGTATGAACAGAAATCTGGCGTAAATAGTTCTCTCAATCTAAGCAGCTGCTTAAAATCAGATGATACTCCTGCTAAAAGGGAATAATTTTTTTACATTCTCCTTTCCTTGCATTATTTGCTTTGGTTTTCCTCTTGCTTTTGCTCACTGAGGGACCGTGATTATTGATGTGCACCCTTCACTTTGCTTTTTATCTGCTTTGCCTTTTGGTGAAGATCCTCCTGTCTCCCCACTGTGCTGTCTGGTTTGGGCTGCCAACCCTTGCTTCTCTTTGGGGACAATCCCTGAAATTCTTACAGTACATAAAAATTGTGAAGGAAAGCCCCAAACACTAGCACGTTATTAACTGTAAGCTCAGCAAAACCCTTTCACTCCTGGCACACCCAGTCTGAGTGCCTCTTGCTGAACCTGTGCCACCCCACTTCACATGAGCCAGCTTTGTGTCACCACCACTGTCACCAACAGTTTCTGCACTGTTCTTTGCAAAAGGAGGATCAGGTCTTTGCATGTTGATCCTGGTGGTGCTTTACTCTGAAACAGGGCTGAGCAGAAATGAAAGGGAAAGGAGAGTGCACAACATCCCCCCCCAAAACGTTTTGCCCACTTGCCCTCAGCAGGAGGGACCCCAGGCTGTACTGGGTGCAGTCACTGCACCCATTTCTATGCAAAATGCTGAATTTTCCACCCTCTCTGTGTTTTTGCAAGACCTGCCCCAGAGGGGGAGCGTTCAGTTCCATCCAGCACAGTACAGAGCTGCATTTCATTCCCCTCAGCTGCCATCACACACCGCAGCGAGCACAGCCACGCTCCAGCTCCTCGTGGTGGGACTGGTGGGTGCCACCAGGTCCCTGGATGGCAGCTCCTGTCCTGGGGCTGGACACAGCGAGTGGCTGGGTTTGCTCTGCTGCCACAGGGGTTTCTGTGCCTCCAGTTCAGCAAAGCGCATGAGCACCTGTTTATCTTAGCGAGTGGGTGAAGTCCATCCCTGCTCAGCGAAGCACTTGAGACCAAGTGCTTTACTAAATCCAAGCCAAATGCAGTTCTGGGCTGCATGAGCAGAGGTATCCACTTGCCAGCCAGGCTGTGCACATGCCAAAGTACCTGCTTGCAAACGGCTCCAGGAACAGGGCCTCTGTCTTGGTCAGCTCTGCACCTCATTGCTGAGCAGTAAGTGAGTTGAGCCAAATAGCCCCCAAATCCTACCCAGCAGCAGTGACTTGACCATACCCAAAATCCACAGAGCTTTGGATTTGGAAGAATGAATGCACAGATCACAGTCTGGGCTGTGTTGTGCTCACTTCTGGACTGAGTTTTGGAGAAATCCAGCAGCCTCCAGCTCTGCCTCTCTCTGTAGTCTTTATGTGTGCACCAAACCTTCCTGAGCACAAGGTCATTTTGCTCAACCAATGCCCAACCAATGCAGGACTGTTCAGATGCCCAGGACGTTATTTCTGCTCTCATGTGGAACAAGAACCAGCAGATGCTGACAGGATAGGTGGGCTATTTTCCTATGGCATAGAAATGAAAATATTTACCACTTTACTTCTAGAGAGATACAGAATAAATACCAGAAAGGTCTGCTCTGGAGCAAAGGATGCTTCATTTTTCTGGTTACCCTGTGCTCAGCTGGAGTATTTGCATGCTCAGATGTGCAGAGGGATCAAAATGCACAACAGGATCTCAAGCCTGTTGTTTTGTTTCATCCCACATCCTCACACCCTTGTATGTGAAAGCAATTGCCTAATCTCCTAAACTTTCATCTCTGCTAGAAAGCCTGGGATTTGGGAAGAACCAACAGCAAACAAAAAAAATACATCAGTAGCTCCAGGGTCACGTTATGGCAAGCCCCATCCTTGGGGACATGCCTGGACTCCTGTCACAGCTGCCCTGGGCTCTGCCCTCCCCGGTGCACGTGGTGACTCACGTGCTGCCCTGCAGAAGCCTCATCAGTCCCAGTTGCCAACTGCCCCATAAACCCCAGCACCCTTGATAGGGAGAAAAAAAAGGAAATGACTTCTCTCCTTCACTGAGGTCTCGTGGCCTTAAAACTTAATAGTCTCTCAAATGCCATAATACAAGAGGGGACTTTTATGGACTCAACAAAGGATAATATTATTAAGGCATGTTATTATATTAATGTTGATATTTCGTGAGATGGGGTGGGGGGAGAAGGGGAAGAATAAAACCTTTTACTGGGGAGTTCTGGGTTGTCTTTTCCCTTCCCAGGGCTGCTCAGAGGGGTCAGTGACAGCTGCTGGGGCTCCTTGGGTAGCAGTACCACTGTCACCAAATGCATCTTCCCCTCCTTGTGTCCCCTCCCCTTGTCCCCAGGCAGATGTTGAGGGTCCTGTTAGGAGGTGCAGCCCTTCATGATGGGTTTGGAGAGACAGCTGGGTAAAGCTGACTAATGACCAGCAATTGAAAGCTTGTGTCACAGGCAGTGGGGAGCAGATGGAGAGGGCTTGGGAAGGAGAAACTTCCCATGGTTGGATCCAGGGATGTTCTGGGGAGGCTGAGGCTTGCACCCGGTTTTCTTGTTGGTGCTCAGCTGTGGCAGCTTCTCACCCAAGCTCTGAGAGCCAGAAAATTGGCTCTGCATGACTGCAGCTGTGCTTGTGTTGCTGCAGGACACCCCACTGTTGAGTACAGCCCAGGGCTCGGGTTGGGGCTCCCCAGGCCTCTGCTAGTGGGCCAGGCAGCAATGTGGGTGAGGCACCCTGTGCCATGACTTTTTGCACCAAAATTCTTTGAGGAAGGCCTCACCAACTGCAATGGTTTGCCAGAGGGAGAGAGTGAATGCCCAGGGATTTCCCTGTCCAGCCAGCTCACCACAAGCAGAGATAAAGTGATCTCAGTGATCTTCCATCACCCCAACCACTAAACACCTTCACAGTCCAAACAAATGTCACTTGTCTCCTTTCTTATTCCCACCTTATTTCTATATTTCCCTCATCCCTTCTCTTTCCCTCTTTCTACCTCTCCATACTTCTCCAAGCCAAAGCGCCTGCTGGGATTTTGGAGTCCAGCCACTGCCCAGCTTTCACCGTGTGTGGGCAACACCAAACAAACAGACTGTAAATAAAATACCCTCTCTCTCTCACACACACATATTTTCTCCATTACCTCCGCTAATACTGTCTTTCTTCCATCTTGAGTTCAATGTTGGTTTTTGTCTCTCCCAAACCCCTCCTCCTCCTCCTCCCTGCAATTTATTCCAGCTGTGAAAACCTTCCTGCCACCCCCTCTGCCACACGGTGGATAGGTGAGTGGCAGCCAGAGAAGCCCCTCTAAGCCACTGTGGCTAATCTATCCCACATGTACGACTTGGCAAACGTCCCGCGCCGCAGCCCGGCCGGACTCGGCGGCTCCTGCTGGAATCAGCCCGGCCCTTTCCAGGCTCTGGCCCAGACACTTCCCTGCCTGCGCCGGCCGAGAGCAGCACTGGGGATGAAAAGGGCCATCCAGGGCTTTTTTTTTTTTAGTGCATCTTCTTGTGCTCAGTTTGATGGTGTGGTCTGGTCCGAAAGGGTAAGGTGGAAGCCCGTGGTGAGGAAGGGGCACTGTTAGGAGAAGAGAGGGCAAGCCACCAGCACAACCAAGTTGCTGAGCTGAGCTGAAGGGTGCCATGAAGCCAGTCTTTGCTCATCTCGATACCTCTAGGTGACACTTTCCACTTCAATATCAGCCTGTTGGGAAACAGGTACCATCGTCCCCAGAGACTGCTGGGAGACAGCACTGCATAAGTTGGGTGACATGTCCTAGATCCCACCCTGAGCCCTTCACGTGGCTGAAGGAAGAGTTTGGCTTTTGCGTGCTCTGTAACCACATCCTAATTCACCCTCCACAAGCTGGGAAAGGGACCCAGGAGCCCTGATATCCCAGCTGGGTACACTAAACTGTTCAGCTCTAACATGTTTAGATCCCTCTGTGGCTGATGGAGACAAAAATGAAGCAAACCCCACACATTATTCCAGTCCCACGACGCTGTATTAGTCAATAAAGCATCCTTGTTCATAAGCACAGGCATGCATAAAAAGATCAGATCATCAAATCCTTCCATCTCTCTGTTGTTTTTTCCATTTTTTCTTTTTTTCCTTTTTTTTTTTTCTTTTAATAAATACATATCAAGGCTTTTGCAAAGCAGAACTGGGGAGTGCGTTTGGCAGTTGTCCTGCCTGCCAGGTCTATTTATCTATCACTCAGAGCTGCCAGTCAAGGCAATGCCACCAGCACCCAGGGGATGGCTGACAGCACGAGCCCTGGAGACCTGGGGGTGGAAGAGCCTTCCTAAACCTTTAAAGACCACTTGACTTAACAGATAGCTTCAGTTAAGCAGGGGTTCCTGCTGGGCCATTTTCCTGGCTTCCCTGTGGTCTCAACACCAAACAAATAGACAGGAATTTCCCGGAGCAGTCCAGGGGTGTGGGGAGAGATATAATCCTCTCAAGCAGGTTTGAGGCAGGAGTGGGACATGCCCATTGTCCTACACAGCTCATTGCCATCCCTGACGTGGTCTCGAGGTTCTCTGGAAGTTGTGTCTGTCTGACCACGTGGCTTTGCCTGGTTTTAGGCTTTTAGGCTTTTAGGATATTTATGTGCCCTTGTGCCTCACTATTTTCCAACCCAGGTAGCTTTTCCTTGGCCAGGCTGTGCTCCCACCCTCACTTGGAAATAGGGAAGATCTCAGGGAGGCCATGTCCTCCTGGTGACATGAGGTCAATCTGGAGATCTAGAGAAATAAGCAAACCTGGGACTGCCTATCCAAAATCATGTGACCATGGGTTCTTTACAAATCTTCCACCTCTGAGAGAGAGACTCCTGCAAAAACCACATCCAGGCACGTGCTCACCCAGCAGTTGGACATCTGCAGGACATGCATCCTCACCACCTGCAGAGGACAAGTTATCTCTGATTGCCCGAAAAGAAAGCAGGGCAGATCAATTGATGAATCAATCAACCTTTCAACCATGCTTTTCTCACCTGACTCTCACCTTAGTGCAAATGGAGAAAGAGGCAGTGTCTGTTGGAGGACTAATGTGCGGGTGAGCTCCCTTGCACTGTTTGCACCATGATGAGTTAGTTATCTGCAATGTATGTTTTAAAATAAAGATTTTTTAAAGGCAGGAACTTGTAAAACAAATAAATAGAAGCTTTTCTTGGGGAATCTATGTCTGAGGCAGGGCAGAGGATTACTGTGCTAAAAGAAAGCCCCGTCTCCTAAATGAAGTTCATACTTGGGCCATGCATCGCTCAGACACACCAGCAAGGTCCTGACTCCTCCAAAGTGAACATCTGCTCTATAAATGTTGTCTCCCACCTGATGGAAGCAGTTGAGTAAAGGTGTGGATTTGTTCCAGATGGGGAGCATAGGTACCATTGTCTGAATTCAAACCAAAAATCTGTGTGTTGAGCCTGGCTGAAGGGATCATCTTCCTCCTGGTTCCTGCTGCTTCCAAGCAGGAGACAATGCTGAAAATGAAAGAGTGCAATGTGAGGGTACAGGGATAAACCACCAGCCTCTGCTCTCCTCCCCTGCCTCCTGTGCCTTTTTCCCTCTCTCCTTCTCCTGCAGCCCCTGACTTGCTTTGCACAACCAAAGTGGTTTGTTGAGGTCCTTCCTCTGTGCTTGGCTCTTTGTGGGGACCTCCCTGGTCACTTCAAAGAGCAAAAAAATTTAACTGCAAGATAGAAATCCCATTGCCCAGAGGAAAACAGCTCATGCAATGTGTAAAGCCCCTTCAGCACTTGTGCAAGGTTTGGGCCTCAGGAGATGGGGAGCAGGGACAGGGAAAGGACCTGAAGGGACAGAGGAGCAGAGAGGGTGCAGTAAGAGCAGGAGGGGAGCGGACCTGTCCTGCCTGACTCCTGGGGTATTGACTGCTGGGACATGAAGGTGGGGAGAAGAAAGGAGAGTAATGGCCCTGGATTTCCCCCAGATGTGTGGCAGGCCCACATGATTGATGGCATCTGTCTTTTGCTTTATTAAACTTGTGCAGCCATGTTCAGCCAGGGATTTGCAAGCGGCTTAATGAGTATTAGGGAGGAATCTCCTGGCAGGACGGGGAGATTTCAGGGGTTTGCTGAGCCACTGGCAGGAAATGTCCTGCACCATGCAGCACATCCTGCAGGACAGGGGCTGGGATGCCAGGAGCAAAGGGAAGGGTGGAGGGGTGATGCCTGCAGGGATGCATTGCTGGAGGTTGTTACCTCACCCTGCAGCAGCAGGACTCGGGTGCTACAGGTCTGGAGGTGGGTGGTAGCAAAGGGAGCCAGCAGCAGGCTGGGAGAAGGGCTGGTACTGTCTAAGGAAAACACACAAATGGGCCAGGACATTGACAAGAATTTATAACAGAAGCCTTGATCTGCTGTCTAGGTCTGAATCCAAACTCAGAACTCTGACAGGAACATCCTGAGTGACAGGTCACTAGTGTGTTTGGGGACAAGTTGGTGTGAGAGTCCCTTTTCCATAAGAGTCCCTTTTCTTTGAGGCACAAAATGCATTTTGAGAGAAAATTAACCCAGAACCTGAGCTCTGGACTCAGCCTTGGCCTGGGCTCTGCTGCTGGGTCAGACCTATCCTGTGCACAGGCTTGTCTGTGTGGGCTCTTCCTCCTGTTTTCCCCTTTGATGGGGGATTTCAGAGAGCCAAGACCTCGTCTCATGTGCCAGCTTTTCCTAGGCAGAGTAGATGAAGATGCACGTGTGCATGAGTGTACATATAGATGTGTGTAATATTTGTGTGTATCTATATGCAGAGTGGGGAAGACTGATGGAAGTTTTCACCTGCAAACATTTGCAAATTAAAAGCCTGATTAAATAGAAGAGTTTCTCGGCTGCAAAGGAACGTGGGGCCCTCCTCATGCCTCCCTGACCTGGGAAAACACTCCAGGATGTTTCCAAGTTGATCCTCTATCCGTATTATCTGACCCACTATGTGTGGTACCACCTACACAGGGCAAAATTGCTGTGCTAGTGCAAAGCCACGGGAAGAGTTTCCCTTTTCTCTGCCCTGAGCATTCCAGATACTTCTGCCAGCCCCCACTACCTCCCAAACCTTGCATATTCCCTTCTTTCTGTTACCATGACCCTTTTCTGCACCATTTTAAAGCTTTTATGTGATGGAAGACACCCCTGGACTAGACTGCAAATGGTTTGCTTTTTCCTCTGCCAATCTCTCTCCTTTAATCCCTCACCTCCGTCACTCCCAGCTCCATCCACACCCTCTCCACCCTGGGCACGTCACGATCACAAGTCTCTGCACAAACTCAGGCCTCTGACGCACAAACAGCATTTTGAAATTAAATCAGTTTGGTTTCTTTCCATTCAAATCCTGATTTTCACTTTTTGGGATTTGGAGTCTTTTTTGTTTAAAATGTTTACCTTGGCCACAACTGCTCGAGATTTCATTGTGCGTTTTTAAGAAAAAAGCTCTGGGTCTTGGGTGCTGCTTCCACAGTGTTCATTTTGAGGGTTTCCAAAGAACTTTTAAAAATACAAAGAAAGGGGATTTCAGGAGAAAGTCCCCCCAAAGCAGCAGGTTCCCTGTGGTGGCTGTTTGCACCGTGCTGTGCCGGGGCTGGCTGGGGAGTCGCAGGGAGGTGATTCCCTCCTCAAGGCCAGACCCGAGGAAGCAAAACCCGGAGCTCCAGCCCAGCCCCACTCCGGAACGTGCCCTCTGGCCTCCCATCCCTCCTTCCTCCCCATGGCCTCCACACTCCCTCCTTCCCCAGAGCCTCCCCCTCCCTGCCTCCTCTTCAGCTCAGTTGTTTTTCTTATTTAATTTTCTTTTTTCCTTTTTTTTTCCGGGATTTTTTTTTCCTTTTTTTTTTTTTCCTTTTTTTTCCCCCTTTTTTTTTGTTTTGTTTTTTTTTTTTGTGGTGCCTCTCTTTGTCAGAATTAGTCAGGGCTGAACTGCCTCCACTCCCCAAGGAGACCCTATTTCACCCTGCCTAAAGTTCACCGCCTTGTCAAACCGAGCTAATCTCCTGCCGGGGAAGGAAAAAGGCTCATTTCAAACTGCTGCACATTCGGGGAGCGGCTGGGGGAGGAGGAGGTCTTCCTGGCTCCAGCCTGAAAAGACCCCGGACAATAATACCCCTTTTGTTCTAGGACAGTGGGAGGGGGCTCGGCGGTAGGAATGAAAGATGGGGGATATTAAAGGAGCAGGTGAAAGACATGCGTCCTCAGCAGTCACAGATAAGAGCCGACCCCCTTCTAATCTGACTGAAGCTTATTATCTTACTGCCACAGTCATTACTATTAATATTAAATACGAAAAAAGAAAACTGCATGAGACAACAACCTTAAAGAGGCTGCTTTAAAGCATCAGCAGACGCAGAGGTACAGCCCGTGGCTTGGGCCAGATTTGCAGCCGTGGTGCAGGAGCTGCTTCCGCAGGGATGCTCAGCTGGCATTTGCTGGTGGAGGAGCTGGTCTGGCTGCCAGTTGTCCCTTTGGTACAACAAAACTACCCCGGACAGAGATACTCTTCTTACTTTTCTTAGCAGAAAGCAGCAAAATGGGGGTTTCTTGGCATATGGGGGCGGGGGCGGGGGTGTGAGGTGCCAGAGGAGCAGGAGCTGGGGTATGCCTTGCTTGGACTCTTGGAGGGGCTTTGCTGGATGAGGCCGTGGGGCTGATGGCCAGGCTCAGTGTCATCCTCCCCAGCTGGGATGTTTCATAAGGGAGGTCAGAAAGGAGGGAGCTGTGTGTCTGTACAGCCTGGCACAGCACAGCAAAGGGAAGGGGGGCTTGGGAAAAACCAGGCACATGGAGAAACTTGCTCCCATTTCCCCCCTACATGTGCCCTCTCTGCTCACCCAGCATCTCACCAGACCTGCCTCAGCCAGGGCTGCTGAGTCCCACCGTGTCACCAGGCTCCTGGGGGGAAGGTGCTCCCACCATGAAGCTCAGCATTGGAGCATCCCCCCAGCTCCATCCCTGCCACAGGTGGCCTTGGGAAATGCACTCGGCAGCTCTTTGTCCCCTTTGCCCCTCTGCGAAGGTTTCCTTTGTTCCAATTAGTCCGCAGGCTCTCCAGGGCGGGGGATCCTCCCGGAGCTGTTTGCTCAGCGCCCGCCCCAGCAGCCCCGCGCTGCCTCGGCAAACACGGCCCGCACGGCGCAGCAGCCGGGCGCTCCCCAGCTCCCCCTCCCACTGATGTCCTGGATGAGCAGGAGGGGAAGCAATTCCCCTCCCAGCCTGGGAGAGAGGAGCT
Organism: Apus apus; assembly: GCF_020740795.1. Classification (NCBI taxonomy): domain Eukaryota; kingdom Metazoa; phylum Chordata; class Aves; order Apodiformes; family Apodidae; genus Apus; species Apus apus. The sequence goes on from NC_067304.1 coordinate 3,421,443, forward strand.
TCCCAGCAGAGCAGAGGGCTTATTTTTGCTGTGGTCTGACAGATCGTGTGAGGTGCTGATGCTTTCTGTGCATGGAAGGGAATGGGTGGTTTTGGGAAATGGGCTTTTTATTCTCCGTGTCAGGGTGTTACCAAATGTCGACTGAACATCCTTTTAGCACCAGCCCAAGAAGCAACGCCCCCAGCCTGGCTCAGGGACTGAGCTCCTCTCCCAGGCAGGGCCAAATTCACTTTCCAAATCTCCCAATGAGCACAGCCCCTTCTGCCAAAGCCCTGCTGAGCCAGGGGCTAGCAAAGATGGATCTGAGCGGGCTCTTTGTGTGGCAGCTGGAGCACAAGCAGGCACAGTCAGGATGTTTGCTCTCTCTGCTGACCTCTCCCATCCACCTCCTGCCCTCCATGGCCCGGCAGGGAGGCAGCAGAGATGGACAGTGGCTCCTGCCAGATGTTTGGGGCTTTCCCTGCCACAAAGCTTCACGGGGGCCTTTGGAAAACTTCAGGGGGGCCTTTGCATTCCTGGGGAGGGGATGCTGATGCCAGGCAGCAGTGCCACAGCTCCCAGCACTTGCTGGATTGTCATTTGTTAACACGGCTGGGACAGAAGGTACCAAAGTGGGAGAAAGCCCTCAGAGGGGATTTGCCTGTTGATCTGGGAAAGGAGCTGGAGGCCATAACCCCCTGCCTAGCACTGGTGTTGCAGTGGACCCCAGGTGTGAGGATGCAAAGGGACAGGAGCTGAGCTCCTGGCATGGCCATGCCTCTGGGGAGATGCAACCCACTCCATCACAAGAAGGGACCAGCATGGTCATCCAAAGGCTCACGGGTCTGCACTTGAACCCTACCAACCTCATTGCAACAAAAGGGCCTCTGAAAAGCCAGCCAGAGCCCTCTCCCCCAGCAGCTGCACCTGCGAGGCAGCCGAGCCGGGCGCCGCAGCCTTTCCCAGGGCACGGGGACTGCCCGACGCAGTGGGAGAGCTCCCACCCGGCTGAGGCACCCAGGAGGAATGTTTGCAGCGGCCTCCTTCCCCTACAGTAAACATGAACGGATGACCCCGGAGCGACAAGCTAGGGTTGAAACAGTCTGTCTGTGCACTGGAGAGCCGTGGGAATGCAGGGGCCGTTACGTCAGGCCGGGGAGACAACGTGGCCTTGGGGACAGCGGGTGCAGCCGCAGCCTCTGCGAGCTGGGGTTGAGGGGTCTCTGGTCTGGCCATGCCCTGGGTGGCAAACGCAGGCAAGTTGCCAGATCTTGTTTTGGCAAGGAGGAAAAGACAACGTGCTTATTTATTATCATCGGCTGGGTAGGATGGATTGAACTGACAACAGCTGCGTGGCAGGATGCTAAGATGCATCAGCTAAACTATATCAAAATATAACTCATCCCTCAGCATCTACAGCTGGAAAAACTGGGGAGGATCCATCAGGGAATAACCTTTGCATGGCAGTCTGGCTTTCTTGCTTCCATCCAAGACAAGCTCCTGGAAAGAGATGGGGAAACTCCCTGCAGGGAAATAGCTCAAAGCCTTGCAAAAGTTTGCTAGGATGGAGCAAAATGGGAAATGTCTGTTCTTCAAGCCAACAGGCAGGTCCAGAAAGCAACAAACAGGGCTCATTCTGTTACACTTTAATATTTTGTGGGTTTTTAAGAGGGCTTTTCCAGGAGGCCAAAGACCTCTGAGCAGCTTTTTACCCTTTGCACCCAAAGCAGATAGATGTAGTCCTGCTCTGGAGGATGCAGGAGCCTTGGGGGTTGAATGCAGGGGGTGACATGTTAGTGGCATGACCACAGTGTGCACCAAGAGAAGCCAAAGCACACTGACCAGTACAGCCTGATTTACCTCCTGTTTGGCTCCAGAACAAGAAGTGAGGATTAAGGTCCCTATGCGGGAGGAAGCCCACAACTTGGAGATTGGCACCTCCAAAGAGAAAAGGCCTGACTGTTGTCACCTGTAACTCCCTCTTCTAACTCTATTATATGACTTTGCCCTCCTACAGACATAGAAAATTCATCATATTTATATTATGGGCCCACACGATTATGCATGAAGGACTAGATACCTGTGGACACTGCCTCTGCGTTTTTGCCCCAAGTGGTCTTGGGGCTCTTACTAAGTCAGACATGGAAGGGTGACTTGTTGTTTAGTTTCAGACCGGTGGGTCTTTTCATCAAATCAGTCCTCTAAAGCAGGAATGGAGGCCATGACAATATCATGCATGCCAGCAATTTTCCACTCCTGTTTTTCAAAGCTAGGTACTTTTTTTTTTTCCCCTCTCTAGACAGCCTGAATGTGCTGTTCCTTATCTAATCTTGTATTGATGTGTCTGTTAGACAAGGTATGCAGCATGTGTCATTCTGAATACCAGCATTCAGGCCCAGCAAGCTGCTCTGGATAAGCTATTAATATTTTTGCATTTTGCACCGCACAAGGCTTTTTCTTTGCAGATCTTCAAGCACTCAGTTAGTTAGTCAGTTCATTATTCTTCCAGTTTATAAAACAGCAATAAGTGGTGTCTATAGAGACAAGCCAGCCTTTGACACACACATGAAACCACATCAAGTGAGGGGAAACGGCAACACCACACGTACAACAATAGCAGAGAACCAGACAGCCCCAAAAATAAACCCAATTCCCCACGGTGTGTTAAGCGCTGCCTGATAATGTTCAGCTCAAAACAGGCAGGACACCCTGCAGTTCATGAGATGTAAGCTAGTTTGGTCTTAACAAATATTAATTAAGCCTCTGAGGATGGCTATTTGTTGTATCTTTTGCTCTTGACACAACAAAAATAATCTGAAGAAGCTACAAGAGCAGACAAATAACTGTGTTTACTAAATATGTGCAAATATCCCAGCCCAGCTGGATGTCCTGGGATGTTTTACCCTCTTCTCCTGCACAGGCTGTGCCCAGTGTGGTGCTGTCCTGGTGATGGAAACAGACACATTTCCAAGAAAAACTGGGCTTTTCTCCATACCTTTAATTAAACATTGGGATGAGAAAAAACAGCCTCCTTCCCGGGAGCCCCAAACTTCTCATCCTTTGAGCAACACAACTTCAGTGGCCAAAATTTTTCCAACTCAGGAGCCTGAATTTGGGCTCACAAATCCATATTGAAGCAGTTGAACAGGAGTCCTCTGAAGTCCCAAACTCCTGGGGGCATGAGAAGTGCTGTGGTTAGTGCTGTGGTTGTTGTTATCATCACCAACCCCCAGACAGGGTGTTGGGTACTTTATAGCTGGTAAGAAGGAAGAGTCTCTTCTCCAAGGACAGTGAAATCTGTCTCTGTAATTAATGGTAGGAGCTGTGGGTGTGGGAGATAGCAGGCAGACATGTGTATGTACTCGTATTTGCACGGCAGTAGGTCAGGAAATGGGGTTTTTCTCGACTGAAAACGTGGGCTTTTTTTCAGGGGAGAAGACAAATCAGGCTCAGAGCTGCAGTGAAACGTGGCAGTGGGAGGAGAGCAGGGGGGATGCGCCTGGACTCCTGGATTTCTTAGGGTGACCACTGAGTTTCTGGAAGAGAAAGGGGGCCCTGGCCCCGGAATGGTTTGGTTTTCAAGGAAAAGTCACATGATTCCTGGGGAAAAGAGCACATTTCAGACACAGAAGCCCTTACCACCCGTACTGGCGTGGAAGAAAACCCATTTTCCATTGAAACCCCCCCTTGGAGGTGGTTTCTAGCTGAGAGGAGGTTTAAACACACCCACCCTTGGGCCACAGGAACTGAACTGCAGGGCTCAAACTTTTCCAACCTGGGGGCCCAGCTCTGAATTTGGGCCCTGACTTTTGGAGGAACTGAAGTGTCACAAATCCCATCAGTGCTGGACCTGTTCTGGGCAGGTTGGCACCAACCCTTGTGGGGTTGGTACGTGTCTGGGAGGAAAATGGGACAGAATTCTTTGGTTTTGTCCATATGGGCTGAGCCACTGGATTTTCTAGCTGATCCTCACCAAAAATGAAAGAAAAGAAGAAAAAAAAAAACAACAGGAGAGGGCAGGGAAGGTGGAATTAATAAAAGAACAGGATTTAAAAAAAGAATGGAGAAGAAAGTTTTTAAAAAAAAAAAAAGAGAGAGAGAGAGAGAGAAAAAGGAGAAGTAGCTTCAATAAGTGACACTTAATTCGAAGCTTTTACTTTGGCTTTTCCACCTTGGAAGCATGAAAGCAGCTAAATTAGCAAAACAGAAGTAAACTGTTGACTGCTTCATTGCAGGATTAAGTGTGATAAATGGAGGTTTTGTTCAGCCTCTGTCCAGATGTTGTGTCTACGCTGGGTGTTTTTTTTCTTTTTTTCCTTCTTCTTCTTCTTCTTTTTTTTTTTTTTTTACATTCTTGGCCTAAGGCCCATATATATTTTGGATACTGCAGGGAGTATATAATATCATTGGAAAATGATGTGGTCTGGTAACCTTTTAAATAACATTTCCTCCCTCCTCTCTTTTCTAATAGTTTGTTTTTCTTTCCATGTTTTCCTTTTATTGGGGGGAAATTTTTTTTGGAAATTAATGAGGCCAAAGTTTTAAAACAAACCAAACAAACAACCCCCCCAAACAAACCCAAGCAAAAAAACACACTATTTCCCTCCCAATTTAGGGGAGAAAAAAAGAGTTAAGGGACTTTTAAGGGCGCAGGCTGAGGATGTGTTTGGGACTTTTTTTTTTTTTTCTGTCTAGAAAACCTTCCTGATTATTTTTTAACATTCCCAGCACACTTGGCCCAGAAGCCAGGCTGGGTTTGGGACAGCAATTTCAGTTCCTTGCTCTGTTTGCATTGACAGAGCCCCCCAACCCCAAAAGGACCTTTTATTTTTTTGTCTTGCATTTCATGAATTGGAAGTACCTGTTGCTCCTGGAAGCGCTGGGAGGTGGAGGCCAGTGACTGGCCTTTCCTCAATCTCAAACAACAGCATCCAGCAGGAATTCTGACCTCCCAAATTTAAACCAAACAAAGCTGGGAAGGTGGCGAGGGCAGAGCCCGCGGAGCTGAGCGGCCACAGGGCAGCTGTCCTGGTGGCACTGCTGAAGGAGGTGAGGTTGCCAACCCTTTCTCCATGGCCAGCCAGCATTCCCTGGGATTTTAGCATCTCCCCCCAAAAAATAGCAAAGCCGTATTTTTGCATCTCCTCCATGCTGGGTGTTTTCCAAGTGGCCAGGTGCTGTCGGGAGCTGCTTTACCTGACCACGCCAGCTTGTCTGCTGAGGGTGGCACCTGGGCTCTGCATTCCTCTCTTGCCTCCTGTGCTCCCTGAGAGGATCCCAGTCTTTTTTTTTCCAGAGTCCACCTTAAAATCCCATCTCAGTGATGGCTGTGCCTCCCTTGGCTCAGCCTGGCTTTGGGAGAGGAGCCCAGCCCAGGCTAAAATTGTGCTGTTGACTCACCCGCTGGCATGGGCTGGGCGGCCGGCACACCACTTCAAGGCAGTTAAAAGAGCATTTGGGGTCTCGGCCCACGGAGGAAGGACCACAGGACCCCACTGGCTTAACCCTGTGAGGACAGAGCCCTGGGCGCTGGGGTGCAGCCTTCTCCTTGGCTGTGCTGTGGATGAAGAGGGAGAAATGGGGGAGCAGCATGAATGGTAACGAGGGGCACCAAAATGGGTTGGTTTAACCCATTTATCGCAGCCAGCATGGGCAGGACAAAACACGTGTGTTCAGTGCCCAGACATGGGGTTTTCCCCCTTGGAGCAGGGCCTGGAACTCAGCACTACATGACTTAGGACTAGATTTGCAGTGACTTTAACAGCCCTTATTGCTTCCCACTCTGCCAGTGCAAAGGGCAAACCCGCTGGCCCCATCCAGCTGGGTGCCAGGGCTGTTGTGCTTGTAAACCTCTGTGAAGCGGTGAGGAAGCATCCCCAGGGTAGTGCCATGAGAATGGCCAGCATGGAAACCCACCCAGGGCTCTTGGATGCTGCCCTGGTCAAGGCAGAGAGCCCAGGTACTCCCTTTCTGGGATGGCTGGGCTGTCCTGGCCCTCCTGCTGGCACTGATTGGCCATGCCACCGGGTGCACCCTGGGCTGCAGTGGGAAAAGTCCTCATTCCTCAGCACAGCCCCGTGTCCTGGTTGTTTTATTTTTTCCAGGGTGGTGTTAAACAAACTGAACCACTTCTCCCCCAGAAAAATAAAAGGTGAGAATTTCAGCAGATAAAAACACAAAGCAGCAGCCACTCACAGCAGTAAACACCTTGGAAAGTCGCTCTCAATTTTTCTCCCCACCACCACCTCCCTGCGTCCCCTCCTCTCATTCTCCTTCCCTCTCTCTCTCTCTCTCTTAAGGTAGCAGCGTGGGAGCTTTGCCAAAACATTGTGGTCCCGTGGGGAAGCTTTCCTCTCACTGAAAGAGCCCTTGCGCCTGCCAGCCCAATTAAAACAACGTGAAAGGAAAGCAGCATCTGGAATTGCGCTGCCTCTCACAGCCAAGTCACAATTGTTTAGTCTGAAAGTCGTTTCAGGGAGAGCGGGGCTGGCTGGCTGTGCAGTGGCCCCCACATCTGGATTTGCGGCTAGACAGCCTCTTTGGCTGCAGTCCTGTGTGCATGTGCATTTTTAACTTTAGGATATGCTGACAAGTTAAGAAGTCAGAAAGTCAGTCACAGTAACAGCCTCCGCGGCCCCTTCCTCCCTCCGCCCCTTTCTAACACACACACGCAGTTGACTAAATACAATTTTCTGACATCCTTTCATCTGGAGAGAGTTTCTTCCCTTTCCAGCCTGCAGCTCGGGTCCCCGATGAGTTATTTGAGCTGAGCCAACACATGTGAACAAAAAGTCTTCTCTTCGGTTTGTACTCAAGGGCCCGTCTGTGCTACCCACGTTTCGCCGGCAGCGGGGCTGGATTGTGCTCACACCACGACTGTCCCACACGGGGACCACTGTGGGGTCTTCCTCATGGCCAGGAGATAGTGCTGGCAGAGGGGCTGAGATGTGTTTGGGGTTGAGCTGCCCATCAGGGCGTGCAGCCCGACGGGGAGGGCAGGGATGTGCACAAAAATCAGCTACCGATCCCAAGCAGCACGGCGAGATCGCTTCCAAGCCGGCCTCGCCGTGCTTTGGTCAAAGCTTTTTCCTGCATTTGTTTTTTGCCTCCAAAGTCCTGGCTGTGGCTGAGATGTGAGGGTGTTGGTCATTCATTTGGCAGGCAGGATCCCCCCCAAAAAAGGGATGGAGAGGGCTTTTATAGACACAGCTAAGGAAAGGCCACTGACCTTGCTGCCATTTTAGAGTCCTGAAGTCCCAGACTGGTTTGGGTCAGAAGGGACCTAAAAGATCATCCAGTTCTAAACCTCTGCCATGGGCAGGGACACCTCCCACTAGGCCAGGTTGCCCCATCCAACCCTCATCCAACCTGGCCTTGAACACTTCCAGGAATGGGACAGCCACAGCTTCTCTAGGCAACCTGTGCCTGTGTCTCACCACCCTCACAGCTTTGCCTTTCTTCACACAGAGCCCAGAAACACCCCAAGGCCCCAGCAGTATGGTTTTCCCAGGAGCTGATGCCCAGATGGCACCAAGGCAGCTGCTGTGCCACATGGTCCAGCCCCTACAGCTGGCCAAAATGCTGCTGGGTGAACCCATTGGGATGGGTGCACATCCCATCCTCCTGCAGGACCAATACAGCAGGGAGAGGGTTCAGAGAAAGCCCTTTTTATAATTAATTACTTCCCTCCAAGAAACATCAGCACAACTGAGCTAGCAGGGTCCCACCTGGCTCCTGCTTCCATCCCTCCCTGTGCCCGGCTGCGCAGTGTCCGGCCGCGCGCGGTGCCGAGGCAGGAAAACGGTGATAAAATAAGGAAAAGTTTCCATTTGAAGGGAGGTGGCTGTTATGGGCTGGGGGCCCCTGCTGCCACCTGGACCCTGACTGGGCTCTGCTCTCAACCCCGTGCTGACTGCTCAAAGGCTGCTATACATTACGTCCACAAGTTTTCAGAAGCGGCTACTGATCTGGGGGCTGAGCGCAGGCAGGGTTTGGTGCAGAGATCCCAAGCACCCCAGGCTTACAGATTCCCATGGAGAAACACCTACCCACCCCATTAAAGCAAATGCCATAAAACCACGGTCTAAAAAGCCCAGGGGCAAAGCTCTGAGGTTTTCCCAAGCACAGGAAGGTCAGGACTGCGCGGCTCTCTGTATTTCCCTTGGTTTCCACCTAGAGCTAAGCTGATCCTGCCCCTCACCCTAGCATCAGGCCACGTTGTTTGGCCTTTGCTCAGCCCAGCTTAACCAGCACCCAGAAACAGGGTTCCCCCCTGCACTAGAAACAAGATGGGGAGATCCTAGGCAGCAGCCAGCTGCCATGAGCCCCCCCAGGATCTGGGGTGAGTTACTGGACTCTGGTGGATGGCTGCCTTTCCAGCTGCCCTGCTGCGTGCCCTCCTGGGTGTCCCTGGTGCTGCCCGTGCCCCTGCCCTGTGCAGGAGTGTCGCTACCAAACTGGTTTAGCAGCTCTGTAGGGCGAGTTCTGTTGTTTCGAAAGGTTCCCAAATACATGTTGTTCACACAGCTCTCCTGTATAAATAAATACCAGCATTTCTCTCCTGACCTTTGCTCTTTTGCCGGGTTTCTCCTAAATGCAGAGCATACAAAACTGGCTTTTATCCCCAGAGAAGCCCAGATCACCCTATCTCCATGTCTCTGTGTGGTGCAGAGAGAATTGTCTTCTTCCTCCCTCCTGGCAGCCTCAGACATTGGGCTCATGGGAGACCCAGAAGCATCAGAGCTTCTCCTGTCTTGAGCTGAGGAGCTGGAGGAGGGATGGAAAAGCAGTACCATCAATGCCTGCATTCACAAATCCTATGTAAGACCTCCAGCTTATTCCAAAACCACCTGAAAGCCCATGCCACCATGCTGCAAAGGCTGTCCCCAGTTAAATGTATTGGGGTGCTTTTTATTTGTGTTCTGCTTTCCAGGCCTGCCAGGGTAGAGAGGTTGTGTCTCCAAGTGTGGCTGGGTGGCTTTGGCAATTTTATCAGGAGTCTCATGTTTACTCTGAAACCTGTCATGTGGCTTTGTTCGCTCTGGCTTGCTGAAACACCGGGAGATCCAGGCAGCTAGTGAGCCACAGAGAAGAAAAAAAAACATTCATATAGCAAGAAAAGTAAATAAAACCTTTAGGAGCCTAGACCTGATTGCAGCCCTGCAGGGCCTGCATCGTAGGTTGCTGATTTTTGGCTGTGCAAGTGGACACGCTTGTCCTCTGCAGGCAAGACCCCAAGGGTATTGGGTGACAGCCTGTGCTGGCTCTGAGCTCTCACCCACCGTGAGGTTGTTCTTGCCATTGGAAAGCAGTGCCTGGTATTGATAACTCCCTGAGTGATGGCTGGGTAAACGCACCTTGTTTACCAATGTGGGTGTCATACTGACAACAAGCAGGTCTCTACCTGAGTGTGTCATAAGCGAGGGAGGACGGTAAATAAGAAATGACACGTAATGCTGCAGAGCCTGGGGCTGCTGGAGACACGGGAACAGATTCCTCCACTGCGTGGCACATTGCAGCAGAAGTAAATCGAAGGCTCGGTCATCTCCTTGGAAAACATTGGAGAAAATGTAACCTGCTTGGATAAAAAGGAGAAAGAATCTCATTACACTGCTGTGGGTGCCGGGCAAAGCCACAGCTTCAGGGAGATTAGCCTGGGCTTCAACAGAAAGCCCATCAAAGTCTGTAGAAAAAGCCCTAGTGAAGCTTCTAGCCTGGGTATACACAGGTACAGGTGAGAAAAGCTCTGCCCATTGCAGACCAGCTGGACAAACCCTCCTAAATTGTTTGAGGACTTTTGGATTTGGTTGAAACTTGGAGCAGTCACTGCAAAGCCATGGGCGAGACACAAAAGGCTATAGTTAAAATCAAGGTGTGATTTCTAAGCACTGTGGGCAAATGCTCTTCCCACTGAATGGTTCGGCTCCTCCAAAAGCACTCTCAGTCTGTCTTCTCCCATTTCTTCTTCTTCTGTTGGAGTCAGAAGTAGCAGATCAGCCTTACTCGAAGCAGGACCATCTAGTATTTAAACTCAGGTCCAGCTCCTCCCGTTCACTTCCCAAATGTCCTTGAGCACAGCATTTCCCTCTGCCTCAGGTTCCCCACCTGTGAAATGGAGCTGAAAATGCACCAAGATGATACAAAGTTCCTCAGGCTGCACAGACACCTTCACTGCTCTGCCAGGAACTTGGATGTCTTTCGTTTTTTGCTGTTGGTTTAATGAAAGCTGCTCCACAAACCCATCAGCGTGAGGGCAGCCTGTCCCATGGAGGTGCTGAGCTGTCTGTCATGGGTGTGGCTGAGAGCTGCTAGAAATCTATCATCTCAGGGAACCCCAAACCAACTGCTGGCATGAAAAATTTCATAGGAATAATATGCACCACGGGATAACAACACGGGATGCTGGAGCCACAGACCGGAGATACTGAACAAGGAAAAAACTTTTCATTCACTCCTCCCTGCCTGGTCCCCTGCACCCATCACACACACACACGCACACGCAGGCACATACAGGCTTTCAGGGTTTATTTTATATTTTCCCTCGTAAAGATTTGTGTCCGTGCTGCTCTCGTATCAAAGCCAGCAGTGGCCCCTAGGATAAACATGCGGTCAGAAGACAGAAAACCCCAGGCTAAAACACTATTCGTTTCACCCATAGCAGCATAAACTGAGAGGCTTTTAAGAAGGGCGAATGGTTTTCAGTAAATCTCTCATATCAGCAGAAACCTTTGAAAGAGTTTGTTTAAAGGCTGTGGAGATAAACAGCCCAGCCAAGTGTTTGTTTAAGATGTATGTACTCTGTGTCGACTGGTAGGCTGGTATTTATATCACGGGGGGGAAAGGAGAGCGAGGATCTTTTTGACCCTTTGCTAGCTCTGGCTGTGTGAACTGGGGTGTTTGGAGAGCCAGAGGGGCTGGGCTGGGTGCAGACTGGGTGTTGTGCAGGACCTGGGGCTGCAGCTGGGGACAAAGGCAGGCGGGTGTGTGAGGGTGTGCGAGGGCTTTGGGCGAGCATCAGCATTTCCCTGCTGCGCAGGGGCCTGCGGGGTCCCAGCTGGGATGGCCGTGCCAGGCACTGGGTAGATAAATGTCTGGTGAGGGATTCCCCGCCTTGGACAGCTTGCAAGCTAAATAAACCCCACAGAGGGAAGGGGAGGAAGGAAGGATGCACAACCCCGGGAAGCAGACAGATGAAGAGAAGCTCAGATTGCCCTTGGCCGTGCGGCAGCCCCGGACTGACCTGGGAGCTCAAAGCCAGTGCCTGAGCCCCATGCAATGCCTTCAGCTGCAGCTGGAAATGGCCCTTCACAGCTCAGCAGAAGGCCAGTGGAGTAAAGGTGTGTTGTGTTTCAAGTGACATTGGCTGTAGGAGCTTAGCAGCACACTGGCATGTCCCCACCACGGTGATCCCAGAGATGGGACCATCCTGGGAGAGCTGAGGGGCCAGAGGGCTCTGACACCAGCCCAGAGGAGCAGCAGCCCAGGCTGGGAATGTGCCTCCTCACTCTGGCTGGTCTCAGGGAGGACCGAGAGCAGCTTTGCTGCTGCCCATTCTAGGCACATACACATCCCAATGCCATAGCTCAGCACCTGTGGAGACCCCTCCTGCACCCCTGCAAGGGACAGGGGGCCAGTCTACCCTTACCTGCCCATCCAGGAGAGCACCCCAGCAAAAAGGGGAGCAGAGACTTTCCTGGTGACAAGACAGTTCTGTCACCTTCCCTTTCAGCCTTGCTCCTATAAATCATCTGCATGGTTTTTTCCCCCCTAAACTAAACAAAACGTGGATGCTTAGCAGCCTGTCCTTGGGTAGGAGGTGCAGTCAGAAGAGACTTGCTCTAGATTTACCCTTGTGTAACAAGGAGCAGAAATTGGCCTGTTTCCTGGACTGGGAGTATATGCGATACTGATCAGCAGAGCTGGGCACGTGAGTAACACTTTATAGCATCTTCCCTAATCCCAAGGGATCCCAGTTGGACATACAAATCTTCCAGGTGTGCCCAATGCACCTTCTGCCACCTCTAGGACAGATCCTAGGGTCAGGATCAGAGCATCCTGCACATCTGCTGGACATGGGAAATGAAGGGAAAATGCTGCAAACAGCTGACTCTGCCAGGTGGGGATTAAAGGCCGAGAGCTCAGAGCTCAGCTGGTTTAAATCAGCATCTTAACACTGGTGCTGCTAGAGTAGCACCGATTTACACTGCCTGATTTGGCCCAGAGTGTTTTGAAATGCAGCCAATGCTCGCAGCTCCCACCCCAGGCAGCCCAGGGGCACCTGGATAAAAGGGGCTCAGTCCTGAGCTTGTGCTTCCCTGGAAAAATGGAGCCTCCCTCCCTGCAGTGGTATTTCCACCCTCTGGGGCAGTTTGTTGGCACTGTGTTTCATAATTGCTTGTATGATGGATGAGGTCTATGTGTGTATCACAGGAGCATCTGATCTGGAAGGTGAGTCTTGACTTAGGTAACAAGTCTGATTGTGTGTGGTGTTTTAGAGCCAGAAAAGTACACAGGCTGCTCTTCCAACCTGTTGTGTTTGGAGTCTTCAAGCTGTTGGGGCCCCCAGCTCTTAGATGCATCATATAGATTCACAGTCAGTGCCAATGCCACAATTTAAAAATAAAATCTATTCACAAGTAGAATTGTAACTTTTTTTTCTAATTAGCATGAACTGGAGTTTAGAAGGGAAAAAAAAACCAACCCTTCAACTGACTGAGGGTTTTGTTTACAGAAAATCAGATGATCCTGTTTTGAGCTTTTAAAACTGTTGTCATATTTTTACATGTTAGAGGCACTAAATGTTCTCCAAACAAATCTGTTCGCAACTGCCCCCCCCCCCCCCCCCCCCCCCCCCATTTTTGACCTGCACAAAAGAGATGCTCAGCCTGCTTCTGTTTCCTTGTTCCTACTCTGAAAGATTGCTAAAGCTGACCTCCTTTAGAAGTGTTTTGATTCAGCCAAAACCAGCCCTTTTTGTTGTATTTCCCCTTGTTACTCACTGAACTGCCTGTTGAAGTCACCTGGCTACTGAAGCACCTTGAAATTTGTTATGGAAATCCTGGTTTTAGTCCTACCACAAACATTAACTTCCAAGACAAGTTTGGGGTGAGCACCCAATGCTTCTCTGCTGGAGTCTGGAGCCTGAGCTTCCCCAGATTGTCACAGAATTATGGAATGGTTTGGGTTAGAAGGGACCTTCAAGATCATCTAGACCCAACGCCCCTGCATGGGCAGAGGACATGTCCCACTAGTCCAGGTTGCTTGAATGCAGTGCAGTGCTGCCTGGGAGAGGATGCTCAGAGGGTTAGGTCTTTCTTGCAGGTGGCATTGACACGTCCCTCTCATCTCTGTTAAGTTTTGTTATGAAAAGGATTGTGACCTCCCTCGGTCAGATATTGCAGAACATCTGTACAAAGTTTTCCCTGTCTCAGAACGGCAAGCGAGGCCCCTTCCTGTTCTTCCTGTGCTGGGAATCTGGAGAGCAGTTGATCCCTGTCCTTCCTCACAGCACCCTTTTATACTGGAAGGCTGTTATCAGCTGCCCTCCTTAGCCTTCTGTGGGCTAGACTAAACAGACCCAGCTCCTCCAGTCTCTCCTCACGGGTCGTGTTTTCCAAACCTCTTATCATTGTCTCTGTGCGAGTCTTTGAACTCCCTCCAGTTCACCCGTGTCCCTTCTGACCTGCAGCAGGCAAGGTGGGCTGGGTACCCAGCCCTGTGAGCAGAGCCCCACAGCATCCCCTGCACCAGGCTCCCTTGCTCCATCTGCACAGGGCAATCTGTTGGTTCATACCAAGCTTGGGATCAACTATCCACCTCTCTCTCTCCATGGCACTGCCGCCTTGCCAGACTTGCACAAAGTTGAACTCCAACTTTTTGCTCCTCATTGCCTGTCCCTTTGGCCTAACTGCAACTCATGAGGTGATTCATTCCTTTACCAAGATGGTTTGGAACACCAGCCCAGGCTCCCCAAATGGCAGCACCTCTCCAGGGTGCTCTCACAGATCTTGCCCATGTATTCTCTGCTTGCAGCCTAACTGAGCATCCAAAATATTAACTGGGCCTGGTCAAGGGACAGTCCCTCCTGCCCCAGCCTTGAAAAAGTCCTTCCAGTTCAATAGCAAGCTGATGATAACTCCTAATGTAGTTTCCTACCTGGCTGTGCCTCCGCAGCATGATGATTTCATCTTGAGACTATGTTACCTTTATTTGCTTAGGAGAATATCAGGGAGGCTGCACCAAAGCCTTCCCTCAGGCAGTCTGTGCTGTGTGTGCTGCTCTCCCCACTCAGCCAGGCCAACTGCCTGGGTGCCAAAAAAAGAAAAAAATGGCCTTGATGCAGGTTTGTAGACAAGCCCAGCTCCTCACCATTATCTTTTAGCTCCTTACAAATTGATTGCTTAATAATCTATTTGTGTATTTTTTGAGTATCAATTTATTCTGACTAATCCCCCCCCTCCTTTAATCATAGATGTTGTGATTGTTTTCCAGTCCTCTGGGGATTCACCCTCTGAGTTTCTGTAGATGCAAACCAATGGATCAGAGAGGGCTTTAGTCCCTCCTTACATATGAGAGGAAACCGCAGAGATTTCCCCAAGCCCATTCCCACTTGGGCATGCCCCACTTGGAATGGTGACAGCATCTGAGGAGGAGTTTGTGACCCCTGGGTCAGATACGGGGGCAGTGGCAGCTGGGGTGGCACAGGGCTTGACTGTACAGTGACACTGCTCCTGCAGGGCAGACGTGCCAGCCTCACAGCTGACCTCTCTGGAAGGACATCTTCCTTCTGCTCTTTGCCATGCCCATCACCTTACTATGTATCATGAAATCAAATCCTGAGAAACCACTTTCCTCACTTGGTGGGAATTTGGAGCTTCTCAGTTCTTTATCCAGCCCATAAAACACCCCTTCCCCTCCCCGGCTGGGTTCTCCTCCACCCCCTTCTAATTTCTGTGCAAAGGAAAGCCCTATGTGAGATACTGATTTAAAACCCAGAAGCCAATACTTTTCTTTTCAAATATCAGCGTTTCATCTTTCCTCTAAGAAGGAAGGAAGCCCCTTTTGTTGAGTACACAGCCTGTAATTTCCCTGTCAGATCCTAGCAGCAGGTCAGTGTTGTGACTGACTGAGTGTGGATCGCTCCCTTAAGGGTAATTACACCAAATTTCCTTTGGAAGGACAGCTTTCTCTGGATATGATACAAGGAACCTGCTTTTTTCCATTCACTTAAATTCATTAATTCAGCTGCTGTCACCAAGCCTGCAGCACTTGGGGACTTAGACCCCTTCCAGAGCCAAGGCACAACCTGAGGAGGTTGGCAATGGGGACATGTTGCGGAGCCCCCAGTGGAGAACTTTAGCTGGGATGGACTGTGCTGGGGACAGGAGCTCATCATGGATCCAGAGATTGGAAGAGGGCTGCAGACCCATCTGGGGTTTCTCTGCCCACCTCTGTGCACCGACTCCCTGCTCTTCCCTTCCTTCCACCTGGGTGGCATCGCAAGGCTTCATCCATTACTTTCTGGCATCTCGATTGCTCCTGTGAGCTCACTCACCATGTGTCCAGGAGTCACTCATCAACAACAAACAGTTAAAGGAAGAAAATAGGCTGGAAATATCAATGCACTTTGGTAACAATAAACCCTGCTTTTAATTTATGCTAATATGTAGGGTTGTGGTGACAGTAAGAACAAAATTACAGAGTGGCTTTCTAGCTGGTAATTATCCCTCCATTTTCGTTGCTCGGGAAGATGGACACACAATTATGCTCTCTTGCTGTATATTAATACGGATTCTTGACATCTTCAGCAGACCTGGAGCTGTCATCGGGCTTTTTGTCTACTTTAATTGAAAATTAATGGTTACTGTGTTACCACGGAAACCGTGGCAATGGACGCCAATAGCGCTCACATATCAAACAGGCACTGGTGGCATTGTCTGTCCGTGTTGACCTTGAAAGTTAAAAGAAAAACTTAAATAAAATTTAAAAAAAAGAGAGGAGAGGGGTAGGAAAGAAGGGGGAAAAAAACAAACACCTGAAAAACAGAGGGTTGGACACTGCGAATCAAGGGAAAGGAAGAAGGGGAAAGAGGATTGTGAAGGAAAAACTTGGTGCTTTTTGTGTCTCGATGGGGAGAAAGAGGGAGCCTCAAAATTAGAGAGTCAGAGTGACAAAGTAGAGAAGGATGTTTGAGTAGATAAACCATAGGGGTGTCTTGTGAGCAGCTCTGGGGGATTCTGTGTCCTTCGGTCACTGTGCAAGGGGTGCACGTGGGGCTGTTGGTGTAAACAATGAGAAAAGCATGTAAAAGAGCCCTGAGGAAGGGAGAGAGGAAGGGTGGGCAGCAATGGGGGGGCAGTTAATGGTCTATGTGGAGATAAGAGAGAAGGAAAAAAGAAAAAAGGCAGGAAGGAGGGAGAGAAATAAACTGAAGGGAAGAGAGTCCACATTTGCTTTGACTGGACATGTTGCTGGGGCAGTGGGTGGCTGCAGAGCTTGTGGATGAAAGCAGCCCTGCCGGGGCTCTGGAGAGTGTTTGGGACCTGTCGCCTCCTCCGGCTGAGCGGCGTGGGGGGAACCTGCAGCCCCTTCCCTCCCCCAGAGATAAGAGTGGGAAGAGTGGGCTGGGGGCACGTGGGGGTGCCTGTTCTGGCGCCTGGGATCACTCAGCTATGGGGAAGGCTGGAAGAAATGGAGCCAGGGACCCTCAGCCTCCTCCATCTGGGTCAGAAGCGGGTGGGACTTTCCTCTTGGAAATGCAGTTTTAAGTAGCATCAAACTTTCTCCATCTCCTCCCTTCCCCAGGGGAAATGCAACAGCTCCTGCCTTTTGGAGCTGCTCCATGCCCTTTGGCAGGGCTGCAACAGGGGCAGGAGGACCCCAGAGCAGCCATTGAGAAGGTGGACCTGTGCTCATCTTGCCAGTGTGCAAGTGGGTGGCAGCCCCTTTCTGGGGAAGAGATGGGGGGAAGCAGAGCAAAGCTGTGACACTGGTGACAAGAGGTTGGGTCTCTTCTATGTGACATGGTGGAAAGTGAGCAGGGGACAGGCAGCAGCTGTGGCGAGTGGGATTTCCCTACCTGCAGTGGGTTCCAGTTTCCTGCACCTAAATGAGCTGCAGAATTGGCTTGGATTTTTCTCCTTCTTTCTTGTTCTTCTTGAGGTTCCTGTGACCCACAGTCCTGCTTTTGGCAGGGGCTGGAGCATGCAGAGAAGACCCATGCACAGTGAAATGCTACCTTAGAGCAAAGGGATTTGCAGCTGCTTAGGAAGTTGTCATCACCCTGATGTGCCTGCTGCCTCTGGCTGGGAGGAAGGCAGAGATGTCATGGTCAAGAAGCACCGTGGAGAATGGAAGTGGGAGCAGTTTGGTCAGGAAGTGAAGCACTGCAAAAGTGGATATTTGCCAGGCACCCATGGCTGCTCAGTGCTGCTTAATGCATCCCCCCTGGGACAGCATTTGGTCCACCCACCCTCTCCCTGCTGCTCCTGGTTCAGCTGCACCAGGGAAAGCAGAACATGCCCACTGCGTCCTTGGTCCCCTCACAGACATCTCCAGATGCAGCATCAAGGTGAGCCCCAGCCCCTTCAGGAGTGTGATCTGGGGCCTTTTAAAGCCAGGGGCCTGTCCTCCCCGGCAAACAAGAAGCCAAACACGGTGAGGAGCATCTGAAAGCCAGAGTCTTTTTTCATTTTCCCTGCATCCCTGATCCCAACCTTAATCCCCACTCTGAATCCTGTCAGCTCGGCTGTTCTAGCACTGACATTGCTGCAGGCATCATCTCCGCTGCCTTCCTTCAGATCTGCCTCCTCCTGGGACATCTAAAGAGGACTCTGAGATTTCTGTGTTACTGGCTGATTCACTCTGTGCCCTCCAGCAAAGCGCCAGAGCTCCCTGGGGAAGGATGCAGGCAGAGGGGGGACAGGGGGATGTGGTGCTGTGCTGGGGGATGTGGTGCTGTGCTGGGGATTGGATGCTGTGCTGGTAGATGCTCCAGAGCCACAGCTGGGGCTTGGGACCCGTGCACTGTGCCATCTCCTGAGGGTCAGCCAAAATCAAGAGCAAAGGGTGGGCAGGGAAAGGGTGCTGCTGCCTTGTGCTGGTGTCCAGTGGTGGAGATGAAGCCATCACCCCTGGACAGCATCCACCAATTTTGCTGTCAGGTCATTACAATAACGATGCGCTGGAGTATTTTGCCCAACCCGCCATCGATCGGAGGCTGGAAAGGCTCAGTGATAAACACATCAGTGGGCCAGGGGCTGCTGTGGAGGAGCAGCTCTGGAGCAGCCTGCCTGCCTCTCCCCTTGCCCACCCACACAGCCAGCCTTGGCGTCAGCAAGCCCACGGTCTGGCTGGGCTGGGATAAACTGCAGGAGAGCGCAGGGGTTTCTCTAGGGTGGGTCTTCTGGCCCCTGTGTTCAGAGAGGGGCAGGTGCCCCCAGCCCCACCCCTGTTTGTGTGACCCTGGGAGCAACTACTCCCAGCAACGGTGCCGAGACTTGGGCTAAGCCCATCTCGCTTTAACATCTGAGATGAGGAAGGAAAGGGAAAAAAAATAATCTGTAGGCTGAAATCTTGCTTGGCCACTTCCAGTTGCAGCAACAGCACAGGGTCTGGATCACTGCAGAGTTTGGGGGTTTTTGCCTCCAGAGGTTGGGTGGCACTGGCTCCTGGATCCAAATACATCTGCCTCTGGGTGGGTGGAAAACTAAGACTGTTGCATGACTGCAAGTCACAGGCTCCCCGTTCAGGCAGGTTTCCTCTATAAAAGCCACCCAAGCTGAACTGCAAGTTCCCAGCAGGTATTGCACTTGCCTTTCGAAGAGATAATCGTTTCTCAAACCCACCCTTGGGCTCTGTGGCCCCTTCCACACTCCCCATCAGCTCCTGTTGGGGAAGCAGTGGAGTAGGACTGAGACTGGCAGCCCCTGGGATCCCAGATGTTGTAAGTCCCCATGATACCCCAACCATGAACCTGTTGTGCTTTGCTGTAGGGAAAGGAGTCTTCAAGTGTCTTATAGACCTTCAAGCTGGAAAAAAGACAGAGCTCTACTATCAGGTCACGGGTAGGGTCTGCCCCACCACTGGGCACCGTGGAGGGGGTCTGTCCCCCTGCTAAAGCCACTTGGGAGACCCTCAGGCACTGGCACCCTCTTTCCATTCTTTAATCACTGTTGCTGCCCACATCTGAGGGGGTGTCTGTGCAGCAGCATAAAGCTTTTACTGGATTTTATGTGGGCACTTGGAACACAGGCCGCAGGTGCCTTTTTTTTATTCTGTATGTGGGGACTTTAATAGTACATGTTTGGATTTTATGAGCCTGCGTACATGGGTTTTATGATAGGAAAGGTGGGCAATTTAATGAACTGCTCAAGACATAGAAACAAGAAATGGAAAGACATTTTCAATGGCCCCTTAATAAATAACAAAGGGCCCATCCATTTAAATGTTGTGAGCAATAAAGTATATATATTTATTGTTGAACATACATAGTACCTGTGGAGTTATATCCATTATTAACCTGAAAAGTTAACTGTGCCTGCTATTAATATTTTTGGCTTTGGGGTTGGTGATGCAGGATGCTCTGAGATCTTCTGCACACGTGGGCCAGGATGAACCAGTGCCAGGGTCTGTCCCTCAAAGCTAAACAGAGGTGTTGGGGGGGCTGCTTTTGCCCCCACACCCCTTGGAGCAGCCCAGCAGCATGGTGTGGCTGGAGAGGTTCATCTCTGAGCCATATGGAGAATCCTGGGATGTCTAGAGGAAAGAACTGTCTGTCTGGGACCATAAAGGCATTTTCTCCCCTGGGAAATTCCCCTTGCTGCCCCGTTCCAGCCTTGCCCTCGGCTCTTCCCTTCTCCCCACGGGCAGGAAGGTGGGTGAGGGCAGAGCACCCCGGGAGGTCCAGAGGGTGCTCTGTGAGGTGTCCGGCCGGTGCCAAGGTGGTTGCAAAAGTCTGAGTGCTGTCTTTTGGCTTAAGTTCTCCTGGTTTTTTTGACTACCCACAGATGAACATAAAGGGGGCTGCAAACCCCGCTCAATCCTGCAGTAACCCGACGCGGGGCAGGGGGGAGGGCTGGATTCCTGCAAGAGCCTGAAAATATCTTTCTTTCTTTTTTGAAATGTTTGTGTAGCATGACTTGGCCGATTTACCTCATAATATCTCATGTTGGCCTAGAGCCGAGGGCATTAGCAAAACTGTGAGCCAGATAAATGATTCTAGCACTTTTTCTTCTCCGTATCTGCTGTTACAATAAAAAAAGAAAAAAAAAGGCCTTTTCCATCCAAGTGCCTCCCATTAACCCAGGCAGTGCTGGGCTGGGCAGCAGGAGCATGGGCAGTGGGGAGGCAGAGGGGGATGTGGAGGTGAACACAGCCAGTGGGAGCAGGGGTTGGGTGTTTGCAGAGCCAGGAGTGGAAAAAGTCAAGGAGAGTCTTGATGCTTCCTAGCACGGCCACCATCCAGTGTGGCTGCAGAGGTGGGGGCTGGAAGCCTGGAGACACAAGATCTGTGGGTAGAAATGTTACCCAGAAGGAGCTGGTTTGATATTCCCATGCAGCTGCATTTGCTGTGGTTCCCAGCTGATGGACATCATCTCCAAAGGCTTGAGACTCCCTCCAGGTGCCATCTAAGTGGTCTCCAGGATGGCATCTGCACCTGTGTTCAACATGGGGCAAGAGGATTTGGGTTTTGTCACCTCCTGCCTGCTGTGAGTCACAGAGGAGGGGACACAGGTTAAGAGGTGGTCCATCCCACATTGGCCAGGAGAGTCACTTGGGACTGCCGGAGCTGATGGGGGAAGCATCCACATCTCCTTTGCAGAGCACAAACCCTCTCTGTGCCAAGAAAGGTGTAATAAGACACATTAAAACCACCGATGTTCTGCAGCAAAGGTTTGGTTTACGGAGGCAAAGGGGCTTTAATATGAAATAACCCCAATTAACCCGCAACAAATTCCCAGCCCTTATTTTTTTTTTTATGCTTGCAGGTAGAGAAACAGGACCTGGAGGCCTGAGAAGTGGGTTTGGGCTCTGTGGAAGGCTGTAAAAATTACTTGCACAGGAGAAGGGTCAGGGGAACCAACAAGGTCCGTTTTCCCCCAGTCTCCAGCTCAAGCCCTGCAATGAGAGCTCTCTGTAACCTCAAGCATGAAGATACTAATTTTACTTGGTTAAATTGCTTTTACAAAGGACATCTACATCAACACCAAGGTGTCTAGACACTCATTGTATGGTTCAGACTTGGAGCTGGGCTGGTTTTGCTGGGCCATGGTGACTCCAGTCTGGGTAACAACTGGCTTTGCACCTTTTGGGTAAATTTGAGCACATTTTTATCAACAATCTTGCTGGTGGGACTTCACGTCTAAGATTTGAAGGATGCTGGTGCAGCAGGTGAAATGCCAGACCAGTCACACTGGAGATGTAGAAACCGGTGAAGCAAAGTGCTGTGCAAATGTGTGTGTGAGGCATCATGTGCACACGTGTGTGTGTGTGTGTATGTGTGTGTGTGTGCAGGGCTGGGGGAGCAGAGGATGATCTTCTCCCTTTCAGGCACACTGGGATTATTACCCACAAAACCTCTGGAGAAATGGTTTTCATAGGTTTCAAAGAATGCTCAGCCAAATGAGGAGGTGTGTTTGCTAAATTTAATTGAAGCAATTCAAACAGAGCGCAGGCTTTGGGATTCTGGTAGCAGAGATTAGGTATCGTGGCTATAACATCGTGTACACACCATGATTACACACTGGGGAAGGGGACCTGGACCCCACTGGAGGCAGGCAGAGCGATTGGGTCAGTGGGTCTTGTTTCAGGAGGTCTGTATGAGGGAGATATGGGAGATATGACAGCGTGATTTTAGGACAAAGGGGCACATTCAGCCCCGGCACAGCTCTCCTCAAGCCCATGACAGTGCCTCGGGCAGGGATCATCAAATGGTTTGGATTGGAAGTGACCTTAAAGATCATCTAGTTCCAAACCCCCCGCATGAGCAAGGACACCTCTCACTGGACCAGGTTCTCTCAGGATAGGCAGGGATAATGGTAATTGGTGCCACTCAGGCTCTTACACCCATCCAACCACTGCCACATCTCCACTCGGGCACCTGATTTGGCCTCTGGGAATTGTGCCACAATTAATTGCCAGTTTCCTCAGTGATGGGGTCGGGCTCTGGAGCGAGCCCAAATGCCAGCTGGGGATGAGCCGAGCTCCCCGGCACACCCGTTTGGAGAGGGCTAGGTGTGCACCTCCCCGAACGTTGGTGACCTCATGCAGCAGACATGGATGAGGTCACTCGGATAATTGCTCTCCCAAAACGATGTATCTTGCGGGAAGAGGATGTTATGAAGCCGGAGAACTTGCTAGGGCAAAAAAATACATTGCACGCCCCTGGCCGAGAGCGCTCTGAGGGGAAACTCATCAGCAGAGCGTGCCAAGAGCTCCAAACAATAGAGTGCAGCTCCAGGGGCATGGCAGGAGAAGAGACACCAGCAGCCGAGATGCGGCGCTGGGGGAAGCCAGGGGGATAATTGCAGGAGGAAGATGCAGGAGGTACCTGGCGGGAAGGGAGAGGGGCCTTGCAGGGACCTGCCCTCCCCAGGGCACACACGGCGGGCGGGCAGAGCAGGGTATGCTCACTGAGCTCCCCCCAACACTGATCTGGGCTGTAAAGTGAGCTCCAAGAGCTTTTCCTTGGGGAAAGAGCAATGCTCGGCTGAGATCTCCTACGCCTGCCAGGCTGCCTCCTTCCCCCACACGCTCCTTCTCCCCCCATTTAAAACACTTCTTCTGCCACTCTGGGTCAGATCAATGCCAGTGGTTGGGGGTGCATGGGGTGCTCAGCTCTGCCACTACAGGTTCACCTCAGCAGCACACTGTGCCTCAGTTTCTCTACCTGCAAACCCACAGGAGCAATGCCCTATTACCCCTAAAGCCCTCAGAGAACCTTGCTTTCAAAAATGTCCCGGTTATCTAAACCTCCTTTCCCTTGCCAGGGAAAACTCCAGTATGTTTTACCTTCTGGTATAAAGTTGCTGCAGCCCAAGAGAGACACTGGCTCAGCTCTTCTCACAGACCTTGCTCAGGGTGGTTTTCTTCCTCCTCTGTTTTCAGCTGTTTCTTCTCCCTGCAGCCCCGTGACAGGTATTTGAAAAGAAGCTGAGAATAGTCCTATCAAACCTCTGCAGTTATTGGGACAAGCCAGACTTTAAGGAGACTGAGTATGAGTGAGTTTCACAGGAAGACAAACAGAAATACTTTTGTCGCTGCACCAGAAAAAAAGGGGAAAGGAAAGTTAAAGGGGGAAAGAAGAGCTACTCTATGGAAAAAAAAATCAACTCTTTCCTGAATAAAGAAGAAAAAAATGCTGCCGTATTGAGCTGTGACATATGGTTACACAAATAGAAACCACAGAGGGGAAAATCATGTTTTCTCTTTCATTATTTATCACTTTCTAACTGTCTCCAGCTGGGTGAGTAAACAGCCTCATTGGGCTGTAATGAGAACAGCCTGCTGCTGCCACTGTGCTCCGGGCTGCCGCGGCCCGACGGTGCGTGCGGGACTCGGCGTGTGAGTGTGTGACACACCAGCCGCTGCCCCGCGCAGGACCCCAGCCCCCCGGCTGGCCCTGCTGCCACTGCCACCAGCCCCGGGCTCCCTCCCCCGGCAGCATCCTCCCCTCGGCGAGCGCTAACTAGCTGCAGGCTGGGGGAGAAATGAAGCGGGCTGCTCCCGGTTATTGTTCAGGGGAATTATGTGCCCAATTTCCCCCCTGAGCCGCGTTGCAAATTGACTCCTAAGTGTCCCGTGAAATGGCTGCATAATTTGCACATTCGAGGAGCGGTGGCAGGAAGGCGTGTGTGAGCCGGGTGCTTTGCTTCCTTCTCCACCTCACTCGGTTTTTAGCTGGTTTTATTGCCAGTTTTCGCCCATCCCGTGGCTCCTGCGGGGTTTAATCACAGGGTCCAAGGACTCTGCCACTCTCTGAATGCATCTTCCTTCTTATTCCATCTTGAAGGGCTTCAAAAAGTGAAGTTTTGCAGCTCTCACCTCCCCAGGGATCAGACCCGAGGCCACAGCCCCTTCCTGCGCCCTGAGCCCTGTTTGGTCCCCAAAAGCCCCAGTGAGGGGTCTCTGTGGATGCTCAGCAGCTGGTCCCCATCTCCCCAGTCCCACTCTGTTTTCCCATTTGCTTCACTGGGAGCACAGGGATCAGACTTTAAGATTCAGATCCCTCTGATTAGGGCAGGCTTTGGATTAGGTTCTGAATTAGGTCAGAGGATGGGATGTTTCAGCTTCCCAGTTGCTTTTGTGTTTCCCTTCCACATCTTTCCTGGGGCACAACTGAGCTCAAGCTGCCTTGGCCCACACGAAGCTTGGACAGATGAACAAGCCAGTTATACACAATGTGGGCACAACCACCACAGCCCAGCTTCAAGCAGCCCATCTCCTCCTGGTCCTTGCACCCAGCACAGCACCCTCAGGAAGGTGCAGGCACTGAGGCACCGCATCCATCTGAGCCTTCCTTGGGAGAACAGTTTTAGCCAAGAGCCAGAAAGTCCTTGAGCATCAAGAGCAGTGATGAGTGATTTCCCATGAAGATTAACCCATTTCTCAAGTCAAGAAGGGCAGCCACCCCCTTTGTGCCAAGTGATGTTTCGAATGGATCCAAGTCCTTCCAACAAATGAAAAACTATTAGTAAATTGAAGCCTTTTTAATGAAAACTGACCCAATTTTGGATGCCACTTCTCCTCCCACCTCAGGAATAGTCTGTGCCAGAGTGAAATTAGGTCATTGTTGAACAAAGGTCATGAAAGAACACGAAAAGCTTCTCAATGGGAAACCCCAGATTTTATGGCTTTTTAGTGGAAATCCCCTCCCAAATAAAATTTTTGAGTGACAAAAAAGTGCATGGAGCCAGTCATCCCTGGTTTATACCCAATATGCCCAGTTGGGTACTGTTAAAAACCCAGCTTGAACCAACTGCAGATTTCACTCCCTCCCAACTTGTAGAGAGTTCGGGGAAGAAAAAGAAAAAAAAAAAAGCAATTGGTGAGATCTTGACTTTTTTCCCTACTAAATCTTTGCATCCCTCAAATCTGGCCATTACTGCCTTCCTGCAGGGTGAGGATTTGGGTATATGTCCTGAGAGAGCTCAGGGCTGAGGACAGGGAAGGCTTGGATGTGCCTCTGATTCCACCCAGTGCAGAAGGACAAACTCCCAACCCCTTGACTTAGCACTTAAACACCCTCCTTGCTGAATCAAAGCCCTCTTACAGTAAATATTCACTCAGCTTTCACAATCATCATCTGATGATCTAATCCCTGCCCATTTCCCTGGGAAGGGATTGCAGAGGCAGCTCCATTCTGCAGAAAACTGGTGCTGATGAACACCAGATTTGGAGTCACAGGGAAACATTTCCAAATGACTAAGTACAAGTGAAAGCTTGGGGTTATGCTCACCCAGGAAGGTTTTCTGTAGTGCAAAGGATAGTTGAGGAGGTCTCCTGTGGGATTAGGGCCCTCTCAATGCCTGCTCAAGCACCAATAAGGTGAATGCAAATGGAGCAGCAGCCTGAGAAACTTCTGGTTTGGGGTTTTGGAATGAGATGAGGAACAAGGAGGCCTGATCCTGTGACAGATGTGACCCTGATCCACTGTTTGACTTGATTTTTAAAGGCTCCTGGGCCTGTGTGAGTACACACACATTTATACCCATCTGAAAATGCAAAACTTAGGGCTATTTTCCCCTCTTTGATGGAAGTTTGCTCTCAATTGCATCTGGTTTGGGTGGTGGCTCAAGGTGCTGGTGGCAACTTCCTCACCTGGTCTTGCAGGACCAGCTCCCTTCTGCTGCTGCCCATCCCTGGTCCTGCACATGTGGAGTTCAAAGCCCTGTGGCCATTCCACCCCATCCACAGCACCTCTGCAGCAGCCTGGGAGCCAGCCCAAGGGCACAGCAAGAACAGGCATGGGCTGCACCAGAGCTCGTGACACAAGTCCCTGTTGTCCCCGAGTTCCCGGGAGCTGCTCTGTGGGCAGGATCCTGGGCTGGTCAGACCCAGTGATGCTGCAGCAGAGGAGCCCTTGGGGGGGAAGCAGCACAAGAAGCCAAACCCCAGCCCCAAACAAAGCGCTTTTGTGCTCCCACCGGAGAGCGAGCGGGAATGTCTTCCTGCTGCCGGCTTCTGGGGGCTGCTTCCTTCTTCTTCTGTGTCCTGTCCCACTGCTGGTGTATTAAACAGGCCAAATCCTGATGTCCAGAGCCTTCCTCCAGACCCACGTTTCCATCCAAGCCCATCACAACCTCAGCACCGGCAGCTTCGCCACCTTGCCCTCTCCTCCTCCCAGCCATGCCATTAGCCTCCTCCCTGTGTAAATTTTAATGAATTGTCATCAGACCAGAGTAATCACCGGGTAGCAAAACTTAATTTTACAAAAAGACAAAAAGAGGCTTCGCTCTAATTGATGGAAAATTGGTCGTTTCTTGTCAGGTTATTGTTCATTTCCCCACTGCTAATGAGCCCGCTCCTGCCAGCCGTGCCGGGCCCGGCAGCCCGGGCAGCATCACAGTTGCCCTGCAGAGCAGCCCCAGCAGCTCTCACTCTAAATGGACCCATTACAAACTTGTAATGAAGAGGAATATCTTCATGGATAAACTTTCAAAAGGCAATGTGTTGGAAACTTCAGGAAGGAGAGAGGAAGATGAGCCCATGTCCTGCCCAGCAGCACCAGGGGAAGCAGCAGGAGCAATGGGAAGCACCCAGCTGCTTTCATCAGGGAACAAACAAGCAAACAAGACAAGAGAGAGCTGATAACATTTTTAGATTCCTTGCTGTTTTCATCACCCGAGGTGAAAGCCAGGTAAGTGAGGCTGGAGCCCTAGTGCAAATCATAGAATCATAGAACCACAGAATGTATTGGATTGGAAGGGACCTATAAAGGTCATCTAGTCCAAATCCAGCAGAGCTTTGCTGAATTTGAGGACTCAGACATCAGAGCTGTCTTTTAATGAACCACACACTGCCCCTTTATCACGATGTTCTTGAGATGGGGAAGAAGAAAAAAAAAAGATGGATCATTTTCTTTCCCTTCAAATCTTGGCAGCCTAGAGGAAAGCAGACCTGCCTCACACTATCCCAACCACTGTTGTTTTCAGATCATACTGCAGTAGTGCCCAGGGTCCTGCACTGGTCCCATCTTGTTCTATATCATCCAAACACACTCGTGGAGTACCTGGAGTCGTGTCCCTGGTGTGAGGCAGCCCCAGCCTCCCCGTGTGGCTCCACGGGCTTGGTCTACACAGGCTATTACGGTAATTTGATAAGCCAGTTCTTCGTGATATGAATCTTCAGCTTCGTTAAAGGGAGGGGAAAAAAAAAAAACACCACACTATTGCATTTTGATGGCTCGTGGGGACAGTTCATTAAGCAATCAACTCTTTTAATGAAATATTTCTTTGTTAAAATATTCATTGATCTGCCGCAGGTTTTCATGGAGAAAGGGAAGGACCGTGTCCCACATGTTTTCCTGTGGAGTCTTCCCAAGCACGCACTTAAACCACTGGTTGTGCCCCAGCATTGCAAACACAGCAATTCCCACCTCAGCCCTTGACTGGCACCCTCCAGGGAGCCCAGCCAAGCCCCTGGGCTGGAACAAGGATCTCGGGCTTTCCTGGTATTCCCCCCAACTCTTTATCACACTATTATGGCTAACGATGGCTGAGGTTTTACACACCAGGTCAGGGGCTTCTTTGGAGGAAGTGATGGGGAGACACTGGGATCAGCTCTTGTCCCAGCTTAGGCTGAGTGGTTTGTGCTGCAGTGGCCACGTGGGGACATCATGGCCAAGATGGGGGGAAAGTTGGGCCAAGAGTGAGTGAAAATGGGCTACTGTGGAGCGGGCAGAGCCGGCAGCACTGGGCAGCATGGGAAAAGGGAGGTCCCAAAGGGTTCTGCCAGGTGGGTGCAAGGGGATGGGGACCCTTTTGCAGTGCAGCAAAGGTTGTTTTACGTCCAGCAGGGATTTGGTCAGATGCTCTGGCCCCAGTGTATGAGCAAGGAGGAGGGAGCTCAAAGAGCCAGGACGGAGAATATTGGCAGAAGAAGAAAGAGAGGAGGGAAAAAAATTAATAATAATAATAAAAAAATATATATCAAAGGGTGAGAAATGAACAACTGCAGACAAAGCACCGAATCTGGCCTCGCCCCTCCTTTCTCAAACCTTACACCGTGAGTAATCCCCGCCGCTCGGCACCGTGACGACTCAGACAAGTCAGTCACCGCGTGCGGGTGAGCATCTCCCCGAAGGAAACAATGCAGACAAACACGGCGAGTGGTGAATGCCGACGTCCTGCTCGGGATGAGTAACGTTATTTGAGAAGCAGAGGGGAGGAAGAAAAAAAAAAAAAAAAAAAAAAGGAGAAGAGGTGAAAGAAAACGATCCCAAACCACGGGGCTCGTCCGGGTGGGGAGAGAGAAGCCAGGTGTCCGTGTCTCGGTGAGCTGGGGGCACGGCTCGGTATCTCGGTATGTGGGCTGTGGAGAAGGGGTCCTCGGGGTGCCACGGGGCCCTGCAGCGGGGTGATCTGCAGCCCCTCCGCTCACAGGCTCCGTCCTCTCCTGCTCTGAGGCTTTGCAGGCACAGGGGAAAATTGGTCGCTGCCTGGAGACCCCCCCCCGCACCACATCTTTTCCTCCTTGTGTGGGAGCAGCACACTCAGGCGCCGGGGTTTTCACCTCTCTGCTGTCGCTCCTTTAACCGTGAGCTTCAGCTCCCTAAAGCCCAGTGAAGCCCCGGCTGTCTGATCCTTTTCTGACCGTGCAAGTAGGGGAAACTGAGGCACGGCCCAAGCACAAGCCAGAGAAGCTGCAGAGCCCCTGTCTGGGCTCTGGGGCTGCGCTGGGGATGCTGCAGCCCCGCTGTAATATTTCCCTAATATCCCCCCTCTACGTGCAGCTCAAAAGCAGAGCCCCAGCCCCGGGTGTCAGGATCCCCCCTCCCTGGGGGGGCTGCTCTCCAAGGGAAACCCTGCGGGGCTTTTTGGCCGCGGGCAGCGGGGTCACCCCGCCCGGAGCAGGGGGGGAGCAGAGCCGGACCCCGGGCAGCAGGCAGCCTGTCGCTTTAAAAGGCAGCCAAGGAGCTTCTCATCATTTACAGTAACTCGGTGCATCATTTCTTTGCCTTACGCAAGAGGCGAGTGGGGTCCAAGAGCTCGGCGTCGGCCACGGCCCCGCCAGCACGTCCGGGCAAAGCTGGATTCCCCCGGGCTCCCGGCGGCCTGCGAGCGTGGGCTGAGCGGGAACGCGCCGGCAGCCTCCCCCCCGGGGGCTCTGGGGGTCTCCTTGGGACCCCCGGCCCTTCCAGCCCTGTGCTGGCTCAGGATGCAGTTCCCAGAGCTGGGGGTTTATCCCGGGAGGACTGATCCTGCACCCTTCTCTGCTGGTGGGTGGATCCTGCAGGGATGCCGAGGGCTCCGGGCTCTGCCGGGCACTGCAGCTTCACGGCTGGTGTATTTTGGGTGAGAAAACAGCTTTTCTGCCCCTCTGTTGAAATTTACACCTTAGATGGGAAGGGAATTTGGGGTTTAGCTGTGTCAACACACAGCTCCCTCCCCAAAACACTGCTCTGGAAGGGAAAAAGTAACTTTCTTCCCTTCTTCTCCCCATTTTCCCATTCCCAATTTTATTCTTTCTCTTTTTTCCATGTTTTTTTTCTTTTATTTGCCTTGAAAGAAGGAGGAAGAGAATCCAAGGCGAGGCAGGAAGCAGAGAAGTTCAGGGGGCTTGTTCACATCATCGAATACAGATTTTTCAAAATAGCACCTTTAGAAAAGGTTTTCTTCCTGAAGTTACTCTTCTCATAGAAAAAAAATGCAAAACCAAACAGAAAACAAATGAGATGTTTTCCACCACCCGTTTGCCAGAAATGGCCAATCCATAACCTGGGGCAAACGGGCTTTGGATCTGGCTTGGAGGTGACTTCCCTGGAAGGACGAGGATGCTGCCCAGTTTAGAACTGCTTTGCCTTGAGTGGGATTTAGGGCAAATCCAAACTGACCTTTTCCACAGAAGATTTCAGCTTTCTGTCAGCCTTACAGCAAACTGAGAATGTTTCCATTGCAGGCAAGCACAGGATTGAAAATCTTGGGTTGAAAATGTTCAGTTTTTAAAGATTTTCAATATCCTGGTTAGAAGAGCAAATGTTCTGGAGGAAAAAAAAAACAAACACCAACTTTGCCAGAAAAAAGAATTTCCCACAAATAAGAGTTCAGGGATCAATTGCAGAGGTGTAAGAGTGAGGATGAGCTTGGAAGAGCTGGAATGTAATTCTCCTAGAAGAGACAAAGGACACTATGTTTGGGACCTGTCACTTACCCCACACTAACTCCTGGTCCTCCATCTGCATGTCTCAGCACTTTATCACCAGACATTATGCAAAATGCTTAATCCAAGACCGATAAATCCTGCTGCCTTTGCTACACCCTTTTGGAGGTGATACATGCCCAAAGCTTTGCCCATTCCAGAAGAAAAGGTATTTTTTCCCTTCCTTTTTTCCCTTCTCTCTCTCAGGAGTTTAACACTGTAGCACAAGCACCCATGGTCTCTCTTGCTGTCACCTTCCTGGAAATCTTCCAGCCACCCCTGCAGCATTCCTGATGTCCCCACAACCATCAGCTTTCCAGTTGTGGCAGGAGCAAGGTGACCCCTGGGAGACTAGACCCAGCCAGGCAAGGTGCTGCACAAAACCACAACCAAAGCCCAGTCAGGCCACGTCTCCTCACCCAGATTCCTGCTCACTCTTACTATTATTTTTTTTTTCCTGGCTGACACAGATGAACAAAGAGGGATCTTTGGGCCACGCTCAATTCACAAACTCCCCTTGGTGGAAAGCTGCCCATGTCTTTTTGTGCAAATCCTTCCCGTTCAGGTGCTATTTGATGTCTTCAAAGGGGCTATTCTTATGTTCAGAAAAGAGGCCAAGCGCAGGTTGGACGAGGCTCGTCACTCAAAGCTGTTTTTCCTTCAGAAAAGTGCCAGTTTGGGAAGAAAAAATATATCTTCTGGTTTTCATAGGCTGGTATTTGGGTGAATAATGCGTCAGGTCAGAACACCAGGTCTGTATTAGACTGCAAATTTGGGGAGATGAGTGAGAAAACAGCTTTTATGTACCTGGGAGGAAAAGAAAACTTGAACCCACAAAAATGCCTGAAGAGAATCATCTCGGCCAAGCCAGGGGCAGGCAGTGGCTTGCAGTGCCTGTGTTCGGCTGTGGTGGGTCAAGGCTTCCTCTGGGAATGATGGTGGGACACAGAAGGGCAGGGAATCTCGGTGGGGCTGCTCCTCCACGTGTGGGGAGGAAACTCATGGCAGTGGGCTCAGAGCTGCCAGCATCTCCCAGGTTTGCAGTGTGCCAGGGGGGGCTGCTCTGAGCTGGGGGGAATCGAAGGCACTTCCCATGTGGTCCCTGGCACTGAATTGTGTTGGGGTGTCCTGTATCCCACCCTGGGCACAGAAGGGGCTCTCAACACTTTCACTCTTTCAAATGTTTTCTTGAAAATTTCCTTATGAGCAAATAATAGAATCACACAATCCCAGACTGGTTTGGGTTGGATGGGACCTTAAAGTTCATCTATTTACAACCCCCCTACATGGGCAGGGACACTTCCCACCAGCCCAGGTTGCTCCAAGCCCCATCCAACCTGCCCTTCAACACTGCCAGGGATGGGGCAGCCACAGCTTCCCTGGGCAACCTGGGCCAGGCTCTCACCACCCTCACGGGAAAGAATTTCTTTCTAACACTTAACTTGAATCTCCCCTCTTCCAGTTGAAAGTCATTCCCCCTTGTCCTGTCACTCTTTGTAAAAAGTCCCTCCCCAGCTTTCTTTTAGCCCCCCTTCAGGTACTGGAAGGCCACTAAAATAGGAAAATAAAGGGAAAAATGCTTTTGCAATGGTGGCTGCGGGGTCCTGGGAGGCAGCAGACCTGCCAATTTGGCTGGTCCCCATGGGAGCTCACCTGAACAGTGCTCAGCCACCCCAGCCATGGATCTGAGGGGTCACCTGGTCACCTTCCTGCAGCACATCACTGTGGCTGCCAGCAGAGGCTGGAGGACATTTGGCATGGGAGGGAGGGCTTATCCCATGCTGTGGATGCCAGGCTGGTGTTTGCTGGGTGGGGAGCATGGTGCTGCCCACCAGCCTGGGGGCTGCCTGCAGCAGGGTTCCACCCTTGCAGGAAATCCCCTGCCTGCCATGGAGAAAACACCACTTAAGCCAGGGAGCATGGAGAGGGATGGCTAGAGGGTTTATCTTCTGGGGTTTTTTTCATTGCAAGGGAGATGGGAAAGCTGTGTCTCCCCAAAGGAAAGTGTGCTGGCACAAAGCAGAACCCTCCTGTGCCCACAGCACCGGAGATGGTGCACTGTGCTTCTGAGAAACAGGTCCTGGGGAACCTCTTCCAAGAAAGTCAGACGCCTGCCACCAGGACCTGATTCTGCAGAAGTAGGTGTGCAGCAAACGCTCATCTGATGGGAACCCCAGAGCTGCCTGAAAACAAACCAAGCCCTTTGGAAAATCTCAGGCCTCCAAAAGGGTTGGGTTAGCGTAGGAGCCAGCCCAGCACTCCCAGTGCTCGCAGCCCAGCTCTCCCAGTGCTTGCAGCCTGCTCCATCCTCACCCTTGTCCTGTTTGTTTCCTCAAGGGAGAAGTTTTTGGGAGGCAAAGCTAATGGGTTTGCTGGGATCGTTGCTAGAGCCACCAGAGCTTGTCCCCGAGGAGAAGGAGCTTTTCCATCACACAGGACTTCCCAGATGCAGACTTTTTATTCAAGGAAAGATTTATTTTTTTAAATAGTTTTCCTGTAAAAAATGAAATTATAGAAAAAAAAAAATCCAGGTGGGTTGAAATACTTTGCATTCCACTTTCACCTTTTAAAACTATTTGATCTGTCCATAAAACAGAAATTTCAGAAAAGCTGCTTTTGAAGTAATACAAAAAAAGGAGAATGTGGCACTTTGGTGCTATTGAAACACTGGCTTGGGCAGGAAGCAAAAAAACCTTTATTTCACTACTTCCACGTGAGATTTGGACCATCCATCCCCAACCTACACAGGTGCCTGTGGCAGGTGAGAATGTCACCTCCCAAACTGCTGCTCTGAGCCAGCCTCAGTGGCAAGGCTGGAGTGCCAAGCCCTCCTCCCACAGCCACCGGTGGCTCCACGACCTGCTCAGAGGTGGCCAGAGCACCCAGGTGGTGCTTTTGGATCCTGCACTTCGCAGCTGGTTTAGGTCCAGCAGTCTCAGGGGGGGTTGGAGCCTCCATCCAGAAGATACTTGGGCCTTTCACCTGGGTGTCCGTTTGGGTCCGATATCCACCGGGAGGTTTGGGCTGTCCATCCGGATGTTTGGGTCCAGCACCCTGATGTGGTTGCTGCTCACCCAGAAGCTCTGGGAACCCTCTCCCTGCCAGGGCACACGACGTCGAGGTTTCACAGCTACAGGCTGCTGGGGCCACCAGCTCAGATTCCCATCTGTAAAATGGGGTCAGTGACTCTGCTCGGTGCACGCGGTGGGTGGGTGCACGTGTCCCCCCACGGCCACCCCCTCCCCTGTGCCTCAGTTTCCCTCCCGCGAACTCCCACCCAGCCCCAAGGCATCGCTTTACTCAGGGGACCAAACGCAGCAGAAACCAATTAGCGCAGGCGTTAATGAGCAAAACGCGGAGGGGAAGAGAGACCGGGGCACATGGCACTGCTCGGGGTGGGTGGGGGGTGTGTGTGGGGACACCTTCTTTTCCCCCCTCCCAAAAAAAAAAAACCCAAACCAACAAACCACAGGGCGGGCGGATGAAGGGGGTGCCCCCCTCCCGGCGGGTGCGTTAGGGGGAGGAGAAGGGGGGGGTGCGGGCGGGCGGGGAAAGCGGCTGCACCTGCTTTAGAGGAACTATGGTAGGGCGGCCGGTGCCCGCCCCGCGCCGCCGCGCCCGCGCCGCCGCCGCCGCCGCCGAGCCGGACCCTGAGCGCGGCGCGCACGGCCCCGGCCCGGCCCCGGGCTGCTCCGCTCGGCCCTGCCCGGCCCGGCCCGGCCCGCTCCGCGGGGCCACAGGGGCGGCGGCCCCCCCGCTGCCCGGCAGCCCCCCGCCATGCCGCGCCGCTCCTGAGCTCCTCGCAGCCCCCGCCGCGGCCGCCCCGTCGAAGTTTTGGGGTGTTGTTTTTTGTGGGTTATTTTTTTTTGGGGGGGGAAGTGGTGGGAGGGGGAAGTTGGGGAGGGAGGGGGGGGGGGGGGCTGTGAGAGGTGACCGGACCCCGCATGCCCGCCGAGGACCCCGGCGCTCGGAGCCACCAGGTGGGTGAGAACGAAGCGGGGCCGGGCGGGAGGGTCCGTGCGTGTCCCCGCTCCCCGCCACGGAGGTGCAGCTGCTACCGGCGGAGTGGGAGTTGGGGACCCCCACGCCGTCCCCACCGGCAGGTGTGGGGCGGGCGGGGGGCTCTGGTTGTGTCCCGTCTCCCCCCCCACCCCGGGAGCGCGGCGGGTCCGTCCCCCCCACGCTCGGCCGCGGCGCGCTCGGAAGTTTGTTGCGGCGTCCGGACAAAGGGAGCGGGGCCGGGGGCTCGGGGAGCGGGGGGAGCGGGGTTGTGTGCGCACGGCGGGGGGGGGTCCCCAGTGCGTGCGGGGTCCCCGCTGCTCCCCTGGCTCGGTGCTGCCCGGGCGGGCGCGGGGGTCTCCGCTGCTTCCCGCCCCCCACCCCACCCTCCCCGAGGCATTTTCCCGGTCGGCGGAGGGGGGGGGAGGTGGGAGCAGCCCCCTTCGGA
Source organism: Apus apus (assembly GCF_020740795.1). Classification (NCBI taxonomy): domain Eukaryota; kingdom Metazoa; phylum Chordata; class Aves; order Apodiformes; family Apodidae; genus Apus; species Apus apus. The sequence continues at coordinate 3,456,226 of NC_067304.1, forward strand.
AGAAGAGGGGGGGCGGGCACCGGGGAACTTGCGCTGCCGCCGGGAGAGCCGCGCTGCCGGTGCCGGATCCAGACCTGCCTCTGCCCCGACGCCGTGTTGGGGTTCTGCGATCCCGGGACCGGGGGGCTTAGCACCGAGGGGGGGGGGGCACAGCCCCCCCAGCCCTCCCTGCGCTCCCTTTGTTGGTGCTTCCCATTTCCCCTCCCCTCTTTCTTTTCTCCCGAGCCGTTTTATTTTAATTCCAGCTGCTGAGGGGGGCTCGGGTGGGTTTGTTGTGTGTTGTTTGTTTTTTTTTTTTTTCCCCCCCCTTCTCCCTCTCCCATTGCGTTTTAACTCGGCCCCAGCCCCGCCGCTCTGCGCTGAAGAGTAGCCCAGCGGGCGCGATTCCTTCCTTTGAGAGAAATAAGTAAGTCATTCCCAAGTTTTGAAATTGCTGGGAGAAGCAGCAGCCGCCGTCCCCGTCAACCTGCAGCCAGACCGGCCGTCGCTCCGGCAGCGCCCCGGGAAATCCTCCAGCGTGTCTAAAATAATAACCTGAACTGCAAGGTGAGGGGAGAGGAGGACAAATGCAAGGCTTCGGATGGAGCTGGAGGATATTCCCAACAAATTCCTGCAGGTTTGGATTCCGGAGAGGGGGGTTAGGGCAGCCGGCTGCGCCGTGCAGCCCCTGCCCCGCGTTTCGCCCGTGTCTGCGTCTCACCCGGTTGCAAAGTTGGAGAGGCTTTGGTGTGTCTTTGTTTGGAAGGGGAGCAAGGTTGGGTGGCTTTTCCAAGGTTTTTTTGGGGGGTCTTTCTAACCTCAGCACGGTGCCCACTGCCTGCGGGAGGTCTCGGTGGGCTGGCTGGGATCCTGCCGGCAGTGACTACTAATAATACCAGGGATAATAATGTGTTTGGGAAGAGTTTTTGTTATGGAGCTGTTGTCTTCTGGGAGTTGAGAAATTCCCGGGCAAATATTGTTTAGGGAAGCTGGCAGCAGGTCACTGGAAGCCCCACATCAGCCTCTTTCATCCCATTCCCACTTCAGTGTCTGTCTTCGTTGCGAGATGCTCTCCCAGCCCCGGCGCTGGCAAAGTTCAGATATTTCTGTTCTTCCCTGATCCATCTCCCTCGTCTGTGTGATAAACAAACGCGCCTCTGTCTCTTCTCCCCTCTCCCCCTCTCTCCCACTAAAAAAGAAAGCCACTTGGGAAAGTGCTGCGTTAGCAGCCGATTGCTCAGAATATTTCTTTTGGTGGTAGAAAATCTGTTTCGAGTTGGCAGGCGCGTTTCGAAGGTGTGGAGAGGAGAGAACAAGTGGAGTGTAATTGGTTTTTCTTTTTCCATTTGGGAGTGATTCTTGTTTTGTTTTGTTTTCCTTTTTCTTTCCCCTTTTTAAAAAACAAAAAAAAATCAGTGCAGGGCTGTGTCCCTCACCCCCTTCCTGTGCACTTTTTAATACGTACGAAAAACGTGAGTAGGGAAAGGCAGGAATAATTCACAGGCATCTGCAAACTCCACTTTGCTCGGAGTAGTGGTCAGGAAGTGCTCGCTTTGAAAACTTGCACCGATGGGGTTGCTGGTTTGGTTTGTTGTTTTGTTGTTTGTTTGGGTTTTTTTTTTGCTCTTCTTAATATAGTCCTAGAGGAATTTGTGTCCAAATTCCTCCCCAGGATCACTCGTCGGCTTCAGGCAGCTCCTTCATCCCATCGGTCTTCCTGGGAGACCACAATGCCCAGAGATTTGCCTTTTACCACACTCTGAACCAACTTAGCATCGAATTAAGACCTCACTTTTCCACAAGCATTGTAAAGCTGTGGGGCATACAATAAAAATGTTATTAGTTTCTGTATTAAAAGGTTGGGTTGTTTTTAACCCAAACCAGAAGTAGGATTTACTTTTACAAATTTCTTCTTGTGCGTTAAAAAATTTACACGAGAAATGTGTTGTGCTGGAGAACAGGCATTTGATGTTAAATCAGCCCAACATGTGTGTGACCCTGGTCCTCGTGTGTTTGTGGGGACGTGTTCCCTTTCGTGCCTCCCTGTCTCCTCAATTAAATACAGCAAAGTCTCCGGCGCTTGTGAAATCCAACTCTTTATTTTTATTCTTTTTTTTTTAATTCCTACCCCACCTTAAAGTCAGTCAAAAAATCCAACAGGCAGTGGGTGGATGGAGAAAATAAGCTTTGGAAAATTTACCCCATTCCCCTCTTTCTTTTTTTATTTTTTTTTTTCCTTTTTTTTTTTTTTTTTTTCTTTGCCCCCTTCCAGGTTGCTTAAATCAAAGTGGGAAGGGGGAGATCTATGGGTGAGAAGGGACAAAATTTCCTGTGCTGAGTCAGGGAGCTTTTGTCCAGGTTGGGAAGCCCTGGATGGCTCCTGCCTTTCTTCTGCCCTTTGTGGTGCCGGGGGTGAGGCGGGGAAGAGCCTTTCCCGAGCCCTCCCGCTCCCTCTGCTTAAATAATGGTCTGGAGCTCTTGTTTTGTGATGCTCCCTATTTTTATTTTAATTTATTAGTTGTGTGGGGTTTTTGGGGATTCCCACCCCAAGCTCCTTTAATTGGGGTGTTTGGCGTGGGAATGGGGGTGACCCCCACTCCCAGCATCGCTCCCGTGATCAAAGCCAAACCGCTCCCAAAAACTCTGCGCGAAGTTGGACTCGGTGCGGGGGAGAAGTGTGGGAGAACGGGATCAACGTGGAAAATCTGACTTCTATCTCCCCTTTAACCTGTGCACCCAACGGATGTGTCACCCCGTGGGGTCCCAGACCCCAGTGTGGGGTGGGGGGAGCGGTGAGGAAGGGATGAGGGAAGGAGGATGCGATGGAGAACGGCTGGGCGAGGGGAGGGCTGGGACTTTGTGTGCTGGGGGGGCAGAAGGCTGAGCAAACAGCAAAATGAAAGAAAAGGGATTAAAGTTGCTGCTGGGGCTGGTTCTCAAACCTGGAAAAAAAAATAGAATAAAAAAATATCTCTTCGTGCCATGTCCAGCCCTGGTCACCTCCCTGCCCTCTGGGAAAGATGAGCGACCGTGGGTTTTACATCCTCCTTGGCAAGGGCAGAGCAGGGCACGTTGAGAAAAAAAAAAAAAATCTGTGCAATGTATAAAATCAAGTGACACTAAAATATCTACTCCAGGCCCTCGCCCTTTCTCTCCTAATAACCCGGCAGGAATGCGAGTGCACTCAGTTGTGAAGTTGCTGCCCGGAGATCCCGGGAGCTTTTCTTTTCTGCCGCTGGAGAGGGGGATGCTTTGAGTCTCCTGATGTTTGTGTCTCGCTGTGGGGCTGGAGGAAAGGGGGGTGGTGAGGCGCTGCCTTTCAGGTTTTCCTCTCCTTTTACTTTTTTTTATATATTTTTTTTTTCTTCCCCCCCTTTCCCCTTTTCTTGTTGTTCTGAAGGGGAGGGTGGAAGGGGGGGAGCGAGGCTGGAGGAGGAGAGAGGTGCTGGCTTTGCCTTTGTAGCAGCAAGGTGGGGGGCAAAGCCTTTCCCCCAGCCAGGATGGGGCTCATTCTTCCAACTGGAGAAAGGCGGGAGAGCCCAGTGGTCTCCAGCTTTTCTTTGCTCATTTAAAAGTAATACAAATTTATTGCGTTTCCCGCTGCCGGGTGGGATGTGGGAGCGTGAAGTAGTTAGGGAAATTCTCTGATTTATGGAAGGGAAAAGCTGGGGCGGTTTTCCCCCTTTGTCCTGCTTCCCCGGGCTGGTTTGGAAGCCCGGGAGAGCTCCTGGGTTGTGGCTGGCAGGTGGCTTGTGGAGGTTTCAGGGGGATGCACCCCTGCATTTCCCTGGGTGCATGGAGGGAGGGGTCCCACCTCCTCCTTGGGGCCATCCTGGCTTCATCCTCCACTCTGCTCCGGGGCTCCTGAAATGACCCTGCTGCCACCTCGGCATCACCTGCCACTTCTGGAAGTGGAAACTTGAAATTTCCTGTCCCGTTCTCTTAGATTTCCAGCTCCTCCAGCGGGGGTCATGTGGAGGGGCCGGGGGGGCACCTTGCAAACCCAGTTGAGGGGGCTCAGTCCTGCCCTGGACATCTTCCCTGGGGAGGGATGAGCTCTGTGTTAGCGGGAACGAGAGGGGGGGAAAAACGGGCAAAAATAAAACGCAAATGCGCTTGGAGCTTGGAAACCCTTGTTTTTGCCTCGGAAGATGTAAAAGGCCTCCATGTGCCACTTCTGGAGACCCCTGGGCAACTGAGAGAGAGAGAAATTTTATTACAAGTAAAACCGGGGCGGCGAGTTGCCATCCAGCTTGTGGCCCTGAGAGGCAGCTGCGGGGTCAGTGGCCGGGGAAGCTCCCGGCTCTGCCTCCGACGGGAGAGCGGCGTGAGGAAGGACTCGCACCCATTTTATCATCTTGCAGAACCTTCCCCCTCCCCCTGCTCGCTGTGCTGCACCTTTTAAAGTCAGATATAACTTGGAGATCAAGAAGGGTTGGGCACAGCTTGAAAAACTTCCTAATTTTTTTTCTTCCCCCCCCCCCGCTGCAACTGTTTGTTGTATAAAACACAGCAAAGACGCTGCTCCAGGGGTTTTATTTTAACTTTTCCTAATTTAAACCCCTTTTTGGCAATCGCCTGGGCAAGTCTCTGTGATAAAACATGTTGCTGGTGGTTGGACTGCTTGTGACAAAAATGCGTGTGTGAGAGGAAACGGCATCAGGGCAAGGAAAGAATGAAGAGGCAGAAGCGGTGAAGGAGGAGAGCTGCTCCCTTCCGAGGTCGGCAGTGCGATGCGGCAGAGGGAAACACAAACCCTCCCTGCACCACGTTTTATTTTAGAAAGATCCTGCTGGAGGAGAGATTAGATCTGGGGATGGAGCTGGAGGGAAGTCATTAAGGGATTACGATGCCTTGCGCCGGCAGCGCAGACGTGGGCACGGGGCTGGCTGTAACGGTACCTGGATACCCCGGCAAGCCAGCCCTGCGTGTGCCTTGGCAGAGGGAGTCGGCATCCTCTTTCCTTGTTTTTCAGGGGGGCAAAAAACCAAAAAAACAAGCCTCTGTTTGCAATCTTCTCTGCCGAGCAAAGCGAGCCAGTGCCGGTGTTTGCCAGCCCCAGGTGACACTTGCCGCCCGGCTCTCCTGCCCTGGCAAGTTGGCAAAATAAGTCTCTTGTGGCGTGTTCCTGGGAAACCTCCTCCTGCAGGTCCAGGTCCAGATGAGCAGCAAAAACGTGGTTATTTTTGAGGAAAACAGGGAGTGGAGGGTGGCTGTGTGAGGGAATTCCTTGTGGTCGCCGTTGCTCGGCTCTGCCGGGGGCTCCTGGGTGTGTTTATTGGAAGCAAAAGATGCAATAATAATCAAACTTTCTCTCAGGAAGATTACTTTCAAATCCATGGGAAGGTGAAAAGATAAATAAATTGTATTTTAAGGTTTAACAGGAGGAAAAAAAAATCCTGTGGGGAGGGGGCCCCCGTTTGGAGGTGATTTGAAAGCTGTTTATTCTGCCTCATTGGCAAACTCCTCCACTTGTTTGGCTTCACTGGGGAGCTGCTAGGAAAAGAGTGGATGAGGCTGGGGAGCACTGGGATGGTGCTGGGGCTGGTGAGGAGCTGGGAACTCTAGCCCCTTGGGGAGGAGGAGGAGGAAGACCCCTGTGCAGTGGGTATGTGCTTTGTGTCTTGTGTGGGCTGTTTGGAAGCTCCTGGGGCTTCAGGGTGATGCTGTCTGTTCTCAAGGGTGTTTTTCCTTGGGCACCGATGTTCCCGTTTAAACTAACCCAGGACTGGAGAGGGGCTGTGGTTGGGATCAGCCGGAATGAGCCGCTCGCCCAGAGCAGATGGTGTTGAAACAACTTATTTCAACACACCTTTGCCAGGTCGCCAGCAGAGCCGGGTTTACCTACCAGGATTTAACTGCGCCGAGGATAATAAAGGCATAAAACACCAACGGTACCGTCGGGGCAGCGAGTGCTTCCTGGGCACTTGGGCAGGGAGAGCAGAGCATCGTACTGCGGAGCCACCTCAGGGGCCAGAAGCCATCAAAGCCCTGACCCCAAACCCTCTGGCCGTTCACTTGCTTCTTCGGACTCTCAGTTTACTCCATAAAATGGATTTGAGGTGAGTGTCATCTTTTTGCCTGCTTATTGTGAATCTGTGAGCTGGGGATGGGCCTTAATTTTTTTGACTGTGGTGAGATCTGGATGAAGACCACCAAGAGAAGCTGTGGTGGGCTTGTTAAAAAATATCTTCAGCCTTAGAACAGTAGAGGAAGGCTCGAGGTAGGTTTCTTAATGCAAAATATGAGACTAGGATTTGTGCTTGTGAGCAAAGGATGTGCTGGGATCCCATCTGCCCAGGAACACGTACGTCTCAGTGACACCTTGGCTTTAGTTCTCTGCCTGTGAGTTGACTGCTGTTGCCTGTTGGTGGGACTGTGTTTGTCCAGTGATTTTTCTGGTGTGGGCCACAGTTTGCTCATGTGCTGGAGCTTGTGCCAGGCTCATGGCTTGGTTGGGTGCCACATGTCACTTGCTGGGATCACAGCACGTTGGTTGGGTTGGCCACCATGAGATGGGGATTCCAGCACGGGCCATCCTGCTTCAGCCATGTGGTCCTGGGTGCTCCTGGCTGCACCAGACCCTGCAGGGACATGGGGCTTCAGGGGCACCTCAGGTCCTGGCTTCCTTGATGGTTTCATCTCCAGCTCCTGGGGGGATGGAGATGTCTGGCTGGGATGGCAGGGGACATCTTGCTGCCTCCTGGGGCAGGGGGAAGGTGCCCCCTGCAGCACTGGCAGGAGGCTCTGAGTGCCTGGTGGAGACGGAGAAGTTTTCTTTGAGCATCTGGAGTTTTTGACTGAACTGGACCAGGGCTGGTGGGTAGAGATCCTGTACTGGGGAAGGAAAAACCTTCTGCCGTGGCCTGAGGCTTCCCACATTTTGTCTGTCCGCTCTGGGTGCCACTTGAGGGGCTGTGTCTTGGTTGCTGCTTTGTCACAGAGCTGTGTAGCACCCAGAGCCCATGTGCAAGGGCTGTGCTGGCTTTTGAGCTGGAGGAGTGCACCCCAAAACTTGCTGCTCTGAAGCACGGTGGTGGGGAAGCAGGGCGGGACCCCGGAGCCTTCAATAAAACCAAAACACCCTTAAACAACTCCGAATATTTTTTTGCTTGGACATCTCCCCACTTCTCCCAGGGAAGCTCTGTGCACCCAGCCAGGGGCCAGTGCTGCCGAGCATCCTGTCCCAGCTCCTGACTGGGAGAGGCAGGAGGATGCCAGGAGATGCTTTGTGCCAACCTGGGGGGGTTTCCCGGTGAGTTGCTGTCACCCAGTGAGCCGGGCCCTTCCTCCGGAGTCCAAAGTTCCTCCGGCTGATCCCTCCTGGATGCAGCGGGAGGAAAATTTCCCGGAGTACAGGGTAGCTTGGATCTGGAATAAAAATACAGCATCATTTGGCCTATTAAAAGACAGAAGAAGAAGAGAAAATAAAGGTGGGGCGGGGGAGAAGATGTCCTGTAACTTTTGTGGTAGGACACATGGATTTTGAAAACATACTGTGCCAGCTCTAGGTGCAAAAAGCTCTTATTTTACTGAGATGGATTTGGGTGAGGGCAAAGCCACAGCTTTTATAAAGTGCCATCTCCAGCTTTGCCCTGCTCTGGAGTTATTTCCAAAGTATTTCTCCTTTTACTTCCCGACCTTCTTTCACCGCAGTGAAGTCGTTTCCAGAGCAGATCGGGGCCACTTTTATTCTGCATTTCTGCAGCAGGGGCCCAGCGGGATGTGGTTTGTTTTATGGGCAGGGGAGGGTCTCCCCCTCCCCACCTCCTCCTGGTGCTGCTGTGCTTGGCTTGGGCTCTGCTGGGAGCAGGCTTGGGGGGGGCCAGGCTGCGACTGCTCCGCCTGGCACAGATGTTCACCCTTAATAAATTAAAACCTCAAAATCGACATGATTTCTCATTTGGAAAACAAAAGGGGCGTTTGTCCCCTGCTGCTTGGGTAAATCTGGGGCTGGGGGGAGGAGGAGGAGGGTGCTGCTGTGCGTCCTATCACTCCCAATTTGTCTCAGCCTCTCGGCACCCGTGCAGAGCTGGCTGGAATCAGAGCTATCCCAGTTTCTGCAGCAGATCCCGATGGATGGAGTCAAAAGCATTGAAAGCACTTGCAAAGCGAAATGCCCTGAGAAAGGCTCCGAAGCCACCAGCACAGGGCGTTGCTGGTGCAGGGTTCCCTCTGTCCTTGGAGCTCAGCCACCTCCTGGAAGGGGTCAGGATCAGGCGCTCGCTCCTCGAGTGCCCGTAGCTCTCTGGCAGATCCTGTGCTGCATCAACAGGGGGTTCGGGTGATTGTGCGCGTCTCTCCTGGCTGATGGAGCCTGGGGATTGCTGAGGAGGACTAGGGATGTGCAAGGGGGAAGCGAAAGTGTCCCTGGTGTGCGCTGGGTGCAGGTGGACCTGGATGTGGTTTTCCTTGCTTTCTGGCCCCTCTAGGCAGGGTTTCTGCACAGGAACATGAGGGCTGCAGTGCTTGGGTGTCGCTGCTGTGTGCGGGGTGGGTGAGCAAGTGCCAGCCCTCAAGTGCCCCTCAGGGCTTGTCCAGCCTGTGGAGGCATCTGTGTGGTCTTGGGGAAAATTTCCCCGAATTTGAAATTTATTGTGTATTTTGGGGGAGGGATGATGCCCAGTCAATGTGTTCCTGAGGAAAAAAGGTGAAGGAAGATGTCCTAAAATCCATCCTGGCGACAGGAGGGTGTGAATGTGCTTGAGAAACCCCCAGTGAGGGATTTCTGCTCAAACTCCTCTCCCATGGAGCGACACAAGGTTAGTTTCATCCCTTTTTTGCTGTAGTGACAGGCAGAAGATTTGTGCTGAAATTTGGGTCTGAGTTTCCTTGATTCTTCCACCCACCCTGGCAGTGGGTTTGGTGCTGTGGGGACCAGCCTGGCTCCTCCTAACAGGATGATCCCTGGGACCAGGCTCTGCCTGCCCCGAAGGATGCTCAGGGCTCCGTGGATGCCGTGGGCATGTTGGGGTCAGCACCGCTCTGTTCGAGTTATTAATACTTCTCCTTTTCAACCAGGTTTTTATTGATACCTAGCGAGGCAGAGCCTGCTTTTAGGGCTTGTTTCAAAATCCCTTGAAGTCTTTCCCTTGATGCTGGCAGGCTCGAGCCCTGAACAAATGTCCTTTTCCCTGGGAAGTGGAGCCACGGCTCCGAATCTGGGTCAGACTTCAGGACTGTCGGAGCAGCCTCGTCCGTGCATCAAACGCTGCCTTGTTCCCGCACCGCGCGGGTACCGCGGCGGAGCTGACACTGGCACGGCCTGAGCAGAGCAGCTTCAGTGCCAGAGTGATTTCCCTCTGGGTTATAGAGCTGGTGGTTTTAAAATACTCCCTGGTGAAAAGGCCAGTCCATCGAGAAATGCAAAGAGATGAAGTTTAATGGGCCAGGGAGCTTGTTTGGGGATTGATGCTGACTTTGGAGAAGGTCGGCGCCACCCGCTGTACCCAGGCAGGGGATGCTGCGCTGGGGAGTGTTGGTGCTGCTGAATTTTCCAGCTGTAGATTGGGGCTGCTGCAGGGTGAGGTGGTGGCCATGCCCATCCATGTGGGAGAGGGACAGACCTCTGCCCTTGGAGGAGTTTAACATCTCCATTCATTGTAGGGTTGGTCCTTTCTGACTGCAGCAGACATCTCTGCTGGTCCTCACAGATACAAATGCTCTGGGAATCGCTCTGGGGCTGGGAACAAGCTGGGAGTCACTGGTTTTAGCTGGAGGTTTAAAGTAATAATAATAATTTTAAAATTCCTGGCAGGAGCTGTTGTCTGCATTGGGGCTGGCTGGGGCACGGAGCTGGGGCTGCCAGTATGGGCTGGTACTAGGGACTGGCCAGCTGGGCATGGGATTTGTCCCTAGGGGAGTAGGTGACGTGGTCTTTGTCAGCTTCATGTCTTGCCTGATGCTGTGTCCTGGTGGTGTTGCCCTCCCTCAACCTGATGTGTTGAGTTTTGGTCCAGGGAGGAAGGGGGACTTGCCCTCAGTTGATGCCCTGCCTGGGATGGCGAGTGATGGACCCCGTGGCACCATGTCTTGCAACTGGTGATCACAGTGTGCTTGCTCTCCACCCAGGGGATGCACTTTGGGGACGGGGGAACAGGGTTGCGTGTGACCCTGTCTCGGCAGGAGATGTGGAAAGATGATGTGACCTGATTGTGAAGAAGCGATGCCGGTGGGGAGCCTGCAGCCCTGGTGAGACTCATGCTGGAGCTCCCCATGCCAGCTGCCATCCCATGGTAGGCACTGTCACCTGTGTCCCCATGCTGAGCTGCTGCTGGGGTCCCTTGCTGCACTTCCCATCAGTGAGTCCTCCAGGGGGGCACATCAGGGCAATGGGTACCCTGAGCCCCTCTGCCCAGGCACCCATGGATGCTCAGAGGGCCATGGACTTGGCGGCCAAGAGCTGTGTGCCTGGGCGGGGTGTGGGGTGTTAGGGTTTGAAATCAGTGAATAATAACTAATATTTGAAAGAATTTTTAAGAAGGATGGAAGTGGGAAAGAAGCACGATTTTTAAAGTGTGTTTTGCAATGAGGCTGTATTTTGGCACCATGTTAATAGTAACAATCCCCTGGGTTCACACAGTGCCAGCTGTCCCATGGCACTGGGAAGGTGCCCGTGGCCTCCTCCAGCCACTCTGGCTGGGAGCCTGGGCAGCCCCCTGTTCTGCTCTGGGGTGGCTTTGCACCCTGAAGCTGGGCTTGTTCAGGGATCTCACTATTCTCAGGTGGAAGCATCACCTGCTGCCTAGGATGAGCAGGGATTCAGGAGCTGCAGATCACCTCTGCCACAAGTTTGCGGCTCAACCTCTGTTGATTCACTCCATGCTTCCATAGCTTTGTCCCAGCCCATAAAGCCAGGATGTGCTGCCAAGATCCAGGAAAGTGCAGGGTCCCCATGTGTGGTCTGGTAAGGGCTGAGCTCTGGGGATGGACAGGGCTTGAGAGCTTGGATGGATTGGCCTGACCTGGGAATGCCATGGGTGCCACCGAAGTGACTCTGCAGGACCAGGTCGCCTTCCCATGTTGGTGGCCTGGCAGTGGTTTACAGGGATACTGGATCCATGGAGTCTGCTGCCATCCTGCTGGGAATGGAGGGGAGGAAGAGCTGGAGGCACACTGGGCAAAGTGTCACCCTCCCAGACTCCCCAGCAAAGGGTGCTGGAGAGGGATACTCTACCTGGGAAGAGGATGTGGCAGCTGAAGGTGGCTCATCCAAAGCACCCAGAGAAGGGGCATGGGGGACCCAGACGATCTCTTGGCTTCAGCACAAGTTCTGAGTGGGCAAACCCTTCCCCCAGCTGGAGGGATGCTCCGTGCTGAGCCTCGGTCTCTTCCCGAGCACCCAAAATGTTAAATGCACCTTCCCAATCCCCTGCACAGGCAGTATGATCACCATTCCCAGAGCAAGACCCGAGGACAGCCCAGCCTCTCTGCTCAGCATGCTGCTTCCCAGCTTTCCTAAAAGCACCAGGGAAATTGCTCGTGCTATTCCGGTGGCAGCTCAAAGCAGGGATGTCAGGGCTGTCGGAGCCGTGTTCGTCTCTGGGGCTGTGGTTGGCTCCGTGGGGGTGCCTGGGCAGAGCAGGAGATGTTGAGTCGATGTGAGATGGAGCTGAGGTGTGCAGAAAGAAAATCAGGAAGGTTTTTTGAAAGCACCAAGACTCTGGTGGTGGCTTCAAGACGGAGCCGGCCTCAGGTCGTGCTTGTCTCTGATTGGGATGCAAGAAAATGGACTTCAGACCAGGAGTTTGAAAATGCCCAAGGATAGTTCTCCCCCCCACTGCCTTTTTTCTTCTCCCTCCTTGTGAGCAGCATAATTTTTTGATGGAAACCAGGCCTCTTCCTGCATAGAAATGGGATTTGCAGTGCAAAGCATCAATGTGCAGCAGGGAATGTGTTAAATAGAGCATTTTCTGAGGGAATTTTTGCACAAACATGACGGAGTCTGGGAAAACTTGTGGCACCTGAGTTCCTCCCTCCTGTTCGGTAGGCACTGTGACTGTTTTTTCCTTCCCTCTGGATTATTTAAAGGCCAGAAGATACTTTTAGCAACCTCCAGTCTGACTTGGTGCAAACTCAGCTGGAAAATTTGCCTCGGGGTGTGACATCAGAGCTGGTGTCCCAGTCTTAGGTCCTTCACACCGATGGCCCTTGCTCCTCATCCTGTTCAGCTTTGTCCCTCACCTGCTCCAGGTCATTTTCTTCCTCCAGGCTCTGCCATGGCCCTTTGCAGCCTTACCAAAGGGGTGAAGCACAGGGAGCTCCTGCAGCTTGGTTCTATTTTAATTTCAGAGCTTCCCTCATACACACCCCTCTGCTGGGAGCCTTCCTCCACCCCATCACTGCCTTCACCATTCCCAGGGGTGCTGGGTGCTGGTGTCATGGGACAGCAGACACCCTTCTCCAAGGCATTTGGGACACTTCCTCGTGAACCTCCTCTTCCTTGGTGTGGGGCAGTGTCCTTCCTGGTTCTATCTGAGGTTCTGGTAGGTGGGTGCCTTGGTGGGGACACCCATGAGCACAGGGTTGTGCTCAGGCTGTCTGCACACCACGGGGATGGAAGGGATGTTGTGTGTGCCCCGGGTGGGCTCTGACACTGGTGAGATGCTGCAAATACATCCCACCCCAGTGATAGGATGTGCTTTTAATTATTTTATAGGATACATATATATATCTTTTTTTGGGGGGGGAGGGGGGTGATCATGCTGAAAATCTCCTGCATCTTAAAACTCCATCCCCTGTGGAAGTGCAGAGCAGCTCTTGACAGCAAGTTGTGCAGGTCTGGGAAATCACACGTTCTTCCTCCTGGATGCTTTTTTTTTTTTTCCTGGAAGTTCAGAGTATTTTTTTTATTCCCTACGAATTTTTCCCCACCCTGTTCATTATCATTTTTGTTAATTAGATTGTGATGGGCATTGGTCTCTATTCAAAAGAAAAACCTCTGAAATACATTGTTACAAGTGCCTCTGCATTTCGGCTCTTGGTGGGTGGGAGGGGGGGCTGTGGAGAGCAAAGATGCTTGAAAGAAATAATTTTTAAAATAATTTCTTCATAAAGCTCTTTAAAAAGAAAAACCCAGGTCCCCTTCCCCCACCACGGCCACCTCCCCTTGGCCCCCCCTAATTAAACGATTTGAATTTTCACGTTAACTGCTTGGTGCTTCCTCGGCGCCTCAGATGATTAGAAAGGGATATTCATTTATGCCTTTTAAACGCCGCCCCGATTAAAATCAGAGAGATTTTTTCCTTCATCAAAATCTAACATCCTTGAAAAATTAATTTGATGCCTCTTGTTATCAATTAATTGAATCTCGTTGGGAGAGAGGCTTGTACGGCGGGTGGTTGGAGCTGGCCCTTCTGTTCTTAGTTGCTTTCCCCTCTCTCTTCTCCCTTCCGCTGCTTCCAAACACTGTGGCATTATAAAACTCTGCCTTTTTTATATATATTATTTTTACTCATCTCATAAAATAAAATAAATGAATAAAACTTGCTCTCTCTTCCCACCCTCCTCCCCCATTCCCTTGCATTCCTCTTGTATGAAATACCCTTTTTTTTCCCCTTCCTTTCTCTCATCCCTCTTTCCTATAACTTCCGAGGCAGGGGGAGAGAAAGCAAGTTGGGGCTTTAGCAATTTCTCAGCGCAGCAAAGCGGCCGGGGTCCGTCTTTCTTCCTTTCTTTAACAGGGGATATTGGATATTTCATTTGAATCTCCCTCTTTTCAATTAAAAGTGCACAACTCCTTCTCTTAAAGCTGCTTTATTCTCCTCCTCTGTCTCGGCAACCGGAGAAGCGATTTTCCTTTCTTTAATATTTCAACTCTTCCCCCGAGACGGGCTGCCTGCGTTTTTTTTTTTTAATAGACTTTTTCTCCCTCTATTAAACTTTTCCAATCTCCATTCCTTTATTTTTTTTTTCCTTCCCACCTCTTTAAACAAAAAAAGAGAGAGAGAGAGAGAGGAAAAGTTATAATATTTGAAGAACTGGGTCATTCAGGAAGTTATTGAAATAACTTAAAGGCGTTTGCTTCATTTGTACTCTCCTTGGAGTGAATTTACCTGCTTAGTTTTAGATCCAGATTTTTCCCTGGTGCCTTCCTTATTTATGTCCCATCGTGAACTTGGGCCTGGAGGGTTTGGAGGAGTTTGGTGAGTGCTGGGGTCTCCCTGCTTGGGGCCGGGAAGGTGCTTTTGTGTTTTCCAAAGAATTAATCTGCACTGGACGTTCACTGGTGCCTGTGGGGTGCAGGGATGAGGGATTACATGGATATTTTCTCCATGGGCTCCTCATGGCTGATGTGGACAATTCCCCCAACGTCCAGTGCCCTTGGCAAGGGGGATTTGGTACAATGGTGTCCCCCCTTGCCTGGTGCTGTTCCATCTGACTTATCCCACTGTGGTGAGGGGTTTTTTGCCAAACTGGATTCAGGGCCCTACAGGTGAGAGATGCCACTGCCTGTTTCCAGCCCTGCTTGTCCTCACCCTGGTGCCTCTTTTATTCCTGTCTGGGTTGCCGAATATTTTTATTTCCCTTGGAATTTCCATTTGCAACTTACTGGGTGAAAGAAAGGTTTTTTTGGGGGGATTAGAATTTTGGATCTGCTTTAACCTCCTTCCCTGTTTCCAGGGCTGGATCCTGGCACCATGGTGGCAAGTGTAGCTCCACAGGAGCTTCCTGGACTTCTGGCTTTGGTGCATCATCTGCTGGGATGCCGATGCTGGACCTGCATCCCGACCCACTGGGATGCTCTGTCACAGCAATGCTGAACCATGCTGGGTGCAGACCTGCTCTGGGTCCCCCTGGGCCCACCCGTGCGGCTCCAGAGCAGCCAGCCAGGAGCCCCCGTGCACCACGTCACTATTTAATTAGACGTCCCTGATTAACAAAACTTGGCGTTCGGCTTCCTCCTGCCCTCATCTTTCCTGGCTCCGAATCAATGGCTTTGATATGCTAATTAGGGAGTAATTTAATTTCAAAAGGCCGCAATTAACAAGGGTGTTGTGGACATGCTGTAGTTAAGCGGCGTAATCTAATTTGCATTAGTAACAAGCAGGGACTAATTAGAAGCTTAATTAGACACTTAGACGGCTCTTGTGTTTACTTTCTTAATGAGATGGAGTGGGGCTCTTTTTTTTTTTTAATCTTTTCAAGAGCACAGCAAGGGAAGCTCAGGATGGAGCAGCAGCCCTGGCACCCGCCACGTGCCGGGCACCCGCCTTGGCACCCGCCCGGCACCACCCCGGCCGGACCCGCATCCGTGCTGGAAGGGATTTTGTTTTCCTCGAAGCTTGGCAGGGAATGGCTGACATGCCAGCCAGGCATCGTGTCTCTGATGCCCCACGTGGGGTGGCACAGTGGTGGAGGATGTCCCGCAGGGTTGGCTACAGTTGGGATGTCTTCTCCGAGGATACTCCAAGAGGTGTAGTTTGAAGAGGCAAGTGATTCAAGCAGGACTAGTGCCATGTCCAGCTGACTGGCACAGCACAGTCTGGGGGCTTCTCCATTGGTGGTGCTCATGTTTCCAGGTGATCTCCAGGCACTTTCAGTGAGGTGACCCACCTTTTCTTGGAGAAGAACCCCCTTGGGGTTGTTCTTGCTCAATTTCTGTGAAGCACCAAATGGTCTCTACTGCCCGATGGTCACCAGGGCAGCGATGGCATCACAGTGGGCAGGTGAGGAGGCCTGGAGGTTGGTTCTTCCTAAAGAAGTTGCTGGGAGTGAGATGAAAGTGAGAGATGAAAGTGCCCAGAGGTGAGAGCCCATTAAATTGGTGCCTGGGCTTAGCCAGTCCTCAGTTCCTTAAATCTCTTCTAATTTACAGTAATGCTCCAGATTCGTTTCAGCTCCCCCCGACTTTTATTTTAATCCCCTTTCCACATTTCCATGTGTTTATGTGTTAATTAAAGGGTAAAAAGCTACTCTCCGAGCAATCCTGGCTGCTGCTTCTCTTGAAGCCGAAGCCTTTTAAGATTAGCGAGCCACTTCCTAAAGCCTGATCCGGACAGGCAGGTTGCTCAACTTTCCATAGCTCAGAGCAGATCTGGTGCCTGGGATTGAGCTTCCCTGAGTCCTCATCTCCTCCCAGCTGTGCAGAGGAGCATCCCGCAGGACTTCTGGCAGATTTGGGGGGGATTTGCCTTGTTTATACTCCTGCATCTTCTGCTGGTGCCCACAGGAGAGGCTGCCAGCAAGCCTGGCTCCTGCTGCAGGAGTGAAAGCTCTCGCCGTGCTGCAGGGCAGCCCTCTGCTTCCCTTCGGTTCCTGGCAAGGCTGGAGCTGGGAGAAAGGGTCTGGAAAATCATTTGGGGGCTGGGATGTGGTGGGAAGGGTGGAAAAAGCCTCTGGAGCATGGTGGTAGCAAGCTGCTCGCAACCGCGCGGTGTCACCTGCCTCTTCTGTGCCATCCCTTGCAGAACGTGGTTCGGTGCCGGGGACTTGCTCGGCTCACGGAGACGTGGGGGGAGCGTTTTCACCCTGGTGTTTCCTGCTGTTCATCCTTCTCCCTCCCCCGTGGTGGTTTTGTGCTGCGGATGCTTTTTGGTTTTGCACTTAGGGAAACCGAGGCCAAGGGGCACCCTCTGCCCTCAGTGTGAGGATGGGGGCTTGGAGACAGGGACCCGTGATGCTGGGTCTGTCCACGGCCCCGGACCTGCTGGCAGCCCGTGAAGGGCAGCCCAAAATTATGGAGCCCCTGAGGATCGTGGTGTTGGGGGTGTTTAAAAATAGGAGAAGCTACTAAAATAGGTGTTCAGGCAGTTGCTGCTCAGGAGCTCGTGGTCCTGGCTGTACCTGCTTCTGTGAGTCCTGGGGGCTGAGAAGCTTCATTTAATTTTCAGGTCTGTGGAGCTCAACTGGGAGGAGAAGCAGCATCCCTTTGGGTGGTGCTGGATGCCCCAAAATTCATTGGGAGCTTTTGGGCAGAAATTGCTCTGGAAAGGCTTTGTCTCCTATTCCTGCTCCTAAAGACCCTGCATCCTTTGGTGCAAATCTTTGCTTCGCGTCTGTCAGCTTGCTCGCTTCTGCGTTCATCCTCCCCTTTCTGCCAGGGCTTGGAAAAGTGCCGTGGAGATGCTGGGATCCCTGGCAGTGCCGGGATCCCTGGCAGTGCTGGGCTCCTGGCATGGGACACCCGTGGTGCTCTGGTGAGATCCCGGGAAGCACAGCACACATGTCGGGCACACGCGTGGCAGGACCTGTGTCTGACAGCCTGGCCAGCTGATCTACACCCTCCCTGGCAGGGAAGCTCTGGGCATCCATCAGTGTTAATTGTGCTAATTAAAGAGTGTGGAGGTGTTAATTGGAAAGCCGTGGTATCATGCCTGTTTGGGGGGGTGTCAATAAAAATGAATTGATGACTTTGGCGTGGCGCACGCACTTCCCAGGTTAGCGGCAAGTCAGGGGATGTCAAGGAAATGTTACTGTGCAGATGAAGCAATTGTTAATTAAAAAGCAATGTAATTAATACACTCTCATTGCTGTACGGTACATCTAAAGGCAGGGGGATTCTTTACTCCATTTGTAATTGTTTCTTTTTCTTTGTCCTGCAAAAGGTGTGCATTTAAGTAAAAGGGGTGGGGGGGGGAAGGCAGAGTGCATATTCAGTGAAGTGATTTTGAATCTGAAATGGTAATTAGTGATCCATTTGTGCAGCTTCTGGTGCTCGTTGCCATTAGAGGGGTCTCCTCCCCTCCTCTTTTAAGTAAAACCATGCTTTTCCACTTTATCTGGGTGCTATCTTCTGTGATGACTGTCTGGGCAGGGCCTTTGTGCCTGGGGGAAGGTCTGATCCTGATTAGACCCTCTGGATACCAGGGTATGAAGGATCCCAAAAAGAGTGGATGTGTTTGAACCAGGAGATGAAAAGCTGGAGCTGGGATGGTGCAGAGCTCCTGTCTGTGCACAGGGATGCGTGTGTGCTTCAGCACTCCACAGCCAGGTTTTGCTCTACCCAACCCAACTTCAGCTGTCCTGGATCAGTCCTGGCTGGAAAAGTGCTTGTTCCTAATTTAAATCAACTTTATAACATTGCAGACACTGGCTTCATTTTTTTCTTTTTTTTTTTTTTCTTTAAGGTTTTGTAAAACTTTTATATGAATGGAAATATTTTCATTATTATTATTACTTTCTTTTATGACTTCCCGTGCAGTGTTGGGAACCCAGACACACCAGCATCCCAGTAGGGTTTGTGAACGGGAAGTCGAGTTTTACTAGACTTGGAGAGGGAACCCAACTGGCCTGGTGTCCCAGGCTGGGGGAATCACCCGACTGCTTCATCTGCTCCATCATCCCTGCTCTGGCAGGGGCTGGGGCCGGCAGAGCAAGCCCACACTTACGGCTCCTCCACCAGAAGAGATTTCCTCCCAATTCCCAATAGTTAAGCTTCAATTTATGCCCCGAAGCCAGGAAAGTTTTATATCCTTTCCAAAACCTTTTTTTTTCTTTTTTCTTTTCTTTTCTTTTTTTTTTTTGCCATTTTTAATACTTCCTGTTGTAACTCTGGATATTCTTGTTCTCCGTATAAAAGTCAAATCCCTTTTTGAATCCTGCCGAGTTTCTGGCCGTGGTGATGCCTTGTGACTGCCGGACACGGGCAGATCCCGGCGTTCCCCGCCTGGTCGAAACGCGGAGAAGGCGGAGTTTTGGATGGAAAATGAGAAAAGGAGTAATTTCATATTTCTGCAGGGTCTTTTTTTGACATCCGAGAGGGGAAGGAGCAAATGTAGTTTTCGAGGGCCAAAGGTGTTTTCTTTTTTCTAGCTTTTTCACTCTTAATGCAGCATCTGTAGGAGAGTATCCCGTCCTTTCCCGATCCCGTCTCGGGAAGCTGCTCTGCCCACGCTGTGCTCCCAGCCCAGCACCCAGCTCCTGTGCCTCAAACACAACCAAAGCCCAATAATCCCCTTAACCTTGAACTCCTGCAGCCACCAACGTGTCACCCTGTGCAGGGGTTTGGTAGTGCCAGGACGGCGGGAGGGAGGGAGCCGGCAGCTCCACATGGGAATTAATGTCAGTCATATACCCTGCGGAAATGACTTTTGAAATGCATATAATCTCAAACATGCAAATGAGAAGCTTGCTTCACCCTGTTTAATATGAATGATCAGCTTCTGAATAGCTATTATTACACGCCACATTTCAGCAATTATGTTGTTCGCGGTTTGTCTTTCTTTCTTTTGGGGCGGGAGGGGAGTATGGGGGGAAAAAAGAGCAGAAAAAGGGAGAAACTATTTCTTCTCCTCATCCCTCTTTCTTTATTCCCCTCCTGTTTTAAACTCATGGGCTTAGCTGTGAGTGGTAGTGGATGAATGTGGATTCTGCTCCGGCACTGCTTTTCCACAGAGGAAAGTGGGTGTTGGGAAGGAGGGAGAGCCCCTCGGTTCAGCTGGGGCTTCCCATGCCCCTGTCCTGACTCGGTGTCAGGGCTGGATGTGGCCCCAGGGGCCTCAGCAGTTGCTGGCTGGAGCAGCTGGGTTTGGGCTGGAAGTGTTGGTTACTTTTCCTCTGATGTCAGCCCGGATCTGGGAGTTTCTCCCAGAAAATGGGACCTTTGGGTTTGCAGCTGACAACCTGCCTGCAAATTAAACCCGACTGAGCAAAGATTCTTCATCTCGTCTCTTTGAAACCAAGCCCTGTAGGTCCTCAGGAGTCCCTCCCCTGGCCCATCAGCCTTAATTTAACCTGCATTTAAGATCAGGGGGGTGAGGGATGTAGGAGGGGTAGTGCTGAGCCCTCAGCTCTCCTGCAGCTGCCTGTGTGCTGGGATGCAAGGAGCACCCGACTTGCTCCTCCCAGGGCATCCGAGAGGTGCAGCAGGAGGAGCAGGAGCATGGAGGCATCTGGGAGAAAGGGAGGGTTTTCTGACTGATGTTTCCTGGAGTGCTGCCCTGCTCTCGTTTTGCTGCATCCCAGCTCTGTTGTACCTTTGGGTTTCCTTCACCTGGTGGCAAACTTTCTGCCGGGTGGCTTTTCCTGCTGGGAAGTGCTGGTTTGCTGGGAGCTGAAACACTTTGTGGAAACGTGTCAACCTTGTGGAGGTTCACGGTGAACTGCATGGCCCAGGCTCTACATGCTTGGTGAAAATTTCCGACTTAGCCATCTCCAGCATGTCAAAGTGAAGTATTTGGGGATTGTGTGAAAAATGCGCAGATTCCTGAGGTTTATCTCTTCTATTGGGCTGGGAGAAAACGGAAAACGTGGTGTTTTCCTAAGGGACTGGTTGCACTTGCTTTGCCCTGGTGTGTACAGGCCCAGCAGCATGTTCATGGCAGCTCACCCTGCTGCACGTTTCTTTTTTTGGAGTAAGTTGAACCCAGCTAAAACTTCCCAGGATTTGAAATCCCCATCCCTGCGTCTCCTTTCAGACCTCAGGGGATCGGAGCCGAGGCAGGATGAGGGTGGGAGGTGGGGATGCCAGCCGGGGTTTTTAGCTTCTCTTCTCAACCTCTTCTCAATCTCGTCTTCCTCAGGTCCCGCTAGCAAGTCATGATGGTTGAATCCGCCTCGGAGACGATACGCTCCACTCCCTCTGGCCAGAACGGGGTCAGCAGCCTCAGCAACCAGCCCGATGGCGGCGGGGGCGGCGCGGGCGGCGGAGGAGGGGGCGGCGGGCGCGAAGGAGCCGCCGGCGGGGAGACCAACGGCGAGATGAGCCCCGTGGAGCTCCTGCACTTCCAGCAGCAGCAGGTAGGAGGGATGTCCTGCTTCTCTCTCTCTCACCTGCCTTCCACAAGGCAACCCGGGATTGGGTCCTTTGAAGATTTGGGTTTGGAGGGGGAGGGGGGTGGTGAGCATGAAATTTTACGTGCCTGCCATCCCCAGGGCTGGTGCAGGAGATGGGTTGCGCCAGACTTGGTTGTCCTTGTTGAAGGTGGGGTGCAAGTGCTGCCCCAGAAAGCAGGTGGCATCCTTTGGGATGCATATCCCTGGGAGACAGAGCCCATCCATCCATGCAGCTTGTGGGCTGGTGCCCCAGGGATGGCTGCTTTCTGAAGGAGATCCTGCCTGTGCTGGTGGGATCTGCCTGCTCTGTCCTCCATTAGTGGGGGAAAGCTGTGCAGAAAGAGAAGGAGGGCTGTGAAAGCAGAGACCTGTTGACTGTAAAACAAGGAGCAGGTTTTCTCCCAGTCTGTGTTTAGTCACCCAATGGATGACCAGAGATGGTCTCTGGGGCTCCTTGTGCCTTAAACTGAGGAATTAACCTCATATGTGTGGCCAAAAACATGTGTGACTGTGACATGTGTTTGCAGCAGATCTGTCCTTGAGCACACGTGTGTGCACCTCGGGGAGCCCATGCACAGGGGCAGCACAGCACACAGCTCCCCTTGCCCTCTGCACCCGGGGGTGGCTGTGGGAAGGGGGGACCTGCGTTCCTGCCTGCAGGTTACCCTTCAAAACAAACTTGGGAGAAAACATAAATTTTCCTTCTCGGATACTAAATAAGGCAATGATCCCTGCCTCGTATGGAGATCGCCTCCCTGAGCCATAAATTCCAGCGTGAAAGCTGTAAAAAATTGCTGTGTCTGATACTTTAGTAGTGAGTGCTGTAAATCCATTACCTGAATAACAGCCGTTTCTCACGCAGTTAAGCCCCTGTTCCCCTGATCTGAAGGGTAATCATGCGTGTAATGCTGCTGCGAGTCACCCCTGCCCGAGGAGCTGCTGCTCCCTCCCCTCCCCGTGCCGGGAACAGCTCCCAGTTTCACCACCAGGCAGCTGGATCCAAGGGGGAATAGGAGATGGCTTCTTCTTGCACAGCCAAAAGGGTGCAGATCGGAGGGTGGGCAGCGTGGTTGTGAGAATGGGTTTATCTCCTGCATAAAATAAGGGGGAAAAGGGTTTTTGCAGTTGCTGCTGTTGGCTCATCCCTGTGGATTCTGCTCCCCGAGCTCAGCCAGTAAATCCTGCCCTGCCCAAGGCACAGCCCGTGGTTAATTCCATCCTTTTGCATTTCTTCTTTTGCATTCCCAGTGTAGTTACCTTGGGAAACTCACCGACACATGGAATTCTTAAGGCAGGGGGTTTGGTAAACTTCCAAAAACAAATGACATCTGCAATGACAGCACCTTGAGGGGGGGGCGGGGAAAGAGCCAACATCCCGAGGACTATCAATCTTCATGCTTCAGGGAACAGGCTGAGCACCAGCTGGGGTCAGGAATAAATGTCCCCATATATAGAGTTTAGCACAATTAGGTGCTTTATGGTGGTTTTACACCATCTCCAGGAGCATCCAGCCCTCGCCTGGTGTCACAGGCAGGTTCCTGGACCACTGGGCTGTTCCCGTCTGGCAGCTCCTCTCTCCTGGCTCTGCCTCAGCTCCCAAAATGCCAGTGCTCAGTCCTTGTCCTTACTTAACTATATGAAGTCCCCAAGAAACTTTAGGAAGCCTGGAGGGGTGGGAACCCATCAGCCACTCCACGTTGGGCCACCAGTGGCTTGAAGCTCCATGTCCATAGGGGTTTGCTTGGGCAATGCAGCTCCCTAGGGGCACGTGCTCTGCCCTCGTTTTTGGCTGGTTTTGCACCTTTTGGTGAAACGAGCTGGTTTTGACCTTCTTTGGGACCCCCAGTTTGAGGCTTTCACCGTTTTGAAAGGGGAGAACCCTGCCAACCCTGGAGCTTGTTTGGGCTGTGGAGACTTCTCATGTTAAAGCTCCACTTTTGGAATGGTGCCCAGAGGTGAGTGCCCCGGATGGGAGCTTGAAGGGAGGTGGGGGTATCACAGGGTGCTCAGGGACCTCCTGGGGCTGGTTTTTGGCTGCTGGGGAGTTCCCAGAGCAAGAGGATGCAGTGTCCAGTTGCACCAGCCCAGCTCTGCAGGACAGGGGTTGCCAACCACGGTGCCAAGCAGAGCAGGGCTTTCTGTCACCATCCTCAGCTGCACCAGGTGGGTCTGACTGCCCTGATCCGTGCAACTTCAGAGCATCCCATGGTCCAGAGAGCCTGGAGGGAGAGTGGAATGGGGTGGAAAAAGGGCCTTTCCCTCCCTTGACAGGTCTGGAGCATCCACCTCCCTCTCCCTCCCTCTCTGTCCCTCTCCCTCCCATCCCAGGGGATGGTGTTCAGATTAAATCCCTGGATTTCAATGGTGGGATTGGGCTGAAAAGCTTGAATAGCGCGCGCCGGCAATTGTGCCGGGGTTGGCGGAGGGGAGAGGTCGGCCGGGGGCATGGGAGGGCTCCCGGGCCGGGGGCTCCTGCCACTGTTGCCGTGGGAACCTGGTGAGACCTCCACTGCTGCTGCCCCCCTGCCCAGCTCCAAAGGGCCCCCCCTGCCTCCCTGCATTAATGAGCTTGTAATGTGGGGACCAGCCCCTCACCATGCCACTACCCCTACCCCAGTCCTGGTTTGAGAGAACCAGGGTAAGAATTCCCTATAACCAGAACCCTTCTGGGACCCCACCAGCTGAGGAGCACGAGTTCCATATTTATATATTTCTATGTATCTGCATGGAATTCACCACCATCATTCTTATTATTACTATTTATTATTTCATTTAACGTATTCTAGGGGTTTTTTCCAACCCTGAAGTCTCTCTCCCTGATTCCCCTTTTTATCTTCCCCTGGGAATGTAGTTTGGGGGGGATGACAGAGAGCATCTGTCACCCAGTTATTGGCTAAAACCACAACAACCCCCCCATTCCCATAATCCTCATGTTGGGCAGGAATCAGGGGTGACAAGGTGTTGGATCACTGTGATGGGAGAAGGATGGGGGATGCTCAGGCTTGGGTGTTGGGGTGCAGGAGTGCACCCCACAGCGGCAGGAGAGACCCTTGGGTGGGTTGCTGCACCAAACAGGGAGTCATCTTTGATGATTTGGGTCTCTCCAGGGTTTCCCTGAATTCCTACAAAAAAATCCCGGGTCTCCAAGTCTCATCCCAGGTCTCTAAGTCTCATCCCAGAGCTGGGGTTTAAATCCGTGAGGTGCAGAGAGGCTGGATCATAAGGGTCATTGTGGTTTTGGGGTGCAGAGGAGTGGTGTGGGGAGAGCACAGTGGGGTTCAGGGCAGGAATGTTCTGGAGGAACCATTCCCAAGCCTGAGCAGCCACACAGTAGCTCTTCCCAACTTGCAATCCCATGGAAAAGGAGCCATCTGCAAAAATCCAGTTGCTATAGTGGGGTTTTTTTACTATGCAAAAAAAAAAAACCCCAAAATCTACCAGAAATACTGCAGTTTATTGCAGACACACGTCAAAGAAATGTTACGTTATTAAACAAAAATAAGACTTACCAAAAAAAAATAGCCAGAAGTAAATTGGACTTTTTTGGTAGTTCAAGAAGGGTGTGGATGGGGGGAGGAGAAGCACTTCTCTGCCATAGGAAAGATACTGTTCCATAAAACATGTGATCGCATCTCAAATATATTGTGTAATCTGCTATTATTAGGGCATTTAAGATAAAAATGAGACTGGAGCACTTAAGTGAAACTCATCTCTCTATTAGGTCTCTTGATTTATATTTCATATTTCACTGAGTGCAAATGCAGGAGGGGGTTTTCCCCTCCTTTTTTTTCCCCTCTTTTGTTTTTTTCCCTTTTTTTTTTTTTTTTTCTCATGGGGTGGGATTGTCAGGAGCTTGTTCCTTGTGTTCTTCTTTAGTGGAAATGGGTTTAACCCCTCGCCTGCAAGGATTGAAGAGTCAAGAGTGGAGGAATAAAGTCCAGAAGCATTGGAGTGTGCAGCAAAAAGGAGAACAGCTGGGGCTGAGAGAGAGGCACAGACCTGATTGTAAAAAGGGCCTTTTTTTTTTTTTTTGCCTCCTTGCTGAAGAATTGTGTCATTTTTGTTAATTTTGATCTCTTTGAGCCATTTGGTTCTGGTTAAGCCAGACCAGGTCTGGGCTGGGTGGAAGTGCTTCTCAATATGGCATCATTTACCGTTAATATCCATCTAAAAATACCCCTCTGTGTGTTGTTTTAATAGCTCTAATTTTGGAATGTGACGATGTCATTTTTATGAGGTATGGGTAAAAAAATCTTTTTCTTTTTTTTTCTTACATTTTTTTTTTTTTCATCCCTTCCCAACCTCTTTCTGCCCTCCAAAAGGAACGGAGGGAAATAGGAAGATACAGACTCTCTTTGTAGATTCCCCCCCTCCTTGCAAGATTGTTGGTTTAGGATCATTTTTAGGGTGGCTTTTAACTCATTGGAGGTTAATACCCCATGCAAAGCTTTGATCCCAGCCAGGTGGAAAATCCCTCAGCTATATTTGGGCAGTGGTTCCCATGGGCTGGGAGATCCTGCTCCTCCCTCACGCTGCTTTTGGCTCTGGCACACGGAGCATCCGGGCACTGATGGGTGTAATTAAAAAGTACAACCTCATAAAAGGAAATACCTGGTAGAATGAGGTAGTTTAAAAATACCCTGGGCAGGGTTTTCCGTTGCACTGTTGGGATTTTGGGGAGGCTGAGGCTTGTTGGGATTTTGGGAAGACTCGTGGCTGTCTCCATCCTCACTGGACTTTGTTGAACCTCTTGACCTGTTTCTTCCTGATTTGACCAGGCAATGGGAGCCCTTGGAGAGGCTCCACTTGGGCAGTTTTGTGGGGAAAGAGGGAGCCAGGCAGGGATGAGGGATTAACGTGGGGGCTGCAGTGTGAGTCAGTCACCCTGCGTGGAGTGGGAGCCACTCTCCTCTCCCCAGGCTCCTCCATCACTTGGCCAGGTGGGACCTGGTGTTTCTCAGAGGAGAAAGGGAAGTTTGTGGGGTTTGCCACAGGAAGGGCAACCAAAAGCCAGCCCTTGTGCTGTCCTGGGACACCTCCGTCACCTGCAGGGGTGTGGAGTCCCACCAGCTGGAGAATGAGCCTTTGGGGGAAGAATTAACAATAATCCCTGGGAATGATGGGAGAAAGCTGGGATAACAAGCTGCTTCCCTGCTGGAGGGTGAGAGGCTTTTGCCTGAAGTCAGGGTGAGAATCCAGCCTCAGTTTTTCCAGCAAACTGGAAGGATTTGGTGTCTCTTGGCAGAGGGGAGCATCCCTGTAGGTGGGTACCCCAACACCCCCATTCCATGGCAGGAAAACCACGGGAGCATCTTGGAGCAGGTCCTGGCAGCGTGTGTGGTGCTCCTGGGATTGGTCCCAGGCATGGTGTTTTTTCCTCAACCCTCTCCACACCCCAGCACACACCTTCCAGCATCTCTCAGTGCTCAGCTTTCTGCAGCATTACTGTGAAAAACTTTCTAGGAGCCCAGTGAGGAGCACACAGAGGTGCTGGCGAGGGGAGCTGAGCCTGGGGAGGCTTTTCCTCCACTGTGCTAAGAACTCATCTCAGTACTTAGCAGTTTTTTTGGTTGCTTTTTAAAATAGTTGTTAAAAAAACAGAGTAGCTACAGGCTGTGTTTTATTTCTACCCTGGACCCTGTACCAAACTGCAGTGCTGCCTTGTTGGGGAAATAGCACAAAATGCCCCAAGGAGCTGGTGAAACCTTGGCTGAGATTTTACAGTTTGATTTAAACTAAATAAATAAAAACAAAAGGAAGCAGTCAAAATAATGAAATTAACAAAATCCCACCAGGTTAAAAGCTTTCCTACCCCAGGCATGGCTCTAGCAGGGCAGGGGGCTTTGGGTGTAGCTCTGAATTGATGTTTTATGTGTCTCTGTGGAGCCTGGGGTACTCGTAAGTGCCCCCCCCCCCAGCAAAGTCCAGGTCACCATCCTCTTCCTCAGCCCTGAAAAGTGCTGCTGCTCTTGGGGAGGGCAAAGCCAAACAGCTTCAGCTCTTGACATCAGTGTCTGAGACGTTGCAAACTTTTTAATGGGATAATTTGCTGATCAAAGGGAGCCATCCAGGAGCAAGATGAATTTGACACAACCCATTCGTTCCTAATTACGAGTAACATGCTAATGACTCTTGAATAACACCATGCAGCAGGATACAGTTATTTAAAATAAAACAATCATTTTTTCTCTGGTTCACAGAGCCAGGGGGTGAAGCCCATCCACTCCTACACAGGAGACTTTCTTCCTTCTGCTTTCACACCTTCTCAGCCCTAAGGAGGGGTTGTGGGTGACATCCTCCTTACTTATCCCTGCGGAAAGCCTTTATCCCCCCAGCACCTGGGCTGCTCCCCCCATCCTTTTGGGTAACAAATGCAGATAATCCTGGGTTCTGCATCCTGAAATTCAATTCTCAGGGCTCCACCTGCCTAGTGCAGTCGTGCAACAGGTTTGCAGCCAGGCAGTGCCAGCCAGAGCATCCTTGTTTGCAGGCTGGGCTGAACTTGGGGCTTTAGTGGAAATCAGTGCAGGGTGGTGGGGAGGGAGGGAGCATCTCTGGGGCGCTGGCAGGGAGGCCCCTGTGTGCAATTGTAAGGCCATGTCATTTTTTTTTTTTTTTTTTTTCCCCTGTAAATCTTGTAATTTCGTGCTTCAGAGCACAACAAAGTGAGAGAGCCAGCGGGGAGTGAATTAAATTCCCCCCTGAGAGGCAGCGCAGGGTGGGCGGCCGGCAGTGGGGCTGAGCCAGCCGGGCCTGGTGACTTGGTGACACCTGTGGGGCAGCCAGAATTTGGCTTTAGAAAGAGAGATTCTGGGAGAAGTTCTGCCTAACACTTTGCCTGGGTGCTGGCACCACCTCTCTTCTGTTTTTCCCCTCTTTGCTGTATTTTTCCTTCCCGCTGCACTGATTTTTGTTAGGGCTGTGGCAGGGACCTGCACTGCCAGGTCACCTCTCTGAGATGGTCTGGGCAGACACCAGAGGAATTTCATGTGGTGCACATGGAGAACCCAAATCCATGTAGACTTCTGTCAAATGAACACGTGGGAAAATAGGTAAAGCTTGAGCAGATGGATGTTAAGTCCAACACCCATCCTTGGGTGGTTGCCTTGGATCTGCCACACACTGGTGCTGAGCAGCTGTTGATTGACTTTTCCCCCACCCCAGGCTTTTAACTGGAATTACTGTTTTCCTTTCAAAAAGTAATTAAAATATCAGACCTTAGAGCTGTCATAACTGTCACATGGTTTTTGTGTTCACATTATCAATGCACATCTATTCCTGTTAATAACAGGGAGTAACATGCCTGCAGAGAATCATAGAGTCATGGAATGGTTGGGGTTGGAAGGGCCCTCTGGAGATCATTGAGAAGCATGTGGCAGCTCTGGGAGTTGGACCACGGGTTTGTACCATCAGGGATTCCCAGCACATTGCCACGTTCATCCTCAAGGATTTAATTTTTTAAATCATTTGTATAAAGTGAGATTGCATCTTAGTGGTTGTGCAGTTCTGGAGCATTCCCACCACCTGGCCAGGGATGCTCAGGGAGAGGTGATGGGCATGGGGCAGTTTTGGGTGTGCCTGTGCTGGACACTGTGGGCTGTGTTGGCTCCTGAGTGCACTCTGGTTTAGAATGGATGTTAGGAAGAATTTCTTCACTGAAAGGGTTGTCAGGGATTGGAACAGACTGCTCAGGGCAGTGGTGGAGTCACCATCCGTGAAGGGATTTAAGAGACATAGTGCTGAGGGATATGGTTTACTGAAGGACTGGTCAGTGCTGGGTTAATGGTTGGACTCTATGAGCTTGAAGGTCTTTTCCAACCAAGGGAATTCTGTGGAAAAAATTCTGGGTGCAGCCCTGGTGATTTATCACGGGAGCAGAATGTCAGGATCCTGTCTGCTTTTCTAACTTCTGGCTTCTGAGTTTCTCAGAGCTGTGTTTGGCTCATACATGTGGTGACAAACACAGTGCAGAGGGTGCCAGCTCTGGGCCTGGGGCACAGCTTTTGGGTTTGGGTCCCTTGCTAGGAAATTTTAATTATTATTTCTTTAATAAAATAAGTAAGGCTGTGTCAGCTGAACTCTCAGCTTGCAGCCTACAGATTCAGCAGCAACTTTAAAATTACCATTTTGCAAGTGCACTTCTAATGCTTGTCCATGGGCAAGGAGCAGGTCAGATGGATTTATCCCCCAAAAATATGGCACAGTTCTGACATCCTTTGCTTTAGATCTGTTGCATTTGCTCTTCCTGAGCAACCCCTGCAGAGGGGGACACAAAATGGGACTTTTTGGTGAAAATGCAGGCAATGAGTCTTTGTGGATGCTCCTGTGTGAGGGTGCTGTGGGTGCTCCTTGGTTTGCAGAGGCTCAGGAAGTGGCCTGGGGCAGCGTGTTAAGGTGCATCCACACTGGGGGTGATGCTGCTCTGGTGTGGAAGTGGATTTGGCCGGGAGGGATGGAGGAGGCAGGGCAGGGGGGCTGGGGGCTTTCTTCTTTATAGCTGGAAATGCAGAGAATTAACAAGTAGCCCTTTCTGGGGGCACGTGGCCACCTCCTGGAAGCCGGGGCAGGGATTTACGGCCGGGGCGATGACAGCTGGGGGAACCCAGCACTGCTGGGCTGGGCCCTGACCCCTAATGCAAACCTGTCCTGCAGGCAAGCCTACAATGGCTTGGTTGTTCCCAAATGTACCAAAAAAAAATTTTAAATCCCTTAAAAGCAAAACTAAGGAGCATACGAGGAAGCAGGGTTGTTTTTATTAGGCCTTTATTCCCTCTCCTGCTTCTCAGCTCCTGAATGAAACTCCTCTTCTTGGCTTGCACACACCTGGGCTCTTCTGCCCACTCATGCTTTCTCCTCTCTCCTCCCTGTCTTTTCCCAGGATTTTCCTTAATTTCTCCTAGTTTCATCTGCTCTGCACAGCTCATTCCTGGTAGCTTGTGCCTGCACGTTACCACAAATGGTTTTTATCAAGTTGCGTTGGTTTCCCCCTCTTTTGCCTTTTGTGTGACTTGTCAGCCAGACACCTTCATCCCTGCAAACAAGTTAAGGAAACCCATAACTCTTTCTAGGCACTGTGGTCCACCCGTGTGAGTTTCTGAGCTTCTCCTGCATCACCCTAAACTCCATGTGGGTGTTTTCATGGAATTTTCATTGAATCCAGGGTGTAATCCTGCACTTGGCCTGACCCAAATCTGGGCAGTGACTGGGACTTTTTGGTGCTCCAGTGTAACAGTCACACACAAAATGAAATATACATGGTAGCTTCAGACACAAGGGGTGTCAGCTGCAGCAGGAATGTAGTGGTGGCTCTGTGCAAGGTGGGATAAATCTACTGAGAGCCAGCACTTCTGCCTGCTGCTAGTTGTGCCTGGCTGGGGGATGTGTCTCCCAGGGCTGGTGCCTGGGGAGGCTGGAGATGACCCCTGTGAAACCTGCCAGAGACCAAAGATGCTGGACCTGGGGACTTGCTGCAGCTGGGACAGGAGTTTTTGGAAACGGACAGGATTGTCCCCAGGTCCCTGTGTCTCTCCGCAGCTCTGGGAGGGAGGGAAGAGTAGTGCTCTGTCATGGGATGTACTGGTTATACTGGTGTGGCAGGAGGAAGGACTGGGGAGTGTTGCCCTCCCCTCACATTGCTTGCACACCATGAATCAAACTCAAGAAGGACCAGTCCAGGTGGCCCTTGCCTGGGAGCTGGGGGGGGAGGAGGAAGAAGAGGGGCTGCCTTCCTCCTGCCCACCCTGCTGTGTCTCTTTTGCAGGCTCTCCAGGTGGCTCGCCAGTTCCTGCTGCAGCAGGCCACGGGGCTCAGCTCCCCCAGCAGCAATGAGGGCAAGCAGCCAGCAGTGCAGGTGAGCCCCAAGGATGTGTGTCTGTCCCCCCCCATCACCCCCTTTTTGGGAAGGGCTGGGCTGCAAACTGGTGCAGTGGAGGGTGCCTGAGCAAACACACCTCCCTCCATCTTCAGATGGAGCCCACAAAGAGTTAAATCCCCAGGAAACCTGCAGAGATTCTTGGGGGGTCTTTGGGGGGTGGAGAAGCGGTTGTGATCCCCATTGTGTGCTGACGTGGTGGGAAAGGGTGATGGGAGCAAGGGCTGGCTCCAGATCGGGTAAGGAACAGCACAGAGAGGGTCACCATGTGCCACCAGACCTTGGGACAGCATTTCCCAGGGTCAGAGCACTCCAGGAGTGATGCTGGGTGCTGTGAGAGGCACAAGGGGCTAGGTAAGGGACAGTACCCTGGGGCCAGTGCCGTGGCAGGTCCTTCAGCATGGGTCAGGATAAAGGCCCATCTGGGATGGGGTTTTGTGGCACTGGCAGGAAAACGGGGCTTTGGGTAGATGCAGCACCCTTGGGTGGCATCCTGTTCCCATTGGAGAGCAGGGACCTCCTCTTTGCTGCCCTCCTTCTCCACAGGAAAGGGGCAGAAAATGGGAAGAAAAGGGACAGAAAAGGGATGTGAATCTTGAAGAGGGGGAGGCAGAAAGAAGCAAAGCCCAAGCGATGGAAAGTGACAATTTAAATAGCTGTGTGGAGGGGCTTTCCCCTCAGGCTAATTAAATTTATCGGAGAACAGCAGGTTACCTTATTAGAGCCACGTGGGTTTAATTAACAAAGGAAAGTAATTAGCACAAGCACTCTCAGAGCTGGAGGTCCTGCCTATGTCAGGCTGAGCGGGGCTGGGATGGGCAATCTTTGGTTCCTCTCCTCGTGCCCAGGGCACAGCCAAACCTCAGCAAGTGCCATCCCA
Source organism: Apus apus (assembly GCF_020740795.1). NCBI lineage: Eukaryota > Metazoa > Chordata > Aves > Apodiformes > Apodidae > Apus > Apus apus. Next base: position 3,487,671 of record NC_067304.1, read on the forward strand.
GTGCTGCTGGTACCAGGGTGGGCTCGGGGGAGCCCAAATTCCCCCCGACCATCCCACCAGGTTGGGAAGCAGCAGCCGGGTACGAGGAGCAGGAATTAGTCAGGGCTCCTGCAGCACAAACAGGCAGCTTTTTCCAGTGGTGCTCGCAGGAAGGAAATGCAGTCACTGCATGGAAAATGTCTGCGAAGGACAAAGGCAGCGAGGGTGAAGTCAGATTCCGGTAACCGGCGCCTCGCTCCCCTCCGTGGGTGTGTGTCCCTGCCTGCACTTCTTCCCCTGCCTGCACTTCTTCCCCTGCCTGCACTTCTTCCCCTGCCTGCACTTCTTCCCCTGCCTGCACTTCTTCCCCTGCCTGCACTTCTTCCCCTGCCCATCCCTTGCTGCTTCCCAGCTGCGATCCATTCTCTCTTCACTCCCTTGCCCATCCCATTCCCCCCTTCTCTGTTGCTTTCTCTCGCCTCCCCTCCCTGCCCATCTGGCCGGCGGCTTTGCTGGAGTGAACTGGATCTGCCTTCCTCTCCCCTCCTCCCTTTTTGTGTTGCAAAAGGACTTGTGAAAGTTGTAGACGTGAGTCAGAAATAGCTCATAACTCAGCAGCGACCGGCCTCTTCCTCCCCCCGCCCCGGCCCCGCCAGCCCGGCTGGCAGCTGGAGTGGGATCTGACTGAGGGGAGATAGAGGATTAAGCAGACTCCTTTGAAAGGAAGTTTATCTAACGTGGAGCGGTGTGGATGAGACTGGCCAGGACAGCTGGAGGAGGAGGAAGGCTGGGTCGCCCCTGGCTGGGGATGGAGGGGGAGCACAGGCAGACCAGGGGGTTCATTGCAGTGTTTGGGACTTGGGATGCTGGCCTGGACCTGGGCTGGATTTCCACATTATTTGGTATTTTGGGGAGAAGCTGTTTCAGTGGCTTCTGGCCCCCAGTCCCACGTAAAGTGAACAGGAGGGTCCCAGCACCCAGGGGTGCTGCAAATTCCCCATGTTTGCCTTTGTAGCAAGCAGCTCCCTGTCACCTTGCTGATGGGGACAGGACACTTACAGGGCACCAAGCCAGCAAGAATATTAATGACAGCCACTTAAAAACAAACAAGGTGCTGCTGGGCTCAATGGGGATCTTCTGGGGTTTTTTTGGAGTGTGAAGCCTGTCTCCCCTCAGATGCCTGGAGCTGTGTCTGGAGAGCGTGGAGTTGATGTTCCAATTACAGCTGCTTTTTAAAAAAAAAAAAGCTGAAAAACTCCACTCTGAAACATTTTAAACTGTTTTTATTGCTTTGCAACTTTAAAACTATTAGAAACTTGGTGGATGCCAACAAAGTGTTGAATTTGGGGACTTCTGCTGCAGCAGGATTCCTCTGGGATGGGGAGATGCTGCTGGAGTCTGGTAAAGCCCATGGCAAGTGATGCTGGAGCATGCTCAGAAAGGCAATGGGGAGTCTGTGCCCCATATTTTTGGGGTTGGGCCATTTCTAGCTTGAAGGCACCACTGAATCCCAGAGTGCCTCTTCTAGGGTCCCTCCCCCAGCCCCCGGAGCTGGGGGTCTCCCAACCTCCAACAGGAGCAACTTGCTGAGGTTAAAAAGCCTCTGAAATGGGAGAGGGGCTGAAGGGAGCTGAGGGAAGGGGAGAGGAGTTTGGAGCAAACTGCGGGAAATTGCTTTTCTTTTGTCTGCTGTGGCAGGGAGGGCAGCGGAGCGGAAAAGTGTATTTTGTTGATTTGAAACTTGAGTGAAATGGGTAATGAAGACAGATCAATACCAGCCCTTCTGCATTCCCTCTCCAGGAAAAAAAAAAAAAAAAACAACAAAGCAGCCAGCAGCCCGTCCGTCTTGGCTCTCGCCGCGCTAGGTTTTTCCATTTGAACTCGCAGCACCGTCTGTCCCTGCTCCCCCTCCTCCTTCCCGTGCTTCCCGCCACCGCTGCCATCCCGCTCCGCTGTCCCCACGGCAGCAGCGGCTGTTTGGGTTAACAGGGCAGCAAAGGTGTCCCTCTGATCCCTGGGCGTTCCAGCAGCGTGACCAGGACTCCATGCCAGCGCCCTGTGCCCATGGAGAGGACATGTCCCCCAGAGGGGCCTGCCCGGGGAGCACTCGGGGGCAGGGGCTCACCCCAAGGTGCTGCCAAGCAGCCTGCACCTCTGCTGTGAGCACCCCCCTGCCAGCTCCCGTTCAACTTTTTAGCAACCCACAGCCCAAGTACATGCAATTAGTGCCTCCCCTCCAGGGTGTGCTGCGCTAACGAGGATGCGCGTCAGGTTGAGCACGGAGGGGATGGATTCCTCCTTTCCTTTGCTTGCAGCTCAACATGAGGGGCTGGTTGTCCTCCACACAGGTATGCTGGTGCCCCCTCACCTGCAAGCCCCATGCTGCCAGCCTCCTGCCACCCCCAAGGGGCAATTACCCTTTGGTGTTGAGGCTATTCCAAGTATTCCTAAAATAACCCCACAGCCTCAAAACCCAACCTGGCATATTGAGCTGGAGCTCCTTTGCAGATCTGGGTTTGGTTTCTCCTCTGATCCTCGGTAGATTTTAGTCTGTTTTCTCTGTCTTATCATGGTAAGGTCCAGGCAGAGCATGGTGGGAGCAGAGGGGGTAGAGCAGGGTATGGGTGGCCCAGTGCCACCCATCAGGGTGTATAACTGTGGCTGGGGTCATGCTGGTGTGAGAAGCGTTGCTGCCAGGCCCTGGGGGGTTGAAGCTCTTGCAGGTGATCTGAGTAAGTTGAATCCCAGAGCTTGCCCGGGAATGCTGAAGGCAGGACGGGATGCATGGATATGCCTGTGGACTTGAAGTGAAAGGTTTGCTCTACCCCAGCTGCAGCAGCAGAATGTGGGTGCTCAAGGATGGATTTACTCTTCCCCTGACCCCAAAAACAGCAGACGTGAGGCTGCTCTTGGTGACGATTGCTTCCCTGCTTCTATTTGCAGCTCTGAGCCTCCCTCGCCAACCTCCTTGGTTTGTTTCTGTTGGTTTTGCAATTGAAAAGGGTGTTAAAAAAAAAAAAAGGCAGCACAAATGTTTTTGCTGTTGTTTCTAATTGGGAGTTAAAACCTGAGATAAGATCAGAGACAAGGATGTGCAGCGCCTTGGGCTCCGAACACCCCAGGCTCACTGCAAGGAGAGGTTTGCTCATCCCGGTGGCTCCAGGTTAGGGAGGACAGGAGGAACAAGATCTGGGCTGTGCCTGCCCTGGTGCTGGAGCTTGGAGGTGAGGTGTTAGGTGTGGACCTGGAGATGCTCCTTCCCACAGTGGTGGTGGCCTGCAGCCCCAGCTCCCCGGGGACGCAGCAACTTCCCGGCATGGGTGAAGGTCAGTGCAGGGATGCTTTGAGGCTGAGCAATCCACAGGCTTGCTCACACCCCTGGGCGGATGGGGGATGTCCCAGCTCCCACGCTGTGCCAAGCCGGCTGTCCCGGGAGTCACGAGGGTGGTGATGGCACCTCAACAGTGCTGGGAGCCAAGATCAGCCGTCGGGCTGTGGCTTTCCCTGCTCTGCCTCATGGCTGGAAGTTGCAATCTGCTTCCCATAAAAAAAAAAAAAAAAAAAAGAGGAAAAAAAAGAATCCAAGGCAGATTTAAAGAGGAGCATCGTTCTCCTCTCCTGCTGCGCTAGCCCAGCCAAATCCTGTTTCTCTCAGCAGCTCTGGCAGGGCTGCTCCACGCTTACGCCGAGTGCCGAGTTTCCCCTGTAATACCCGCCTGGTTTTTCCACCCGCTGCCTGATGATCCGCATCCGCCCAGGCCCCTGGCACGGAGGGATTATTACAACCGGGACTGCCTGGAAAATCACCCCCTTGAGATCCCGCTCGCCGGCCGGAGCCGCAGTGCCGGGGCGTTCGGGGAGGCAGCCGGAGCTGTTAGTAAGCAGTTCTGCGGAGTGGCAGCCGGCCAAGGCGTGAGTCAAACCCTTCCTGAGTCGCTGTCTGGCAGATGCCAGCTCGTGACGCGCCGGCTGGGGACCAGCCGCTGCTGCGGGGCTGGCTGCTGGGACCTGCTTCCCCAGGGATTCGCTGGGTGCCATGTGAGGGTGGTCCCCAGGGAGGGACTTTGCTGCTGGGGGGTGGATGGAGAAGGAGGCAGATGGGCACGGCCAACCCCTTGTACCCCCCCTGCGTTGCTCTGCTCAGCGCCCTTTGGCTCTTGCTTGTGTCATTGACTGCCTGGATCTGAGCTTTTGAGGCAACCGTTGCCCAAAGCCCCCCTGTTAACTGGGGGTGCCAGGCTGGCCTTGTCCCCTGCCGTAGGGTCAGTCACACAGTGGTGGTCGCTAAGGGCTGTGGCTGCAGGTGAAGGGGCTGCACCGTGTTCCTCTGTGTCCTGCCAGGCTGCACCATGCCATCCCCTCTCTGTTAGCACATCAGCTGCCAGCGGGTGCCCCCACGGGGCTCTCAGGCCAGCTGGAGGTGGATCTTCCCATCCCCATCTTGTTTTGCCAGGGCAGCAGCTGTCACCATCCCCAACAGGCAGCTGGGGTTGTCACCAGAGCCTGGGGTGGTTTGCTGTGCCACTCTGGGGTCGAGCTGGCAGCGCTGCACATGGTGAATGGCTGCAGCTGGAGCAAAACTTGCTGTGTATGGGAATTTCCCCTTTTGCTAAAAGTTCCTGGCCTCTCTGGAAACCTTAGCCAGAAGTGAGGTGTTTTCTGCACTTTGGGGAAATTTTTTTCATCCACCAAGGTTCTGGGAGGTGGTGAAGTCTGGACACCCCTCACGAGATCCAGTACTGCTTGACCCCATTCACACCTCACCCCGTGGCAAAGCCGCCGCCATTTCCCCGTGTCAGCTCCACATCCAAGCACGGAAAGGGGAGGGGGGGGAAAAAAAAAAAAAGAAGCCATTTAATGCAGACAAAGGTTGTATGAAAATATAATTCTGCTTTTGTTAGCAGCCATCAAACTCTAAAAAGCGTCGCTTTTGTTTTCTTGTAACATTGTGAAAACCTCGTGTCGGATCGAGAGCTGGGGCCCTCTCGACTAATCGCCTCTCCTTTGTGTTTTTAGATTATAGGGGCAATTAGTGTTGTCAAAACCTCTGGCAATTCTCTTTGCTCTTGACAGGGTGTCAGTCCGTTGGGCGAGAAATGGAAGGTGTTATAACTCTCCGGTAATTAGGATGCCTCCGATTTGAAAATGCCAGCAAACGTGTACGAGGGGCCACGGCAGCGGGTGGGGGTGGGGAGGCTGCCTGGGTATGGGGGGGGATGCGGATGAGCAATTAATTAGGGGCTCTCATTCCGAGCACGTTGCCAGCTGATGAATTGGCAATGGGAAATTAGCAGGATGTTTAGCTCCCAGTGAGCAGGCACGCACCCCACTCCCTCTCCTCTCGCCGTCCTCCCGAGCTTCTCTCCATCCCAGATGTTCACCCAGGGTTTTGCACAGCTGCCTGCGAGCACCTGAATGGCAGCTCTTCCCAGGGGCTGGTGCCACGGGGGGTGCTTGGGCCTCTCCTGGCTCGCTGGAGCCCTCACAACTCATTGCTGGGGATGCTCCTGCACCCTCCTGAGCCCTGGTGCAGCCACAGGCGCCCCAGCAGCAGCCCTTGGGTGTGAACATGCAGCAATTAATCAATAACTCTGACATGAAGGCAGCCGGGGCAGGGGGGACATCGCTGGCGATGAAGCTCGTTTGTGACACCTCCCTCCAGCAAAATGCCTGAGTAAACAGATAAGCCTTTGTAATTGCCCTTGAAGGTCAGCGTGCTCCAGGCCCACCAGCCACCCCCCATGGACTGCCTGGGGTCCCCCTGGGGGTCCCAGCCCTGCTCTGGGTCCCACTGGGGTGGCTGGAGGTGGAAGACAGCCCCCAGGATGGGCAGCAGATTCACACTGGGGAGTCTTGGCATTGCTGGGGGTCCTAGGTATGAGGGCGTTGCAGTCTCTCCTTTGGGCTTTGCTGGGTGCTTTGAAGTTGGTTGCTTTGTTTCTGGTCCCTGAGACCCTGGAGTGAGGGGATGAGAAGTCATCTACTTTAGATTAAAACTGGGTTCTGGGCTTGCACGGGAAGCTTGGCTCGAGCTCTGCTGCATCCCGTGTGCCAGGGAGTTGCTTCCACCCGGGGGTCACCTCAGATAGCCCGAGGCTGCTGGTGGCTCAGTGCCTCTGCTGCTCCCAGTCAGCAGCAATTATCTGTTTTCCTAGGAAAAGGGAACATCTGGGAAGGTTATTGAACTACAGCAGAGCCATAACCCTGTCCAGGGCCTTGGGAAGAAGGGCTTTGGGCTGGTGGGGTTGGCAGAGGGCTGGGCCAAGGCAGCTCTTGGTGCCCATGGTTGGGAACGCAGTGTTGCTCCACCTGGGCAGGACTGGTGGGTCTGGGATCCATCATTGACACCTTCTCTGGTGCTTTGCTGTGGGGGTGTGAACCCAATGATATGATAACCAAAGGTTGGCAGGTTTTCTTAGCCCTCCTTCCATTTGGCATGGTAATTACATGAGTTACTGGTGTCAACTGGAGGTAAAGCTTTGATGTGTCTATGGAAACCTGGTAACCTCTTCCTCTGTGCTCTGCTTTGCTCAGTTATTTAAGTGATCGGTATCTTCCCCCTTTCCCTTGGTAGTTCCCTCCTCCCTGTATCCTCTGGGACCCTGAGGGAAGGAGCAGTGCTCAGCACCTCTCCCGTGCTTGCAGGAGGGGAGGGAGCTGCGGTTTGGAGCTGGCTGCCCATGTGCTGCTGGCTCCTCTCGATGCCTTGTTCCCTAAATGGCATTTAAAGGTGACCCTGTGGGCAAAGAGCATCCTGCCCTCAGGGTGGAGGGGGCTCATGGTTTAGGACGCTTTGCCCTGGTGCCAGCTGCACCATGGGGCATCTCCCTGCCATCACCATGTCCCCAGTGGTGGCCTCGGAGTGGCAGAACAGAGTGATGGCCAAGGGATTCACCTGAGGGTGACACAGGGATGGGAGGCATGGAGGATGCCCCAGGAGAGCTGCGGGGTTGGAGGCACTTGCAGGTTGTTAATGTTTGGGGAGGGTTTTCCAGGGTTGGAATAGGGAGTGGTGACATGTTGTTCCTCCCCACAGGTCCCTGTGTCTGTGGCCATGATGTCCCCACAGATGATCACACCACAGCAGATGCAGCAGATCCTCTCACCGCCCCAGCTCCAGGCCCTCCTGCAGCAGCAGCAGGCGATAATGCTGCAACAGGTAACACTGGGCCTGTGCCAAGGGATTCCTCCTCACTGGTGTCCAGGAATGCTGGAATTTGCTGGGGGCAGGCAGATGGGTCCATTCCTCCTTGGGCTCCTGCATCCTATTTTTTCCTTGGGGATTCCCAGCATGTCCAGCACCAAGGGAAGAGAAGAGCTGCAGCTGCTATTGGTGCTGCAAAGCCAGATGCTGCTGCCCAGAGTCAGGGTCTCAAAGCCTGGAAAGTTCCCACACGAGGGCTGGTTTGAGGCTGCCCAGCCCTTGGGAAGAGCTGGGGTGTGGAGGAATGCTGTGGGCTCCACAGACCACGAGCAGAGCCCCTGTGACCACTACCTGGGCTTTGGGGCAGGTGCCTGGGTCTGGGTCCAGACCTGAGTGTGTGGGTTTGTTTCTCAGGGCCCCACTCAGCTTTTTCCAGAGTGCTCTGTCACACGGAAAATGAACGGGGAGGGAAGAAAAAGGAGAAGAAGTGAAAAAACAAACCTCAACTCCGAAACAAAACAGGTCTGCCTGGGTAAACACCTCCTGACAGCAGGAGGGAGAGAAGGAGAAATCCCACAAGCATCCTCCACACCCTTCCTCCTGCCTCCAGTACCTGTTTACTCCAAACAGGCTGATAAGGATTCAAGGTTGGCCCCAGGGAAAGAACAAAGGGTAAACACTACCCTGGGTGGGTCCTTCTCAGAGCCTCTTTGGAGCCGGATAAAGAAACACGTTTGACTGCAAATTAAACAACCCAGGCCGGAATAGCTCGCATTCTCCACCAGAAGAAAACCAAACATCACACCTCTCACCCCTGACCCAATGTTCCCGCAGCCTCGCTCGACCATGTTGCAGAGACCTGGCTTTGATTGGCTTTCGGGTAAACACCCAGGCTTTCCAAACCTGTTCACCGACAGAAAAAGCAAAGTTGCTGCTGTCAGCGCTGTCAGCCCTGAGCTGATAAAGGCTTCCCAGCATCCAAAGGGGCATTCCTGAGCCGCCGCCGTCGCCCCAGTGCGGGGGTACAGGCTGGGTGGGAGGGGGCTGCCAGGTCTTGCTGACCTCCCTGTGCCTCTGCTCCCCCCTTCCTGCAGCAAATCCATCACCAACAGTTTATGTAGGGGCCAGGGTGAGAGCTGGCATCAACACCAGCAGGTCCCAGCACTGCCTGCTGCAGACTGGGACCCTCTGTGGTGGCTCATCACAAGCCCAGCGGTGTTTTCTCTGTTTTACTGGCCCAGCAAACCCCTCAGTTTTGACTGAGATGAATTGAGGAGGGGTTTTGCCTGCACTTTCCTGTGATGCCCCTGAAGGGGGATGCAGGTCTGAGCCCTTCACCTCTTACAACACTTGCCAGGGGTGTTTTGGAGTCCCACCTTGCCAAAAAGGGGGTTTCTCCCCTGCTGAAACACTGTGTTACCTGCCAGAGTCTCTCAAAGGTCTCACCCATCTCCTGGTGTTTCATACCCAACAAAATTCCCCCAGCACAGCTGGAAAATCCCCAGGATACAGAGGAATTACTGAGCTGGAGGTTTTGACCCTCCTCCCTGGGGCTCGGCAAGGTGGGGAGGCTCCTGGACTGGCCAGTGTCAGAAACCCAGGGCCACCCTTTGGCATGAAAACCATTGGCAAGTTTGGCGTTGGGGTTGTTGGGGATTTTAGTGGCTCTGGGGACCCAAGAGTGTCTGACCAGGGGTTCTCCTGCAGCCATGACTCCTTCAGTGGCTGATTTGCTTTTTAACTTGCAGCCAGGAGCCTGCCCTGACGGCATGATGCCAGGAGCTGGCATGGCTGTGGCACAGCCTGTTGCTGGCAACAGGGCAGTGCCAAGCAGGGAGATGTGAACAGGGTGTTTCTGCTGCTAATCTGGGCTGCTCTCTCCCTCCCAGTTGCAGGAATACTACAAGAAGCAACAGGAGCAGCTTCACCTGCAGCTATTGACACAGCAGCAAGCCGGAAAGCAGCAACCCAAAGAGGTGAGCTCACGCAGATGGGTTCTGGGTCATCAGATCTGGCAGCAAATATAAGGGGGACCAGCACAAAACAGGGTGTGTGTGAGCCCCAGCTCCCAGGGCAGCTGGCTGGAAGCCAGCAGGGATAGAACACAGGGGCATCCTGCTCCTGGGGGGGTGCCAGGGTGGCCAGTGCAGGTGCTGGGAGTTCCTTCTCCCTATCTGTGATCTGTGACGTGCACTGAGCTGCATCGTTCTCAGCGCCGTGTCAGCACATCTGGAAACTGTGGGATGGAGAAGTCAGCGGGTGTGGGCTGGCAGCTCCTGCAGAGCCACCAGACCCTCCCTGGCAGGGGGCAAGGGCTCCCCAAATAATTCTCATGGTGGGGGGCAGAGGAGGCTTGGCTCCGCCCTTGCCTGGCTTGGGTTGGGCAGCCCAGTCCTGTTCCAATTGAGCAGGCACAGCAAAAACCTGGCAAGCAGAAGGGAACCCAAGCCAGGGCTTTTCCTGCCAGGAAAGGCCATCCTGCAAAACCCGAGCACTGTGTGCAGTGGCAGAGGTGCCAGCAAAGGGCTTTTCTGACGGGGGATGCTCAGGCAGGTGACACTGTCAGCCCCTCGTGGCCGGGTCAGCACTGGTGGGTCCTTTCCTGGGGAGGGAGTTTCGCGGCGGCAGAGTTTTTATGCTGGGGTGACTGCATCAATCTTTTAAAACTCTCTTTACCAACAGCTTTTGCTGTACTTTCCTATAGTCACGTGCTCCCGGGCTTTGTGGCTCTATCAGCAGTGCTTGGTTTTGGGGACGTGCGGGTGGCACAGAGGCTGGGGGTTGTCCGCAACTGGTAGTGGGCAGGCAGCACTGCTCCCTTCCTTCTCTTTAGATATTTTTCCCCTCTCTCTTCCTAGATGGGTGCACGTGGTACTTGCCTGGGGGTATTTTGCATTGTGCATGCTGTTGTGTGTCTGGCATCACTATCAGGCAGCTTTCCTTGGGCTCCAGGCACAGAGGGACATGAAGCTGAGCTGCTCAGTCCTGTCCCCAGCCCAGCATCGGTAGCAAGCAGGGGAACAGGGTGCCAGGACGGGTCGTTGCAGTCACCCTTAGATCCAGCACTCTGACTTGACATTCACCAGTTCTCAACGCTTAAAAATTCATCTCGTGTTTTTTGAGGAAGGGAGTATTGAAGCCCAGACTGTGTGTTCGGGGGCTGCAATGGGGGCTGGAGGGCAAAGCACATGCTGGCCGTGGGGGAGTAGGGGCAGCCCGAGCAGCTCGGGGTCAGGCCAGCACCCACTCCAGCCTTCCACAGACTCTGACCCAGGCTCTCGCTGCGGGAGGTTGGTGTATTTACACAGCGTGTGCGGGGTCAGGCTTTATCAGAGCCATCTCCAGGAGCTGGAGTAGCTGCTTGTGCTCCAGGAACGGGGGAGGCATAAATCTGAGCTTCCTCAAGGACTTTCCTCTTGGCTGTGACGATGTTATATTGCAGCAACGAGCGGGGATATAATTAAGCTCTAACAAAGGGCTTGCTTAGCGGGCTCCTGGTTTTAAAAGCTCATGTTAACTTTTAATTAAATGGTACAGAGGAGAAGAGAAATTCATCCACTGCGAAAGTCTTGAGTGGCTGGCGGAGAGGGGGAAGGGGCATTAGATGCTGCTGAGGGGGTACAAGTCCAGCTCCTGGTGGTGTCGCCATCCCACAGCCAGGAAAAACAGCGAGAGGGTCCCTGCGAGTGGATGCCGTAGCGTTTCCCCTCCCAAAAAACACCCGGTTGGGCTTTGTGGAGTTGGCTTCAACCCGTGAGTTTGGGCGGCTGCTATTAATAAATCCTGCGTCGGGCAGCAGCGTGTGCCTGCCGGGAACGGCGATGCCGTTGGTTTCCCCCGACGGCGCAGGGAATAGCTGGCGTGTCTGGGATGCCGCCGCGGAGCCGCTCTTGGCTGGCGCTCGGCTCCTTCATGGAAATCCGCGGCGGTGTTTAATCACGGCCCCGCTGCAAGGGTTTGTAAACCCAGCGCCTACAGCTTTCCCTCTGCTTGATTTCAAGGACTCGCCTCGGTCTAATTGTAAGTCAGCAGCTTCGGCTGCGAGCGCGGAGGGGGATCAGCAGGTGGGAACGGCTTTGTGCTGTCACCGCCGTGCCAGGAGCAGGCAGCAGCATCTCATGGAGGAGCAGCTCAGATCTCCCCAGGAGAACCAGCGTGGCTGGAGGTCCCCCGGCAGGCATGGGGAAGGGGAGAGCAGGAAAAGAGGGAGCGTGGAGGATGGAAATGTGTCGGAGGATGGAAATGCGTCGGAAGCGCCTGGTGGCAGCATCCTGTACCAGAGGATGCGGGGGGGGGGGGGGTGGGGGGGGGCTTTGTGGCCACCGTCTGCCGGGAGCTGCGCTGCGGAGGGGAGTGCGAGGAAGGGGCTGAGCAAGGCAGCTGATCCATGCATCCTGCCGGGATGAGGCTAAGCTGCAGCACAGCCCAGAGCATTTTCCTGCACTAGGGTTCAAGGGCAAACCTCCAGCCCCCAGCAGCATCCTGGGCATAGGGGGAGTCAGGAGGTGTGGGGGGGACAAGGAGCTGTGGCACAGGGCTGGGACAGCTCTGGGCAGCCAGCCCCCTGCTCTCGTGGCAAGAGGCAGTGAGAAGCCAGTGCCTGCCATCCCGCTCTGTCCCTGGCCGCTTTGCCGTTCCAAGCACAGCTGCTGCAAGTGGCATCTGGGTGCAGAGACCCCAATATCCTCTGGGATCCTGTGGATCTCTGTGTGCACCCAAAGCTGGTGGAGACAGGGGGTTTGTCCCTTTCCTGAGTCTGGCGGGGCAGGGGAGGGGGGGTGATGCTGAGGGGGGCTGCCTGCTGCCTAACCTCGGTGTCAGCTTAATGAACTGCTCCTGTCAGTCCCCCGTGTCACGTCGAAACTCCTCCTGATGTGCTCATAAATCAAAGTGACGGCAGCTCTTACCCTGGTAGCTGCACCCAGTCATCTGCGTCTAATGTACGCCAAGCGCAGGCGAAGCTCCGGACCCCGAGCCCCCGTGCTGGGACGGGAGGTGGGACTGGGATGGGGAGATGTGAGAGCCAAATGCAGGATCCCTGACACAGAGCAAGCTCCTCTGGTGGGTGCTGGGGGGTCCTCCCTGAGAGGGACTCAGCTGGTGTTTGCCAGGCTGGGGTTTGCCAAGGGCTGAGCACATGGGGTGATGGCTGGATGAGAGGTTTTTGATATAACTGGGGCTGAAATTCAGGCTCTCACTGCCCTGCCTTCTCCAGGGCAAGCTTTTGTCTCAGAGCACCCAGGCTCATGGGTGCTCTTGGGTGGGTCTGCATGTGGGTGCTGCACTTCTTCACCCATCCCATTCAGTGGTTTTGAGCTTGTGCAGTTTGTTGGTTCTGCAGTGCAGTGTGTACTCTTTCGGGACTGGTAAATTGGCTTCCCTGGAGAGAATTTGATCCTTGTTTTGGCTTAGCCTGGGCCTTTTTGCATCTACTGGACACCAGGACTCATATTCCTGAGGTTGGTCTTTGTGTTCATGGTCTGGTGAAGCTGGAAGGATGCGCATGTGGATTTGAAGCACGTGAAGGTGCAGGTTCAACCTGGTCAGCATCGTCCCTGCCAGAACCACACATGGGGCAGGAGGAGCTGGGAGGGTCAGACTCCACCGGCCGCAGCTCCAGTGAGGCCAGGTCAGGAGAGCCCAGCTGGGCTGTGAGGCACAGGCCATGTGCCCTAGGGATCCTCATGACTTCATCCGCTCCCTATTTCCTCCTGCTCCACAGCCTGGAAGTGCCATGAATGAGGCTGTGTTCACAGGAGCCCGGGCTTGCCCCGGGGCCCCCGGGGAGGGCGTTGGCAGAGACGGGAAGAGGAGGAGAAGCCCATCCCATCCCCTCCTCCCATCCCATCCTATCTGAGCTGCCGTTTCTAACCAAGACAAGGACATGTGTGTCCATCCTGCCTGTTTTCCTCCATCACGGTCCATGGTGCCCTCCAGCCCCACGGCCTGAAGCCCTCCTGGCTCAGCACCTTCCTTGGGAGCAAGGACAAGTGCAGGGATTTCTCTTCACTGAGCAGAAATTGCTTCAATTTGTGCCTTAATCATCAAACATCAGAGGTGCAGGACTGAGGCAGAGCCAGAGAGGGTCTGGACCTGACTCTGAGGGGACAATCCTGCCCCATCCTTCTGAGGCTGAGAAATCAGATTTAGATTCTCACTGTGCCCTAGACAGGACTCGCTGTCATGGCTTATGTTGCAGACTGCAGGGATTTTGCAGGGCAGGGCCTGGAGGTCGTCCTCGCCCTGCAGCATCTGCAGGGGCCCATTTGCATCCCACGGTGCCCAGGGTGTTGCTTCAGTTACAGCAGCACGTGCTGATTCCAAACTAAGCCGTGAGCTGAGTTTGCCATGGAGAGTCTGTCTGCTCTTCCCTGTTGAGCTGAGAGCCAGATGCAGCCTTGGGGACCATCAACAACAAGGTGGGGCTGTGCCAGGTCCCTGGAATCCCCAGGTGCCTGAGTCCCCGTGATGCTCAGAACCAACCAGAAGATGATAAAAGGACATTTCCTATTAAAGTTGAGCTCATCAGTAAGAACATGGACATGAAAATACTTCTTTTTGGGCCAAGCAGTGGGGCAGCAGAGTGCCCCCACTCATGAGTGCAGTGAGCACAAGCTTGGCTAATGTGTTCTGCCAAGGCAGGGGCTTGATCTGCTGAGAGGGACCCCAGCACTTTTCTTGCTGGGAATAAGGGAGCTGACAGGGAGGGGCCAGGCTGCTGCTGGGATGGTCGGGCCAGCACAGCCTGCTCACTGCCTGCCAGCCTGGCCCCTTGCAACCTGCAAACAACGTCTGTGCAAACAGAGGGGTTCAAGGGGTTATGGAGATGCCTGCCCTGCTAATGAGGCCAGGCAGGCCCAGGGCAGCTCCCTTCTCCTGGCTGGCTCGGATTAGCAGCTGCCTGTCCCCATCCCTAATTGAATTCTCTCCCCTTCAGTTAATTCTCATGGATTTTTTGGTGCCTCCCCAGGGACCCATCCTGCCTAACTAGTTTAGGGCTGGCTATGCCCGTCAGAGCATGGCCAGCTTCTGGGGGTGGGTAGGAGAGTCACCTACCTGGGGAATGCTTGTGGTTGGGATGGGGGCACTGGTGCTGGTGCTGCTGGGCCAGGAACTCTGGAGACCCGCTCCCCTGCGGATGGTTGGTTTTGCCCCCCACTAAGAAAGGGCTTCTAATGGTCATTTTTTTGCAAACAGGGACTGTGTCCTTAAAAAGATGGTGTTACGCTTCTGATCAGTCTTAGGATGTGTTTTGGGTGCTGGGAGCCCCTTATCCTTCGGTGATGGGACCCCACAGCTCAGCTTTGCAGGTTCACCCACCTCGCAAGCAGAGCCGGGTCTCTGCTCTGAACAAGCCCCTGGCTCTGCCCGCTCCCTCTCTTTTTCCACTGCTTTATTTTTCCCTTCCCCTTTCCTTTTCTTCCCCTCCTCTTCCGACAGATCAAAGCCTCCGTCCGGCGCAGGGGCCGGGCAGCAGGAGCAGCAGGACAGGGGCGCACACGGGACCACCGCCCCCGGCATCGCTCGCTGCCGGGCCCCTGCCTCCCCTGCCAGGCTTCTGCTGCGAGGCTGGAAATAACCCGCTTTGATTTCTCCCTTTTGTCTCCTGGCAGCCGTTAGGGAACAAGCAGCTGGCCTTCCAGCAGCAGCTCCTGCAGATGCAGCAGCTCCAGCAGCAGCACCTGTTAAACCTGCAGCGCCAGGGGCTGGTGAGCCTCCCACCGGGGCAGGGCACTGTGCCCCTGCAGACCCTGCCCCAAGGTAAGGACCCCGTTCCGAGACAGTGGGTGCACTGGGGGGACCCTGTGGCTGCAGCTTCTCCTACTCCAGGTGAGGGAGGGCTGGGGAGGCAGCTGGGGTGTTGCTTTTCTTGATGAGCCCGTCTAAAGTTTGGGGCCTGATTGTGCTAATGGCTGGAGTAGCCCAGGAGAGTATGAGCTGGGGTGTGTGCAGAATTGGGTCTCCAGCAGCCTCTTGCCAGGGGGGTGCTGGGGTGTGGGGAGCTGGGGTCTCCTTCCCTCTGGGTGCAGCTCTGCAGGCAGCTTGTTTTGGACTCCGTGATGGGGGTTTGCAGCCTTTCCCCCAGCTGCCAGCACAGAGGGCTGCACCCAGCCTCGGGTGATGTTTTCCCAGTGCACAGTTTGTCCTGGGGTGCCTGAGCTTTGGCTGCACTGGCTGGGCAGGGAGGGAGCCCGGAGGTCCTGAGCCAGCCTGGTGCATGGTGCCAGTGGGTGCTGCTCCTTCTCCCCACTGACAGTGAGCACTTTCTCCCCACTCTGTAGCTGTGTGTCCCTCAGACCTCCAGCAGCTCTGGAAGGAGGTCACGGCCGCCCAGCCCGTCGAGGACAGCATTAAGCAAGAAGGTCTCGACCTCACCACCAACACCTCCAACTCTACCTCGTTTTCAGCCGCCAAGGTCTCGCCTCCCATTTCCCATCACCCTCTGCCCAATGGACAGAGCACCATGCACACGCCGAGAAGGGACAGGTAGAGCTGGGTTGGGCCCCAGGGCTTTGTGTTTTTACCCCTGGAGGGGTGGAAGGGGCTGGGATCTGTCACCCATGGGGCTGGCAACAGTGTTGGGAGGGCTTGGAAGGGTTGGAGGGGTTTCTGCCCACCCCATAAACAAGTCCTGTCACTGTTTTGCTGTGTGCATGGAAGACAGGGAGCCATTGCTAAAGGTTCTCCAGTGGGTCCCCGAGGGCTGGGCATGGGAACAATGGAGCATTGTGGCTGCCCCATCTGACAGTCCCTCTCTGTCTTCTGTAGCTCTTCCCATGAAGAGACCCCCAGCTCCCACCCACTCTACGGCCACGGAGAGTGCAAGTGGCCTGGCTGCGAAACCCTCTGTGAGGACTTGGGACAGTTTGTCAAGTAAGTTGCTCCCCTTTTTGGGGAAGATTTTTCTGGAGGAAGGAGGAGCTGGGACAACGTGGGGAGTGGGGAGACCCTGAAAATAGGTCCAGACACCCCAAAGTCTGTCTGAGCTGGGGGTCTACATGCGGAAGTAGAAAACACCAGAGGTTGCTGCTAGAGGAGAAGAGACCCAGTGCAGCGGGCAGGCAGCAGGAGAGGGGATTTTGCAGCTCCCCTCCTGGGGGGTGAGAGGAGGGGAGGAAGCAGATGGCGGCGCGGCAGCCCCGCTGACACTGCTTGTGGGCTCCGGCGCTGACTGATTAACTCCGCTGTCGAGGAGCCCTCTGCTAGCGTCAGGGTCAAACAAATTGTTTTCACGCTTCGTCAGAGGTTTACTTAATTAGTTCATTTGCAATTAGATCTCTTTGTAGCTGGGATTTTTAGCAAAGACATCAGAAGGAACTGACGGGCTTGCTTGCTCCTTCCTCCCCCCCCCCCCAGCCCCGTCTCTCTGGCTGTCTGCTCAGCGGCCGAGACGCGCCGGCGCGCGCTTCGCTCCCCGGCAGCCAGGTTTTGGGTTCTTACAAACCGGTCCCATCCGCTGCCCTGCACTCAGGGCTGGATCCAGTGGGAGCATCCCTTGGACTGCGCCGGCCTCCTCGTTCCCTGGGAAGGAGCTGGGAAAAGCCTTGTAGATGAAGCAGCCTGGGGGAGCGTTGCTTAGTGGCCATTGAGCGAGGGAATGAGTCAGGCTCCTGCGTCCTCCTTTCTCTGCCGCTGACTCACGGGGTGAACCCAGATACAGCATCTCCTCCCGCTTCTCCGAGCGTGTTTACATGGCATGGGGCAGATGAGCAAGCTCCAGTTTGGAAGCTGGATCTGGGATGGCCAGGGCCGGGTCGTGGTGCTGGGGGTGCATTGCTGTGCTGGCCAGGGCTGTAGGGTCCCCCTGTCCCACCTGCCTGCTCCCCTAAGCACACCAGGTGCTCGCAGGAGTGAGCTTCCTGTCCTTCTGTCCCCTCTTTGCCCACATCAGCACGTATGGAGGCGTGGGACAGACAGACGGAAGCATTCCAGCTCACAGAGGCTGGGCCCAGCTGCAGTGTGGACCTTGCTTTGAGTCCAGGCACCAGCTTTGAGCCTCCTCTGAGCATCACCTCCATGGAGCAGCTTGGAAAGCTTCAGCGTTGGCGTGGGAAGTGGCAGCTTGTCCTTTGAGCAGTGGCTTATGGGAGGCCTGGGAGGGTTGGTGGGTGACATTTCCATCCCTGCTCAGCACAGCCTAGGCTCTGGATAGCTTTTCCCTGGAGGAAGAGCTGTCCTCTGGGTCTGCTGTGCAGGGAGAAGCTGGGGCTGGGTCCAGCCGTGGCCCTGTAGAGCCAGCTGAGGCACTGGCAGGGGTTGCTCACGTACAGGCTTGGCAGCTGGTCCCAGTTACCCAACTTGTTTGTGCAAGTTGGGGCTGGAAGTCTCTCACAAACAGCTGGGTGAGACTCCCGCCGTCTTCCACATCCGGACTGAGGGTAGATAATCCTGAGGCACCTTCTCCTGGGATGTCTCAGCAGAAATATCTCAGTCTTGGTGCTGGAGAATGTTGGCCCACGGCCCTGGGATTCCTGTGTGTTTCCCAGTGTCGGGTGCCACCTTTAGGGGTGTTCCTGGGGTGGCCCTGGTAGTTTGCTTTGCCACCCAATGTCCCTATCCAACCTGTCCCACTCCCCCACTGAGGACCCCGTAGGTTTGCACTCACTTCAGCAAGGATCTGGCCCAGATGTGTGACATCTTCAAGGCTGGATGTGTCCCCAGGCTGCGGCTTTGCTGGGTCCAGGAGTGAGGACACCCACAAGGCAATGCCAGGATGTCCCTGGCTCTGCAGCAAGTGGCATCCCTGTCACCTGCTGCTCACCTCTGCCAGGTGTCCTTCCCCTCCCTGAGAAAGTGGGAGGGCAGTGAGGAGCAAAGGTCCTTGTGCTTTACAAACATAAAGTACCTTATAAACATAAGGTACAAAAGCAGTAGGATGAGAAGCACCCTGGAAATGTCACCTTCTGCCTTTGGGGGTTTCCTCAGAGGGTGTAAGTAAACCTTCCTAATGCCACCTTTGTCCTGGAAACCTGCTCCTCGGGTTCTCCTGGGTGTCTCCTGCCAGCAGCCTTCTCCAGGACTTCCCATCAACCACTGGCTACTCCTAAACACCATGGGCCTGCCCTGGGACTACCACAGACAGGGCTGGTTGTGTATGGCCGTCCTCCAGCCCTGGCAGGAGACATAGCCCAGTCTCCTTGGCCACCTTCGTGCCTCAGTTTCCTTTCTGCTCATTGCACTTTGGGCAGCAGTGCCAGAGCATCCCTGGCATGGGCAGTGCCTCATGTTTGCATGTTGGGGCTGATCCCAGGTGTGGCCCCAGCAGAGGGGCCACATTTTGGGCACATCCAGACATAAACCTCCATGTTCTCCTCCCCAGACACCTCAATACAGAACATGCACTTGATGATCGAAGCACGGCCCAGTGTCGAGTCCAGATGCAAGTGGTACAGCAGCTGGAAATACAGGTGGGTACTGCACCAGCCTCCAAGGACATGGGCTTAAAAAGCTTTCCAATCTCCTTTCCAAATCCATGTGCTGTGCCTTGGCTGCTCTCTGCAGGAGGTGGTTAACAAGGTCAGGGACCATAGTGAAATAACTAGCCACCCCAGGGAGCTCATTTTCATCATCCTTCCCAGGAGTGCTGGCCATGTGCCACGTCCTGGAGGTCAAGACCTCTGGGACCCTCAAACTGCTTCCCTCTCCCGTACCAGCACCCCTGCAAAATTAGGATAAGGCTGGAGGGACTAGCTATTCCTCCTGCCTAAAGTGTCCCTTTGGGTACAAGGAGATGTCACAGGTCTGGAAGGCACATGCTGCCTGGGGGGATGGGAGCTGTGCCCCAGCCCTTGTGCCCAGATGTTCTGCCTCAGCCAGAGCCACAGGGCTTCTGGGCTCTCTGGAAACCAGGTCACTTATTTTGGTGGCTGAGCATGGTCTTTGGAGCCCAACTTCAGGGATGCTATTTTTGGAAAGCCAGTTCTTTAAATAGTACCTTTCCCAGTGTCTCCAACTCCCTCGTGTTGTGTGTAATTTGGTTAATAGAGAAGGGAGGAGGGAAAATGGGAGGAAAATGGAGAGTTTTTATCTTGGGACTTCAAAGTGGTCAAGGAGGAAAGCAGGATGGGTCAGGGATGTCTGTCAGGGGGCTGCTCACTGAGACCCCCATGGCAGGGTCTGGGTGCCCAGCTGTTGGGCCAAGAGCAGGAGCTCAAGGTGGTTTTGTCCCTTTGCTGTGCTCAGAAATGGGCACCGTGGCAGGGGATGCAGCCCTGGGGCAGAAGGCCACCAAGTGTGGTGGCCTTGGGAGCCTGCAGTCAGAGTGTGAGCAAAGGGGAGGGGGGACACAGCAAAACCTCGGCAGGGGAGGCTGCGAAGCTGCATGATTGCATCCCTGCTCCCCTTCCCTCGCCAGAGCGAGAGGTTGAAAGCAATTACTGGGGCTTAAAGAGGGGAGGGAAAAGGGGGGGAAAAAAAAAATTAAAAAAAAAGAGAAGCTGAAGGGCGAGCAGAAAGCTGTGTGTGCAGAGAGGAGAACCTGCCACCAGAGCTACCAATTATAAAGTTTTCAGCGCAGAGCCCCCGCTGTGCTGGTGGAGAGCGTCTGCATCACGAGGGGAGACCTGTCAGCTCTAATGAGCACCACGACAGCAAGAAAGCACCCGAGCTGCTCCAAACTTGCAGCAAACTCTGCTCAGGCTCCTGCCTTTAACTCCTTCCTCACTCAGCTCCTGGCTCCAGCGCCTGCCTGAGGAGGGGGTTTGGCTGGGCGGGAGTTGGCAGCATGTGGGGATGTGGCTGAGCCCCGAGTTTGAGGGGTGGTGGTGGAAAGGGAAGGTGACGGGAAGGGAGCAGGTGTCAGATCCCATCGCCTTGGTCCCAGCTCAAAATCTCTCCTGGTGCCACAGTGAATATTTCACCCTTCTCTGCACTCTGGGGAGTAAACAGGCGGGAGTGCGCAATTAAAGCGATGTTGCGCGTCCAGGTAGATGGGTGGATGGATGGACAGAGGGGTGGGTGGATGGACAGGGAGCTGCTGGTGAGCAGGAGATGGCAGAGGCTGGAGGAAGGTGAAGGGAACGGGGACCAGGACCCAGAGCACTGGCTGAACAGGTGGAGCTGGAGCAGCGGCAGCCCTGGTGCCCCCCCCGTGAGCACCCCTGCAGAGTCACAGTCCTGCCGAGGCTCTCAGGAGGGCTCAGCATCAGGCAGGAGGTGGCACCTCCACGGTGACTGCCAGCACTGCCTGACTGCTCCCTTCTGCTTCTTGCCTCCCACAGCTGGCAAAGGAGAGCGAGCGTCTCCAAGCAATGATGGCCCATCTTCACATGAGACCTTCAGAGCCAAAGCCTTTCAGCCAACCTGTAAGCGTGTGTCCCCTCCTGCCTTCGTATGTCCTGGCAGCCACCCTTTCCCCCCCCTTTTCCCCTCGCTGCTGGGTGCTGTCCCCTCCATGCCCTGCACATGGTCACCACAGTCCTGCATGGGCTCTCCAGGACAGACATGCCCTGACCATGCTCTAGCACATGTAGCCTGGTCCTTTGTGCTGGCGTAGGGCATCAGGAGTGAAACATAGCCTGTGTCAGCATGTTGTGCTGCTCTGCCAGCTCGGACTTGTGATGGGTGTATCCCATCCCAGAAGTTATACCCTCTCCCATGGATGCATCCCATCCCACAGTCGCATCCTCTCTGGTGGCTGCATCCCCATCCCATGGTTGAATCCCATCCCTGCCCAACCCAGCAAGTTTCCCCCTGCAAGCCCTTCACTTCCTCCTTTGCAGCTTGAGCTCGCTCAGCCCCGCCGAGCTGCCGGCGTGCCGGGGCCTTGCCCAACCTTCTGCCCTCCCATGCAGCTGAACCTGGTCTCCAGTGCCACCCTCTCCAAGAGCACTTCCGACACGTTCCCCGATGGTTTACCTCATCCCCCCACCTCTGCCACGGCGCCCATCACCCCCCTGCGACAGGGCCCCTCCGTCATCAGCTCTTCCACTTTACACAACGTGGGGCCCATTCGCAGGAGAAACTCGGAGAAGTTCTGCACCCCAATATCTTCAGGTGAGCTCCAGGGTGGGGCTCAGCACCCTCCGTTGCACGGTTCCTGATTCCCAAAGTGGGTCCCTTCACCCCCTGCCCCTCTTGTTTCTTGTCCCCTCTCCAGAACTTGCACAGAATCACGAGTTTTACAAAAACGCCGATGTCCGACCGCCCTTCACGTACGCCTCGCTCATCCGGCAGGTGAGTGGCTCCCCACACCTCGGGATTCAGCTCTGCACCCCAAGACCTGTCCGCAGGGCACCTTGGGCAAAGCTCCTCAGTCCTAAGGGAGCTCCCACACCTGCTGAGCCCCCATTTCTGCCCCTTGTCCCTGGTATCAAACTCGAACAGGGTGTAGCGACTGATGCTCTTGTCCCTCTCTGGTTTCCCAGGCCATCCTGGAGACCCCCGACAGGCAGCTAACGTTGAACGAAATCTATAACTGGTTCACACGGATGTTTGCCTACTTCCGGAGGAACACAGCCACCTGGAAGGTGAGAGCAGCCCTGCTCAGTGCTGTGGGGCTCACCCCGTCCCACCCAGGGTTCACCTCATCCCACCCAGGGCTGCAGGAGATGGTCCAGCTTATCCGGGCACCTGTGGTAAAGGACCAGTTCATTGCACAGCTCTGAAATGGTGCAGGAAATTATTGTGTGGATAAATCCCACGTTTTTGCCCTCTAAAATGCATCCCTGGTCTCTAGGGACACATCATGCATGCAATAGGGTGCAGCAAAGGGCTGTGCTTTAGAAACCCGGGGCTTTCTGGGGAGCTGGGGATAGAGCAGAGCAGGGAGAAGGGCAGAGAAAAGAGTGAGACATTTGAGATAGCAAACAAGGTGAATGATAACCTGGAGGTGGGCAGCATGCTGGAAACAGAAGGTGCTGCAGGTCTCAGTGGTGGCTGCAGATAGGGGTGCTGGTCTGTGGGGACAGAGTGGTGATGGCTTTGGGGACCACCCGTGGCTCTATTGTGGGACCACAAGCAGGTGCCTGTGCCCCTCAGCTCCCCCACCCGGGGTTGGTGCTGTGTAGGTAGGTACTGGGGAAAGGTTTTGGCACCGAGGAGCCTTTGTCACTGGCCTGGGCTGATGTGTGTGTGTTTTGGGGCTGTGTCTTGAGGCTGTGCCCAGGCACTGGGGCTGCTCCTGCCTTGGTTGTTTAGAAATCACCACATCTGAGAGAAGCGAGAAAAGCCATCTGAGAGGAAAGGAGTGGTTGGGAGAAGGAGCAGTTATTGCCCTGGCCAGGAAGGATTTATTTATTGTTTCCTGCTGCACGTATTTTACTAAGACACAGCATTGTCCTGCTCAGGGTAACAAGCAGCAAAGGGACAGAGGGAGACTAACATGTAAGAAAAAATTTAGAATAAGTGAGTTGCAAGTGAGATGGAGCATTTTGAAAGGGTTAAGGGAAGGATCTGTTGTTACTCTGGAGCCCAGGGCCCCCGTGTGTTGCTGCTGCAGATTGGAGCTGCCTGCAGCAGGGGTTTGCTTCTCTGCAGCAAACTTTGGGTGAGTAACAGACGTTTTGGCTCCAAAGTGCTGTGGGTGGGCCCTGGCTTTGGCACGGGCCATCCCGAGCATCCCTGCCTGCCAAGTGGGAGGATGGTGGTGGGAGGGAGCAGGGCAGGAGCAGTTGGGGAGGGGAGGTTCCTGGGCCATTTTTGGTGCTGCCCGTGGCCCAGCGTCAGTCTGGAGTCCCCCTCACGGCACGCGGGAGGCACTGCAAGCTGAGCATCCCCGGGAGCATCCCTGGATCATTCCTGGGAGCATCCCTGGGGTCATTGCTGGCCCCACTGCCCCAGCCAGGGCCTTTGGGACATCCCCCGGGTTGGGGAGATGGTGGGAAATGATGGGGAGTGTTGGGGCAGAGAGCCCAGGGATGCCATCAATGCTCTCAGGACAGTGTCTTGCCACGGGGCAGAGCAGGAGCCATCCAGGGCAGCCTCCTTCCTGCTCCATACCTCAGTCTCCCTTTCTGTGGAATAAAGGCAGGTGAAAATGCCTTTTTCCTTCCTTTTTACTAGCTGAAAGGAATAAATATTTAGGTTTTTTTTCATTTGTGACTACGCCACACCCTGTGTTACCCAAGGGCAGAGTTGATGTCTCAGAGGGGCTTCCCCCAGCCCTTCTGGTTCCCTTTTTTTTTCCTCTTTATTTTTGCTTGTTCCACCACCAAAAAATGTGGTAGGGGGTTACAAAGAGCTGGGGGGGTGCATGACTCCCTTCACAACTTTCAGTGTCCAAGACCAGGCTTCTTTGGAAGGAGGGGGATACACAGGAAAAAATAATGTAATTCCACTCTTTGGAAAACCATCATTTCTGCTGCAGCTTCTCCCTGATCTCCTGCTGTAGCTTCCCCCTGGGATGGAGCAGGGGTGCAGGGGGCCAAGGTGGGTGCCCCATTCCCACAGCAGTGCAGTGTGGGGGTCCACGGGGAGCCCCCCAGCACGGCACAGGGAGCAGGGCTGGGGGTGTAAAGCAAACATCATTAGAAAAGACAAAGATGAGAAGCAAACAGAGCAGCCAAGTCTGGCACTGAACAAATACTCTGTCGAAATACAAAAACCACGTTAGGATGAGGCAAGGACCCATCCCCTGGCATGGGGGGGAGGAGTCCCATGTTGGGCGGGATCTTGCCTAGCACCTCCTCTGTGTCCTGGGGCCAGCACCCTGCTTGTCACCCAGCCCTGGGGATGGGGCATCCCAAGCTCTGGTGATGCAGAATCACATCCTCCCAGTGCTAGGATTTATTTTATCTCCTCTTTTGCCTTTGCAAACACGTACCTGCTGGTGCCTGGAAGCAGGGGTTGTCACTGGGGGGAGAGGGGGGACATGGGGGCTGCCAGGCCAGGGCTGTGTCTCTGTGTGCAGGAAAGGTTTCAGCTTTGCCACACTTCTGCCTTTAATCAGGGCTTTGTTTGGACGAGGAGTCCCGAGTGTGCACAGGAAGGAGGAAGGGGAGCGCAGGGCAGGATCCAGCCCAGGCCAGGGGAGGAAGTTCTGTGTTTGCTGGCCAGAGGACAGGGGTTCAAGGGCAGTGAACAACCCAGCCACAGATGAACCTTAGACCCCCGGGAATGGGCAGAGAGATGGTGCAAGTACAGAGCTGGGCTTGGGGGCTCATCCTGCTCCATCACTGGCCTGAGAGTACAGGGGTGTCTGGGGTTCCCACTGGCTTCCAGCTCCCTGAGATGTCTGCCCAGTGCTGAGTGTGACCAGACCCTCCTCTCTGGGTGATGCCAGCCCAGGGGCTGAGGACAAGGGATGCCTCAGTCCCCAGGACAAGGCATGTCCTAGCCAGAGCATATGGGCTGGTCCCTGGAGACCCAGCTCTGCCCCACACCCAGCATCACCTGAGGAGCCAGGTCAGCTGCTGACCAGCAGGTTTCTGGTGTGACTCAGGGGTTCCCAGTTCCCATCAGACAGCACCAACTGTGCATGAATCTCTCACCCCACAAACCAGCTCTGGGGAGCTTGTAAAGTTTCCTCTTTGGGCTGGCTCTCCTGTCCCCACTGCTGGCCAGTGTGTGACCTGGCTCTCACTGGGGCCATCACAGCAGCGTGGGAGACAGTGGCACAGCTGGGGACACTGGAGCGGGCACAAAGGATGGATGGATGGATGGATGGATGGATGGATGGATGGATGGATGGATGGATGGATGGATGGATGGAGGTCAAGGGAAGGAGCCCATCTTTAGTTTTGTCCTAAATGAAAAGCAAAAGGGGGTTCAGTGCGATGTGATGAGTTTCTGGGAACTCTTACTTCCCAGCACAGAGGGGGCTCAGTCCTTGTGTCTCCTTTTGCCTTGTTGTGTTGGCCAGCTCCTTTGTTTATACAGCCCCTGTTCGACCTTTTAAATTGCTGTTAATGTTTTAGCGTAACGAATTAGTCTCTCATCACGAATCAGGACTCGAAGTAAAAAAAAAAAAAAAAATTTAAAAAAAAAACCCTCCGAGGCCAACTTCCTGAAATTGGGGTCATTCTCATTTGCAAGGCAGAGAATCTGAGAACCTTAATGCAAGGAAATTTATTCAAAGGCAGAGCCCCGGCGTGATTAGGCCCTTTGTAATTATAGCTCGGAGAGATTCCACTCCAGCCTCCTGCCTCCCTCATGGATTAGCAAGTGAGTCGGAAAAATACACAGGATTTAATTAGAGGCAAATTAAAATTGGTAATGAAATAGGGGCAGTAGCAAATGGCAGGGAGTTGGAAGGGGAAAAGGGAGCTGGTATCTCTCGGGGCTGCGCTGTCTGCCTACGTGTGTGTCTCTTTATTTTACATTTAGAAATGTAAAGATGGTCGATGTAAAGAAGAAAGGGAGGGAAAGGGCCAAAAAGGGAGGGTGGGGGAAAGAAAAAGAAAGGAAAAGATTAGCTGGCTTTGCTGAGCATCACCGAGCGAGCTGTGGTGGAGAGGGTGGCTCTGCTCCCGGGTCCTTGATGGTGTGGCTTGTCCCTTGTCCCATGCTGTCCCCATCTTCCTCAATGTCTGGCCGAGGGCCACAAAATGGGGTCATGTCCCATGTGCAGCTCAGGGCCTCAACTCCTGAAGCTTCTCAGTGCTGAGGGGGTGAGCGAGTGTTTGCAGCATCCCCGGGTGGCTTTGCGGAGCGTTTGGCTGTAGACAAGGTGGGCATGGCCGGGACAGCCTGGAACCATAGGGACCTGCAGGGGCTGGGTGAGGAGGAGGACAGGGAGGAAGAGGAGGGGTCCGGGCAGGGGGCGAGGGACGTGCCAGTGAGCTCTCCTGCCCTCTCTGCCCACAGAACGCTGTTCGCCACAACCTGAGCCTGCACAAGTGCTTCGTGCGCGTGGAGAACGTCAAGGGAGCCGTCTGGACTGTCGACGAGCACGAGTACCAAAAGCGAAGGCCACCAAAGATGACAGGGTGGGTCCTCTGCTCCTATGGGAGACTGCCTGGGAGCTGCTCTGACACTCACCTCTGCCCCCAGACCCCTTGTCCTTGGTCCAGAAGGGCTCAGCTGAGCATTGTTCCACTTTCTCTTTTTCTGCAGGAGTCCAACTTTAGTCAAAAACATGATTTCAGGACTCGGTTACGGAGCACTTAATGCAAGTTACCAGGTAAGGACCTAATCCCATCCCTGGTGGGGATGCAGGGGCACTTAAACCTTCACCAGTCCTCAATCCCATTTTCTGTCATGGTCTCACATCCTCCATGCCTCTTTGTGTTGCAGGCTGCACTGGCAGAGAGCAGCTTCCCACTGCTGAACAGCCCCACCATGATCAACACCAGCTCGGCCAGCGGGATGCTGCACGTGGGCCACGACGACGTGAGCAGCACCGTGGAGCAGGTCAACAGCAATGGCAGCAACAGCCCCCGCCTGTCCCCGCAGCAGTACAGGTCAGCCTGGCTGGGGGCAAGGGGCTGGTGGGCATTACTGGGCTGCTGGAGGGTTTGGAGCTAAAGGATGGTGGCACATCAGGAGTTGCTTGTTGCCTCCTGTGGCTCCTTTCCCCTGGGTGAGGAGCAGCGTGAGGAAGGAGGGGGTTTGGAGCAAAAGCTTGGTGGGGTTGTGACCAAAGGGACCATCTCCCCAAGGCTAAAGGCTTCCCTCCCCACAGCCATCCAGTGCACGTGAAGGAGGAACCAGCTGAGGCAGAGGATGACAGCAGACCCGTCTCCCTGATGGCCACCACCAACCAGAATGTGACGATTCCCGACGACAGGGACCTGGAGGAGGAGCTGCCGGTGGAAGACTTGTCCTAAGGACCCCTTCCTCCTCCCCACCGAGGGGCAAACCCTTCCCACCCTCCCGGCCGGAGACCAAGCGATAGCTCCCACCTCCCCAAGGTGACCTTCGGCGTTAACCCCTTTTTTAAAGGCACTTCCACAGAGCAAAAGGGTTTCCTTGGTGCAACAACCTGTTGCTGACGGCGCGTCCCTCACGCTCCCCACTGCCCCGCGCCGCCGCCCCAGTGACTGACCCACCCTTGCCGCGGGGGATGACACGAGAAGCAAAAACCCAAGAGCTGGACTTTTTCTCCCCTTCTCCCTTGGTTAGTGACTGGTGAACGAGGATGGTAGGTTGTTTCTGTCTGAAATGGTCCCTCCTTCCTTCCCCGGGCACGTGGAAGGCACCTCTGTCCCCTCTTCTGCTCTGCCACCTGGTGATGCTCCGGGCTCTGCCAGCGACCGCCCTGGGGAGGGAAGGCAACGGCAGGAACCCGCCGTGGTCTCTCCATCCCCCAGTGGGTTTTGCACTAGGAGGGACCGTGGACCCTGCCCACATGCTGCCTCCACCCAGCTTTGGGGGAAGAAACAGCAGAAATGGGGACGAGTCCTCTGCCACGGTCTGGATGTTGGGCTTGCATCGTTCTCGCGGCTGGGGAAGGACGAGGACTGTCGCATTGGTGGGACTTTGTCCCCTTTGCTTTGTCACCTCCAGCAGGTTGCTAAACCATCTGGCAAGCAGAGCAGCCCACCCTGGGTTGGCTGCCCTCCCTGAGCCCCCCAGTCCTGCTGGTGTTGGGGCAGATGGCACCCAGCAGTGACAACTGTCCCCAGCCACCTGCCAGCTCTGGGCAGCGAGGACACAGCTCCCTGCTTCCTGTCAACATCAGCTGCAGCAGGCGACACCTCTCCCAGTGCATTTGTGGATGGCTGGTGGCCTAACTTCCACTTCAGGGAAAGGCCCCTGGTCCCCTGCACTCCCAGTTCCTCCTCTGAAGCCAGGACAAGCTCTCTGAGGACGGGCAATGGCACAGGGAGGCAGCAAAGCCGACCCCGGTGAAACCCCACGGCCTTGATCCTGGCCGTGGCCGGCGAGCTGAGCCTGCTGCCACCAGGGCTCCTGCTTCCATCTTTTCCTTTTTGTTATCCTTTTGTGTGTGTGTGTGTGCATCCAGATGGGAAGATACCAAAAGATTTTTAGACGCAGAAGGTCCGTAGTTCAGGTGAACAGATGGTATTGATGCCAAAAAAAAAAAAAAAATTAATAATAATGAGAACAACACAACCAAACAGCCCTCTGCTCCCTGCTCTTTCTTTCCGTGGTGGTGATGTGGGTACCCTGCGCTGGGCTCCTCCCAGCTGGCAGCAGCAGCCTCTCCTGTGCTGGCCTCAGGGACCAGCACCTTTCCTGGCGTGGCTGGGCTGGTGCTCTGGCTGTGCTGGCACTCAGCGGGATCTCAGGGGACTTGCTCAGATGGATGTGGAGCTGCTCTTGTTTTTGAGCCCAGCTCCAGGCTTTCCTGAAGCCATCCTGAGTGCTGCTCCATCCCTCCCTGTGCCTGGTGCTCTGGGATGAAACACTGGCAGTGGGGGCTGCCCCAGCACATGGCCCCCAGCCCCATGCCAGGGTCGTGGTACCAGGAGCTTTGTTTTGGGTTGAAAATGCAACATTCAGCTGTGGGTCCTGGCAGGTTGTGCTTGTGTGTCCCCATGTGTCACCTCTATGATGTCCCCAGGGGGCTTTCAGCCCTGTGGCACGTGTCCCCAGGGCGAGCCCATGCCTCGGGTCACCCCAGCACATCCCTTTCACTGCCTGTTGCATCCTTGGTACCCAGGTGCCTGCGGAGGTGGGGTGACCCTGGTTACCCCTGCAGCCATCGAGACCCTTGGGGAGCAGGAGCCACCCCAGGGGGGATGCACAGCCTGCTGGGGGCTACTAACAGAAGTCACCAACAATCCCCCCCTGCCAGCTGGTCCTGCAGAGAGGCCCTTTCCCTAAAATCCCAGAAAATCCTGTGGAACCCGCTCCCCCCCGCGGTGCTGGGCCCAGCCTTCACTAGGTGTCTCCACTCGCCCCGGCTTTGCTGGATCTCCCTCCATCGCTGCTGCCGGAATGAGCGCAGGGAGGAGCTTTGCCGACCCCCCGCGCTGCCCCTCCCGCCTCTCCCGGCTCGTTCCTGGCTCCCTCCAGGCTCTGCCGGACACCAGAGACCCTGCCCGGGCTGGGGAGCACGAACCAAACTCCCACCTCCGAAGCAGCCGTGGGAGTCGGAGGCTCCACGTGTTTTCCCCAAATGCTTGCTTCTTTCTTTCTTCCTTTCTTTCTTCCTTTCTTTCTTCCTTTCTTTCTTCCTTTCTTTCTTCCTTTCTTTCTTCCTTTCTTTCTTCCTTTCTTTCTTCCTTTCTTTCTTCCTTTCTTTCTTCCTTTCTTTCTTCCTTTCTTTCTTCCTTTCTTTCTTCCTTTCTTTCTTCCTTCCTTTCTTCCTTCCTTTCTTCCTTCCTTTCTTCCTTCCTTTCTTCCTTTCTTCCTTCCTTTCTTCCTTCCTTTCTTCCTTCCTTTCTTCCTTCCTTTCTTCCTTCCTTTCTTCCTTCCTTTCTTCCTTCCTTTCTTCCTTCCTTCCTTTCTTCCTTCCTTTCTTCCTTCCTTCTTTCCTTCCTTCCTTCTTTTATTTTTTCTTTTCCAGTCTTTTCATTTTAAGTTATTATTCTAACCAAGTTTACAGCTGCTGCAGGCAGGTGTTGCTGGAGGGAGGTTGGTGTTGCTCATTGCTGCTTGACTTGTAGGAAGGAGCAGGGAGGGATGTTGGGGTGCAGCCCCCCCAGGCCTGCTGGTGACCCTCGGGGAGGGAATCGCCCCCCTCCATCCAGGCTTTTGGGTTTTTGGGTCACATCTCCCACCAAGGGGTGGTTGTGGCTCTCTATGGCAATGCCAGCACCTGGTTGTCACCCTTTGTGCTGCTGCATTGTGTCTGGGACATCCTGGTGGCCCTGGGGAGGAACCACCTGGGCTTGGACTGGGAATGATGTGGCCTCATAGTGGTGCACTACGAGTACTGGTGTGTTTCATGCTTTCCATGGAACAGGAGGTTTTGCAACCTTATGCAGGAGGGCACAGCTGGTGCTGCAGGGGCTCCCATGGGTGCAGGAGCTGCTGTGCTGGTGGGTGGTGGGTGCTGCAGCCCCGGCTCCCCCCACTGCTGGGGATGCTTCACTGGAGGGTCCTTCCTCACATCCACGGGTCTGTGCTTGGGACCAGTTTGGGATCACTGGTTCAGTAGTGTTTGCTCTTCCTGGGCCCCTTCTCCTCCCCTTCCTCGTGCTCTTCATTTTTAGCAGCTCTACAAACCCCCTGTTGTTTTTCTACATGTGAGCAAAATCCCAGTGGTCCAGGCAGGAAGCACACCCAGCGAGCCCTCCTGCACCCACAGCAGTTCCAGCTCAGGGGGGGATTTATTTTTTTTTTAAAGCTTTTCCAGAGGTACGAACATCCCCAAAATGCCTCCCAGAGCTGGGACAACCCCAAAATGCCTCCAGAGCCCCTTGGGCCCAGCCAAAATCCCTGTATACCATCCTTCCATCACCCCCAGCCTCCCTGAGGACAACCTGGCACCTTTCCCTCCACCTTCCTATAGGTCATTAGCCACCATCCTGGCTCTGAAGAACATTATATATATATTATATATATTATATATATATTTTATATATATATATATATATATATATATAAAAATAAATATAGAAATAAAAAGGAGGTTCTTTTCTTTAAACACATGCACAGGTTTGGGAAATCCTGTGGCTGCAGGTGATGCATCTTCCCTGACCATTGCTGTAATGGGAATCGTGGTGGGTGAATTTCATGGGAAACGTGCCCAGTTTGATACTCGGGTAAATTTTAATTCATTCTCTTACCCCCTGCCCAGCCCAGCTGCCTCTGCAGAGTCCTCGCTGAACCCAGGTGCTGTGTTCCCTCCTGGCCTTGCCTGCACTCACCCCCCACTCACTCCTCTGGTTTATTTTTTGCTGGTTTGAATTTTAACAAAATTCTGTGCATCTTACCTCAATCACAGGCCAGAGGCAGGGAGGGGGGAGGAGGAAGGATAAAGGACCAAACATGATGTGTGGCAGAATTGTATGTCTGTATATATTGAGATATATATATCCTGGGTTTAAACCTACCAACAGGAATTGTTCTTTTGGGTTGTTGAGGTTTTTTTTCTAGATTTTCTTTTTGTTTTATTCCCATTTCTTTCCCCCTCACCCCCAAGTAGTTCTGTGAGGGGAAGGGTTGAGCACCTCTCTGTAAGTAAAGGCATTTCTCTGGTATCTTTCACTGAAGGAATGACTCAGTTTTCCACATTTTTTCTTTATTTTGCTTTTTTTTTTTTCACCCCGAATAGTTTGAATGGGTAGAGCCTGGGGAGAAGGGGGTCAGAAACCAGTGCTTGAAGGGAAGGGTGCTGGTAGCACTGGGGTGCTGCTGGGGAGGTGAAGGGAAAGCAGCAGCTAAACCTGCATTAAACCAAAGGGTTTCTTTGCTTTGTTTACACACCTGGCCAGCCTCACCGCCCAAGAGGATCTCCCTGGATCTAGGTTTTTGTCCTGGAAGAGTTGGGGAAGGTAGGGACAGGCCAGAGCCAGAGGCTTGGGGACCCTCTGCTCCCAAGGCTGCTTGTGATGGCCCCGGGGGGGATGGGGGGACACAAATGCCCAGGCTGGGAGCATCCCCATCCCCTGGGAAGTGCCCACAACCTTCTCCTAATTCCAACCCCCCCCCCCCCCTTTCTTTTTTTTCCCAGTCCTCTTTGGCACTGGGTGGGAAGGGGATGCTGGGGAGGTGGGACGAGGTTTGAGGGGGGCTGGAGGGTGGAGGGGAGGGAGGACGTGTATAAAGTGACCCTTTTCCTCCCGCCTTTGCTGCCGCCTCCCTCGTGCTGTATAAAGGAAATAGCCTTGCTGTGTATTTGTACTCTGAACTTCCGTGTGTCTGCTTTGGCAGACGGTAAACCCTTGTACAGTAGGTCTAGCTGCATGTAATCTGTATGGACAATGGCATTATAAAATGCAATAAAATAAATTACCTATCGTTGCTGCTGTGCTGGCTGCCTCTGTTCTGGTTGGTGACTGACGGGGAGCTGGGACACGCGCGTGGGTTTCAAGTACAATCCCCTCCAAGCCCCAGGGGGACAGAGGCACAAAGAGGGGACCTGGCAGCACCCACCCGGTGCCTTCGACCTCTCCAGGTGCTGACACTGCATCCCGGAAACCTGGAAAGTGCTGGAATTTTCCCTGAAGTGCTGGTGGCAGGACAGGGCCCTGCCAGCCCTCTGCAGAGCCTGGCTCCTGCAGCTGGGATGGAGCAACAGCCCAGTTCTCCCTGGGGCAACAACGACCAAGGAGGCAGCTTCCCAGTGGCTCAGTACCCACAGCCAGGGGACTGGAGGATTGTTCAGAAGACCTTGGTGCTCATCGAGGCTCCAAAAGCAGGCCCAGGTTTGCAGCCTCAATATCTGCCCCTTCAAAACAAAAAAAAAAAGTGAAGTTTTGGCACCCCCTCAGGGTATTGACTTCCCAGGGCATCAGGGCTTCACCATCAGGAGCTTTTGGCTATTGCATTCTTTTATTATTTTTTTCTTTAATATCCTTGCTCTGAGTCCCAGCCAGAGCTGCAGCAGCACAGGGGACAGGGATGAGGACAGGACAGGGCAGAGAGCAGATTCCAGCCACCCCTGCGGGCCCTGGCCTCCCTGCAGCCCCCCAGTTGGCAGCCCAGCTTGCTGGCTGCCTCCCAGCTGTGTCTAGACCCTGCCAATATTAATAGTCTGTTACATCCCCTTTCCCTCTGCTGCTCCATCTCAGCCAAACTTGCTTAATCTTTTTTCCAGTGGCCCTTTTCCAAAGCTCCTGGAACCACAGCCAGCTCGCCGGTGGCTTCCTGGGGTGCCCAGAATGTGCCTCCACCAGCCCCTCACCCCGGGGGGTGGGCCCAGGGGGGGCCTGAGCCAGCACCCATGGGTGCACAAAAGGCAGAGAGGCCAATGTCCCCATTCTCCAGCAGCTCCCACAGGGAGAGCACAGAGGGTCAGTCACTTGGGGGAGCATGTGGCTTTGATGGATTTAACACTTGGAGAAAGAGCTTTTAACTTTTAAACTAGAATATTTCTTTTCTTGTTTCTTTTCTCTTTTTTGATGTGTGGTTTTTTTTTTCCTCTTGATAAGGACATGAAAGCTGCCTTGGTTTGATTGCTAAACCAGTACATGGGTGGGGGGAAGAGACTGGGACCACCCTCTTCTCCCCGTCTGCTCCTGGCTGCAGAGCAGCTCCATGCACCCACAAAACAGTGGCAGGAGGCAGCCACCCCTCTGCTCCCCTTCCCTCTCTGGTGCTCTGGAGCCCATATCCTGAAGGATCCCACCACCACCACCACCCCAGCCCTGGTGAGCTCCATGCTTTGCCCCAAATCCAGCAGAGTTTCACATATCCCTTAAGCCTGGGGTTTGTTGCCGGGAGCAGAGCCCCCAGCTGGGGGCATCAAGCTGGCACGGCTTTTCAGAAGAACAAAAGAAGGAGGGAGTGTTTGTGGTCAGTTTGGTTTTGGTTTGGTTTGCTGGGTTTTTTTCCAAAGTGAGCGTTAAGGAATTGCAACAACCAGGGCCAGGAAGGGTTGTGGCCAAAGCTTTCTGGCTCTGAGGTTTGCTCTCCTCACTGAGCTGCTGATGTCTTAGGGGAGGTCAGTGGTCCATGGGTCTGAATCCCCCCTACCCCAGGACCAGGGCACACACAGAGCCCTCTGCTCTGCAATGATCACCCATCCCAGTGGGTTTTCACCCTGCTTTTACCTCCCTTCTGCACCTGTTTTGCTTCCCCAGTTTCTCGGTGGGGCTGGAGACTCCTGCAGCACCTGAGGGCCCTGCCTGGAGGCTGCTGGAGGAGTTCCTGGAAGAACAGCCCTCCAATATACTTTGTGCAGCTGATTTAACTTTTCTCTTGCCCCTCACACAGGGATGTTATTCCCTGCGGAGAGACCATAATACCAGCATCACATTGTGTCTGGAGCAAGGCACAAGCTGTGGCCAGGGGCTGAGCCCCCTGCACTGGGTGTCTCCAAAAGCAGTGGGAAGAATAATTGTGACTTCACTGGCCAGGAGGGAAAAGACCAGGAATGGGAAGGGTGGGTGCTGGCTGGGTGTAAGCACCCACTGCTGCCACCTCAGCCTCTCTGAAAGCCTCTGTACAGAAACCTGGACCATCAGGGCTGCAGGTCCCCCCACCACAGGATGGGGAGGGAAGACAAAGGGGCCTTATTGGTGCCTGCAGCAAGATCTGACTGCCTGCAGTGCCCCGGGGTGGCTGGGAACCCCCGCCATGATGAGGAACCCCTTCCAGGGCAGCCAAAGCAGGTGGTCACCCCCACCCCAAAACCAAATCTGCTCTTCTGAACCTGCCCAGAAACATGCTGAGCATCAGCCCCAGAGACACTGTCCCTGTGCAGGGATGGTGCTGCTGTCACCTCCCCATCCCTGGATGCACCCGTATCCTCCTCAGCAGTGCCCTTCTTCGTGCCTCAGTTTCCTTCCCCACAAAAATGATGCTACATCTCCTGCTCAGCTGGGACATGGCATCAGGAGGGGACCCCCCAAGCTGAGGTCCCCAGCAGCCCCCCAAGAGCAGCCACAATGGGTGGCAGTGGTGGGGCCACTCAGACATGCTCCCCAGACCCTTGCATTCCTCTGCCCCCCCCAGAATAGCAGCCTGCTCACAACCCCCCAGGGACAAAGCATGGCTTGGAAGGGAGGGGGGAAGTCTTTAATTTTTCCATCTTCAAAAGATGAATGCTCATGGGGCCCCCTATTTATTTATTTATTTATTTTAAAGTCCATTTCCTTTTTTCTTTTTTTTTCCTTTTTTCTTTTTTTTATTATTTACAGAAATAGCTCGTGACTCATCAAAATCTTTTAGCAGAAAATCTCAAACAGTGGGGTCATTCACTGCAAACCCAGTGCCTCTCCTCCCCCCGCGCCCTCTCCCCACGGAAGGGTTTGAGAAGGTTATTTTGTTTAGAGACTTTGTGTGAGCCCAGAGCCTGGTAATGATGCTAGACAGATCAGGGGGTTATGGCTTGGACCCTAAGCAAACACAGCCCAGGCTGCACAGCCCAGCTCTGTGCTGAGGCTGAAATCTACAGCCCCATTCATGGCAGGTTAACCACACGCCGTGCTTGGGCTCGGTGCTTTTTCTTTTAAATTGTTGTTGCTGTTGTGTTGGTTTGGGATTGCAGGCATTTTCTCTTCTTTATTTATTTTTCTTTCGAAACTGCAAAGGGTTTTTGCCGAGGGAGAGATGCCGGGAATGTTGCAAAACCCCCTCCTTTGAACTGCAAAGTCGAGGCTCAGGGCTAAATCGGGGGAGACGGGAGGGTCAGGGAGGTGGGTTTTTTCGCTGGTTTCAATCTCTGCTCCCTCCCTTTTCCCCAGCCCTGGCGATGGGGAGCTCTGGGGTGAAGGGGAAGCAGCAGCTGCGGGGGTGATGGGACACAGACCCTGCTCCCCCCGAGGAGCCTGAGGCAGCTGGGAGGACTGGGGTGGATTTCGTCTGGCGGCCAAGGAGCTCGGAGGGGTGGCTGCTGCCAGGGTTTGTGAATGTGGGTCAGCTCAGTCACACACCTACAGAAATGGCCTTGTTTTCCAAAATACAGCCGGCTCCCACAGCGTTCCACAGGGTGCAGCAGTCCTGGGTGTAGCACTGGATTAATCCGGGTGTAATCACCGCAGGATTAACCGCAGGATGTGCCCAGCTCCTCTCCTGCCAGCCCCAGCCTCCTGCTGAAACCTCTTGGGGGGAGTTTTCTTTAGAGGGGACAACACCTTGGGGAACACAAATACTTTTTCTTTGGGGGAAGAAACGCTCTTCTTAGCATACTGGGTACTTGGCACAGCTGAACAAATTGTAACTCCCACGAGAGACGAGGCTCATTCACACCCCCTGATCACCTCCATCCCCAGAGCTTTCCGGGACAAAGATGGGGCTGGAGTCCCATGGGATCACCATGCCCAGGGTCCAGCAGCCCTGCAGCGAGGGAGGGCACTGAAGGCTGGTTCATCACTGTTGGGCAACAGGGATGCAAAGCAGAGGGATGTTTGTTTGTTTGTTTCCAGGGTCCTTCGTGGGAGAGCCACTCGCTCCGCCAGATGCTGCCGGTGACGTGTTGAGCTGTCCCTGCGAAGCAGGAGAGGCTGGGGAAGGCTGGGGAGGGCTGGGCCCCTGCTGCCCTCAGCTTGTCCTTGCCAAATTTCGCCTCTGAATGAACGTGGGAGAGAATCCCCAGTGGGAGGAGGCAGCAAGGAGGTGGCAGAGGAGGGCTGAGCTTGGGGTGAAGGCAGCAGGCACCCTGACAGCCATCATCCTGCTGTGCCAAGATGGGATGTATCCTGCCCAGGCTCGAAGGGAGAGGGCAGAACCCCAGGGCACCAGGAGCAGGTAGGGGGGCAGCATTTTGCCTGGCAGCAAAGGGACATGGGTGGTGGAAGAAAGGAGGGCACAGACTTGTTTTGCGAGGTTGGATCTCTACGCGTAGAAGCCGTTGGACTTGATGGCCTTAAAGGTCTTTTCCAACCCACACAATTCTGTGATCCCTTCCATTTGGAGGGGCAGTGGTGCTGTGTGCTCCTGCTCAGGACACAGCAGGCTCAGTGGGATGGCCCGTGGGGCTGGCAACACCCAGGCCCTGGTGTTGCTGGGAGTAAAGCCCCACTGCTCTCCTACCCCAAAAACTTCAGAGCCCTTCCCTGCCTGGCACAGCTCCCACCAGGGTCTGTGAGCCCCTTTCCCCCTCCAAACCAGGGCTGCACAGGGGGTTGATCCTGAACCACTAGAGCTGTGTCTCAGCTTCCCAAGTCCTCTTTAATTTTTTTCTTTTTTTGGTGGGTTATCAGGCACAGCTGTCAGCACAGAGGAAACGTGCTGCTAATCCCCACCCAGCTCTGCAGCCTCGTGGCCTCAGCCAAGCACAGGGCACCCAGGTACCCAGCTCATCCTCCCCGTGGCAAAGCATCACCCTCCTCCTTCCCTAGGTCCCAGGCAATCCCAGGATTGCTGGGTCCTTCTTGCACCAAGCACCAGTGGTGCCACATCCTCTGGGGCTGCCTGGGAGGAGCGTCTGCCCGGGTGAGCTGGGCTCAGGGTGTCTGAGCAGGTAAACAGGGAGGAATGTGCAGCAGCAGCTCCTGGAGCTGCTGGGATCCCGGCGTGACTCACAGGCTCTGCCTCCCGGCCCGCCTGGGCCGGCACACCCTGTGGCCCCATTTGCCATCACCAGCACGGCCAGTTCCAGGCTTGGACCTGGCTTTAATGAATCCTTGTGCAAAGCTGGCCGGGTCCTGCTGGGGCTGCAGCCTGGGAGCTGTGGCAGGTGAAGGAAAGGATCCAGCCGCTGGCTCCTGGGGGGGGAACCTGTGCTGGGGTGACCTCCCCCGGGATGGGGCATTATGGTGTCAATCAGTGCTTCACCCTCAATAACAAGGGTGCACAGAAAAGGGCTTTTTTGTGGCAGGAAGAGAGCTGTGGCTGGGAAGAAGGGTGCATGGCCTTGCATGGTGCTGCACCCACCACTGCCCATGCATGGAGCACTCAGGGCTCAGTCCATGTCAGGGTCCTTGTTTTCCATGGTGTGCAGCACCTGGCACAGCCAGGTGGGCTGGATGGTGCTGATTGGCTCTCAGGAGGATGCAGCAGGACTTTAAGGGGCAGGAATGCTCCTCCTGGATGGGTAATTTAAAAGCCATAAGCTGTGGTAACAAGGTGGCTCTAGAACAGACCAATTCTTGAGATCTTTTGTGACCCTCTCCATCTCCTTGGCTTTGAGAGAACTTTCAAAGGATCCTGAGAACATTTGGTCCCACTTTGTGCCCCAGGCTGCCTCATTTTCCCCTCCCAACCCACTTATTTTACATGTGGCCATGGAGGTGACATCTCAGCACCTTCCCCTTACTCCTCACCATGCTGTGGGGGCAGCACCCCATGGTACCAGCTGGTTCAGCTCCAGGCTCCAGAGCAGTCCAGCCTCTTTTTGTACACTTCGCAATGCAGGAAAAGACAGAGGTGTTATTAAAAACAAAACGTAAATCAAAACAGCTTTGAAAATGTCCCACTGGGTTCTGTGTGAGCTCTGCACACAGCGTGGGAGCAAACATGAAAACCACCAGGTTGGTTCACCTGGGAAGTGCTGATAGTGCTGGAAATCTGATTTTCACACCATTGCTCTCACATCTGATGACAGCAGTGATGCTGTCACCTCCAATCCCAGCAGCACCAGGCATGG
This sequence comes from Apus apus, assembly GCF_020740795.1. Taxonomy (NCBI): domain Eukaryota; kingdom Metazoa; phylum Chordata; class Aves; order Apodiformes; family Apodidae; genus Apus; species Apus apus. The sequence goes on from NC_067304.1 coordinate 3,525,779, forward strand.
CCCTGAGCAGCTGAACCTCATTTACCAGTTTGGGGAAACTGAGGCAGGCAGAGGCTTTCCTGAGGAGGTGCCAGCAGAGTCAGGAACAAAAGCACCCACCGAGGTGCAGAGGGAACAGGCTGGAGCACCCACCTGAGGGTCCTGGGCACAGCTAGGTGAGGGGGTGGGCTTCCCAGACCCACTAATCCCCACTATTCCCCCCAGTTTTTGGAGTGAGGGGACAGAAACCCAACACAGAGCAAAGCAGCCCAAAGCAAAGCTGAGAAACGCCAATTTCGAGGCTGGCCCGGGGAGCCAGGGAACCTCTTGCTCCTCTCCCCTCCCCGCTTTGCTCCAACCCCCGAAAAAAACTTCTCCTCCCGCTCGGCAGCCGCAGCCGCTTGTTTTGTTTGTTCGTTCGTTCGTTCTCGCAGCGTGTTGTGTTTGAGGGTTGGTTTTGGGGTGTTTTTTGGGTTTTTTTTGAAGGAACTGGGGGGGAAAGAGAGGAAAAAAAAAAAAAAAGAAGGGATTAAAAAAAAAATACAAACAAAAACCAAACCCAACCCACAGCAAACCCAGCCCAACTCCGCGCCCCCGACCGGCCCAGGAGAGGTGTCCGGAGCGGCGGGGCCGGGGGCGGCGGGGCCGGGGGATGCGCGGCGGGGGCGGGCGCGGGGCTGAGCCGAGGCGCGGGGCCCCAGGTGAGGCGGGGGCCGGGGCGGCGGGGCCGGGGCCCGCAGGCAGCCCGCAGGCAGCCCTTCTCCCCGCCGCAGCCCCCCTGTCCCCTCTCCGATGTCCCAGACCAGCAACAACCACCGGCCGAGCCGCCCGGAGCCCCGCCGAGCCGAACCGGCACCGCCGCCAGGTACGGGGGGGGGGGGGCTGCTGCTATTTGGGGAGGGGGTCGGCGTGGGTTTGCGTGGTGCCGGGGGTGCGGGCACCGTCGGGTCGGGGGGTGCATGGCTGAGAGGGGGGGGGGGAAACTCCTGGCCGGGGGGGGGGGGGTCGTGGCTGGGGAGGTGTGGGTGCTCGGCTGGGGGATGTGTGTGTGTGTGTGTGCGGCTCGGGGGGGGGAACACGGCTGGGTTGGGGGGTACGCGGCTGGGGGGGGATGTGGGTGTACGGCTCGGGGGATTGTCCCGCGGGGGGTGAGTTGCTGGAGACTGTGCGGGAGGAGAGAGTGTGTACGTGGCTGGGGGGCCGGGGGTGAACCGCAGGGGCGTGCGTGGGTGGGGTGGGGGCTGTAAGCAGGGGGTGCGTGTAAACACGGCTGGGGTGGTCGTTGTGTGCACGGCTGGGGGGGGGTGGATGCTTGGGGGGGGTCGGTGTGTGCTTGACTCCGCGTGTGCTCGGCTGAGTGTGTGCGTGGCTCGTGTGTGCACGGCTGGGGGGGTGCGGGATGCCTGTGTGCGTGTCCGGGAAGGCAAAAGTGTGTGTGTACGTGGTTGTGTACAGCTGAGTGTGTGTTTGCACCCCTGACAGTGTGTGTGTGTGTGTGTGCCTGGCGCGGGGGGGTACAGCTGGTGCCCCGAGCCCGGGGGGAATTCGCCGACCAAACTTTGCAGCAGTTTCTGTGACTCGGCCAGACGCACGGGCAGGGACCAGCACAAGCTGAAGGAGTTAAAAACACCCCCCGAGAGCCGGGGGTAAAGGGCTTGGGGTGCTGTCCCGCAGCCCCGGGGGGGGGGGGGTTGGGGGTGTTGGGGCAACTTCCCTACTCCAGAGCGGCTCCCTGGGGTTCTCGGGCGGGATGTGGGATCAGGCTGTTGAGAAGTGGGTGGGAAAGTTTTGGGGATCCTCACTTTTTCCACGGGGCAAAAGCTGAGCCCTCTCGGTTGTCTGGGCGGTGTGGGGGGCTCTGCCGGGGGTCGTGAGGACCCGCGCCGGTGTCCTGGGGTGCTGGGTCCCCGCCGAGGTTCACGCGCGGAAACTGCGTTAAAAGTCCTGATGGGAGAGAGAGAGAGAAAAAAAAAAATATGCAGGAAGCTGATGGCCAGGGGTGAAACCCCCGGCTGTGTGTGCTGTCGGACCGGACACAAAAGGGGCCAAATCCACCCCGGGACCTGCTCCCTGCGAGCTCTGAGAGCGGCTGCCGGGGAGCGGGGCTGGGCGGGCAGGAGCTGCGGCCGCCCCGGGCACAGGGATGCACCCAAACCAGGCTCGGCACAGCTGGATCTCTCCCTGTGGTGACTTTGGCCCAGAGCGTGGCTGGGCCCAAGTTTTGGAGAATACATCCTCTTGTTCTCTCCCCCCTGCTTTTCCAGCTGGATGCTGCAGGCTCCGCTTCCCGTTTTACTTTGTGCTGCAGCCGTGTCCCGGGGCCGAGGCAGGGGCTGGGGGAGCTCGTTTCTCTGGGTTTCTTTCCATTCACTTTCCTCTCCAGGTGGGAGATGGTGAAAAGTTAACGCACGGACCTGGTGCAGAAAAGCTTGGGCACGGGAACTTGTCCCCAGCCTGGGTTAGGAGGAGCTACTGTGAGATCAAGTGTGGATGATTTTAAAAAGTAGTTTAGGAATCTGTTAAATGTGTCAGGAAAAAAAAAAGGTTATTCTGTGAACCCCAGCAGAACTGAACCAAATTTGCCTCCTTTGGACCCCCCTTTAGCAGCATGCAAAGCTGGGGGGCAGCAGAGTGGTCTCCAGGACACCCTCAGTTTCCCCAAGCTCCAGGAGCCAAATTCCACAGCAAGAGAGTATCCCTGTCGTGTCTCAGCGAGCAGCTTTCCAGCTGCACAACTGGAGCTTTCAATTCTTGCTTCCTTTCCTTTCCTTTCCTTTCCTTTCCTTTCCTTTCCTTTCCTTTCCTTTCCTTTCCTTTCCTTTCCTTTCCTTTCCTTTCCTTTCCTTTCCTTTCCTTTCCTTTCCTTTCCTTTCCTTTCCTTTCCTTTCCTTTCCTTTCCTTTCCTTTCCTTTCCTTTCCTTTCCTTTCCTTTCCTTTCCATGGTGGTTTTGTTGGGTTGTTCTGTGGGGTTTTTTGTGAGCAATGAATGGACAGGGCCTGGGTTTGTCTTTCCTGCTCGTGACGTTTCGCTGAGGAGCCATTATCCCTTGGGCAGCATCCAGGGTTTCTGTCACGCACCGTGGAGCCTGGGAATTTTTGCTTGATTCCCCCTCCAGTGCTTTGCAAACAAGACCAGCTCATCTGGTAATGCCTGTGAAATGACTGGGGAAACTGAGGTGCTGGAGGGGTTTGGCCCAAATTAATGTGTCATGGGCAGGGTTGGGTTGGTTGTGCTCGGTCCCGTTTCCCAGCCTGAGATGAAACCCTGGAGTTTGTTCCTTGGCATCTCTGGAGATGGGCCTGGAACCATCACAGCCTCCTCCCATCCAGGGAGGGATGGGCACGTTGCAAATTATAAACCCTTGAAATAGCCACAGGTAGTTTGCAGAGAAGCCTCAGAGAGAGGAGGTGATTGTCTGTGTGGAGTATGTGGGGTATAATTAATTTTTTGAGGAATTAACAGAAAGCAGGAGAAGACAGAAAGCCCTTTGGCTGATGGGTTTATTTTTGTCCTTCCTTCCCTTGATGGAGAGGAAGAGGAGGGGGAACAGGGGCAGTGGGCGAGGGGCTTTCCTCATGGGAAGCAAACCCATGTGAAGATGCTGGAGGCAAATTCATCTCCAGAAGGAAAAGGTTCCCCTTGGGCTCAACTCTGCTCACTCCCACTTCCCTTCTTTCCCTTCCCAGCAGGACATCTGCTGTGTGTCCCCTCCTCTGTGTCCCCTCCTCTGTGTCCCCTCCTCTGTGTCCCCTCCCCTGTACCCTGGCTCAGCTGCAGGCACTGGCAGCTCTCTGGCAATTTGCTTGGAGTTGAGCAGGGACAAGACACACACACACACATATTTTTATTTCCCTTTTAGTTCCTTGTGCCCAGTCCCAAGGAGCTTTTGCCCCACGATGTCACGGGAGGTGGGAAGTTGTTCTGTGCTGCAGCCCCAACAACAAAATTTTCAGAGCTGCCAGCAGCTCTGCTCTGCTTGCCCAAAATACCAGGATCCAGCAACCTGGATGAGGATGCTGCCACCTTGCTTGGGGTCCTGAGCACCCAGGGGTGCCCTGAGTGGGCCATGCTGGGCAGGAGTCAGTGCCACCATCACTTGGGTACCCCTTAATGGGACCTAGCCCAGCCTTGGCATGGGGGCAGAAGCAAAGGCAATTCCTTCCAAGGTCAAAATAAAAGGTCTTTGCTTGTCTTACCACTGATTCTAATGAAACTACTTGCAGATTTGCAAGCAGACATCCTGGAATTGGAAAAAAGACCCCTAAAGGAAATGATTTCATTTTTTTTTACCCCAGATAAAGACTTTTTGCACCACAACCTTCATTTCTGCTTTGCTTTCCAAGTTTTGGATTTACTGATGAACATGCTTCCATCTTTCGTGCTCTCTGAACAACAACAGCAAAACCCTGAAAGGAACCAAACCATTAAAAAGGCAGAGTTTTGCCTTTTTTCTTCTTTTTTTTCTTTTTTTCTTTTTTTTTCCCCCAAATGTTTCTGGTTTTGAGCAAAACAAAGGCAGCCCTGGGGGCTGTGCTGCCCGCCGCCCCGGCGTCCCGCTCCTGCTCCAGCTTCTTATTGAATTTCCTTGGAAAGCTCCTGCTGGAGTCTATTAGTTGCAGAAACCCAAGCTGTCCTCTGGGCATTCTCTGTAGTTTTTCTGATTTTTTTATTTATTTTTTCCCCCAGAGCTCCTCCTTCCTCAGGCCCTGCCCTGAGCAGCCTCCCACGGGACGGGCACCGGCAGCCTGTGCAGGATGGGGCCACGTTGGACCCTCCTGGTGCCACCAGCCCCTTTCCATGTCCCCCTTGGTGCTGTGCTCAGACTGTTCCAGTGGAAATGAGCTTGTGTGTGGCAGCAGCAATGGGATAATTGGGATATTTATTGCTCCAAATCCCAATCTTTAGGTTTTGGCCATGACAGTTGCATGCACAGACATTTTCAGCCAGCTCTGATCTTTGGCAGCCCTGCTGGGCTTGGTATGAAGGTTTTTCTCCTCCCCATGGTGCTGTCCTGATGTTTTTCCACTGGTGCATCCCCAACTCTGCAATGGGATGTGTAGATGTGATGCTTGGGAACATGGTTTAAGCACTGGACTTGGTAGAGTTGGGTTCATGGTTGGACTCGATGACCTTAAAGGTCCTTTCCAAAATGGAACAATTCTGTGATTCTGGGGTGGATCAGGGAGCAGGCAGTAGCTTTGGGAAGTTCTTTCACCTCAACCCCATCCTCTCCCAGGGTGCTCCCCATGTGAGGCACTTTACCTGGCCACATTCAGGCTCCTCTGAAGCTGCTTTGGGGTCTGAGCTTAGAAGAAACCCCAATCTATCAAGTGCACGAGCCTGAGGGACAGTTGAGCACCAGGACTGCAAAGTTTTAAGCTTCATCACCACAGGACGTTGCTTTGGACAATTCCCTTTGATGTACCTCAGTTTCCCTGTTGGGCCAAGCAGAGATAAGCTTCTGTTTCATGTCAACTTAGAGCTGTGGCTGTTCTAATGTAAAATGCATGGAGATGGGATAATGTATGATGGGCACTGGCTTAAAACCATAGGCTGGGTAGAGCTCAGGATGAAAGTACCTCATAAGTGCAAATTATTATTCTTGTTAATAATGATGTCCACCAGCTCGCATTTATCTGCTCTTCAATTAACTTTTTTTAAGGACTCTTGGCAGGTTAGAGAGACACAAATTTTCCCTGGCAGAACCTGTGCTGGTTTGACCCCGTAAGGTTATGCAATTACTGTACTGGCGTGGTCCTTAATTAGACTCTCCATAATTTTCCCCAGCACAGTGTGGTGGCTCCTTGCTCTGTAATTCCCAGAATCTCCTTGGATCTGATAGGCATCATGTCAGCCACTTCCCAGGCTTCAAGGATCATTGTTTATTATCCTGGATGTTGCAGGACCTCCTCCTGCACCATTCTTTTATGTCCTTCTGGCCAGCACGGAGGGTCTGAGTGGGGGCCCAGGGAGCACTGGGCCAGCTCCATGCTCCTCCAAGTCCATGGAAAGTGACTCAGCCTCTGGTTGGGTCTTTGACCCTTTGATGTTCCCCATCATTTTTCTCCACTCCTTGGCCCTGCGGTGTGTTTGGGATGTTCTGTGTTGCTCCTTTTTAGGCTTAGAGAGACTTCTTCCCTTCCACCTGCAGTCCTGAATGTTGTCTTTATATATACATATATATATACACACACACATATATATAATATATATTTTTATTACATAAGGAATAGTTCCTGGTCATTCTGCAAGGACAGAGGTGCACGTGGTTGCAGTGATTTTATTTCTTATCTTGCCTGAAACCCCTTCTCAAGGCTTATCCCCCACCATCCTGCTGTCCTTGCTCTCAGGTAGGAGCAATTCCTCCATCAGGGCTGGTCTCTTCTTCCTCTGCAGGAGCTGGTTGGGTCAACAAGACCCTTCAGGTGATGGGATTTGTTGGGACACCTTCACACGGGGTCTGCATCCCAAACCTGGAATCAGGGGTTTGTTGCCAAAGGAGCTTTTAGCCAAGGTCAAACTGTGAACACGGGCAGACTGGATGGATGCTGTTCCTGGCCTGTCTGGATGACCCAAAATTCCTCTTCCTACCCACCCGATGGCTATAAATAACAAATAATAACAACTCCCAGGCTGGCAAGCTATTTGGGGTTTTGTGGGTTTCTTTGCTTTGTTTTGCTTTTTTGCATTTAGGAAGTAAGTGACTTTTCATAGAAACCAATATTTTCTTGACTGGATTCCTCATTGTCCCAGAATTGTTTATCCCAAGCATTGCCCAGGTGAGCAGAGAGACACAGGAGCAAATGCTTTCTGAGAAGGAAGCAAAACTCTGCTGGATGTGTCCCATGCTCAGGAGTTCTGGACACTTCTCCTCCTTCCCCTCCTTTCCCTGAATATCACAGCATCTGAAATGCTTTGGTGCATTAATTTCAGACTGAATGTAAATAAGCTGTTTGGATTTTTCCCACTTGAGCAAACTTCCAAACCAGAATTTTGCTTTCCTCTCCTCCTGCCTGGCTCATGGGATTGGAGGGATTTGCTTCAGTGCCATCTCTCCTGCACTTGAAACTGCTTAATCAGGCTCTAAAACATCCCTTGATGAGGTCAGACAAACACCTGATTGGGCCAGGAGCACGTACAGGAAAACCAGGAGAGATTACAGGAGGGTTTTATCTGCACAAAACAGATTAAAAAGCTCCCAAACTAAATATTGGTGTAAGGTAGCGTGTTGTTCGTGGCAAGTGCCTCACTAGACTGTCTCTGTTTGTGTCTCTTTACAACATTTGCTTGTCCCTGACCAGCCTTTCCTGAGGGATTAAAGGGAGAGAGAAACAAGGATGGGAGACTCCTGAACATCTCCACGTCAGCAGAAGGCACAGCCCAGAGTATTGGATTTAGATTAGATATTGGGAAGAGATTCTTCCTTGTGAGGGTGATGAGATGCTGAAGAAAGCTGAGCAGGAGCTGTGGGACAACCTGGGTGGGTCTGACCCAAAAGCTTTCCATCTCCCCACATCCTCTGTGCCTCCCAGCTGGAGAATCTGGGCGCAACAACCAGCTGCAGAGAAGGAAATCCACAGGTCCCCTGAGTTGTAAGATGCTGCAGTTCTTGTTTGTGTTCACACCAGCTGCTGATCCCTTTGGTTTGTCCAGTTTTTTGGGAATGGGTCAGCTCAGTCCTGCAAGCTCATCAGGAATTAAGCACATGTCCCAGCCAAAGCACAAACACTTTTCCCTCTAAGCAGAACTGGTGGTTGCTCCAGAAGCTCCTGCAGACACTGGGCTGTACAAAGTGGGTTGGTGCTCCCAGAGGGACATTTTGTGCATTTGATTTTGCTACAAGATACTTGGTTAAAGCCACTGAAACCTCACAGCTGCTTTGCACCTTTCTCCTCTCTCCTCTCAACTCCTGGGGTGCTTTGGTGGACTTTGGAGCTCAGTGATGTCTTGGGGCTCTTTTGATGGATGGATTTGGACTTTGTAAATGGAGAGAACAGTCAGAAAACCTGACTTATGTGAATCTCCTGGGCTTCACAACCAGGAGGCAAAGAAAGTAGTTCTACATCTATTGGATTTCCTAATCTTCTGTACCTTATGGCAGCACTGGGATTTATTGAAGCCTGGCTTAGTATTTTTTAAATGCCTTATTATCTCTGGTCTCACAAAGAAGTCATGTTTAGTTGCTCTCTCTGTGCCACGGTACCTTTATTTCTCCCTTGTGTTTTACAAAAGGTGGTGCAGAACAGGAGTGCAGAGACCTGGGCTCTTGTCCCAGGCTGTTTCTCCGCTGTGTGATGTGCATTTGCCCCGGCCAGGAAGAGGCAGCTGCCACAGGGGTGCAGGCAAGGAAAGGGATGGATGTCCCATCCCAAGAGCTAGTTCTCCTTAGAGCTTCATCTACGTTTTGCATGGATTTGTTGGTTTTAAACCCCACAAACTGAGGTCAAGCCTGGTCTTGTTCTGGTGGAAGGGATGGGAGGAAGCTGGTCCCTGCCCTGCTGGCAGCTGGGAGAGGTGGCCCTGGTGGCCTCACCTTGCTGAGGGCTTGGAGCTGCTCCCCCCTGCTCCTCTTTCCCTGCTCACTCTCTCTGTTCAGCTGTGTGTGCTTTGGGGAGCAGGAATGGATAGTGCAGCAACAGGGATGCGAGGCTGTATAAGGCAGGGAAGGACCAGCTTACCCAAATTTCTTCCCTGTCTATTTTTGGTCTTTCTTCTGGCCAGCATGTTCCAGTGGGAGTTAATTTAATTGCCATCTTCCTCCCTGCATCGCTGTGGTTGTGTGTGAGACCTCCTGTTGTGCAGGGTAATTATATGTGTGAAGTGGACACGGCAAAAAGCCGAGCCTTGTCTCACTGGTCGACAAGCAGCACGTTCACCATCCGTGCAGCCCAGGGAAACATCCCACAGAGCTCAGGGACTAAACAGACCATCCCTGTCCTCATCCCCTTGGGATAGCACGGAGGGGGGCAAGGGGTGTGATGGAGGCAGCACAGGGTGGCTGTGGCAGAGGCAGGATCAGCTGGAGCTCCAGCAGCCGCCAGCTCCTCTCCCACCTGATTTCCCAGCTCCTTTTCCAAGTGAAAATCACTCACTGACCTCAGGGGTGAGAGCAGAGCAGGGGAATCTGGTGATGATGGGGCTGCTCTGGGTAACCCCAGAGTCTTGGCTGTTGCTTTTTAGGCCCTGAACACATTCAGGAATCTCACAGCTAAGCTGATGCCCAATAACTGGGATCTATTCCCAGGGATCCCTTGGGAGCTGCACCCTCAGGGCTCTGCACCAGGCACCTGACTCAGGGCTTTGTCTAGAGCTCCTCAACCATCAGGGTTTTCATGTCTGGCTTTAACAGGCTTTTTAGCTGATGCACTGACTAAATGCTGCAGGTCTGAGTCTGACTCAGGCCAGTCCAGGTTGGGACATGGCAGAGGATGTGGAGGCAGCAACATGTGGTTGATATTCACCTGTAGCCCACGTCTGTGTGCAAACACCTATAGCTAGAGGTCAGTTTGCTTTCTTCTCCTGTTTTGCTCCAGGCTGTCCAGGGGCATGGGAATGAGTTTTCTCCTTCTTGAGGCTCACATGTTCCCACTCCACTTGGAATTTGGAGCCAAAGTTGCTGTGCAAAATACAGCTGGAGCTGCTGGATTTCCCTTGCTTGAGCCCCAAAATTGCCCTGCCTGCAGGAGTGTCCTGCAGGAGACCAGGGAGCTGTGAGCAGGGCTCTGCATTAGGATGAACTTTCCTTCCTGGCAAAGCCCCTGTCACAGGAGCTCCAGTGCCCCAGGCTGGATCACCATCCTGGGGAGGGCAGAGAGGATGGTCCTGTGGGGAAACTGAGGCAGGTGGGTGAGCACATGGGGCGTAGCAGAGCTGAGCAAGCATGGCTCCAGGCTGGTTGCAGCAGCCTGTCCAGGCTCCTGCCACCCCCAGGGTGTGGATGGGACCCTCCTCTCCCTCTCACAACACGTGAGCTCTGCCTGCCATCCTCCCCAGCTCCTGCTTCTGGGACCTCGTGTTATATCGAGTATAATGAAGTGTCCGAGGTCACTCTTCCCCCACCCACCCTTGCCTGCCTGCATGTATGACCTCTTGTTATAGCCAGGGAAATTATGGGTGGTTGGGCTCCCTCCTTTACCCAAGCTATAATTTAGTGTTTATATAAAGTGTGGTCCAGCCCCTGTTGTGCAAGTGGTTGCTATTCTGGGTGCTGGGGAGAGGGACGGGGCAGGAGGAGGGGGCTTGTGGGGGGTAGGGGGGCATACCATTGCACTGAGCACCATGCAGCCCCCCCACAGCCCCCTGGACACCCCACTGTGGGGGCACCTGGCCCCCCAGCCCGCAGTGCTGGCTCTGCAGGAGGTGGTTATGGCTTCTCCTCGCTGGATTTTGGCAAGGGGGTGTGTGGCTTTGGCGTTCGTCCCCACGGGGAATGACATGGCTCTTGTTCCAGGTTTTCCTGGCCCCATCAAGGGGGTCCCACGGGGGTTGCTCCTGTCCCAGAGCAAGTGGGAATGGGAGGGGAGGTGGCAGCCAGCTCCGGCCGGGAAGACAGTGGCCCTTTCATGGGAAGGGGAGATGAAAAATCCAGCTTGAACCACTGAGTGTAACCAGATGCCCTGGCTTTTTAGAGAAGGAATGTGGGACCTCTGGAGGGTTTTTGGAAGGGTACAGCCAAACTGCTGGTGTTGGTGAGTGGCTGCAGAGCAATGCAGCCCTGATGCCCACCACCCCCACCAGCCCCAGATCCCTCACAGTGCTCCAGCTCTTCCCCCCAACACTGTGTGCTCAAGTGGGGCTGGATTTGGCTGGTGCCCCAAATCCCAAAGCACCAATTGGTGCTGTTGGCAGTTGCTGGGGATGGTCTGTGGGTCGCAGTGGGGTTGGGTACCTGAGGGGCTCAGTGCACCCCAGGGGGGCTCAGCTCCAACCCTGTTCCTCCTGCAGAGGCAGGTGAGAGCTCACACCCTTCTCCGAGGCAGACACCAGAGGCAGAGCCCCGGCCACCCACCCGCCCCACGGCGCTGAAGAAGGAGGAACCTCTGGAAGATGTGGAGTCCCAAAAAGTCCTGATGAAGGGTCCCTGCCCGGAGCTCAAAGGCTCTCCCGAAGCTGTGACATGTGAGTGTTTCCCTCCATGGCAGTACCCGCAGCTCCAGACACCCTTGCACCTGGGGCTCCTCCTGTCTAATCAGTAATGGGGCTTGTTAGTAGGGCAGCTATGGTGGGAAGCCATCTCCTCCTTGCTCTGCTCTTCTCCACATCAAAGCAAAAGGTTTTAACTGATTTCGAGTCATTGGGTGCTGGGGAAAGTGCTGGGTGGCATCCAGCAGTGCCATGATGCCACTCACTGTCCTTGTCCTTGGGACTGGCTGGAGGTGGAGGGGGAGGAGATGCAGATGTTGTGCTTCTGGACAGGGTTTAGCACTGGACTTGGTAGAGCTGGGTTCATGGTTGGACTCGATGATCTTAAAGGTCTTTTCCAACCAGAACAATTCTGTGACTGGGAGGCTGGAGGAGCTCTTGGTGGTGTTGGGGTCCTGCTGGAATGCTGTGATGGGAAGAGGGATCAGTCCATGGGGGAAGGAGCTGGGATGGAGCATCCCTCAAACCCACAGCAGGAGAGAGGGGACCCCCTGCTCTTGGGCACCCTGGCCACAGCCACAGGAGGGGATTGCAACAGCCGTTTGCTGGAGCAAAGGGAGACACTTCCCGTCGGGACAGCTCTGGCCTTGGCATATCCAGGGCAAGGGGGAGGCTGATGAAGAGCCTGAGCAAGGGAAGGGAAGGGCTGGGACGGGCTCTCTAGCTGAGGAGCTGGTTTTGCTGGGGGCGGTGGTGAAGCCGAGCAGCAACTCCCCCTTTCTGCTGCTGCAGACCTGCCGGTGCCCCCGCCCCTAGAAATACCGGGGTGGGATAGGAGCAGGGGTGGGATAGGAGCAGAGGTGGGGGCCGGGGTGTCCTTGCTCCATCTCCTATTGCAGGAGTGGGAGAGCAGAGCTGGCAGATGTGGGGGACGAGGGCCCGGCCCTCCCGGCGTCGCTCCGTCCATCCTTTCCTGGCTCCCAGCCTGGATCCAAGGGTTTTGCTCCCAGGCTGCCCCTGCCGCACGCAGCCCTTCCCCTCCTGTGGGATGTGAGCGGGGCAGCTTTCCCTTCCAAGGGCCGGGAGCGGATGGATGCTTCCCACCGGGGAGAGGGAGGGTGGGAACGAGGTTGCAAACTTTGAAGAGCAGGGTGGGAAGGGGGGGATGGTGGGGAACGGCAGGATCCGGGCGCTCCTGACAGCCTACGTGGAGCGAGGAGCGCGCACGGTTCCTCAAGCAGGGCTTCCAGCCCTTGCAAAGCCTCTGGGAGCTGGGCCGGCTGCCCACAGACATTCTGCACCTCTGAGTCACGCTGCTGCCTGCTGCACCCTGCATGGCGCAGCCCCCTCCCCAGCCCGCCCCCCGCCAGCCTTCCCGTGGGCCCCGGGGCCAGGGGGAGTGTGCCCACCGGCATCCAGGCTTGTTTGGGTGCTGGGTGCAGGGATTTCCCCCCCTCATTCCCGTCTCCTCCCCGGGAAATGAGGTTCAGCTCCCTGCCTCTGGCATGTCTTGCAGCCTGCTCCCAGCTGCTGCTGTTAATGGGAGGGGGGGTCACCACAGAATCACGGAATGGTTTGGGTTGGAAAGGATCATCTGGTTTCCATCCACTGCATGGGCACAGACCCTCCCACTAGACTAGGTTGCTCCATGTTGCACCATCGCTTGTGGGAGGGCAAATTCCCCCCTTTGGGAGTACCTGGGGAGCACAGTTGGGCTCCTCCATTGGAGGTGGAGGGGGTGCTGGGGGTGTTTTCATGCCAGCCTGACACATTGTAAGGTCAGGAGGGACCAGGCAACAAGGGGCTGTGGGGCCACCACGGCTGTAGGGAGCATTACCTCAGGTGTGGGACACAAAATGAACATCCAGGAGGGGTTTGGTCATTGAAGAGCTGAAGGCTGATAATTTCCCCAAAGCCCTGGGGGCCATAGGGTGGGCAGGTCCCCCTCACTCCTGACACCCACGTTAGGAATTTTTATGCATTGCTCCCCCTCAACCCCAGGTTGAAGATGTCTCTTTTATAAGAGCTTCAGGCTGCTGTGAGTTGAAGGCTCTCCTGAGAAATGGAAGCTATTTTTCCTAGCTTAGGGGGTTGTGGAGGGGGGGATTACTGGCTGCCTTTCCCTGCCACTCACTGGAGCTGGAGCATGATTTAGATTTACAAACAGTTTAATCTGAGGAATGCAGCGGAATGGAGAACGCCAAAGGGAGCGAGTTGCAGCTGCAAACCTCCTGAGAAACCCAGTGCTCAGCACTGCACTTTGCTGCCCTTGGACACTGCCAGGCCAGGCTGCTTTGGGCATCCTCAGGGCACTGTGGTCACCCTCCAGCATGGTGCCACTTGGGCAGCCAAGAGCATTGGAGAAGGGTGCATGGGAAGCCAACACCCCCCAGGAGGTGGTTGGGTTGTGTTTTTTTTTTGGAGTGGTGGGGGGAACACATCCCATTTTATCCAAGATTTGTTTTCCATTTCTCCTCTCTGCCTTTCCCCCACCCCTCCTGCTTCCAGCCCGCTCTTCCCGCTCAGCTCCAGTTATTTTAAGTCCCTCTCCCAGCGCAGGTCAAGGATGCAGCATTTCACCCAAGCACCCGCTTCAGCTTCCCCCGCCCTCTGAGCACAGCCCCGGCGGGCACAGCTGGACACTTGTGGGTTTTTTAACCTCCACCTATTTTATTTTTTTTGCCGGAGAGGGAGGGAGCAGGACAGAGACCGTCTGTGCCCCCTCCGCCCTGGCGTTGTCCCCTGCCCCCCAGCCCCCCCCTGCAGAAAGCAGCTCCTGTTCCCAGCAGCCGGAGGTGCCTTTGCCCTCGAGCCTCTCGCCTGAATCATCCCTTGTTTACTGCTGCGGGAGAGGAAAACCAACACTTGGCGGGCAGGATTTTATTTGTGGATTCAGCTGGCATCGCTGCCGGGGGGAGGGCTGCTCGATCCCCCTCCCCACTGCTGCGTTCCCAGAGCTGTCCCCACCGCAGGACGGCAGCGTGGGGACACGGTGCCGGGCAGGAGCGATGGGCTGAGCCGTGCCCTGCTTCCCGCAGCATCCCGGCAGGATGCGGGGCCGCCGGCCTCTCACGGCTGCAGCGTCTGGGGGCTGGAGGGAGGCACAGACAGAGCAGATATTATTTATTTTCTTCCTCCTGCAGAAAAGTTCAGCCAGAGGCTGGGGAGCCCTTTAATCAAGCGGCCAATTCAGGCAGTCCTGGGGAGATGAGTAGCTTGGCTCTCTGATGATACTTCATCTTCTCTGGCTTTATGGAGGGTGATGGGGATGGCCTGGAGCTCCATCCAGCAGTGCCGTGTCCTGGGCTGGTGGGAGGACAGTGGCTCACGGGATGGTGGCTCTCAGCTGGAAGCAGCCACAGGCTCTTCTCACCCAGCTTGAGGGAAGCATGCCTCACTGTGCCTCTGCACCCACTGCACTTGACCTTTCTGGCTTCATCCATCCTGCCTGTGCCAGCAGTGCTGGAACCCCAGGGGTCCTCCTCCTCCATGTCCTCTGCTGAGTTTTGGCAGTTGCAGAGCATCCTTCACAACAAGTCTTTATTTATTGCTCTGTTTTCATCCCTTCCTCTCTCTGGAGCCTTTCCCCTTCCCTCCAGTCATCTTTTCTCCTGCATTGCCATCTTCACCCTCTTGGACCAGGCATCTGTTACCATCACTTCATCCACCCATGAGGCCACCCTGTGTCCAGCAGGGAACCAGCTTCCCATGCCGTGAAAGGGGAGGGGTCACAGATTTCCCCCCAACAGAGCACTGCAGGGGGGCTCGGGGATAATGTGCTGTTCTCTTCCCCAGGCCAGCCCCAGGTACGAGCATCCCCCCAGTCTCCCAGCCCTTCCACCCATCTGCTGCAGAACGGGCCCGGGCGGGGGCTGGATCCAGGAGGTGCCAACAGGGAGGCCGGGAACGGGGTCTTCCGCCCCCTCCCCAGCGCTGCGAAGCCCCCCCGCAAGCTGCAGTCACACCACTCCATCAACAGCCAGAGCAGCAAGAAGAGCAAGGGCAGCTCCAAGTCAGCCTCGTCCCACATCCCTATTGAGGCACAAGAAGGTACCAGCTCTCCTCAGGGTGGGGGGTTCCTTTCCTGCCATTCTCATCCAGCTCCACATCCCTCGGGGTCTCTCCTGTACCATTCTTCCAGCCCTTTGGGACCCTCGGATCTGGGTACCAGCCAAGCTCTCCTACTGGCAGCCTTCTGCAGAGTGGGTGCTGAATGGGGGTCATCACATGTCTTCCAAAACTGGTCTTTCTTGGGGTCTGGGCATGTCCCTGGGCATTGAGGGAGGCCCCTGGAGCAGTGTCTGACTCCCAGCTCCTCTTCCCATCCCTTCCATTCATTCCCAAGAGAGGATTTCCACCCTTTTTGGGACTGAGCATCCATCTGTCAGGCACAGCCTCCCCCAGCCTGCCCATGGGTGCCGGTGTCCCCCTCCCTGCCCACTCTCTGCCTGTTCCTCCTCAGACTGCTGCGTCCACTGCATCCTCTCCTGCCTCTTCTGCGAGTTCCTGACCCTCTGCAACATCGTGCTGGACTGTGCCACCTGCGGCTCCTGCACCTCCGAGGATTCCTGCATCTGCTGCTGCTGCTGCAACTCGGGCGAGTGCGCCGACTGCGACCTGCCCTGCGACATGGACTGCGGCATCATCGACGCCTGCTGCGAGTCGGCCGACTGCCTGGAGATCTGCATGGAGTGCTGCGGGCTCTGCTTCTCCTCCTGAGGGGCTGTACCCAGGGGGGGACACCAGCAGCGGGTCCCCCCCAGCCCCTCCTGTCCAGCCCAAGCCGGCGGAGGGGACACCCAGGTGTGAAACACCAAAAGGAGGAGCCTGGTAGTGGAGGAGGGCGATATCCCCCCCGTTGCAAAGCTCATCCTTGGAGCTGGGGGGCCAGGTGTGGATCCTGCCTGGGGAAGGGTGAATCCGTAGGGCCACTCCGGGGACGGCTGCCATCCCGTCATGCTCTACCTCGTCCCCACACCACGCTGGTTTGCCAAGGATGGTGGGAGCCTTCTGCCACCTGAGCCGAGAGCAGGAGTGCCCGTCCCGTGTGCCACAGAGCCCTCAGGTGCCACCAATGTTTGGGACAGCCAGTGCCACCACCAGGGCTGCCCCAGGACAGTGCTCTGCTTTACACAAGGGTGTCGTGGAGCATCCTCCCCCTGGCCCAGAGACATCTCCAAGTACAGAGCTTTGCTCCCTGCTGGGAGCCCACTGGGAGATGCTGAAGCCTATAGCCAGGCTGTGTGATCCCGTGCCATGGGACATATCCTGCCAGCCCCTACCCCTCCTTGGTGCTGAGATCAGCAGCCAAGTGCAATACACATAGCCCCCTCCCCTCCCTACTTTACCAGCTGGGAAGGAGCTTTTCCTTCACCAGTCCCTGCCAGCAGGGTTGGAAGCAGGGGCCAGGGCAGCCACCCTGGCTGGAGAGAGCCTGGAGCTGTGCCGAGATGTTACTGACCCTCCACGGGTCCCAGGGGGGGTGATGGGTTGGTTGGTGCCAAATGACCCCCAGCAGTTGTTGGCCTCTGTCCCATCACCCTGGGGACAGGGCTCGTGGCTGGGTAGGGGTGGAAAACGCCCCATTGAAGGGCTGGGGAGAAGGGGATGAAAGTGATATGGTATTTTATTAATATTTTTTTGTGTGCCTTTCATTTTTTACTGTAAATAAAGGTCTTTCTTCATTTCTGACCAGCAGCTGCTGCATCCCATGCTCCACAGGGTACTCCCAGGGGATTTGCTGCTCGCAGCTGCACCATGTCCCCGTCCCTGCATCTGCACCCCCTGTCCTGCTCCCAGCTCTGGGGGCTCCTTTGGCTCTGGGGACATGGGACAGCTCAGTGACAGCCCCAGCGTGTTCCTGCTTTGGTTCTCGTGCCAGGAGGGGAAATGCAAGAGTCTCCCTGTCCTTCGAATGGGTCGATGTCCCAGTGTCCTGCAGCCTGGCAGGGGTCCCCAGCCATGGGACAAACCCTGGCCCCCTTGCACCACTGTCCCTGCTCCTCCCAGGGCCCATGAGCTGCTTCATCTGCCCCAGGGACATGACTTCCCTAACGGAGAAGAATAAATTATGTTAATTCCCTGCTGCAGGGCTGGGGGGTGGGCACTGGCTGCCCAGGTTTGGTGTGAGGCTCTGGAAGCTGGCAGCCCCCCTGAATTTGGGTGGCCTGGGTGCTCCTGCTGCTGTGGGACCACCAAGTATGCCATGGCATCCTGTGCCAGGCCGTGCCGTGCAGGGAAAGGACCACAGCTCCCCTCTGGAGTCTCACAGTCCCTCGGGGTCTGGGCCGGGGCGGTGAGGCTGCTGCCAGGGCTGAAGTTGAAGGAAGAGGGAAAAATACTTAAAAATCAAGGCCAAATGGGTCAGTTGGTCACAGCGACACAGGCTGGTTTGGGATCTGGGCTGCCTGCCCTCCGGAGCTGCTGCTCAGCTGTGAAACCTATTTTTAGTGGTGAGCTAAAGGCGGTCAGAGCCCAGTGAGGCACAAGTGCATGGAGGGGAAGAGGATGATGCAGGCAGCCTTCTTCCATCCCCTGCATGGCAAGAGGGCTTGGGGTGCTGGATCTGGGCTTTGAGCCCTCACTCTGCCACAGTCACCCAGGCTGAGCCCCAGAGCTGAGCCTGGGGGGGGATGCACATCACTGCCCACCCCGGGATGGATGGGACTGGGGCCCCATCCAGCACTTGCAGGGTCTGTGGAAGCTTTTCCACAGGCTCTGGCTGAGGTTTTGCTCCAAACCCTTTGCATCCTTGGCAAGGAGGGATGGAGGCTCTGGCCTTCCCCAGCCTGGCCTCACTTGTAGTGCTAATTAGGGAGGTTGGAGCTGGCAGGGCTGCACTGCCTGAGCTGCTTAATGGGGAACAGATTCCCCCAGAGCAGGAGGGTCCCGTGGGCTGCCTGTGCCATGTGTGTTTGTGTCCCAGCATGGGAAGGGGGTGACGTGCACCCTAAGCACCCAGCCCTCCCTTTGCCCTGGCATCAAACACCCTTTTAATGCTGCTTCCAAGGGACCAGGTCCTGGTGCAGCAGCTCTGTTCACTCATCTCAGCTTGAAACTCAAGGGGACAGCAGAGGGGGGAGGCAGGGAGCAGAGCTGGGCTCTTTGCTGAGCGTGCTGTGCTGCTGAGGTATGTGATGATCACGCCTACAGATGTACTTTCCTGACAGCTGCCTTGAAAAAAAATGCAAATAAAATAGCAGTTGCCATTGCAGGGCTACCCAAAAGTGCAGCTCAGCCCTGCAGGATTTTGGCACTGCCAAAGCCAGACACTTTTTTAACCCAGGCCTCAGGGACATTCACTGCCTTGAGCTGGGCTGGCTGCTCTGTTCATGTCCCACGTGCTCCTGAAAATCACAGAGATGGTTCCGGGTTGTGGGAATGATAGGCCAGAGCAGGGAATGCTGGACCAGAGCAACTGAAATCTCTGGAAAGGGCTTGAAAAGCAAAGTTCAGGCCTTCCTCTGGATACAAGCAGATGCTGCCCATCCACCTTGCAAACCACCTGGGAAGGCAAGAGTTAAACCCTCCTGCCTGGGAATTAATTAACAGCAGATGTGTTCTGTTTTAACTAATTACTCTCCTGCCAGCACTTGGTTTTATGGTTCTCTCAGAGCCAGGAGCTGCAGCACAGTGCCCACACCATGCTGGCCTTGCAGGCTGGGCTTTACTGGGCACCCTGGGCTCACCTGCCCTCCTTCCCCAGCCCAGCTGCCTCCTCGTTATCTAAATGAAACAACTCAGTGGAAGGGGCTAAAACTCACTTAAAAGCCCAGGTTTTTTAAAAAACTAGTATTGCTCTGTTGTTGCTGTTTTAAAGCTGCTTAGTGGTAAAGTCCCCCAGGAGTGACATGCATCTGTTTTGTCACCCCAGGAGAAGCAGTGCATGATCCCAGCTGGCTACTGGTGCTGCTCCTCTGATACATTCTGCTGGTGAGTTATTATGAACAGGACATTGGGTGTATTAATGACAGGAGCTTATTGTCTAATCACTAACATCCTTCCAGGACTGTGTGTTTCCAGGGCTCTGTCTGTGCTGCCATGCTGAGCATGTCCAGAGTCTCAGCCAGTGTGTGGCAAGGTGTGCAACACCAGGCTGGGAACTGCAGGAGCTGTGGCAGGTAGGTGAGGAACTCATCTGCTTTGGGACTGGCTCTCCCCATCACCATGAGGTTTCTGGGCACCCTTTTTCTCCCTGTGCTATAGGAAGATGCTGCACAGAACAAGCCCCATATCCAAGCAGCTTGGATGTGCCTCTGCTCCTGTGGTAGGGAATTGCTTTCAGCAGCCTGAGCTATTTCTGTCCACAATCACGATCAATAAGGCAAGTGAGAAGGTTTTTATTTTCCACTCCAAATACTTTCTTCATCCTGTTTCCTCCCAGTTCACACGGCAGACTGGGGAGTGCTCCAGCAAGGAGGCCCACAAAGCTGTCTTCTCCTCCTCCTCCTCACTGTTGATGCAGTCCCTGGCTGTCTCCAGCTCCTGTTCCCATTCCTACTTCATGAAACCCTTCTAACTCCCTGTGATCCAAGGGGCAGGTTTTGCTGGGGGAGGGTGAGAGAAAGGCATGGCACAGGCGTGTGCTTGCACACACACACACACGAAAACACTTTCAGAGCCAAAGGAATAATAAAAGTAGGTCTTTGGAAGCCACAGCAGCTCATGTAATCCCAGGTTTTGCTGGGCTGCCTCTGCAGAGCGTGGGGATGGGGGGACGGGCCGGGGGAGACGGCTGCAGTCTATTAAACTTCCTTTGAGAACCTGCCAGGCTGACAACAGCTGGAAGGAATTAACATTGTGGGTCCACCAGCTCCTCTCCTCACTTTCACCCTGCCCCAAAAAACCCGCCTGAGGCTGCAGGCCCAGCAGCATCACTTTTTCCCACTCCTTGGACGGGATCTGGTCTGAGCTGATTTCGTCTTTGATCCCGAACCTGCCAGAAGTGTGAGCAGCTGATGATGGAAAAATCCCAGTGCCTGTGCTGGCACAAGCAACTGCTTTGGGTCCCTTGTGTCCTTGAGGGCTGGGACTGAGGTGGGGTGTCACAATGGCACTGGAAGGTGGCTTCAAGCCATCTCACACTTCTCAGCCTCCTGCACAAGAGCCAGCATTGTCAAGGAAGAAAAAATATCCCCAGGCTTCCAACTGCTGCTGCCCAGGGCAGCACAGCTTCCCCACGTGCCTGCAGGATGCAGGAAAGGGTTTGTTGGCTTCTGAAACCACACCTGCTGCCAGAGAGCCCACGTTTGCTGTCACTTTGGGGTGTCCCCATGATGCACCCATCCAGGGGGACCCTCGGAGTTGCCCGTCCCCTGGTTATGGGGGCCCATGTGCCACAGGGTGGGGGAGAGCAGCTCCCCAGCTCCAGGAGGAAGCTGAGCATGACCAGAAAGGCCAGACCCATGGGTGCTGCCATCCTGGCACCCCCAGCACTCCCTTGCAGCAGGAGCTTGACAGCAGCCAGGTCAGGGGGAGCAGGGTGGGACAGTTCTGTGCTGCTGTTGCCAGCAGATATTACCCATAAAGTTCTGGTGTCTCCAGGGAAGGGGCTGCAGAAGCTGCCTGAGCTCAGCGATAGCTGAAGCAGTGCAGAACTGGCAAATGCTGGAGGGTTTTGCTGCCAAAGGGCAAGTTGCCTGAAAGCGCCGGCTCCTCCAGCCAGCCTCGGAGGCTGGGACCCAAACGGAGCCCAGATATCCCCACGTTCTGCCTTGCTACCAAGTTGGAGAAGGGAAACGCAGAAATGTTGGTGTTAACCCTCCCCTGGGGAGGAGCTGAGGAGCCTGGTGAGCTCCTCACCCTCATGCACTGCCAGAGACCTGGGCAGGTGGGGGCTTTGCCCCCAGATAAACACCAAGACCCCCGAGAGACACAACAAGGGACAAAGCCAGGATGTGCAGGACATCTGGAGTGGCCCCTGGGGTCATATGCATGTGTACACACACAGGCACATACAACCAGGCTTGATTTAATGCAACCCCTTCACCCTTCTGCTCAGAGGCAGAAAACCAAGGGTGAAGCCCAGCTGGGCAGACACACGGACCCCATCTTTCCCTGGTGAGTGTTTTCCCTTTCCCAAGCTCATCCCAGAGCTCAGCATCACCATGGGCTCCAGCCAAAGGTGCCTTCAGCTCCTGGGCAATGCTGGGCTCAGGACAGAGCCAGTGGCTGGAAGGAGCGGATGGATCAGGTCCTGCAGGGAGCAGATGACTTTTCCAGCATTAAAGAGGTCAGGAAAACACAAGGGAGAAACAACCTCTTCAGAGGGGTTGATGAAGCACTTGGTGTGTGGTCTGGACACGCAGGACAAGCATGACAGCCCTGGCTGGGCATGGAAGGGCCAGATCCTGGCCTAGCAGCTCTGTGCTCTCATGCACCACCAGTAGAAGGTCTAATTACTTCTGCTGGGCTAATTACATCCACTGGGCTCCTACTTATGAGTTCCACTCTAGGTGTTCTGTGCATGCAGAGCAGGGACCTGAACTAGGAAATGTGGCTAATAAAATTGAGCAGCTTTATTTTTGTTTTAATAACATATCTTACACTTTTAACACCTTTATGGCCACTGTATTTCATCTACGGGGCTGATACAAACTCTACCAGCTCCAGCATCTCCCTTTTTTCCTGCTAGCAAAAGCTGCAGTCCATTGCATGAGTGGCCTTCAAGTGTCACCTTGTCCCTCTTGGCCATGAGATGCTGAGGGCTGGCACAGGATGCCAAGGCTCCAAGCTGCCCCAGCAGCACAGAGATACCTGCCTTGCAGAGCAGGCAGAGCCTTTTCCACGTGGCTCGTCAGGAAGAGGTGCCTCATAAACCCAAATAGTGATTTCCTGCTGCAGTTGGTGGGAGTTGTTTTCTTTAAAAATGCAGCTGAAACCAGAGAGGAGATGGAGTTAGCTTAAATATCTGGGAGCTGGGGAGTTGGCTGTGTGTGAGAGACAGTGCCAGCAGCCAACACACACACACACACATATATATATATATCCAGGCACCCACCAGGGATGCCAACATTTGAAAGCCATTAACAGGAATATTTTGGGAGGAAAAATTCAGCCCTACTTTTAACCCCACTCAGAAACAGGCTGAACAGCCCTGGTGAGTTATAGACTGAAAAAAGTGGCACCATTTGTCTTTTAAGACCAAAGCACTTGTCCCTGCTAAGTAGGGAAAGTTGGCACACGTTGCACACACATGCGTGACGGGGCAAACAGACACTCCCCTCCCAGGCATCCAGTCACCCCTATTTACCTGCTGGGCCTCAGCTGGGGTCCTGCCCACACCCACCCGGCTTCCCCCATGTGCACAGATGTGGTGGTGGCACATGGGGGTGACCTGAACACCCCTATTTCCTCTCTGTGTGTGTATGTGTGTGTGAGACAGACTCTACAGTGTGCTGTGTAGTCTGTCTGACCACATATACACACATATATATGCATGCATATATAGACACACACCCCTACACATATACACACACACATAAATATACATATTTCTGTGCATTCATTTGGTTTTACATATATTTTTGCCCACCAGGGTCATTGTCCATTTTATCTTATTGTTGCAGCCTTTGCCCCCAGAGCAGGTTCCAGGTTCCGTTTCCCTCTGGGTGGGTTTCCCCCTGGGATGCTCTGTGCCAGGGCTGGGTTTCCTGTGGAAAGCTGAAACTCCTGCCCCCATTGCCAGGGCTCAGCAGCCCCTCAGCAAGGCAGGATCCATCCCCAGTGCAGGATCCACCCCTGGTGCTGCCATTTGCTGCCCATCATTTGCTGGCACTGCTGCTGCTGGAGGGATGCTGGTGGCTCCCAGCAGGTCCAAGCTCAATTTCCACCCCAGCCCACTGATTTCCAAGCTCATTACCACTTGACCCTGTTCCATGGCAATGGGCAAAGAGGGATTTTATTATTATTATTATTATTTTTTGGTATTTAGGACTCTGAGTTTTCAAGTGTCTGAGTTGGCTGCACTGCTGGGTGTCTGTGCTGTAGTGGCCCCTGCTGCAAAGGAGGACTACACATCTAACATTGGCTCTGCATCCATCATTGTTGGTTCTGCATCTACTGTGTCTGGCTTGGTTATTTTGCCCAGGATTTTGGCAGCAAGCAGGGAGCTCTCATGACATACCCTGTGCTAAGCACCCAACCCCTGGGCTGGTCCAGGAGCTGGAGGCTCAGCCGTGCTCCCAATGACCCTGCTCCCCTCCCACCTTCCAGCCACCTTTTATCTCCTCCAGTAAAGCCAGTCCCGGGGCTGTGGTAGGGCTGCCTTTCTGCTGGTGCTCAGCCTCCTCCTGGAGCTGGGGAGCTGCTCTCCCCTCGCCCCACATCAGCCAGGCAGCAAAGCTGCTCAGAAATAACTTCCAGATGTTGCAAACAACCAGCTCCCTCCCACAGCTGGGGAGCAGGAGCCCTGGGCACGTTTCCCCGGGTCCCAAAAGCAGAGGCTGCCCCTTCCACCCAGCTCAGCCACTCCCAGCAGTGGGACGTTGGCTTTTTTTGGCAGCTGCCGGAGCACAACCCTGTCCCCTGCACACACACACCCGGTGCCTTTCGACGCCAGATTGCCCAAGGTGTGAAGTGCTTTGGATGCTCCCACCTGGCTAATCCGAAATTGCAGGGAATTTTATTGGCATGATGCTGCCCTCTAGTGAAGGGATGACCGGCCATCCCAGTTTCCCCGGCACTCACACACTGGGCCCGGTTGCCTGACAGACACTGGGAAGTCCTCGAGCCTCTGGTTTGCTCCTCGAGTGGTAAATCAAGACATGAACACCATGGTGATCTTGCTGAAGTGCCCAGAGGCTGCAGCTTAGGAGCTTCCACAACCATTGCACTAGTAAAGGATTTCACACCACTTGATCTGAAACAGTTTCTGGTCTAAAACCACCAAGAAATAAAACCCCAAAACACGCACACACACAATAAAACAACATTAAAAAAAACCACAAAAAACAACAACACCCAAAACAACCAACGAAAACAAAACTAACAAGCAAAAAAAACTTTAAGAGAGATTTAAAAAGATGTCAGGCCAGCAAAAGTGCTGGTTGGCTCCCACCACCCCATGCAGCTCTGCCTGGTCTCAACAGTGACCCCCCCACCAAACAGGGGGTGCTCTGGGCTGTTTTGCTCCCAGGTGGGTTTGCTGCTGAGCCCGGGGCCAGGGGGTGAGCAGGTGCTGGGTGTTAGCAATGAGGATGGAGATGGAAATGTCCCAGCAGGGAATCAACTGGCAACTGGGCAGTGATGGGGAACCACCTGCACATGGGCTGGGGTATAAAAGGCTCTTGGCCAGGAGGGTCTGGCTTTGTTGGGGCTCCCTGTGTTGGGGTCAGTGGGACAGCTCTGCTGTGAGCAGTCAAGGTAAGCATATGTTCCATTTTGCCTGGTAAAATGGGAGAAGGTGGGGAAGCTGAGAAGGTGGGGAAGCTGATTTCCTCTATGCCCCAGATCACCCTCCCCTTCCATGGGTTGTGCTGAAGAGACACTTGGTTCCTGTGATTTTGGGGCTGAGTCCTCCTGTTTCCACCTCTAGCTCTCTGCCCCAAAGTCCTGGTGCTTTGCTTTTGTACTGAGCAGCTTTCCCTCCCCAGCTGGGTTTTGCTCTTCTTCATGTCCTAAGGCTCCCCTGTCGTATTTGAGATAAAATAAACTGCTTTCTGGGGGCTGTGCTGGGGCTTGGTGACAACCAGGCTCCTGTGGGGGCCATTGTCCCTGCCCTCCCCTGAAAGCTTGTAGCCTCTGGGAAGGCCAGAGTGTCCCCAAGTGCCTCTCCCAGCCCTGCCTATGGGCTCTTTTGCCCAGCTAGATGGATCCCAGGGCTGCTTCAAAGGCAAGAGGTATGTGGGGCTCCACTCACCAGACTGGTGTGCAGCCCCAGGTCTCACAGCTCCCCAGCTCAGCATCCTCTACCTCCTTGTCTCATACATTGATTATTTCTCTGCTTAAAAACTTTTGAGCAGTCTTGCAGCAGCCCAGGGGCACCCTGGCTCAGTGTCCCAAGCAAAACATCTGGGGTCAATCTACCTCTGGACTGGCCAGAAACCCCTCTAGATTCATTCTCCTGGGATGAGCACTGATACCCACCACCCCCCCTTGGTCCCCATGAGGGCACCAACACTTCATACAACTGCTCTAATCCCACCTGATGCCCCACAGAAACAGCTGGGGCCTCAGGAGGGACCTGCTGGGCATATGGGACAAGCTGTGACCATCCCTGCCTGGTGCCCCTTTGTCCCTTTGGTGTTTGCTGAGCAAGCATCATGCATCCCCACAGCAACATCCCATAAAGTTTGCACTGCTCCAGGTTGTGGTTTACATCCCCTCCATTTTTTATGTTTACACTGAGTTATTTTCAATAAAGGGTTTTTTTAATGGTCTGAACCATTTCATGTTCAATAAAGGTTGTTATTGATGATGGTTCAATATAGCACCATAAAAATTGCACATGGCAAGAACATAATGAAATGCCCTTTCACGATAGTGTTGCACAAAGTAAAAAAAAAAAAAAAAACAAACAAAAACCTACACTAAATTCTCACTTAATAAAACCCCTTGTGCAGATGGGGAAAGTCTCTCAGAGCACATAGTATTTCACCACTTCTTCTCCTAGGAGCTGGGTATCCCACAGCAGCTGGCACAGCCTCCCTGGGGCTCTCCCCCCAGCTGGATAAAAGTGACAGAGAAGCCAAATTTGGTGAGGTCTTACCATGTCCCATGTAGACACAGACCAGGCATCTGCAGCCTCCCTGGCTGATGAGGTGACAGCAGGAACATGGTCCCACCCTGGAGGTAAGGGCAGACTCTCTGGGGCTGGTGCTTGCTGCTTTCTCCTGCTCCCAAACTGGGATCCCCCCAGTAGCTCCAGGAGAGCAGATGGGTTAGCTCCTGAACCTGGAAATGAAACAAACTGTCACCAGGGTGCACAGTGTTTGTCACAGAGGGTGAAGGCAACAAGAGCATCTTGAAGGGAGGTGGGAGCTGCCAGTCCTGGTCAGCACCTCCTGCTCCTGGATCCTCATCTGTGCTTAAATGCTTCAGTGTTCAAGCAAAGGCAACAGGCTCCTCTGCTGTCCTGCCTGCAGAGCCACCAGCCTGACCTGTGCAAGCCGAAAGCACCAAGTTATTCCTCCTTCTCAAACCTCCCCCTTTTCCCTGCCAGATCCAGGGGTCTCCCCAGTGGCACAAACACAAAACCCAAATCCATGGGCTGCTGGGACAGAAACCCACGTGCACCTGGGGTTAAAGAGGGAATTTTGCTGCAGTGCAGCTCTTCTGTAGCTGCCCTGCCTGGAGGTGGCTTTTTAAATGTTCTGGGCATCCTGTGCCAGCCTGGCTGGGGGACAGAAAGGGGGTCGTGAGTGAGCGAGCTCGTGGTGGCTGGTAGGTGACTGTCCCACCATGCCCAGGTGGGCAGGGAACAGAGGAACTCCTCAGCAACCCCAGAAAAACACACCATTTCTAAGTCATGACAGGGAACGAGGCCACCAAAAGCTCTGCTTTTTGGCAAATTCCTTCTCCTTTTAGCCCAAAGGAGCCAAGAGGTGCCAGGGCTAAGGCAAGGCTGGGGACAGCCAGTTCACTGGGCTGACCTGGTACCTTCTGCCCACTCACACATTCCAGCAGTTCTGAGGCTCTAGGGAAAGAGGAAGAATAAATAAAAGTTGGCTGTTAGTTGGTGCCAGCTTGAGGGAAGTTCTTGCAGAAGAGGCATGGAGGTGTGGAGCAATGAAGAAAAGTATGATGGGAATAGATGTGTGTGTGTCTCTCTCTATATATATATGATTCTTCTTTTGCCAGTATGCCCTGGCATCAAAGAAAAAACCCTGTCCCTTTGTCCCCTCACTTGCCCTCTACAGATGCACATGCAAAATCTAATTAAAACTTAGCAGAAGAGGAGGGGAAAAAAAAACCAAGGCAGGGTTTCTTCAGCTTTTTAAAAAAAAGAGAGGGGAAGAAAGAAGATCCTTAACAAAGGCCATAATATTAACAGGGCTGATTCATCAGCCACTACCTGATAATATAGAGTTGAGAGAGCTTTATTAACGTTGGAAGCCTTGGCTCTTTGTTAATTACGGGCTTTGCTAATGATTTGGAATATTGGCCAGTTCTGGGGGATGTTGATGAATAGAGACCTCGCCAAGATTTATTCCTAATTATCTCATTTGTCTCCCTCCATTACTTTTTATGGCTGAAATTTATGGAGCTATTACCAGGGACCTCGCCACAGCTCTGAGATGATTTGGGAGAAGAGAGATGTTTAATAATAATAACAATAATAATAATAATAATAAAAAGCTAGATTAATAGGAAAGTGATTACGGGGGGGGGGGGGGGGGGGGGGCTGTTCCTGGGTGACTCCTGGTCCTGGAGGTGTGTGATCCCCAAAATTCCCCTTGAGCATCCCCATCCCTGGAAGGGAATGGTGTCCTTGCCCAGCTGGAGATGCTGAAGGAGCTGTTGGGAAATTGCTCCTGGCACCTGTAAGAGCTGGGAAACTCCTCTTGGAGGAGGCAGCAGAAATCCAGCAGGTTTTTCATGCCTGGCTTCGCCCCTCGGGTGTCCCCAGCCCAGGTCTCCCCTCCCCTCTGGATGATGCTGTGGATGCTCCCGAGCTGCTGAAGCTGCACCACGATGCTCCAGCTGCTGCTGCAACCCACGAGCTGAAGTGAGTGACAACACCAAAAGCCCCAAACCTCCCTGGGGATGTTCACCTAACCCCCGTGTCTCCATTTCTCCACCAAAATAATTCAGTGCTTGAACATCCAACACCTTGGCCTTTGCCATGTCCCCATGGGCTTGGTGACCACAGCAATAACAAGTCACACTGGCCACCCCATCACCACCCAAGGGGCTTCCCAGCAACTCAACACCCCATCCCGGGGCCAACACCGAGCCCACCACCCTTTAATTATCATGCAAAGCAATTATTTTTGCTCAGCTGCACTGGGGACTAATTCTGCCCCCCCAAAGTCTCCCAGTAAACATTTTCCCAGTACTATCAAATTTGCCACACAAAGAAGAGCCAGGGCTGCAGCTTATCTCCGTGGAGTATTATTCCCCTATCTTCCAGCATGTAAACCTACTCTTGTCCTGATAAGAGGCCTCACACAAAAGATCAAAGGCAGGAAGACTCTCACAGAGAGCAGGGTTTTCTTCCTATTTTATTTTTTTTTTCTTAATTCTTATTTTTAGTGTTATTATAAATGTGCAGATCCAGGAGAAGCTGCGTCCCCGCCCAGTAACGCAGATTAAAATAATTACCCTCTGCTGGTTTCATTAGCCAAGAGGGGAAAAAAATTAAAAGTCTTAGTGTTTTAGACATGCAGGGAACCCCAAATCACAGCACCCCTCGTGGGGACAGGGCTGCAGCAGGGATGGGGACAGGAGTGTCCCAGCAATGACATGAGCACCAGCACAGCCACCACACACCCAGATTTTGGGAGCGGGGTGAGAAATTGTGCCCAAGCAGGATTTGGTAGAT
The DNA here is from genome assembly GCF_020740795.1 of Apus apus. Taxonomy (NCBI): domain Eukaryota; kingdom Metazoa; phylum Chordata; class Aves; order Apodiformes; family Apodidae; genus Apus; species Apus apus. The sequence continues at coordinate 3,554,323 of NC_067304.1, forward strand.
TTATTTGGGATTCTGGGCTGTTCATGTGGTCCCTGGGGGCTCCAGACACGTGTTCCTGTCACAAGCATCGATGCTGGGAGCACCAGGAGCCTCCAGCCCTGCACCCAGAGAGCTGGGACCCCCTGCACCCCCCCCAGTCACCCTGCAGAGCCAGGGGTGCTCCTGCTGCAGCTCTAACCATTCATCAACCTGGGTCACATCAAACAGCTCCAGCAAAAGATATAACAGGGAAAAGAGGACAAAATACTGCAATTATTGAAATATATCTACGTGTGTGTGCATTTATATATTTTTTAAAAAAAAAAATAATAATACATTCTCTGTGCAGTGGAAGGGGAAGGGGCTGTAAAGCTCACCCTGCTTTTTGACAGCTACCATAACCAGCACAAAATGTTTCTGCTGGGGTTAAACAAAGCATCCTGGTGGACTCAGCACTCTCCTCAAGGCCCAGGTTTTGTTCTCTCCCTCCTAACTTTGGCTGCTGAACCAAAACCAGATGTGCCAGCACATTTGTCACCTCTGCCCCACAGCCCATCTCTCCCAGCCCTGTCCCCAGAGCATCCCTTGGAACTCACAGATGCTCTGAGCCCCTTCATGCTTCCCAGGTGCTGCAAAAGTCCAGTACCTGAAGGGGCTCCAGGAAAGCTGGGGAAGAGCTTTTCATGAGAGAGGGCAGTGACAAGACAAGGGGTAATGGTTTTAAACTGGAAGAGGGAAGATTTTGGGTCAGACATCAGGAAAAAATTCGTCACCATGAGAGTAGGAAGGTGCTGGAATAGGTTTCCTAGGGAAGCTCTGGATGCCCCATCCCTGGAGGTGTTGAAGGGCAGGTTGGATGAGGCTTGTGCAGCCTGGGCTGGTGGGAGGTGTCCCTGCTCATAGCAGGGAGGTTGGAACCTGATGATCTTGAAGGTCCCTTCCAATCTCAACCATTCTATGACTCTATAAAAAGGTACTTCACACCCATTTTTTTCCCCTTCTTTGGCACCCAGATAAAGGTTGGTGCAAATGAAAACCAGGGCTGCCTGGCAGCAAAGGGAACTCTTTCCTCCTCCAGGTCAGGAGGAAGATGGACAGTGATTGCCATGGGTATTTCTGGTTGGAAACACCAGGATGATGCTCAACGAGGACAGTGGTGGCAACGGACGGGACAGGGATGGACCTCAGAACATCCAGCCCTCCTGTCCTGGCACAACCCCGTGGATCTCCCCTTAAACCCACAATCCCAGCACCCCACAGACCCTGCCAAGTCCCTGGTGACCAGGGCCATGCTCAGACCCCTCTGTCTCCATTCTGGAGCTGAGCTCTGGCACCAGCCGAGGATCAGGATCCGGGAGCAGGAGGCAAGAGCTCCTCCTTCCCACCTGAGCTGCAGCCCGTCAACACAGATGGCAAAATCTAAATGTTATGATAAGGTATTTCTCCCAAATTTCCATCTTAATAGAATTACGAGCCTGTAATTACCCTACAAGCCTGAAAAACCTGCCGGAATCCCAATTAGGAATCTGAGGACATAATTGGCCCCTAATTAGAAAGATTTGTCAAATGTGAACGATTTTCTCACCTTTTCTTCTCTTCTCTTCTCTTCTCTTCTCTTCTCTTCTCTTCTCTTCTCTTCTCTTCTCTTCTCTTCTCTTCTCTTCTCTTCTCTTCTCTTCTCTTCTCTTCTCTTCTCTTCTCTTCTCTTCTCTTTTTTCCTTTCCTCTCTTTCTCTTCTTTTTTAGTTCCTCTTTCCCCCCTGGTGAAAATACAGGTATTTTCTTTTCCCCTCCACCTATTTCCTCATAAACAGGGGCTGAAGTCTCCCAGCTGCTCCATGCTCCACATCCCCTTCCTTTGGGCTTTTGAGCAAGATAAATTCTGTGGCAGCTGTTGAACTATTTTTTGTATTTCCTGGAAAACTGCACTATTAAAAAAATAAAATAAAATAAATAAAAAATAAAAAAGAGAGAGGGAGAGACTTGCAAAACTGTTGATTTTGCTCCCACTGCCAGGATGGATTGGCCAGGGCAGTGAGGATCCTGCTGGAACAGCTTCCAGGGCTGGGAGGTGTGGAGGAGTTTGCAGATGCTGGGCACAGGGTGCAGTGGTACAGGGCATCACCCCGTGGCCACAATTCCCAGTGGGATTGGAGGGTTTTGGGGAGCAGACTGGGATGCAAGGGCTGGGATGTAGCAGCCCTGGTCCCACACAGCAGCAGCACAGCCAGATCCAGGGCAATTTCTCTAACAAACCCAGGCACTGAGCTTAAACACAGCACCAGGCCAACCCTGGCACAGCCCCACAGAATCATCACTGTTGGAAAAGACCTCTGAGATAACCAAGTCCAACCACCAATCCGGAAAAACCCCCCATGCCCATAAGAGCATGTCCCGAAGTGCCACATCTACACATTTCTTTCTAATCCCTCCAGGGATGGTGACTCCACCACCTCCCTGGGCAGCCTGTTCCAGTTCCTCATTACTCTTTCAGTAAAGAAATTCTTCCTAATACCTTGTCTAAACCTCCCCTGACACAACTTTGGGCCACCTCCTCTAGTCCTAGAGGAGGATTAACTTGGGAGAAGAGTCCACCACCCACCTCATCCTGACCCACAAACCCCGTGATGTCCATCGCCCACCCAGACAGCCCAGGTACAAAAATCCACCCCCAGGAGCAACCCCGAGGTGGTTTGGGCTGAGAAGGGCCCATTTCAAGGAAAGCTTTTCTGTCCCAGTGATGAGAAGCTCCCATTGCCTGCTATCCAGCAGGAGGGATGGAGCAAGGCAGGAAAACCAAGGGAATTAAGGGAGCAGGTGGATAGACTCACCAGAAGGGGAAAAAAAACCACCACTTTGGGGAATGTTAAGCATGTGGCCACAGGGTCACACAACCCAGCACAGGACAGAGGGGCTGCATCACCCATCTTGTGGGATCCCATGGAGGGGCTGGGAGCCAGAGGAGGATGATGGCCCAAGCTGGTGGAGCAGGTTAAAGACAGTGCCATGGTAACCTGTCCTGGATGGAGCTGCAGGGGCTAGTGTGGGGCTCCATGGGGACACCTCCAGGAGGCCTGTGCTGTGTCACCAGCCCCTTATCATTAGAAACCCCCCCCCTCCAAGCACTCCTCATGCACACCCACAGCCCCCCTCACCCCCACAGGTGTGCCTGCACCCCACCCCTGCTCCCCTATCCTAAACCCCCAGCTGGGGCCACACACCATCCCAGTCATCCCAGTGCCATACTCTGGGAGTACAACCACCACCCCCCTGCACCAGATTTCACAGCCTCCCCCCCATCTTCCTCCTCCTCCCACTAGAGCCTCTTTAGTTAAAAGCAACAACAGGAGGGGAGGGATGAGGGGGGATAGAGAGGGGGGATAGAGAGGGGGGATAGAGAGGGGGGAAGCCTGGTTTTCCTAATTAACAATTAGCACAGAGTGTGCTGCTAATTATGTGGTTCCATGTAATTAAGAAGCTAATTAGTGCAGTGTCAATTAAGATTTAATTAGTACCCTTGTCAAAAATACTTGAAAGCACAGTTTATATGCAAGTGCTTCAATATTTCAATGGTCATGATCTCGCCGGCGCGGGGAGCGCCCGCGTGCCAGCCCTCCTCAGAGCCTGCCAGCAGCTCTCCCAGCCTTTATTGGGATGGTCCCTTAGAACATGGGCGTGTGGAGTTCTGTCACAGACACTCGTCATGATTCTGCAGCCAGCCCAGCACCGGGAAGGTGAGGAGTTTTGCTTCCTGCCAGGATGAGGCTGACGACAGCCACCGACCTTCCCGCTGGGTGGGTGGGAAGATCAGGCCACCCAGCGTGGAGATGGGATCACCTGCAAGACCTCAGCACCAGGAGTGTGGGGACATCGGGGCTTTTCTTCAACATCAGCCACCACCAAGCAGCTCTGGACAGCTAAGCCCAAGCACAGGTAACTTCCTCCCTTCCAAGGATCTCCCAGGCTCTTGGAAAAGCAAGATCCTCATGGAACAGTCACAGCCAAAGGATTTTGTGCACTCAAATGCTTTTATTCTCATAATCTTCTCTGCTACCTCCAAAGATGACGACAACTTGCCTGAGGGCACAGCAGTGTCCAGAGCTAAACCCATGTCCTTCCAGTCGGGAAAATACCAGAGCAGCTGGACAAAAAGGGACACACATCCCCAGAGGGACACCTGGGAGCAGTGCTGGCCATGCTGCACCATGGGACTGTACCCAAAGCCACCACTTCACTGAGCTCCAGACCCCCCTGCCTCAAAGGCAGAACAGCAAAGGGTCCCAAAAAGCCCTGAGGAGCTGAAGGCTGGTGATGGTAGAGCGAGGAGACCTGAAGGAAGGATGTGGAGCACCAGGGTGAATAACTTCCACCCCAGCACCCGTATCAGCAGCACCTCTACAGTGCAGAGAAAAACCTCCCCTGGTCTGGGCTCAGCCCTGGCAAAGGGTCCCAGGGCTGCCCAGGGTCCTGCCCACTGTGCTCCTGGCTTGGGATCACCCAGAATTCCTGGTGTCAGGAAGGGTGTGGGCTGAAGCAGGAGGAGGTAAAGAAGAAATATGTCTAGGGCTCTCAAGGCTTCGAGAGACACATAAACAAGAATCCACCTACATAAGCAAACCAAGAACTCTGCAGTTTGTAAATCATCCTCTGCAAAGAGCTCGAAGGCTCCCAAGCCCACAAGGAAAGGAGCCACCCCCTCACTATTTTTCAACTTGAAGGCAGGGGCTGCTCACAAGGCGTGAGCTGGGATGTGCCATGACAGCAGCTGGGAGGAGAAACAGCTTCTCAAGCTCACAACCAGTTCCTCAGACCCCGGGAGCTTTTCCATGCTGGGCACTGGAGCTGCTGGTTGTCCTGCTCTGCTTCAATGCTCTCCACATACACCTCAAGGCTTGTAAACTCCTCCTAAAGCCAATGCCAGCAAATTAAAGCTGGGCTCGCTCAGGAAGCTGGCTGCCAGGAGTTTTGGCTTGGTCAGGGACCAGGTTGCTTCACTAACCAGTCCCAGAGAACATCTGGGTAGGAACCCCCTCCCACTGCACACCCACAGCCCCACAGACACCTGGGGCTTGGGCATTTTCACCCACCATCCAACCCCTTGCTGAGCAGGTATTGCCAAGAAATGAACATCTCCAGCACAGACTGGAAGGTTTTGTGCTCTCGAGAAGGTGTGGGAGTGAAGTGATCCAGCAAATAACCTCTTTGGGCAGATAAAAACCTTCACAAAGCTGGTTTGTGCTTTTTGAAGCAACACCCAGTTCCCCAAGAGCCCCAGCAGAGCAAAACCTCACTTGGGACGTGGCACCGAGTCCCAGACGTGCGTGCATGGAGCTTGACTGCAAAATGACTCCTCAAAACAGCAGCTTCTCCTGCCAGGATGAGAAAACCTTGTCCCACTTGGCCTAATCCCCAGGAGCAGTTTCTTGGAGGCAGCATCTCTGTGCCAGGCCAAGGGACCAGGCTGGAGCATCACTGGGAGATGGACTGTTTCCCCACCTCCCCAGGGGGTTCAGCTCCTGCTGAGGTGACAGAAGTTGGTTTTACACCCCAGGGAAGTATTTCTTGCCCCTACACGAATTGTGTCTCTGTGTAATTGTCTCTGAAGCTTTCAGTGATACATTGAATAGCTGAAAAAAACCCTGAAGGTCTAAAATTGTGTCAGGACAATCCCCCAGAGTAACCCTAGGAAGGAAGCAGAGACCAGGACAGCATCAGAGGTGAACAGGTAGGGAGTCTTGGCGCCAGCTGCAGGAAGGGATCCCCCATCTGCTGCCCAGAGCCAGGACCCTGGATTTGAGGGCTGGTGAGGATGGACCCTGTATCACCCCATGGCTTTGAGCAGGGCTGTCCCACATATGCTCAGGTCCAACAGGTCTTTTCCATCCCACCTTGGGCAGCAGAGTGGGGTGGTGAGACCCTGGCCCAGGTTGCCCAGGGAAGCTGTGGCTGCCCCATCCCTGGCAGTGTTGAAGGGCAGGTTGGATGGGGCTTGGAGCAGCCTGGAATGGTGGGAGGTGTCCCTGCCCATGCAGGGATGGCTGGAACTGGATGATCTCGAAAGTCCCTTCCAACTCAAACCATTCCATGATTTATCACCTTGTTTTAAAGGGTAGAAAAGATGGAGGAGCTCATCCCCAAAGCAGCACCAGCCAACCCACCTCCCTGCCAGAGCTGAGCCCAGCAAAGCCACCGCTCCAGAGCCGCGCGGGGCGGAGGCGTCTGGGGAGCAGGCGGGAAGAGCCAGGAGGTGCTGGGAATTTTTTTTCTTTTTTCCTCCCATTCCCTTCTCCCTCCCCCCTCCTGCCTTGTACGTGGCTGAGCCTCCTGCTCTCCCACAACGGCTGCCAAAATACAGCAAGACAGGGTATAATTACAGACACTTACTGCGGCCATTACACCACCAGCACGGGCTGCGCAAAGTGACACACGACCCGTCAACTCCTTATTCACGCCATTAAGGGGACTCATTAGCATCTTCGCTCAGAAGCAAAATTACCCTCACTGCTCATTTCAAGATGTCATAAATTTTAATTTAGGACCCAAAGATAGCACAATGGGAGCGAGCTGGCTCTCTCCGGCAGTCGCTGGCTGGCTGAGGGAGGTGGTGGGAGGGAGGAAAGAGAAATGAAAGGGCTGGTTTGATAAAAGATGGTGAGGGTTTTAAGGGGAGATGGGGAAGGAGTGAAGATGTGCCCAAAGGCCTGGCAAGTGCTTGCCCCATTGGAGGAGGAGGAGAGAGGGATGCTGCCCCAGGAAGAGTGGGAGACAGGGCAGTGCCGGGTCCCGCCAGGGTACAGCATCCAGCAGAGCCTGAGTTTGGAGCCACCAGCACAGCCCAGCACCACAGCTCAGTCCTTCTCAATTCCTTTTCCCAGGAGACTGCCCTGAGCCAGTGGTGTCACCCAGGGCTTGGTGCTCAGCAGGTTCTGCCAGGAGATCTTCCCCACCACCCCGAGGGACAGCTCCAGCTCCCAGGATGGAAAGCAGAGAGTGGAGTGGTGGAAGCCCAGGGACATGACACTGCAGCAGCAGAGAGCACATCCTGTGTGAGGATGCTCCTCATGCCTGTGACTCACCCTGTGCTTTAGAAGCACTTCAGCAGCAGATACAAACTGGAGCAATCCCATCACCACCACTCCAAATGTTCCCACTCACCAACCAAGCAGTGGGAACTCACCCCAAGTCACCCCCCTGGGCTGTCCAGCTTCACACCCACCCCACTGGGAGCTGCTGGGCCAGAGTGTTTGCAGCCTGTGTCTCGGCAGAAGGGTAGAAACGTGCTGCAGAACCTCAAGAAAAGGCTGCTTTTAGTCTGGAGTAAAAGTTCCTGTTGGAACTGCATCTTCACAGGAGATGATCATGGAGCAACTTTCACAAGACCTGCCAGCCCATCTCCCACAGTCAAGCCCCAAAAACCTCCCTCTCTCCTGGGTTTTTGGCACCCATGCCAGGGTGACCAGAGGCAACCCTTCCCTCCCACTCCATGGCTGTGCTTGCTTAAGCCTCCACGAAGAAGGAGAAACACTTCCTCTCCTCTCTTCCCTGCAAACTCTGCCAGGCCCAAAAGCAATTACAAATCTCTTAAACTTTACCAGCTACCAGGCCCTGTGATTAATGGGCTTAAATGTCTGCATCTTTAAAAAACAGAGAGGAAAAAGAATTAGAAGACAAGCAGTTCCAATTATGGGTGGCTGAGGGACTCTGGCCCACTCCTGTGCTATAAGAACATACACCCAGAAAGGTTATGTTAATTTTTAATGTACAAGACTGTAATTAATTTCTGGGGCTGGCTGGATTAGTAGAGAGTGTAAATTCCAGCCACAGCTCAGGCTGCAGATAAACCCACAGCTCCCAGGGCTGGGGGGCTCACCAGGAGCAGCACTGTGCCAAGCTCTTGGGGACCCCGTGTCCCCACAGACCCTTTCCAGAGCCCCTTTGCCATCCCTGGGACACATCTGGTGGCACCAGGGATGGGGTTTCCCACAGAGGGTCCGGCTACCCCTGCACTGTGCCTAGCACTGGGGATGCTAAAGCACCCAAAGCCACTTTGGAAAGGTGAAAACACAATATAATCCCTCCAACAACCCTTGGGGAGACTGCGAGAAAAGGGCCCCAGACCCGGCAGACCCAGATCATGTGGCCTGGAAATATAGTAAGTTTTTAAAGGAAAGAAAAGGCTCCATTATTCTCCCATTAAACTCTTCCCAGCTCTCCCCCTCTCTCCCTTCCCTCTGTCAGTCTTTCGTTCCCTCACTGACTTCCCCCAGCCTCTCTGAAGACAAATCGTTCCCTTAATCACTCTGGAAAAGAACCCCAAGCCGATATAATATTATAATTAATTAATTCACTAAAAAGGTATTAAATTTCTTTTCCCCCCTGTGGATATTATCTGAATTCATTGACCTTTAGAAAAATCACCCTCTAATTGTAACCAGGTTCAAGTGCATTTCCAGCCTGTCCCTTTTACATTAATAATATCTTCCAGGACTCCACTATGCTGCTTAAATATTGTATAAATTTCACTGCCCCCTCAAAAAAGGAGAGAGAGAGAGAGAAAGGCATGAAATGAAAACTATGAACTGATTAAACCAGCTCTGGAGTCAGGGGGAAAGAGGTAAAAGGACTCAACGGTGGCCTGGGAGATGGACAAACCCACAGCAGGCTCTCAAAGGAGCTCAGGATGAGGAATCCTGCATTCCCAAGGTTGCTTTGGTCCCTGGCTCTCAGGAAAACCCCAGGACCAGGATGGCTCCCAGGTGGAGTATCCTTCGGGAAGCAGATTCCCAGGCACTTTGGGGTTCCTTTGGCTGGGAGAAGGGGTCCCAGACCACCCACAACGATCACTTAGGGGTTTCCGTATGGCACAATGAGCACACGAAGATGGGGATTTCAACAGAATTTCTAACCACTGAGGTAAATGCTCCTCTCAGCCCAGCTCTCCCTGGGGTCCCTGCACCTCCACAGGCCCCAGAACCACTGCTCCCTGGATTCTGTTCCTGCAGCCACCACTCTCCTCGCTCCAGGTGCCCATTGTCCCCTTCTCTAGTTGCAGGGACCAGCCCCTGCTGCTCTGATCTCAGCAGGACCACACGTGAGGAACAAACCAGCAACTGCTCCACCAGCCCACATGGTGAATTCAGCATCAGGCATGGAAAATCCAGCTGGGCTGTCGAGTCTATTGGGGATCCCAGGCCAAAGCTCTTCCTGGCAGGAATCCCAGCCCTGCCAGGGCCAGCAGAGCAGGGCCATTTGGCTCTGGCTGAGACTTGAGAGTGCAGATTCCTGCTGCTTTCCCCACCTCCCAGGAGGCAGAGCTCAGCCTGTCCTAGCACCCAGCCTGTCCCAGCCAAACCCAGCAGCTGGGAGCTGGGCTTTTGCTGCTTGTTGGATGGGGAAGGGGCTGCTCCAGCATCACTGCTTCATGTGAGCTGCCACCTGGACCACAGGGGCTTAGTGACAGGGGCCACATCACTTCTCCAGGTTAGCCTTTGCATCCTCACCTGGGTGGTGGGAAAACGGAGACATGGACCTTCTCCATGAAGGAGTGGCTTGCTACCCACACCTCATTTACCCCAGACTTTTTTCCAGCACATCTCTTCCTGACCAGCAAGCCACCAACCACCCTTCATCCCCAGCTCTCCTTTGGTCTCCAGCAGGCAGCCAAGGCACCAGAAACCCTACCAGCCATTAAACTGTCTGCGAGGTCTCCACGCACCATCCAAAGGGCTCCCCAGCCCCATGGCTTTAAAAACCTGCTGATGGAAAAACAACAGGCCAGACACTTCCAGGGAATAACCCTTCCAGGCCAGGGACTCACCAAGGGACCAGCCTAGCCCCTTCTCTTTGGAAGCAATTTCTGGACAAGCATCAGAGGTTTTTCAGTCTTTTTCTCTTTATTACATTCAAAGATGAACTTGCAAAGAGCTGCTTTGGTTTCCTGCAGCCAAGGCAGCCCTGCTGCTCATTCCCCCACCTGAAAAAGCTATCCCTGCCTCCTGACCTCATCCCAACCGTTGCCACAACAACCCCCAGTGACATCACCAGGGCAGAATTAGGGCTTCAGGTGGGGAATGAGCAGCAGGAGCAGCCCAAGTGCTCAAAGCACAGGAGGAGCTTGGCAAGAGCCAGAAAGGAAATTAAGGGAGACGAGGAGAGAAGGAAAACTCCACGACAACCCAGCACCGAGCCAGGGGATGGTTTCCACATTGCAGGTCTGGTTGGTCCCACTCCACGGATGCCAAGGAGCTCTGTGGGGATGCCTCGGGCCCAGAAGCCCCTTCAACCACCTCCTGTTCCTCTTGCTGCTTCTGTCCTGCTCTTTGCTCCTGTCTCTGGGGAAAAGCTGCCTTGCTGGGGGGAGCATCCGGCTCCAGACATGCTGAGGGCTGGGTTGGCTCGTGCTCATTACTTCTTGCTTCAGGATCAAGACCATCTTCTGGTTTATTAAAGTGTTGGGGTTTTTTGCCTCCCCGAGAAAACTCTTTTTGCAGGAAATTCTCTGGGACTTGAGAAACGACTTTGCAGCTTCCTTAGAGAGAGGGGCTGGTCTGTGCAGTGGTACCAAAGGGTGGTGCTGAGGAAGTCACAGCTCTCTTTATGCAGATCTCTGGTTTCAAACAACTCCAGCCTGACAAAAAACCCACAAAACAAACCCAGCCCAACACCTTTCACATGGATCAGCCTGAAGGGGTGAAGTTGCCTCCTCAGCTTCCCAGCACTGAGCATCAGAGGGTCTTCATCCTGTCCCAGCTGGGTGCAGGTGCTTGCCCTGTGCTCATCACCCTTCTCACACAGCCCCTGCCTGCAGCCCCCCTGCTCTTCTCCAGCCCAGTTTGCCCCCAGTCTCTTCCAGGGGTTCTCCCTTTCCCCAGCTTTTATGCACAGGGAGGTTAAAAACTCAGCCAGGCAGTTTGTCAGAGGTGCTGAGCACAGGGCCCAGGGGGAGCAGGGGCTGCTCAGCACCTCTGCCTGCCAGCCCCGTTGTTTTTAACCCTCCTGGGTTTACTGAAGCCAGTTCAAAGAGGCAGAGGGGGCAGTGGCCCTGGCAAGGGGACACTGGTGTCAAGCTGAGAACACAAGATGCTCTTGCTTGCAGAGGGCATCAGCCCTGGCACAACACACAGAGTTAAGGTTGGGCTCAATGATCTTAAAGGTTTCTTCAAACCTAAATCATAGAATTGTTTTGGTTGGAAAAGACCTTTAAGATCATCAAGTCCAGCTCAGCACTGCCAGGGCCACCACTAACCCATGTCCCTCATGGGGACACATCTACACAGCTTTGAGATCCCTCCAGGGACGGGGACTCCACCCCTGCCCTGGGCAGCCCCGACAGCCCTTTGGGGGAATAAACCTTTCCTAAAATCCAATAAAAAAGAAATTATTCGGGGAGCGACAAACAAAGCCCATCCTCAGCTCCCGGGGAGAGCTGCGCTGTGTCCGGGGGGGGTTCCCGCACCCCGGAGCGGCTGCGGTGCCACCGACAGGTCCCCTCCGCTCCCCGGAGCAGCCGGGGATGCGCATCCTCGGCCGGGCCGGTTCCCAGCTCCTCCGGTAACCGTCTGGCTCTCTCTTGTGGCTGCTCAGCCCCGCTGCAGCCTCGCTGCTCCCTCCTCGACGGCTCCCAGCCCGATCCCCCCGCTGGCCCCGCTCCGGTTGTCACCCTCCTACCTCCTTCCCCGTCCCCCACCCCTTCAAAAAACAAACCCAAAGCCACAACGTTGCGTGGGGCAGCGAGAAAAAGTGCCACAGGCTGCGAGAGACCCCTGAGAGAGCGTGTCACTGGTGGGGGGGACACACACACAGAGACAAGGACCCCCCAGTGCAGCACCCCAAGTCCCTGGGGTGTGATGGCAAAGGGACTGCTCATCCCCTGCCACCCGCTCCCCATCCCACTGCTCCAGCCATCCCTGCAGGCAGAGCCCAGCCACAACTCATCACACACACCACAAACCTCAGCCCAGCTCTCCCTCCCTCCCTTTTATATCCCACTTGGAGCCTTGACACCGATTTTTTTTTTTTTTTTTTAATCCATGGGTGGCTCAGCCTGTAATTAAGAGCCCTTCTCTCCTGCCTGCCCCAGCCTCCATCTCCAGCAGCTGCTGTTCAAGCCAAGGAAACCCCCTTTCGTCCTCTCTCTCCTTTATAATTTCTATTTCCCCCCCCCTCCTTCTCCCTTCTGAACATAAAGGGATGACAGTGCTCCAAGCCAGGGTCTTTTGCATTTCTGAGTTGGTTCTGTTAATTGGAAGGAGGGTTAAGAATCTGCAAGGTCGTTTCAATCTACATCTGACCTTCAGAGTAATCCTCTATGCCAACACCAGAGCATGTCATTAAAATGAGGCCCCTCTACCATATCCCGGCATCCCTTTATTCTCTCCTTGTGCACATTAATTGCTCATAAGTTGATTTGATCTCCCTATTCTGCAAGAAGTAAATTGCCCTCTTATTTCGCCATTTTCATCCTGTTTTCTTAATTAGGCCCTTAAAAATCTCTAGGGCCTCAGCCGGGCCGCAGGCCTCATCCTGGGAATAAATTTTGATCTCAGCCTGATAAAGAGTGAGCAAACCCAGAGATTGAACAATGTCATTCTGCCCCCCTCCCTCCCCTCCCCACTATTCTCTTGACATGGAAAGGCTATCAGTTTTTCTCTGTGTTAATATAGGAAATAATTCACACTTCAGGCGTTGTTCTCTACTTAGTGTTCACACTCCCCAGATAAATCAAATCAGGGATTTAATTTTTTTTTTTTCCCTGAAAGTGTCTGAAACTACTCTTTCTCTTCCCCCCCCCCCTCCAGCCTCTCCTTTCTCCTCCTCCTTCTTTTTAATAAAGTTTCCAAGATTAGCCCCTGTGATTTTCCATCCTGGGAAGTCTATTTTAAGGTGGATTTTCTTTCTTTTTTTTAATTCTTCTTCTTCTCTCTTGTGTGTGTGTGTGTCTAACACCATCACAGAGGGGAGCAAAGGGACAGCAGGATCCTGGCACGTGGCTCCACACACACAAGCACTGACAGGGGCTGCAAACGTGGCATGTGATGAGTTTTGCCAGGCAGGGTCTCAGCCCCCCCTCATCCAGCCCAACAGCAGGAGACTTTCCAAACATGTTTTTTCCCAGTTTTTGTGCTGGGCAGGAGTGTCCCCAGCCTGCAGCAGGTTTGCAAGCAGGACCTGGGGAATACCCTGCCCCACAAGACTGCCTGTACCAGGGGTCTGGGCTCCCCCAGAAGGGTTTTGAAGCACCCAAGGGTGATACCCAGCCAGTCCCAGCAGTAAGGAGGGGGAAGTGAAGCCCACCCCTCAGGCCACCCAACAAGCAGGACACACACCTGAGCTCCTAGGACAGCTCTTCACCCAGCACAGACCAGCAGGAACCTGCTCCACTCCAGCACCACACTGGGCCCCAGAGACAACAGCTCCTTCCACCTCTCCTCTCCGGGGCCTTTTAACTACTACTAATTAATGGGCCAAGCCTGGTTCCAATTAAGCCATTAGCACCTCCCACATCCCACCTGTGCTCAGGGCTGGGAATAGTGGACCCACCCACCTGAAGCTTCCAGAGGGATGGGGACCCTGAAGACCCTAAAGCACCCTGGGATGAGCTCAATGAGAGGAACATCAGTGCTTGCCCCTCTACTCAGCCAGGCTTTCCTCCAATAAAAAACCCAGCAGCCCCCCAAATCCAGGGCAGTTCCCCATGAGATGGGGATGCTCTTGTAGCCCAGACCTCTGGGCACAGCTGTGGTCTTATTAGGGGCAAAACAGCTTCAGCTGCTTCCAGCTCCACCACCCTCTCTCCTCCAGGATGAGAAGAAACAGCCCAGGCTGCCACACTCTGGGATGTTGTAAATAAATATATTTTAATGATTCTTCTTCCATTCCAGTTCATTCTTTTATACATTTATTTATAAAACAGTAGTAAAATTTTTTAATCAGAGCACAGTGCATTAAAAAAAAAAAAAAGAAAAACAAACAAAACCCCCCCAAAGATTAAAAAATAATAATAATAATAATCCACAACTGTTTACTCGTGTTTCGTGCTGCACAGCGGATGCTCCTTTGCCTGCCAGTGCCAGGAGCTGGTGCAGAGGGGGTACATGCCCCAGCCAGCCCCCCCATGGGCCTGGTACCACCAGCAAGGGCCCAGCACAACCCCCTTATAGCCAGGATCATCCCAAACCTCTGGGGGTTTCATACACCCACCCCAAAGGACCCACGCAACCCCCCCTCTGGTGTCTGCAGACCCACAGATCACCCACACCTAGAGGTACCCAGCACTGGGTGCTGCTGCCCTGCCTGGGGGGGTGTTCTCTTTTCAGGCACTAATGGCAGGGCAGGAAGGATGCCAAGGCCACCTGTGAACTTCTGGGGTGAAACAGCCCCAAACCCACCAGCACAGCCTGGTGCCCCTCTCTCCAACCTCCCCTCCTGCACCCCTGCAGGGCCACGGCCAGTGCCTGCCCTGCCCCAGGACCCCTCTGACGTGTCCTCCCTCTTCCTTCCCCCCTCTCCTCCCCACCTTCTACACTTCCCCCCACCCTCACATCTGACAGGCATCTCCTGAGGGGGGCACCAGGGCTGTCCCCCACCAGGCAATCCCAAATCCAGCACACTCATCCCTCCTGGGCAGCTTCCCCCTTGCAATCCCAACCCCACAACAACCTCCAACCTTGGTCCAGGATGGGGAGCAACCAGTGACCCCCATCTCTGCTTGGGCTCCCATCCCACAGCTCCCACACCCAGGGGGGTGAAGCTGTGCAGGGTCACAAAAGGGGTTTCCTCTCCCCAACCCTCCCTGTGCTCCCCTTCAGGCTTTACAACCAATTTCTACTGTATTTTCCCCAGGAACAGCATCTTCCTCCCCTGCCCAGCTCCCTCCCAGCCACCAGTCAGGCTGAAGAGGCAGATGATGCAGAGCCCAAAGCAGGTCCCTGTCACCAAGCTGTCCTCACTGGGGAATGAGCTGGTGACACTGGGAAGAGAAACCCCACCAGCCAAAGGCAGAGAGTGGCAGCTTTTGGCAATTGGTGCAAACCATCTCCTGGTCCCCAGCCACAGCCTGGACCTTGATGCTAAGACGTGAGATGTGTTTTCAACAAGCATTCCCTCCAAAAAAGTGAAAAATTCCTTTATCCTTCCACCTGAAGAGCAGGGCCTTGGTGTTCTGGGGATCTGCAGGGATGGCTCCAGGGAGGCTGAAGGTCACCCAGCACATGCAGCCCTTGTCCAGAGAGGTTCTGGGGTGGTGGGTGCTACCAAGCTCCAAGAGCAGATCCCCCAGCAAAGTCAGGGTCACAGCGAAGGGTTGAGCATCAAACACCCCATCCTGGCTGTTTTGGAAGCCCTCAATGCTGACCCAAATCCACAGCCTCAAACCCAACTCAGACAACACCCCTTGTGCCCTGTGGATTAATTTGCTCCAATTAACAACTCTTCTCTCTCCTGCCCTGCGACCCAGGGAGGCAGCAGGTGTGCTGGGGAAGGAGGAACCATGAAGGACTTGGCACTGTGAAGTATCCATGGGGCTTGGAGGCCACTGCTGGGGAAGACTCAGGGGGGACGTGGGCAAGGAGGCAGCAAAAGCCAGACAAAAAGCTCTGAGCATCATCCTTCTCCTGCCAGGGACTTGAAGGCTCCTGCCTGCTCTGGCTCTGAGCCAGCACCCTGGGGAAGGGGTTTTGATCTGGGAGGGTTTTGCTGAAAGGCAAAGCAGCCGAAATCACACTCCCGGGCTGGGGAATCTGCAGTCAGGCCAACGCCACAGCAAGCCAAGAAGGTCTGCTCCAGCTCCTGGCAAAACAAAGCTTGAGAAAGACATGGTGGTACCTGGCGAGCCTTGACCAGCCCCCTGTTGCATAGAGAAAAGGTCTCCTACGTAGACTCAAGTGCGTGGCAGGACGAGCTCCTCCTGCAGGAAGAGCACCCTGTAACTTCACTAACCAAACCTGAAGGTCCAGTCCTCAGCCCCAGCGTCGGAGCAGCTCCTTGTCACAGCATGTCTGTATCCTCCATGCTGAAGCTGCTGCGGCGACTGCTGGCCTTGGAGGCCTCCGGGGACATGGCTGAGAACAAGGGGTCGGAGGCCAGGGGCAGCATGGTGTCCTGCATCAGCATCAAGTCCAGCTCCTTCTTGGATAGGGATGGGAAGGAAGCACTGTGGCCGGGCTCCAGGCTGTCCGGGAAGCCTTGAGAGCCATCGTCGAAGCTCAGGCTGTGGGTAAAGTCCAGCTGGTGGTAAGGAGATTGGGGTGGAGGAGGCAGTGTTGGCTGCGATTCGGGGTCCAGGGGTGGCAGCAGTGGCTCCAGTGTCCCCTCGTCCCCACTGGCTTCTTGCTTGACCACCTGCTGAGCCAGCTCGGCCACGTTGACACCCGAGGGTGAGGAGGTGGGCAGCCCATGGACACGTGCCTGCATCTCCAGCTCCTGCCAACAGAGAACAGGAGGCCTTTGGTCGCACATGGCACATGGGTATTCCGGAGGTGGCAGGGACAGAGGGACCACAGAGTTCAGAGGGAAGCAGCCCATGGAAGAGATGAAGGATGGAAAATGGTGACCCATGCAAAGCCCAACAACACTTGCTGTTGTGACCTGAACCTCAGACATCTGGTTTGTCTGAAGACTTTGTTCCTGGTGGCTCAACAGCCATAAGAGGGGCCCCTCGACGTGGCAGGGACAAGCTGCTCGTGGGGCTGGAGCCAAGCAGAGGGAAGGAAGAGCACAGGGAAGCTCACCTGGATGCGGAGCAGCAGCTGCTTATTCGTCATCTCCAGACGCCGCGAGTGATTCTCCAGGTCTCGTGACCTCTGCAGGTCCTTCTGCATCCTCTTGATGTAGTCCACAGACGCCTTCAGGATTGTGCCTTTGTTCCAGCGCACGTCTCTGCCGTGCAGGGTGGAGAAAGATTGTCACCTGTGTGCCAGCAACGTGTCCCCTCACCCCTGCTCCACCAAAAGGCCCCTCTGCCCTGGGGCCCAGCGTTGAGCAAGGCCACGAGATCCAGAGTTATCCCAGCCCCACAGAAACCATGGATACCTACAGGTCATTGGCCTTGGGGATCAGCATCCCCAGCTCTTTGATGCGGTCATTGATGTTAAACCTTCGCCGTCTCTCAACTGCAGGGTGAGAAGAGAGGGATGATGGTGAGGAAGTGGCAGGAGAGGCCTGATGTCCCACGGACCCCACTGGCCATGCTGCTGCTCCTGGCTCATGGGGCTGGGACCCACCATCATGTCCCAGCCAGACCCTCCAGAGTTGGGAGCCTCAGGATGAGAAACCTCTGGGGCCAACCCTTTGGCACTTTGCTCCTGTCCATCACCCCAGGAGGTCTGACTTTCTCCCATGCTAAGGAGGAAGACAACAGGGTCTCTCCTGCACGGAGGATACTTTGCAGAGCTGGGAAAGAGGGAGCCATGGCAGGGGACGGAAGGGGTATTCCCTGAGGGTGAGGTGGGATGGGAAGGGGGACACAGCTCAGAAAGAAGATGGAGAGTGACCGGGAAAGGGCTGCAGGAGTGAGAAAGCACTGAACTCACTCAGGTTGTGATTGTCCTTCTTCTGGCGCTCTTTCGCCAGGGCCCGGCTCTCGGCATCTGCAATGGAGACTCACAATGTCACCCAGAGGGGACAAGGCTGCATCTCACCCCATCAGCATCCCAGGCTGGCACTGAGGCACCCCAGCACCCCCCAGAACCACCCACCCCACCCACAGGGACAGGGCAGCACTTGCTGTCACCAGGGATGGGGACATACCTGTCAGCTCTCTCTTCTGAGTGAGGTCGGCAGGGCAGGAGCTGCTGGTGACACCTACGAGCGAGGCTGTCACCTGGGGGTCCCCACTATAGACATTCATGTGACTGCTGGACATTGGGAGCTGAAAACCAGAGGGACAGGGACAGGTGGGTTAGCTCCATTCAGGGCCACCGGAGCGGGGCTCAAGCCCAGCTGCTTGGCCTCTGGGATGCGACTGCGTGGCCCAGGCAGGTGTAATTGTCCTCCTGAGCCCTTAAAACAGCTATAATCAGGGCAGCAAAGAAAACAGGACTTCAAAGGGCACAGCTGATCCCCTCCCACGGCCAGCATCTAAAATAGGGCAGATGAATCACATCCGAGAAGGGCTCGGCAGGATGAATCCCACTGGGAGGCATAAGCTGCCGTAAGGATCGGATTCGGTGCTGCTCCGAGCGAGATTCTGGCTGGGAAACCTCTCCCAGCATCAACATCCCCCAGCTCTGGAGCAGACACTTGGTCACTCCCCGTTCTCCTTTCCCATCTCTCCCACTTTTTTAAGGGCTCCCAAGTGCCATTAGAGAAGGAAAGAAGCTGAAGAACTGGCTCTTGCAGTCGCAGAAGGGAGATCTCGCTGCCTCCCTTACCCCAGCCCCAGGGATGAGGCTGGGTTGGGCTGGCACCCAGGCATGGCTGCAAGGATGTGACAGGAGGACAGGTCACCTCTGTGCCACCACCATCCCCAGCAAGCACAGAGTCTGATCTCACACATCAGAGACTCACTGTGTTGGGCATCTGGACTTCGGGGTTCATATAGCCCAGAACGTCATCCAGGCGCATGATGTCATCGATGACCTCATCAAACTGAAAGGGAAAGGAGTAAAGTGCCAATGGGATCCCTTGGCCCTTTCCAGCAGTTTTGCCTCCCCCAGCAGCTTTGCCTCCCCCAGCAGCCTGGTGGCAGCTCCTCACCTCCCGCTCGGGGTTGGAGCCAATGTTGAGCATGGCCATGGGGCTGTTGGGTGCACTGTTGCCCGCCGAGGAGGACAGGACATGGCTGGGTCGGACACCAGGGGAGGCAGCAGGAGGTGGCTTGGGAGAGTGGCTGACGGGGCTGACGTGGGCAGCAAACTTGTTCCCGTAGGTTTCAGAGAGATAAGCCTGAACCTTCTTATCCCGCGACTTCTGCAGGTGGTATGTAGTGGGGTTCTCCAGGTAGGACTGGACCTGCAAGGAGAAAAACCATCAGAGACCCCTGAGGGGTCTTCCACACCCCCTTGGCCTTGGGTTGGGAGAGGACACCCTCAGCACTGTACCTTGAGGACCTCTCCAGGCACGGGTGGTGGGGACTGGTAGTGGACGGGGGTGTTGATGGCTGGGGTGGAGGCCACAGGCATCCGCTGCTGCTGCATGTAGTTCATCATCATCTGCTGCTGCACCCTCTCCCTCTCAGCCTCCTGCTGTGCCTGCTGCTTCATCAGCTCCATCCTCAGACCGATGCGGGACGCCATGGTGCTCCAGGGGGGTGGGACGTGGGAGCCCACCAGGCACAAAGGTGACCCTGGGAGGAGGACACGGCACATCAGGAACAGTCTCTTTTGCAGTGGGGAAACTGAGGCATGGGGAGGAAGAAGCTCCCCATACTGGCTGGTAACTAAGCCAGGATGATCACCCCAATGCCAGATGGATGAGTCTGGGGGACAAGGAGGACAGGGAGCAGCTGGGACCCCGCACCCAGCGAACATGGACTCACGCACCGCCGGGTTCAGCTTTGAGCCACCAACTTCCGAAACACCGGAGCAAAGCAAGAAGGGGCTGGGAAAAACCAAATCCCGGGATCGAAAGCAAGGCAAGAGCAGGAAGAAAAGGCCGGCGGGTGCCAGGAGCCGGAGACAGGCTTCCACCCTCTGCCCGGCTGCCCCGAGAAACCTCAGCTCCAGCATGGGGCGAACAACGCGGCTTCTGTGCGGGGCCGGCACGCGAGCGCGGAGGCGGGGGCAGGCGTGCGAGGCCCCCACACCACACAGACCAGCCCTTGTTCCCCCCGTACAAAGGGGATGGTGGCCCAGGGAGGGCTGAGGGGACCTGCCCTACCCAGGCTCCCTGGGGCACAACGATGGTTTTCCAACGGGCTGCATTCCCACCCAGGGCTGGGATGCGGGAGACGCTGCGCAGGATGGGGGTCTGGACCACAGCATCTGCAGGGTGGGAGGGCAAATGGAGCACAGGACCCCAAGCAAATGCTGCCAGGGGAACAGGCAGGAGCTAAAAAACTGGGCTTTGGCCCATGGCAGCATAACCAACCAAATCTGGAGGGGTTTTGTATTTAAATACAACACGTAACTGCAGACAAAGGGGCCACAACAGATGCAACACACCGGGCTGTGGGTGACGTGTCCGATACTCGGTGCCACACAATATCCTAAGGGGAAAATTAAGTCAAGCCAGCATGGACAGAAATACGATTACATGGATCAAGAGCCAGTTCTTGAACAGCAAGAAGAAGGTAATTAATTAGACATGGTGGACTGTCTGAAAGGGGATGGGAGCAGAGAAGCCTGGGACAGTTATCAATCGGAGCTTCGTTAAGCTGTGAACGGCCTTAGAGGAGAACACAGGGGGATGCCTGAGATGAGCAAAGCTGAGCCCTGGAGAAGGACCCAGCGATGCCAGGGAGAGCCCACAGTGGATAAAAACAAGGCTGAAGGGGGATAAACCACAGCTGATGCACACGGGGGATGTAAAGACCCCACATGTGAAGGGCAGGGTGGGAGGAAAAGCCTCCAAGAGCTGCAAGGAGATAGGATGAGCCGTGGTGGCATGGAAGGATTGGCTGTGCTTTGAAAAACCCTTATCTCAGGAAGGGCAGGAAGGTGCCGTGGCAAGAGTGCCAAGGTGTAGCAACACACAGCACAGCACCCACTCACCCCCAGTCCCACCAACCTGCCTGGCTACAGGACCTCTCCTTATAGGAAACAGGGGTAGGGAGAATTGAAAGCACTGCCCTCTCCCCTGGGAATGTCCCAGGAAGTGGAGCTGCCAAGGGCAAGGATGGGGAAGGGTGGCCAGAGCTGGGCCTGATAAGGAAAGGGGGTAGGGAATTAGGTCAGGTTTAAAATAACCCGCTTGGTTCTGCTTGGCTTCCCCCCCACCCCCCAAAATGCCAAGCAGCTTCTGCTTTCGCTCTGAGTCAGCCTTGGCAGGAGGGTGGCAGTGGGAAAGGATGGGGACCCAGTCAGCACCCCACCCCGGGGGTCACATCCCACCCTGGGGACACCTCCTGCAGTCCCTTGGTCCAGGCGGTCAAAAATAAAGCACGTGGGATGGTGGCTCCATCTGGGACACCTGTTATTCCTAAGAAGGTGAAAGATGTTAGCATCCCGGAACAAGCACATCCAGTGCCTCTCCTGCTGTCAGAGCCATCCCTGTGCCAGGGGCAGGGAAGAGAGGGAAGGGCAGAGGGGCCAGGACAAGGCTCAGGGCCAGAGCCAGGAATTCATCTCCCTCCAAAATATCTCTGCTGCTATTTAGCGACACGGTTATTTCTGGACCTTCCTTGCTTTTCCTCTGGGAGTGTTATTTCATCAACAGACCAACACGCTCCCCCCACCCTGGGGTGGCACTGGGAGGTGGCACAGCCAGAGGATCCTTAGTGGCACCCAGAGCCACCCTGATCCTCACGTGTCTCCAGGCAGGGCTTTGGATGGCCCCGAACTGTCCCCTGTCCCCATGGGAGTAACGTGGGCTGCAAATAAGTTTAAAAAGTGCCACCACAAAGGGACAAAACACCCAGAGCCACAGCACTGTCCCCAAACTGCTGTCCCTGTGCCCACGCAGTGCCCCACCATGTCCTCCCCGAGCACACTTAGCTGCGCCCAGGTGGGGGTTAGAAATAAAAGCTGCTCTAAGGCAGTTTCCAGATTTAGCCCCAGCAAAATACAGGGGGATCACGTTACCCTCTTGCCCAGGGGGACGAGGCACCCATGCTGCCTGTCCTGCCTGAGACACACAGGCACACACACTCATAGAGAGCAAATAAAACATATCCCCTGCCCATCCCCTGGAAAGCTGGAGGGAGAAGAGGGGAGCGATGCCCCCACTCAGCGCTGGAGATGCAGCTGAGAACCACCAAACTCATTGCACTGAAGAGCCATCTGCCCAGTCCCGCTCCCTCACGTGTTTATATCCCGGTCGATCGTGGCCGTTTATGAGTGGAAAAATCAAACAGTGGCTTGAGCTGGTTCCAGTGCTGGGAGCAGGGACCCCCCAGGGAAGGAGGGGAGCCGGGGGGGGGCCCACCACCCACCTACCCACTGCTCTGGGCCTCTCACTGATAACCAAGAGAGCAGCAGAAAGGGAGAAGAAAGAAGTGAAAACAGCTCCACTTTGTGCTACCGGCAGCAAGCGCCCGCTGAGCCTTCCTTCCTCGTTTTTAATTTTTAAATGGTGGGGAGGTAGACATGGGGCAGCGAGCAAAGGGGCCCCCAGGGCACCCCAGCCCGGGCAGGGTGAAGCACCCACTGCCGTTTCAGGGCAGGCAGCAGCTGGCTGGGTCCAGGCAGCCGGGAGCTTGGTGGTATTTGATTGAGATCTGCTCCCACAGCCCCCAACCTGCCACCCGCAAACCCACCACCCCATGGGTGCCCAGGGACAGGCTCAGCTGCCACCCCCTGTGTGGGGAGGGAAGATGATGGGGCTGGGGTTACCTTGGTATAGGATAGAGGGGCCAGGGGGGCCTCCGGGTGCCAGGATCAGCAGGTGGCAGCTCCTCAGTGCTCCTCGCCGGGGCCAGCCCGGCTCCTGCGCCGGCCCTGCGGTTCCTCATTTTCAGGACCCTGCTTTTAATGCGGCAGCAACCAGGCGGGGTGCAGGGGGCTGGGGGGGGAAGTTGCAGAAAAAACCCTCCAAACCCGCTTGTTTTTCTCGCTGCGACACAGGAGTTCGCAGTCGAGCCGAGAAAAAGGGGGGCAAAAATAGATGCAGCCACCGCAACCGGGCTCGCCGGGGTTCCAGAGCCCAGGCTGGGTCTGTCCCATCGTCTCCTCTCGGGAGCTGCAGTGACATCCCTGCAAATACACAGAGGGGTAAAAGCTGTCCCTTGTCACTCGGGGGGATGTGGCACGCAGGGATCCTTCACCCAGAGTGGATGCAGAAAGGACCAGCACTGCAGCCTGATCCAGCCCCACACACTGCCGGGCAGCACACGGGGTCCCTCGGGCACCCACAGCTGATCCCCACCAGGACAGCGATGCCAGTGCTGGCAGGCACCAGCCAGGGTGGCAGTGGCAAAGCCAGGAGATAATACGGACGTCTGTGTGATGTCCAATGCAGCTGGCACAGTGCCGGGGACCCCCCTACACACCCTACTTCACACCATGTCCCCTTTGCACCCGTGCTGAGTGTGCCACCGTCCCATGAGGGCACCATGGCACCTCCCTGCCCACCCTGAGCAGACCAAGCTCCCCTGGGCTGGTTCAGTGAGGCTCCGCTGGGCCACCCTGCCAGCCCTGCCAGCAATGTGGCTGGCACCCACTGGCTCCTGCGCAGGTGGGACTGGCCCTGCAGCATCTCCCTTGGGGCACACTGAGTTGGCAAGGCCAGCACAGGGGTGATTTGTGCCATGCCAGCGTCAGGATTCCAGTAACGCCAGCTGGGAAGAAGGTCGAGGTCCTTCATCTTCATCAGCACATGGAATCCAGCCCCAGAAAGGGGCAGTGGGACACGGTCTGACCCAGAGAATCAGGATGGGAATCCTCAACACGAGGGTGACCAAACCCTGGCAACAAAGCAACCTCCATCCTTGGAGACCCCAATCTAACACCAACACTGAGCAAGCTTGGGGTTGGACCAGAGGCTCCAGAGGTCCCCTCCACCCTATGTCCCTCTGGCATGAGGATGTGGTGGTGGGAAAAGGAAGAGGACAGCCCCATTTCCAACCCCAGAGAGCAACAGTGCCCTCCCCACCACCCACCCAGCAGGCAGGAGATGGGTTGGGCAGGATATGGGTGCCCAGAGCCACCCCAGCCCCATCCGGAGTTGCCTTCCCTGGGCAGGGAGAACGCAGCCCCAAAAGGGACAAGGAGAAGGCGGAGGGACTTGGCAAATAAAAGGCAGGGTCAGTTGACAAAGCCAGTGAGAGACTGAGTCACCGGGACTGTTTTTAGCCCCGGCATCTCAGAAACGTGGACCGTGGTGTTGTTAACAGGCGCCTGGGTCAGAGGCCAAATGTTTTCCCTTCCATGTGTTAAATACTGCTCCTGGAAGCAGCAAAGGTATCCAGCAGAGTAAAAACATTAATACAAGTCTTGTATGGCAGCAGGACCCCAAACTGCCCCAGGTAAGCTTGACCCATCAGGGAGGTGTCAGGAAGGGAAAAGCAGCAGTCCCTGGGTACCAAGAGCCAGGGCTGAGTGTCCCTTGTCACAGTGTTGTTCCCAGGGCAGAATAAAAGGGGTCTGTAAAAAAGCCCCCTGGTTCTGGAGGTGCCAAGGTATGTTTACAAGAGCCCACCTGTGCATGGCAGCTGTTGTGGGGTTAATAATACACAGGCTTGATCCAACACATCTCCATTTCCACCAAAAGCCTCTCCTTCACCCCAAGAAGCCCCTCTGCCCAGTGACAACTGAGGGTCAGCATGGACACCGTCACCTTGGCCAGGCACAGTGTGTTAAGGCTGGTGCCCATGGGTCAGGTCTAGGTGCAGCCTCCAGAGCAGGGGCCTGGGGGACTCCTAGGACCCCACCATGGTGAAGAAGCAGATCCTGCTTCCACAGCTGCTCCAAACTGGAGCAAAAGCCCTTTCCACAGGGTGATTTTGGTGTGGTGCAGGAGCCTTGATTGAAACATCACTGTCTGACTGACCGCCTGGGGAATTCACAGCCCGCCGGCGCAAACAGCCCGAGCCCACGAGCTCCTGCCCTCCTCTCTGCCCCCTGCCCGGCAGCAGCAATTAAAAATAAAAGTGTGAACAGGCAGAAGGACGTTCCTTGGGAGAGGACGGGTGGCCACAGCCCAGCACCACCACGGGCTGAGTGATTAATCAGCCCCGTATCGTGTCCACCTTTCAGCGGGGAGGCGAGGAGAGGAGCAGGGTGACCTTGGAGGGGCCCCAGCAGCACTGGCGGGGTAGGACAGGCAGCCACTCCGTGTCCCCCTCGCCTCAGAAAACATCTTGGCCCTGAGCACAACCCATGGCCAAAGAGCAAACTCCATCCTGCTCCACTGCGGGCTGACTCCAGGCAATGTGGGTGTTGGGTTCTTTTTTAAATAACTGCATAAATGAGCAATAAGGGGAACTGGCAAGACAGCACCAGCCCTGGCCCCCCGCTTAGTTCCAGCAGGGAGGACGGATTGCACCGCGGCGCTGGGATTTAGAGGCACCACTTGCCCCAAAATCCCAGAAACCACCCCAGAAAACGCAGATGCTCAGCAAAACCAGCCCTTGAAGTCCATGCGTGCCAAGTTCATGGTGCCACTTGCCACAAACAGAAGGTGCGAGGTGACAGAGGCCACCCCGTGCCCCCCTCCCTGCTGCCAGAGACCGCCCCCATCCCTCCTCCCTCCCTCCACGGCCCCGTGCTGCTGGAAGGAGGTAATATTTATAAATATGCCGTGTCCAGCCCCCAGCACCCAGCCAGGACGCTTCTCAGAAGGCAGATTTCATGTAACTGTACCATGGCCGGCAGCCCCAGCGCTGCGGCCGCCCCGTCCATGGGAGCCACAGCTGTTCCCCATCCCCGAGAATAAACAAGTTTGGAACAGCCTGGGAACTGTCCTCCCAAACAGCCCTGGGACTCTCCCCGCCACCATCCCAGCCCCAGCAGCACCTCTCATGCCCTGGGGAGCACTCAACCATCACTGCTTACCCGTGGAGGGGAGGCTTCTCCTCTCCCCCCCGGCTCAGCCCGGCGCTTTCCTGCTCCGTGAAGGTCAAACGCAGCTCTCGGGAGCCCCCACTGCCAATCCAGCCCCTGCCCTGGCACGGTGCCGCTGCAACTGGGTCAGATCCTCACTCCGGGTGCTGCCGCCTCCCCGGCACGAGTTACACCGGTTTGACCACGGAGGAACCCCAAGAGGTTTTTTTCCCACCGGGCTGGGCTTTCTCCAGGCTGGGATCCTCGCCTGCCCTGAGCTTGGAGCAGTCCCCGAGGAGTGTGGTGGAGCTGAGAGTGGCACCCACCCTGCCGCAGATAAGGTGGGAGCTGCAGCCAGCACTGAGCCTGCTGGCACCCGAATTCCCCTCCTCCTGCAGAGGTGGCAAGCCAGGAGCATGGAAACACTCCCTGTGTGCTGGGTGGCTGCAGACCCCACTCCCCCAGCCCAGCCCAACCCAACCCAGCCACAGCCCCCTCCTAGCTTCCTCTTAAAAAACTTCCCACTCCCAAAATCCCAAGGAAACAGCCTGGGCGAGAGCCAGAGCTGCTACCCTAGGTTGTCCCTGAGGCTCCCAAAACTCCCCTGCCTGTCCCCAAGCTCATCGCCACCAAGGTGTCCCAGCCCAGCCCCTGTGCCAAGGAGCACCCACAGCCCCTCTGCTTGCTCCTGATGCCACACAGGGGGGCCTGAAGGTGCCTAGGTCGGGTGTCCCCTCAGGCCTACTGATTTTGGCACCTGGGTGCTACTGCAGCAGCTGCACAAACTGCACTGGAGGTTCATCCATGCACTGAAAGAAGAATTTACAACCAAAGTGGAGTCCCCAAATAATGCTGAGCAGAGCAGAGGGGAAGGGGCTGAGCCAGGTGATGGGAAACTTTCGGTTTCCCAACCATTTATACCAGGAGTAAATCACTTTCCTTAATACTGTGCGTGGCAGGGAAGGATGTTGCCTAGGAGTTTCAGGTTTATCCAGAAAGAAAGTTGCACCAATTTAACTAAAGGAGGGATATAAGCAGACAGGGCATGGGGAATTTGTTTGGAGTCGAATGCACTTGTAGGAGGGGTGACAAAAACCCCCAGAGCAATTCTTAGAAGAGCCTTTAAAAATAAGATGGCACAGCCTCCCTGCATACACTGTAGGGACTGTGGGGCAGCAGGATGTGTCTCTGAAAGACCTTGAACCCTTCCTAAGTTACTCCATCCAGGCAAAGCCACTCACTGCCTGCTGCAAATCCCCTGGGCCCCACCACGATGCTCACCTCCGTGCTCCCAGCCCCACAGCACCTACTTCCCCAAAACACCTCCTGAACTCCCTGTGGAGCATCCCCTCTTCCTCAGGGGGCTGTGGAGCTCTGCCTCCCTCCTACAAATCCACAGCACAGCACAAGCTCCCAGCAGCCAGGATGTGGCCCCACACCATCCTCCCAGGCTGGATCCAATCCCCCAAACTGCTCCTGGCAAGGTCTTTCCAAGCAGGCATCTTCCAGCCTCTGTCGCTCAGGGCTTGGCCCCTGCACACTCTTCCTCCGCCCGCAGGAAAATCGTGTGGTTTCTTTCCTCTTTTTTTTTTTTCCAATTTAATATTTATAGCTCTGTCCCACTGCCTGTTTGATCAGCAGAGTGAGGGGGAAGATGTTTGGGGAAGGGCTTTTTGAAAGACAGCTGTCAGCATCAGCTGGACAGGACCTGAGCCCACATCGGCGCCGGGATCCCTCCCGTCATTCCTGGTTTTCCCAGCAATGCACCAGCTCCAGCCAATGCATGGGTGTCCCCGGAAGGCGAGGAGCAGGAACTGGAGTTCATCCCAGAGCACAGGGCTCAGCCTCCACGTTGTGGGACCCTACACGCACGCAAATCCACAAGGAAAACCACCTCGGACCAAAACCCAAGTGCCAGGCACCAACCTTGCGGCGGGGCACGATCTTGCAGTGAACCAGGGGCAACCAGTGAGGTTTTTTTCTGGACACACCAGTGTTGGGGGGGGGGGAAAGATGAGCACATATTTCCTGTCTGCATGTCCAAGAAGAGATCATCATCCTTTTCGTCCCTCCAAGCATTAAACTGCCAGCCCCTTCCCTTGCTTCAGCTGCGAGGGTGACAACGACCATGGGTCACCCCAGGAATCACCAGCTGCAGGGGGTGATGCACCCCAACCACCTTCACACCAGGACCACACCAGCTCCCAGGCTCACGGGACACCCACAGGGCTGAAGCCTGCATGGCATGGTGACAACAGACACATCGCCCTCCGAGCAGCCTCTGCTCTTTTTACTGAGCCCCAGCGCTGGCTCCTGGGGCTGCCAAGAGCCCTGAAAACCCCTCACAGCAAAGCGTGGGGTTGAGGAAGCTGACACGGAACGGCTGCCACAGGTCAACACCGGTGCAGGCTGCAGCCACAGGATGCCAGGATGCTGCCATGGGGACGTGCCAGCAGTGAGGTGGCACTGCCAGGCTGCATCGCCCACGCTGGGGACACTGCTGTGCTGCATCCACCCTGGCAAGTCGCTTCCCCTCATCCCTGTTCCTCTTTGACCCAGGGGCACGGGATAACCCCGTGCAGGGCAGTTACGAAATGGCTCCCTTTCGGTGGGTGCAGGAGGTCCCCTCCCAAAAAAATAACCAAGCCAGAAACTCCGGGTGCCTGCCCTGGCAGGGATAAGCCATGCCCAGCGCCGGGACAGCTCCGTCCCTCCCAAGCATCCACCCGCAGCCCAAAGGAAAGGAGGGAAAATCAGTGATCCAAGGCTGAGATTCCCCCCTGCCATCACAACATCAGCCCCCCCAGCATCCCACGATACAGGGAGCACCACAGGGAGCCCAAAGGGCATTTCTGCCCTTGGTGCACGTGGGGTTGGGTGTTGTTGATGGTTTTTTTTTGGGGGGGGGGCGTGGGGGGCTCCCCCAGCCTGGCCTTTCCAGCCCCATTTCCCTGCAGCGGCTGTTTTGCTTCCCTGCAGGGCTGTCCGGCTCCACGGCCACCCCACCCTCAGCCCTGGAAATGTCCCCCTTGCTCCGATGATTCATCACTTTGTCGCTGCGCACGCAGGGCTGTTCCCGCTGCCCACGGCACCGCCGAAAACCGGCAAACAGGGAGAACCTCGTCACGGCAAAAGCGGTGGCAGGACGGGGGAGGGATGTGGTGGGGGGGGGGAGGGGGTAGGAAGGACGGGGGACCAGGCACACACGTGCCATAAACTCGGCGCCGCGGAGCGTGGAAAAAGAAATAAAAGACCTGGCTGGAAACACAACCTCCATCCCAAACACCCGGATGCTGGAGGCGCCCCGTTGCAAGCAGCCCCACCCCGGAGCAGTTTCCTACTGATAAGGACAGGAGGCAAAGCCAGCATCATCCCTCGGGAGGCAAACCCAGCATCCCTTTGGAAAACATGCCGGCTCCCCTCCGCACACGGGGGGGTCACCATGTGCCACCCACCGCAGCCATCCACACACACACACACACACACCCCTTCCCTCCTACAGCCTAAATCCGGTGGTTTCTCAACTCCTGCTGCCCAGTTCCCAAAAACCCACCGGCCCTGGCACGGGTTTCCCTGCCGGATCCCCCGGCAGCAGGTAAGCGCAGGCTCCGCTGCCACCGGCACCCAGAGCAGGGAGAAACCAGCTCTGCTCCCTCCTCCTCCTCCTCCTCCCCCGGCCGGAGGAGCAGCCGTGCATGAAGCCGAGCAAACATGGCAGGGGACGGGGCGGGGGGGGGGGGGGTGGTAAGAAAATAAAACACCCCCCAGCCTCCACACCTTCGCTGTCTGCTTCACTCTCTGCTGTTACATAAAAAAGAATCACAAACTCCCCCCAGGGCCAGGAACGCGCAGAAGCGCCGCGATTCCTGGAAACAGGCCCCGCTTGTCCCCGCACTTGCACGGGCTTATTTATTTATGTTAGAGGAGCACGACAATAACCACCATATTTTCTCCCTTCTTTTCTTTTTCTTTTTTTTTTTTGGTAAGGAAATTTCCCCATCATCTGACTCACTGAAGCTTTAGAGGGCAGGGGCATGAGGGCTGGCGTAATCCTTCCTGCTTCGCAATTAATTCATGAATATAATTAACAGGTTAAGGCCAGCCCCGTCCTACACCCCCGCCAAACTCTTGCTGCCCCAGAGAAGCGGGTTACAAGCTGGGGGGGGGGGTTTCCAAAAGCAGCCCCAAAAAAGCCATGTGACATGGGGAACCCCAACTCTTACCGTCTTATGCAGACCCCAAAAACCACAGGGCTGAGGGGGTGGCAGCTCGCCGGGGAGAACCCCCTGCCCCCAACACCGGGAGGGTTTTCTACCCGGTCCCAGTGAGGGGTGCAGGGAAACCCCCGAGCAAACCCAGCGCTCCGGGTGTCAGCGCCGAGGGCTGGTACATCCGTGCCTCAGTTTCCCCACCCGTGGAGTAAAGGGTGCGGGAGGGGGGAGGGTTACGCTGGGAAAGGAGACCCGGGCAAGTCCCCTCCGGCTGCCGGGAGACTCGCAGCCCCTCGGACCCTCGGAGGGGGTACCTGGCCGAGCTGCTGGAGACCCCCGACGCCTCCCCCCCCCCCCCCAACCCGACAGCGCCGCGAGCAGCCGCAGCCCCGGCCCGGCTGGAACCTCCTGCAAGCGAGGGGCGCTCCGGGGGGGGAATGGGGGGGTCGCTATTATTTACAGCGAAAGGGAGGGGGGAAGCAACAACCCCGCGGCCACGACTTCAAAACGCCCCGGGATGGGGCAGGAGCGGAGCTGGGGACACCCAACACCCCCCCCCCTCCAGAGTGGGGCCGACCCGAGGGAGCCCCCCCAGGACCCCTCACACTCACCCGGCGGCTGCGGGGGGACGAGGGAAACGCCGAAGGGAACGAAGTGGCTCCGTTCGGCTCCGCTCCGCTCGGCCCGACTCGGTTCGGCTTCGCTTGACTCCGTTCGGCACCGCTCGACCCGGTCCCGCTGCTTCGGCGCCGAGGGAGGGCAGCACTGCCCGCCCGGCCCGGTATGGCCCGGTACGGTACGGCCCGGTACGGTACAGTACGGCAGGGCACGGCACGGCCAGGCCCGCCCCGCCGTACGCCGGGAGCTGTAGTCCGGAGCGGGGCAGGGCTGCCCGAGCCTGCCGGGACTTGTAGTCCCCGCCTCGGCCACAGCAGCCGTTTGGCTTTGCTGATTTCCTCTCCAAAAATGGGGTTTTCCACCCCCGGAACCCCGGGAGGGTGGGTGCCAGAAGGGGGGTGAAGGCAGAACTGTACACGGGCCCTGCGGCCTCTTGCACCAGGAGCGTGCAGCTCCTCGCACCAGGAGCGTGCAGCCCCAGGCACGAGGGTTTTACAGCCCCTTGCACCAGGATCACGCCGCCCCTTGCACGAGAGTTTTACAGCCCCTTGCACCAGGATCACGCAGCCCCTTGCACGAGGGTTTTACAGCCCCTTGCACCAGGATCACGCCGCCCCTTGCACGAGGGTTTTACAGCCCCTTGCACCAGGATCACGCCGCTTCTTGCACTTGCTTTGGACACATCCGTGTCCCAGGCACTGCACCCCGTGCCCTCTCATCCCACGTCCTTCCCAGGCTGCAGCCATGAAGAGCTTTACCCCCCGAGAGCAAAACCGGGGCGTTTTCCCTCAGCCAGAGTGTCCTGGCAGGAAACTTTTCCGTCCCCAGTTGATGTGCAAATTCGCGTGGGCAATCCCCCCAGACCAGGAGCCGTTCACACGCGGCTCCACGTCTCTGCACATCCTGCTCCAAACTGGTTCCTGAAGCCTCCAGCGACTGCACCAGCTCAGCTCTGGAGTCGCCGAGGTCACTAAGGTAAAACTGCACTAACTGATTCGATGTCTATCCCAGGAGGGAGTTTTTGGGGAGAGACAGGAAAGAAGGTCCTGAAGGTAAATTTGCGCTGAGAGGGGCTGAACTCTTCCCCAGCACAGATGGGAGATGGAGGTGCCTGGCTCTGTCATCCCCATTTCCCAGCCAGCCCCAGCAGGGGTCCCAGTCAAAAAGGCAACCCCAGCTTTGTTACTGCCAGAAATCCAAAGGCTCCACGCACATCTGAGAGCCCAGACAGTGCCTGGAACCTCGAGCATAAAATCACACCTTGTTGTCTCATGCAGAAGAGCTGTGCCAGCCCCTGCTCAGCCACAGCCAGTCGAACCACCAGACAGTTGGATTTGCAGCCCTTTATTCACTACAGGAGATTTGGAGACTACTGGTCACCATACATGGGTCCAAGGTGACAAATTACTCCCGGGGGGATGCTCAGCATCCCTAAACTGAGAGGGCAAAGCCCACTCTGTTGTTGGCCATGTCAAAGATGGAGTACCACTGCCGGAGGAAGATGTTCCCGAGGATCCAGAGTGGCTGGCCGCTGGCAGAGGGCACGTACGTGCTCTCGACCCCAACAGTGCAAACACCATCGTTCTGTTGGGGGAAAAAGAGCAAATTTCAGTGCTGGTGAGGACTGCAGGAGATGTGTGCTGCCCATGGCTGCTTTGGGAGCAGGATTAGACTCTCATAATCACACGCAAGAGCACCACGAAGTGGGATGCTGGGCAATTCAGCGCTGGGGCTGCTTTGTGTTTGAAAAGAAGCTCTGACTTTCTCCTGGGGAAAAGTGCCCCACGGTGGCAAACTCGTGTTGGGGATGAGGAACTCACACCTACATTTAAGACATAGACAGAGGGGGGCAGCGGTAACTGAGCTCCACTGATGGCAAAGTAGAGAGTGGGCATGGTGGGGACACTGCCACAGTCAACGACGAACTGCAAAAGAAGCAAAGAGGGACAGAGGGGTCAGGACCCTGGGGCTGGGGACCCTCCATCCCCTGGCTGTAATCCCAGCCATGCTCCTCAAGTGTCAGCACAGCTCTGGCTGTGGCAGGGCTGTGCTCACTGGGTTTATCACATTAGGAAGAATTATTTTTGTTGTCCACCACTGCAGGGGGAGATGCACCACTGCAGTGCAGTGCTGTTTCTGGTGGGATGTTTCGGTCCAGAGATGCTCAGCAGGGTGTCCTTCCCGCTTACCCCTTGGTCACTCTCCTCCGCACCCAGTGCCTGCAGGAAGGTTAACATGAATTGTCCTGGGATGGTCAGCAGGAACGTCCCGGTGTCCACAATGCCATGACAGCCTTGGCTGCACCAGCCAGTGGCTGATGGCCCGATGGAGAACCTGGAGAGAGCAGCAGAAAAGGCATCAGAAAAGTTTAACCCCCCCCTCTGAGACCCCCTCTGAGCCACAGCACTTACTCCTCAATCCCAATCTTCCAGTACAATTCCTGGACCACAGGAGCCCACAAAACCTCCCCAGAGTACAGCTGGGGGTCAACCCCTCCAAGGATGACTTCTCCACCGTAACTATAGGTCGGGTTGCTGGAAAGACACAGAAAGGCACAGGATTAACCCCCAGATCAGGCAGGCTGCTCAGGAGAAAGCAGGGTAGCAACCGGCGCGTGGGGAGAACCTGTGGATGGAGGGTGGATGCAGAGAAGGATGGATCCAGGCTGTGGCTATGCAAGAGAGAGAGGCCTGTCATGAGAGGTCTCACCGTGAGTAGTAGAAGCTGAAGATGGGTTCCTCAAGCTGGTTCTGCTGCAGCATGTTCTGCATCAGCGTGTTGTAGCCCTCAATACCAACGCCTGGGTAAGACATGCCCAAAATCCCATCGAAGTCCAGGTAGTAAAAGGGTCTGCTGGGCTCATCCAGGCTCAGGCCAAACTCCTGGTTCCTGATGATGATGTTCTGGATCTAGAGGGAGATGAAAGATGCTGGGAGATGTGGGGACTTGGCAATGGTGGGGTAATGGTTGGACTCGATAAACTTAAAGGTCTTTTCCAACTTAAACCATTCTATGATTCTATATCAGGGTTGTGGACATCCCCCTTGACAGCACCATCCCAGAGAGGAGGTTTTGGGAGAGACAGGGGTGGTCAGGAAGAATGTATCCTGAAGATACATTTGCACTGGGAGGTGCTGAACTCTTCCACATCACAGATAAGAGATGGAGTTGGGAGCAGCCTGGCTCATAGTCTTTGTCCCATCACCCTTATTATTTCCTAAAAATAGCCACAAAACCCTTTTGACTCAGTCAAATTAGGTTAAAATCACACTTCTGCTAGTCTCACAATAAGGTATTTCGTATGCCCTGTGATGACAAAGCTCAGCCAGCAGTGTAAAGAAACAAATATTTAAGGCCAAAAATATCCCTTAACCCCAAGCAGTGACGAGCAGCCCAGAGGACTCAGACTGAGCTTGTTTGTAGCATCAATTTACGGTGAGACTCCATGAACATGGGAGATCCAGGCAGTATTGTCCAAAATAAAAAGGTCCTTTCAGCCACTCCCTAAATTTTTAACTGAATTGGACTGATCACAACCCCAGTCACTTCACACCCTGATTGCAGCAACACGTCAACAGTCACTTACTGTCACCGTGTCGTACCCTAAGGCCACCGACAGGTCACCGAACCCGTAGCTGAGGGTGTAGGTCACATCAGTGCCTGAGAAGGTGGACGACAGGCTGGAGTTGAACCTGGCATGATCTTCTGCATGGAGAGAAAATGACAGGCCCGGGGTTACATCCTCCCTGTGTGGTTCAGCATCCCTGGATCCCACCCAGGCAGAAGACCCCAGCAAGGGGCTTCCCAGGGAAGGGGCCATCTAAAACCAGCCCTGCTCTCCAAACCAGCCTCCCCCAGTGACTCTACCTGATTTCCCTCTCAGAGCACCAGCCCAGATCATGCAAGGGCTGTTGGAGAATTGCCATTTAGTGGGGAGCACCCCCCCAGCCCCACTGTGTCCCCAAGGATGCTCACCACAGGCTGGGGTCTGGCAGTAGGTGGAGGGAACCCACAGGTTGGCAGAGCCGGTGTCGAAGAGCACCAGGAAGTTTTGAGGGGGGGTGCCAATGCTGATCTCCCCGAAGTAGAAGGACTATGAAGAAGAGCAGGGGGTGGATTTCTGTTTCTTCCTGGGGTTTGGTTGTTTGGTTTTTTTTAATGAGTTTTCAGCTCTCTGCCCTCTGGTAGCTGAGACACCCAAACTGCTGAGGGGCTGAAGGAAGAACCCGTATTCCCTGAGTGTGTCCAGGGCAGGTAAAAGCACAGAAAGGAGCAGTGTTTGGCTTGTGACATGGTGAAGTGAGCAGCAAGGCCAGGAGTAGTAGATCTGCCCTGTAACCATCAAACTCTGCTTTTTCTGATAAATCAATTCAAGGCAAGACATGGTGCCTCTTTGTCTCCCAACATCTCCCAGCCCTCAGAGCCGGGCTACAAGGAGAGCAAATCCTGCCCTGCCCAGTGCAGGGATAGAGCTGAGCCCCTGCTGTGGATCTTCCTGTGGGAAAGGAGGAGGCCATCCCCAAAAACTGGAGCTGGGTGGCTCAGAGGAGGGAGGAAAAGCTCTGATACTTACATCCAGGTAGTTTGTTAGTGGTTCATAAGCCACAGCGTTAATGAGCTGGTATTTCCTACCAGGATCCCCTCTGGGGTCCTTCAGGAATCCCTCTGGCACCCCTTTCTCTCTCATCACCTCCCGCAAGGACCTGCCTTTCCTCAGGGGGATCCTGCACAGGATGGAGATGGCAGCAAGATGCTGAGGGGCTGAACAGCCCCTTCCCTGTGTGCACCCCACGTCCCTGCACCCTCACACCCAGCCCGGGACTCACCTCACCATCCCCTCCCCAAGCTGGAGGCAGAGCAGGGCCAGCAGCAGCCACCACATGGCCCTGGGTGCTGGTGGCTCCATGGCACCTCCTCACCTCAGCCAGGGCAGAGTGTTTATAGGCAGGAGCCCAGCCCAGCCCCTGCTCCAGACACCCCTTCCCTCTATCTCTGCACCCACCCAACACCAACGCTTGCGGTGGGTTTATCGCTGCAGCCGCCCTGATTTCCCCTCCTTACCCGGCTGTTTGGGCACTAACAGATTGGCCAGTACCTGTGATACAGAGACCAAATATGTGGCATCTGATAAGAAGCAAAATTCTATTGTTAACAAGAAGCTCAAGTGTTTTCTCCTGCCTTCAGCACCAGCTTGATCATTCCAGAAAACAAAGGCAAAACACACCCTTCATGGCAAATGGAAATCTAGGATGCTGGTTCCTCTTTCACCCGTCCAGGCAGGAAGTGCCACGGGCCAGCAGGATTTCTTTCATCCAAGTGTAAAGACTTTTACATCCAAACCCCTCAACACAACTACCAGGAGACAGGGAGGGTGGTTTTTCAGCTCAGCTCCTAGCTCACCAGGAACCAGCACATACTCCCAAAAAATATCTCTCTTCAGGCATTTGTCCTTTGTCATTCCACCCTTCCCTGCCCTCCAGCTCTGCTAGTAGCCCCCAAGGAAGCTGAGATGGGGGCAGCTCAACAGAGAAGCCCTGAAAGGCCTTTTTTACCTTCCCAGTGAAACCACTCAGCCATCTCCAACAGCCACTTTGATTTGCTGCAGTTCATTGTCACTGTCAGTTACACTGAGGATGCTCAGGGCACATGTCTGGGGTGTTAGAAGTGATGTCTCCAGGACACTCTGAGTGATGCTCATCCTATCCAGGCAGGTGAGCTGGGGGGTGTGTGTGGTGGGGTATTCAGGAATTTGTTTCCCAGTGATTTTTAGTCCTGGGAGACCGTTTCCTCCTCCTGGGAATGTGCTACCAACCCTGCCAGGTCACCGAGCACCCGTCCTGGCATCTGGTCCCCCAAGGGTGCTGCTCAGCTTCAGACCCCAAAGCCTGGGCACTCACCACCTGCAGAAACTCTGCCACATATCATCACCAGGGAACAGTCACTGTCCCCACATCCCCACCAGCCTGGCAGCCTCATATCCCATGGAAAACTTGAGACAAGCATGAATTGGTGGCAGATCAGTGCTTTAAGCCTGCAGTGGCTCAGGAAACCCCCCTGCACCCCTTCCTCCTCCATCACATCCTGATGGATCTGCCCCTGCTCAGAAGGATCCTGCAGGGAGCAAAGGGAAGAGCAAAGAGCAGCAGACACATGGTCAGCATTTGCCTGGCCCTTCCTGCCACCACTGCTGCCAGAGCAGCTTCAGCTCTCAGAAACCTCCCCATTTTATAGGGGAGAAGAAATGCCCTTCCCTGCTCTCCCTGCCTGGCTCATCTCCGTCTCGCTGTGCTCAGCCTGTGTCAATATTTTGACAGAAAGCACAGAGGAGTTTGTGTCCTTCCTCTGGTGAAATGACAGAGCTATTAATATATCTGATAATGAGTTCCAATGAGGAAGAACTTCTAAGAAACAAGTCTGGATCCCAGGAAAGAGCAGTGTTACCCGAGCCTTCCCTGGCCAAGGTGTTCCCCATCCCCTTCAGCCACGGACCATGATTCCCAATATTCTGGATGTTGTTTTACCTGCCTGAATAGCCCCACTTCAGGGTTTAGGGGTCATGTGGATGGCATGGCTCACCTGATCTGACCCCATATTCCCGCTCTGCCTTAATCACAGGACTTTGTTAAACCTTCTCCAGCTACAGGGAAGATTAGTGCCTTCCCACATGCACCTCTGAGGAGGTTTCCTGATGCCCAGCAAGAGGGACAGAGGTGGGGACGGACCAGCCCTGTGGCTTTATCCTCAGCTGGGCAGAGCCATCAGTTCAGCCCTGCCAGCAGCAGCAAGAGAAAGGACAGCATGTCCCCACGGTCACTCCAAGGTCACCACAAGCTGCAAGCAAAGCAATGGCCACCAGCTCTGGTGAGTGCTGCATTTGCCTGAGTAGGTGCTGAGCATCCCCCTGAAGTGACTGAGCCCATCAGGGACATTACCAGCTATGCACCATTACCTGATGGCACGGAGCAGAACTGGCTTTTTGGGGAATTCCTGGGGGAACTCCTGTCCCCAGAGCTGTGGTTGTGTTTAAGACCAACCCCAGTGACATTTCAGTGTCCCCATCCCCGGCACCACAGCCTGGCGTGTGGTGCTTTTTGCCTGGAAAGCAAAACCCTTTCAGGAATCAAGTTTGGGACCCTTGTTCTGGGCTTGTCCCTCTTTGAGGACATGAAGGACAGAAGTAGGGTGCAATCAGGCCCAAAGGCGGAACCCAGGACTGAGGGGATGGCACCTGCCAGCTTTCAGACACTCAAAACCTGCAGCCCCCAGCTGAGTTACACAAGCCTGGGAGAGGGGACAGGCAGGGGGGCATCTTCATACTCAAGGGCTTGGGAGAGCTGGTGGCACCAGGAGCTACCCTGGCACAGGTGTGGGAAGGGCTGGTCACTCCCATCCCTGCACCCATCAGGCTGTGAGCTGAGCTGCTGCATCCAGCAGAGGCACCCCCAGGCAGGAGCTCAATCATTCACTATAAATGCAGGTTGAGACTCTGCCCTGCAGCCATTAGGAGCCCACACCTCGTCCTACCCCTGTACAAGAAACATAAATACATCAACCTGAGCTCTGAACCAGTCCTGGAACAGCTTCCCCAACACTTCCCCTGTGCTGACTCTGCAGAAATCTGCCCAGGAGTTTTATCATGGCTCGAACTTTGCTGGAGCAAGAGTGGCTGAGACACAGAACCCATCAGCCTGTGCTCAGTCGTCACTCAACGCACTCAGAAGGTCAGAGACTGTTTGGGATGTTGGGGTTTATTTGTAACATGAGCCTGTAAGAACACACTTAGAGCCAACTCCCAGAGGAACAGGGAGCCGTGCGGGCACGTAAAGGAACATTAAGGTCTCTAGGAACCCCACGGGGCTCCAGCAAGGCTGGCTGAGGTGGGTTTGGCCAGAACAGGGGCTGGATTTCACTGCTCCTCTCCTCTACACTGACGTGGCAAAGCCAACGCGGTTGTTGGCCATGTCAAAGACGGTGTAATACTCCTTGAGGAAGACGTCACCAAAGATCCAGAGTGGCTGCCCGTTCTGGGAAGGCAGGTAGGTGGCCTCAACCCCAACTGTGCAGTAGCCCTTGTTCTGTAAGGGGGGGAAAACAGGGAGTCAGAGCCTCAGACAAGCAGCAGGACCCTGCCAGCTGGGCCGCAGGGAGGTGGGATCTGCCCACACAAGGAGGGAGAACATTGCTGCTTGTCAAGAAGCACCAAGTGCTTTCCTGGCCCTCAGGGATTCAGCAGGATGAAGCTGATCAGTTAATACATACATTCAAGATGTAGGCAGAGGGGTAGAGTGGGAGATTGACTCCATTGATGATGAAGGTGATGGTGGGCAAGTTCTGGATCTCACTGCAGTCAACTGCATACTGTGGAGAGAGGGTGAAGAGGAGGTTATGGCTGCAGCAGCACTCAGTGTGAGAGGAGAGATACCCCTGTATGAGGGAGTAACACACACTTCATCCCCTGGCAGTGCCACATCTCCCTGTCCTTCCCTGACATGCCTGCAGCACCATGTTTCTGTAGAGAACACATGAGTTTTGTGGAACCTGGTCAAGCCCACAGGTTCTGGTTCACTCAAGCCTCCCCGCTGCTTCATGCAAGTCTCCAAAGCATCCCCCACACTTACACCATAGCTGGTCAGCTGGGCACCCACAGCCTGCAGGAAGCTGTCCAGGTACTCCTGGGGCACTGTCAGCAGGAAGGTCCCTGTGTCCACGATGGCCTGACAGCCCTGGCTGCACCAGCCCGTTGTTGACTGTCCAATAGCAAATCTGGGAGGAGAATGGGGTGGAAAACATCACTTTAGGCACCCACTGGGCAACTAAACCTGTCTCAGCTGGATCTGTAAACAGTCTGGGATTCTAGAATCATGGGATAGTTTGGGTTGGAAGGGACCCTAAAGATCATCCAGCTCCAACCCCCTGCATGGGCAGGGACACCTCCCACCAGCCCAGGTTGCTCCAAGCCCCATCCAACCTGCCCTTCAACACCTCCAGGGATGGGGCAGCCACAGCTTCCGTGGGCAACCTGTTCCAGTGTCTCACCCCCCTCACAGGGAAGATTTTTTCCTAATGTCTAACCTAAATGTCCCCTTTTCCTGTTCAGAGATGCTCTGGAACACAGTGCCCGACCCCTGCCTGGAGCCCACAGCTGCTGCAATAGCTGCAGCTTCATCCAGAGAGCAGCTGGAACGCCCTCATCACACAAGCAGTCCAATTGGATCATGCCCATCAGGGACAAGCACAACTCACCCACCAAGCTCGACCTGCCAGTAAAGCTCCTGGGTCACTGGTGCCCAAATAATATCCCCACGGAAGAGCCGAGTGTCAATCCCTCCAAGAATGAGCTCTCCCCCATAGTTGTAGGTGGGTTGGCTTCAAAAAAACAGAGTTACAGCAGCAGAGCTCAGTAAATCGGGGCTAGAGAGGGTCAAATTCCCAAGGAACCTGCGTGGGGACAGGCAGGTTGGTGCAGAGGGGACGTGCAGATGGCCCCAGCAGATCTTTACCGGGAGAAGTAGAAGCTGAAGATGGGCTCGGTGAGCTGGTTCTGCTGCATCATGCCCTGCAGTGCTGTGGGTATGGATCCCACTGCCAGCAAGGGGTAGGCCATTCCCAGGATCCCATCAAACTCGGCATAGTAGAAAGGTTGGGTTGGCTCGTTCTGGCTGAGCCCAAACTCTTGGTTTGTGACCATGATGCTCTGGATCTGGAGGGGAAGGGGACACCAGGTCAGGCTGCCTGCCCAGGCAAGCCCGAGTTATGTCAGATGGGCTGACTGATGCTTTGGAAGCCCAACCAGCTCCCTGCAAGGTTACAGCTGGTGAAAAACTAAGAATTGATTGGGTTGGAAAAGACCAAAGATCACCAAGTCCAACCATTAACCCAGCCCTGCCAAGGCCACCACTAACCCATGTCCCTCAGCACCACATCTACACGGCTTTTAAATCCCTCCAGGGATGGGGACTCCACCACTGCCTTGGGCAGCCTGTGCCAGGGCCTGAGAACCTTTCAGTGAAGTCTCTTCTAATATCCAATCTACACCTTCCCTGGCACGGCTTGAGGCCTTTTCCCTTCACTCTGTTGCTTGTCACTGGGGTGAAAAGACCGACCCCCTCCCCGCTCCAACCTCCTGTCAGGGAGTTGCAGAGAGTGAGAAGCTGCTTTTCTCCAGGCTGAACACCCCCAGTTCCCTCAGCCACTCCTTGAAACAGCCCCAGGGGAAAAATCAGCAGCAATTGGGTTAAAACCAAGTGCTGGGGGCACAGTGCCCAGGAGGACAGGGTGGGGGGACTCACCCTCAGCGTGTCGTAGCCCAGCAGCACCGTCACCGCGCCGCTGCCGTAGGAGAGGGTGTAGGACTGGCCACTGCTGATGAAGGTGGAGGAGTCGTTGGGATTGAACTTTGCGTGGTTGACTGTGGGGGAGAGAAGAAGGCAAAGCTCCTGGACACCTGCCTGCCTGGCTGTGGTGGGATCTCACCACCAGGATAGCACCTGGGAAAGCAGCTTCCCCGGCAGAGCGGGTGCTGAGGAGCAGAACGGGCTGTTCTCTGCCTCGTGGTTACCCCTGAGGCAGGGTTTGCATCCCAGTTTTGCTTGGGCCCCTTGCAAGGGAATGGCTGTTGTGATCACAGCTCCATCAGCTGCCCAACATGAGCAGCGAGGTCTGTTGGGAGAGCTCTGCTGGGCAGCAGGACAGCAGCTCTCATGTCTTTGCTCTCCCCTGTGCCCGGCCACGAAAGGTCATAGATTCATAGAATCACAGAATCCTTTGGGTTGGAAAAGACCTACAAGACAATTCAGTCCAACTGTTCCCCCAGCCCTGCCAAAGCCACCAATGACCCATGTCCCTCAGAGCCACTTCTACATGGCTTTGAAATTCCTCCAGGGATGGGGACTCCACCACCGTCCTGAGCAGCCTGGGCCAGGGCCTGACAACCCTTTTGGGGAAGAAATTATTCCTAGTTTCCAATCTAAACCTCCCCTGGCACAACTTGAGGCCATTTCCTCTTGTTCTATCCCTTGTCACTTAAGAGAAGAGACTGAGCCCCCCTCTCCTCGCTCCAACCTCCTCTCAGGCAGTTGCAGAGCCAGAAGGTCTCCTCTCAGCCTCCTTTTCTCCAGCTGAACACCCACAGCTGCCTCAGCCCCTCCTCAGAAGTTCTCCAAACCCTTCTCCTTGTGCTCCAGACCCTTCCCCAGCTCTGGACATGCTCCAGCCCCTCAATGTTCATCTTGTTGTGAGGGGCCCGAAGCCGAACCCCGGATTTGAGGCATGAGGGAGGGGGGCTGAGGGCGATGGGGGGGTCAGTGAAATGGGGCACTCACAGCACGCTGGTGTCTGGCAGTAGGAGGAGGGGACCCACAGGTTGGAGGAGCCAGTGTCAAAGAGCACCAAGAAGTTTTGGGGGGGGTCCCCGATGCTGATCTCCCCGAAGTAGCTGGCCTGCAGGGACAGACACGGCTTCTCCATCAGCTACAGGTCAGGCACAGACCAGGCTTTCACCTCCCAGCCCTGTGCCAGCATTCCCAGCACTTTGCAGGGAATGCCAGGCTCATTCTTGGACAGAACCCAGTGGGCAGGAACAGCCTGAAACCCCACCTTGCTTTTTCTCCCAACAGATGCAACATTAAATATTTGTTATGCCTTTTGTGACATATAGAAAAGCGTGGCCTTGCGTGGCTGGGGGACAACTTCTCTAAAGCCTACACTTAAAAAAGAGTGGGGGGCAAAAAGCAAGTTCTGACTCCTGGAGGCTCAGGATCACTCTGGCAAGCTGGGAAGGAGAAGGGAAAGGGGATGGGGTGTGTGGACAGACAGTGAGAGGGCAACCTGGGCTACTCACATCCAGGTGGTTGGTTAGTGGCTCAAACACAACGTAGTTGTCAGTGAAGTTGTATTTCTTGGCTGGATCATTTTTAATTTTCTTCAGGTAGTCCTCCAGCACTCCTGCCTCCCTCATGTTCTCCCGGATAGACTTGCCTTTCTTCAGTTTGATTCTGTATAGAGGGAAAAAAACAAACCAACCAAAAAACCCAAACAAAACCCAGCAGGAAATCAGGAGATTCAGGAATTTCCAAATGATCAGCTTTCCAGGCTCCTTTGAGCCCTGCTCCATTGGGAGTCCTCTGCTCAGCTGCCTTGTACATCCCCAGGGGCAGCCCTGCCAGCAAGGGACAACCTGAACGAGGATCATGATGGTCTGTGGAGATGCAGGAGCCTGGAGTCACCCCTGCTTAGACTTGCTCAGCATCCTCGGGGACACG
The DNA here is from genome assembly GCF_020740795.1 of Apus apus. Taxonomy (NCBI): domain Eukaryota; kingdom Metazoa; phylum Chordata; class Aves; order Apodiformes; family Apodidae; genus Apus; species Apus apus. Next base: position 3,596,964 of record NC_067304.1, read on the forward strand.
GTGCAGCCCCTGCAGGTCCCAGCTGCAGCCGGGCTCTGTTCTCCACCCTCTCCCCACTCCTCCTGATGCAGGACACTCACCTCACCAGCCCCTCCGAGAGCTGGAGACACATCAGAGCCAGGACCAGCCACTTCATGGTGCAGGAGTTGTCCACCCCCCTGCACACACCCTGTGGGAAACGGCAGCAGATGGTCTGAGCTGCCTGGGACTCCCTGGTTTTATACTGAGAAGCAGTGACCACCCCCCTCCTTATCTGCTGACCTCCATTTTCCATTACCACCACGTGCAACCCCCGGCTTCAAGGGTTCCTTTGTATTTTGGGCCACGAGGATTCTGAGGAGCTTGTGTCCTTAGCGAGGCGCTCAGGTGAGAATAGAGCGAGATCAAAGTGTTACCATCCGATAAGAGCCCGGCCCTTATCGCAGCCACGGGGGGGAGTGACCCACACGTCACCGTGGTGGGGTGTTATCTGTGTTGGGCAAAACCTGTTCAAACCTTTTCCCAAAACAAAGGCGCTGGCAGCTCCTGGCGCGGGGTGGAAACGCGGCAGGTTTCGTCGGCCGCCCTTCCGGCCTGCCCTGCTGCCCTGGAGCAGGGATGGCTGCTGCCCTCCAGGCTTCTCCAGGGCAGGCTGCAAGGAGCTGGCTGCTCTGCTCCTCCTGTCCCAGGAGCTCAGTGAGCCCACTAGGTTTCTTCTGCTTTCTCCTTGGTGGTTTCCAGTGATGTTCTGCTTGCTGGTCCATCCTTCTCTTCCTCTTCCTCTGGTCCATCCTTCTCTCCCTCTGGTCCATCCTTCTCTCCCTCTGGTCCATCCTTCTCTCCCTCTGGTCCATCCTTCTCTTCCTCTGGTCCATCCTTCTCTCCCTCTGGTCCATCCATCTCTCCCTCTGGTCCATCCTTCTCTCCCTCTTCCTCTGGTCCATCCTCCTCCCCTTCTTCATCTGGTCCATCCTTCCCCACCTCTTCATCAGGCTCCCACTACTTCCCCATCCTCTCCTACAGGTACAACTGGCTCCCCTATGTTGCACACCTCAACCCTGCTCCTGCTTTCATACTATTTTGGACAGAAATTGCTTTTTTTTTTTTTTTTTTCCTTCCATTTTTTAATTTCTCAATAATTTTGTGGAACAACTGGCTCCCCTTCCATCCTGCATTAAAAGGCACGTGCTGTGTCTCCCTGCATGGGGACATTTAAGCCCTCTGGGCTGGCCAAGCTGCAGCTTCACCCACTGGGTTTTGGCACCGACCCAGAGACTCAGGAAATTCCTCGTTTGCTTTTTGACCCTGTGGAAAAAAAAAAAGAACCACAAACACAGACCTCCCAAACTGCCAACAAACACTTCAACAGACCAAAACATTTTTGGTTACAACCCAAAATATTTTCTATTAAATGGACCAAAATATTTTTGGTCATAACCTAAATATTTTATAGCCAACAGACCCAAACATTTTGGGTTCTGTTCTAAACATTTTCCAGCAACTGGACCAAAATATTTTCAGTTATAACTTCGATGTTTTCTAGATCTCCTCTGGCTCAGCTTCCATCCCTCCAAGGAGTGGAGAAATCCTGGTGTCCATCACCCACTGGTAACCCAGCACTATCACTGCCCTCAACCCATGTCAACGCTCCACACAGATTTGGGTCCCTTGGGAGCACTGGGAGCTTGTGTCCTTTGCTGGCTCTTGAGACTATAATAAAGCAATTATCTTGTTTGCCAGCAGGATTGATAGAAAGATCAACTTATTAAGATTGGATAAAAAAGCAAATTCTGGCTGAAAGCAAAGAGCAGTTATCAAAACGTCAATACAGGGAGTTTTATCTCCGGTCCCCACGGGGATCAGCTTTGCCAAAAGACAAAGGAATAAGGTGCCCTCTACAGCACACACAAACCCCAGCTGCTTTGGGCACTTCTTGACCCAAAATTAGACAGGACTTGTTTGCCCAGGTGTTTGGGCTAACGGGGATGAAGGATTTATGGTTTCTAACCTCAGAGATCCTGTGTCCCCACGTGGAGCAGGGGCCAACAGCCCCAGGCAGGACAGGGGCATCTCCCCTCCTCTGCTTTCAGTTTCTTCTCTGGGTTGGTACAACTGCCCAGCCCATGTGCTCACAGCTCCAGCCTGGGGAAGCCCAACACTCCTGGGTGAATATGGATCCCTTTGCATCCCACAGCCAACTCCACCACCTGTTCTGGGACACCACAGAGGTGCAGAACCCAGCAACAGAGATGAGATGGAAGCAGCAGTGGTTCTGGCCACCAGAGCCCACGCAGCCCTGGCCATCCAAAGGGCTTAAGCACTTCCCACACAAGCCAACAAATCCTATTAAACCAACAGGCACTGCAGAGGTGGGCACCACCTCCCAGGAGCTGGTAGCTCTTGACAGGATAAGAAATTAAAGTGGGATCCATGAGCCAAAGACATCTCCTGTCTGCAGATACCATTCCCAGAGCCATCAGGGGACAGAAAGCTTTTCAAAGCCATTGGCTGAATTTCCTGATCTGCTCGGGACTCTGCTCTACCCATGACAAAAAACACAGGGAAATGACTGGTGCCAATTCCAGGACAAATTCCCACCCCAGTTCCTGTGGCTCTGCCCCAGACATAAGCTATTGCTATTAACCTCAACAAATGGTAAGACAGAACTTAATAAACATGAAGATGGGACTGCCAGGAGCTCCTCTTGCTCCTTAAATCCTATTCCTCTCACAAGCACCAGGAGAGTTAAACCCTTCCTTGAGGTGCCAAATCCCGTCTGCGTTAATGCTCTTCCCCCTTTAACAGGCTTGTTCTATGTGATTTAAAACAGCTTCATACAGGTTGCCTGGAGCACAACTGCTCTCTGCTAGTGTTCTCCAGCCAAGAAAAGCTCTTGGTGGGAGCCACAATGACTTGGTTACTTCCAAAGCAGCTGCATTTATGACCTGCACACATCCCCACTACTCAGTGCTGCACGAGCTGGTTTTAATGTTTTATTTCCAAAACAGAGCTCACAGTACACAATGTCCATCCACATGAAAATAAATAGTCCTCCCTTCCTAGGCAACCATGAGAACAGGTCCTGAAACAACCCGCTGGGCTCTAGATCTAACATTTAAATTCCCAAACCAGGCTGAGGATCAGGCACTCCATGGTGATCTTCTCTTGCAGGCAGGTTCTGAAGAGCCCTCCAGACCCCCTGCTCAGGCCCAGACCCCACCTCTTATGCACCCCAAGGTGGTCCCAACCTCTGTGCACCTGAAGCTTAGAAGTGGACCCATCTCAAGAGAGCTCCCCATCATGCTGTCCTGAAAACTCCAAGGCAAACACAACACTATTTTCAACATCTTTCTGATGGGGTTACCCAAGTCTTGCTAAAAAGGAAAATGGAAAATTGCATTTTCCTGGGGTAGGATGGAAAGAACAGCATAGGTTTATCATCAGTTGTGTTATTTCCTCTGTTTCCTTTTGGTTCTTACCTCCAGCATTTCAGAAAGTCATGGAGAGATGAAACACATAGATTTGGGGTCAGAAAGACGTGGCACATGAAGACACAGTCACTTTGGGAGGCACAGATGGCCCTACCTGCTGCTCTTCAGTCCTTTCAGTCAGTTCCTGCTGGGGAAGAGTCTTCAGGGGGAATTTTGCCAGCCAAGGAATGAAAGTGTGCATGTTACCACACGATTAGCTCTTGATTTGCTGGAGAGTTCAGAAAAAGAAGCAAATCAAACCCATGGGAAGGCCCTATGCCTAGAGCAGGGCAGCAGGGCCAGGGAGGGTGAAGCCACATCTTGTTCAACCTTGGCAGAAGCACCTGGTTCCCACCAGTCCCCAAATTCCACCACTCCAACCTATTACCTTAAATGTCCCACCATGGTGGAAATTTAAATTAAAATGGAAAGCCAGGCCAGCAATCACTAGTTGCTCTCATGCAATTCAGGCTGGACTTCTTGCAGCATTTGTTTTCCAGGTCTCACTCCCCCCAAGGAATCGTTGCCATTTCAATTGGAAATAAAAAGGAAAGCTCACTTGGAAATGTGACCATTGTTTCTCTGCACCACACACAAAAGACAGGACCAGGGGATAACCATCATATGCCATTTATTCTGTATACATTCGTAGTGCACATCAATGTGAGACATGAGCACTCCCCAGGTCACAGGAGCACTGCTGCTGTTCTTCACCAGGATGGTTACATCCCTTGGGATATGAAGAGGGACTGGATGGACATCCATAGAAATCACCTGAAGAAGCAATTGCACAGCAAGATCAAACCCCCCTCCCTGGTCAGAGCAACTGAATCCCCGGTGGCCAGAGCCCCGAAGCACCTTTGTTCTTCTGCCACATCAGAAATGTTCAGTATCAAAGACAAAAGCACAAGTAACAACAAGGAGAATCGCAGGGGAGGAGAGCTGGAGGTAACACAGATGCATCTGGGCCTTTCAACTGCAAAATCACACTCACTTTATGGAAGAAAACCAAATTACAGCCCTCCTTTAAAATTAGCCTTTTCCATCCCCTGGCCTGTAATTGCCAACTTCAAAGCTCTCAGGATTTCCACTAATGTATTCACCTCTGGTAACAGGCATCCAAACCTGTTCTGCCACCCATGCAAGGCATTTCCAGAGGAGCCAACTCTGGGGGAAAAGACAAACTTCCCAGAAAGGCTGAGGGCAGCCCTCCCAGAAGCTGAATTTAGGCAATGCATTCATTAATGATCATTTATTAATGATACTTCACAGTTAAGACACCACCTGTGAGGGTTGAGTAGCATCACACAGAGAGACAAGAGTAAAGATTTTGGGAGAAAATGGCTGAGAGAACAGACAGCTTTAATATCAAGCCCTGGTTTGGTTTTTCTGCCAGTGAAGAACATGGCTTAGGTAATAAAAATGACAATAACAGTAACAACTAACACATTTGAGTGTCTTTGCAGAAATATTGATCCCTTAATCCTCACAACCCAGCATCTCCTTCACCCTGTAAGGCAGGTACAGCTCACAGATACTCAAACCTCCTTCCCTGGTGGAAAAGCAGGCACAGAAAATGGGTCAAAAGAAAAAAAAAACAAACCCAAAACAAATACATAAAAAAAGTCTCCCATGATAAAAGACAACTGAGCACCAGGAGAAGCTGTGCTCCTACCCATGGGTTCTTAGAGAAGGGAAGGGTAAAAGATCTATTTCTGCATTCACCAGGGAAGAATCACCAGAAGTCTCACTGATTAACTCAAAACTCAAACGAGAAGCATTTAAAAAGGTTAAGACAGTCAGATTCTCTCTGTGTAGCACATGGCTGCTTACCAAGTCACCCCTGAACTTCAGTCTCACAGGCAGAGGAGGGAGACCAGTGAAGATGCAACAATCCCCAGCAAGGGCTGCACAAACCTGCCCTGCAGCAAAGGACATGAACCAACAGCTCAGCTCGTGCTGCCAGGTCTCAGCCATTACTTGTTTTTTTCAGAACCAAACCAAGTCTCAGCAAATACAACAGTTGGCTGAACATAGCTCCTTTTCCCAAGTTACCCATTCACAGACAGAACACAGGGGTGAACCACCTGCCCTGCAGAGCCAGGCTTGGGAGAGTAAGAGATTTCACAGCTTCAACTCAGCAACGGAGACCAAGTCCAGAGCAGGTTTCAGACATCCACGTGCTCATTCGTTTCCTCCAGGTCACCCATGTGGCATCAGTTGGATGCACAGAGCCCTGGATTCATCCACCTTAACTCACAACTAGATGTATGGATGCAGCCACAAAGGGTGAGGTGTCCTGCTGCATGGAGGGGATCGTCACTGTGGAGGATATTCCATGGCTGAAAGGACAGGAGGAGTCACTGGGTATCCCTAGTTTAGTTTCCCATCCAAGTAAGCATTGGGAAAGTCCAGCAAACTCACATCTAAGGCTCAAAGCAAGATCTGTAGGATCCATCTTCACAAGGTGCAATAATACAAGATGTTGCATAAACGTTTCCAGCCCAAAGGAAACAGCAACAGGAAAGACTCAAGAGAGTTATCTGAAGGGATCCCTCCTGCCCTCGACCCAAATCAGAGCACTGAAGGACTGAGGAGATGCCAAGGCAGATGTTCTTGCCTTTCAACCCCGTCCTGGTTTCTCCTCCGTTTCAAGCGTGGCCACTAGAGGAAGCTGCGACACCGGCTGTGACTCCGGGAGAAACCCAAACCGGTGACACCTCTGCCCCAAGATCTACCACCCCAGTGCTCAAACACCACTCCGGGCTTTCCTTGCACTTCACACCACCTGCAAAACCGAGTATTAGGAAGTTCTCAAAGGGTCCTGGCTACTTAACACCAACATTGCTCACGTGAAGTTTTCCAGGAAAGCAAAGAAGTGAGCAAATCACCAGGACGTGAACCCAACGGAAGGCATGAATGCCACCAGCCTGCCTGCCCGCAAGGAGTTGCCCACTTAATTGCTCAAACATTTAACAACCACCCTGCAAACAATGAGCTGTGAGCAGCTTTTCATTCCCAAAGCTGTCCCGGGATGGCAGCTGAGCAGAGCCTGCTGAGCCAGCAGCTCCCTGGCCACCAGGGAGGACACGAGGGGATGGAAAGCTGGGGATGGTGAAGCTCTCTGTGCCCTGAATGCAGCAGGTGCAGCCAGCATCGACTCTACATTTTTTCATCTTTAAGGTCAAGGAAATTCTTCTCCTCCTCCTCTGAACAGGCACAACATCCTCCACTATAGCTGGGATACAGATGCCATCCGGGAAGAGCGGTGAGACCTCTGCTGAGTGAGGACACAGCTCCTGCACAGCTGTCTCCTTGTCACTTGTGGTTTCCATGTCCTCAGGAGGTAGTGGAGCATTGGATTCACCAGAGGGGAAAGAGAGGCACAAGTCAGACAACACAGTTTGTCTGGAGGAGGTGGGAATGGTCAGCAGGTCCAAAGGTCCAGACCAGCCTACCCAAAGCAAAGCTAATTTGGAGCCACCTAAAAGGGATCACAGCTGGGACTTGCCGGGAGCCCAGCCTTCCTGAGGAACCACCAGCACCAGTGGGCTCTCCTCATCCCTGAAGCTCACACCCTCTCCAGACCCTCACACCAGCCGCCTCCCACCTGCTGGAGACACTAAGCCAGGCTGGAGGCCACAGGGAGCACCCAAGAAGCTGCCCCAGGCCTCACCACTGGGAACATTAGGAAGAAATTCTTTGCTGTGAGGGTGGTGAGACCCTGGTCCAAGTCGCCCAGGGAAGCTGTGGCTGCCCCATCCCTGGCAGTGTTGAAGGGCAGGTTGGATGGGGCTTGGAGCAACCTCGGCTGGTGGGAGGTGTCCCTGCCCATGCAGGGGGGCTGGATCTAGATGATCTTGAAGGTCCCTTCCAACCCAAACCATCCTATGATTTTTTTTTTTTAAATCTGCTTTCTCCCAAGACACAAGGTGCCACCCAACAGCATCTTCCCTTGCATTCAACCAACCTGCAGACCTCCCGTGCAGGTGGGAAAGGGACCCTCACCTCTTCCTCCATGTAAATATAAAACATTCCATCCTTTGCTCCCTTTCAGGAGAATAAGAACTCTGCATTTCTCAGCTCAGGCAGTGGACAGGCAGGTTGCCAAGGAGGCTCTGCCCTGGGGGAGTTGCTAGTGCTGTCCCAGAGGGTGACACTTACACCTTAGAAACTCTTTATTTAAATATTTTATTTAAAGCTTAACACAGTTAGCTTTTTATATATATATATATATAACCAATTTATCTCCCTTCCCTAAATGAAAGCTAGATTTAGGGGGATACATTACTGGCCTTTTTTTTTTTCTTTCCCTTCAAATAAATTAATTTGGTGGACCTACAAAAATATATGACTTGGGTTTCCTTTCAGTTATAGATCACACAAGGGTTGGGGTAAAGAATGGAAGACAAGCACAAGAACTTCCTCCTGTCCAGAAAAAAAAAAGGAAAAAAACACTGAATTTAGGCATTTCTAGTGTAAAAGAGCCAAGAAATCCATGTTCTGCCACCAGAAGCATGGCATGACTCCTGCTGTTATCACTTCTTCTGAACTGCTCAGCTCATGTCCTTGGTCCCCAAAGGGTCACGTTTCCATGTGACATTACAGCACCAAAAGAAAAAGGCTGAACTTTAAAAATCTGAAAAATCAAGTTTCTGGACCTCAGCAGCAAGGGTGCAGCTGGGTGGTGGGGTTCTCTCCTCTTTCACACTGGATGGTCACTGACTTTGAAATCAGAAAACGCTGGGGACAAGAACACAGCAGGATGTGGCAATGCTTCCTGCAGCAGGACACCCTGGAGCTCTCAACTCCCATCCCAGGGAGGAAGATGAAGAATGCAGTGGGACTCCAGAGTAACCCATTTCTGCCTCACGGAAACACCTCACAATGGCAAAGAGCAACCCAGGGAGGCATTAAGCTGCAGCACATCACCATGCTGAGAAGAGTGGTGGAACATCCTGCAATGGGAGAGGAGCAGAGACCCAAGGCAGAACCTCACACACAGGCCTGGCAGCTCAGTTCAGGCCCAGCCCTGCTGTCAAGAGAAAAATCCACATCAAAGGCCACAATTTCCCCCCACCTCCAGAGAGCCAAAATTCAGCCCTTCCAAGTCCACAGTTGTAGGAAACAAACTGCACATTCACTCCAAACACTGATCAAATATTTCTCATGGATCCAGCCAGGCACGTGGGTGTAGGCAACGACTTTGATACGACTCCAAGCTGGGCTGCCTGGCAGCTCTGCTTGCCCTCCCACATCTCCTGTGCCATTTCCCACCCACCCTGCAACAGTCAGTCCCAGTTCAAACACCACTTTTGATTCACAACTCCTCTTTTCCCCAACTGCAGCTCAGTGAAGCCACCAACCTCTTCTGAGATCTGTTCCCCAGACAGAAGGGGAGAGCCACAGTGAGCACACGTTTCCTATTGGCACCAGTTTTGGCAATTAGCACTGGGATGCAAAAGAACATTTCATAAATAAATAAGTAAACCAATAAATAAATCAAGAACACTTCTGAACAGCCACCAAAACAAAAAAAAAACAACCCAAAACCCTTAAAAATCAGAACAGGGTATGGGACAACTGAAGTTTTCTATACCAAGCCTCAAATCTCTCTCTTAGCTGTGGTTTTCCCCTCCTCTTTTTAAAGCAGGGCCTCTTCAGGAAGTCAGGTTTGTGATCACAGTGTGAGCCCACAGCTCCCTGCCCTCCTCTAGGCATCTCTAGAGTTGCCCAATTTAAACTGAATCTGAGAAAAGGGCACAAGTATAAAAGGCTTCCATGCACTTCAAGAAAACAGGTAACAGCAGAGAGGGGAGAAGGGAGTGAGTCGAGGGGGGGAAAAGGCCACAACACGAGCTCCCACATCACCAGCAAAACCAGAAAGCAAAACCCCATTTTGGAGTGGTCTGGCTCCAGCTCACCTGGAGGCACAAGGCATGAAAATCCACGGGAACCCGGCCTGGTTTGCAGTGGAGCTCCTGAAACAACTGGCTTCTGGAAAGAGGCCTGCCCCACAATTCTGCCCCACACTTCTGCCCTGCCCCACACTTTTGCCCGGCCCCTGCAGCCCAGCCTGCAGGCACTGGCCTGGGCACTGCCAGGCAGCCAGGAGGGCAAACCCCACCGGAGGCCTCCCCCACACCCTCGCTGGCACCTTTTGCCCCTTTCACCAGAAATTGAACCTTCAAACAGCATCATCAAACATCCCACAAGGCTTTGAAAACGAGCGACACAGGAGAGACGGAGCGGGGAGGACGGACAGACGGACTAGCCTGAAGATCAGCTGCAGGAGCCATCCCGGGACACCGGGACGTGGGGCAAAGGGGAAGCAGGAGGCAGTGGCCAACGGAGGCGACAGCGGGTGGCACGACGAAGGGCAGGCAGGGAAGCCACAGCTCGGGGCTGGCACTCGGCGTTCCCCCTCACAGAGGCAGGTCAGTGCTGTTGTGTCGAGTTTTCCGCGAGGTCCCATCATCCCTGGGCAGGGCCCTCTGCAGACTGGACATGGCCGCTGTCTTTTTGAGGTCGATGACGGCGTAGGAGTCCGTCCGGCGCGTTTCGTGGGTGGCAGGAGGTGGGACACGGGGGACAGGTGGGTTCTGGTGTCCCTTGAGTGGCTCAGCCTCCAGTTCCACCTGGATGTAGTTGAGTTGCCGCGGCTGGTCCGGGCAGGGCCGGGGGAAGTCGAAGCTGAAGACGTTGGGGACGCAGCCGCGCCGGGGTTTGGACAAGAAGCCCCCGCGCCGCCGGCCGTGGCCCCCGTGCAGGGCGGTTTTCTCCGAGTTCATGTAGTTCTGCAGGGGATCTTCTTCACCTGCCTCAGAGCAGCCACTGGGGGAAGGGGTCAGCAGGTCCCCGGGGCCCGTGTCCCCCTCGCCGCGCCGCGGGGGCTGGCACTCCCACAGCGGGGGCAGCGACGGCAAGTTCTCGTAGTGCAGCGAGGCCGCCCGGCGCTGGGGGCAGCCCGAGTCCTCCCGGGGGATTTTCAAGCACCCACCTCGGTGGAAAGAGGAGGTGCCGGGGGGCAGCAGGCCGTTGACGTTCTCGTAGACACACTGGGGGGAAGGGCAGTCCTCCTCGCACTCGTTGTTGTTGTTGTTGGGGGGGCAGAAGCGGGTCGTGCGCTCCCGGTGGTGCCGACAGACGTGTCTGCAGTTGGAGGTGGGACCTAAGATGAACTTAACCTCCCCTGGCTGCAGAAAGACCTGGGGATTTCGGTCTTCCAGGGAGCAGCTGTGGTTCCTACGGGGGAAAGGAGGGTGGACTTCAGGCAAGGAGTGCATACAATGTTGGCCCCTCAGCTCCTGATCACCATTGGCCGTGTTGACGTAGGTGTGGGACTGCAAGGAGAGAAGCAGAGGGACAGTGACAGGAGAAGAGACAAGGGGAAAGCAGCTGCCAGCAGCTGAGATTCCAACAGGAATGGAAAATTCTGCGCTGGCTGATGAAGCAGGAGATGAAAGAATTTCAGAAGTTGAAAAGGTTTTGGGAAGGAAAAGGCAAGAGCCATTTCTGGAGTGGTGGGCTGAGGAGAGGGAAAAAGGAGTCCAGCTGCAGAAGACACACAACCTATTGCAAGGTTGGTGCATCTGGCACAGAACAGAAAATAAAGCCCCTCGTAAAACACAGCCTTGAGCAGCTTTCACTTCCACTCTGATAATGGTTGAGACAAGTCGGATTTGCAGGGAAAAATCTTAGATTTTAAAACCAAGAACAAAGAGCTGAACATCAACATTAAAACTAGCCTGAACTTGGGTACATTTCTGCACATCTGTCTGGGGGCTGCAGCAGCAGCTGACAGGACAAGGCAAGATGGCTTGGGCTCACAAGTGAAGTGCTGCTGTTAAAAAATTGCCATGCAAATACTTGTGGATCAAGGAAGCCAACCCAGTCAGCCTTGACAGAGCATCTGTTCTAGTGAAGCATCAGAGAGCAAAAGTCTCCAACAGCAGAATGAAGTAAAAGAGGAAAAACAGAAAAAAAAAAAAAAGGATTGACAAGGTATGTGGATCCCCTGAGTTTTGCTGGAGTAAGAGGCACCCAGAATTGCACAGGACTGTGAGCAAAACAAGCTGCTTGTTCATGGCTTGCAAACAGCAGAATTTAGGCTATCTGGGTTTACCTGCTCCTCAGGGCCAAGGAGGGCATGAGTTGAGTCTTCACCCACAGAGGAATGTCTCAGGCTGCTCACAGAGGGGTGGTGGGCTGCTGAGTATGGTAGGGTTTCTCCAGGGAAGCTGGGAAATCCATTGGGAAATCCTGGGACAGTGTACCCCAGACCTGGGAGAGAATCAAATAAATATTAGAGCACTGGTTTGGTACAAAAGAGGATTGACTTCATTTTCCCAGGAAGCTGGTCTCTTAACTGCACCCTGCAGGGCAGAATCAGCCTGCCTGGGGATGATCCCTACCATGAACTACCCAGTACAAACACAAAGAGATTTTGTTTAAATCTATTTAAGTCATTCCTAACAAAGACAGGAATTGAGCAAACCTGAATTCTTCCAGATGTGGTTTCCTCTAGGAACCACCCAATGCTTGTAGGTGCTACTTAAAAAGAGGCCACGTGGCAGCAGTCCAGACAAAAACCAACTGAAGGGTGACAACTCAGTTGATTATTTGAAGGGCTTTTTTATTGCTGTTTCCTTGGAAACAAAACACCTTGCAGAGAAGTGGGGCCTAAAAATAACCACTCTGCATGGGGGGCACACGTGGACACCAAGACAGGGGTGAGCAGCAAGGCAGGGCATGGGAGAGAACCACAGGCTGCAAAGGGCAAATGCACAGCAGCAATTGCAGATGTTACCCATGTCTCTGTGTCCCCTCCTCTCCTCCCTGGATGCTGAAGGAGTCTTACTGTTGGGTGCCTGGGGGTTCCTGGACAGCTCCCGTTCTGTGGGGTGACTGTTCCTGGTGATGACAACAGGCTCCTCCACAACATTGATGCTGTTACACTGCATCAGGTCCTGAAGCAGATTAAAGATCTCCTCTGCTCGGGAACACTTGAAGGCAAAAATGCCTGCATGGTGACAGAGAGGAAGGTCAAATCCTGTTTTAACAAGAGTACATGTCATTCCCAGATCTAAATGAACAGGCAATTCTGATTTCTTATGCCTTGTTTAACCCCTGCAACCCACAGAGGAAAGCAACCAACAACTTGGATTATTGCACCAAAAGAAATACAATGCCCTGGCTTCCATCTGCCCAAATGCTGCTTTATTCCAAGAAAAACAAGTCAGCACCCCAGTTAGTTTAAGACAATCAATCCCACACCAGCAGAGGTGTGAAAGGGACAGGAAAACCAGTTTAATCTCTATTTTATCTCACTCAGCACCCAGTCCAGCTCTCATTGCCAGGGGAAAGTCTACCCACTGGTAGCTGAACTGGGCCCTGTGGAGTGTGCACGTGAGGGAGGGAGAAGAACATCTTACTTCAAAGATGTGCAGAATTAAGCAGTGTCTCCCTAGCCCCAAGCTGGTGTGTGCTGCACCAACCAATCCCAAGCTGGCACCCACAGACACCAAAGCCATGGCAACAGGAGCAGCATGGCAACAGCTGCTGCCCCAAAGAATAAGGATTTTAAAATTCTAGCCAAAAAAAAAAAAAAAAAAAAAAAAGGCTGTATCTGCCTCAGATAAAGTGGGGAGCAGCATCAGGAAGGAGTGCTGCAAAAAAATTAAATCAGCAGGATAAAATCCTGCAAGGAAGGGAGAAAACTCATCAAAACACAACATCCCTCTCCTTTCTGTCTGCTTTAAGACTGATGAGTAGATATCTGTCTGCTGAATATTTTTTAACAGATGAAGAGCAAATGGCTCTGCTTCACCCCCAATACCTGCATGTAAAAAAAACCCCAAACACAGCTATGGTAGAATTCTAATCCCTGATCTGCATCCTGCAAAAGGCAAAAGAGAAACTGAAGATGAGCAATTCCCATCACTGGCAACTGATAAGCACATGATTCCTGGAGAGGAAAACCCCACATAAATATTGAAAAGGAGCATCCAGCACTACAGATCTGCACAGAGCTCTGAGCAGTCACGTGGAGTCCTTTTGGTAAGGAGGAGTTTGCAAACACACACACAGAATGAGGAAAGATATTTTTTCCTTTTTTTTTTTTTTCCTTTTCCCAGGGATGCAGATGCCAAGAAAACATTCAGCTCTGTAAAAGCAAGAGAGACAGTCTGGTAAAGGAACTAACAGGCACCATTGTAAAACTGGAGTCTATTCCCAGGGCTGCTGATGACTTGGCACATACTCCTGGGTGACTCACTTCCCTTCTCCACCATGGCACCTCCATGCACAGAATCAGTAAAACATAAAACTCCTTCCCCTCCACCTTACAAACTGCTGCCAGACACAAAATGCAAAGCATGAAGGAGAGTTAGCACTACCCAAGGCAGACAGAATGCCCTGAGAAAAACAAAATGTGCTCAAGCAACTGTTGCTACTGATGTGTATGTGGCAGCTCTGTGGAAGAAGTGAAGCCTAAGAGGAACCTGCAGGAAGATGTAGGTGATGCCCTGATGCCCTTTTGCTTTATCCCCAGGGTTAAAGGATGCTTAACAAAGCTGCAGTCTGCAAAAAGCACTTTCCAGCTCCTAAGAAGCAAAGTCCAGCAGCCTCTCCTGCCATCACGGTGCCTCGTTTGGTACCAAAGGGCAGAGCTGACAGTGGAACTGACATCCTGGCTGACACAAAATCCACCCCATCCACTGCTCCAGCCTGCTTCCCCAATTACCTCATCAGCACGGATGCAGCAGCAAAATGAGACCATTAGATTTATGCCCAGGTCCTGAGCCACGATGTTGTTCCCATTAGTGTTTTAATCAGGAGTCTTACCCGTATGCGCACGCACACTCCAGCGTTTTGGGAGAAGAGAGGTTGCAAAAGAACCTGTTGATTCATTAGATGCAGGAATTTGGGAAGACACAAGCATCACCTCACCCTGGCTGCCTGGGAAGAGCAATCTCAGTGTTCCTTCCTCCAGGAATCCCCACACTCACCCTGCCCTGTCTGGCAGCGCCGGCCGCTCTCGAAGGAGAAGAGGTTGGAGTCGTATCCGTAGCGGCGCAGGCAGAGGAAGGGCCACCTGACAGCATCTCGCTTGTGCGTGTGCAGGATCAGCTCCATCTGTGTCAGCTCCATGATCCCAGATCCCAGCTCGTTCCCTTCATCATCCACGTTGGTCACCTGCAGAGGCCACAGAGCTCACACCAGGGAGCTGGGAGCATGGGGGGAAGCCCACCCGTGAGGATCGCGGAATTCCCGCGGGTTCTCCTGCCCTGCACTGAGAGGCCTTTTCTCAGCTGGGACCATGAACTCCTGGCTGGCAGGAGGCACCAAGCTGGCAGCCCTGGAGACTGTGTGCTTGGCAGCTCAGCTGCTCTGCCTCAACACTGACACTGGAACACAGCCCCAAACAGCAAAAGGTTTCCCTCCAGTTCCCCATTTCCTTGCTCGGCTCAATCTCAGTGCAGAGACAATTTCTACTGCAAAAACAAGTGTCTCTGCAGCAGAGGCTGCTTAAAAATACACCCCAATAAACCAAAATCGTAACAAATGTGCAAATCTTGCTGAGTGAAAGACCTCTGCAAGAGCACAGGTTTCCTGTCATGCCTGGAGTCCAACCCATGCTGGGCTTTGCTAGAAGCTGGTGCTGTCACAGACCCTGTGATGGGGATGCAGGTGCAATACTGACCTTAAACTTGGTGGGATGGTTGTCTGGGATGCTGTCTCTGCACAGACAACTGCAGCAGCTCCCCATGACTTCAGCAAAAGAGGTAATCCCTGGGCAGAGGACACAAAGCACAGGACAATCACAGAATCTTAGAACTATTTGAGTTGGAAGGACCTTAAAGATCACCCAGTCCCAACCCTGCATGGGCAGGGACACCTCCCACCAGCCCAGGCTGCTCCAAGCCCCATCCAACCTGCCCTTCAACACTGCCAGGGATGGGGCAGCCACAGCTTCCCTGGGCAGCCTGTTCCAGGGTCTCACCACCCTCACACTGAAGAACTTCCACCTGATCTCTAACCTAAATCTCTCTTCTTTCAGTTTAAAACCATTACCCCTTGTCCTCTCCCTCCCTGCCCTTGTCCCAAGCCCCTCCCCAGCTTTCCTGGAGCCCCTTCAGGCACTGGAAGGTGCTCTAAGGTCTCCCTGGAACCTTCTCCTCTCCAGGATGAACACCCCAACTCTCCCAGCCTGTCTCCAGAGCAGAGCTGCTCCAGCCCTTGGATCATCTCCATGGCCTCCTCTGGACTTTCCCCAGGAGCTCCATGTCCTTCTTATGTAGGGGTCTCTAGAACTGGACACTGCACTTCAGGTGGGGTTTCATGTCTTGGAACCAACCCCTCCCACCCTCTCCAAACATGCAGCATTTACAGCCTGTATCTTCCTCGGTCCCCCTGCACGTGGCCCAGTGGGTTTGGATCTCAAACTCTTCAGTGTGTTCCTCAGCTAATGGACACTGTACAAGTGGCTAATTAAGAGGAACAACTTTCTTACCATTAGGCAACTGTTGGATTTTTTTGGAGGAGAGAGAAGAAATTCCCCCTACTGTCCCTCTATCTCCTTTGGGACTTCATGGTAACCAGGTGTTAAGAGTCACCTAAAACACAATGGAAATGGTCCCATTTTCCACCTGACAAGGAAAACACAAGTAATAAATTAACATAAAAAAACAAAACAGAGAAGATGAAAAAGCAGAGGGGGAAGGTTGCAACTGAAGTTGCCTTCAAATAACATAAGGTAGGTGCATTTTTTCTTTATTATGAAGATAGAAATTAATTCTGCACAGACCACTCCTGTAGTTACTGAAAAAATATCCAGTCTACAGCTAAAACAACCTAAAAATAAGAGGTATTTTACTTCTTGGCTTTGGGATCCTACAGAAAAGTGGGGTTTCTCAGGGCCACTGTAGTGCAAATAAACCACAAGAGTGTTACTGAACATCTGAGGAATCACAAGTCTCTGCTCCTTGGGAATGTGAAGATGCCTTCACTCCATGGAAGGTCCTTTGGGGTGAGAGAACCAGCAGCTTTTAAAGCAAGTGAACACAACAGCTGTTCTGCTTTGGACTCTGAAAAGTAACAAATGCCAGAAAACACAAAACCTGAGCTAGCTGACAACAGCAGCAAGCAGAGGCACCAAGCAGGCAGGGGCTGCAGGAGCTGGCAGCACTGCTGCCTTTGATGCAAACTTGAAGGACTTCACCTCCACCCCAGGGCAGAGGATTCAGCAGCAGGGAACACCAGAGGATGCCATGGTTTATTTGGCAAGAACTCCTAGAGCTCTCCATCTGAGGTGTGTGAGAACAAAGACACGGATACCCAGGGGCCTGGCACTAGGGCAGTAAATACAATGAGGAGATGGGAAAGCTCCCACTCTGCTGGGCCAGAATCCACCTCATCCTCACTCCAAATTAAACAAGGAAACACTGAGTTGTATCCCTTGTTGCACAGAGGGAGGGGGCAGACCCCATGGTGAGCTGACCAAGGGGTCCCAGTTCATTTTTCATCTCAAAACAGAACATGAACTACCTTCCACTGCAAAACCAGCCCTTAGCTTTGGACCCTGAAGAATTCCCTGCCACGTCCTAACTCAGCAAAGTTCCCCAGAAGAGGAATGTTCCCTTTAGAGCAAGCTGGAGCTCGGGCACAAACCCAGCTGCTGCTGCTTGCTTCTTGCTCACACCCCTGACAGTAACACCACATGCTCCCTGTTCACAGCAATCCTGCTCAAGCCATCCTGCCTGGTTTTCTAAACTCAGTATGGATTTACTCCCCACTGACCTTAAGAGGCTTTGATCAATAATTTAGCAACAGATCCCTCCTCTCTGCTTCATCTCATCTGGTCACTAGGGGCCTTGTCCTCTGCTGTCTGTGCCCTCCCACTCCCATCTCATTAATTCCCACAGGAAAAAAAGAAGTCTTGCAGCAAACATGTTACCTTTGCCCCCTCTTTCTTCCTTTATTTCTCTCTCCCTCTGGTGCTCCCTCCACCCACATCTGCCTAACCCACAAGAGGGGTGAGGCTGCAGTGCTGTCCCTACCCTGAACAATTATTATAGTCAGAATGAACCAAATGAGAAAAAAAAAACCCCACAACAACATGGAGAGATCCCTGAGCACTCCCACTGCTCCTCACTGCTCAATATTTCAGTGGCATCGCTTCTTGGAGACACCAAGACTCCTGTCCCTTGCTCAGTGCTTCCAACACACACACCTTTTCCAGCAGCTGCTTCCCTCAACCAGTCCCACCAAACACTCCAGCAGCCAGATACGCTTCCCTGTGAGCAAGAGCACGAGTCTCCTCACCCCAACAGCTCCATCCCCCCCTCCAGCCTCCCCACCTCCCCGGACCCCAGACCTAAACCCTCCTGGAAGCCTTGGCAGCCCTGCTGGGCCCAGGCTCCAGAGCCCAGCTCACCTCTCCCAGTTTTCACAGCCGGGTCGTTCGTTCTCCTCCCAAACCCTCCGCTCCTACAGCGGCTCCGTCCGTACCCCCCAGCCTGCAGAAGACCCCTCATGTCTCCACGCTCCTCCATCCCATCCTCCTAAACCTGGCTCTGAAAAAAGAGGGTCCACCTCATCCCAAAAGACCAGGGCACCAGCGGGACCTACCGTGCAGGGATGCCTGGCGTGGAAGTGGCCCCACAGCAACCCACCCGTGACGGGGACCCACGGCTGCCACCAGCACGGGGAGCTGCAGGGGGGACACCTCCAGGGGCAAGAGGGGCTGCTAGCCAGGAGAAGGGGCTGGAGAGGGGGAAGAAGGGGCTGGAAGGGGGGAAGAAGGGGATGGATGGGGGGAAGAAGGGGATGGAAGGGGGGAAAGAAGGGGATGGAAGGGGGGAAGAAGGGGCTGGAAGGGGGGAAGAAGGGGCTGGAAGGGGGGAAGAAGGGGATGGAAGGGGGGAAGAAGGGGATGGAGAGGGGGGAAGAAGGGGATGGAGAGGGGGGAAGAAGGGGATGGAGAGGGGGGAAGAAGGGGATGGAGGGGGGGGAAGAAGGGGCTGGAAGGGGGGAGGAAGGGGCCTGCACAGCCCCGTGGGGACGGGGAACATTAAGGGAAGGGGCGAGTCCCGGGGGGTAACGGGGAAGATGGTGCAAGAAGAAGACGAGGGAGTGCGGAAGGGACTCGGGAGAGCACGGGGAGGGGGCACAGGGAGCCAGGGGGGCACAGGGAGCACAGGGAGGGGCACAGGGAGCCAGGGGGCACGGGGGGGGCACAGGGAGCCAGGGGGCAACGCGCGCCGCGGGGGGGCCCGACCCGAGGCCCGAGCGCGAATCGGTACCTGAGGCGCTGCCCAGCCCGGCCGTCCGGGAGCTGCCGGCCGCCCCCCCGCAGCCCGCCGGTCCCCCCGCAGCCTGCCGGTCCCCCCGCAGCCTGCCGGTCCCGCGGGGCCCGGGCTCGGGGCCCAGGAGCGGGGCCGGTTCCGCCAGCGCCGCGTCCCGCCCGGCCCGGGCCCGCCGGGAGCAGCGAGTCCGCCGGCAGCTGCCTAGAGCGTCTCACGCGGGGAGGACCCGGGGCGCGGCCACCAGGGGGCGCGCTGGGGCTGCGGCGCCGCCGCTTGGGGGCGTGGCTAGGGGAGTGGGCGGGGCTAGGGGAAGGGTCCATGGGGGGCAAAACGATGTGCCTGGGGGGGGGGGGGTGTCCTGGGGCAATAGAGGGTTGAGGGGGGCAGAGGGGGAGGATTGTTTATTGAGAGAGCCAGGAAGGGGTGCTGGGGGGGCAGTGGAGGGGGATTGGGGGGTCTGGGGGGGGGAGATGGTCTAGGAGGGTCAATGGAGGGGGATTTGTGGGGGGGGCGTTCTGAGGCAGGAGGGGGTGCTGAGGGTGTGAAAGGAGTGAAATTGAGGAGGGGTCTGTTGCAGGAGAGGGTGCTGGCAGGGTAGTGGAGGGGGTTGGGGGGTTCGGGTGGGGAGATGCTATAGGAGGGTCAATGGAGGGGGATTTGGGGGGGGGGCGAATCTAGGGCAGGAGAGGGTTTTGGGGGGGTGTGCTCTGCACCCAGCCACCCCTATTCACAGCATCCCTGTGCATCACCCATCCTAGTGCCACCAGTATCAGAGCACTGAACCAGCACAAGTTGTGGCAGCCCAGTGCTGGGGTCCCTCAGGTGAGCTGCACCCCCAGACCCCCTCAGCAGGGGCCTGTTTGCTCCTGGTTGGGCTGCCCAGGGTCCAGGGCCAGTGTTCGGCCTCGAATGAGGCACAGCTTCCCACTGGGAACCTGTGGGGTCTCTGGGGGTGTTCCAGGCACACATGAGGGGTCTGCAAAACAGCAGGGAGGCCACCAGGAGCATTAGGCTGGGCTGCAAATGTTACAGTCGTCATGTTTACACTCACCAGTTTTACAGTTGCCATCACCCTGTGCTGATAATCCCACCCATGCTGCCATGGCATGGAGCTGTCATTGGAGGGGGGACAGGGGCTCCTTGGCCATGAGATGGGAGCTCTGCCCATCACACATGTCACAGGTGTCCCCTGGGGGACCTCATGGCATTTCCAGGGCAGTGGCTTTGGTGGGGAAGCAGCTGATCCCACCTCAGAAGGCCCCAAGTGACCCAAGTCTGAGTCCCCGTGCCCAGCTAACAAGGACTTTGCCCATTATTTTTTCTGCTGTCCAGGGGGATGATGAAGCATTTCACAGCTCCAGCAGGGAGCTGGCAGTGGGGAGGAGGAAGGGGAGGGGGGGGACCCACCACCCACTGGTACAAAGTCCAGAGCAGCCAACGGGTCAAAATAAAGCTGCTGAAACCAACCTCCCACCGAAGCCAAACAGTGGATTAACTTCCTCGGCACAGATCTGAGACCTTAAAGGGTCCCTGGGGAATTGCAGCCCTGGTTCAGCAGCCCAAATGGGACCTTTTTGTTGGGAAGCAGAGTGGCAGCCTGCAGAGATGCTTGTCTGCCCCTTCTCCTTTTCCTCCTGCTTTTTTTTTAAATTTTTGCTTCAAAATCACCTGCCCAGGTGATTTTTGCAGAGACACAAACCACCAGTGAGCAGTGCAGGGTGG
Source organism: Apus apus (assembly GCF_020740795.1). Classification (NCBI taxonomy): domain Eukaryota; kingdom Metazoa; phylum Chordata; class Aves; order Apodiformes; family Apodidae; genus Apus; species Apus apus. The sequence goes on from NC_067304.1 coordinate 3,617,443, forward strand.
CCTCTCCCAGTCGTGCCATGGAGCCTGGTCACCTCCTCTGCCAAATGACCATCACTACAGGTTCCAACTGCCGCCTCAAACCTGGTCCCACAGACCTGCATAAATACCCGAGCCACCTGCACCCCTCAGGGCTCCCAACACAGCCCCAAAACAAGAGCTTAAGGTGCTCAGACCACACGGGGGGCAGAGATCTTGTCCAGCCCTTGCAAACGGGATATTTTGAGGGGGATGCTGTGCCTCCGAGCACCCCCAAAAATCACATCAGCGGGCAGGAAAATCTGACAGCAGGTGAGAAATAGACAGGAACACAAGGGAGACGCTCTGCCTTGCGTCAGAGCCTCATAAATTTCACCCTGACTCTTGCCCGAGCTCAATTGCTGCAGCCAGAGCCGGTCTAAGTGGCTTTTGGGAGACTCGTCAGGTGTTCAGGGCTTGCGAAAAAAAAAAAAACTGGGACATCCTGGCTTGCCTCTGGCTAACTCCTTTGTGAGAGCCCCGCCAGAGTTTCTCCACCTCCAAATTGGGGTGTAATGACACTTCCCCTCTTTCATGAAGCTTCAGCTCTTTTGTGATCTGGGGAGGGGAAAATAAATCACCGCGCGGATCATAAAACCATCAAAACGGCAACCTGGGGTGAACTGAGCCGCGGATGGAGGGAAGGGCGAGGACGCTTGGAAAATGAGAGGTAGGGAGAAAAAAAACCAGATGTCATCTGGAGCTCTTTCCCCTGTAGGGTTAATGTCCCCCCCCCCCCCGCTCCTCCTCCAGCCTTTGCTCTTCCCCTCCCTGCCCGCCGCTGGGGTTCCCTGCCATTGGCTGTCTCTGTAGATTTAGGCTAAAAAGCCTGTAATTAGGACCCCGGCTGACACAGATCCAGTTTCCTGGGCAGGCAGATTAAAAAAAAAAAAAAAGAAAGAAAGAAAAGAAAAGGAAAAAAAAAAAAAGAGAGAGGGGAACAACAACAAAAAAATCGTTTCCCTGCCTGAGCTTGGATGTTTTCCTTTCGCTTTGCAAAGTTTTCCCTGCTCAGCCTCCATTCCCTCCCCTCCTCCAGAGCAGGACGGGACCGCGGAGCCCTGAGCCACGGATCCCGGGTACCGGGGAGCAGGGAAAGGGCAGGTAGGTGAGGCTGGGAAGGGTTTCCCGGGATCGGTTCTCCGAGCTGGAGGTGGGGGAGAAGGTGCTTGGGAGGCAGGGGTGGGGGGCAGTGGGGAGTCCCCGTGTGGGGATTGTTGGAAGGGGAGAATGAAAGGGGAGGGTGGATGTTGGGGTGTTTTTTGCTGTTCTTCTCTAGGAGAAAGAAATGGGGGGGGAGCAGAACGGGGTGGCTTCCCCCCACGGGCTGTGTTTTCAGGGAAAATGTCCCTTGAGAGCCTTGGCTCCATCATGCTGGACTCTGGTGGTCGCCTCCAAGGCAGGCAGGTGCACAGGCTCCCTCAATGAGGGTCTCCAGGAAGGGGTGTTGGTTCCTCTATCTCTCCTCCACCCAGTATTCGGCGGGCACGGGGTGTTTTGAGGCTGGTGATGGAGTTTTCCAGTGGGGGTGGCCGGGCTCCGGGACACACCGATGTGCCGGGATGAGATCCTGTGGCTGTGGGGCAATGGTGGGACAGCAGGTCCCAGTTTGTAGCTGTAGGAACAGCCAAGTTACAGTGGGTTAATGGGTTACTGCTCCTGGCCAGCCGTGCCTGTGCTCTCAGGTTGGAGAAATACACCTTAAAAAAAGCCCTGGCACATCCCCTGGTGAGCAAACAAGCCACGGTGCTGGCCCACCAGGGACACGGAGGACACGGTGCCACACGGCAGAGCAGGATGCTGAGCCCCCCCAGTCACCTGGGGGCTGCGCTGACCCTGTCCCTCCACACTGCTGGCTCACAGGCACAGCTGAACCCAGCCAGTGGCACCCAAGTGTTGCTCCACCTTGTGCCATCACAGGTCCAAAAGCCACCATGGGCTCCTTCACCAGCCAGGCTCCAGCTCGGGCTGCGTTGCAGGACTAGCTGCTCCAGCTTGCTTTGCCAGACCTCAGCTTATCTCGTCCCCAGAAGAGATGCATCTTTATTGCTCTGCCTCTTGATTTCCACGTACCTTCCTCGCAGCTGTGTTGAGAGGAGCTCATGCAAAACCAGGTTGCCCCGTGGGTGGTGGTGGATACAGAGCTCTGAACGTGCTTCTGGGTGCTTGAAAGGGGATCTGATCTTTTTTGGTGATGGAGTTGTTTGGGTTTCCTCGGGGTTGTGGAGCTGGGGAACATTTGGTCCTTCTGAAAAAGAGGTTCAAGGGGTATGAAAGTGGGTCTTCTCAGATGGAGAAGTGACTTTAGAAAACCCCAGGCTGTGGCAGAGCTGCCAGTTCAGCCCCTGGCTGTGCTGGGACCAGGGAGGCTGCACTGAATGAGAACGGGGCTGGGGTGGCTGCACTGCAAGTTAATGTGTGACCTTGGCAGGAGGGAGCTGGAAGCCCACACCACATACACTGCCATGGCCAGCTGGAGATGGGGGCTGCTCCTGAGGAGCCAAATCAGATGAATATTCCCATGAATTTTAGCCTCTTGTAACCAGGAAGCCGTGACTGCTTTGCGAGGGTGGGAAAAGTGCTTGGAGCAGGAAGAGGAATCCTGGTGGGGCCACCAAGGCAGCACCAGGACTAGAGCCTGGATGGTCTTTTACAGCCTGGCAAACACCAAAAGGCTGTGGGTGGGAAGGAGAGCACGGGGGGACATTGCCCATTCCTTGGAGAAGAGAAGGGGCAGCTGGGCAGTCACAGTCTAGAGGAGCTGCCAGAAACTTTTATAGCAAAGGCAAATGACAGCAGGTGGCACTCACCTGCCTGGTCCCTCACACATCCCCTCTCAGGGGACACGTCCCCAGCGCTCACGGCTGTGCTGACAGGGAGGAAAGGCTCCCCAAAGCACCCTCCTGCTGCCTGGTTCAGGCTCCCTTGTCCCCATTTTTGAGGGCAGGGACAATCTTGGAGCATCCCTGTATCCCTTTGCAGGCCAGCAGGGAAGGGCAACAGCAGGACTGCCCGAGGGCAGTGAGGGAGGGCAGGAAGGAAGAGGGGACAGGGATGGGGACCAGAGGAGATGGACCTGTTGGGGCTGCCTGGCTCCTTAGCATGGGAGGCGTGTCCCGCTGTCACTGTCTGGGGCTAATTACAGGGACTTGTCTCCAGTCCAGACGGCTGCCAGCCAGGGTAATCACATCAAACCAGGCTGGGCTGGGCTCTCCAGCACAGCCCCGTGGGTTCCCAGCACCCAGGAGCCCTGCCCTCCTCCAGCATCACCCCACTGGGCATCCCTGATGGCCTGGGGATGAGGTGCCCAGCTCACCCACCCTGCCACAGAGCTGGGGCCACCTCAGCCCTCTGAGAGGTGCAATTACAGCAAAGCCCCACCAGATCAGACAAATGCAGCTTGGAGGCTTAATATGCCCAACACAGAACTGCCATCCGCCTCCCGTGGGGAGGGAAGAGCAGAGACACTTGTTACCCAGATGAGGCAGCAGCAGAGCTGGGACTGGTCATTGAGCCCACGGAGGTCCCCAGTCAGCATCCCCAGGGACACACAGGATCCTCCTGCAGGGCTGTAGAGCCAGAGCTGGTTGCTGACCCAACACCAGTGGCAGTACAAGGTCCATCAGAAAGGCCAGGACTCTCTTTGGGCAGCAGATACACAGAACTGGGGCAGATGATTTCATCCCTATGCTGGTCCCAAAGCTGAGCACAGCTTTAAAAGCCCAATACCACCAGCCTTGGAGCCTTCCTGGACTAACCCCAGGGCTGGCAGAACCTCAAGCCCACGAAGCAACAAGCAGCCCTTTTGTTTTATCCTGCTGATTAGCCAAGTTGCAGCGTTAATCATTGACCCAGGTGCAGGGAAGGGAAACCTGAGCTTTCCTGGGCTGATCCCACCCACTCCCAGCTCCAGATCTGGTCACATTTGGGTGGAACATCCCAGCGCCCCAAGATGCTGCACAGGAAGGGGCAGCACTAGGAGCAGAGACAGAGGCTGAGCAGGGAATGTGGAAGCTGTTTAGTGGGAGCAGTTGAGATGTGGCTGCTGACCAGGACAACATGGGCAAGGGGGAATAAACAGAAATACCATCCCAGTGTGGAGGAGTGAACATGTCCTTGTGGTGGCAGCGATGCAGGAGGACCTAGATGTGTGGGGCTGGAGGTTACCACCCCTCAACCCTCTGTGACAAGATGCTTGTGGTATAAAACACTTTCCAGAGCAGTTGATCGCTCCAGGGTGGACGTTGGGGTGCATCCAGGGGTGTCCTGGGGCCATTTGGTTGTAGCACTGGGTCTTGCCCCCAGAGCAGCATCTCAACTCCATCTCCCCCCACATCCCACCCTCACTCCCCACGCCAAGGCAGGGAACATGGGCTGAGGGAGTCGGACTCTGGGCCAGCATCCAGGGAGCCCCAGGAGCCACCGCATCCCATCTCGCCTTTGTTTTGGGAAGCCAAGCCAGGAAGGAAGTGAGCGGTGAAAAGCACCGCGTGGGGAGGAGGGGACAGGCCGGGGTTTCCACCACGTAACCATGAGCCAGGCAAGGTGGTGGGCTGGGCGAGCCGGCTGCCCGGGCAGGAACAGCCGCTCAGGGCAGAACAATAGCAGCCCGAGGGGAATAAATTATTTTCCACTGAATCGGGACGGACCGAGGTCTCCTCCCACTGCTCAGCGGTGGGACAGGCCACTAGACCAGGGATTAACCAGCAAAGAGGAAAGTCTCCTGCTGTGGGTGAGCAAACAGCTGGTGCCATTCCCAAAACCTGTTCCAGCCTGAGCACGGATACTCAGGGTCTTCCCTGCCCAGCTTCAACCATCAGCATCCTGGCAGCTCCTCCTGCTCGGCAGACAAAGCCGAGCACCCTTGTCCTTGGTGTGGGTTTGCTTATAACTCCTGCAGAGAAAGGAGCAGCCCCGAAAAGCCCCCGGACTTCTGCAGTGGTTCAGCTAAGGTCTCGAGATGGTGGTGCTGAGCATCGCCCCGGCTGGACCTGCCCAGGGATGAGGGGCTGCTCATCCTGCTGCCACCTAGAGACAGATGGACCCCTGCTCCCTGCCTTGCTCACCAGCTCTGACCCTCTCTCCCCAGCTCATGTCCCTGCCGAGCCCTGCATGGCCCCAGCGAGACGAGCCTCCCCCCTGCGGCCCCACCACCGGCCTCCCCCCGGCTTCATCCGACAGCGACTCCGGCTGTGCCCTGGAAGAGTACCTGGAGCCCCCCGCGGACCCCGCACCCCCCGAGGTGGGCAGCACCCCCGGCTCCCCCAGACCTCCCTTTGCTGTGGGTGTCATCCATGGGTGGTACCCGCATCCGAGCACCCCTGGGATGAAACACGTGTTTTAGCAACCTGAAGTGATGCAGCTTAATCCCCTCTAAAAATAAAACCAAACCATCTCCTTGTGTTTCTGCCTCCCGTGGGGCACCCCCAGGTCCCGGCGTGTTCCGGAGCCCACCCACCGCAGCCCGTCTCTGCCGCCGAGAGGCTCCAGCTCCGCGCCAGAGCCCTCTTGCAGCAGCTGCCTCCTCAGGACTGCGATGTAAGACACGGATTTGTCGGGTGCTGCCCACCCTGGGCTTCACAACACCCCCCCCACCCCCGAGCATCCCCTCACCTCCATCCCCCGTGCAGGAGCGGTACTGCCCGGACCTGGCGGAGGAGGAGAGGAGGCAGCTACGAGCGTTCAGCGCCCGCCGGAGACGGGAGGCGCTGGGGCAGGGGCTGGCATGTCCAGTGCCAGGTCCTTGCCATGGCTGCCCCTGCAAGAAGGTGAGTCCCAGCCCCTCAGCGGGGACCCGTCCCCAAAATCCAGCCTGGTGTCCAAACCCCGTGTCCCTCTGCTTTGCAGTGCGGCAGGAGGCTGAATAAAGGGGACCCAGGGATTTCAGCATCCCGGCTGGGAGACCAGTTCTGGCACCCGTCCTGCTTCTCCTGCCACTTCTGCCACCAGCCCCTGGTGGATCTCATCTACTTCCAGCAGGATGGGAGGATCTACTGCGGCCGGCACCACGCTGAGCTCTTCCGACCCCGCTGTGCCTCTTGTGACCAGGTGGGCGCCAGACAGGGGAGAGGATTTACCTCCCTTTTGCTGTTGTTAAAAGCTCCCGCTGGGAGCTGCAAATACAGCAAGATGGGCAGGAGGAAAGGTTCCTTCCTAAGCCTCGTGGAGAGCCCCACGACTGAGCAGATACAGGGGCTGCTCCTTGCTCCTCGGGCACAGCAAAGCATCCTCCAGGCTACCGGTTTTCTAGCTGGGTGCTTAAAAAAATGGGCTGTTCCGGGTGCTTAGTGGGTGGATTGCTTTCCCCCCCCCCCCATCCAGCTGATCTTCATGGAGGAATGCATCGAGGCGGAGGGTCGGCGCTGGCACCTGGAGCATTTCTGCTGCCTGGAGTGCGACGAGCCCCTGCGCGGGCAGCGCTACGTGATGAAGAGCGGCCGGCCCTGCTGCTGCGGCTGCTTCGACAGCCTCTTCGCCGAGCCCTGCCAGGCCTGCGGGGACCCCATCGGTACAGCCCTACACCCCCCAAACCCCAGGGGCTTCCCTGCCCGGGCGGGCTGCGGAGCCAGCGCCCCGCGGCTCGGTGCGGAGGATGGGGATTGGCACCCGGCAGCGGGAAGAGCTTCACCCACGGTTGCTCCTCAGGTGCTGACAGCGAGGAGGCCACCCACCAAGGGCTCCACTGGCACGCCCGAGCCGCCTGCTTCTGCTGCAGCCTCTGCCGAAAGCCGCTGCGGGGGCAGCCCCTCACCTCCCGCCGCGGCCGGCTCTTCTGCTCCGAGACCTGCAGCCTGGGGCGGGACTCCTCCTCCACCGCTTCCGACTCCTCCGACTCGGCTTTCGCCTCCGCTCCGTCCCCCGACTCGACGCCCCTTTCCCGGGCCGGTCCCGCCGGCAGGAGCACGGCGGGGGCCGGGGGCTGCAGGCAGCGGGTGGAAGGGGCAGGTGGGAATCCTTGCTTGCCAGGCGGAGGGAGGGGAGTGAGGGCAAAACCAGGCTCTGCTCAGCCCCCGGGTACTTTTTGGGGTATGTTGCAGGGGTTCAGCTCAACGCAGGGCTGGAGAAATGGTGACAAGACCCTGGCCCAGCTCCTGCAGCTGGGGGGTGGTTGGCACAACCCTCCCTTGTATCCCGAGGCAGCCATCGCTGCATGAGGGGCTGTGGCAGGGCAGGGTCAGCCTCCTCTTCCTCACCCATCCTTGCTTTCCTTCTTCCAGAGGCATTTCTGGATCAGGCTCCTGTGCATCCTGCATTCAGGAACCTGGAGGACCATGGAGCAGCTGCCAAGGAGCGGAGCAGGAATGCTGTGCACACAGGGATGCTGGGGCCACCAGCTGGTCACCCCTCTGCCCCCCAGCCCAGCACGGAGGGTCCCAACGAGCCAGGAGCCTCGGGCCACCCAGTTTCAGGGAGCCCTGACCCCCGAACACTCACAGGCATTGGGAACCCACACTTCCGAGCAGGCACATCCCCTGCCCAACACAGCCCGGGGGCAGAGGACATCGACCCCCAGGACATCACGGAGGAGGATGACTCCTGGTGTCCCACCTGCTCTTCATCTTCGGACTCGGAGGAAGAGGGTTTCTTCTTTGGGAAGCCCATCCCCAAGCCCGGGATGAATTCCCTGGACAGGGAGCCCCTGGGGAGGGCCAGGGGCAGGACAGCGAAGCTGCGGGGCAGCAGCAAGCACTGCAGTGTGTCCTAGCAGAGGGGACTTGGGGGGGGGGGGGGGGGGGGGGGGTGTCCTCAACTGGCACTGCCATCCTGCCAACCCTGGCACGGTCCCAACATGTTCCAAGTGCATTCTGGATGCAGCCCAAGGCTGGTGGGGAGAAGCTGCTGGGATCCTTCCCCCTGGCAGCTGCTGGCAAAGCACAGCCTGCAATTCCTGCCGGCCTCTCCTGCAATTAGGAACAGGTAAAGCAGGTAGGGAGCAGAGAGCCAGCAGCCCACACCAGGGCACGGGCTCCAACTCCCATCTCTGACAAGGCAGCAGCTCTGGAGAGCAGCTGGGCACTGGGGAGGTCACGGGGGCTTGAGACAAGGGCAGCTGCTGCATCGCCCGCTGCAAAGCTGCTGCTGGGGATCCATGGGGACAGGAGGGGTGCTGGCCACCAGGGTTGAGTCTTTTCCTACAACACCTCCTTGAAGGATATGCACTGTTGCCAGATGCTCTCCATCCCCAGCAGCATTGTGTCCCCTTGCCACTGTGGGGAGGGTGTGGGAGGGGACATGGGGGGCAGCTTTGCTGCTGCCGCAGACGATGCTCCAATAAAGCTCAGCTGAGACCTGAACAGAGAAGAGCCACCATGTCTGCCCCATTGCTCCCCACCCCAGGGTCACTGGGACACTGAGGGGCTGTGATCCCTGAGAGCTATAGCCAGGAGTCCCCCATGGTGGGCCCAGGATAGGGGTCCACTGTGGGACCCTCCCATCCCTCTGCACTCTGGCCCCAGAGTGAAGGCAGAGCAGGGGCTGCAAAAAACTGGTTTATTTTTAGATTACCAACAAAGAACAACCCCTGGGGTTTTGGGGTCCAGCCCTGTGAACCAGGAGAGGAGCAAGGAGCCAGGGCAGAGGAGAGCTCCCTGCAGCCACTCTCCCTCCCACCACACTCCAGTAAAACCAGCTCCCCTGTGGCTGCACATACAGGTCTGGGCAGGGCTCAAACTGAACACCAGTAAACAACACTCCCTCCATCTCCAAGACAGATGGTGGGACCGTGCCAACACATCCATAGCACCTTGACTGGAGGGCTCAGCACCCCAATGCACTGGCATAGCCCCCCATTTCCTCCCAACCTCAGCTGGTGAGAGGGGGTATTGAGCCACTCATGCCACCCCCCTGTCAGGGGCTGAGGGTGGCCGAGTCGTAGCTGTTGATGAAGTCCTCCAGCTCCTGGAGGTGATGGATCCGGCCCTGGCGGAGGTTGGCCCTCAGTGCCAGCCCCAGTGCTGCCTCCATGGAGGGCTCCTTTGCCAGCAGCATCGTGGCCACCACCGCAATGGTCAGGCTGAACTGCTGGTACGACTGCAGGGGAGCAGCACAGGCTTGGCACAGAGCACCCCAAAACCTCCCTGCCAGCAGTGGTGCAGGGATATTTTTTCTCCTTTGCCCCTGAAGCCCACCCCTGCCAGCATCTGAGCCCCTGCAGAGCCCTTCCCACCAACAAGCAGCTTTCCCTGCAAGCACTGGCACCAGGAGGGGTTTTCTTCCCAGGGACTCCAAAATGCCAAATCCACGTCCATCACCCAGCATCGCTTCTCCTCCCACCATTCAAAGGGTCCTCAGGAGACCCACCAGACCCCTGCGTGCCTCAGTCAGGGCCTGCTGGGACTCACCAACTCAATCTCCTCCTTCCTGGCGAGGACGGCGGCGGAGCGGAGGTCTGTGCCAGCCGGGACAGGAGTCGGGAGCGCGGAGCAGAGCCAGGGCCGGCCACCTGCAGCCTGGGCAGAGGAGAGGGTAAGGAAGGGTCAGATGCCTCTTAGGGGAGAAGGACTTGGCAAGGATGGAGCCAAACTGGGGCTGCCAGTCCCGACTGCCAGCCAGGGACTGGTCACCCTGCGAGGGGACCCGCTGGGACTGCAGGACCCCTCCCCTGGGCACAGGAGCTGCCCCCGGCTCCATCCCCAGCCCTGGCAGCATCACTGCCAAGAGCCCCGTTAGCAGATTAGGCAGTAATTAAGCCACTCTGCAGTGCTCTCATTTGCTTCGTTACAGCTCGGATCCCACGGCCCTTCACACTCCAGCACTCTCTCCAGCCTCTAGTTATTTTTCTGGATGATCTCCCAATTGCCTCCCATTTATCGGCACCTCCAGCACCAGGGCTGACACGGGCTCTTCCTCCAGACAAAGCAGAGCTTTAACCCCAGCCTTAAACCTGCAAACAGGGAGGCCCAAGGGATCCCTCTCCCTGCTCCTGGGCTGCAGCAGCACCCACCCCATGTGGGGACCCTTTGGAGTGAGGCACCCTGACCCCGTACCAGCTCTGTGTCACCAGACCCAGGAGGGTGCTGGGTCCCTGGTGAGGTGTCTGGCTTGGTGCAGACGTTGGAGCTGGCCTGGCTGGGCTCCACATCAGGCTCTGCGGTGGCTCCCAGTGAGTTCTGGGTTGGCTGAAGGTTGCTGAGAAGCTGTGGGAGAGATAGTGGCTGGGGCAGGAAGGCAGGAGCTGGGGGAGGTCAGCGCTGCCAGCAGCAGCCTTGGTGGGCTCACAGCTCAGGGACACACACCACAGAGCTGCCCACCACGCGCTGAGACCCACCCCATGTTTGCTGGCTTCTGCCTCAGCATCTCCAGCTCCGCTCAACTGACACTGCTGTCCCTGGGAAGGTGGGCAGAGCTCCACACCCACCTCCCTGCGGGAGATGGACACCACATGGACCCTCTCGGCAGGCTCTGGAGTGGCTGCTGGAATTTGGGATCGGGACCTGCCACCTGCACCAGCCCTAGGGACACTTGGGCTACGTGGCTCTACCTGCACAAAGCATCTGGATGGCAGAGTCCACAGCAAGGGCTGGCAAAGCCACCCAGGCAAGGGGGAAAAAAAAAAGAGGTTTCCAAAGGGGGCTGAAAGCTCCAACTTCCCCCCGGACCCTGATTTTAGGTGGGAAGAGAAGATGTGTTAGCTCAGACCTCGTGGTGTTCCCCTGGTCCAGCAGAGCTCTCCTCCGGTGGCACTGGCTCTATTTCCAAAGCAGAAGGGTCCTTGCTGTCCACAGGTGTCTGCTCAGCTCCTGGCTCGACCTGGGGACACGCAATGGCATGAGAGTTGAGCTGAGGGACAGGATGGACCGGGTGCCAAAACCCAGAGAAAACCAGGAGGGTTTGCAGCCCCAAAGAAGAATAAGGAAAACATCCGTGCCTGGCAAAGAGACAGCGAGGTGGAGAGTGAAAGGGCTGGAGGAGAGAGAGAAGGAAGGTGTCACGCTGGCCCAAGAGACCCCCGAGCTGGGCACCTCCAGGGGTGCATGATCCCTGGTTGCCCCCAGAGCAGGGTGCTCTCCTACCGGTGTTGCTCCTGCTGCCTGCTCTGGCTCCACAGCCTCCCTTGCAGCCTGGGAATCAGCAGCTGGGCTCTTCTGAGGGGTGTCAGCTGGTCTGGGAGCCTTTGGGAACTCCCCCTGCCCCACCGGTGGGCCCTGGGGGAAACCAGGTTGGTTAGTGACAGGACGGCACCGGGCAGGGCTCAGACGGTGCAAACTCGTCTCACTGGTGGTTGCTGGAACGAGGTGGGGGAGAAAGCCCACAACCTGAGCTGTCTCCTCCCTCCTCTGTGCACCATCTTTGAGAAGAAGTGGCTGGGAAGGATCAGGGTTCTGTGGTTCTTCTTTGATCACTGGCTGGCTCCTCCGAGAGCGGGGAGGAGAGCGGGGAGGAGCGGACCTGGGGGGCGGCCTCGTCCCTGTGGGGCAAGAAACACCAAGGGAGAGACTCCTTCTCCCTCTGCCCAAGGAGGTGCCGCCGGGCCCCTGGCAGCCCCAGGCAGCTGGAACAGGGTCAGGCACCAACCTCTGGAGGGCCGGGGGGAACACGGAAGGCGTTGGACGACGATGACATCTCGGTGGTCACGGCGAAGGCGTCGGTAGCGTCTCCCAGGCAGGCCACGATAGCCCAAGGGTGGGCAGTCATCCTGGAAGCCTCCTGGCTCCCTGCAGGGACAAAGGCAGCCCCCGGGGGGCGAGGGGGTGTGTGGATGTAGGCTGGAAGGGGTCCCTGGTGCAAACCCACCCCACCTTGAGTAGAGCCAGCTCCAAAGTTGCTCCATCCCTTGGCTGTGCAGAGCCTGGCTCACCACCCCACAGCTGCCGGGATCAACCATGCCTCCCACCCTTAGCATGGGCACCCACCCTGGCATGCTGGCAGGGGGCCAGGGTGGATGCTGCTCCTCCATGGGGAATTCACACCTGTCAAAGCAGTCAGGGCTGGGCAGCCGTGGATTCTGCAGGGAAGGAGGTGGGTTCAGACACAGAGCAGGACAGGGAATGCTGCCACTGCAGTGTGGAAGCACGTCCCCGTGCACTGCTCTTGTCACCACGGTAGTGTCTAGCCCCTGGCATGTTTTAACCTCTCCTTGCCCTTGATCCTGCAGTCACTACCACCCCCTCTGACCCACCACCCCCTCACCGGGTGCCAGAACTCTCCAAAGCTGCCCTCAGGTTCTCGGAAGTTTTCTCTGTCATCCCAAGGCGGGGGTGGAGGAGAGTTGTTGGGTGCCCATGTCTCCTCCTTCTCATGCCCATAGAAGTTGTCAGGGCCAGGGAAAGGTCTGGGGTCCAAAGGAGCAGGCTGCAATGGCAAATCATGGCTGGTGAGGACAGTGTCCCACTGCAGGTAGCCACACTGTTGCCAACCCCCCACCAACCCACCTCCCCCTCACCGAGTGCCAGTCCTCAGGTTCGTGGATGTCTCTTTCATCGTGCCAGGGGGGTGGTGGGGGAAAGTCATGGGGTGCCCATCTCCTGTCCTCCTCTTCATTCTCATAGAAGTTTTCAGGACCAGGGAAGGGCCTGGGGCCCCAGGGACAGGGCTGCAACAGCAAATCGCCGCCAGCAAGGATGGCAGCTTGCTGGCGTGTTTTGGTTTTGCTGAGGTTCCCCTTCCCCACCGTGACCCTCAGCTCTGGGGCGACCCCCCAGCTGTGGCCACCCCAGATGTGCAGCTGAAGCCCAGCAGCACTGTCCCCCCTCACTGCTGGCCCCAGGCCCTGCCCCCTTACCGGGCGCCATCCGCCCCTGCCTCTCCTGTGCTGGTGCTCCCAGGGTGGCTCATGATGGAGGGGTAGCCGTGGTCCAGCCTGCCATGGACCAGGCTGTGGAGAGGGCACAGGGACATAAAAGCAAGATGAGACTCTCACCTTCTCCCTTGCACCAGCTGGATGCTGAGCTGGGACCCCCTCCGCCCTCCTCTCCCAGCCAAGGTCCCAGATGATTCCCAATTCTTCCCTGTCCCGTTGCGATGTTCTCCTGGCTCCTGGGCATCCCGAGCAACAGAGCAGTGGGCACCCAATCCTTGCCCTGCTCCCACTCACGCTGCCAGCTCCAGCTCCAGGGCAGCAGGGGGGCTGGAAAACCACCTACCTCCCTGGGGAAGGTCCTTCTGCCGCCCCGCGGTGGGAACATGGGCAAACCGAAAGCTTCTCCTGGCGCTGGTGCCGGCGAGGAGGAAATCCGGGGGAAGTCAGCACCCGGCTGCAAAGGGAAGAGGTGAGGGTGAGCACGTCCCAGGGGACGTCACTGCCGGCTCGGGGACGGCTGCAGACCAGGTGCCACACACCTATTTTCTTCCCTGGCTCTTTTCCCCCTGAGAGTTTGTTGGAAAACCCAAAACTGCCAAGCTCATCTGGCGCCCAGGATAGACGAGAGAGGGTGGGTGAAGAGCTGGTGGTCTGTGTTCTCACAGCACTCAGGAAGAGCGTGGGGTGCAGTGGAGGATGCTCACCCCATCCTCACGCTTAGCACAGCAGATCACCTTCTTGCAGAAGGTGCCAAGGAAATCTTTTGTCAATTGGTGGGGTCAGCAGAAAGGACAAAGACACCAACAAAAAAATAGGCTTATTTCACTGTCTAGTTCAAGGTAATATGAAAACGAGGCAATGTGTTCAGTCAAAAAGATAAGGCTGTTATCCTCTAGTTTTAAAGCAGCAAAGAGAATAAGCAGGGTAATGCACTAATCATCACTATGTAAAGTTAACCATACATCACTTATTTCCCTAATAATCATCGAATCATGGAATGGTTTGGATTGGAAGGAATCACAAAGATCACCCAGTCCCAACCTCCCTGCATGGGCAGGGACACCAGCCCAGGTTGCTCCAAGCCCCATCCAACCTGCCCTTCAACACTGCCAGGGATGGGGCAGCCACAGCTTCCCTGGGCAACCTGGGCCAGGGTCTCGCACTGAAGAATTTCTCCCTAATGTCCAACCCAAATCTCTCCTCTCCCCACTCAAAAATATCACCCCTTGTCCCACCATTACGCACCCTGGTAAAAAGCCCCTCCCCAGCTTTCCTGGAGCCCCTTCAGGCACTGGAAGGTGCTCTAAGGTCTCCCTGGAGCCTCCTCTTCTCCAGGCTGAACACCCCAGCTCTCCCAGCCTGCCTGCAGAGCAGAGCTGCTCCTGATACCACAGAGATGACACTTCACAGGCAGTGAGTTCTTGCAACATGCAGAGGTAAGATGTTGAAATAACACAGAGCTAACCAGTAGAAATAACTGTGTGCCTAACTCAGTTCCATATGAGCTTTCTTCTTGGCAGGGTATCATAACCTTAGATATATCTACTAATTGATCAAGAAACAATAGTGGACCCATGGCTAAGATTAATTAAACCAAGGAAGCACATCCTCCTAGACCAGTGCACCACGTGTTTGGTTGGAGGCCAAGGGCTTAAACGTGTCCTGAGTTGAACCAGTGCCATACAAGGGTAATTCAGGGGAGGGGGATCATCCTCAGATGACCACCCGAGACCACTGACCCAGCCAACAGAGCCTGCGCCGTGTGGGGAGGAGACAATGGTCACGATCTCTCTGAATTCATTGTGATTGTTCTTAGGAATGTAATGCATAGGGTGAGTTAGGAAGATAAAATGTTGTATCTCTGCTGAATCAGCTTGCATGCTTGGTGGAGTGATCCCTCCTGCACCCAGCACTGCAACAACAGTATGTCTCTCTTCTAGACTTCAAAACCAAGTCTTGGAGGGTTCTTTCAGCAGATGAATTTTACAGTAACACCCTCCAGCCCTTGGATCATCTCTGTGGCCTCCTCTGGACTCACTCTAACAGCTCCACGTCCTTCCTGTGCTGAGGGCTCCAGAATCAGACACAGTTTTGCAGGCGGGGTCTCAAGAAAGCCAAGTAGAGGGAGAGAAACCCCTCCCTTGACCTGCTGGCCACACTGCTTTTGATGCAGCCCAGGGTGTGGTTGGTTTCTGGGCTGCAAGCACACACACTGCCTGCTCATGTTACCATGTCACCTTACCAATCATCCAGACCCACAGTTCCTGAGGAGCCCTGGTTGCACCGAGGGTTTGGAGCACCTCTCCCAGCAGCTGGGAAGTCCTACCCACTGCGTCCACTTGTAGGTGAGGTCTCCAAAGTAGCTGCAAAAGGGTCCAGCTTTTATACAGTGGAATAAACTTGCAAAACTCCAAGTGCAGAAACATCTGGTGGCACCCTCCCTGTTGGGTTCTGCCCAGAGCCTGGCCAGGGCTGGAGGAGGAACACAGGAAGTATCTCTATTTTGCCTTTGACCACCCATTTCTCAACCAGGCCAAACGTCTGGTTTCACTGCCTTGCAACATCCCTCTAAGAAAGGATCCTTCTGCTGGTTCCTGGTGCACAATTAAGCAAGCCTCCTTTATTGCAGCACTGGAGATATCTCCACCAAAAGTGGTCTGACTTCATGCACAGGACCAACAGCATTTATACATTTTCAAGCTAAAAAAACCCAGGCAACTGTTTCCACCTTCCTTGCTTAATCAGTACCTTGGTCGGGGACCCTCCTCACCAATAGTACATTATTTAGGGACCCTTCTTATCTGTCCCTATCCATACATCCAGTCCCTACACATACAGATGGTTCCTGTTTTCCTTTATAAAGGTTATATAGTTCACATGGAATAGCTCATGTACATCCTGTTACCTGTTGGGAAGGAGATTTCTCTCCTATCAGATTGACAGAAATATATATATATATATTCATACTAACATAGATAAATAATACACTGCATATGTGATCAGCACTATGCATATTAGATATATTGTTGGGTTATGAGGTTCATCTAGAGGCCAACTTTGGTTCAGAGCCTGTTGTTCAGGCCTCACTCCTTCACTGTGAGAGACACAGGGTGGGTGATGTGCAAAGCTTGGCAGTTTCGCATGGGTGTTTTTCTGTTAGTACTTCCCTTTTCCAACCGCAGTATCGGGGTGTTACAAGACTTTTAGTTTATTGATAGTTTAATACACATTATCTGTTTCTAACAATCTCATGGCACTGAGGAAGAGTGTGGAATGCAGTGAAGGCTGCTTATCCATTCTCACACTTACCACAGCAGTTACCTGCTTCTTGCAGGGGGTACCAAGGAATTAATAAACGTTTTGTGCCCCTGCTAACGACTGACCACAAGGAACAAGGGCTTGACCACCCAGTCCGACCCTCACACTTAGCTCAGCAGCAGTAAACAAGGTATAAATATCATCCCTATTTGAGTCCTAATTTGTGGGAGGAGAATTCAACACCAAGTCCTTGGGACGGATCAGCCACTTTGTCCTGCAAATCTCCCCGGGAGATGGTGACTGTGATTACAATTGTGTTTCAGAGCTCTAGAGCCACTCACCCTGCAGCTCAGTGCATTTGTCACCCGGCAACCCTGAAGACTCTCTAGATGTTGCAAGTGCAACAACCCGGGCTGTTCGTGCACCCGGCTGGGAACGCAACCAGCCCCGCAGCAGCAGCCTGGCCGTGCAGCTGCAGCGGGACCTACAGCCACGGCAACCACTGGAATATCTGTGAAGAGGTAAATCCAGCCACCCCCACCAGCCCCTCGGATCCCAGAGGACCGCCTAGAACACCAGAGGATTCATCCCTCACCCAACTGATGTCACTGCGAGCAGCAGGTCGCCCTGAGCCACACGGCACCCACCGGGGAGGACCCGCGGGAGATGGGCGAGCTGGGAGCCACACGGACCCTGTCCCCGTCCCAGGAGGGCACACGGGGGGCTGGCAATGCCGGGGCTGCTCCCTGGGCACCCCCACATCCCCCCCCGCAGCGGCTCCTCTTGTTCCCGGCCACGTTTGAATTGAGCAAAATCCCCCCCAGGTCACAGCACCCAGAGACACCACCCGCTATTGTCCCACAGGATCCCGGCCAAGGCATTTTCTCTCTCTCCCTCTAACACCAGAGCAAGGACGAGCCACCCACGGGGTGTCCCCGGCCAGCCCGGCACGGCTCCCGCCCGTGTCCGTGTCCCTGTCCTCCCACGGGACACCTGGCACGGCTCGGGCCCTCCGTGGGGAACTCAGCCCCTCTGGATGCAAAGGGCCATTCCCCAGGCTCCCCGAGATGGCTTTTGTGGCTCACCCGGTGGCTGCGTGGGTCAGACATCAAGGTTTATGGCAAAAGGAGCCCAGGGAGCAGGGGATGTTGTGACCCAAAAGCAGCTGCCCCCAGCCCGGCAGGAGTTCAGGGCAGCACAAGCACCACCCTTTGTCTCAGGTCAGCAGGGACCACCCAGGGCAGCACCGAGATGAAAAGAAAAGACCGCTTTTGTCCCCAAAATGAGTTTGTTGTTGTTTTGTTCTTTTTTTTTTACCTGGTAGATCAGTCCTAGGTGGGCCCGGAAAGCAGCTTGTCCGTCCAGAGAGACCAAGTACCAAGGAATCCAGCAGGATGGGGACTCCTGAACCCCAGCCCAGCTGATGACAGCCCCTGGGGCCGGGGGCAGCGAGATCTGGATCTCGTTCACTCCCTGCATTTTGCTGAACGGAAACTGAGTGAGTGATCGCTGGAAGCAGCCAGGTGCTAATTCCCTCGCTCCCAGGGAGCTCCCGTGGAGCCCTCCTGAGCACCTGATTTCCCTTCCTGGAAAGCCAAGCTCCAATACCCTCCAGGAGCTTTTCTTCCTGTCTGCAGAGCATCTCCTTACACTGATCCCAGCGGCTGGGAAGTACCCTCAAGGGGAGTCCCTGCACCCCCAGGACACAGACCATCCGTGCAAGGGGGAACCCTGCACCCCCATGGAACAAAGCAAGAGGGGACTCTCCACTGATTAAGGGTTAGACTTTGCCCACACAGATAAACCAGGAACGAAGTAGTTAATCTTTATAGGGGCCCTTTTTTTTTTGCAGAGACAGGAGGCTCTAGGGATTGAATAAAGGCTCCACTTTAGGATGCGTGTCATGTCTTCCTGATAAGCGCATACCTTAGATAAGGGAAGTAATGAATAAGAGTCTTCTCCAAAAATCCAGCTACAACCGGTTTTCCGGCTGTCACCTCAGCCAAATTGCCTTGGGTCAAGCACACTGTGAGGAAAACCTCGAGCCTTCATCGAGAAGACCCCTGCCCACCACCACCAGGAGGGCGTGTGGGACGGGGAGGGCCAAGTATTACAAGGAGGTCCGGGAAATGTGCAGCATAACCCTGCCCAGTCCTCAGGCATAAATGAATATTGATGTCTTTGTTGTATAAATACAGGAAGGGAGCAATGAAGAATATCTGCTTTAGAGCCTCACAGGGCTAGAGAGTTTTCTTCCTCAGGTCACCACCCCCAGGACACAGATTATCCATGCAAGGGGGGAAACCTGAACCCCCAGGACACAGACCATCCGTGCAAGGGGGGAACCTGCACCCCTAGGACACAGATCATCCATGCAAGGGGGGAACCTGCACCCCCAGGACACAGACCATCCACACAAGGAGGAGTCCCTGCACCCCAGGGGGTCCAATGGGGGTCCCTGCACCTCCACAACCCAGAGCATTCATGCAAGGGGGCATCTCATAACCTGGAGGGGTTTATGTCTTGGTAAAGCTTCAGGCTGCCAAGGTTGGGTTAATTTCCAACTGCTTTACACGGGCACACATTCAATACCAAATGTCCACACAACAGCATTTGAAAGTAGGAGATAAAAGTACCCACTGACCTCTAGTAGGCAGAGAATTAAACCAGTATATTGGTTACTAATATATGAACATTTGTGAATCATCTAAATATTAAGTAGTAGTTGTTATGTTAGACCTGACTTTTCTAACACTATTTAGATAATCCTGGATAATATATAAAAACTGGGTAGTAAGAATAACAGACACTTGCAATTACAATTAAGGCACCTGGCAGTGTCATGCAATTAAACATCCCTGGCCAGGAGAACGTCACCACTGGTGAGACCATCAACTGGCTCTGTTCTAAAATCAGCTTTTATAGAGGTTGTTTTACCCCACAATTATTTGCAGCTGTGATCTGAAATCAAGCCACAAATCAGCTGTTTTTTTACTAAAAGCACTAGGCACCCTCTTAAAACACTCACAGGTTTTGTGTCCACGCTGCTGGTGTTTTTTCATGGTTGCAGGCTGGTGTGCATCCTGCTGCTGCAGAGCACCTGGTCCAGAGCCACCAAGAGGGGGAAAGGAGTGGGTTGGTCACCATGATGTCAGTTATTAATTGAAATAAGTAAAAATGTGGGGAAAAATCCCGAATTTTTGGAGGCAAAAAAACACCTAAAAGTGAACGTAAGGAACATGCAGAATAAAACCAGGGCCTAGACTTATGAAGCAGTAAGAATTAGACAAAACCAGGTTCCAATTAGAGGAAAACATGGCTCAAATAGTCAACAGCCTGGCCTTGAGACAGGCCTGCAAGATGCCAGCAAAACAGATGCAAGGGATGGAAAGGAGCACTGCCCACAGCTTCTCATGGTTACAGCCTTGAGCACTGGGTGGGGGGAGCACTGATGTAATTGAAATCACCGTATTAGCATATTAATGACCTGGTAACACTAAAATTCACACCCACAGGCTAGAGGGACCCTCTGCTAACAACGAGCCCCCCACCCTTTGAGCAGGCAGGGTGACATTTTTGAGCATTCCTTGAAATGGAACCGAGGGATTAGTGACCAACCGTGTGCAAATGACAGAATAATGGTAGAGATCAAGTTCTTTCTCACGTTTTTGGGTATACAAGTAGCGCTTGCATTTCAGAAGGCTGAGCTTGCTCTGTGGAACATCCCCCTGCTCCCTTTTCTGCACAGAACTGGATATGAAAGAAAATGTCTCATACCTGTGGATTGGCTACTTGTATGCTGGGTAACAGACCTCATGTTGGGGACAACAACAGGGCACCTGGCCTCCCCACAGCAGAACCACAGCTACAAGCCCCCATCCAGCCCCCCCAGCACCAGCCCCCATCCAGCCCCAGCATCATCTGGACCAGCCCATGGTCCTCAGGATGCTCCCAGTCTGTGCTGGGGGACCTGGGGGAGCAGGAGCCATGCCAGGGATGAGGAAGGGAAGGGGAAAGGGAAGAGAGGAAGGTCCAGAGAGCGTGGTGGTCCCGGCAGGGCAGGGCTCAGCAGGAAGGGACGTTGCCATTGCACCCACCTCTGCCGGCGCTGGGAAGCCGAAGAGCAGCGCGCCCAGCGCTCCGCTCGCCGCGGGGCTGCCCCGCTCCCTGGGCACGGCTGGAGGGTTCCCTGAGCCCGCGGGCAACCCAACGCATCCCCTCCCAGGGCCGCCAGGCACCTCTGCCAGGCACCTCCAGCCTCTCCTCCTCCCGATTTCCCTGCATTCCGGCGGGGAACGGCACTCCCGGCTCCTTAGCACCAGGCAGATGTGCTAGCACAAGGCACAGACACCTCGCCCGGCCCCCGCGGTGAGATCCATCGTTTTCCTGATGCTTAATGAGCATCTGCTCCGTGTCCGGGGCTGAGAGCAGCGGGGGGGATGCGGGGGAGGGTTGCCTGGGACCTGGGAACGACTTGATAACAAGCTGGTCCCAACCGATCTGCCCAGGAACACCAAGTCCTGGAGGAGTGTGAGTCTGTGACCTCGCAGGAAGGCAGGAGATAAGGGAGAAGAGGGAGGCTGGGTGGGGGTGAGTTGCTGGTGCCAAGTGTGAACAAAGGAGGAGATCAAAGGGAAAGCCCGAGGTCTGTAACCCAGTAAAATTCTTCAAAGACAAGAAACGAGCAGGGACAGGGCAGCCCAGGGCTGGGGGGGCTGGTGGCTTCTCACTGCTGCTCTCACCGGGCAGATAACACACCAGCTTTCCAGCTGGTTGGTTAATTATAGTCTCTAACAGCTATAAATCTAACTAACTGGGTGGATCGATGAGCTCTTTGGGAATGGAACACAGCAGCAGGGGCAAACGTGTCTGCAGCCTAAAGGGCCATTGTCACAGAAAGTCCCTCTTGAGAGCCAAGTGGCTGGTGCACCTCACCTGGGTGTCCCCAGAGAGGAGGAGAAGGGGCTCTCAGGGAGCAGGGAAACAGGAGTAAATAGAAAAGCTACCCTAAATGCCAGACATTCTGTGTTAGGGCTGCACTGATGACAAAAATCTTGATATGAAGCTGTAATTAACCATGTCAGGTTCAGGGCACTGCAGCCAAAGCCTCTGCTCAGGCTGGGTAACTCCAGCAGCTTCTTTTTCCAGGCACAAGAGCTCGGGAGCAGGAGGCACAAGGTCTGGGTGCACCCATGTTCTCCCAGCTCACCCTGTCCCACCAACCAACACGGTCACCCCAGCTGCTCCGTGCTGGATTGTTTGATGTGGAACCACGTGTGGGCCAAGTAATAATAGATCATCTGCTGTCAGAGTGTGGGCACTGAGGCAGGAACAGCCACAAGTAGAGAGAGATTAGCATCAGGGTGCCCAGAAAAGGTGCCCAGTGCTGGAGCAGGGCGCCCCTGGAGCAGGCAGGTGTGCAAGGCTTCCTGGTGCTAACAAAGGGAGTTTTGCTGCTGGGAACTCAACTCCCGATGGAAACAGGCACCTCCTGGGGAAGGTGGTGATGCCTGGGGTGCCAAAGGGTTTGTTGTGGTGGGTTTTTTTTTCCCCCAAATCTGCAAAGGCTGAGGGAGGGGGTTGCTGGGAATGGGCGAGGGAAAGGGCAGGGGGAGAACAGGGAGATCCAAGAACCAGAGCAAAAGAGCAGGAAAGAATCAATGAAAAAGGGAGAATTTGAGAACAAGGAAAAGAATCAGGAGCAGAGGAGACAGAAGAGACGTTTTCCAAACGCCCCTGTCCTGCCCGCGGGTCCCACCGGTGCTTACTGCTCAGCGCTGTCCTTGGGGTGACACGGCGCGGGGTGACAGCCCGTCCCGGCTCCGGGATCCAGCACCTGGAAAATCCAGAGTCAGCGCGGAGGAGCCGAGCGCCCGTCCCGCCGTGCGGGGCTCGGCCGGGGCTGGGGGGGGGTTCACCTTGCGTGGCTGGCGGGGGGCGAGCAGCGGGGGTCGGTGCTGCCTCGGGCCGATCCGGGCGAGGGGCTGCACCGCGGGAAACGGCCGGGGGGTGCCCGGGGGGGTCCGTGGGGTTCGAAGGACGGTCCGTGGGGTGTCAAGGAGGGTCCGTGGGGTGCCAGGGGGGGTCCGCGGGGTACCAAGGGGGGTCCGTAGGGTTCGAAGGGGGGTTCGCGGGGTGCCAAGGGGTTCCAAGGGGTGTCAAGGAGGGTCCGCGGGGTGTCAAGGAGGGTCCGTGGGGTTCGAGGGAGGGTCCGCGGGGTGTCAAGGAGGGTCCGTGGGGTTCGAGGGAGGGTCCGCGGGGTACCAAGGGGAGTCCGTGGGGTGCCGGGGGGATCCGCGGGGTGTCAAGCGGGGTCCGTGGGGTTCGAGGGAGGGTTCGTGGGGTGCCAAGGGGTTCCGCGGGGTGCCCGGGGGGTTCCGCGGGGTGTCAAGAGGGCTCCGTGGGGTGCAATGGGGGAGCCGGGGCGTGCGAAGGGGCGGTCGGCGGGGCCCGCCGTCGGGCAGGGGGCTGCAGCACCGGTGTCCCCCCCCCCTCCTCTCCGTCCCCTCTCCTTCCCGGTGCCGCCCGGCAGGCCCGGCCGTGCCAAGCCCCGGGTCCCGTTCCGGGCCGCTCATCGCACGGACCTTCCTTCCCGCCGCCGCGCGCGGGAAGTGACGGCATCGCGGGGCCGGGCGGGCGGCGATGGCGGCGGGAGCGGCGGGAGCGGCGGCGGCTCCGCAGGGGCTGCGCGGGTGGCTGCGGAGCGCCTACCGCTTCGCCACCGACCGCAACGACTTCCGCAGGTCGGTCCCGCGGGGCCGGGGTGGAGCGGGCGGGACCGGGGAGCTCCGCGGGACCGGGGTTTGTTGTTGTGTTTTTCTTTTCAGGAACCTGCTGGTGAACTTGGGGCTCTTCGCCGCCGGAGTCTGGGTCGCCCGGAACCTGACGGACATCGACCTGATGGCCCCGCAGCCCGTCCCGTAGCGGCGGTGGGTGCGGGAGGTCCGGGGGGGAAGGGGGAGGACCGGGGTACCCGCGCTGGCAGAACCTCCTCAAGCCCCCCGGGGAGGGGGTGTCACCGCGCCAGGTCACCAAATCAGAGAACCCCAGACTGGTTTGGGTTGGAGGGACCTGAAAGTCTGGCTCCAACCCCCCTGGGTGGGCAGGGACACCTCCCACCAGCCCAGGCTGCTCCAAGCCCCATCCAACCTGCCCTTCAACACTGCCAGGGATGGGGCAGCCACAGCTTCCCTGGGCAGCCTGGGCCAGGGTCTCACCATCCTCACAGCAAAGAATTTCCTCCTCATGTCCAACCTCCATCTCCCTCTTCCACTTTTCATCCATCCCCCTCATCCCATCCCTCCCTGCCCTTGTCCCAAGTCCCTCCCCAGCTTTCCTGGAGCCCCTTCAGGCCCTGGAAGGTGCTCTAAGGTCTCCCTGGAACCCTCTTTTCTGCAGGCTGATGTTAAATTGCCGTGTGCCTGTTAGAACCCACCTTGTTTAACTCTGCTTAATTGCTGACCTAGGACAGAAACAGCCCTGCAAGGAGAGAGAGCTCATCCCCCCCAGGAAGCCCAGAGGAGTCCTGTTCAGCTGCTGTACCTTCCCAGGAGGATGTGCTGTTCTCCTCTGCAGAGCTGCTGCTCACACTTCAGAGCTGTCATGCCTGGAGCAGTTACAAGCAGGGAAAAAGCTTCTACAGTGTGAGGGAGAATTTATTTTAAATTCTTTCTGCAAGGCACAATGAAAATACTTTTATCAAGGATGTGAAGCCATCATGGGTGGGATTTTCTTCTGTACCCCTGTCTAGATGTTTATTAAAGGGTGTAGAATAATGACATAACCCACTGGAATTGCTTTCTCTCTCTTTTTTTCTTTTTTTTTTTTTTTAATAAGAAACTTCAGCTTTTACAAAAACAAGGTGTAAAAAGAGTAAAGATTTACAAAAAAATCATAAAAACATGATTTATATTTTACACCCGAAAGACAAAGGAATGAGCCCAGTCCTGGGTTGTGAGCAGGACCCATCAGCTACTGAAAGGAAAAACAAAACTCTGACAAGCCCTAGGTAAACTCTTAACCACCAGAAGGTGTCCTGGAGAAGGTCTGGATGAGATAAAGCTGGGACACTGAAAGGAATGATGACTGTGTGGGAAGAAGAAGCTGTTTGGTGTTGCATAGCGTTTCAGTGCCCTGGACTGAGAGAACAGCTCACCCTGACCAGCTTTCGAGTGCAGGGGTGGGTGGTGAGGCAGTCTGGGGGGGGACAGAGCACCCCGTGAGGCTGGTGTGGGAGCTGTGGCTGCGGGTTCCTGGGATCCACTCCAGCCCAGCTCCTGGGAGGTGCTGTTTGTAGAGCAGAAAGACTTCCCAGCCCTGAGCGTTACGGCAGGACAGCAACATGGCTTCAGATTCTTTGGACAGTCACACACGGGTTTTTAGTTTCAGACATTGTTCTGCCTCCACGGTTCATGACCAAGAACTGCCCCTTACCTGCCCCAGAGAGAAACTCATTCCACTCCCAAGACAAGATTCTTAAAACCCATTGTTTTCCAAGCGGATATTTTAACATCCTGTAAATAAATGAGTTTCTTTTGCAGCAGGGCTAAATCCCAGTTATGCAGAAACAGTTTCTGCAGGAAAAGGGGCTTAATTAGAACATTAGAAGTCATTTTACAGTTAATTTTGATTGAGAGCACACTAATCTCCTCCTGAGGCCTGGGGTCAGGCAGGGGGCAGTTCATGCAGTTAAGTACATAAGGCTGCTCTAGGTGACTTTACTGGGTGTTGTCTTAATAAACCTCGACTAAAATAAAAGCTGCTGAACCCACGATTAGGAGCAGGGTGGTTGTGCTGAGCTGCCAGACAGCTGGACAGATTGCCAGAAACATTCAGTCATTAATTGGATTCTCTTGTCACTTGCTGCTGCCCGGGAGTGTCCTTGGAGCAAAGGCAGCCTCATTCATGAGCACAGCATGGAATGCAGCAGCTTAAGTCATTAGTGGCCTCGGGAGCAGAAACACGAAGCAGAAACTAAAGGCTGTTCAGACTTAAACCCCCTGCAAAAGCCACTGAAAAAAAAATAAATCAGGAAACGCACCTGAGCTCTCCAGCTTGGTTCCTCACCCAAGAATTTCCCTCCTGTTCTCAACAGGGGATTCCAGATTGAGGGAAAACTCACCTGCTGTCCAGCCTCTGCCAACAGCACCTTTCCAGCAACCTTAACTTGGAGTGGGATTAACTTTTTTAAAGTGCTGAAGATTAGTTGAATTGTGCCCTTAATCAAGTCAAGAGTGAAGCTTCCAGGGCATTAGCAGAAGCAGGTCCTCCCTGGCAGCTTCCTGCCCAAGGGAGCTCAGCCAGGCAGCACTTCTCTTGGAGAAGCTGTTTTGAGTTTCTGAACTGTGTTTCAGTTTATTTTATGGAAAGGCAGACTTGTGAAAAAAAGCTGGACTGGAAACAAACCTATCCACTTGTCCCTTTCCTGTCACCTGCTCGTGGGGTGCACAGAAGGCTGTGGCTTAAAGAGCCTGTGACTGCTTAACCAAAGCTGAAGTTAAGCAGGGAGAAAAATAGGACCTAATTCTTTTAGATGGGCTCTAGGTTGGCAGTGGGATGTGGCTGTGGTTTGCACAGCTGATAAACGAGGTGAAAGCTTGGCTTTCAGATGGAAATAAGTGGTTCATCTTGTAGCAGTAGGAAGGAGCCTTGAAGGCCAGGGCTACTAGTGTCATTTAATCAATGTACAGAGAGTGAAGATGACACTGGCTATGAAAATGCCATTCCTAAATCAGGTGTGGAGTTACACAGTCCCGACACTCTGCTAACTGAGCCTCATGGGTGGTTATCTTCATTTCTCAGCTACCCCTTCCAGTCAGTGCCCCACGAGCCTGTGGTGACATGATTCCTGTGCAGAGCTCACCCTGCCCACCCTGCTGTACGTTCAGCAACCCTGTCCAGCCCCCAACGTGGCACAGAGTGGTACAGACAGAGAGGCAGGAGTACAAAAATGATCCCCATGGCACAGGTAGGGTTATCCAGGGAAATCAGGCCAGCCTAAGCACTGTACCACCCTGCCTACCCTGAAGGGATGTGGTTGTTCCTCTTCAGGAGCAACCTTCAGAAGCCCCACCAGACGTGCTCACACAGAAAGTAGCTGTAAAGCAGGAACAGAAACACAAGAGGAGGCCTCTCCTACCCCAGTCCTAGTTTGACAAGTCAGGGCACTTGAGCATGGAAAAAGATAAAACTCACCACCTGCCCCCTCCATTGGGAGTATGTGATCAAGACTAAAAATCACAAATCAAATTAAGTGAAGTCCTCAATTCTATCATTTCCTTCTCACCTCCAGTTATGCAAAGCATTTCCAGTGATGTGTAGGCTTGAAGTTGGTAGCTCCTTTATAAAACTTGGGAATTTGGGGTACTGGTTCCTTAGGAACTGTACTATCTCCTGGGAAAGCACCATTTGTTTTGCCAGTATAAGACTACTGATCTGAGATAGTTTTTGCCACAGAACCAGGAGGAGGTTGCTGCTAACAAAACCTAGTTTGGATTTTGTTCATGTCTCTGCCTGCAAAACACACAACCCTCTGACACCAGGTCCCCTGCTCAGACACTCCCTGTCCCTTCTAACCCTGGGTGGCAGCTCATTGCTGTGTTCAGCTCAGCTTTGCTCATTTCTCTCCTCCCAACTCTTTCCTTACCCCCAGCCTGCACAATATCAGGAAGGTGGCAGCTCCAGGAAAGCCCCAAGGGTACAACACTTTGCTGTGACATTCTGCATTGGGCATAAACTTCAGAACCAGTTACCAGTGGTTGGAGTCAATCGTGGGCCCTTTGGGCTGGTCTTTTTTCCTTCTGCTCCCTTTTGGAAATGTCCATTTCAAAGCTCATTTTTAAGACTGAGGAACTCTTTCGAAAGAATTTTGGCCCACCATCCTTTAAACAAGTGGAACCCTTACACAGAAGCAGAAAATAACAATCAGCACAGCAGAGGTGGAGCCTAAAAGGCACATCCCTAAAATCAACTAGGACAAATCATCAGGAGTTGGTACAGGGAAATAACGGATGCAGCTTTTCATCATTTAAATGTGGCTTTATAAATTTAGAAGCTTCCTGGAATACTTCACATTCCCAACTGCAACAGGTATCATTATTAATGTAATAGACACCCAAAAACCCACTGAACTGAGGTTTTATGTTCCCACAGGCAATAAATTCTCAACCCAGGTCTGGCCCTCTCTGATCTCCAACCTGCTGAAGGGATTAGATGCACTCAAAAAGGCAGTGTTCAGAGCTGGGGCTTGTATTTTACTGCTTACTTTGAAGAAGGGAGACTTGGCCACCTTAAACAACTCTTCCATATTCAATGTATGCAGGCATTACCTTGGTCTGCTTTTCCTCATGTGTGGAAGTATTTGCCAGGCTGCTAAGAGGAAACCTGTGCAAACACAGCCATGACAATGGGAACTGTCTTCTTATTTTCTTTTCTAAACCAGCAATTAGCTGTAGGTTTGTAGCAGGAGGTGCTTCCCAAAAAACCCCCACTGGAGATTTTAATCCTTGCTCTCTGCTGTGTGTTCTGGCAGATGTCAACTTACTGACCTGACTGGAGGGGCTTGGATGATACAAGAAAATTTAAAAAGTCAAATCCAATCTGCCTTGGAACAAGCTGTTATTTGAGTTATGACAAATACAGGGATTTCAAACATGGAACACTACAATACTGGCTTCTGAGCTTGCTGGTAACCTCATTCACATACAGATGGGACATGTAAAGGTGTTTGTGATACTGAGTATTTGTAAAAACACACAGACTTCTGCTGCTTCAGTCAGGAGGGGGGAAATTAATGACTTGTTTCCCCAACGTTTCTGTCCCATGCAAAATATTATTGGGTCAAAGGCACCAAATCTAAGGAATCATACAAAATTAGTTCACAAAACTGTACTGGCAGGTAAAACTATCTCCGTTTTGTCTCCTGCTTATGTAGTTCTCACTCTGCAACACCACTGACTTCCACTGGAGCTGGTCCTGGGGTAGTTGGCAACAGCCAGAGGTTTAATTAGTCTCTCTTTGGGATCCAATTAAGCATATTCAGGCCTGGGGATGTTACAATCAATAAAACAGTTTCTAAATTACCACCAAGACAATATTTAGAAGAAGCTTTGCCTTCTAAAAGCAAAAAAACCCTCCCAACAGTGAGTCCACAGGACACACTCAATGCTTTTACTGGTTTCCATTTTATTCCTCCACTTAAAAACCTGCCTGGAAGTCCCTTGGGGGAGGTGGTGCTGCCACCCAGGAACATCTGACATCATGCATTTCATACACATTATTCTGTTTGCTGCCTCACATGAACAGCTTCAAAATCGACCAGAGAATTGTTCTGGTCAGAATTAATAAGAGGAAAAAAAGTGGAGTTTTTTTCAGTGCTTTGCAGGGAAACTGTTTCTGTGGTGTGCTCAGTGGTGTGCTCAGTGGTGTGCTCAGTTTAACTCGGGAACAGGGGCACTGAAGGGGTAACATCAAGGCAAGTTTATGTCACTAGCTTGCTAGTGGAATAAAGCTGGCTACAATAAAGTGGTTTGCAGCAGCCACAGCAGATGCTGTATCATCCCTGGCCATGAAAACATGAAGATTCTTCATTCTTAAAAACATAAACTTCAGGAGTGCCAATTTACTTACCAGCTGAATGGAATAAGGAGCCCCTGGGAGCAGTTCTGTCCCAAAGGCTGCACGCTCAGGAGGGTGACAGGGGCTTCCTGTACCTTCAGACCATGACCTGAGAGGTGCCAGGAACCTCACACTTGCTCTGAGCATCCCTCAAAGCAGCTGACTCCTTGTGACAAGACTGGGACCCCAGCACAGGAATCCCAGCACGCAGAGCAACCAGTTCTGCTCCCAGTTGCACCACAATACTGGTTTTTATGCTGCAGACACTTTGTGTGTGCAGCTCACAACTGTGACCACTGAAGTGAGTGAAGTCACATCATCTGCCTGGGTATTTGCAGAAGCCTACACCTGGACTTACTCTAAAGACTCAGAAGTGATGTAGCAGGATTTGAAGCCTCACCACCACAGGAGGGACAGAGCATGCTCCCCGGGCTCGGGCACACCCTTGGGTGGGCTTCACTATCATTGCCAGCAGTCTTTTCATCTTACTGCTGTGGAGAGGTAACTTTCAGTCAGAATTTCTGGCAAACAGGACACTATAAAACAGTGTCTGCCACGGAGGGAGCACTGGGCTGTGCTTATAGAAAGAAGCCTGCAGTAGACAAATATAAACAAAACAGCATAAAAACCGCTGTACGCTGTCGCTTCCAAATCAAAGCTAAATATCACAGAAACCTCACAGTGCTGGAACAAGCAGGTTTGCTTACTTTGAAGTAGGCAATTCATTCCTTCCCTATCAGGGCAATCATTTCTCTGACTGCAGTAGCTCCACATCTCAGCACAAGGAGGCTAAGGTCACACAGGGAGGCCACTCATGTCCCCAGCAGCCTCTGCTGGGGCAACCAGAGCTGCAGCGACGGCCACACGTCCCTTCCCACCTCCCCCTTCCATCCACGTGGCAACTCTGATGCTACCTGAATTCAAACAGTGATGCAAAACTGAATCAAAAGCTCAGCATTCCTTGCAAAGGGTCGTGTCTGGCTGCAGGGACCACAACTGCTGCCTTATGCTTTGCCTTTTGAGCCATTTCAGTCCATCGAGGGGCCCAGCAGGGCTGAGGGGTCACAACTGGGACACCCACAGTAAACCAGGACTGCCATCTAGAAGAATATAATCCTCTTCAAGGGTGGGTGGGCCTGGAAGGACAGATGCATGGGAAAACCCACCAGTTTTCCCTTTCAGCTCTTTGATCAAACAGGCAATGTTAAGCTCTATTTTTCCTTTAATTTTTTTAGACACAGTCTTCCCAGAGCATTTGCCCTAGGAAAGAATCCATCAGGCATTTGATAACCACAAGCACCTGAATTTGATGCTTTCAGGAATGTCAACTCCTGCCTGTGCTGAACCCAACTCAGCAGTCATATTTGCTTGCACTGGATCTCAATTTGGCCTGTGGAATTTTTATTTAATTAATTTTATTTACTGGTAGTACAAAAAAAAAATTCCCCACCTAGTAAATCCACAGATCTACAGATATTCATAAGAAATCCTTCCAGGCCCTGCTACATTTAGAGAACCAAAACTTTCATCAGTTCCCACAGGACTGTTTCAAACTCTCTTGCCTCCAAGAAAAAAAAAAAAAGGAACATATGATCTGAAAAATCATACTTAATTGTCAAAAAGACAGGTTTTGTAGGCTGAAAAAGCAGCATGTTGCCCAGACATCCAAGAAATGGGAAACTTTAAGGACAGAGGAGACCTAGCACAACACTGCTCTGACAGAATCAAAGTCTCTGGTTTGCTGTGCTCATCTCTAGTGGCTGGAGCAATTAACAGCAGCCAAATTAGCCCACAGGACAGGAGATGAAAAGCTGCAGCAGTGGCAGTGGAAAGAGAGGAATGATATTTGGGAAACTTAACCTCTTCACCCCCTCCAACCACCACCTATGGTTATCAGTGTGTTTCTGATGGGCTGACAACAATAAAAAAAGAGGAAGGAAGAGAAACACTTTCAGCACTTTTCTGCTTGAAAATGGAACCCTTTTGTTTTTTTAAAGAACCTCGTATTTTAAATTATTTCACCTTTAACCACTTTGTAAAAAACAACAAACCAACAAGACTGAGAGACAACGTGTCTCTTTGCAGTTACATACTCAGATTTGATTAAAACATGACATGTGAACAGCCAACCCCCAAATTATAAAACCACCTGAGGTGCAACTGTAGGCTGAGAAGTGACTACAGTCAACTAAGGCCTTATGTTTCTCATAGAATTCTAAAATCAAGATGATGACAGATACAGACATTTCTGGAGCCTTCCAAACTCGACATGGAATTTGAGACTTCAACTACATTCCTGCCCTTTATGCCCCAGCAGAAAGAAGGACTTCACAGCTGAATTCTGAACATGACCCCTGGGCAGCCTCACTGCCTTTGCCTGCTCCTGGCCTCGTGTGACAACCCCAATTAGTGAATATTCCCATTACAGAAGCAGCAAGAGAAGCCAACTCTGTCTCCCACCATTGTGATATCACCACCACCCTGTTCCCCTGATGAAAACAGCTGCACTTGTATAAAAAGTGCTGGTTGAGATGCCTCTGCTCCTCTGCTGTCACAGCTGTGCCTGCCAAGGCTCAGACTTCATAATCCTGGTCAACAAAGTGGTGCCAGCAGAAGCCTGTGGTACAGGCTTGGTTTTTGCTGCCACTGTAAACAGACATGAGACACAGGTACATTCCTGTTTTTTTTTGTTTTTAAATGCACTTTCTCCAGGGCAGAACTGGTTTCAAATCACATTCCTGGTGAATATAGCTGCCAATTCAGTTCAGCCCAGAGAATAAACCATCAAGAGTACACACAGCCCTAGTAACACTGAGAAAAAGAGCTGCTGGCAAAGCCTGCCAGGCACGGGTTTGCCCTCCACTGGTGGGAAAGAAATTGGTATCACAGAGATGGCTGAGACCTGGGGGAGTGTTTTCTCTGGTAGAAGAACCTTAAACATTTCTCCAGCAAGAATGGCTGGAGACTCCACCTATCCAACAACCTTTCAAAGATAAGATATGCCTGGGTGACTGTGGGATTCAAACCCTGGAAATCTGAATGACAATGAAAGGGCAGTACCATACCTGTTCCTTCTGGAGTTTTATCAGCGTTACTAAGGACTGATGGGTTTTGAAGCCAGCTGAATGCTCCTATTTTCTGGTCGTGTTCGTTTGTGACATGCCTTAGGCAATTCCTTTTGGATAGGAGATGAATGATACACAGCATCAAACCTTCTCATTTCATGTTGTGAGCATAATTTAACAACAAGATGCTTCAAAACCAAGACTCTGGCAACAATCGTACGTACCAGAGCGGCACGATGCACTTCTCCAGACCCTGGGCAGCAAACACCATTTGATCCCCTTCCTGCAGTGGGCTTTTTTTCTTTTTTTCCTACCAAGAGGAAAGATGTGAACCCCAATGGTTTAAAAATAAAACAAACAACTGAGACTGTTGATTGAGTTACAGAGCTCCCCATCATGGGAATGTCAGTCTTCTGTCCTTATCGCTGTGTTTGGACGGCACCTGAGCTTGGAGTTGTTTTTCTGAGATTCTTGCTTTGTCCTGCACTGTTCTTTGAGTGTAAAAAAGAATGTAGGCCTGGGTTTTGCACACCTCCTCCACGC
This sequence comes from Apus apus, assembly GCF_020740795.1. Classification (NCBI taxonomy): domain Eukaryota; kingdom Metazoa; phylum Chordata; class Aves; order Apodiformes; family Apodidae; genus Apus; species Apus apus. The sequence goes on from NC_067304.1 coordinate 3,649,678, forward strand.
TACATACATTCAGTTTGGAGTCGTTGCAGTGGACCCAAAAACCTGGGAATCAAAGTGAGAAAGAGGATGTGAGCACAGGAGGCATCGTCCCTTCTGAATACATTTTGGAACTGCTCATAGGAAACATCCACAGAGAAAAAGGGCAGGGTAGGAGAAAAGGCATCTGTACCTTTTCCCCTACAGATGCTTTGGAAAGGAGTTTCTAATCCAGAAAACATTTTGATGCTTTCTGTGCTGTTAACAGAGTTTAGAAATACCAAATCCTAATTTAACCAATTGCATATTCGAGCCCAAAGACTCAGTTAGGAAAATAAAAATTCCCTGGAGACAGCCAATTTGTACTTCTTTCTCCACAAGTCAGAAGGCAGAGTCAATACCAGTTCAGCTGCAGAAAGAGACTGCTGGAAATTCACCAAAACCCTGCGGATGTTATTCATGAATAGTCCCTGTCCAGTTTCAAAACACTTTCTGTTTATCTCATCATCCCAAGGATACTGAGAAAAGACCCCCAGCTGGAGCAGCTCCACGGAGTTACAGCAGACGAGAAAATGAAGCATTCATGCTGTTAACAGCAAGCAATAAAAGGCATCCCAAAGGGCTGCAAAGCACAGAGCAGCAATCTGGGGCTGTATGCAAAAAAAATAGAAGGGGAAAAAAAAGAAAAGAAATAAACCAACATGCTACTAGCAATACATTGTGGGAAACAAACTACTGAATGTCAGGAAACTTGACTCCGACCAACTTGGATCATAAAGCTTTACAGAGTGCTATGGCTATGGAATAAAGCAGGAGTTTCTGGGGTTTGTTTCCCCTGTCCCAAGCACACGCACCTCCCTCTGTGTTGTAGCAATATGCTGTGTAGTGTCCTGAGCCAAACCCTTTCCCGTGATGCATCACCACAGCGGAGAGGTCATAGACAAAGGTCTCTTTGTCAAGAGAGGAGAGAGAGTCCCTGCAGCAGTAAGGTTCCATGTTTAATACCTGGTCAAAGAGGACATGGACCCCAATCTTCTCGCGGTGATTACGTTCAGACCACCTGCAAACACAAGGGCACGAATCAAAGACTCAGGATCCTGCTTCTCCAGAGCAGTACAGGGCTGTGGGAAGAGGCACACAGGAGCAGCCACAGCTGAACAGCTCTGAAGAGCTTTCCTAGTCAGGGTCAAGTAGGTGTCATGTAATTTTTTTCCTTCTGTTTTCAGACTAACATCTACTACAGTAATCTCCTACACACAGCTGATTTTGTCCATTTGTCAGGATATCACTGAGATTTGCAACAGCCAAACACAAAGAAAACCAAACACAGAATCCTAGAATGGTTTGAGTTGGAAAGGACTTTCAAGATCATCTAGTTCCAACCCCCTGCATGGGCAGGGACACCTCCCACCAGACCAGGTTGCTCCGAGCCCCATCCAACCTGGTCGTGAACACCTCCAGGGAGGGGACACCCACCACCTCTCTGGGCTCTGACAGCAGTTAAAATACTCAGTTATATAAATGCAAACCCCCACACACCTCAATTGCCTGTGCTAAGCATTTTAGAAACTTCTCATAACATTTGGAACCTTGTCCACTACGTTTTATTCAAGAGGTAAAGACACAATATTGGCATTAACTATCATGGGCTTCCAGCTTCAACAGATCTTTCACTCAGCTTCTCAGTTCATCCATCCCAAAGCTCAAGTTGTCTGCAAACTCAGACAAACACTGTTGAGTACAATTCAAGGAAATCAGTATTAATATTTACAAAACATTACATGGTGTGTGTAGTAGGAAACATGCTACAAACAAGCAACTGACTGTAAGGTAACAAGCACTCTGAGAGGGTATCACACAACTCCTTGGGGTAAAATGTTTGTGCACATGCATTTCCTAGGAAGCAAGAGAAATTATGGGCCTACAGTAGTAATTTCTGTCCAAAAAGACAGAGGCAAGTGGCTTGGCTGACACCACAGAGTGGCCCTGCTCACCTGAATCGTTTAAGGTGCAGCCGGAGGACCTGAGGTAGCCTGTAGATCATTAACTGTTTTTTAGCTTCACTCAGAACAAGAGGTTTAGGAGAAGACTTTCGCCGTTTGCCTACCAGGAAAAAAAGAAAGAAAAGAAAATATATAGTTTTGGTGTCATTCATTTGCAGCAGGGGAAAAGGGCACGCTGTGAACTCTCTATTCCCAGCTCACGTGCACTCCGGGTGGACACGCAAGCAGGTCTCAGGAATCCCTCCTCTGAGCAGGAGCTTCTCTAGGATCAAAACTCACACGTTTACAAATACTTCAGCCTTTTCGTCATGCTTCTAATCACACCATCAGTTATCACCTTCAAGCTGCTCATGGTGACATCTTGCTCTGAGGAATACACCAGAAAGATTCAGACAGAGCCAGGGCCCCAGACATTTTGGGCAGTAGCAGCTTCAACAGGTGAATTACTAGTGTACAAGTAGTATTATTTGATGTTGTTGATTCTGTTAAAATACTACTTAGCACAGCACTGGAACAAGGCTTGCAACAGCAAGCTTCACTAGCTCAAAAGTATTAATACAAGTCAGCAGAAAATGCTCCCAGACAAGTTGCACCTCTCACAGGGCTTCTGCCTGCCCCAGAGCACAAAACAACCTCTGAACCACAACTGGAGAAAAGGAAAGAAGGCTCCTCTTCCCAGTGATCACTCTTTGCAGGACACTAAACATACCACTATTTCAGGAGGAAGCCAGGTGGCTTTCAGAGCTTCCAATAAGAAATGTACCTGTTAATTAGATTTCTGCACCTCACTGCACCAGCTCAGAACAGATGGGTTGCTCCTCCTCCATCACATCTGACAAGCAGTGCCCCCAATAGTTTCTGGCACTTAGGTGCAGGCTGGTTGTCTCTCCCTGACCTTTTTCTCAGCTGGTTAATGCCTCCTTAGCCATGTCACTCTGAAGTAACTGTTAAAATTTGGGCTTTCCCAAAGAATCAAAGAAAACAGAGTTAAGACGAAGCTGTGCTCATCGATGTCAACACTCTGGACATTATTTGTGAATCAGGATCTGTTCAAATGATATTTGGTTTTGTTTCAAGAACATCAAGGCAATGATTATTTCCCAACGCCCTGTGAAGATGTTTGGTAACAGATTTGCAAGTTGAGAGAGAGCAGATCTCTACAAATATTTGCTCCTTCAGCTGCTTAGCTGCTATGTAAGTCAAATTATTGGCATTTTCCTCCCAAGGCGATAAACATTTGCCATAAATACCTGGATGGAAAGATTTTCAAATCCAGCTTATCAGAGTAGCTGAGCTGCATGATTATACACAAGGCTAAAAATTATTTTCAGGCATATAATGACCTTACACACTCAGACCTACTGCAGGAAAGCAGAAGTCATCTTCTAGCTGAGCACAGCAAAACCTGCGCATTCACATCAGGGTAATACATTAACCTGGGACTCCCAGAGTAATGTCAATGCGTTGCATCCTGACAAAATGCCTACAGAGAGCTGGAAACTCTAACCTGGCAGCAGACCTTGAGAACTCTGCATCTGTGATTTCTCGTCACAGGATATGATCAAGGACAGGCAGCATAGAGATACTTGTTATAAAAGCTGTTCTGCCATGCAGAGACGAGCAAATCATAGGGGATAAGGTTCCTTCTTCTCTCTCTAAACCCAACCCCCTTCCCTGCAAAGAAATTCTTGAAGTTGCCTTCCCCTTCAACACAGGCAGCAAGAGCAGTTCTCAACAGGGTTATATTAAATCCATAGTAAAATGTGCTGCTGGATGGCAGAGACAAGAGAATAGCGACATATTGGCTCTGAACTGGTACCCAAAGGAGGAGAAACTGCCAACAGGAGGAGCCAGAACAGCACGAGCACCGAGGAAGAACTTTCCTACACATAGAATAGGGCACAGTACATCACAGCCTCATCCCAGACTGGTTTGGGTGGGAAGGAACCTTAAAGATCATCCAGTCCCAACCCCCATGCATGGGCAGGGACACCTCCCACCAGCCCAGGCTGCTCCAAGCCCCATCCAACCTGCCCTTCAACACTTCCAGGGATGGGGCTTCCACAGCTTCCCTGGGCAACCTGGGCCAGTGTCTCACCACCCTTACAGTGAATAATTTCTTCCTAAGATCTCATCTCAATCTCCCCTCTTTCAGTTTGAAACTGTTCCCCTCGTCCCACCCCTCCCTGCCACTGTCCAAAGTCCTTCCCCAGCTTTCCTGGAGCCCCTTCAGGCACTGGAAGGTGCTCTAAGGTCTCCCTGGAGCCTTCTTTTCTCCAGGCTGAACACCACAACTCTCCCAGCCTGTCTCCAGAGCAGAGCTGCTCCAGCCCTCAGATCATCTCCATGCTCTCCTCTGGACTCTCTCCAGGAGCTCCTTGCCTTTCCTGTACTGGGGGCTCCAGAACTGGCCACAGCACTGCAGGGCAGGGGGGGAGGTCCCACAAGAGCCATCCACGTTTTCAGCCCCACAAAACATGCACCAGAAAGCTTAGACTCTGCAAACAGAAGGTGATTTTGACAGCACAGACTTACTGTTGCACTGGTCACATGCGTAGATCCTGCCTTCCAGAGCTTCGGTCTCGGTGAACTTGGCCAACATTTCTGTCAGCATGCACTCTGTCTGCTGGACAGGGACAATCCCTTTCTCAATAGAGTGATAACGCTCAGGGAATTCCAGGGAAAGGTCCCAAAAGGGCTCCACAGTGTTGGATTTGTAGTTGCATGTTATGCAGGTGACCTGGGAATGAGATGGGTATTCACAAATGAGGTTACGGACACAGACACCTGCAGACTGCACCTCCATTTGCATCTAAACTGCCAGTTTGTGCCCAAAAGGCAGTGCAGTTTCAGGGACATAAAGATGATCTGTGAGGCAAGGGCTTTGCTGCTTATTTCCAGTCTGAGCAGGTAATTTAAACTACTTTCTCAATTCTCAGAAAAAATGGAGACAATATTCACCTTTATGGGATTCACTTCCTCAGATAAACACCATTACAGGTACAACACCAATTCACAGTTAGGGAACAAGCACCTTTGATCTGTTTTCTACTACCAAAAAATACACATAAACATTTATCACACAGCCTTCCATATTTTCTCTACTTTCCTTGCATATTTCCAAGTGTGTAATTCCTTTAATGTTTTACCTGCTAACTAAAGAAAAATTGCTCATGAATGAAGCACGAAAGGACAAATTTCAGATGCACTTGTTTTCTTATGTCACCCCAGAGTATTACAGGTAAGAACAGGAGAAAAGTTTTCAATTAAACTCAGAGGCAGCAAGTGGGAACACGAGGAGGTAACAAAAGCAGAAAACAGATCTGGTCAGACTGGTGTTATGGTGAGAACCATCTACCAGAAACCAACTTCAAACCTTGCAGCTTCATCCACTGAAGGCACCGGTAACTTCTGTGTGTGGAGGGGTTTGAAATTAAATATAGTACTTGCACACAAGAGTTACATGAGCACAATAAATAGCTCAGCAAGTTATTTATAGTGAATGGTAGTAGCAGATAAGTGATCTGTGAACATCTTCATGCTGTTAACAGACTTACCACTGAACCTGGAACATGCACCTTCTACCAGAGTCAAGAGACAACTGAACAAAGAGCTTTTAGTTAAGAAGTCCCCAAGAAGTTCATTTCCCTGAAAAGCCAAAAGCTTTACCTTGAAAAATAGACCTTTTAATCTTTAACACGCACCTAAGTTGTTATCAGTGAGTGATAAGCTCAGTAAGGCTGGCACTGAGGAGGATGATATAAATAGTAATGAGAACACACACATCTAATGCTCCTCGTGGTCTGATCTTACAAACCCTTGTGTGTCAAGCTATGCACACATTTCATTGCTCCTGAAAAGCAAAAGTAGTTGAGGTCTTTCAACACACATTGGGCTCTCAGGGTCTGCCTTGTGGAGAATAATGTTTCAGACAAGGGAAGAGCAGAGCAATAAAAGACTGAGCACCGTGGCAGGCCCTACAGCTCCTACAGAAATGGATTTTAAGCACAGTGCCTGAGGATGACTTTCAAATGCCTGCAAAACCAAATTATCACAGACACGTTATTCTTTACAGCACGAGACAACTGCCTTCTCTGTCCTCCATCATATTGTTTCCAGGCCTGGAAAAACCAGGAAGAGAAAAAACAAATTACCAAGACACTTCAAAAACATGGTAAAAACTTAAAACTAAGGGCTCAGAAGTTCTGTACTTGCGCAGATTTAATTCTGAAGGGGCAACAGTCAACTGAGTTTACATCACATGTGACAAGGACCAGAAATGATGACAACCTGCACAGCAACCCAACAGATTCCTTTCTTGCCAGGCACTCCTAACCAGTTTCTCTTACTTATCCTGTGGTTCCTCAAGGGACAGAGCTTCTGCTCCGTGGCGTCAATCGCTTTCTGTGCAAAAGCAGGTGCATACCTGACTAAGCAACTGCCCATGGAAAATGGTGTTCACCACCTTCAGGACCTGCTTGGTGAGCTTCCTCTGAGAGAAAGGGATGAGGATCCTGCGCTTCGTTCCTTCCGACTCCAGCTCCTGCTGCACTTTATCCAACAACTCGCAGAGAAATTCCTGAGCGTCCTGCTGGTCGTAACCTCGGAACGCCGGGATCAGGCTCCACACGGAGTGCAGCATGGCAAAGGGGGACACCAGAGCCCACTTGCCAGACCACATCACTCTGAAGAGGGTGTGCAATTCGTGACAGAGGGAGATGTGCTTTGAACTCGGTTCCTTGGGCTGTATTAGTTCTAAACTCCTGCTTATTGAGGAGCCACCATTTAAGCCAGCTGGCAAGCCCTGCGTGCCGTATGATCCCAGTTTGTCAGTCTTCCCCGACTCATTAGCAGCAGGCCCATTTGCCAATTTGCCAGGCATCCTAGACTTCCCATTCACAGTTTTGGCTAAGAGTTCTTCTGTTTCACAGAGATCAAGTGTCAAAAAACATTCTCTAAATTTCTGGAGGTGACTGAGCACTTGCAGAATAGAATTCATATAACACGTGTTTCCCAGGTTCCTCAGACCCGTGACCCCGGGAGTCATCAGAGGCTTACGCCGGATGGAGTAAAACTGTTTGAATCTGCTGCTCTGCATCTGCCTTGAGGTAGGGGAAGCGGTTGCCACCTCCCTGAATTTCCTTGGAATCAAGCTCTCTCTGTGCACGTGAGACAACAGCCTTGCACTTTTCCTGGGAGGAGTGTTTGCCAGCTCCTCCAGGAGTTGCCTCTTCATCTCCTGCCGCCGCTGCCTGGCCGCCTCCTTCTTCTTCTCCAACTCCTCCATTTGTTTCTTTTGTTTCAGTTTCAGCTGCCCTCTAGAGCTCCTTTCAAACCAGGTCCGCAGCGCCTTCGCCAGCAGGGACTGGCGCCTGTGCCAGAGAGCTGTAAGCATCTGAGATTGTCCCTGAGGGCTCCTTTGATGGCTGCACATGTCCTCCCCCAAAGCCATCGACCGCAACGTCCTGCCGCTTCTCGTTGACGGATTATGTTTTTGACTTCTAATTGCTGACAGAGAACTCCTCAGCAACTTCAAATCACCCTCCGGGTTGTCGTTCAAGACGTAATCCTCACAAAGGTAACAAAAGACGTACAGGTCGTTGACTTCCATCGCCAACGGATGCCTGGTTTCTTCAAAGTGTTTAAGTGCGTGCTCCTCGATGTACCTCCCGCAAGCCACGTGGGAGCACTTGAGACAAGCCCAGAGAGACTCGGTTGTCTGGCAGTCCACGCAGTGCCACTTCTGGGGGTTGAGGATAGAGTGGTCCTGGGCGAGTCGTAGTCGCCCAACATGTTTGCATCTATCCATGTCTTACAGAAGTCTTCGCTGCTTTGACCTTGGAAGGCAAGAAACAGAAGGAAAAGGATCTTAGAGCCACTATAGGTATTTCAGATGATCTCTTTTGTACCACCTACAAAGGCCTATAAAAACACAGATGTCACGTCTTGTCAATCTCCATCACAGTTTTCCCTCAACCAACTACATTATTTCTCCAGGCAGGGTTGGTGGTTTGTTTTTTTTTTAAGCAGTTTTTAGCAAAAGATATTGGATTGACAAGGTCTACAGAAAAAAACTGTCTATCTGTCTACTCAGGACAGCCCAGCCAGCTGCCAGCATGCCTTACCCAACCTGAATGGCTCCCTTCCAAGGAGAAAAAGATTAATTCACTCCACACACACGTTTGATCTTTAGCTGCCCCCTTGAAATTGATACATACAAAACAAATTTGGAATCGGAATGCATGTCCATCAGGAACTAGACTGAGGTTACCAACTTCTCACAGAAGCCACAAAAATATCAGATAATTGTCATAACCAGAGCATTTGCAAGGCTGCAGGCTTTACATTCGACCCTCGAGTTCTCTTGATTCCTCCCCACAGCCTCCCAGACATTTTAATGTTTAAAAAAAAAAGTCGGCAGGGAAAGAAAATGAAACATGTAACACCTAACAAACCTACAGTACAGCAAACCTAAAGGAAGATCTGCACGTGTACATGTTTGCATGAACACACATAAACAGAAAAAGCAACTGATTTACAAAATTAGTACATTGTCAGTGAAGGGAGATCAAAGCAGGGACACTAGAAGGCACGAAAAGCTTCTACGCCGCGTCCTGCGCGCATATGGTTTATAAAAGAGCACAACCAAAGCACCGTGTGGTTTCTTTTGTACAGTCCCTCCAGTGCTCTGATCCAAGCGAAAGAGCTCAGGGTGCAGGATCAGCTCCCAGACCCCCCCGCAGTACTCACGGAGTCATGTTTAAACATCCTTTCCTCCGCGACGCAGCATCCGGGGTGCGGAACATCCCCATGGCAGCCCAAGGAGTCTTGGCGCTTCTTCGAGAATTTAATTACTACTTAAGTCCTCATGGCAAGGCAGCCCAGCCTCAAAGCCCTAGAGAGAGAGAACATTCTTGTGATGCACACAAACAAACTAAGAGTGCTGGCAGGGCTGCTTTTGAACACGATTAATCCCCTCAGTGCAAGAGCTGCTGTGGAAAACACATTTATCACCGAGAACAGAATTATCTGGAAGTCGAAGCATGAACGCACCCAGGAACCCAAGTACTCAGATGTTAAGAGATGTCACATGGAAGAGGAGCTCTGGAATTTCATTTTTCTGCTTTCATTTTCTGATAATCTATAAATCTGCTGATCACATGTAGCCTCTTCATCTTAAGTCTTTTGTAGTGGATGACCCAACATATGGCAGAGGGGGAAAAAAAAAAAAAATCAGAGTTAAAAAAACTGAGCAAAAACCTGCACCTCCTGTGAACACTTCAACTGTGGTAACTTGGTGAAAAAAAAAAAGGGGAGGGGGAAGAAGGGGAAAAAGAGAAAAAAAAAAAGCTGTCCTGAATGAATGTATTTTCTAGATGATTTTTCAAACAATAAAAACGAAGTAATGAATAGTTGTCTAGTGTGAAGTGCAACAAAGTAAGAACTACAGAGGAAAGAGAAACAGGAAAAAGCTGCATTTTGCCAAAGGCAGAAAGAGTGCAAAGATGTGTCTGTTGTAATAATTCTAGGAAGATTCACACCTCTCCAACTACACTGCTTGAACACAAAGTAGTGACAGGAGGGACAGTGATAATAAGTATAGATGTCACAGGGAGTATCAGGTCTGGAATACAGAATATTTAGTTAATTAAAAAAGCATTTTACAAGCAGCAAAGTTTAATATAATGAAGGCCAAGGCCTGTGTTCCCAAAGCTTTTGGACAGGTATGGAGCAGTTGCCTCAATTGGTATCCAGAAAACCTATATGACCAGGCTAAGAAAACTTATTTTTAGTGGTCCTCAAATTCTGCAAATTTACTTTAATTTCTATCTTTTTTTTCCTATGCTAAAGATAGAATCTGTCGAGGGAAAAAAATCAAAGCTTTTCTATTCTTTAACTCTTCTCAACTTCAGATTAAAGCACAAGTGGCCACTTCAGAATTCTTCTCCACAGAGTGATTCTGCAGTGTCTCAATAACCATTTTAGGGGTTTATTTAAGAGTTCAGAAACGCTTTTCCTTGAGGCTCACAAACCCTGGAAGCTGGAAAGACACTTTTGAAAATCCTACACTAAACAAAGGACTGATGCGGTCTCCTTCTTTCCAAGTTGGAAGCATCCCTTCCCACTTCCCTCTCACCTTCCACCCTGACCTTTTTTTCCCCCTCTTTCTTCTTTATTTTTCTGCTCAGGTCTTGACGGAAAATTGCGGAATAATCCCGTCTAGCCTTGGAGAGACCAAGTGACAGAGATTCCAGCTTGAAAGAGTATAGACACTATGGTAACATTGACAGCCTTCATTTACATAAAAGAATACTAATTATGTTGTATCATCAACATCTGTGATTCTGCTCACTGCCATATGCGACAGTGTTGGGGATTTAACCCTTGAGTCTCACCAGCACAGCCAAGGTTTGTAGCATGGAACAAAAAATGGGCCTTAAAAATACAATTTCCCAGAGGCTGATGAAGCAGCTGCCAAGAGCTCTCGCTCCCCAGCTCCGCAAGGTCTCAGGACACAAATATTTTCAAAGAGCAAGGAATTTATCCTCCATTTCCAAGGAAAAGGAAACAATGCTGCTATGTTGCTAGTTTCAGCTGGGTAACAGGCTACAAGGAAATCAATCACACACCAGATCCAGTGCATTAAAGAATCATGTTTAACAATGAAGTAGGCTGTCAGTAGAGAAATTACAAGCCTTTTGTCAAGTGCTTTTGCTTTTCCTGTGTGGACCAGCAAGATTTCCTGTTTGAAAATGGAACGAGATTTTACCAGGGTTGGTCTGTTAACAAAGCAGCTTTGTTACACCTTGATTCAGTAATTCTCAGCACAAAAGCATCTTTGATGCTGCATGGGATGGATATTCCCCACCTGTTTCTCTTCAGGTATCTGTGGATTCTTGCCTTGCAAATCTAAGCCCTGACACCAGAGACGTTTGGCTGCTCTGCACCTTGGGAAGAAATGGTGTTTATTTAACCCAAACCACTTAATGAGACATCTTTTCAACTTCCTCAGCTCAGATCTGGTGTGGTTTTCATGTGACAGCAGAGGAGGCAGAGCAGGCAGCATCTGCAGCACTCCCTGGGCACCTGCCTGGAGCTGCTGCCAAACACCACGCTTCAGGGCTGCTTCTTCACATGAAAGTTGCCTCTTCCTGACTCACGTTTTTGACCCCTTCCATGATAAGAAATAAACATTAAAGTCAGCTCTCTCAACATTGTGCAACATGTGAACTAAAGGCAGCTGGAGCATCTGCAGGTTCAGCCCTGCCATCCCACACACCAACGGACTGAAAGAAGTCACTGACAAACATGCACACGACCAAGAACAAAATCTGTTCCTCTCTTTTCCATAGGTAAACAAACAGCTTGCCAAACCTACCCACAAGAACAACAAGAACGCACTAACAGGAGAAATTACAGAGCCATGATTAAAGGAAAATACAGAGATGAGTCAGAACCTGTAAACAGTTCACAAGGGGAAAACAAACCTTGCACAGATTACAGGGCTGGAGCTGTTTAAGACACTGCAACAACTGGATCTAAATGTAGGTGGTTGGTGTTGCTCATGGCTTGTGCCACAGGAGAGTTTGATGCTGGAGAATTAACACCTTGCATTTCAAAGGCTTGGAAATGAACAAGCAGAATTCTTCTCTACAATTACATTATATTAGGTTTGTTCCTTGGGTTTACATTTTATTTCCATCAAGGTAGATCTCATTTTAAGAAGTGTCTGTAACCTCGTCCTTTCTCACCCAGTTAGCACCTTTCTTCTCCAGCTAAGGGTGGGGGAAGGAAAAGAGGGGAGGAGGAACAACTGAACTGCTCTGCATGGAGGAAAGGTACCAGAAGTGTGCAGCTGCATTGCAATATAGCCAAAGAGAAGCTAAAATGGAAATAAAATAATAGGAAATAGAAGGAAAATAAGGACACTAGTTTAGCCAGTTCTTCTTCGACTACCAGTAAGGTTCTAGTGTCTAGTCGAAAAATTCTCCACTTGCAAATCACTTACAGTATTTAAATACTGGGTCAAACCCTACTTTCTTTTCTTGCATGGCTCCTAATCCTGGAAAAACTTATGGCAAGATCCTGTAACAGCTTCAAGAACCAGACGCAGCAGAAACAATTTAGCTCTTGACCCTAAAAGAGTGTTAAAGTAAAACACATGACTTGATTATGTTTCTCTGTGCCATTGTTACACATTTGGGAACTGATTAAAGACATCTGCACAGATCTGTTGATACTAGCTACTTTCTTTTTCTAAATCAATGTGCAAGAAGCAAAAAGAAAAGTTCAGGCAGCAGGAAAGGTGCTGGATGTTTAGCCTTGAAACTAGAAGCATCCTTCATTTGTCCAAGAGTTGATTCCAGAACTAACAGGAGTCTTCAGAACTGACACAAACTCCTGCAGCTGCAGTCTGGAAATCATCTTTAAGGACAGGTGGGAGGTTCAGATCAAATGATTCTTTCATATATTCATCCCTCTCCTGGGAGTGGGAAAAGTGAAACAAGCAGCATTCCACTGGTCCCTTGGGAACTGGTGCTGCATTAAATAAAGCACCTTTGCTTCCCACCCCCCAGAAAGGAAAACACACAAGGAAGGGTTATGGATGATTCAGGATTCAGTGTTTCTTCGAAAAGGCAAGTCAAGCAACAAATTCAAGAGTTACTGTGAATACATGAATAAGCCACAACTTAAAAGACAGACAGGAGACCAGAGCTGTGGTGGTCACGGATCCCACCTCCCACCTGGCCAGCACACTCCTTGAACATCAACCTCCTCGGAGCCCTGGAACACAGAAATCCTTCTCCTGAAACCCAAAACTTACCCCATTTTGAAACATCCCACCCGGGTGTGCCTGGAAGGTGGCTGGTGTCCTACAGGAGTCATGACAAGCTCCAAGAACTTCAGCTGGTTTCAGTTGTTCAGTACAAGCACTGGAGGACCCACACACCCCACCACACTGTTCCACTCTGAAGCTTTATAACCACAAGGGAGCTTGACGAAAATGTGACTTTCCTGCCAATTTCCACAGCGAGTTCTGTTTTATTAACTCCTTTAAGTTAATTATAACTATGTCAATGTTTAACTGTTTCTGGGAGCTCACACTGTGCTGTAAAAATTCGCTCCAGGCTCAAACCCGGAATCTTGGGAATCAGTTTTCAAAGAATTATTCAGTCATTAAAAAAAACCCAAGCCAAAAACCTCTAAAACCTCAAAGAACTCAAAAGCACAAGGATTAAGAAAATCCTGTTTCCTGCACTGGCATCCTCAGTGGGAAATTCAACTTCTGCAGAACTTTGTTCTCTGAACCATCTTGGAAAGCTTCAGTTGGTGGGTATTGGTCCATATCTGATTTCAGAGCACAATGAAGACCACAGACACTAAGAAGCATTAAGCACGATTAGCTTCAAACATTTCACACTCCACAGCAAAAAGAACAAGGCTTCAGAGGGCCCAAATCTGTCCCTAACACTGACCCACCCATCAAAACAGGCCATTTTCCTGACGAAGTTCAGTTAACAAAGATTTAGGGGGGTAAATGAGAAAAGATCAGCATTTGTTTCATGTTTTACATCAGTTGACTGATGGAAACATCCCAGATCATCCAAATCAGAGATGTTAAGATCCTACTACCACAATGCACCACACATAAAAACATCAGGCAGCTAAATGTATAAAAAAAACATTTACAGGTACTCTCTATTAACAATCCAGCCACCAGTTCAATCAGACAAATTGCTGAAGCTGAATTCAATGCTCAGGGAAAGGAGCAAGGATGAAAAAAAACCATTCTCTTTTTCCTAAAAGTCTGGAATTTTGAGTACTTTAGAAAAAAAGCTTTCATGTCTACTAGACTATTTTAAATAAGCCTGTCAGACCTACATCTCAGGCCTCACATAAACTGCAACGTGCTGCTAACCTGCCTGTACTGATCAAGACTGAAATGAAAGTGAAATGTTCCTCAGTCCCTATTTCTAAAGCCAGTCAATGTCTACAACAGATAAAAATAACTTATCCTGCCTTTTTTGTTTTTAAAACTTACGTGCTTAGTGAACTGCTTTAGCTCTTCTGCCCAAAACAACCTAAGATACACACTCTCTTTACCAGAGATTTGCTGGCAAACTCTTCAGAAGTCAGAAAAACCACCAAACTCCTTTTGTTTGGCTAGAATAAATTTATGACTAAAACAAAAGACTTCACACTGCCTGTGTCCTCAAAGAGCAATAATTCATCCTTCATAAGGCCAACAAATAGTTGCAAATGTGCATGTGTCTTCCATCCACATTCCTTCCTGATGAAGATCCTCTTAAACAAGAGACAGTTCAGCATTCCCTAGGAATGGATCTGGCAGTTGGTGGTTGGAAAATAACCACAGAAAGGCAAAGTGAAGGTGAAATTCTTCACTTCACAAAGCATTTAATACAGCCCTCCTTAGAAACTACCTGTTCTGTTATTCAATTCCCCAGATTTTAAAAATTTAAACTATTTTAAAGATGAAATAGGAATATTCTTACTAAGCCAAATTCAGCTTCTTGTGTAGGGCAAAAGATGAATAAAAATGACTAAAACCTCAGGTAACGCCCCCAACAACCTGTATCTTCAATTTTCACCTTTTGAACTTATCTTTAAGAATAGCTTCTCTCTGTGCAACACAACCAAGACTATTTATTCTTTAGGGTCTCCCTAAAAGAAGAATAAGAATAATAAAAAGGTACATGTCCTACAGTTGTGGGAAAATGTGGGAACTTACAATATAATGGCCCTGGATGTTAAAAAGCATTATTAAAATGCTATATACTTCTTAGTTCATGGCCTTCTGGAAGTTAATGTTTCTTCATTTATTGCAACACATAAAATCCCCCTCCCCTTTTCATAGGCTTTATTTTTGGTTTGGCTTTTTGAAGTGTTAATAAGCTGGGAAACACGAGATGGATAAGCTGTATAAAAGAGACACTCACTGAACATTAAAACAATTGCCATTATTTCCTCTAGTCCTACTGAACCAGTCCAAAAGGAACAGAGTCAAGGCAGTAATTCCACTGGTACTTACATCTGTAGAAGCCTGAAGCAATTATAGCAAATACAGAGAATTGGAATGATCAGAATCAAGCATGAAAAAAAATGCTGGGCATTAGAAAGTAGATGCTAACTGCCCAATATAAAGCAATAATTTCACTTGATGAGACAAGCAGCCAGCTTTACTGAATCCATGAATTGCCAACAAATTCTATTCCCATAATTGTGACACCACCAGAGTGACGTGCCACAGCACTGGGAAGTTTTCTACATGTTTGCTCCTGAAACCCTCTCTGCCAGAGGAGACAGGAACAGAGCTTTGATGGGTGCAAAACCAGCAGTACTGACTCCAAATCACAGAATCACAGAATGGTTTGGGTTGGAGGGGACCTTAAAGATCATCTAGTTCCAACCCTCTGCACCTGGGCAGGGACACCTCTCACCAGCCCAGGTTGCTCCAAGCCCCATCCAACCTGCCCTTCAACACTGCCAGGGATGGGGCAGCCACAGCTTCCCTGGGCAACCTGGGCCAGGGTCTCACCATCCTCACACTAAAGAACTTCCTCCTAATGACTATTCTTTTGGACCATGCTCATTAAATACTATTTTTCACATCAGTGTATATATTTATCACCAACTGTCACACAAACAATGCATTTAGAATTGAACTTCGCAGCAGTATTTCAGACATATATTAAAAACATTAAAAACCACACACTCAACATTTGGTAGGGAAAATTCTATCCCATTCCCACCCACTTTTACAATAACCTGAAGAAAACGAGACAAAACTTTCTGCTATTGGTAAACAGCTTCATTAGGAAGGTCGGAACCATTTTGACCTCGCTCTGCTCCCCCATCATTTGCAAAACCTGCTTGTTTTTCTCTCAGAAGACATACCATTTTACTAAAACAAACCAAACCCCAAGGCCTTCATTTGCACAGGTAGGAGGGGAAGTTTTCTAGCTCCAGCACATCAGAGGATCCTCTGGCTGCTGCTCACACACACAAAACTGAGGGCTGCAGCAGAGATCAATTTAACAGCCCTGGTATTCAGCAGCAGAGTAACAGCCTCTTCCAGGATCTCTTTGTGACAGACACAAAGAGGGATTATAGCAGAGAGTGAACACTTGGTAAGTTATGTGTAGTCCTCTGCTGTTCTTCCCCGTTTTAATTCATATTCATCTTGGCAAAATCTTAGACAGACTATTAAGTAATCTAAAACAGCATCACAGCTGATACAACAGAGAAAGCAATCAGTCAAACCAACATGTCAGTGCCATCTACTGAAGCAATAAAGAACAAGACAACCCCAGCAGGCTGTGCCTTATTATCTTCACAGCCATAATGAATAAAGAAATACCATTAAACACAGGTACACTACTCCACAGTCCTATTTTGCTCCATTTTACACAGGAAAGCTGCCTTCAACGTCTGTGAGGAGCAAAGATTACAAAAAGATGACAATAACTAGGGGTTTCGACACACCTCTCCATCATTTGCTTTTCCTTCACTTGCCAATCACCAATTCTTAGGTCTTTTTAAAACCCCAAGCGAGCAAAACGGAGCAGCAGGCAGAAAATGTTAATAAATCCTGGTAAACAGAGTAAATCTGAGTGACCAGTTTCTCCAAGGGCAGCAAGGACTTGTGGTTTTTTAATCTGCCTAACCAACAAAACCCAGACAGCAGCCCAAGAGGCAGTATTTATTTGTGTAGCACCTATAAGTGTGCCAGCACCCCTGCCAGGAGGGTGCTGCCAGCTCTAGAAGCAGCAGATGCTCTGACCCAGCCTTCACTTGGACCTCTGGGCTCCACCATTTCCTCGTCAGCAAAGGATTAAGAGAGACTTACATGTCCTCTTGCTCTGCTCAACTGATGTGCCTGTTTTGTGTGTGGGAAAAGAAATCTAGACAGCAAACCCTCCTCTTCCCAGGTGAGCAAAGGGAGACCTAAAGTGCCATTAATAAATGTAAATGCATTTTTAGCCTCCACCTCCCCAGCGTCCAGCCTGCCAGTTCACACACCAGATTTGAGCCTCTTTTCTGGTACATAAGAAACAATTTCACTTACTCAAATGCACCTCCCCCCCCCTTTTTTCCCCCTGATGGAATTATTCCTAATTTGCATATTATGAATCCAGTTCTAGCTGAAATCCTTTTCTATAAATTACAGGCACTGAGTAATGCCTTTGTCCTCACCAATACAAATCAATGTAAAAGAACAAGGTAGGAAACAGGGAACCCATTTGCAAAGTATCAGATTGTTAATCTGCTTTTAAGAATTGAAGATCAACTCAGGCCTTATTCTGTAGCATCTGTTATTTTAATAACAGATAAGAGTAAGAGGTTAGAGTTCATCCCATCAATTTGTCTTGAGATAAAATGGCAACAGGACAAGGGAAGAGGGAGAGGTCAGTTTGGTTTTCATGTCATGATCCTGTGCCTTAAAAAGCAGTTCCTAAAACCTTCAAATGTTATAATAATAAGCAGGATATTATCTTCCTTATTCACTGACTCACTCATTTCCACAGTGTCCAAAACAGCAGCCTGGGCAGCCGTGCCCCTGAACCATCCTAAAAAGTTCAGAAAAAGAGCAGTTCAAATTTCAAAGTAGGATTTTTTTCAGTTCCCCTTTGAAAACCAGTCACTGTTTTCACTCTCTAGCATGAATGTTTCATTTTCTCAAAATAAACTCATTCTTATGGGAAGGATCTTCCTCCCTGCTCTCATGCAGGTGAATTAACTATTCTTAGTTAAATAGATTTGTTTCTAGTCTTAGTCTGATGACAGATTAACTCATGACTGGTAGGATTACAGACTTACCTCTGGAACTAAATCACTTTTGAATCTGAGTTATAGCTATTAGTTCTTTAAAGCTTAGCTGAACAGCTTTTAGAACCTCCTTTGTATTTTTGAAAGAAAAATTAAACATCATTAAACCCAAGTTCCTTCTCACAACTCCAGTGACTAAGCAGCTGATTTAACTTTAAAAAAAAAAACCCAGCAGTTTTACATGGATTTTTTTTTTTCAGAATAATTAATACTATTCTAAGTCTAGAATACTCATTCATGAAATTAAATATGTTTTTCATGTTTGTGTGGTTTTTAAGCACATAAAAACTCCCTTTGTTCTCCTTGGAGAGAAACAGCTACCTAGATCAACCTGCTTCTGTACCCAGTGTGGTGCTTCTGTTCCTCTTACACTCCTCCAGCTGCAGAAGACACAACCAATTCTATGGAGATGGGCAGTGAAGCCCTCCTGTAGAGCAACCAGCTAATGACTCCCCTCTAAGGAGAACATCAAGCTTGTTTTCACGTGAAATATTGGAGGTAAGACACCAAAAATTCATCACCAAACAGTTTCACTCCTCGCCAGCAAAGTAATGTAGAAGCAGCTGTTAAACTGAGTCACCCAACATCCTCCTCTTGACATTTCCTTCAGCAACATTAGCAAGGGAAGTGAGGAACAGCCTTTCCTCACACTTCTGTACCTTGGCAGAGGATGGAGTTTTAGCCACTTGATTAGAAGTCAGCCAGCTTGGTCCAACGAGCTGCCTTAATTCAGTGTTTTTGCCTTCTTCCTCAAGGTAGATGCAAGAGGAGCCACACATGGGATAGTGAGAGCGAAAAGTTTCCCCTAAGAAGCAAAAATAAAACCAGCCTACAACTACTAAGGAATACTGCTGGGTGGAGGAGCTGGAGACGTCCCTCCTCCAAGAGCACAATGCTGGAATTACATGGTTTAGTTCCACCCTGACAGCAACAGGCAGATCTCCTCAGGCTCCCAGCATAGGCAGCCAACTGCTGATCCATGTCCCCATCAGACAACAGGGTTTTCTTTTGAAGTAACACCCAATCCAGATTTCAGTTCATTCATCACTAAGTGTCCCTCTAGCTCACACTAAGCCAGCTGCTATCTCCAAATTAGAACCTATCACTTTTCACTGGTTGTTAATGATTGGAAAGCCCCAAAACACCCCAAAGCAGATCATAGAATCGTGAAGGCTGGAAGGGACCTTAAAGATCATCAGGTTCCAACCCCCCTGCATGGGCAGGAACACTAGAAGGTGCTCTAAGGTCTCCCTGGAGCCTTCTGCAGGCTCCAACTCCCTCTGCCTGTCTTCATAGCAGAGCTGCTCCAGCCCTTGGATCATCTTGATGACCCTTCTCTGGACCCCCTCCCACAGCTCCATGTCTCTCCCGTGCTAAGGGCTCCAGAGCTCCAGGGCTCCAGACACAGCACTCCAGGTGGGGTCTCACCAGAGCAGAGTAGAGGGGCAGAATCCCCTCCTTATTTTCCATGTGCCTTAGCAGATTTTCCAGGAGGATCTGCTCCATGATCTTGCCTGGCACAGAGGTGAGACTGATTGGCCTGCAGTTCCCTGGGTCTTCCTTTTTCCCCTTTATAAAAATCATGTTGTCAAACTCCTACCAACACATCCACAGCAGATACACAGGGTGTTTAAATCCATCCTTAGACCTCTTCCTCCACCCAGAAAACTCACCAAGCATAAAAAACTCAGTGAACATAAATGCAAACACCAATTAGTCAAAAAAAGATGTTAGCTCCTCATCTGACTGTGTTACACAAATCCACAGGGGGTGGGGGGGGCATTCATGCCAAACTCTATTTGCTAAAGTTTAGTGCAGGAAAAAAAATCATTTGTTCTGATAAACTACAGCTCAATGTTTATGCAGATAATGCACAAGCTAGAAGGCAGCCACAAATCTTTATCACTTTCTAAATACACAAGTCATTTGTTCAGCTGGAACACATTTAATACATAACATAATGTGGAATTCTGAAGTATTTAAAATTAGTGGGTGAAGTTAGTTCAGCACCAGGCAAAAGACAAACCAGCTCCCATCACACCAAGAGAAAGAAAAGGATTTAACAGAAAATACAGTTTTGCTGTTTGAAAGCACATTTACCACAAACTTACTGGAATACAATCAGACTTAGAGACACTGATACCACCCAGGAAAGTGGGGAGCAAAGCCCTGGCAGCTCAGAAACACCAGCCAGCACTGACTGCCCTTCTTAGGCCAGTCTTTTAGTATTTCTGGCTAAAAGTTTCTTACCAATTCATTTGCATACCCACCTAGCCAGGCTGCAAAGACCTTCCATCCTGTTTTTATTTCAAGTTCAAAACCTTGAATTGTCTTCTAAGGCTTTTCACAGCATAAGAGAGGGGGACAGAATGTAACTGAGGACTCTGTTTCTTAATCAACTCTCAGCTGCCCCCTGAAAATGAATGGGAAAATATGGTTGCAAGGGAATGCTCCTCCATCAAGTGGAGGGATTTGCCTTTCAGAGTGAATAAGGGAAGGGAGCTGTGGTCACCACTTCTTAATCAGCTCAGCTGATGTCCTATAGAAGGTCTCAATGGAGGGACACAGCTGTGGCCCATAACTCTTGACTTGATCTTCCATGGTTTGACTGAAAAGCCTGAAAACAAGAGAAATGCACTAAAGCTTTTCTCCATTAAACTGGGGCTTTTAAAACCTCCACTGGCCTCACCCGGGGGGTGGGGAAAGCTTCTTTTTCAGTGTGCTTTGGTTGGGGGTTCAGTGTGAAAGTTTCAGTGATATACACACACAGAGGTACACTACCATAGATCAAACTATTATTTTCTTTTAAAGACCAAGGTGAAGCATGTGATTTAGTAATTCCAGCCTTCCCTGGGTCTGGATATATGGTTTTTCCTTTGGCTAAAGCCTCCTTTTGCATCTCACTTAGCGAAGTTACAAAACATGGCTAAAGCATCTCCTTAGTCAAAATTTGTTTTTAAAAGAGTACATTTGTCAGGGCTGACATGTTACACAAGATACATTTCAAATGCACTCACACTAACTTTGAGCTGTCACGTCTGTGTGTTCCAGTTTTCTGTCTTCATTTGGAAAAACAGCTGAATTACACAGCCCAGGCACTGAGACCAGAAAATCAGTGATGCACTGTAGGGAAGGACGAGGGTAAAAGACTCCTGATTTTCAGAGCTGCCTGTGGTTTTTTTTCTGCTTTCTCAGTGAAGTTCTTAAGAGGACAGACTTTTCAGTGAATTGTATTATAATGCCTTAATAAAAGGAACTTCTCTAGTGAACCTTCTTTAAAAAAATCTCAAGGTACACTCCAACAAGTTGGCCATCTCCTGAGAGATTTCATGCTGATCTTTGCCATGCACTGGAGGTGTAACAGTTAATGTGTGTTTGGTACCATCTTATAAGCAAAAAGAAAATTAACAACAAAGCAGACAAGTTCATTTTTTTCCACTTAGCTTACATCTGCTAAAGGTACTAACTCACCTCCTAACTGTAGCAAAAAGTAAAGGGTATTTTTCCCTTTGAAACCAGCAGAATGCAGTGTAATAGTGTGCATTTTAATTTGCATTTCCCTCATTACACCAGGAGGTGAATTACTGCAAATACACAACTAACAACCTCTAGACCACTTAGAAATCATTTCCCTACGACACTGGCAAAGGCCAGCAACTCCACCTCCATTTTTTACCTTCTCCCCCCTCACTCCCACTTTAATCTTTTTTGTCTCAGTGCTTTGGTAGCTGCTCTAGCTCTGCTGCCAGTGATGTGCTGCAGCCTCCGTGCTGGGGCTGTAATTCAGTGGCTCAGGAGCTGCACACGACTTAGCAGCCTGGCGTGAGCCATCTTTGCTCTAAAGTCTAATAAAAACAAAAGTCAAGAGTGCTGGTGCTGCTACACAGGGAGAGAGGGACAAACAACCCAGGATCACAGAATTGTTGTGGAAAGGACCTCTGAGATCGCTGGGTCCAACCATCAACACACAAAAAACCCCCAAACAAACAAACAAACCCTTCAAAACACCCAGAAAACCCCTCAACCTCAGCCATTAGAACAGGCCCTGAAGTGCCATATCTGCATTTCTTGAACACCTCCAAGGATGGTGACTCCACCACCTCCCTGGCCAGGCTGTGCCAGTCCCTGACCACTCAGTACAGAAAATCTTCCTAACATCCAATCTAAACCTCTCCTGCCACAACTTCAGACCATTTCCTCTGGTCCTGTCCTTACTTACTTGGGAGAAGAGACCAACACCCACCTCACTACAACCTCCTTTCAGGTAGCTGTAGAGGGCAATGAGGTCTCCCCTCTGCCTCCTTTTCTGCAAACTAAACCTCCCCAGTTCCCTCAGTCTCTCCTGATAGAGCTTGTTCTCTAGACCCTTCACCAGCTTGGTAGCTCTTCTCTGAACATGCTCCAGCACCTCAGTGTCCTTCTAGTGAGGGGCATGAGACATTCCAAGCTATAAATCACATTTTTAAATGTCAGTGGTTTCTGTTAACCAATGTGTTGAATGTGCATGGTGCACTCCAAAAAAACTATTCATTAGGGGGCTCACACTAACGAGGATGGGGACTTTTTTCTAGACAACCTTCCCACATCAACTCAACAGCCTGTTATTGTGGTTAAGTGTTTAGGAAAGGTGAAGTGTTTATACACTGAGCAATTAACAATAGGCTGTGGAGACAAGAACATCTCTACAGGCTTCTTTCCCCAAAGGAGAACAAAAAAAACCATAATACAAAACCAACCCTTGATGAAATATTCAAGACAAAACCCACAAAGGTTGTTAAACAAAGTGAGAAACTTGCAGTGTCTCTCATCTGCTGGAGAGGATTCCTGGGCAGAAAATAAAGGGGATTTTTGGGAGCACATCCTACCAACAGTCACTGGAGTTTCTCCATCTTCCTTTTCCCCCATTCAAGCTGAAAGCACGAACAGGCAAAGTTTTCAAACAACTTGTATTTCTCTACTAATTTCTAACAAACGGTTTTAAAACAAAAACCTTAGTTTCGTTTTGACTCAGAGCTCAGGTCAACTTCAGAAACCCTTTCACACTTCCCCAAAAGCAAAAAAAAAATCCCCCTGAAAGAATTCACACACCCCTCACATGAGAGAAGACGAATTTCATTGTATTGCCAGTTGTTAACTATTCTAAATCTATCCACTAACATCTTCTGAGGAAGCACTAAATTTCACTTTATGAGTCCCTAAGAAATTTCAGTACAAAAATAGCTAAAGAAAGAATTTTAAAAAAAGGCCAATACAAATAGGTTCTTAAAAGATCAGTATTTATATAATCTTTGCCCCTTTGCCACTAACGTGCTTCTTGTCACTCGTTCTTAGGTGCAGAGATAAAACAGTAACTGCTTAAAAAAAACCAACAATGAACAATTAAGTGCCTTTTAGCACTGAAGAAAACAACCTGCAACATCTGATGTGGACAGAGAGCTGGGAAGAAGCAACCACCAAGCGAAGGGTTATGATTATTTACAAGAAATCCACTGCAGCAAGAAACTGCACCCTTCGCACCCAGAAGCAGCAGAGGGGACAGACCAGGGTAGATGTGTCCCTTCTTTTTGTTTGTTTGGGTTTTTTTCTATGATTAACAGTACAACAAATGAAAGAGAGATGTTTTGTGAGTTTACCAACCCAAATACGAATCAGACCAAGTGCTGCTTCGTTTTACAAGCTGCAGCACATGAGGCTTATTCACAATTTCTCTCTTCTTACAGGCCTCCAGCGTGTCTTCTCAACCACAGGGCTTTGTACCCACTGCAATCCCAATCTCCACAGGAACTGGGGAGAGAGAGATTCTTTACCAACAATCTTTGGACACACAACAGCAAAATAAATGCCCAATTTTGACTCACTAGCTGTAACACTCTATAAACCATCCTGCGTGTGTCTATTGTTAAAGCCCTGCTCTTTAAGAAGCAAAATTCTTTGTAACAAACAGAACTTGCACAGGACCAAGAGCTATTTCACACCTCAAAAGCCACCAGCTTCAAAACACCCTTTTCACTTGAAGTCAGTTCACATTAATAGGAAGAATGATGGGGGGGGGGGGAAAGAAAGCAGCGTTTGCCATTTGCAGCCCTGTGTTTGAAAGCACGCCCAGCTCCCAGACATCAAATGCTGCTGGTGTTTGGCACATCATTTTCAAATATTTGCACCTAGAGCATTTTCAAAGCAATTAAAGACAACACCAAACGCTTTTCCTGCCCCCCCCCCCCCCCCCCCCCCCCCCCCCCCCCCCCCCCTTTTCTTTTTTTAAGCCATACCAACTCGTTTGATGACTGTACAGCAGCAACCCTCAAGCGTAGCTGCCAAAGGCAGCGCAGCAGAAGGGAGCAGACACTGCAGCTCCCACCACTTTCTGTTGGACACTCGTTTTCATCCCAGGACAAGTTTAATCCACAGCGTTCCCCACACACGGAGTTTTTACAGTCACGATTCCACCCGTTTACCCCCTCTCACGCTCCGTGCTCCTGCAGTTTTCCTGCACATCCCAGCCGTGCCTTTCCTTCCCTCCAGCTCACGTCTCCACCAACATCCCCCTTTCCTCCCCCTCCCTGACACTTCGTTTTTGCTCCCAGTCCCACCTCCCTATCATCCCTTCTCATCTGGGCCCTATTTTTTGCCTCGCCTTGGCACGACAAAAGGCTGACACACCACTTCAGGAGAAGCTCCCGCCAAAGTCCAGGAGAGTTTTCCCTGGAACCAGCAGCACCGTCGCATCCCACCACACGCTCCTCAAGCACCTTCCCTGAACCAGGAGGACAGAAAATGACCACATTTTGACACATTTTGCACAAGACAGAAGCGACTTCAACAACTCACAGCAGCGTTCCCTGATTAAAAACTACAAGAGCAGCGCTGAAGAATAAAGACACTTTTTTTCCCGCCCTTACATATTTTAAAATAACCGGGTGCTCTCATCCTGCCTGTCAACATTCCCCCTCCGGCTGTACCTGGGGGATCAGGAGCTGTTCTGACACACGCATCGTGCTGTTTCTCCCTCCCTACAAGTGCCCGTAACACGACGAGCAGGCGGCTTTTCCCTAAAATGAGCAGCTTTTCTAAAACTGACTCCGCTTTGTGGGGGCGCAATCAGCAGTTGTTTCTTTTACGGGTTTTTTTGAGCACCCGCGGAGGGGGGGGGGACACACACAAAGGCTGCTGAGACACCCCAAACCACCCCCCCCCCCCCCCGAATGACATTTAAAAGATGATTTCAAAGCATGATTCTGCTGCCCGAAGTGACCCCTCACCACCCAGAGACCTCAACCCAAGATGCCCCCACCTCAATTTCTGCTCTTTACCTTTCTGGAGGGGACACAAACCCCACAGTTTTTGGGGCTGTTTTGTTGGTTGTTGTTGTGTTTTGTTTTGTTTTTTTTTGGGGGGGTGTTTTCTTCTTTTTCCCCTCCTTTTAAAAAATACGAATCGTCACTGATTCTCCCCAGCACATCACGGGGGGGGTGTTACCAAGGGGGGTTTTCAGGCGCTCCCCCAACACAAGCAGCAAAGCCACGACCCGCCCCCCCCCCGGCGCTGTTCCCGCCCGGCCGGCAGGGGGCGGCA
Source organism: Apus apus (assembly GCF_020740795.1). NCBI lineage: Eukaryota > Metazoa > Chordata > Aves > Apodiformes > Apodidae > Apus > Apus apus. The sequence continues at coordinate 3,675,078 of NC_067304.1, forward strand.
GAGCCCCCGGGGAGGGCCCCGCGGGAGGGGGTGGGGGGGGATTCGGGGAGTGGGGGGTGGGGGGGCGGGGTTGGGGAGGGGGGGTTTGTCGCACTCCCCTCGCCTCGACAAAGGGAAAGAAGTTGCGGAGCCGGCGCGGGGCTCCCGCCCGCAGACAAAGGCGGTGCGAGGGGGTCGCAGTCCGTTTCAAAACACACACACACCCCCCCCCCCATCCCAAAACGCGCTGAGGGGTGAGGGGAGGGGGTGTCTGCGGGGAGGGGGACACACCAAGGACCCCTCAGCACCCCCCCCCCCCCTCACAGCGGGGTGCCCCCCCCCCCACCTCAGCCTCCCTCCCTTGCTCCCCCTCAGGGGGGGTCGCGTCGTTCCCCCCCCCCCCCCCGGCCCCTTTATTTACCGCCATCATCAGCACGCGCGAGCTGTCACCCAGCGCGAGACACCCCAAACGCCGCCGGCCACGCCCTCTCCCCGCCCATTGGCCGCCCGCCGAGCCCCGCCCCGCCACGCCATTGGCTGCAGGGCACGTCACTCAACGCCCCGGCCCGCCCCCCCCCCCGCATGCCGCGCCGCTGCTCTACGCCAATTCCGTAGAGCCCAGCTGCGGTGCAGAGCGCTCCGGCGGGACTTACGCCCTTTGCGCGGCCGCCAGGGGGAGCTCTTCAATGGGCTGAACGGGGGAGCCGCGCTGAGGGGGGCGGGGCCTGCCCGGGCCCCGCCCCGCCCGGTGACGTAGCGGGCTTTGTGAATGCCGGGCTGAAGCCGGGCTGAGCCGCGGGAGGGTGAGTGAGGATGTTTCGGAGACAAAGAGACTCGGAAAGGGGCAGCGCGGGAGGTGGCGCCATCCCGCCGGGCCCCTGAGGTGGCTGCGTGGGGTGGGAGACACCACACAGGGCCCCTGAGGTGACGGGGGGGGGGGGGGGTGTGTGTGTGTGAGGTGACAGGGAGGAGGGGCCCCGAGGTGATAAGGGAGACCCCCCAGGGGCTGTGAGGTGACAGGGAGGAGGGGCCCCGAGGTGACAAGGGAGACCCCCCAGGGGCTGTGAGGTGACAGGGCCCGTGAGGTGAGGTGAGAAGGGCCCCCCCGAGGGCCTCTGAGCTGCCAGGACCCCTGGGGTGATGGAGGAGGGCAGCGCCCAGGAGCCCTGAGGTGGCAAGAGGCGGGTGCTCCACCGGGCCAGACGGAATCGGTGGCACCCCGAGCCCCCCAGGCCGCAGTGGACCTTGCCAGAGGTCGCTGGAAGGCCCCCAGGTCACACGCTCGTCACCACAGTGCAGGAGCCATGAGGGGGTGGTGAGGGTTTTGTCAGAGACAAAGGGACACCAGCACTGGGGCCAGGGGGGAAGTCTGTCCACAGCAAGGGGCAGCCACACTTGGGAGCCACCTCCACCCACTGGGACAACTCACTTCTTTTTGCCGCCTGCAGGAGGTCCCGTCCAGTCCTGCTCCCTGGGCAGCAGAGCCAGGGCAAAGCTGCAAGCAAGCAGTCATGGTCCACAGAGCACTGATGACACCAAGCACAGGTCAGTGGTGTCACACACAGGGTTCCTTCGCAGAGGAAGTGCAAAGTGTTCCCCACATCCAGTCCCAGTAAGTTCTGAGGCAAAGCACTGCAATTTACTGCGACAGGTGGGAGCCTCCTTTCTTCTGCCATGGCAAAAGGACACTCCACAGCCTTGTGGTCTCCTTTGTGAGCTCCTTCACCAGACAAATTCCATTTCCTGTGAGCTTTGTCATTCTTCCTCTACACCTTCCCTTTCTGACCAGTGCCTGGTCTCTTTTCAACCCATACCTGCACAGAAATCCAGTCACACTCAACTCTTCCACAGCTCCCCACTGTGATTAAAACTGGAGATTTAACGAGGCCCTTACATCCTCACTCTCTTTGTAAAGCTTAGCAGGGTGCAGCTGCTATGTCAGTCTTTCCTCATAAAAAATGTCACAGCAGAAAATGGAACAAAAGCCCACAGGACCTCCAGGGTGGCAGTGAGACTTGGACTGTGTCTCTGCCACCAAAGTGTTGGTGATCCTGGTAACATCATCCAGCCTCTGCTTAGAGCTAGGAGGGGAAAAGCTAAAACAAAGCAAGGTGAGACCCATGTCCCCAAGATCCCTAGAGCCTGAAGAAGGCTTCAGGGGGACTTCACAGGACCTTACAATATGTGAAGGGGACCTACAGGAAAGCTGGGGAGGGACTTTGGACAAGGGCTTGTAGTGAGACGACAAGGGGGAATGGATCAAAACTGGAAGAGCAGAGATTTAGGTTGGACATTAGGGATAAATTCTTTGCTGTGAGGGTGGTAAGACCCTGGCCCAGGTTGCCCAGGGAAGCTGTGGCTGCCCCATCCCTGGCAGTGTTGAAGGGAAGGTTGGATGGGGCTTGGAGCAGCCTGGGCTGGTGGGAGGTGTCCCTGCCCATGCAGGGGGTTGGAACTGGATGATCTTAAAGGTCCCTTCCAACCCAAACCATTCCATGATTCTATGATCCCCAGTCCCCTCTAGCTCAGGCTTCAACCAGTTCAACTTCAGGCGTCATCTTGAAGCTCAGTTGCTTCATGAAAGCAGCAAAGCTACCAGTGGTTTTGTGAGGTGCTGATGCAGCACTGAGGACCCCCAGTACTACAGGAATAAGACTTGGAGGCCTCTCCCTCTAGATCTTGCATTCTCTGGGAAAACACTGGGGAGCAACTGGAAAACAACCTTCCAGACCATGCCTTGACAGGCAAAATTAGGGTGTTTTCAAATGACACTGGCTCAATCCATTAATGTAACACAACTGAATGCTCCTGAAGACTTGTTAAGATGCAGCTGTTAAGTTGTTAAGAGCACATCCCAAGCCACCTTAACCTGCCCTATCAGGCTGGGAGGGGTGGAATGAGGATTGCTGCAGCTAACAAGATTGAAAACTAATCATTTTGTCCATCAGGGAAGCCAAAAAAAGAGCAAAAGCAGCTCCTCACGTGGGGCAGCTGATCCCACAAGCACATTGACAGCAACAGACATTTTTTTTTTGCTAAGAAACAAAGGGCTAAATCCTGCCCATCCTCACACATGTGGAAACCTCCTGACGTCAATGGCTGTCATGGTGTAATTGAAGGCAGAATGTAGCTCAGGGGGGGCCCCTGTTTTATTACTCCAGGAACAGCACAATGTATTAATGAGAGCACAGAAGTCCCCAGAGATTGCAACACACGTTCTATGTTTTTAAAGACATGTGAGCAGAGTTTTGACATCTCTGGTTACAGAAAGCATCTTCCGGGAATTAATAAAGCATTAGTGACATTCAGCATGATTAATCTGCTCATTAAAAGGTGGGGTTTTGATTTTAAAAGGGAAATTCAACAGAAATAACTGTCCCCACAAAGACCAGAGTTTGTTTTCCTAAGTTTTCTGAACGATGTGGCACAACAGCAGGTCAGATTCTCAGTGAATTTTTATCACTGACAATTAATAGTCCCAGTGAAGTCAGTGCATGGGTTGTGAACTTCAGCAAAGAGTTGCAAAATTCAGCATGTTCAGCATGTTGGAATTTTTAAGACACTTGTGGTACACTCTGCCATTTATTATGGCTCATTAAGCACATCTTTCTGGGCCCAGTGCTGATTAAATGTATTAAATGCCCCCATTAAAAGCTCTGGGCACTCTAACAGTTAATTAGCTTTACAGGTATAAATGATCACCACAAAGAAGTCATACCTAAATAACTATCAAATAAAGTAATAAAACTGCTTCTTCACCCCCTGCTGCTTCAGAAGGAAAAAAAATTATTTAGGAAAAAAATCTATTTCTGTTTTTCTTGCTCTTCAGATTCTTCAAGACAAGAACCTGGGCAAGGAACCAGCAATATTTCCTGTGTATTTCCAGAATATTTCCTGGAACCCTGCTGATCACAACCTGACCAGGAACCATGAAGGAAGCTCAGCTCCAAGGTTGGTGGCTGGATGAGAGTGGTTTTGAATATTCCAAGAGTGGAGCAGGGAGGAGAATAAAAAAATGACAGTTGAAAGCTAGGCAAATACTGAGAAAGTAAAACCAAGGGGACTCAGAAGGGGTTTCCTGCTGTAAAAATAAATCACCACTAAAAATAATATTCAAGTGATTTCGTCTTAGAATAAATTTTTGGCTCTTATTCCCCAAATCCTTCCTTACTTCATCCAATCCCCTGAAGCCACCAGAATTTCTCAAATGAGAAATGGAGAGGATATTTACTACCTACCTTTCCAACAAGGTGAAGCAGCTGGTGTTGTCTTTTAATGGGTGAGAGGGCTGTGCCAGGCTTCTTGCTTTATTTACCAAGAGGGTTCCTTAGCATCATCTGAGAGGCAGGAGATTTGAATACTCCCATCAGAGATAAGAGATGAAGGCAAACTAAGGACCTACCCATAATGGGAATGCCGGAATTCCTGAGGTTTTGCCACAGGGAAATCAGTTTGCTTCAGGGGTATAAAGCTCCTGAACCAAATCAAAAGAGAAAAACCTGCTGAAGGTTTGTCTTGATGCAAGAGAAATTGTCAGAAGCTGTAAATGAACAATCCAGAGCAGCCCAGCACTCGCTGTGGAGAAAGACTCAGTTCTCCTCACAAAACACAGCCTTTTATTTTGATGAAAAATGACTTTCACCTGGGTATCTTTAAAAAAAAAAAGAATCAAAAACATTAAAAAAATAATCTCTCATGTCTGCAGACAAGGAAGCTCTGCCCTTGCCTGCATTTGGGTGGAATTTCTCCTCTTCCCTCCTGCCAATGAACAGCAATTCCCTGCAGGAAGCACTGTGGGAGGAACCTTCAGAGCCACCAACCCGATCCCGGACACAGGGAAGGGGACACATGAAACAGGCCCAGCATTTCAAAACCTTGGCTTTCAAAAAGGGAAAACAATAAAAACAAAAACATAAACACACCAAAACAACCTTGGGCTGCCTCCACAGTGCTGCTTTTTGAGGGAATCCTGATCCACACGGGCAGAGGAGAGGATGCAGTGGCTCTGAACCAGGCTCCTCTCACCTGATCCCTGCCACGGGCACCGGCTGCTGCTTGCGGATCTTGTTGAAGAGCTCCATGTACTGCACCACGGTGTCTGAGGGGCTGTAGATGCTGTCGTGCTTGGTGCCAAAGACAGATGGGATGCCAGGGGTGTGGTTCCCCATGAAGCTCTGCATGAATTCCATCAGCAGGTTCCAGCAGTCGTTGGCGATCACGCAGGGGCAGTACTCCACCTGCAACAGGAACACAGCCCTGAAGCTCATGGCAGGGGCTACTGACACCTCATGGAGCCGTGGAACGACTCTCCTCTCCTTCAGAGACCATTCTTACCTCCACAGAGATCCCACGGGCACTGGGCCCCATTGTAACCGTGCCCACCTTCACCAAGAAGTCACAGTACTGGTAGCGGGTGCCCCGGCTCTCGATCTTGTTGGCCTTGGCATTCTGGAAGAAGCCTTTCAGCTTCACCATCAGGATGTCAAAGTTGGCATCTGCGACGAGGCAGGGACCGTTCTCAAAGAGAGCAAAGCAGCTGAGGGGATACTCAGAGTTGTGCATCACGTACATCAGCTTGCCTGGCTGCCCTGCAGGAAGAACAGGGATATTTGGGCTGTAAAACCAACACTCCTGCACTTGTCAGGGCTTTAAAGCATCTGTTTTTTTCCCCTTTTGTCTTCCTTGTTGCTTTAATTCCAGGGTCCTTGTACTGTTCATATAACATGGGATGGTTTGGGTTGGAGGGGACCTTAAAGATCATCCAGTTCCAACCCCCTGCATGGGCAGGGACACCTCCCACCAGCCCAGGCTGCTCCAAGCCCCATCCAACCTGCCCTTCAACACTGCCAGGGATGGGGCAGCCACAGCTTCCCTGGGCAACCTGGGCCAGGCTCTCACCACCCTCATAGTGAAGAATTTCCTCCTAATGTCCAACCTAAATCTCCCCTCTTCCAGTTTTAATACATTCCCCTTGTTCTCTCCCTCCCTGCCCTTGTCCCAAGCCCCTCCCCAGCTTTCCTGGAGCCCCTTCAGGCACTGGAAGGTGCTCTAAGGTCTCCCTAGAGCCTTCTCTTCTCCAGGCTGAACACCCCAACTCTCCCAGCCCTCCGGACGGCTCCGGGGCCGGCTGGAAGAACCTCCCCGCTGACCTTGGCTGCCGATGGTGGAGGCGGCGGTGTGGTAGGTCTCGCAATCCACGCAGAAAGTCCCTTGCTTCTCAGCCCCCAGCACCTCCAACTTCCTCGTCAGCATCTCCACCGTCTGCTGGACGCTCTTCCCCTCCGCCACCGGCACCTGCGAGACGCTGCAACCGGGGGCGGGGGGGGTGAGGGACAGAGACCCGCGGGGGAAGGTGGAGCAGGGACCCGCCAGCCGCTTCCCCAGGGATAACCCCCCCCACGTTCCCCACCGCCCGCACCAGGTCACCCCCATCGCGGCTCCGGCGCCGTCGGAAGAGGCGGGACGGCGGAAGGGGCGGGGGGAGGCGGCGGCTCCCCCGGCACACGCGGCCATGCCCAAGGTCCGCCCGGCGCGGGGCCCCGGCCCCTCGGTACCGCTGGCCGAGCAGATCCTGCGGGATGGGGCTCCCAGAGCCAGGGCGCGGGGGAAGCGGCGCGGAGCCCCGGCCGAGGAGGAGGAGGAGGAGGGTGGCGGACGGGAGGGCTACGTGGACGCGCGGCTCTCCCGGCGCATCCTGGAGCAGGCGCGGCGGCAGCAGGAGGAGCTGGAGGCCGAGCACGGCCCCGCCGCTCCCCCCAGGCAGCGCAGCACGGCCTTGGGTGAGCCCCCGCTTCTCCCCGGCCCCCATTCCCTCCCAACCCAGCCCCGGGTACCCGCAGTTCCCCCCCCCTCGACCGAGGGCGCGGGGCCCCGGGCTCAGCCAGCTCCGCTCCCCCCCCCGCAGGCCCGGCGGTGCGCGGCCCCGGCGCGGACTCGGAGGAGGATGAGGATGAGGATGAGTGGCCTTCGCTGGAGAAGGCGGCAGCGGCGGCCAGACGGAGCGGGGAGTACGGCGGCGAGGTGGAGGTGGACCCCGAGGATGAGAAAGCCATCGAGATGTTCATGAACAAGAACCCACCGCTGAGGTGAGAGAGGAGGCTGGGACGGGGCAGTGGCCCAGACGCCCCAGCAAGGCCCCTGACCTGCTCCCCTCCTGGCTCGGCCCCAGGCGCACGCTGGCAGACATCATCGTGGAGAAGATCACGGAGAAGCAGACGGAGGTGGAGACGGCGCTGTCGGAGGTCTCGGGCTGTCCCATGCCCCAGCTCGACCCCCGCGTCCTGGAGGTCTACAGGGGGGTCAGGGAGGTATGGCCAAAGCTGCTCTGCCCCAGGGGTCCAGCAGACACGGTGCTGAGCTCCACAGACACCAGCTCTGCCCACTGCTCTCCCTCAGAGAGGCTGCCCCCATCCTGACTCTGCACAGGTCCCTCTGTGTTACCTGCACTTTGCGTCATATCAGTCACGGAAGGGTCCAGAGAGTGACCTGAGCACCATGCTCAGAATGATCCTTCTTGCTAGAGATGCTGAGGGAGGAGATGAACTTTCACACGGTCATGGGACAAGTTTCACAGCCTTGCTGTCCATGCCCGTATGTCACAAGCTAGCCTTTATCTGTTTATTTTAAGGTGCTGTCCAAGTACAGGAGTGGGAAACTCCCCAAGGCATTTAAAATCATTCCTGCCTTGTCCAACTGGGAGCAGATCCTCTACATCACAGAGCCCGAGGCGTGGACAGCAGCTGCCATGTACCAAGCCACCAGGTAAGATCATCTCTGGGAGCTGCTGATGGGGGATTCTTTAGCTTTTCCTTTCCGTAACTGGAACTAATTTACAAAATGCCAGCCTGTCCCCAGCTTGTCATACCTTGTGCTTTGCTTTTCCCAGGATATTTTCATCCAACCTGAAGGAGAGGATGGCTCAGAGGTTCTACAACCTGGTGCTGCTGCCGCGGATCAGGGATGACATTGCTGAGTACAAGCGCCTCAATTTTCACCTCTACATGGCTTTGAAGAAGGCTCTGTTCAAGCCAGCAGCCTGGTTCAAAGGTAGGGACTCCCTTCTGACCCTTGCTTGGCTCTGATCTGGCTCTTGTCTGGCAGCCTGAGGGTGTTTGGGGCTCGTGTCACAGCAGGGAGATGCTGTGAGGCCTGTAACAGCAGTTGGTGCAGGAGCTGGTACCTCCTGGGCTCAGATGTGTCCTGAGATAGAAGGGGCTGAGCCCCACAGCTCTGCCGGCTGCTGTGGGACAAGCAGTGCCTCATTCTTGCCCTCCCCAGGGATCCTCATCCCCCTGTGTGAGTCGGGGACCTGCACGCTGCGGGAGGCCATCATCATCGGCAGCATCCTCACCAAGTGCTCCATCCCTGTCCTGCACTCCAGGTAACACTCTGGGAGCCCGGGGTGGGGGCAGCTCTTCTCCCTGAGGGACACGGGTGCAACACTCAGATCTCTCCCTCAGCCTTGACGGCATCGCAGAGCTGGGGGGTTCACTCAGCTCCCTCTGGGGTTGGGATTCAAGGCTCAGTGTTGGGTTTGTCACCTGGTGCCTGGTGCCCTGTGGCTCCTGCCCTCACCTGCTGCCCGTGTCCCATGGCTCCTGCCTTCCCCTGCTCCCTGTGTCCCATGGCTCCTGCCTTCCCCTGCTCTCTGTGTCCTATGGCTCCTGCCCTCACCTCTGCCTGTGTCCCGTGGCTCCTGCCTTCCCCTGCTCCCTGTGTCCCGTGGCTCCTGCCCTCACCTGCTCCCTGTGTCCTGTGGCTCCTGCCTTCCCCTGCTCCCTGCCTTCCCCTGCTCCCCGTCTCCCGTGTCCCCTGCCCTCACCTCTGCCCGTGTCCCGCAGCGCGGCCATGCTGAAGCTGGCTGAGATGCAGTACAGCGGCGCCAACAGCATCTTCCTGCGGCTGCTGATCGACAAGAAGTACGCGCTGCCCTTCCGCGTGGTGGACGCCCTCGTCTTCCACTTCCTGGCCTTCCGCACGGACCAGCGGGTCCTGCCCGTGCTGTGGCACCAGAGCTTCCTGGCCTTCGCCCAGCGCTACAAGGAGGACCTCTCCTCGGAGCAGAAGGAGGCTTTGCTGGAGCTGCTCAAGTTCCACAGCCACCCGCAGATCTCGCCGGAGATCCGGAGGGAGCTGGTGAACTCCAAGACGCGGGATGTGGAGGGGCAGCAGCCGCCTGTGGCCATGGAGTGAGCAGGGAGAGGCAGGAAAAGCTGCAGCCCACCCTGCTCCTGGGACACTGCTGGAGGAAGTTGGGAGAGTGGTGCATGAGTGGAGCATCTGTCCTGGGATTTCACTGCTCCAACTGGGTGCTTGGACAGGTTGGTGCCCATAGAGCTGGAGGGGGCTCTCTGCACTGCTTGTCACAGGGCAGGGCAGCCCCTGTCCCACCCGGGAACCTGGTGCCACCCACACCCTGGAGGGTCTGACCTGTTCCTGTATTTGAAAATAAAACCCGAGCCGTGTCCATCAGTCAGGGCTGGTTCTGCCCCGCAGCTGCCTCACATCCCTGCACGGTTCTGCCCTGTCCTCTCCCCTCCTTGTCCTGTCCCCAGCAGGTGGCAGAGCAAAGCCTTCAGCCCCGGGCTCCTCGCAGAGCTGGAGATTGTGTCTGCCCTGCTGGTGCTGTCCCCAAATTGCAGAGGGATCCCAGTGCATCCCCTCCTCCTTCCCTGTGCCCTGCCCAGGGGCTCCTCCCTGTGCTGTGCCCTGCCCTTGTGCGAGTGGGCAAAGGAACAGTGTTGGGACCCTCAGGCTGTTCCAGAGCCCAAAACTGCTCTTGGGTGGAGAAAAACATGTTGATTCTTGAGTTTCCCTGAGGCTGGTGGTCACCAGGCAGCAACAGGCTATGGAGCTGCTGCATCCCAGCTGCTGCTGGCAGCAGGGCCTGAGCATGGCCAGGGGCAGAGGCGAGGGCAGCCCAGCTGTGCCTGGCCCCATCCCCATCCTGCCTCCAGAATGCCATCCACCTTCCCCAGGGTTTTTCCTGGAACACTCAGCAAGGCTGGTGAAGCCGTGGGGCCACTGTCCTCGCCTGGCTGCTGAGGCCACATGCCTGGCCCACTCGTGGCACCCTGTCCACACCCACACATCCCTTCTACTGGAAAACCCAGTGGGGGCTTTTCCTCCCATGACCCCCCAGGTGCTGCACTTACCCTGGGGAACTGCCAGTGGGGACGCTGTGATGCTGCAGGGTCGGTGCTTTGCCAGCACCTCTTCTTCCTATGAAACCAGCACAAATTCCTGCTGGTGCAGCCTAAGGAGAAAAGGCCCTGCAGCTCCCCTGAGCTGCAGGCTGGGCTCAGGACAGCCACCTCCTGTCTTTGCTTCTCCTGAGTGTTGCCACCTTCTCTGTGACAGTGGTGGTGGCAGAAGCCACGTGAAGCAGAGCAGCACACCAAGCCCGGGCTGGTTACACCACAGAGCGTCTCCTTGCCTGCCTGATTTTATCTCCTTTCTTTAAAGCAGCCAGAAGCTGATGAGCGTGAGAGATGGCTCAGGCTCTCACCACCCTGCAGCACCACCTGAGCTGCTGCAGGACAGTGTTTGGTCCCACTTTCACCCCCCTCCATCCGTGAGCTGAGCTCTTGGTGATTCCAATGTGTTCATCAGCTGCTGCAGCATCAATCTTGAACCTCTCAGCAGGGTTGGAGCTGGCTGGTTGTGTCCTGCCTGCTCCTTGTTTCATCCTGCGCTTGTGGCTCCTGGAAATGCAGGGCTGGAGCCTCCAGGAGCTGCCCGAGGAGATCCCCCAGCTGATGGGGTCCCACCCCAGGGCAGTTCAGGATAGAGGCAGGAGCTCTGCGAGGGAAGGATTGCAAAGGGAAACCCTTGAGGCCTTCATACTTGTTTAAAATACTTTATTGAACGTCGTACGGTTCTCTGATTCTCCCAGCAGTGGGACTCCTGTGTGTGAACACCAAACTAGTTTACTCTTAAATTAAAACTCATTTATATATAAAAATTCTTTTTTTCATTTTGTACAGAAAGGCTCTGCACGACCCCTGGCCCTCCTGCTAGCAGGAGCCAGTGGCAGACAGATCTTCTTGACAAGTCAGGCGAGTGGAAGAACAGCAGCCCCATTTTTTTTTTCCACCTGATAAGACTTTTGTTTCTAGTGGCATCCAAAAAGGAACTTTTCTACCTCCTTTCCCACATCCCCCACAGGAGGACAACAGCCACAGATCCACATGTCCAGAGGTCACCAAGCAGCAAGTCTGCCTCCCATCCCTGCAGAGTCTCTCTGGCTTCTCCTCGTTAATACAATTTTACTATTTAATGGTTTTTTTTTCCTCTTAGAAAAGCAGCATTATTTTTTTTTTATTTTAAACACTTTTTATAAAAACTAACAGACAGGATCAACAACAATACAAAAATGCAATCGCTTTTCAACTCAAGTGCGCAGCAAAATTTTCCACCCTAGAAGGACACAACTCGGACCCACACGGAGAGAGATGCAGCCCCCTCCTGAACATGATCCCAGATCCCTGCCTTGGAGGAGTGAAGATGCATTTCAGACTATAGCAGCACATTCAAATATATTTCTTATAACCTAGTCTGATGCCTAAGCTACCTAAAAAAAAAAACAACCAACCCAAACCATTGCCCAGGGAGCTAGGGAAGGGGATGAAGGGTGAAGGCACTCTTTTGGAAGGAGAGGAGACCAAGGAACTGCAAAGTCTTCCTCCCTCCTCATTTCCCAGCAGTTACCAATAAATTAAGCAGCCTCAGTGGGGCAGCAGAAAGCCAAGGGGATTTGCTGGGGTTCGCACAAGGGGGGACACACCTTCCCCCAACTGCACCCAATCACCCAGGAGGCTGCTCCCCAAGGCCAGGACTCCTGCTCTCCATGCAGACAAGGGAGCACGTTCCCCCCCCGGCAAGCCAAAAACCCACAAATCCCAACTCCAACGGCAACAAGAAACAAGCCACACGTTTCCCCTCCAAGCAGAAGCAGCCCCGCCACCCCCAGGAGCCACAGGAATCTGGCACAAAGCAACTGGGACCAAGGGGCCAACCAGCACCTGCTCCCTCCTCCCAGACACTCAGTTCTCTCTCCTGAGCCCCTCAGCACCCCAGCCTGGGGAGGGAGGTTGGGGGGTTAGAAGGATTTTGGTCACGTAGGCCAGGGTGAGCAGCTCACTATCCATGATTGATGGCCCACAGGGGGCTGGAAGTCATCACAGTAACCCCCTCCGAGGAGATGGTGACCAGCAGCCAGCCAGGCTACCAGGAATTCAAGCTGAGCAACATTTTGTAACTTCATCGTGGCTTTTGCTCTCCCTCCCCAGTAATTCTTGTGCCCTGCCACCATGGAAAAGGGTCACTTCACCCCAGCCACCTGCAGCAGCCAGCCCGGCCGCCCGCTCCCACAGGCGAGCACAGATCCTGCTCTGCCCTCCCAGCAAGCAGAGCAGATCCTCAGCAGGATGGGTGGAGGGGCTGAGGGAGGGGTAGGTGGGATGCAGCGACCTGTCGGTGTCCAGGGCAAGGTCCCGTGGTGACGCTGGGTGGCCCCGGGAAGGGGCTGTCACAGGTTGATGTCCGTGACGTCTGTGGGGGTGCTGGTGGGCTGGCTGGCTGGGTAGGCAGCAGTCTTGGCTGTGCTGTATTCCTGCTGGGTTTGGGATGCCTGTTTCAGGCCCTCAGCTAAGGCTGCCTCAATCTGCTCCTGACAGGCTTTCAGGCAGTCCTGTGGGAGAAGAAGTGAGACAAGAGGCTTCAGTTTTCTGCTGCTTAGAGGTGGGAGCCTTATAAATAGCTCTGAGCAGCTGCTGGGCTACGTCTCTGGCCCCTGGAGCATCTAAACACACAAGACAAAGAAGCCTTTCTCCAACAAGGGGCATCTCCAGCTTGTCTGTACTTTACAACCCCTGCACCAGGAGAAGACCCACGCTCTGGCTGTCTTCTCCCCATGTCCCTGCATGACCATGTTGTTGCAGAATAGACAACTGCCCATCAGAGCTTCCCAAAGCATCCGAGCTTGTGCCTGGATGCAGTGGGTGATTTTGGTACCACTGTAGCCAGCTGCTGCCAACAACCCAGAGAGTGGAGCAGCACAGCCCTGCACAGGTTGTATCAGCCTTTACAACCAAAACTTCCCAGATCCATGACTGATGGCCAGTGTTCAGCAGCATGGATGCACACAGGGACTGTGGAGCCCCACCTGCCTCCCCCCTGAGCTCTACAGCCTGGGTCTCTCAGAGCTCCCTGCACCTCTGCTCCCAGTCACCCTCCTGCAGCTCTGCCTCCCCCCATCCCTCCCCAGATCCGAGCCCAGACAGGGTGAATCCCATGGGATGCCCTGGCTGGTGCACACCCCATTGCTTTGGGGATCTCTGAGGCAGCTGGACATGACCCTTCCAGACCCAACAGCCACGTGTTCCCTACAACACCACACGCTGGGTCGTTACGAGGACGATGCTGTGGCCACGTAGCTTCTCACAAGGCTTGTACCCTCCTGCTCCCACCCTGGGGAGCCCCGTCTGACTCAACCGCCGTTCCCCAGGGCACCCGCTGCTGGGGACACACCAATCCCACAAACAGGAAGGCACAGGGGATGCCAAGCAGTGACATTATCATTTGTAACCCTCCACTGTTTTTCCCCCCCACACGAGCTGTCAGCAGAGGAGGAAACTCCTCCACTCGGGACACCCCAGCGCTGTGGTGCCCCCAGAGCTGGGGAGCAGCAGGTCCCGGCTCTCTCCAGGGGCACAAGGTGGCAATTTCACACCTCGGAGCCAGGCTGGACACCCCGGGGCTGCGTGTGCCGGCTGGATATTGTCACACACTGAAATCTCTTACCAGGAATCCACCACCGGTTCTTAGAAACTGACAGAGGATGTGGCGAGCGAAAATAGCAACGCCCACCTCCCCTTCCCCGGCCGCTTCCCGTCAGCGCGGCCTCCCGCCCGCAGCAGCTCCCTGCAGGGCCTCCCGCAGGGCCAGCCCGTGCCCGGCCTCTCCAGCCACAGCCAGAGATGCTCCAAGCCAGCTTGGCCACACACAGCCAGGCTGGTGAAGCCTCAGGGGTGACAGCCCAGCTTGCCCCCTGCTCTGCAGGGCAGCCGTGCTGTTGCGGCTCTGGCTCGGACACCCCGTGGGGCTGGTCCTGCTCCGTGAGGGGTGAGGGATGGAGTCCAGAGAGGCTCCAAACCTTTCCCAGAGTTCTGCCACAGGCAGCAGCAGGTCAGCCTCAGTGTGATGGCAACAGCTCCTGCCGGCCGTGGAGCCAGCACAGCCCTGCACCATCATCCCCCTCCACAGCCCCAGCACTGCCTGGCTGAGCTTTGGCAGCTGTGGGAAGGGGGATCACCCCTCCAGTGCAAAGGGGAAACTGAGTCACAGCCCAGCGACACTATAAGGCCAGGTTCAGGAAGAAGCACCAATACCACACACAGGAGGCCAAGGCCGGGTGCTTCCCCAGGAGCCCTGCAAGGCTGTGCACACATCCCTGGGGCTTCCTCGGGCTACGGGAGCTGCTCTGTGCAGCACCTCGCCCTGAGCAGGCTGGGAGGCAGGAGTTGCCTCCTCCGGGCTGAGGAGGGGGGAAGAGTGGGCTGGAGGGCAGCAGAGGTGTGCCGGGCTCCATTTCACCTCCCCACCCTCCTGGTGCCCTCCCTGCTTCCCACCTGTTCCGTTCACCAGCCCTGACCCAGAGCAGGTTTCAGGCCCTTCCCCATTCACCGCAGCAGCTTGGGAGCAGCTGCTGCTCTGATTCACTCTTCAAACAGGCTCCAGCTAACAACAACAACAACTGAAGCCACAGAAATGGCTCAGGACCGCCCTCCTGCCCTGTCCCCTCCCTACCTGGACACAGCCCCCCCTGCATCGGCACCGGCTCCACTTCCAGCTCCCGGTGCTGCCCTCAGGGACTGTCACTCACCCCTGCTGTGGCACCAGCTCGGGCAGAAGAAAAGATCAAAAGGGGCCCCCGGCAGAAGAAAGGCTCCCAATTACGTCGCTGCACCAGGAGCAACCTGGGAATGCGGAGCCCAACAGGGTCCCCCTTGCCCACTCAAAGGATGTGGGGGGACACAGGCACTCCCTGCCATCCCAATGTCCCCAGCAAAGCCTCTGTGCCAACATCCTGATGCCCTTTGTGCCCCCGGCCCCCTTCCCTCCTGTCTGGGCACCTGCAACCAGACACCAGTGGAGGTTGGCAGATGCTGAGCCGGGCTTCTCCCTCTGCCCCATCCCACTTTGTCAACCTGATCCCACCAACACCTGTACGTGCAGGGAACAGACGTTCCCCTTTGTGCTGCTTTTCAAAGGCTCCCAAGATCCGAGGCAGGAGCCAAATGCAGCCATGGGACTGACCCAGGGTGCTGTGCCTAGAGATGCTTGCTCAGCTCAAGGCATTCAGGCATCCATGTCTCTAAGCATCTAAAGGATGAGTGGAAGGAGGATGGAGCCAGACTTTTCCCAGTAGTGCCTGGTGACAACAGAAGGGGCAATGGGCATAAGCTGGAACACAGGAAGTTCCATCTGAACATGAGGAAAAACTTATTTACTGTGAGAGTGACAAAGTACTGGAACAGGCTGCCCAGGGAGGTTGTGGAATCTCCTTTCCTGAAGACTGAAAACCTGCTTGGATGCCTCCTGTGGAATGTGCTCCAGGCCATCCTGCTTTAGCAGGAGGGTTGGACTAGATGATCTCTAGGTCAACATCATTATGAACAGCCCCACTTCCTCTCCCTTTGAGAGGAACAAGCAGCAGACAGAGTAAGGGTTTCCACCAGATCCAGCAGCACAACTGCTCTGCTCTTCCCCCTGGACACTCACCACCTCAGTGCCAGTGATGCTGGCCAGCAGCTCAGTGATGGCCTCACCGGTGACACTGTCCGCGGAGACGGTCAGGCCGTGGATCGCTGCTCCGATACTGCCCGTCGCAATCATGGAGGGAGGGTACAGGGCAAACGTGTAGTCTAGAGCCAGGGCAAGGACAGAAGGGGCAGAAAGAAGCAGCTGTTAGCAAGGATGCACATGGCAAGTTCTCCAGACTGCAATTTCCCTGGAAAACTAGAGGGCCAGGCAGAGGGGTGTCTCCAGCTTGGCAGAGAAATGGGGATGGAGCAGTGGGAAACAGGCTGAGCAGCACAGCCTCCTTAGGCTGCTTCTCAGGGTCTTTCTCACCAAAAGAAGTCCTGAAGATGAGGCTGGTCTAGTGACTTAGACCCAAGCTATAAAAGCTGATTCAAGCCTGCCTTTACCCTGGACTCCCTCCTGCACCAGGGGTGCCACGGTGGCTTTGCTCCCTCCTGGCATCTTTCAGGCACCCCCTAGGAGCCCCCAGGACCATTATCCTGCTTTTTCAGGGACAGAAAACATGTCTTTGAGTAGCAAAATGCTCTGATTTGAATGAAGGCAGGCACTCAGCTCCCCAGAAAGCTGGTTGGAGACCAGCCCCAGGTCACCCAGCAAGCCTGACTCAAGCCTGCAGTGGTCAGCCCACCTTCCCCAGCACCCTGGGGGGAGCAGGCACCCACCTGTGGCACACAGGGCAATAAAAGTCTGTGCATGTTTCTTCACCAGCTCCATCTTGTCCTTAGGCAGTGGGAGGTGATAGAGGATGTGAGCCAAGAAATCATTTGCTATCACTGAGACCAGGTCCCACTTTAGCTTCTCCAGGACTAGAACCTCCCAATCCTGCAGAGTGAGACAGACAGACAGACAGACATTAGTCAGCGGGGCACAGCCAGACACTCCATCCCAAGTTGTGGTGCTCTCTCTAAGCATCTAACCAAGATTTCTGTAGTACCTTCCATGAGCCAGTCTCTGTGCAGGCTGCAAGCTGGGAACAGATGGTAGGAAGGCTGGGTGCTTCCCCATGGATTTCAACAGGAGCCCAGGCTGCTCCTCTCATCTGCTCAGCCCCTCACAGGCTCTTCCAGCTCTGGGCATGAGTCCTCACACCAGCAAGAAAGCAAAGTGGAGAGCAGCCATGGGCAAGTGCTTGGCAGAGCCACCACCCAGCAAGTCCCAGTGCTACCAGATGGGACCACCATGGTGGTACCAAAGCACCCATCCAACAAAGGTGTTAAGGGGTGCACCCTGATTAGAGCCTTAGCACAGCACTTGGGAGCCCTGCACTCAGTTCCTTGCTCTACCATCAATGTCAAGGTGACTTAGGTGGAGAAGCAGCTGAATCAAACCCAGAGGCCACAGACTGGTCTCACTGGGCTGGGTGGCTGTGATGTGATGTCTGGGTATGACCATGCCACTGAGAGCAGTGTCAGGAGAGGCAAGAGCAACATCTTCCCAGGATCCTTTCCCTTCCCACCCCAGCAGGAATGTCTCGGGCAGCCCACGCCTCACAGCCTGAGCCTCTCTGCTGCTCCCTAATTCCCCCACGTCCTGAGCCACAGCTAAGATCTCTGGCCCCCAGTTTCTCTCCGTTTTCTGGATCAGCAGCAAATCTACTTTTGGCAACAAGGTCCAGGTGTGCCAGAAAGGCCACAGAAGATGCCCCCATGTCCCTCCACCCCTAGCAGAGGGTGACAGCAGCCCTGCTGATGTGCTGGGAAAGAAAAACAACTTGCAGGAGCTGAAACTCCAGGTTTGGAAGGACAGAGCTGAACTGGGATTTGTATCAGGTATCTCCATTTCAGGGCCTAGTTTTACCCAGCAGAATATCTATTCTTTTTCCAAGCAGTTTAGGATGACAAGGTCAGTGCTGCCCACAGACGTGCCAAGGGGCTGCCAGAACAGATGGATTTGAAGAAGTGAGATTTTTCATTAGGGCAGATCTTAATTTTCTCTCTCTTTTTTTTTTTTTTTTCTTTTAAACCCACCCTTTCCCCTTACACAACAAGACCAGTTTGGAGTTGCTTAAATGAGCAGCGTTGCTCAACCTGCTCCAAACTCCCTATGAAGCCAAATGCACCATTTGCCATTTCACAGCCCCCCCTTATCAAACCAGAAAGCCACGTGCTTTGCTCTGCAGGCTCACTGGTCTCCCAGATGGATGGCCAGCCTGCCAGTCCTGCTGGGCTTTTAAGCCAAATTCACAGGAGAAAAGCAAGAAGAAGCCTAGCAATGAGCTCCACAGCTCCAACTTTTGCAGAATCAGGGAGAAGGTCAAAAGGAGGACCTGGAGATTGCTGCTCACAAACCAAACCCAACAGGGATCACTACACCTGAGGGGGAAGCTCCTGAGCACAGAGGGGACACCAGCTCAGCATCTACCTGGGCTCTTGTTCCTTGTCTTTCTTCCCAGAACTGCAAGCCACCTCCTGGAAGTCACCAGAGGCACATGATGCCCACCCTGGTGTGGCAGACAGCCTGTCCCTCCTGGGACACATTTTGTCCTAAGAAGATCCAGGGTGGAAGTCAGCTCCGCTGCGAGACCTCACCTGGGACAGGCTGGTGCCACACCAGGACTGATGGGGGACAGCAGCTGTTTGCAGTGCACAAAAGCAGCTCTTTTCCAGCTAAGTACACAGGTCCATCCTCTTCTTAAAAACCTCCTTGTTACAAAAGGCCTGATCCCAGGACCCAGCCAGCACTTGAGATGCCAGCTGAAGGCGACGGGCGCCAAGGACTGTCACCGGCTCACAGGATTTAGCTCAGGGAAACCTCTTTCCTGCCAAACCACCCGGCTCCTCGCTTCTCTCCTGCTAACCCTGGGGACTTCCCACTCTCAGAGCAGCATGTCAGACTCTCTGAATCACTTTATCTGTGGAAGAAGCAGAACAAAAGGCTGCAAGAGATAGGCGAGCAGGTCTGCGACAGCCACACCACTCAGTGTAGCAAACATCCTTTTCCTGGCATTTTGTTTTGCACCTAATTGAATCAGTCTCAGCCTGGCTAATGAAAGAGAGGAAGACAGTGGAAAATGTTCCTTTGTTTCTCCAGGTTGTGGAGCCCACCCTCCTCGTGGAAGGTCTGCAGGCTGCCAGCACTGCCCACTGAGCATCCCATTGCTGGGAATGCATCAGGTGCCCCTTCTGCAAGATCCCCCAAGGCAGAGCTCCCCATGCCTGGCCAGCATCTAAGGGAGTGGAAATTGCACAGCAGCTGAGCTTCCCCTCTGCAAATTTGCTCCCTTGATCTCTCCTGGCTGCATCCCACAAAAAAGAAAGAAAAAAATAAAAAGAAAATGCAGGAAAGCAGGAACCATTTCCCATCGCCTCCCCTGCTCTGACAAGGTGATCTCTTGTTGCAGTGAAACAGCCTCAACCCTGGTTTCTGCCCCTGCACCCTCACACTCAGACCCAAGTGACAAGCAGACTGACTCAATTTACAGCTCTGCAAACTCAGTCTGGCATGTGACAGTCACAGCAGCTTCTCTCCTTTTCAGACAGTAACAGTCACTCAGCAGCACCCACATGCCTGCTGTGCCTACAAGGGGTCTGTGTCAACCTCCCTGGTGAAGGAGCAGGGAGCAGAGCCCAGCTCCTCACTGCAGCAGCCCCATCAGCAGGAGAAAAGGAAGTTGTGCTCAGGTTTGTCACTGCAGTTGATAAGGTAGCACTTTACATGGTCACAGGCTCCAGGAGACACCAGTGAGGTGGAGCAGGCTGTGCTCACGAGCTGACTCAAAAGGAAGGTGGAAAGAGCTGCTGGTGGTGCTGCTGGCCACCCACCCTACCCAGCAGCTGAGACACAGCTACAGAAATGAGCAGCCATGAAAGTCCGTTTGCAAATAGGAAATCTGGGGCAAACGTTTGTTTCCATCCCCTGACCAGAGCTCAGGTCTGGATGTCAAGGGTAAAGGTGCCAACTTCAGATGCAGAAACGGTCACATCTCTCCAGCCCACCCAAGAAGCAGAAGGTAAAACAAGTAAAACACAAGCACATCTTCTGGAAAGCCAATGTTCTACCACCTGTGAACATCTCCACTCAGCTCTTACCTCTCCTATTTTCACTCCTCATGTCCTGCTATCACTGCTAGTCCCTTCATTATCTACCTAGTGGCTTGATCCTGCTTATGGTCTTTGCTAGGAGACACCTTACAGTTTGCAAAACTGACCCTAGATCAAAGACTCCAGAGACAAGACAATGTACTAGGAGCAAACCAGGAAGAAGAGGGAGACGTACAAGCAGCTGAACACCCTCCTGCACAGACCAGAAAAGCCTTTATTAAAGAAAAAGAGAAAGGTAGGTTAGATAACGCCCTTGACGGAAATCCAACTTCCTCCAAATGGACAAGTCCCTCCTTGCATCATTTCCTTCTCCCTAGAATAACTTCATCAAGATTTTGTTTCAAATGTGGCCTTTCTAAACCACTGAGCTGGTGCCAAGCATCCCAACAAGAGAAGGAAGCAAACCTACTGGGAAAGTGAGCCAGCTTCCTCCAAAAGGCTGGGGAGGACACACTGGAAGCTGAAATGGCATTGATCCATGAGAAGAGGCCAGGATGCACCATTGTCCAAACCTTGATGAAGAAGCTCCCCTTCCCCTCCCCACCCTCTTCCACTGCAAGATTGTGAAAGAGAAGTAACATTGCCACGATTAGCACAGAGGATGAAAGCAGCAGCTCACCCTGGTTTTGTAATCAAGCTATTAACTCTTGTCAGGTCCCAAAGCAAAGACAAATCCTTCACGTATCTTCAGATGTTTATCTCCACTCCCTCTTCACAGCAGAGAGCAATGGGAGACTGGAACAGGATCTGCTCCAAAGAAGGTCTCCTGAAACAAGTTTTGTTGCAGGCAGGGCAAGATGACCATCAGGTCATGGGTACAGAGCATCTCCTGGCCAGACATCTGTAGGTGCCTCAGCAACTCAGGCTGGTTTGTGATGCCTTCTGCTCAGCCCCATTACCAGGAACAAACCTCTGCACTGCTAAGTGCTTATGGACATCCCCTTGGGAAATGGAAAAGGGATCCTATTTGCCAGAAAAAGCTATCTTTGGCTATCTCAAGAAGGGACTTTTGACCCACAAAATAAAGCCACTCTTGTCCACCTCAACTGCATCTTGATGGCAGAGCACAACAATGAGAGATCCATGCCAACCATCCAGCTGTGCCTCCTGTTGCACTGAGAGCAACCCAGGATCCTGGTGGGAAAACAGTAGGGGATCCATGGGAGATATGCACAAGATGCCCACCAAGACCAGTTCCTTGTAGCCCAAAGTCCAGGCTGCAGAAATCACTAGAACTTGTTGTGATGATCTCCCCTAGTCTGCAGTGATGAGGGCAGGACTTCTTGTAAAGTCTGGATCAGAGAGGGTGACAGAGGTGAAGCAGGGCAGTAAGTTCACCTTCCTGCAACCCATATTCCTGTTGGACAGAGCTCCTCCATCACTCTGAAGGGACAGTCCTGGGAAGATATCCGCACAGAATCCATCACTGGATGAGAAGGTGTGAAGCTTTACTGACGAGGCAGGGGGAAAGCCTTTGCACACAGAGATTCTGTGGCAGCCCCTGCAGCAGGATGACCAACAAGCACTGGTGTTTCCTCTGTGTGTTCCCATCCCTCACCACTACTCACAGCAACGATCCACCTACTTTTTTCCATGAGTGCTACTTAAGGCAACAACCACCCACAAAGGACTACAGGGAGAGGGGTATGGAGGTGAGGGGATTTTCCCCAGCCCTCACTGGCACTTGGAAAAACCATCTTCATACAAGAGTTCCCCAGTTACCAGAACTGCCTTTTGATTCACACCTGAAAGTTTTGTGGGTTCACTCCCCACCCTTGGGGACAAATCACACTCAGATCATCTCACCCACCCCCCAGCCCCCAAAAAATAGGTATTTAATAAGCTGATGACTAACCCTGAGAAATTCTCATAGGCAAACTGTCTCCAGGGATGTTTATTACTCGAAGCAAGGTGGCTGTTTCCCCCTGAGGGCTCTGATCTACCACCACAGAAGGTCCCCAAGACAAGGGGTTCTCCAATTTCCACCCCCATTGGCAAAGCTGAACTCAAGAGGTTGGGATCTTTGAGCTTTTATTAGATGTTAAAACCTTTTGCCTTTCAAAGCTTACACAGCTTCTGCCTGGGTGTAGGATGGGAAAGGCAAAGCAGCCCTGCTTTAACTCAAGGCAGGACTTGAGCAGCAGGAAGGTCCCACTCCTTTCCATCACCTCAACAGCACAACTGGATCCCAGGTTCAGAAAAGCTCCCAACCATCTTGCTGCTCCACTTAAAGCTTCATTTTTTCCTGCTGGTGTGGAAATACATCTCCCATATCATGTCCCTTTGCAGCATGTCCCAGCAGCAGCCTCTGCCTGTGCCCCAGTGCTGACAGGAGCCTTTGTTCTCCAGAGCTGTCACTGGCGAGTGAAGCAGCACCTGGGAGCAGGCTCAGGGTGGCAGCTCCACGCTGCCCATCAGCACTTAAGGCACTTTCTCTACAACCTGGAAGTGCCAAAGCAACTTCCCACAGCAGGGAGAGAGTGTCTGCCCAGGGTGGAAAAGTCTCCACCAACAGAGGTCACACCCACGAGGGCAAAGAGGTTGGGGAACACAGAGGAAGGTGAAGAAATGGGAGCAAGAGGAGGAGGCACAGAGGCAGGTAGGCTGCCAAGCAGCAGGATGCAGGAGATAAGAAAGCTGGGGAGGAGGTGGAGGGCTCTTTGAGATAGAGGGGTGGTTACCAGGAGCTGCTGAGGCGTGATGGAGTTGTCTGTGTAAATGCAGAGCTTCTCCACAGTCAGGGGCATGGTTTCTCGCAGCTTGGAAGCCAGGAGCATGCAGACTGCTCCCAGAAGCTGCAGGTGACTTTTCCTCATGGTGACTGAGGACAGGTAGCGATCCACGTAATTCATGGCCAGGGGGAAGACCTCTTCCTCACACTTCTGCTCCTCGCACACCTGACAAAAGCCAGTGACAAAAATAAAACATAAAAGGAAGTTTTTCATCAGCACAGGACTCCCCAGACCCTGCCTGCACCACAGCTTCAAAGCTTCTGGTCATGCTGCTGTTTTAGCTTGGTGCTAAAGAGTAAATGAGCTGCAGGTGTCAAGCCCATGATTTTGGTGGGATTACAGCAGCAACAAGTCCGACCAATGCCTGAAGACTTCATCTTCCTGTGGAAAGTTGCAGGACTTAAAGAGTGCACAAATAAGTCAAGCTGCTTTATTTATCCCCTGTTTTAATGCCCCCCGTTGGGGATGCCTCCAGGCAGCTGTCCAGCAAAGCTGCCATTTTCTGCTCTGTGGACTGGGGACCTCTGGAGCAATTCCAGCATCTCTCCAGCTGCAGACCTAATAGGGCAGGATCCACAGCCACTTCTGGTGATTCCACCGTAAGTGTCCCAGAGACACAATGGCACAGCCCAAATCAATGGCTGAGTCCAAAAGTCCTCCTCCCTCAGCCACACTCATACCACAGCCACCAACAGAAACCAGGAGCTCTGCATTTCAGCCCTCTGCCCTTATCTCCCAACCAGTATCAAAACACTGGTCATATTTAACTTCCTTTTCTCAACGCAACCATAAAAAAAAAATAAAAATATTGAGGTTTCTCCTCACACAGCAGCAAATGTCACCATCCTCCTTCCAGCAGCAACTGCCTCGCCTGTCACAGCCCTGGGGACACCAACACACACGGGCATGGCAACTGCCAAGTGTCATCTGCTTCTTGACTGCCTCTAGGGCTGCAGAGGAGCAGGCTCCACAGCAGCATTTATCTAACCACCCTTCTCAGAATGGGAATTGCAGAAACAGAACAATAATAGCTGGGGAAAAAAAACCCAACAAACCATCCAACAACACCCAAACCCTTTAAAAAGCAAGATGTCCATGATTTCTTTTGACAGAACCAGGGGTGGAGAGCAGGGAGGCTCCATCCCAACGTCATTTGTCCTTTGCAGAATCGGCTCTTCCTTTTTTTCCTCTATTGAGGCTGTTCACTCTGACCATCTCCTGAAGAGGCCCATGAGATTTCCCCCGCTGAACTGCATCCCGCAGAGAGCTGCATTCATTTTTAATTTAGGGAAGTAAATGCTAGCGATACGATTTCCCCGCTTTAACCAGGCGTTCTCAGCCCCCATTCAGGAAACGCGGAGCCTGCCGGCTGCACAGCGGGGCTCCCTGCTCTCAGGTTTTGGGGAGCAGGGAGCAAAGAGGGGGGCTGATTGCAGCGTGGCAGCACACCAGCAGGGTGGGGGAAGCACAGGCTGAGGGTTCGGGGGGCGGTCTGCTCCTCCTGCATGGAGCAATCACCTCTTCTAGCACCCCCAACGCTCAAGAGACGCCGCAGAGCTGCCCACCCCACCGCCTCCATGTGCAGCCCCCTCCTCCCCACACGCACAACTCCCCCAACACCGGAGACCTGACCTCCGGCGCAAACCCAGACCCAGAATTTCAGGGCTTTCCTGTCCCTTCGGTTGTGCCTTGCACCCCTGCACGAGGAGACGCCCGCGAAGACGGGCCGGGAGCTTCTGCTGTGCCGCGCTTCCCCCCGCCGCCCGCTCCCTCCCGCCGGAGCAGGAGCGCGCACGCCTGCAAGGAGCGTGTGCGGGCAGGGAGAAGCGGCAAGGCGGGGGTCCCGTACCTCCAGCATCCAGAAAGCCAGCATCTTCCGCATGTAGGGCTTGATCTCCCGCTGCACGCACTGGAAGTAGGAAACGCGGGGGCTGTAGCGTTCCTCCTGGCTCAGCAAGTTCTGCAAAACCCGCCGGTCGCCCAGCAAGTGAGGGTCGTGCCCGGCGCGGGGGACACGGGGAACGGCTTCCACGCACAGCAGCTCCATGGGGGCAGGCAGGGCAGGGGCAGGCAGGGAAGCAGGGCAGGGTGAGCGACCTCCCCGCCGGCTCCGCTGCCGCCGCCGCGGGACGCCGGGAACTGGCCGCGCTCCCAGGGGGCGGGGCCGCCGCCCTGGCGCGCCAAGAGGGCGGGGCCAAAGGGCCCCTCCCGCCAATCCGCGGGGGAGACGAAGCCGGTGGCCACGCCCCCGGGGGCGGGGCGAGAGGCGCGCCGGCGGGAGGGCAGCACGTGGGGCGGCTGCGGGGCTGCTGCCATGTTGGGGCGGGGGGGAAGCGGGGCCGGCCGGCCCGGCCGCTCGCTGCGGCCCCCCCCCCCCCCCGGGAGGAACCCGTCCCCTCTTTGCAGCCGAGCTCTGTGCAGGCCGGCCAGGCTGCACGGCAACAGCCCCGGGGGTCGCAGGGAAGGTTTCTGTTACACCAGCCTTTACACATTTCTAAAAGTAATTCTGTATCTTGGCTTTGTGCAGCCTGGTCCCGGTGGGAGGTGTCCCTGCTCATGGACCTTTAAAGGTCTCCTTCCAACCTTAACTATTCTGTAATCTCTTGCTTTTTTTTGTCTGTGTCACCAAAGTCTTTCAAGACTATAATCAGCTGTGGACATATTTGGAGCCAGTCCGTACTGAGCCTGCTGTCTCCCCAAAAGTCACCCTCATGTTACTCCTGGTGGGAGATAGCAACCTCGGTGTCTGCTGAGATAAGGGTTGGTCAGGCTTGGCTGGTTTTTCAGAATGATTACCAATGGTTTGGAAATACCTCTGCAAATTGTACACTGAATGGCTGCTTGCTCTAGGAATTTTAAAGTCTTTGGAAGAAGTTCGCACTGTCACTTCCACAGCATAGGATTGTACCAGAGCCTCCTGCTAATTGACCCAGCAGTAATTACTTTCTGGTATGGGAAGTTGAAGACAACAGGCTGCAGTTCTGACCGTGTTACTCTCTGATGTTTGTTCCTGGCTGCAAAGGCTGCCATGTCCTGACTCTGCTAGTGCTGATGGAGTCAGAAAACAGTAAGAAATGAACACCACGTTCTCTGATTGGAAGGGGGAATGGGTTGCCTTCCAGCTTGCAAATCAAAAGCTCCCAAGTTGAGAGAGGTAGCTCAGGAGGTCCATTTTAAAGGCAACTTCCTAATACGAGTCGTGAAGGCAACATGGGCAGCTGGAATGACCTGGTTGTAAAAGGCTCTTCTGCAGCAGGACAGTGCTGCAATGTGGCATTGCCAGCAGGAGTCACAACCAAATGAGTATCATCACCAATGTGAGAAGTGGGAAATACATTCCAGACCAGCAGCAGCTCTTGCTCTGCTAGATGACATAATTCTCTGCCAACTGGGATTTCCCTGCTCTCTGAAATGAAGCACCTCAGCAGTACATGCTCCTCCAGCACTGGTGCACAGGGCAGCAGTGCTGGGCTGAGAGCACCATGCAGGGAATGGCACGGAGATAAGGCCAAATTCAGCACACAGCAATAATCCCTCTCTGCAATCCTGGGAATAAAGCTACTCCTGTTCAAAAGGGAATGGAATTTGTAGGAATGGAAGACTTTTGGGATGCAGGGTCATACAAAAGGAAACTCAGCTGCAACACCTCTGGGTGGTTCTGCTGGAGCTTTGCTCAGTGCATATACTTGGAAGTATTTTGAGGCTAAGGAACAAAGAAGGACTGATTTGCCACAATAGCTACTCCCCCCATAAGTCACTTGTACATGTGCCATTTTGACACATTTAGTACTATTTTTTAATTTGTTTTTGTATTTTCAGTCACTTAAAAAGAGTCTTTTAATGAAGAACAAACATACAAAATTAGTAAGCCTAAGTAAAACAAAACTTAAGTCTTTGTTCTCCCTTGCTCAGGATATTTTTGTGTGTGTTGAAAATGAAAAACATCTTTTTTTTTTTTATCAGAGGTTTAGAGGTTCAAAACACCCCTCATGACAGTGAACACAAAGGTCACCTACATAACACACATTTCACACACTGAAATCCCATCTACACTCTTACAGCTGGCTTTCATTTTCTGCAAGTTCCATGAGACATTGCACATTTTTAATGATGCCATCAGCATGAATTTGTTGTGCTGAATGCCCCAAAAGCACCACACAGCATGGTGGGTGCAGACCTGGAGTAGAAAAAGGGGGAGAAAATTAGACCAATCCCACCCCTGCCTTCAAGTGAAAAAGAGGAATTGCTGTAAGGTGAGATGAAATTCCCCAATCCCTTTCCCAACTCACTTTCTTTCACCTTACAAATAAATCTTCCAGTGGTGTGGGCAAGAAATATTTGAAGAATCTATGAGAGAGATTTCTGTGGACCAGTCAGCTGGTTTTAATCCGGGATGACCCCCCCCCCCCCCCCTTCCCTGCTCCACTCCCCCACTCTTTCATTGTAAGCAGCATCCCCCATTTGTGCAGGGGAAGAGAAGGGCCTCATGTCCCACATTTTTAGTAAAAATAGACAGCAGCTATTTTCTTTAGTCAGGCAAAGGGAAACCACAGCACTGGGTTCTTGGGCCTTCTGGTTTCTGGGCTGTGCCGTTTGAAATTGAAAGTTTCAGGCCTTTTCCCAAACTTCATGGTCTTTCTCCTCTGTTTCCCAGTGTCTGCAGGGTGGTTCTGACACTGCAGCTGAGCTCAGTGGCAACCCTGGGCCGTGGAGGGGGGAAATGAAGCCTGTTGCATAAGAAAGTGTTCCCTCCAGATGATGACTTGGCAAAACCGATGGCTCTGCAAGCCACATTATCAGGCTAGAAAGGCAAATTACAGACTGCAGGCATCCTGAAAAGCCTATTCTGTGGGTGTGTGGAGGGAAAAGGGAAAATTCCAGGAAAACCAAATTTTGGTGACTGCTGTCCAGAGATAGTCAGCTTCCTGGCTTTGGCAGGGGACTGCACAGCAGGATTAAAAAGGCAATTCCCTCAGAGTCAAAATTCAAGAACCTGATGGCCTCCAGACTTCCAGGATCTCGAACCAGCCGTGTTATTCTTTGCTGAATCATAAAGGGGGCTCATTTTTTTGGTATGTTGATGATGAGTTAAAAAGCAGCTGAGCTTTTAAAGGTGCCATGGCAGAGGCAGGGCTGGTTCTGATGGGCAGCTGGTGTCACACATGGGGTCAGTCCAGGCCAATGCCTTTTGTTGGGATGGGTATTCAACAGGGGCACGTCCGTAAGTTCTTTGCTGTGGAAGGTTTTTGCCTATGGCACTTTGCATCAGCAGTGGGCCTGGCCCCAAAGACTGTCACACATCATCAGGACCTTTTTTATACTGGTTTCTGTGTCTTCTACTTTATAGCCACCTTCTGTCCCATTTTGGCCTACCAAAAGCTAAGCCATCTCCTTTCCTTGGTTATACTTTGACTACAGTGTCATCAGTGACATCAAAATGAAACTGCTTAACGTGCACCAAGGACTTGAAAACCAAATCTGATGACCAAACACCTAGATCATTTGCAGTAGGAAATCCCCCAAAAGTAAATGAAAACCAGGTACCATTTTGTGCATGTGAGAAAGAGTGAAGGCAGTGTTTCACACTTTGGTTTGAGGATTTCAAAGCCCTTCAAACATACTAATCTGTTATATTTCACATTCAGTTTTCCCAAAGCAGAGATACTGCAATACCTGAAAGGGACCTATAAGAAGGCTGGGGAAGAGCTGTTCACAGGGCATGTAACAGTGGGAAAAGGGGTGATGGTTTTAAGCTAGAAGAGGGTAGACTGAGGTTGGACCTTAGGAAGAAGTTCTTTACTATGAGGGTGGTGGATCACTGGGACGGGTTGCCTAGAGAGGTGGTGGAGGCCCCATCTCTGGAGACATTCAAGGTCAGGCTTGATGGGGCTCTGAGCAATCTGGTCTAGTTGGAGATGTCCTTGCTTATTGTAGGGGGGTTGGACTAGATGAGCTTTAGAGGTCCCTTCCAACCCAAGACATTCTAACTATTCCCAGCAGGAAAGAACAAGGGCTCTGGCACATCAGGGTTAGCAAGGCACACCGAGCCAATTTGGAGTCACAGCCTGTGCTTGCCAGAAGTCCCTGCTGCTGGAGATGGCCCAGTTAATGCTCCATCATTTGCACTTAAACTGCTGCTAAAGATGGAGCAGCACCAGCAGGTCAGGCCTTGAGGATTCCTGGCCTCCAAGGCTGCTGTCTCCCTCCCCAGCTGGCTCTCTCTCCTTTCTCATATCTAATTCACTCTTAACTTAGAAAAAAAGACTTTCACTGAATTGAAGTTTGGTTGAGCACAAGTTGAACATTTGACCCAGGGGACGTGTTTCCTAATATTTTTCCCATTACTGGCAACCACTGCATTCCCTTTCCTCTAACTTGGTCAGACTTTTGAGTACAACTAATTAGTTCAGAGTGATATCATCTGAACACTGAATCCCAGCAGAGCTCAGATATATCCAAGTAATGATGTACAGGAGAGTTCTGAAGAAGAAAGCCTGCTGCTTCAAAGGTCAAAATATTGCTTTTTAATTGACTTAAATCCCCTTATTGGAGCAGCTTTTGGTACAGTTAGAGCCAAGTGTCTATTTAAACAAAAATAAAAGTGTGACTGTTGATACTGTTTGGGTTTAAGCTCTATCCATCACTTCTGTATCTGAACGTGCCTGTTCCTGGGCTATATATCAATTTAACAATGAGTTCCTTAATCAAGATTATTAAAGGAATGAAACAGTTGGATGGAGGGAAGCCCTTTGCTCAGGTGGCTTCCAGAACAGAACAAAGAAGTGATTGGAAAGAGGTATGAATGGATGAAAAAAGACACATTTGTAAACAAGCACTTACCAAGCCATTCACTACATCTTTTGGCAAATCATTGAGGAGAAAACTTCCAGAAGTAGCTCTGGCTTTGGAGTGTCTCCAGTTCAGAGCAGCTGGGCCAGATTTGACTCCAGGGGAGCCAGCTCAGTTTGTCTCAGCTCACCATTTAAGCCAGCAGAGATGGAAATGCAGTTTCACCTGACTTTTTATGAAAAGCATTACAAGCAGCTTGTCTACATCTGTCATTTTAGCAGCTATTTTCTGCCTTATTTCCCTTTTCCTAAGGAAATCTAAAATTAAGTCACATTTTCATTAAGCTAAACTCACACCATAGTGAACCATCCCCACCTGAATGTTCAGTTTTGCTCCCAAATCAGGCATTTTAGAAACCAGCCAAATTCAGCTGGTTTCAGGTAGAAAGACCAACCATAGAAAAAAGTTAAAATGCAAAGCTGAAACCAATCAATTTCAGAAAGCAAAATGGGCTTGGAAAGCCCCCTGTTGTGATATATTTAGTTCATTTCAGGGGATTATCTGTGTTCACCAATTATGCAAATTGCTAAAAAATACTGCCCTGAAATTTTACATATAAAATATCTCTTCTTTTTACAACACCCTTCCCTTCTCCATCCTTCTTGTCTTTTCCTGCCCTGCCCTGATCTTGTTGCCTGTGTTCTGTGCACCCTCCTCAGTAGATTAGATGCGTTTAGGTTTTTCTAAGAATTTTTGGTTCATGATGTTTCTCATTTGATGTGGCAAGCCTGGTGCCCGTGTGCCAATGCAAACTGCCAGCCAGTGAGTCCAAGCCAGCCTCAGGCTGCTCAGCAGTGCTGGCAGAAAGGGAATTTGCCATGATTGTACTAGAGAAAGGATGAGTCCTGCCTGGTGAAGTGATGAGGAGGGGGGACTGGCCCAGCTGGAAGAAGAGCAGGGAGATGGGAAAAGCCTTGGGCTTGGTGCTCCTGCTGCAAGAAGTTGGGTCTGCTATAGGGTGAGGCTGTTTGCAGCACCTCAAGCCTCTATGCCCGGTGTTCACTGCATGGAAGCACCCAGCCAGATTTTCCAGGGCCCCCAAAGCAGGCAGCAGAAGCCTGGCAGTGGGGCTGGAGCCAGTGAGCATTGCTGAGAAGATGGGCTGTGATAAGACTGGCTGGATTTTAAACGTGGCTTGGCCAGGTGGTAAATGGGGATGGAGACTGGGAAGTTCTCTGCCCAAGTCTAGACTAGGTTTGTTCCCTTTACAGGGGCAGTGGGGATCATGTCAGGAGAAGATGGAGGGTGGGCTTGGAAGGGTTGCACTACCCCACTGCCTGCACTGCAGTGGAAATGCTGGGGGACAGCTCTGGGGTGCCAGAAAGGGGCAGGCAGGGATCTCGTCAGATCAGTCAAGTCAGCACTAGATTTGGTTCCTCAGAGAGAAGGAGGACTAAGTTGTGTGCATGCAAGTGTTTTGGGGGGTAGAAAGAAAAGGATTGATACCCCACTGACTTCCCTCACTTGTGGTGCACCTGGCTGGCTGTGACCTTGCAGCACAGGCTGAGTACACACTGCAGGGGCTTTGAACCAGAGGCAGATCTTGCCTTTACTGTGAGGTTGCTGGCTGCACCTTGTTCACCCTCAGTGTAACTGAAAGGAAACATCTTGTGCCAGCCCCACATCAGCCAGAATATGCCCACGCAGCCAGTTGGCACTGAGCTGAGCTGCTCTGGTGTCCAGCACAGCAGCTGTGTCTCTGCATAGCAGACCCCCTGCTCTGAGACCCCAGGGACCACCTCAAAGCTCACCCTCTTTGCTCCTTTACCACATTAACTGTGTCCTCCCCCACCTAGGCAGTGAAGAAACACGCTCAGTCCCTCTAGTTCAAGCTGCAAAGCCAAAGGAGGTAAATTTTAAGGACCTACAAGCCCCAGTGATTAAGTACAGGCAAAGACGAATGTCACACCCGTGTTAATAAATGGAAATAAAATACAACCCACACAGCAGCACAGCCATCATCCTGCAGTTTCCAAGACAAGTCTCCTTCTCTAAGTATTTGACAAACACCTTTCCCTGAAGGCACAAATGTCACTGTATTTCTTGTGACTGTCACAGCCAAGTACCTCTGCATATCCCAACAGATGTAGAGAGATCAAATTCACCAAGACACGAGCAGCTGTAATAAAACACAAATGCATTTCTCCCAGCAGTTCTGGTAGTTGGATATTATCTACATATGCTTTTGCATTCATGTCATCAATAATTACTGACATTAGCAACATGCTAATGAGGTAGACTCTGTGAATGCACACACACCACTGGGCAAGCAGTATTCCCACTGTATTTAGGCAGATCTCTGGTGGAGTGATTCCAGCAGTCTCCTGATGTGTTAACCATTTCTTCCAACACCAACCTGCTGCTTTGCCTGTGTGTTCTGAGCCTTACGGCACAGGAGCTGCTGCTCTAACTGTCCACTCTGCCCTCCCTAGCATCACAGCAGTGAAGATGCCTTCTGAGACATCATCATCTGAAATCAGCAGTGGTTTAAGTGGCTTTATCTTATAATGGTAGTGTATCCTAGTCAACTATCCCTACTAGAGACCTGGGCTTCAGCCATCCCAACTAGACCTGCTGCTAAAAGCCAGTTCACAGCTTAACACTCCTGCCCTGTATATGTGAGAGGAAATACTGTCCTACTGTTCTCCACACTTGACTACAAGAGCCTGAGCAGAAGGGAATCAGCTCTACTGCTGTGCAACCCCAGAGTCAGCCTCCCACCAGGATCCTGTCTGTAGCAATTCAGTATGAACTTCCTTCCCACTGCAAACTGACAAACAAAGAGGTTCCTGCAATCAGGCATGAGTGCTTCTGAGTTTATTTTTGTAGCTCTTCAGCATTATTTATAAGGTGAGCTGGCAGACCATGCCCCCAAAACAAGTGTTAACATGTGGGCAGTGAACAGCCTGCTGCAGGTGTTGGGAGCTGAGCCAGACCCTCTTCAGGGGTGGAGGGCCTGAAATCCAGCTGGATATGCTCTACTCCAGGTGACTGCTGACACAGGGATGAATCCATGGTATCTGGTCCACAATGAAGAACCTTGTTGCTACCAGTGTTTTGAAACTGTACAACAAAGGAGAAAAACTGAGGGGATAGCAGGGAATAGCTTAACAGACCTGCAAAGAAACACAGGAGCATCCCCCCTTACTGATGAGGAAGCACGGAGCACTGAAATGACTTGCTCATCACTCCCTGGCAGGCAAGTGTCAGGCCTAGACAGGGACCTGCAGCTTCCAAGTCCCACCATGGTGCTTCATCTGCCCCAGCCCCACCACAACTGAAGAGGTCACGTGCCCAACATCAGCACCACGTCCCACTCAGGTGTGCTGGGTGTTGGTGAGGCAGCTCCCTCCCCCAGGCACTGATCCCTCACTTGCACACACATTCTGCTGCTATAAAGGGCTGTAAAGATGCTGAGCAGTCACTCCACCATGAGTGATCTTCCACAGCCCAGCAGAAGAAGGGACCTTGCAACTGTTCTTGGCTCTTTGGTGGGGGAGACTCCCTGCTGCACAGCCACCTTGCCAGTGCCCATGCAGGCTCAGGGCACTGATAAGTGCAGAACTGCTGAACAGCCCCATCATCAGAGCCCCTGATTATCTGCACAGCCTGGGTCAGGCAGTAGCACTGCAGGGCTTGCCAGGCCTACTAGAAACTGTCATTACCATAAAAACATTCCCTCCTTCCCAAGGTATTTGAGCCAAAGCCCATTGGAAACAGCTGAGGTGCTGGCCCAGCAGCTTTAGAAGCAGCTGGAGATGCTGGAACTAGAGATGCTGTTTTGGAACCCTAAGAGTTTATACAGCCAGACAGATGCTGTCACAGGGGCACTGCAGGGAGTCTTGAGAAGTGCCAGGGGATGTGACCTCTCCAGGAAGCCATGGCCCTTGCCTGCTGAAAGCCTAGGAGGGATTCAGGAGTATGTAACAAACACACCAGGAACAAGGGGACAAGGACACACAGGTCACCATGTCCTGACAGGTGCAGCAGTGTTAGCTTTGCTGTTCCCTGACCTGGAATGCCCCTGCCTTTGTTCTGCAGGCAACAGAGATCTCCAGAGTCTCTCCTTTGGCTTTTCCTCCTGTGCTTTGGACCAGCTCATTCTCCTGGCCAAGGTGAACTTGCTAATGTGACTTGAAGGAGAGGAAAAGGAGATACATCTCTACCACCCAGCACAGCAGGGCAAGCAGGGGAGAACTGAGTGGGTGGAGAGCTGCAAACAGCAAGTGGAGGAAGCATGCAGAGAACTGGGCAAAGTGGGGAAGATGAACCACATTGCTCTGCTCATCCTGTGACAAATGTGAGGCTCAGCTGGCAAGGTGACAAGAGGAGATGGCTGGTCAGATCCAGCCAAGGAACTTTAATTTCCCAGGCTGAACTCTGAGCAGTGCACATGATGGAAAGTAGAGAGACTTGTTTCTCCTCCCACCTGAGCTCCAGGGGCTTCCTGCATTCAGAAAAGGCAAATATCAAACTGGCACAGGATTTTGACTTCTCAGCCCGGGCAGAGACAGAAACTGGGAAGATGCATGCATGCTTAGGGGGGTAGAAAGAAAAAGAAAACAGAGGACAAGGGAAGAAAATAAAAGCTAGATCAAGGGCTGAATTCTCAAAGGCACTGAGCAGCCAGCAGATCTTTGTGTTCTCAAGGCAGTGGTGGAAGAAGCAGAGTCTGGGTTATTCTCAGCAAAAGCTGAGCTTTTAGAAACTTGCCCCCTCCCCTTCCATGCCCATGATGAAGATTCAAAGACAACATCAGCTTGATTTAAAGGTATAATCCTGTGGTCATAGGTGTAATATACAGGTCTGGGTGTCTGAATAGAGGCCACAAGAGACTCCCAGCCTCCTTAAAGCCCCCATCTGGGAACACATGCCAGGCCCTGTGTGCTCTGAAGTAACTTGGCCATCATCTGTTGGAGGACTTGGTTTCAGCTGTGGGCTGCACTGTATGAGCCCCACTGTCTTGCCCTGTTCAGCAGCTGACAGACCCTGTAGTGCAAAACATGAGTGCAAAGACACAGGGAGTGGCTGAGCCAGCCTTTCAGTAATGGTCTGAAAACTGAGGAGAGTCAAACACACAGAGCAGCAGCTCATTCCTGGAAACAGTGACTGATGACTTCAGCTCCTGTCTTGACCTCATCGAGGCTGGGGAGTACAGACAGTGTGCAGCTGCCTCCAAGAGTTACCAAAAGACTCCAGGTCAGCTGGGCTCTTGCCTTTTCCTTGCCAGAAAAAAACCTAACTCTTAGTAGCTACAGAAGAGGAAAGACCAGGAGGCCCTAGAGGAACGTAAACAAGTTGGAGGTGATGGGAGATGACAGACCTCACTGCTACTTAAATCTCTTCTATTGCCCTGTAATTCAAGGGCCTTAGCCAAGGAAGCTGGAGCTACTCTGGGTCCTTGTAGTCCTTGTGATGAAATTGCTACTGAAACAGGACTCTCCTCAGTGCCTGATGATAGCAGGAACAGCCTCTTGGGAGATGCTGGGGTTGCACCCTGAGGCATGAGAGAAGAGAAGGCAAGACTCTCCTCCAGCACCCACTTGGGAAGGTGCTTCCTCTGCACTGGCTGTGCCCAGGCATGCACAGAAGCACCGAGGAGAGCCTGGGAGTCTCCTCCTGCCACCACTGCCCCAGCGAGGCTGGAGGTCTTTCCCATTCAATCCCTTGGCTGGCCTGGAGCTGCTGAAGGGCATCAATGCATCACCTGCTGTTTTGGAGGGAGCCCTTTTCCTCTGGTCACGCTTCGGGGCAGAGGAGCTGTGCACACATTTGCAGTTATTACTTGGCTGCCTGGTTCAAGATGCAGCTGTTTGGTCACTTGGGGGAATCAGCCAGTCCCCTCCCATGCATGCAGGGTTGGCAGGAGCTCCCTCCCACCCAGGCAAGGAGCAGGAGTATGACTGCATAAAGCACAGCTAAAGACGGAAGGGCTTAATTTTTGAACAAAAGCTGTGACCAGCTTCAGTGGAGCCAGGAGCAGATTCTACTTGGGAAAAAACAACAAAACCCAACCAAAAACAAAACAACTAACCTTTTCTGCTAGCAACCATAGTGAAAGGAATGAGATCTGGGTCTTCTGAGCAAACTGCTGGGCCTGGGAGTGCTTGAAAGGTTTCCTAGAGACAACTGTGCAGTGCATGGAAATGTTTTCCATTTGCAAGAGCACTCCTACCTCGTTCTTCTCAGTGCTCCAACCTAAGCATGACCTTTGGGGGTTTGACAGCTAACAACCAGTCCTGGCTCCTGCCACTTCCTTTGGAGCCTACAATGCCAACTTCTTGTGATTCCTAAAGAAGATTACAAGCCAGAAAGAGCTTGGATAGCCTCTGGATATCAAGACTTATCTTGTATTCTAAAATGCATGAGAGGAGATGCTAAACCACAAGCTTCAGAGTCAACACCAGTAACGGTTCTTGCAAATTATCCCTAGTCTGCTTGTGGGGGGCTCTTCTGCCTTCCTGAGTCAGCTAATACTGGCCTCTAGCATAGAAAAGGGACTGTTAAATGAACCTTAGGTTTCATCAGCACTGCAATTTCTATTATCTTAACAAGCTTCCCAGAGAGAATGAGGAGCATTATCCCCTTCACCCAGGTAAGTACAATAAAAAAATCTGTGATAAATGTTCAGTGAAAAGAAAAAGTATATATTGGAAAAAGCCATGAAGTATCAAGGCTTGGGGATTAGTTTCCTAGCTCTCTTCTGCCTTGCTTGGTAGCCTGGGCAGACCACTTAGCTGCTACATGCCTCAGTTTCCCTCCAGTCCAAGGAGATAAAGGAGGAACAGAAGCTTCCATTGAGCTCAGCAGAACTGCTGCCAGATACTCCAGAGCACACGTGTGCAAGTGGAACTCCAGCACATGCATTTAACCTGCACGTACCTGGCACTAAGCCTGCTCCATTCATATTTAGGTGATTAATCATTAATGATGTGCTTTTATTGTGTTATAGGTCTTCAAGATGGGAGAAAAAAAAATCCTAGGTGAAAGGTGCTACAAGGTTATACCTTTAAGTCCACAAACATAAGCAAAGGATTTAATTCTTCCTGAAAATGACATTGTGCAATGGAATGACTGGATCAGACTCTTGGAAAGGGACGTAGTCATTAATTTGGTGTAAATTAATCAGTTTCAGTCAGTATTTAGAGACTTTAGTAGCCCAGCTAGCTTTTATAGTGACAACTCCCAGAATGTACTTGGAAGTGGCCTGCCTGCTTGAAGTGGAACAAGCCCCAGGAGTTGGGAACCAACAGCTTTTATTTGCCTTATGATGGGAACAGAAGCAGCCCCTGCCCTGATGGACACAGGGAGAGACCAAGGAAGTGCCAGCCTCACTAGATAAGGTGGACAAAGGAGCTGCATGAGAAACTGCCTGCACAAGCAGGGCAAGGACAATCTGGCAACTGGTTTCCTGGGTGAAATTGTGGAAGTTGGGGCTGCTGCCAAAGGGGCTGTCCTGCTCTCCCTCTGCCTTGCCTCTTCCCTTCCTTGCACAGAGGTTGGTCTTTGTGCTTCCTGCCCTGACCGAGTGAACTTCTGCCAGATCAGGGACAAGACCTGGCTGGCTGCAGAGCTGCCTTACCAAATGTGCAAGTGCAGGCAGGAAAGCCATGCCGGGGAGAGATTCAGGTTGGCTTTGGCTCAGAATCAGGTGGGCTTCTCCATTTACTCCATCCGGAGAAAAGCTTTACTCTTTTTATCACACAAAGGCCAGTGTGGTGGCAAAACCACTTACGTATAACTGTACTTCATAGAATCACCAAGTGATTTGAAAGGGACCTTAAAGATCATCTCGTTCCAACACTCCTGCCACAGGCAGGGACACCTTCCACCAGACCAGGCTGCTCCAAGCCCATCCAGCCTGGCCTTGAACACTTCCAGGAAGGGGGCAGCCACAACTTTTAACTACTTAACAACTCAATCAAATACTTAAATTAGTATATATTTTACATTAACATGGTTTATTTTAAGTATGATCATATTTATATCTACTGCTCCGACTATACTGGCAAGTAAACCTCCCAGAGCTCAGAAACAATTTACATTGTTGTTGGCTTTTTTTTCCTCCCCTTCTTCAATGTTGCTCTAGTGACCCAGCTCTGATTGCCTTTTTAAATTAACTTTTTCTGTGTTTCTTGTAGTTATTTCCTTTATTATGGCTATCACTGATGCTTCCAGAATGGCTGCCAGGGCTCTGAAGATCTAGAAGGATCTAGAACAATCTGGGGAAAACAGTAATATTTGCAAGGGCCCACAGAGATAACTATCACAGGCTCCACCCCAGCTGGCCCCAAGTCAGCCTGGTACATGGTTCTGAAAGTGCAGCTCCTGGGCTGGTGAGATCTGTCCCTCCACCCATCACAGCGTGGCTGGAAACAGCTTGAGAGAAGAAGCCTCAGCAAAACAAGAAACTTTAGAGGATGTTTTTCTGCAAGGAGGCTGGGAAAGTGATTTTTCTACCTACAGCATGTATGTTGTATACTGCCCAGTTAATCTCCCTTCTTGTTTACCTCAAGGTCATACTGCACTGCCTGTCCTTTGCGGAGTGGGGGAAGCAGGATTTGGCTGTGATATCAAAAAGGGGAATTTTTACTGAGGCTGCTGGACATAAACACACCCTGTGGTCCCCTCTGTCTGTCCAGGCCCCGTGGCTGCAGCCCAGACTTACCACAGCGGGTCTCCCTGCGCTGCTGCGGCACCGACTGGAGCTGGGCAGGAAACATTCTTCCCATCCCACAAAAATCTTCCTGCTCTGCATCAGGATGAACCCAAGACCTTGCAGCAATTTTTGCTTTGTTTTCTAAAGAAACAAGCCACATGTAATCCTGCTGCCTTCTGTCTGTCCTCCCTTTCCCATAAATTCTCGATCCTTTGGCGCATTTCAGCTAAGACCGACTTGATCAGGCAAGGGTACCAATGGTGCCAACATTCCCACAACTCTCATACAAGCAGGCAGCTCACGAGGGAAGAGACCCAAATCCCACTTCCAATAGGAAATAGATTCAGTCCTTCACAGACACCAGATAAGGCCCAGGCAAGCTTCAGTTTTGTTGAAACCAGTTGGGCCTTGTCGTTCTGCTCACAGCAATGATGTCTGGAAAGATCAGGGGCATGACTTGGGACATGGGAGAAGAAAACTCAAGTCCAAGTCTTTCTTGCTCCTAGCCTTGATTCTCAGTCTGTGCCCAAAGGGGTGCAGCAGGGCTGCCTTTTCTCTGATCCTAATATACTTCCAAGCAGGTAAAGACAAATCAGCATTTTCTTCCAAACATTCACTGGGGGCTTCAGCCAGCTGCTGGTACAGTGAGCAGAGGGGTGGGCTGCTCATCTCTGCCCACATTTGGTGGAGCAGGGCTGGGACTTGCACAGAGCCAGGCATTGGTTGGGGGCTGCTCTTTTCCAGCATCCAGCTCATTACACCCTTCACTACACATCACACACCTTGACCCTTTGGCAAAGCCCCTCCTGCTCCCTGGACTGGGGACACAACATCACACACATCCTTCCACCCCAGCTTTTCACTGCACTTTGCAGAGGAAACATTTTTTTCTCTCTTCTTGCAGGTCTTTACCAGATCTTTGCAGATGGTGTCTCAATGCCTCAATTCCTAATCATGCATCCCAGCCTCTGCATTATCTAGGCCCTGGAGGCCACCCTGCAACATGCATCCCTGCCAGAAAGGTCAGAGATAAGCAAAAGGTTCTTTTGTGCTCCTGTGTCCCTGCCTGGCTTTCTTACAATCCAGCTGCCCTCAAAAGGAGAAAGACAACAAACAAGTGCATGGGTACAGAGACTGATAATGCTTCAGGAAGCCTCTGGCATTGCCTTTTCATGCCCAGGCAAGAGGGAGAGGCTGCTTAAAGTATTGGCAGGTTCATATCCCTACACCCAGAGAAGACCAAGAGCAGCAAAGTGGGGGAACGAGCTGACTGCTCTTGCAGAGGTAGCTGTGCCATCACAACTGCAGGCCAGGCAGATGATCCCCTTGCATAGGAAGATGCATAAAAACAAGAGAATCCACTTGTGTCTGGAAGAGGGAGAGGTGCTTTGCACTAGTGCACTGCAACTGCTGCAAACTGCAGGCTGGCAGGAGAGCCTGTAAACAAAAGGAGCATTTAAAGAGAGGAAGATTCATGCAGGTGCTGGGAGCTAACACAGAGCCTCAGATGTGCCTCCACACCCCAAGCTGAAGTTGGTGATGGGTGTCTAGGCTAAGGCACTGAGAAAAATCCATTGTAGAGTCTCAATTCTGAGCTAGGGAGGGTCAGTTGGAGACAGCACCTAGAGGGATGTGTGAACTGGTTGCTGGATGAAAATAACCTGCTTTTAATCAGTGATAAGTTAGAAGGTACTTTGGTGATGGTAGATGGAGAAGATCATACATACTGAATCACATCTCCCTAGCCTTCCTGTTTTGAAGTGTGATTAACTTCGTTTCCATCACAGCTGCTGCAAGTTTTGCTCCCAGCACAGGCCAATGATGACAGCTTTGGAAAATCCCATCCCTGCAGCTTAATGATGAATTAGTTAGTACCTGTGAAGTGCTCCAACAATGTAGAATCCTCAAGCAGGCAGTGCAAATACTGCTGCTGCTTCTTGATGAAGAAAACACATGGGATACATGTTTAGCCTAACTGGAACAAAACAAATGTCCCTGCCAATTGTACTGCCTGACCCCTACACTCTCCAAGAGTGGAGGTGAGGAGCATGAATGTCTCAAAACAGCTCTATCAGTTTGTTTGTCCCTGCAGGGCTAAGGTTCTGCAGGGCCCTCAGCCAACAGGCTCCATGTACCCTGCCTCAGTCTCCCCTACCACAGTACCTTGAGGCTGATGGAAGGAGATACTCAGAACTCAGCATTTTATTTTATTTTTTAGAATTCCTGCATTTTGTGGCTTTTTTTTTTTTTTTTTTAATAATTTCTTGACTGGGCATATAAATACCAGCTGCCCAGGGCTATAGTGTAGAGAGTCAAAGGCGTATGTCTTTGATTTATGAGGCTTCCATTCAGTTCAGTTTGCCTCCCCCTGTAGTTCCCATGGGAAAAAGTTGCTCTTCACTTCCTATCCAAAATTTCTTGCATGGTATGGCTGGGAGCTGTTGGACAGCCACCTCTTTCTGCCTTGCTTCAGTTTTCTCAGGAAAGTGAGCTGGACATGCTGCTTCTCCTTTCTGCTGTGCTCAATTTGTTGAAGAAACAAAAGGTACTGGGGAAATAGGAAATGGAGGCATGAGGGTTTTGCTGAGTAAGGTGGTGACCAGGTTAAAAATCCTGGTTATTCCATCTAATGCACAGGGTAGAGGAGGAAATCAGCATGTGTAAACACTGATAGAAAACATCCTACCTGCACAGAGCACCCACCAGTGTGTACAACTGCTATAGCACAACCTACAGAAACAAATATCCAGACCCCTTCTGCTCCCAGAAGAGAGGCTGGTGCCAAAGGCTGGGATAGGACTCGAGAGAGGCACATGTGACAAGTCTCTGCCCCCAGACATTTTGCTTTAAAGAGGACCCAATACCTGTTGCTTTGGCTCCCTAAACTCCCCCAGTAAACCCATTCTGCCTTGTTGTCTGTACAGTGTTTGAAGAGCCATGCTGCTGGGGCCAGGACAGCAAGTGATTGTCAATAAACTCCAAAATTAATATGTTTATTTCTTTTGGTCTCCACAGGGAAAAGCCTTTTTTTGGTAGAGACTCCTCTGCCAGGGCAACTCCCTTCTCCTACAGCTGTGCTCTTCTCTGTATCAGTGTCCCCTGCTACTGTGTTATGAAGTGATGCCAAGTGTCTGCCTGAATTGTTTTAGGACAGAGATTATGATCTATCTGAAAGAGGGGAGACATTAATCTAAGTGTCAGCTATTACTGTGAGCACATCAACCAGAGGCATGAGGAACACTAACTGCATGCCCTGGAAACTCCTCCTTGGGTTAGCAGATTTACTTAGCTCTGTATACCAATTTAATGCCCATGGAAGCTGTAGATCTTTCATTCTCAGGCATACACTGCTCGAGCTTGATGCTGAACCTATTGAGCTAATGAACTTTACACCAGGAACTGTGCATTTGTACTTCTGACCCTGATAGGGTTCTCCTCCTAGATGGGTTGAGATGTTGTAAGACAAAGAGCAGACTCCTATCTTTTGCTGTTACAACCATCGAAATCCTGGATGATTCTTTTCCTGATGAGAGCAAGAGCATTTTTTTCAGTGATGTCTAGGGATAGGACAAGGGGCAATGGGTACAAATTGGAACATAGGAGGTTCCACCTAAACATCAGAAAAAAAACTTCCTCACTGTGAGAGTGACAGAGCCCTGGGACAGGCTGCCCAGAGAGGTTGTGGAGTCTCCTTTGCTGGAGACATTCAAACCCACCTGGACACATTCCTATGTGATGTGCTCTAGGTGATCCTGCTCTGGCAGGGGGGGTTGGACTGGATGGTCTTTTGAAGTCCCTTCCAACCCTTAAGATCCTGTGATTCAGCCCCTGCCCAGGAGCAGGAAGGTCAGCCTGTGGCAGCTGATGGCAGGGCTGCAGGTGCCATCCCCTTGTGCCAGCAGCTGAGGCCACAAGCTACAGAAGGCAGGGCTGGTACCAGTGATACCCTTGAGACCCCACTGATTTCAATGGGCCCCCACGTGCAGCAGGAAGAGCTCAGCCCCTTCAGCCCCACAATATGCAAACTTATTTTTACCACCATTACCTGACAAATATGTTAAAAGTATGAATAAGTGTTTATTTACTTCCTGCAC
Organism: Apus apus; assembly: GCF_020740795.1. Lineage (NCBI taxonomy): Eukaryota > Metazoa > Chordata > Aves > Apodiformes > Apodidae > Apus > Apus apus. Next base: position 3,717,256 of record NC_067304.1, read on the forward strand.
AGCAAAAGTTAAGGAGAAAATAGATGCTCAGCAACGATCTCTGCTCACCTGCAGAAATTGATGGTTGGATGCACAGCTGAAAACTATGATGGTGCCCTAAAGACCAACTAGTTTCCACTCCCCATCTCTTGTCACTTCTTGCACCTGCAGATCTGGTTCAGCCAAGGCCTTGTTGGCACAGCTAAGAGCCTAAGGAAGATGTATCTGGTTGCACACGTGGATGATGCTTTGAGCTAAACCTGCAAACTACTGGTTTGGAGCAGAGATAGTGTTTTGAGAGCAGAGATTATGCTGGTGGTCCTCAGCCACCAAAGAGGTCTTCTTTATTTAGGCCCACCCTGCATCCTGTGCTTAACCCTTTAGTTTTGCAAGCAGACAGTTTCAAAGAGCTTTAACAGTTGCATCAGAGTTGAAAAACAGCTGCAAGTGAGGCAGAAAGCAAATGTGGCACAAGAGCTTTGAAGAGAGACTAACATGAACATTACACAAGGTATCTCAGCAGCAGTTCCCCTGCACACACTGACACAGCCCTAAGGACACAAGATTTCAGTTCTGGTGCTGTAACCACCACCCTCATCCTCCATTAGCTGGTTGTGTGTCAGCAGCACCATGATGCCAAACTGATGACATTCCTGACTTGGGGCATCACATCATTCTCTGCATTGATCAAGCCTTGGGACACAAGGCAAGTGACCTACAGATCTCCATCCCACCAGGCTAGGGCTAGAGAGGTGGCCTGGACAGCCACTGTGGGCTCTTCTCCTGTGCAAGCTAACAAAAATGCTGAGACAGTTTCTGGGTAAAGATGAGAAGTGTCACCTCCCTAGATGAAGATTTTGGAGAAATCTCTGCAAAATCTGAGACTTTCTGGGGTATTTCCAGTGGAGAGGCTGACCTGGACTCTGACTGTCAATGGAATTAAATATATCAGACCAAAAAACAAAAAAAGGGCAGATCTCCCATATTTATTTTCTGGCTCAGGCTAGAAATCTAAGCAGAGCTGGTTTGAAAGGTACTTTCCATAAGCCTGGAGTCCATCTGTGCTTGCCTGGGCCCAGCTCCCCCATAAAACATGTGCTTATAGAAACCTGAGCTGTCCTGAAGAGTGCAAGTCTCTGGATACTTGAGTTTGGGACAGACTGTTTTCAAGTGAAAGGCTCTTGCAAGAGAAAGACCCAACTACATATGGAAAGGAATAAAAGGGATTGTGCAAACAACTCCTGGGGTAGAACAAGCAGATTAATGGACATCTGCATGAAGCAGGGGACCTGCTCTGCTCTGTCTTGTGCCAGCAAAATGCCTCCTGGAGACAACTCTGCACACAAGTGCAGGATGGAGCCATCTGCACAGGGATATGTTGCTCCTTGCCTCTCACAATGGTGATAGAAGCCAAATAAAGCTGATTTGGGCCTTGCCTGATTTTGGAGTTCAGGCACTGGAGCAGGTCTCAGCACAAATCAGCCAGAGACACAAACACTTATTTTGCTGCTTTGCACAAGGAGTTTGACACAGGCCACCAGCCCCAGAGAGCTGAACCCTGCTCGCAGACAAGATGAGACCAGTGATGCTGCAGTGAGCAGCCAAGAGCAGGCTGCACATGCAGGGTGGTTGCCCTCTGGTCTGATGCCAAGGATAAAATGGGACCTTTCATCTCACTGGACTCTGTGGCTGCTCCCTGCTCTTTATCTCCCTTTTGCCCAAGCTTGACTAAATGCAATGGCACAGGGCAGAAGAACACAAGGCAACACTCCTGCACCAGCCTTCCTGCACCAGCTCTGACTTCTGCTCTGAAATAGGAAGTTGATAAAAACCTCACTTGGTTGCAAAAAGAAAATCAGATTTCAAAACCACTGTCAAAAGGGCTCCACAGTCCTGGCATTAACCCTTTCCAGAAGGCAGGTCTCTTCCCAGCTGCACCTGGGGATGAGGAGAAGCTGGGGCTGACACCAGATACCCTGGTCATGCCTTGCTCAACTCTTCGGGGGCTTTTTTTCGTCCTCCCCCCCCCCCCAAGCTGTTGCTTACATTCTCTTGTAACATTGCTTTTATCTTGGGACCTATCACATGTCAAATCTGCTTTCATCGATAACCAGGTTGGAGAGTGGAGGGAGGGAAGGGGGAGGTTAGGAAAAACTGCTGCCTCAGTTCACATGCTCACCCACTGCAAAAGATGAACAGAGGGAGAAAAAGAAACCCAGTACTAGGTTGGATGGCAAAACCCATCACCCTCTCAGCAAAACACTCTGCTCCTGCTGGGAAAACCCGGCTCCTGAGTGATTCCATGAGCTTTCCTAATTCTGGGTTCCAGCCTCAAAATCCTGATTCTGAGGGATTGCTCAGAAGAGCCAAGTTTTACCTTTCTTTTGAGCTTTGAATATTTTCCACCCAGCTGGGACATTTCTGCTTGCCAGCCTAACTGAGGGTCACTTCTTCAACTGGGAACAGATACACTGTGACCTGCAGTGCCCTGCTGGCCTGGGGCTGGAGAGGTGCAGTTCAGGGCCTCCAAGTTCAGCAGAGGAACCCACTGATCCATGCTCAAAAAGCTACTTCATGCACAGGACATCCCAGACAAACAACACCATGTTTGCTCAGAGGATCACTGCCATGGCTCTAGCCTGGATCATGGATCTAGCCTGGAGGCTTCAGCTTGGGAATTCATTATTTCAGCATCCGTCCCACTAGATATGGAAAATGCCACTAGAATAGGGCAGTTTAGCTTTTTTGTTGTTCATTTCTTTTGCTGCCCTGGCCTAGAAAGATGGTGCTCAGCCCAACACAGGGGGTAGAGCAAAGAGGACTGCAGCAGCAGCCAGAACACAGGACCCCCAGCTCAGCCAGCTCTTCTCCACACATGAGCTGCTGCTGCTTAAGCAGTCTTTAACACACAATTAGGGAGGAACCTGCTGTTGGGAGGGAAGAGATTTCCTGGTTTCTGGAAGGCACTGGATTAGTTTCAACTCTCAACACACACTTTTCCCACTCCTGCAAATGCCCCTTTGGAATCCTCCTGCCATGCAATGAATCAATACAAACCCTCCTTGCCAGCCCTGGTCCCTTTACATTTTCCACTCCACTGCCGTGTAGGTTGCAGAAAACCTTTGCAAAAGGTCCCAACCATCTGACTTTCCCACCCAGGCAGGATCTGGGCAACTCTTTCCCCCCCATGACCTGACCACCAGCTGTGGCTTTCCTGGCCCATCAGCCTGGCCCAGCAAGGGCACCCTGCCTGGGGCTGAGCAGGTGCTCTGTGTTTCTCACCTCTTTCCTTTCTCTCCGTGTCCTACATCAGACTGTGATTAAATCAAGCCTGTTTAACCGCCACAGCCAGATGTGGGGACCCCCTCCATTTGTTAGAGAAAAGAAAAAAGGAACAGAATGACACGTGGTGACTGTTGTCTGCACGGGAAACATGGCCTGGAGCCCCCATACCCCCTGAAGCCACAGAACCTTTGCTTGGGCTATGGGAACTCCATGTATCAGACCTTCAGAGACCCAGTCTTAAATATTTACCCCAAAATAGACCCTGCTGTTGGTGAGGCTGAGGAAATGCATGTTCTATCGGACTCCACATGCCCTCCCATACAACCCTCCCTCTAAAGCCAAGGCAGATCTCAGTCCTCCTTACCCAAGAGGCCTTCTCCAGCACAGACTGCTCTTCCCTATCTCCATGGACCAATATTAGTCTTGCTGACCACAGTCTCAGGTCCCCTTCCCTCCAGCCAAACTAGGTAGTTTCACAGCCACAGAAAACTCTTTCCACATCTGCCCCTGGAGCAGCCTTCCTTGCTCCCAGCCCCAACAACTTCTCTGCCACACAAGCCTGTCACCCTGAGCTGTAACAAATACCCTCTCCATTACACTTCAGTAGGTGTCCCTTGTCATCACAAAGAGGAAGATCAGTTCTTAGGGTGATACCAGGATCCTCTTCGCTTGGGGGTCCTCAAAGACAAGCCCAAGTGACACAGTCATACTCTGAAGAAAACTTTGTCCGGGGAACACGGTCCAGGGTGAGCAGTTTCTAGCCACAAACTCTTCAGTCTTTTTTTTGCCTCTTCAAAATTGCATTTCCTAGGACAGAGAATACTATGGGATTTCCCAGCCCACCATCCCTAGGTGGGGCCCTCAGGACACCAAGGCTACAAGTCCCTAGGCAGTAGAACAACAGAGGGTCATAGAGCACAGCCAAGCCAGAAACTCTGCCAGGGCAAGTTAAACAGGGGTTATACAGAGACCTTCAGACTTGGAGAGGAAGAGATGGAGACATAAGGGAGGGAGGAAGAAGAAAGGGAGATGATATCCATGCCCATGGCCAGAGCAGGGAGGTGAACAGACAGAAGCAGCAGCAAGGCCTATCGTTGTCTCCCAGCTGGTGTGGCTCCCCAGAGCCAGGCTGTGGGTCACAGCCCCTCAGGACAGGGCTGTCGTCCATATGAAGCTTTATCAGAAGCTGCTTCTTCTTTCTGTCTTGTTCCAAACTCTCAATTTCCAAAAAGGGCGGGAGATGTCGCAGAATCAGCAACACATCCTGAACAGCTGCTGCCACCCTCTATCTCTGCCTCACCCGTTGTGTCTCTCACTGCTGCTTCTGAAGCCCCCAGAGAAACAAACTGCTCTGCCTGGCTCATACAAAGGGCCTGGGGACTGACATTACATGAGTCTGGAGGACTGCAGATGTCTGGTGGGTTTCAATTTTGGGTTCCCATTTGACCTGACTGATTCAAGAGTTCCATAGACCAACAGCCTTTGGGTCAGGCTCCTGTGGAAAGAGCCCCCTGGAGAAAAAAAGGAAGTTGTCCCAGCTCAGGCTTATTCCATGACATGATCTGGAGCCTCTTTTCTGTCAAGGAGGTGAGAAGAGGCAGGAGAGGCAAGAGAGGTTTTTTATTACAGAATCCTAGAACTGAGGTTGGAAAGGACCTCGAGGATCATGTGGTCCAACCTCTCTAGGTGCTGCTCTAGCTGATGTGAGGGGGCTCAGCACCCTGTCCAGCTGAGACTTCAAACTGTCCAATGTGGGGGAATCCACCACTTCCCTTGGGAGACTATTCCAATGTCTGACTGTCCTCATGGTGAAAAATGTACCTTTTGTGTCCAGTCAGAATCTCCCCAGGAGCAATTTGTGCCCATGAACCCTTGTCTTTTCCATCTGACTCCATGTAAATAGGGAGTCTCCAAGGCTTTTCATGGAGCAACTGGTGTGAAGGTGGCATGGCTGTAACCCTCACCTGGACAGTGGGATTCTCCCATGGCCACAGGTAGAAGAGGTGTGTACAGACCCATTTACACAAGATCCCTAAGCATCTAATTCCAGATTCCTCTGTGCTAACAAAAGAAGCACCCTCTGAAGGGTGTTTGATTTTTAGAGACACTAAGCAATGCAGATCCTTTTAAAATCAAGAAAGGCTATAAAAATAAACAGCTGCTTTGAGGGGAAGGGAAAAGTCCTTGAAAGACAAGTAATGCTATTCAAGTGATTGAACAAGCCTCCCTCTCCTTGCTCTCCCCATCTCCTATTTCAGGATTTCTTCCCAAGATACCTTACTTTTCCCTTAAGATCCTTTTTCAAACACAGATGAATAAACTTGAGGCTTTGTTCTTAGGAAAAATCTTTTATCAGCTTCTTGCCCTGATCCTGGCAATTTTCATTTCATCTGAAAATGGGGGTGGGGAGCTGGATTTGATCAAACAAGAATCAATCCAAACCCCAAGCTCTAAACTCAGCTTGAAGCTGTTGAGAAGATCCACAGAAATGCCTACATTTCATCCATTGCTACTGCTTCTGTATTTCCAGGATCCCACTGGGAAGAAAAAAGTGACTTTCAGACTCTGAGCTCACATTTACAGATAGAGACATTTCTTCCAAGTGCTTTGCTAAGAAACACCAGTATTCTTAAAATGACAGATTTAATGAGCAAATAAAGGTGACAGCAGTCCCTCCTATCCCCACTCTTGTGACAGGAGGCAGCTGCCTCACCTGGCACCTCTTCCAGGCAAATCACTGATGGTTCTTAAGCCATTTCTCCAAACACAGAAAGGGAAGCATCCTGCTATATACAAAGACCAACAGCAGAGGCAGAACCAGGCCTTCTAAGCCTGATGTTCCAGTTGTTGTACCTCAGCAGCAAAGAATCTGGACCACATCACCCATCACTGTGGGAAGCATCTGCAAAAGCCAGTAAAACCCTTCAGTCCAACCTTGGAAAAGTTTAGCAAGTCATGCCACAGAATCACACAGAATCACAGAGTGGTTTCGGTTGGAAGGGACCTTAAAGATCATCTAGTTCCAACCCCCCTGCATGGGCAGGGACACCTCCCATTAGACCAGGTTGTTCAGAGCCCCAGTGTCCATGCATAAGACCCAGCTTATGCATATGGGCTCTTCAGAATCCATCCAAACAGTTTCCATGCCCTTTGGAAATAGAGCTCAAAAAAACAAACAAACAAAACAAAACTCAAGCCCAGCTGGGATAGGCAACATCTCACAACCACAGCTCAGGAGAATTTTCCTAACTTCTGTGTTCTTCTGCTCTGAAGCAGAGCCAGGTCAGTCCACTCACAGCATAGCCATGCAGGAATTACTCATGCTGAATGCTCCCTGCCAGGGAAAGGGTGGGCAGCTTCATCCTACTCTGGCAGAGGAGACCCACAGCCCATCCTGGAGAAGAGATATCCCACCACCACATCCCTGGGCCTGTGCATGGAGGAGCAGGATTCCTTCCCCCACCCCTACCCAGAAAAGACAACACCCACCATGTGGTTTCCTGAACTGATAGCAACTTCTGTCAGCAACAGCAGCAAGAAACCCAGATGTGGTAAGTGGCCTCTTCTGAGCTGAGAGCTGCTGGTGCTTGTGCTCCAGGGTAAGGCTGTCACCTTGTGGAGCCAGCAGCAACACTCTGCTCTTTTCCAATATCAAAGGGACATGTGGTGTGGCTCTGGCTCGGAGCAGAGGTGGCTTCATCTGCCAAGCTGTTAGCCACAGAGGGAAGTGTGCAAGAAACACAGGAGAGACATTGTCCTGGCCTAGCTTTCATGCTGACATCTGCTTTGTAAGAGAGACAGTGCCCACCTTGCTGTGCAGTACTTCCTGACAGCCTGAAGGGCTGATCTTCTGAAGATGACATTGAAACATCAGGTAGGTACTTGAGGTGGGGAATGGGCTCACAGCCCAAGGCAAGATACACCAAATATTTATATAGGGGTAGGGAAACAGGGCTCATTCTGCTTTCACTGCAGTTACATGTTGCATTTGCCACTTCTTGGTCAAGGATGAGCAGGAAGAATTCAAGATTTGAGTAAGTTTAGGGTCAGACATTTGGCTCTGACTGATCGGTCCATGCTAAGGTCAAGGCAGAGGCACTGTGTCTTCTCCCAGAGATCCTCTAGCTGGTTTTGAGGGTCCCCAACAGCCTGATCATCATCATCATCCTGTGACAAGACACAAGAGAGGCTGGGCCAGACAAGTACTGGCTCTGCTGAACATACTTTGGCTCTCCCTGACACCACTGGGAATATTTTGATTTACAGCATCCCTGATACCAAGGGACTGCATCAGTGGCTGTTACATCCAGCATTTAGCATGTCCAGAGCAGCTGCAAACAGTTTGCCCAAAGCAAGGACGGGAAGTTAGAATGACAGCTTGCAGATAAGATTGGGCAGAGATCTTGTTGTCCTCTCCAGTGCAGGAGGGAAGGAGAGGATCATTCAGTCTGTGAGAATCTGCACCAGAGAGCATCCCCTAACCCTGGCAGTGTTCCTCTGCCTGTTTTCTCAGCAAACCCTAACATCTGTTCCTCAGAAAAAAGGTTCCCATCTGACTGGTTGCACAAAAGCAGACTTCACCCAGCTTCTCATCACCTTTGGACCCTAAAGCTTCAGGCAAACAGAGGGATGGAACGGAGAAGAACATCCACTGAGTCACTGATGAGGCAGGAGAAGCTGACCAGAGGTCTCCAACAGTTCTCGGCAGCAGAGCCTCTGGACAGCCTGGAGGTGTGGGTTTACATGCTTGGGGGATTAGACAAGGCACTGACTCAGAAACAGAGCTATGAGCTGGTAGAATGGGAAGGAGCAGTTTTTACATCAGCTAAGTAGAGCTGGAACAAAAGGCCAAGCAAGTATCCATCACCCCAGACCCGCTCTAAGCAGGAAGGATGCTCTGATATTCCAGTTTGGTCAAGCAGAGCTCCTGGGACCTTCCTTGCTGTTTTAGGCTCATCCTTCCAGAGCACAACTTGGAAAAGGAGACACTGGGTGGGGGGAGCCTGCCTGAGTGGCAGGGGAGGAGAGCCAGGGACCCTGCAGGGTGCAGTTCCAACACAGACACTGCCATTCAGCACCCCCTTCAGAAGGGCCACCAGCACCTGACCCTGCCTGCTCAGGAGCTGGCTATGAACAAATTTCTGCTGTGTCCAGCTCAGCAGCCTCCAGCTGAACTTCCTTCTGGAAAGACAGCCTTGATTTGGAGCCTCAACATGTTTGGGAGTGTGCTCCACCCTTCACGAGCCCAATTCCATTCCCCTATGAAGAGATGGATCTTATTTCCTGTTTTCACTGTGCAGACCTGGACTTCCAGCACCTGGATCTTGTTTCAGATCAAAGAGCCCTCTAGCACCAGTCACCTTCACCCTTGTGGTTATTTATAGGTTTGACTAAACACCTTCAAGCTTTACTCTGAGAAGCTCCACAGCTGGAACACCCAACTCACACACTGAGATGCATACTGGAAATTCTTCTCCACCCCCTGTACATGTTACATCTTTTTGAAAGGTAAATGGAAATTCCAGATGCAACTCCTCAGAGAGCTCATCCCCATCCCCACACCTCACCACCAGCAGGGCAGTTCTTCCCCCCAAGGAGCAGCCTCCTCTACCAAAGAACAAAACCTGTAAGAAACCTGCAAGGTTTCTATGTCAAGAGGCTTTAATTAACCCACACCTATTGCCAACAACACCACTGCTGTTTTAGAGAGGAGGATAATAACACTAACAAATCATGTTTCTTAAAATAGTAAATAAAATAATAAAAAAATAGAGGTAACATGGTATAAACCAATATTCTTAGAGGAAAAAACCTAGAACACTCTCAGCTGTGCAGTTTATTCCCTCCTTGCCCAGCAGTGATTGTCACTGTCACACTGCATGACCAAACCCCTCAGATCAAGGAATTCAGGGAGTTCAGGGGAGCCTTTCAGCAACATCATGGGTGCAGGGAGGATTTTGGTGGCATCCTACAGCTGAGGGGTGTTAAGGATCTCAAGATAATTCACTGGTGGCTTTTTTGTTTTCTGAATGAAGTGGCTCAGAAATAAGAACATGCTGGTCCCAACGTGCCCTCTGGTGGCAGTGGTGCTGGGGTGGCTTGGGGCAGACCTGGACCATGCAGGTGGCAGCTCTCTCCATTCAGGGCTGGGTGCTAGAAGGGAACCAACTTGCAGCAGCCCCATCCTTTGCTCTGGACCTGCCCAAGGCACATCTCTCCGTCAGCCAGAGCCACAAGGAAATGTATGACACAAGGTCCCTTGGTCTGGCTTCCTAACACATGTTGCAAAATTTCACCCCTACATTCAGCTCAGTAATTTCTATCTGACTAAACACTTCTCTCCAAGTTGTGATTTGAAAACATCAAGGTCCTACAGCCAGCCTTCTCCAGGCTATTCTGCACCTCCCAGGCTCAAAAAAAAAATAAAAATCACTAAGCCTTGGGCTCTCCCTACCCAAAGAGTCCAGGGTCATTCTCTCCCATTCAAATTTCTTTTCAAATATGAATTCCAACAAGCTTTACAGCTTCCCCTCTGGAATTGTACCTATCAAAGAAACTCTTCAGCTGTACCTCAACAAGGTTAATACTCTTCTTGCCTGAGGTCACACAACTGTTTATTGTCAACACACCAGGGAACCCCAACTCCTACCTCTTCTTTTAAATAATCTGCATCCATCCAGAGCAAAACCACATTTTTTTCCTACCTCAGTTTGACACCAATGTGAAAGTGTTTGTCGTTGCTAAAAATGGGAAACAAGAGGAAAGTTTCAATCCTTGGCAACCCACAACTTGCCCAGGAAGGCTCCCAGACTATCACTGCCCTGTGTTTTTTCATGCTGCTGCCAGATTAATGATTTCACAGCACCCCAGAAGAAACTGGCACATCAAATTGGCAAATCCTTCCAGTGGCAGTGTCATCTCCCACTTCACATGGGCTCTGAAATAAAGATGCCACCCTCCACCTATGGACACAAACTGCCTGCAGGGCTCCACTTCCAAATTCTGTCCCTTTCAAATTGGAACCCTGGCAACACATTTCAGGACAGCTCCGCTTTTGCTAATCCCCTCCTGTCTCGGCTGACTGGGCTCCTCTAGTGGCTGCGAGCAGCTACTTCAGAGCAGCCAGTACTTCAGAGACCTGCAAGAAACTCAAACTGGACCTTTTGGGAGGTTTTCTACCCCCACCCCATCAGTCAGAGGGGAGCAACGCACAAGGGAAGAATTATGTACCCACACCCTAACAGGGGATGCTGTACCTATAATTTTAGAGCTGTCTGTAAACCTGTGGACTAGTAGATTTCTGCCAGGCTCTGGATACTTGTTATGAGACCAGCATGGATTGGGCTGCTCTGGGAAGAGCTTTCCAAGGGTACTTGCCACCAACAAGGATACGTTCATGTCAGATGCTGCTTTTTATCAACTCCACAAGCATCTCACAAGGAATGCCAGTAGTTACAGATGGCAAGATGAAATGCAGAAGAGCAGAGACTTGCCTGTGGTTGCTGAGCAGGCTGATTGCAGAGCCAGGACTTGAAATCATGAGCTGGGAATTGCTGACAAATAGGGGGGGTCTGAAATCCTGCCTCTGCAGGGCTCTTCCTTTGCTACAAAAATTGAAGGAAAAAAGACTGTGCCCATGTTCTCATTAACTGCTCAGGTTCTCCACTTCCCAGTTCCCAGGACAACGCCCCAGGTCTGCTCAGGAGGCCACTGGATGCCCTCCATCTCTATGGAGAGAAACAACCATTGCACAGGAGAAAAGCTGAGTCTCAAGCAGGGCAGAGAGAAGCTGAGTGACCCTACAGATCAGCAGCTGATGCTCCAGAGCAGAAGGGGTCTGGGGCTAAGTCAGTATTCTTCAGGATTGTGTCTGTTTTACATGAAGCAGTTAAATGCATAAAGACTCCTGAAGGCAAGGCCTGAAAGCCAGGTCAGTTTCATTCTGGACAAGTGCTGCAAATATCAGGCTGACAAATGACATTACAAAGTAGTGGAGACAAGAGTCCTTGTCTCAACAGTCCTTCAGACTGTCCTTATGCAATAAAACAACCAGGAGTTATAAATTAATTATGTGCTGTACTTATATTGCACACCTCACAATCTCAGTAAGATAACTCAGCTAAGTGATACCCTCATCCTCCTGTAGTGAGGGAGTGAAGGAGAGAATCAGCAGCAGAGATAAGAGCAGTCTGGAGGCCTGACCTGCACACATCCACGCTTCTCTGGGCCCCTGCCCCATCTATCTTCTGTCTGAAACATTTCAGGATTCATCTCCACATCACTAGTCAATTTATTTTTCTTTCCCCCCCTGCTGAGTGTGATGACTGGCAGGTCATAGGAAGAAAATGCTGCCTTGCTCACTGCTCGGATGCACACAACACTCATCAGCAAAAGCTCCTCTCCACACTTCCCAGTTTACTCATCTCCTCAGTTTGCTTCAAGAGCAGCTTGTAAATTGGCTGAATTAACTTGCTGCCAAGCTGAGACCAAGGGACACAGCACCTCCCGTGGTACCACATGTAGTACCAACCAGTCTGAAAGCCCCCCAGTGCTCCTGAACATGTTTCTGGCTCAACTCAAGCCTGTCTTTGCAGCAGCAGCACAACACCAATGTTTCCAGTCCAGACCTGCCAGCGTTCACTCCCCTTCCCAGGCACTTCTTTAGAGTCACACAGCAAGTTTCAACCTACTGACATTTAGTGCTCACATCTCCCCTCTTTTAACTTCACCTGCAACATCAGCTACTCACTAGTGTGCAAGACCTCCAGAAGTTCCTCAGCTGGAAGCCACAAGGGCTCAGCATCTCTCTTTTCTCAAGACCTTTGGGGGCTGAGAACCTGCCCCACCTCCACCACAAAGCCCTGCACAGACAGATGTCCCTGCTGAGGGGTGACAAAGTGGCTGCTCCACAGTTTGGCAGAACACTGACACCTTGGGAACTCACACAGGGAAACTGCAGCAACATCCCCTGTCAGCATGAAGCCATTTCAAGGTACTTTTAACATATTTGGCAGAATTCTACCCCACCAGCAGCTTTGCCTGTTCCTAAGCACATGAAGCATAAGATTGCCCTCTATTTTCAGTCTCTTGAAACAACATTGCTTCCTACCTTTGATGATCACGAAGTTTGCTTCTCCAGGCATGTTTGCTTTTACAATCCAGCCTCCACCTTCCTCTGCCTCCTTGCTTTCCCCATCTCTTAACAGATTCTGCTGCTATTGTTGTTGAGGAGCCAGCAGCATGTGGAAGGTGTGTTGCCATCCAAAACAAATGAGATCAGGACCTTTAATTTCCCAGCAAGGCAGCTGTTGTTTACATCTATTTTTTTTCCACTCTCACATGCACTAATTGGTTCTTACAATGTACTTGCTCTCCCACACATGTACTCAAACAGGAAGCAAGGGGTGGGAGTTGTAGTGTGGGGGTTTCCTGTTCTGGCTTTCTGAAACATTTAACTGACACCAAAGCTTTGATCTAAAGATCTAAGCACACAAGCTGGTACATTGAGGTCCAGCTAAGAGTACATACTTCTTACAACAGGAAAACCTTAAGTGCTCCCATGGTTACAGGGTTCCTGGCACACCGGTGGTGCTTTTAAAGTTTGTTTAAGTAAATAATTTCCTTATAGGAACTTCTCCAATGCCACGACACGAGGTTTTCCTTTCCAGGCTGCTCCGCAGAGGCAGGGCAAGGGCTCTGCCCTTAAGGTGAGCCGACAAGAAGCAGAAAAACCACAAAGCTCCAAGACAGGAGATGAAGGAGGGGTCCCTCTGAGCCTGGAACACGGCGAAATGAACTTCAGAGCCCGGCCCCGCTGGCAGGGCCGCTCGGAGCCCGAGACCGGCCCCACCCGGGAACGGCTGCGGACACGGGGGGGGCCTCACCCTGCTGGGGGGCACCTCTGAGGGGTGCGGGGGGGCAGCCCCGGTGCGGGGGGGCGGCCCCGGTGCGGGGAACAGGCCCCGGTGCGGGGAACAGGCCCCGGTGCGGGGTCCCCCCCGCGCCCCCCCCCCCCCACTACAAACCCCACAATGCCCCGCGCGGGACCCGCGGCGCACCAGGCCCCGCCTCAGCACCTGGCGCATGCGTGCAGCTTCCTATGGCTCCAAGATGGCCGACACAGCGTCCGGTAGCTCCGGCACGGTAACGGGGGGGGCCTCACCGAGATGCGGGGCTGTTTAAGAGGGGATTCCCCGCGGGGCAGGGCGGGGGGCGGCGGCGGCAGCTCCGGGCGCTGAGGCGGCCCCGCGCGGCGCCCGGGCCTTTTGAGGCGGAGGCTGAGGGGAGGGCGGCGCTGATTGGCTGCGTGGCCGGAGGGGGGCGGGGCTCGGTTCTGCCGCGCGGATTGGCCGGTGAGGGAGCGGCGGGGCGGGGCTGCGCGGGGGGGCGGCTTTTTTAAAGGGGCCGCGGGCCAAAGGGCGTCTGCGCTGGGTGGGTCTGGGTCTGGGTCTGGGTCTGGGTCTGGGTCTGGGTCTGGGTCTGGGTCTGGGTCTGGGTCTGGGTCTGTCGGTATCCGTGTCTGTCGGTATCCGTGTCTGTCGGTGTGTTGGTGGGGGTGTGTGGGTGTGTGTATACATGGATGTGTGTGTCTACATGTGTGTCTACACGTGTGTCTGTAGCTGTGTAGCTGTGTAGGTACGGATCATGTGTGTCTACACGTGTGTCTGTAGCTGTGTAGGTACAGATCATGTGTGTCTACACATGTGTATGTAGATGTGTAGGTATGGATCATGTGTGCCTACATGTGTGTCTGCATGTGTGTCTACATGTGTGTCTACACATGCATATGTAGATGTGTAGGTATGGGTCATGTGTGCCTACATGTGTGTATGTAGATGTGTAAGTATGGATCATGTGTGTCTACATGTGTGTATGTAGATGTGTAGGTATGGATCATGTGTGTTTACATGTGTGTCTACACGTGTGTATGTAGATGTGTAGGTATGGATCATGTGTGTCTACATGTGTGTCTACACGTGTGTATGTAGATGTGTAGGTATGTGTCATGTGTGTCTACATGTGTGTATGTAGATGTGTAGGTATGGATCATGTGTGTCTACACGTGTGTATGTAGATGTGTAGGTATGGATCATGTGTGTCTACACGTGTGCATGTAGACATGCAGGTACAGATCAGCGCCGTTGCCCTGCCCGGTCCCTGCTCCCGGGCGAGCAGAGCTCTGGCCTCGCTGCCGGGTGACACGGTTCGGTGACACGCCGCGGGTGGGGGTGACACGGAGCTGGTGGCCTCGTGTCCCTGAGCCTTGGGGCGGGTCTGTGTCCGCAGCGCTCGGGCGGCAAGCACCCCAGCACGCCTGCCGACAACTACCACCTGGCGCGGAGGAGGACCCTGCAGGTGGTGGTCAGCTCCTTGCTCACCGAGGCCGGCTTCGAGAGCGCTGAAAAGGCCGCCGTGGAGACGCTGACCGAGATGTTGCAGAGCTGTGAGTGTCCTGCTCAGCCACACCCGGCCCCTGGCGTTTCTCTCTCTGCCCCCTGGCCTTCCCTCTTTTGTTTTTGTGTTGGTTTTCCCCCAGTTTCCTTACCTCGTGTCAGTGACGTTAGCGAGAGGGGAAGGCTAGAGCACAGCCCTGGAGCCACAGATTTCTGTGAGGTGTTTGTCCAAACTCAGAAGTACTTGTTTACCTTACTCTGTGGTTACTCATTAGATACTCAGTAGGTATCCTAATAAGCTCCATGTATTGAGATGCTGCCAGAATAAATACAGAAGTAACAACGTTCCAGACCTGTGGTTAGTTGAGGCTGTGGGAGTCTTTGGCAGCTCTGTTCCTGCTCCTCTGGGTGATGCACCTGGGCTCTCAGGTGACTTCTTATTCTGAAATCAAGAGGTTTTGTCCTTTTTTCACACCTGTGATGCAGATTTGCCTTTTGCATTCATGGAAAACATCTGACTCTTTGATCTCTGGTGCATTTTTGCACACGCTTTAATTTTAAATACGTGAACTGTAGGCACTGGATTCCATGAAGTGTTTTTTCATTCCTGGCTAGGTTTGCTAAAAAATTCAGGTCTCTGAAGTCAGAGTTGGGCTTACATTTGGTCTCTGTCTGAATCAAATATGCAGTGATGTGGTTTGGTTTTTTTTTTTCCCCCACCAGATATTTCTGAAATTGGAAGGAGTGCAAAGTCCTACTGTGAACATACAGCCAGAACGCAGCCTACACTCTCAGATATAGTGGTTACTCTTGTGGAAATGGGTGAGTGGTTGACTACTGAGTTGACTAGTAGTGGACTATTAGGTCCCACTAACTCCAGCTGCCTCCTTTTGTAGAAGATTTTGGGTGTACTGCATTGGTAGGAAAATCTGTCCTCCATATTTCAGATGCCACTGCTGCAGATCCAGTATGAATATATATGAAGACACTTTCTTTCTCATCTAATTTGGAGCCCTTGGCAAAATTCTGGGGAAGTCTTAAGAGAAGGGATTTTTTGATAGGATAAGCTCTTGGTGTGATTTCTATTTCCTCTTTTGTGTTTCAGGGTTCAATGTTGAAACACTTCCTGCCTATGCTAAGCGCTCCCAGAGGATGGTCATCACTGCCCGTACGTGGGAAATCCTTTCTCTTCTTATGGAGGCTGGAAATAATTTGGCATTCCCATCCACTGGCATCCAGAGCTCCTGCTTTTCTGATGGGTGATGCAGCCCAGTGCTCCTGGATGTGCAGTTTGTGTTAAGGATTCCTGTAGTGACTGTGTGGAGGAAGGTATCCTCTGCCAAACGAGTTGCCTTTCCTCATTGCACATGAGAATCCTCAAGACGGTTTTATTCTTCCTGTGTGGAAGAGAAGGGGCAAGTAATCCTTGTTCCCTTTTGGGATGCCAAACACAACCTGAAAATATTGCTTGTGGGATGTATTTTATCCTTTGTGTAGGCCCTGGAGGCACAGGTTGTGGATTAAACCAACTCTTGGCAGGATGAAGCTGGCTGATTTGTGTGTGTGTGTTTGTTTTTTAATTGTAGCTCCTGTGACAAACCAGCCCGTGACTCCCAAAGCCCTGACAGCTGGACAGAACAAGCCACATCCATCCCACATTCC
This sequence comes from Apus apus, assembly GCF_020740795.1. Lineage (NCBI taxonomy): Eukaryota > Metazoa > Chordata > Aves > Apodiformes > Apodidae > Apus > Apus apus. The sequence continues at coordinate 3,733,575 of NC_067304.1, forward strand.
TGGCCATTTCCCAGAATTTCCAGATCCTCACACTTACATCAAGACACCAGTGAGTAAAAAATGCCTTCTGTGCTGTTTGGGCTCTCTCTGAAGTTAGGGACACCAGGAGTGGTGTGTAAATATTTTGACTGTACTCCTGATGTTCTTCATGCAAAACATTGTTTCTCCTGGTTTAATATATTGCTTGTTGTTTGTAGATTTCTGGCTGGCTGACACCTGTAGCTCCCTGAAAATCTCTGCATGTTTATGGTCAATCCTTGCATCGCATCCCGTAACCACGTTCCCATTTTTTTTCCCCCTCCCTGCTCCACAGACGTACCGGGAGCCAGTGTCTGATTACCAAGTGCTGCGGGAAAAGGCAGCATCTCAGCGGCGGGATGTGGAGAGAGCTCTCACAAGGTTCATGGCCAAGACAGGAGAAACCCAGAGTCTCTTCAAAGATGACGTTAGCACATTCCCACGTGAGTTATCTAGGACACGCTGTGCTGTCAGTGGCAGATAGGTGCCAAACTGGGTGGACACTGGGTTAGAGTTCTTGCTGCTCCAGGAGGTGAGCCCTGAAGGATCGCGTTGGGTTTGTCTTTTTGAGGCACTGGAAGGCTGGGGAGTGAGGGAGTGTCTGCTTAAAGCAGGGATGAAGAAGAGATTCAAAGCCAAATGGGAGGCTTCCACCCACACCAAAAGCTTGCTGTCTTCTGCTGGTGGTGAAGGTCTTGGCTGACAGGTGATAAATTCAAAGCTCATCCCAGAACTGTCCAAGACCCTCTGTAACCTTTCAACAAGGAATTTCTTCTCTCTTACATTTTTGTGGTAGGCAGTGGTGTTTTTCTCTTTTCTCTGTCTGCAAAGGAGTGATGAGAATTCCCACCTTCCCAGGGTTCACTGGCAGCACAGACGCTTCAGCCTGTGAGATTATCTGTGGACTTCAGGAAGGACTTTTTATGTTAGCATGATGCTATGTCCTTGGTTGGAAACATAAAGTGGCCTCAGAATATAGAGACTGTCATCTCTTAAGGACAACATATTTCATGCCTGATCCTTGGGATCAGCAGGAAAAGTGTGTGTTTAAACCAGAACCAGTGGAAGTGTTTGGTCCCTAAATATCTGGTTGGCTTTGTGCTGTATCATCTCTGAGTTGAGGAGCTTTCTCCCAGCTTCCTGACTGCGTCCTTTTCCCCACCCCTAGTGATTGCTGCCAGGCCTTTCACTGTGCCCTACCTGACAGCTCTTCTTCCCTCCGAGCTGGAAATGCAGCAAATGGAGGAAACAGATTCGTCTGAGCAAGACGACCAGACAGACACTGAGAACCTCCCCCTGCACATGAGCACGGTACGCCCAGCCTGGGAGATCAAGATCTCTGGGGCTTAACTTTCTGAAACATATGAAACTTGGTTCTTTGCCTGTCTGCCTTGCAGATGGGCAGAGTGGGTGGGAAAAGGCAGAGTGGGTGGGAAAAGGCAGAGTGGGTTGCCTTTTACCAGGTGTAAATGACTAAACATCGTCATGGTTCTTTAACTTTCTGTGGGGTGCAACACAAAATCAGTTTGGATCATCAGCTTTCAGTACAACCTTCATTTCAGTGTCTGAGGAGAAGAGGATTGTCCCAGAATCCCACTGTTCCTAAAGGGGATCTTCTTATGTTAAAAATCAGGAGTCTTCACCTTTAATGCAGCTCCTTGTATGCTGCTGTGTTTCTTGGCTGTTGATTATCTGTATGCCCATAGGTGATGTGGTTTGAACTTCCAAGCCTTGTTTAACCTAACTTTAGTTGCTTGTGTTTTCATGTTTGTTTGTTTTCATGTGGCAGGATGATTCAGGACCTGAAAAGGAGAATGCTTCTGTGTTACAGCAGAACAGCTCCCTGTCAGGCAGTCGGAATGGGGAGGAGAATGTGATAGACAATCCCTACCTCCGGCCGGTGAAAAAGCCCAAGATCCGCAGAAAGAAGTGAGGTGTGGCCAGCTGGCTCCTCGGGGGCACAGAAACCTGGGGGGATCTCCTCCTCTGCTGGGGGTTAGAAGCATGGAGCAAGACAGGAGAGGCAATCCAGCTGGGTGGTGGAAGCAGAAGACTAATCTTTCTCATCCCGGTTTGCAGTGCTCCCTCTTTCCCCTCTGCTCTCCTGCTGACTTAGAACAGTTGATGGTCAATTGCCTTAAAAGCTTGGAAGGCCACTGGGTTACAGCTGGGAATTGTCTGGTTTGCTTTGGTTTGTTCTCGCTGTCTGCAGGATTTATTTTTGGAAGAGATGGGGACACAAAGGGTCTTGCTGCTCAGTGCTTCCCAGCAGGCTCAGCAGAACACAAAGGCGTGATGTGTTTGTGGCTGGCTGGCAGGCCAGGAAAAAAAGACACTCCTGCAATCAACCTTGCCTGGCCTTGCAGTCTAAAGGAGCATGTATTAACAGAGACAGAAAAATCCCAGGGAGGTTTCTTTCTTTGGATTCATGGCAAGTAAAAGCAAACAGACTTTTCTTTTATAAGCTAAAGGCATCTGATGTGTTGGTTAGAGAGCGAAGGGTAAATACAGAGCTAAGAGGGCATTTTATTCTCACTTTCCTGACTGCAGCTGCACGTGTAACTTAAAAGCACTAAGTGTGGTGTTTACCCTGTTCTGCTTTGAGATCACATTTTAGCAGTATGAATAGCAAGACATAACAGCTGCTTCAGGCAATTTGTCAGTTCTATTGTTAGTTTGACACAGCAGAGCTCCTTTGGGAGTTCACACCTTTGCAGGCTGTTTTGAAAGATGAAAACTTTGGTGTATGGAATAAAGCTGTATGGATTGCAGCCTGTGAGGCTGTGCTATTGATGGCACTTTTTTATATTGTCCACTCTCAAATACAGGCTTCTACCAACAGAAGTTGCTCTTTTTTACCCCCTTTGTTCCCCTAGAGCAGAAGAGTTTATTCCAGCAGTGAAATAACTGGCGATGGGAGTATTGCAATTGTTAGCTGGTTCTGGAGGGCTTTGGTTTAATTTTATTAACCTCTACTTGGGGAAAATATGGGTTAAACTTCTTTGATAAAAGGCCTTGTGGTTTTGTCCAGTCTCTCAAGCATCTCTTCTGGATGAGAATGTGCTGGGAGAGGCAGCAAAGTCTGCTGGCTGCAGACTGCCAGGCAGCTTGTGTTTTCCTCGAGTAATAGCTGAGTGCAAGAAGTCTGTTGCAGTTACCAGGGAGATGAGAGTTATGTGTGTACATGTTCACCTCCCTTTAGTCAAGGAATCCTCCCAGGCCTCCCTCTTTCCCCATCACCCAGGGAGAGGGAAGATAAAAAGCAGTAATTGTTTCGATGAGAACAAAGATGTTCCTGCCAAATCATTTGAAAATAGTATCTCCAGCAAAAAAGTCCTGCATGTGCCATTGTCACTTCTGCTGGTGCCTTGGTTGTACAGAATAAAAAAAATGTACAGAGACATTGTGTATGTATGTATATATAAAATTTATATCTTTTTTTTAACTTGAATTAAGCTTTTTCATAATAAGAAAATCCCTCGCTGGGTAGGGGAAGAATGTAGAATGAAAGTAGTAATTTCTATGTTCATAATAAATTTTATCTCCTACAAGCAAAACTGGCTGAATTCTTAAAGTTTCAGGAGTGGGAAAGCACCTGAATGGTGCCTGAATCAGTTTTCAGTGGGATCTACAAGCAGTAGGAAGATTTGTCCTTCTGCATCTCTTCCTTTCTTGACATCTGAGAAGGTTTGGAAGTTTCTAACAAAAATTTTGGATCATTAGAAGTCTTTTCAATGAAGACAAAGTGCCTTTGGAAATACCATCAGTTTTGCAAAAGCTTTAGTAGAAGGTTTCTCCAATCACAGGTGGAACCTGTGGTTGAGAAGGACTGCAGAATCATAGGTACTGCTTACTTTCTTTTACATCTTCTTACTTGTGTATTTTCTCCTGATTAGAAAGCCAAGATGGATTGAGGTGAATTAGTCAGTTTCAGCCATGAAAACAAAGATGAAGCCTTAAAGAGCTGTAAACCCCAGGTCTTAGGACAGTACAATTTCCAGTGAGTTGTACCCCCTCCTTCAAAAGGCTGCACCAAAAGGGGAAACTGTGGATAAGTAAGTACATCCCTTTTTGACAGCTGCAACAAAGCAGTCTCTTGTGGTTGGGAGGGAAGGGGCCAATGTGCCTAGAAAAGCCAGGTCATGAGCAGCTGTTGTTGTGTGTATATGAGAGCACTCAAAGGCTGAAAGTGTGAAATTGGAAGAATGTGTTTTGGTTTTATAGCTGAAAATGAGCTAGAGATGAAATTTGCTACAGAAACAGCAGAGCAGTCCCAGGAAATTCAAGAGCCTGCATTGTGACTGGTTGTTACACTGAGAATTAATGTTGCCTGCTTTTAGTTTTCCCCTGAGATTGAACCAAGCTTGTGATCAGACTGATTAAGTCTGTGAGAAGGTTTGTAAACATTTCTAGAAATCCCCTAGGGTCCAACTTGTACATTACAGAAACAACTCATTCTAAACAGCAGCACCTTTCTGTTTCGGACTAAATTGATGTTTGTGGCCAGAGCATGTTGCTTGTTCCTTGCATGAGAGTATCTCCCTCACGACAGCAGAGTAAAAGCTAGCAATGCCAGCACGCCTCTTGCAGGCCAGCTGCTCTGACCTGTCCCAGCACAGGCCTTTCCCCAGGGTATTTGCTGTCTGCTACTTTTAAAAAGTTGCTGGCTGTGCACAGAGCTGTGATGGTCTCTCTGAACATACCTGAGGGCCTTGCACACCCCCGTGTTTCTCAGCTCTCCTCAGGCCGTGGGTGAATCCCTGGAGCATCTGGTGCTGAGGAGATGGTGGTGACGGGGCTGGGAAAGCAGGTGGTGGCTGAGGAGAAGAGGGTGATGTTCCCTCCCGGCTGCTGAGGAGATGGGGCAGCAGCCAAGCCACCCTCTGGCTGTGTTGATTTGGCTCCTCTCGGGTGCCAGCAAGGGGCTGGGTTTTGAGAGTAAAAAACCCTGCGTGTGGGGAAGACGGGGATGGTGGGGAGGGCAGAGAGGTGAGGGGTTTGCAGGGAAGCAGGGCTGAGAGGTGCTGTGCTCGGGCCCTGGGGCCACCCGGACACCCAGAGAGGCAGCAGACAACTGGCGTGACACCAGGTAAGCACAACTAGAGGCAAGAGATCCCTCTCTTTTCTAGTGGTTTTATTTGAGGAGGCGGGGTGGTGCAGATGAACGTCTCCACGAGCAGACGGGACGCGGAGGTCTCCATCCCTGAGCTGCCCTGTGGGATGGAGAGGCCTGGTGGGGCAGCCCTGGCTCCTCAGCTGTAGTATAAACTCAGGTAGGCCAGTCGGTTCCGGTGCTTAATGAAGTCTCTGTCCATGGTCATCTAAAAAACAGCTGCTATCCATTACCTCTTAGCAATGACAATTGCTTCAGGAGAGCACAGGAAGGTGTCAGATGGTGTCATGAACATCACCCCATGGGTTCATCCAGAAAGGTTTGCTCTTCAGCCAAGCTACACAGGGAAGTCTGGGCTCTGGTTCTCTCACTGGGTGGATGGCAAATTTCAGAGCAAATTTCTTAATAGAAATTGTTTTATTTTAGGGACTGTAACCATTTTTGCAAACCAGCATTTCCTGGTAGGTAATCACTTTGTATCTTGTGCCTCAGGCTGGTACAGCCACATACCCAGAAGGCCATTTAGGAAAAGATGACAAAACATAGTGCAAATGTGTTGAAGTAATAATCCAATTTCCTTTGTCAGAAGATTTAAGTCAAGAATAACATCCCTTCATCCCTATCCTTACCTTCTGTACCTCCATTTTTACCATCCTCTTTGCTGGTGTTGGCACTAAAGACCAGTCTGGAGACCCAAATTTCATTGGCCAAGTGACTTTTTTGGGTAATTTCTTCTCTGCTTTGTAAGTTCCAGGTCTAAAGAAAACAGGCACAAAATATCTCACTTCTGGAGCTGGTGTATGATGTTTGTAACACAGGAATTTACCAGCCCCAATCCAAGGGAGAAATGTCTGTTGTGGTATTTTAGGCATCATGCTAAATTAAAGACTAAAGCAGGGGAGCTTTTTGGGGAAAAAAAAGCATTGCTGAGAACTTGGTCATCTGTTTCCCATTTGCATCTTTGTATTTCTCTCTGCTACTACTACTGCTTATTATTGAAAGTGTAAGAAAATGAGTTACATTACCCAGGGGAAAATTCTTTATCTGAAGGCTTATCTGGAAATCGTGGTGTCTTACAGGAAAATGGAGCATAAGCAGGCTGGCATTTCCTCTCTTTGGTCCAAAATGATTGATACGTTGCTGGGCCAGGACTCCCAGTCTGCAAGAGAGAATATTTTAGTAGGGAAGAATTTGCTGTGCAAATCATTCCTACATGCTCTGATCAGTAGCCAGCTGGGCAGTATGGACCTGCTGTTCATGTTTTGGGTACTCTGGGAACATAAAAAAATGAGAACAAGAGAGCCATGAGTGTGGTGAAGGGTGTGGATGGGATGACTTAGGAGGAGCAGCTGAGGTCGCTTGGATGGTTCAGCTTGGAGAAGAGGAGGCTGAGGGGTCACCTCATTGCAGTCTGTGGCTTCCTCAGGAGGGGAAGAGATGGGGCAGGTCCTGATCTCTTCACTCCTGTGACCAGTAACAGGACTGGGGGAAATGGCAGGAAGCTGAGTCAGGGGAGGTTTAGGCTGGGTATCAGGAAAAGGTTTTTTCACCCAGAGGGTGGTGGAGCACTGGAACAAGCTCCCCAGGGAAGTGGTAAAAGCATCAAGCCTGCCTGAGATCAAGAAGTGTTTTGATGATGCTCTCAGGCACATGGTGTGATTCTAGGGGTGCCCTACTCGGGGACAGGAGTTGGACTTGGTGATCCTGATGGGTCCCTTCCACTCAGCATATTCTACGATTCTAAATCAATTATGCACCCCCTACTCCTTATCCAGTGTGTCTTGTGTTGTTACTCCTGATAATACTGTTATGTTAGAGAAGATGGACCAGAAAACAGTGTGTTTGCTCAGTTGGTACAGCTGAGCTCTCTGATTTTGCCTCAGTCTGTTCATTAATGTGTGTGTGACACAAAGGAATGTGTATATACAAATGCACGTGTCAGTGTTACCAGAGCTCATAGTTCCCACTAGACTGTGTAAGGAGATTTGTAGCTACTCTATATATAAAGTTGGGGGCAGCCCCCAGCAAATGTAATCAAAATTGGTAGCCTGTGGTGGGAACAGCCTGCAGATCCTTGCAAAGCTGCAGCTCTGCTGCTCTAAAGGTGCTTTTCTTACCTGTGGCTGTAGCGTGGAACGCTGGGCTGTTCTTGCTCCTATGACATAGCCCTTCTTGCTCAGTGGTTTGCTTTCCAAAGAGTATTTGAGGCTGCCTCTCTGTAATTCAAAAGCAGAAGTGTCATTACTGACATTTTTAATACACCATTTGCATCGGGGGAAGGGCAGAAGTACATCAACAGCAGACACTGTTCCTATTGATTCCACTAATTTCTCAGTAACTTAGAGCTCTAGGGCAGCTGGAGCTTTAGCAGGTACATTTGGAAAGGGAATTTATTTTTCTAGGAATACATGGAGACATTGTAGAATGGGTTTGCAGGGCAGGTGGGGGGGGGGGGGCGGGGGGCTCTGTGTCTGGCTGGCCATGGTCCTGTTGCTCCTGTGTCTCCTGTGAAGGAAAAGCTCTGAGCAAGGAAACTGAACAACTTACCTTTTCACTCAGGTAACAGCCTGGTCCAAGCAAAGGGTTACCCCTGATGGCTACCAGCTGGATTCCCAGCCTGTCTGAGGGGTGGTGGAAAGGGAATATTTTCCGCTCTTGACATGACCCAAATGAGATCTTCTTCTGCACATCTGTGAGACCAGGAGAGAGAAATGCCACCAGAGTGATAAACCCACGTGGAGATGACCACTTGCTGCTTTTTACCCTCCTTAGGTGTCTGCTGCTCTCTGCCTGTGGCTAACAGTCCCATTATCTTCCAGGTGGGAATTTCCCCTGACTCTGGATACTGGGGGGAGGGGGGGGCAGGTAGGGAGGGTCAGCCCTTAGGATGCCTGTTCCCTACTTCCACAAAGGCTTCTTTGTCCCCAGCCTGAGTAAGGAGCAGCTCAGCAGCCCAGGGTGGGGAAGGTTTCTGGGGAAGCCCCATGTTTCAGGGGAGCTGTGCAAGAAGGGAAGCCCAGTATCCACAACCCTGGTGGGTGCAGGAACCTCGTGTGGCTCACCTCTCAGCTGCCCTGTTGCCATGCTGCCCTGCCAGACCTCAGGATGTGTGTGTACTCCAGTTGCTATGGACACAGAGCAGAGGCTGCTGGAGGGAAAGCTGGCAACGGCAGTGCCTCAAGGGTGCAGGGAAAACAAGGGGGTTAGTAATGTCCCTGTGGAATGTGATGTGCTGGCTCTGACTCAAAAAAGCTGTTTTTTTCACACTCTGAAGTCAGCAGAGGAGATGCTGGGGATGCAGACTATAGTTTGTGCTGTCACAACCCTTCTCTGTGATCCCTCTTCTGACACAGCCTGATCTACCCCATTGTCTGCTCTCTGGCTTTTCTCTGAGCCTGACTGCCAAGGTAAAATGAAAAATGCCATCCTGAAATTAAGTCCACCTTGTGGATTCAGGCCCTTCCTTGAGCACAAGAGTGAGTATCATGAGAGAATCAGGGAGCACCAAAATATTAAAAGCAGGAGGAGTTGAAACAACAAGGGTTGTTGCGTTTCCATCTCATACATTTATTTAATAATTCATTTTTCAAGCAATTAGATCAGAAGGTCTCTTTGCTGGTATAGCATTGGTAGCTTCATGGTGATTTGCAGCAGGAGCAGCTGGTATCAAAGACCTGGCCCTCCTTGCAGCTCTGCAGGTGGCTTTCACCATCACTGCACTTGTAGAAGTTCCTCTTGTTGCTTGGATCTGCGTAGACACCATTGGCCTTCCCAGCACAGAAGTCAGCAAGATGAGTCACTGTTGTAGTCAACAATGTAGTGACCTCTGTTGTAGGCCCATGTGTGTCACAGAGAGGAAAAGTGCTAGAAATGGTTGTGGTTGGAGGAGCAGTTGTGGTTGGAGGTCTGGTTGTAGAAGTAAGCTTCCCTGAAAGCCGTCTGGAAGGTGCACAATCTGGAAAAAAAAGCAGGAAGGGGTTTATTTTTTGTGTTGGCAGCTTCAGCCCTCCCCTCCCTCCCTGAGAAGGGTTTGGTGGAGTTGTTTGAGAGGGAGAAAGCACCTACCTATCTGGGCGTTCAGCAGCAGGAGCAGACCTTTCAGGGAAGAAGTGTGGGATTAGTCTTGGAGTTGAGCAATACAAAGCTCCCATGCATGACTGGACTCAACTCAATATAACCTGTACCCTAGGTCAGAGTCTCTGAGGGGGGTGCAGACTGAGACAAAGAAGTTATGTTTCATCTAAAGCCTGATCTGAATTTTCTTGAGCTTGTTCTTGCCTCTATACAAACACTTGACTATCCAATGCTCAAGAAAGCAGACTATTGTGTGTTATTTCAAGAAAATAAAACAGTACATGGCAGGATTTGATACAGAAACAGGAAAAAAAGTAAGTTCACATTGCAGTATTTTGATTTTAGGGGTTTTGCAATCAAAAAGACCTTTTCAATTTCAACTAGCAAAGCATAAAGCATCAACAGGAGTCATACTGAACAGTGTATCTGTACCTCCTGCAAGTAATTGCTGTGTCTGTTTGTTTCCCAGGAGTGGGAAACATCTGGACCTCCAAGAGAGCTCTGTGTCACCACCCATGATGATACAGCAAAACTTCCCCAGATCTCATCAGAAAGGCAGAGAATGAAGTTCTGAAGCAAGACTTACCAGTAAGCAAAATGAGCTTGGCCATCTTTGCTTTGGAGGAGCCCCAGGCAGCCTGGTTATGCTTATATACACTTGCCTTGTTTCCTGCCAGTCTTGTGTCAACAGAAGTGGACAAACATTGCAAAACCCGGTAAAGATCAGTATCAGAAATTGATACCGTTACAATGGGCCTTGGGGTGGCCCTTACAAAGGGTGAATTGTTCCCCTTGTGCTGTCGTGTGTGTGCCCAGAGGTGGCAGGCACTGCCAACCCAGGGTGCTTGACGAGGGGTTTGTCCCCTTGGCTGGGGCAGCCAGCGAGGCAGGGCTGGGCAGGGCTCAGGTCACAGCAAGGGCCTTTGGGGGACACAAGGACTGGGCTCACTGCTCTGGGCAGCACAGGGTCCTGGGGGCTTTGTGAGACCAGCTGTCTCTCCACTTGCCAAGCTGCTTTTCTTCAGAGACAAGCGTTGTTTAGAGGAGGCCAAGCTGTGTGAGGGAGCCCAGGGACAGGGCATGGTGCAGGCTGCATTTCCTCCCACACTTCTTCCCTGCTCTTCTTTGTCAGCTGTTTGTCTCTTGAACTGAGAGACGTTTGTGATGCCAAGGGTTCATGTCTTGCTGTGGCTTTCTCTTAAACTCCACAGGGACAAATTACCTGCATCTTCTTTGTTCTATGTGGGCTTGTCAGGCTGTTCTTAAAAAGAAGCAACTTATCTGTTTCAGCTCATGTGTCTTGTTTTGTTACTTATAGGATGTATGTTTTCCTTATCTGGATGAGAATTTCTAAAAAGCAGTTGCAGGCACTGAAAATGACATTTATAACCCACAAAAGCCTGGCTTCACACTCAGATCTACTGCAAATGCTGCAGTGAGACACAGTGGGCCCATGGCCAGTTGCTCTGCCCTGAGATGTTGATTAATTCCTGTTAAGACGTTGTGAAGTGAATTTCCAGGAAGTTACTGAGACTTTGTTGAATGGGAGCCTGGAAAACACCCTCAGAGTTGCCCGTATCAGCTGCTGGCACTGAAGCCACTGACCTTCCTTTAAAGTTTATTAGACTTCTAGATTTCCTGTATGAAGTGGAGAAACAGAGTCAGTGATGAAGGAGGTTTGTCAGAGTCAGGCATGGAGCTTGCACAGCTTTGCACCCCTCTCCTGTGAGATGTGTCTGACAACTGAGTCCCATCAAACTCTCTACAAACTGCTCTTTTCCCCAAAGCCCTTCAGCATCCAGCCTTGCTAACCTGGGTGGGCAGGAGCCACTGCTGAGGGACATGGATTTGTCCTCTGTGCCCTTGCTCTGCAGGTGGGGCAGGTGACTGTGGAAGGCTGAGCTGGGAAGAAGTGGGAAGGTCAGTGCAATGGCCCCGTGTGTTTGGAGAGCCCTGTCCTGACCCTTGTGTGGAAGCAGAGGTCTGGGCAGGGGCCTCCTGGTACAGGGAGACTGGAGCTGAGAGCAGAGACAGGGACTTGTGCCAATGGCAGCACGAGGACAGCCCAGGGGCAGGTTGGCAGCCAGAGAGGTGGATGGGGTGGACGTGCCCTTTGCCTGCTCTGTGTATGGGCAAGATCCAGCTTTGGATTTGCACGTGGAGCGAGGCTGCAGAGATGCTGTTGAGCTGCTGTAAATGCAGTTTGGATTTGTTTTGTGGAGCTGAGCAGCTCTGTGACTGTGCCAGTGAAATCCTGGGAGAGCTGTGCCTGCTTTGGGCTGCTGATGGGATGTTCCTCCCTGCAGGCAGACAGCTACTGCCATGGAGACAATCTGTTGCCAGTTTGGTTGTAGTTAGTGTGTGGGGGTGTTCCTGGGAATTTCTTGGGAATTTTCCAATGGGAATGTCCCCCAGGTATGTCTGTGTCCACATGTACATGAACAGCCTGTGTTGCCAGAGCTCGTATGATCAGTCCTGCAGGCCTGGGCTTTGCCCTGGGATTTCCCTGCTGGGATGGGATGTTTGTGGAGATCCAGGACTAGCCCACAATTGGGACTGGTCCGTGTTTGCCTGTGTATGACAGTGACAAGCACCTAAAGCCCTGCTGCTTTTCCATCTCTCTCTGCTCCTCAAACAGAGTCTGTTTCTGAAAACATGGTTCAGGACCAATAAAGGGTGAGGAGAAAAAACTGGAGTAGCTGGTGTGTGCAGGTGATGAAAGACTCTTGAGTGACTTCACTGCAGTGTGCATGTTTGCAGGAGCTGTACAGAGGCTGAGCATGCCGAGGTGCACTGGAGGCTGATGCTCACCCTTCAGCAGGTGCCCCCAGGGCTGCTGTGTCATTTCACTTCTGCTTCTCAGTGGGGTCTGAAGTGATCTGTGGGGCAGGAGTGCTGTGCATGAATGAACTGCAGCCCCAGCACGTGTGATTGAAACTGAGAGTCTATGGTGAGAACGGCCTTAGAAACCTGTGCAGAGCCGGAGCTCTGCTGCTTTGACGTGTGCTTTTCTTGTCTAGTAAAAAACACTGGGCTGCTCTTGCTCCTTCCACAAAGCCTTTATTGCTCCATGGTTTCTTTCCCAGGGAGTATCTGAGGCATTTTCCCTCTCGTTTAAAAGCAGAATACTCCTCCTGACATTTTTGAGTCACCACTTGCATGAGTGGAAGGGCAGAAGTGCCTGAGCAGCAGGAGAGATCACTCCAACTCGTTTCTCTCTCTGGGCAGTTGCTTTTTAAGTGACCTTTTGTTGGGAGAGGGGGGAAAATAGTTTTGTGATTCTGCCTTTAGGCTGCTGCCATGGGGCTTGAGGGACCCTTGTTGCTCAGGCCAGGGAGAGAACTCTTGGGGCTCTAGGACACACCAGGAGTCTCCAAGTGAATTGGTATGTGCCCAGGGAGACCAGTCCTGCAGGTGGGAGTAACTGATGCTTCATGGCCAGAGCAGCAGGGCTGTGGGACCTTTGAAGACTGTTTCCTTTGGAAGGTATATTTTCTGGGAGGAGACTGTTTTTTCTGGGTAAATGGACAGGCTTTGCTCAGTGGGGAACCTGTGTCCTGGTTGTGCCACTGTGCCCCTTCTCTGTGTGCTCTTTCATGGCACAGCCTGGTCTGACCTGACTCATCTGCTGTTTTTTCCTCCTCTCACTGCTGCCCCCCTGGCACAGCCAGAAAGCCCTGGAAAAGGCCCATTTATAGCTGTTTAAAATACAGCTTATGGATTCAGGCTATTCCCTGAACAAAAGCTGAAGTATCACAAGAGAATCTCGGAGCATGAAAATATTAAGAACAAAATGAGTTGAAACGAGGCTTGTTGCTTTTGTGGAACACTTTATTTAATCATTATTATTCCAGGCAAGAGGATCAGAGTAATGTGTTTGCTGAACTAGGATTGGTGTCTTCTTGGCAAGTTGTATCAGGAGCAGCTGGTATTGTGAACAAGACTGTCATGGCCTGGACTGTTAATAGATCTTTCAGCCTGAAATGAAAGCAGGAAATAGTTTTCCTTTGGGAGGGGTTTATGTTTATAATGGATGCCCCTCTCTCCATCCTTCCATGGCCCCATGGCATTAGGAGCACACCAGCTTTGTACAGCTTATGTCCAAAGAACAAAGCCCATATTGTTCAAATTACTCACCCCTGCTTCACTGGCCAAGACCCTTCTTCAGGGTGCTGATCAGGGGATATTTGCCCTGATTGCAGAAAGTGCCAGTGAAGTCATCCAAATCAAGGGTCCAAACCATGGCACCTCCAAAGTTGTTCTTCTTCAGCCAGTCAACCTGTTCAGTGCCAGGGGAGAAATCCCAATTAGTCCCAGGTCCTGCCACTGCAGAAGGCTCCTGCCTCACTGTTGGCACAGCCACACATCCCATCATACCTTGAGGTTGAAGCTCTTGACGTTGTCATAGCCAACCCATTCGCTGCCCTTGTAGGCATAGGGGACATCCTCGGGGGCATCCCAAGCCTGGGTGGCTCCAGAGTTCAGGAATGAGCAGATCTAGGAGAAAAGGGCAGAGAGGGAGAAGTCAGCAATTATCCTACAAAAAATAAAAAAGGCAGCTGGAAGATTCCACAGCTGAAAAATTCCTTGCTAGGAGGTTTGAGGAACATTTGTGCTGTTCTTGCTGTCTCAGGTGAGAGGGAACACACACCTCATAGTAAGCCAACAATCCAGCCTCCTGTGTGTAAGTTCCAGCTGGCCCAGGTCCTGTTGCTGGTGCCCCCACAGCAGTGTTGGATGGATTTTGGAGGTTGAAGGTACGTCCATAGGTTGGGAATCCAACAAGGAGCTTCTTAGCTGGAGCACCATTGTCCCTCCAATATTTCATAGCATATTCCTATTAAAAAACCCCCCACGATAGTTAAACTCTGTGCTAGGATCTGTAGACAGGAAGGTGACTTGTGTGGCAGAGGCTCCCAAAATGTACTTACAACACTGAGTTGGGGGTTAGCAGCACTGTGCAGAGGGCTGTTCTCCCCAGTGCGTCCTTCCCCGGCGCTATGGAAGTCGTAAGTCATCACATGGATGTAGTCCAAGTACCTGTGGAGAACATTGCACACATCTACCTTCTGGCCTTCTCAGTCACCCAGACCTGCTTGTCCCTCTAGTGCGGGCTGTTTACCCCACCACATCCCTGGCCACGTCCCCACTTTCAGCAAATCTGGGCTCTTCAAGACCTTTTTTTAACCTGGCCTTGTAAGTGCTGGAGCCATTTGTCTCCTCCGGAGGAGGGAGGCAGAGGTGAAGGCAGAGTAGGAATTGAGCTGCTGCTCTGGGAACCCAGAGATGATCTCCAGTAGCCTGGAGTGGCTGGAGCCAGCCTGTCCTTACACTTCCCTTCCCATTGTGTCCCCTTCCCCACCACACAAGCACAACACTCATAGTGTTCTTGCCTTACACAAAGGACTAGGGACCCCACATGGAGAGAGGCTGGTCTGTGCCAGGGAGTGGCAGAGTTTTCTTTACCCATAGGAAGGAAGAGCTCCTGAGTCACAGAAATGACACCCGAGAGTTGGCTACTCACTTTCCAAGCTCAGCAATCTCGTAGCCAGCCTGAATGGTGGAAAGTCCTGCAGCAACAGCAGCGGTGACCATGAGCCGGGGCCTGTTGGACTGTCTGGCTTCCTGCTCAAAGGCTGCCACCATTTCCTGCGGGATGCCAAGAAGCAGGTCTCAGTGTGGATTCTCTGGGTTGAGGCTTTGCAGCCAGAGCTGTGCCGAGCAGAGAGCTTGACCAAACCCTTTTGTTTCAACCCACCTTAACCAGGACAGTGAAGAGTGTCTTGTCCTGGGCTGGGCTGCCCCTGGACCCAGGGTATTCCCAGTCAAGGTCCAGACCATCAAAGTTATGCTTGCGCAGGAATCTGATAACAGAATTGATGAAGGTCTGGCGGTTCTGAGGAGTGGAAACCATTGTGGAGAACCTATGGAAGAAGAGCAGGACAGAGTTGGGGTTTGGTTGGTGGCTTTCTCCTCTTCTTCCTCCCTTTCCATAGTGCAGTTATGGGAAGGAGATGGTTTGAACTTACTTGGCTGTCCCAAAATTCCATCCTCCAATTGCCAGAAGGGTCTTCAGATTTCTGTTCCTGCAAAGGAAGGGACAGGAGCATGTTTCAGGCAACATCTGTTAGTGTGAAACCCAAAGAGCAACTTCACAGCACATTGAGTCACTGTCACCATCATCAAAGGACCAGTGCTGGCAGCCTGCCCTGCTCTCCCCAGCCCTCCCCATCACTATCAGCTTCTCCTCCCTGGCATCCCTCAACCTTGGCTTGGGCTTCCATCGTGCAGAGAACAGCTGCTGAGTAACAGGAAGGAACCCAAGGGGGAGACCAGGGGCTGCCCTTTGCTCCCGGTACCTACTGGTTCTTCAGGCCATTGAAGGATTTGTAGAGGGTCTCGTCGTTCCATTCGTAAGTTGTGATCTCGTTGTTGTTCATGTTAGCAAAGGCGTAGATCAGGTGGTTGCACAGGAAGGGGTCGATGTTTTCAGGCATGTACTTTCCCAGGCCAGGCCTGTACTGGGCCCAGTTGGTGAAGTAACATGTCAGCACGTAGGCAGTGCCTGCAGGGAAACGGGAGGTGGGGTAGGTTTGAACTGCATTGGAGAGATACTAGTAAATTCAGGCAGAGTGTCATAACTTGCTCTGATGAGAAATGACTGGGCAGTGCTTTCCTGCAGGGAAAGGATCTCAGAGAAAGTGAAGGAGGGTTGGTTGTCCCCCAGGGAACTGGCTCGCCAAGGAAAAGAAAGGATTTCTTTCTTTCCTACTTTGTTTCAGGAGATGAGTCAGTCTGGGAGCCTCTTGCACCCTTCAGCTCATGGGTGTGGGTGGTTCTGAGTGCTGGGTCTCTTCCCCAACCTCAGCCTTTCTGCTTTGCTTTTGCGTAAGGAGGAGCAGAGGCAGGAGGGATCTCTGCTGAAGTGCCTGGGAGGTGGGAGGCTCTTGGTGTGTTGGCTGTGCTGCCTGTTTGACCTGCCTGTATGAGCTGATGCTGAAAGGGTTTGGTGGAGTTGTTGCTTGAAGCAGGTACATACCTATCTGGGCGTTCAGCAGGAGGACCAGACCTTTAGAGAAAAAAGTTAACGAACAAAAGTTTTAGTGTTTGTACTTAGAAACACAAAGGTCTTGTGCAGGACTGCACTGAACCCAAGATAACCTTATCTCAGGATCACTGCTTTTTATTAAAACCATTCAAGAATTTGTGTATTCTCAAGTGTGAGAATACACACTCAACAGCTGAGTGTTTATCTGGAAGTGGGCAGCATTCGTCATATTATTGCAGGATAAAATATAGCAACACTGAACAACTGTTCCTTCTGAATGTAACTGCTCTATCTTTCCCTTTAGGAGAAAAGACAGTGCAAGATATCTAATCCCCAGGAACCCCCCTGCATAAGCACCCAGTATAACAGTGAAAGAGCCACAAACACTCTGTGAAGGCAGAGAACTAAGTTTCAAAGCAGGACTTACCGGTCAGCAAAGTGAGCTGGGCCATCTTTGTCCAGGACTGGTCTGGTGCAGCCCATCTCCCATTTTTATATGCTCCTCTTGTTCCATGCCAGTCTTGGATCAACAAAGATGGATAAACATTACGAAATCTGATAAAGATCAGTATCACAAAGCCGTGATACCAGTACAATGGGTCTTAACACTCTTAAACCTCCATCTGGAGACACCACTATTATCAGGCTGTGCCACGTTGTGGGGCTGCAAGAATAGGGACAAAAAAGGGAAAAGATTAGATGGCTTTACTGTTAGCAGTTGTGTTGACAGTGACAGGCTGTGGGTCAACACCAACGATTACACAGTCATGGGTGGCTGAAGGGTTCCCCTTGTGCTGTCGTGTGTGTGCCCAGAGGTGGCAGGCACTGCCAACCCAGGGTGCTTGACAAGGGGTTTGTCCCCTTGGCTGGGGCAGCCAGCGAGGCAGGGCTGGGCAGGGCTCAGGTCACAGCAAGGGCCTTTGGGGGACACAAGGACTGGGCTCACTGCTCTGGGCAGCACGGGGTCCAGGGGGCTTGTCATCTTCTTTATTATCTTCTCAGGCTTTTAAAACGATTTCCCATGGAAATTTACTCCAAATGTGTCTACATATATTTTTATCTGTATAGTTTATGTTGGGAGTAGCTGGGCAAAGCAGTATTTCTGGGAGTAATGGAGATTTACCACAGGGGCAAACACGGGCGTTGCCATCTCCTGTGTTGTCTTTTTCAGGGTGGTTACTTTTCAAGCTTTGGAGCCTTTTTCTCTCATCTCTTCTCACAACTTGTTAATATTAACATGGGGAAGCTATTGTTCATAGAACTGTGGACAGTCCATTGAAGCTTGTTTTCTGAAAGTTTCTGAGGAGATAAGACAGACAGGTAAGCTCTTTCTGCCAGCTTCCTCAATTTCTCCTTCACGTCTTCGGAGAGTAATTTTATTCCATGCTTAAATTCTCTTTAATGGGCTGGAAAAAAAAACAGCTGGACATGAAGGAAATGAGACCGATTAACTTTTCAGTGTGAAGCACCTGAAGGGTTTTGATATGATCTGGCACTAGGGTAAAATGTGATCAACTCTTTCTTTCAAACCTATGGTCTATATTTGGCTGGGCAGTGTTTTCTGATACCCTCTGAGAGATCTGCATGGGAACCTCATGTCCTTGCAAGCTGGAAGGGCTGAACCTCCTAAGAAATCAACATTCTCTCACATAATATGCAGTACATCTTGAGTTTTCAGTTCTTTCATTTTTATCAGCTAGCCTCATAAAAAAAAAAAACAACCTCTCCCTCCCAACGAATCACCTAATTCCATGAATTAAACAAAGGAAGAAATGGAGTGAAGGGAAGAAGTTTCCCATGCAGCTTCTCGGTTTGCAATTATGTGCACCTTGAAAGCCCTGCAGGAGGCAAAATCGAAGCAAAAGAAAAGTATTAGCATGTAGTTGTAACTGAGGAGAGCATCTTCCTCTGGCTTTACAAGAATCTTGTAGCCAGTAGCTGGGTACTATCAGCAACTAAAATATCCAACAGTAGGTGTCAATGTTGCTTGCTTTTCCCAACCGTGTAGCTGGAGTGCTTTTCTAGCAGCCTTCTGGTAACATTTCGAGAAGAAATCATAGAATCATAGAATGGTTAAGATTGGAAGGGACCTTAAAAATCATCAGGTTCCAACCTCCCTGCTCTAAGCAGGGACACCTCTCACCAGACCAGGCTGCACAAGCCTCATCCAACCTGACACCTCCAGGGAGGAGGCAGCCACAATCTCCCTGGGAAACCTATTCCAGTGCCTTACTGCCCTCATGGTCAATAATTTCTTCCTGATGTCTAGCCTAAATTTCCCCTCTTTCAGTTTAAAACCATTACTCCTTGTGCAATCACTGCCCTCTCTGGTGAAAAGCTCCTCCCCAGCTTTCCTGTAGGCCTCCTTGCAGGCCACAAAGCTTAGCTGCTGTTCCTCTTTGTTTAATCACCAGTAGAGATCTGAGATTAACAGGACATTTTTGCCTTGGCACGACACTGATAAATCTGTGCTTTTTGGCTGTCTCAAATGTTTAAGTCACCTGCCTGTATCTCTAACAAAGAATTTAGGCTCACTCAGGTGTTAAGCAAAGTCAAGCAGGTAAATGTTTGCCAGGATGGCAAGGTTAAAGCTAAGACCTTCTATGAAATAAAACCACCTTTGAGTCAAGCTGTCCTGGTCCTGCCACAAAAGGTCTCTCACTTTTAGCAAAGGGCAAAGAAAGGGTTACTTCTTGCTGCAAGCATTTATGTACAAAGGGGTTGTTGATTTTGTTCTGCTTGCTTTTTGCTGCTCCCAAAGGTTTGATATTTGACACTGCACAGTCTAGGCAGGGCTGTGGGATAGACCATTGACATGTGCTGGCATCAGAAGTGCATTCTCTTTTACAGGCCCTGGAGCATTAGCTGAACTCCAAAATGATCAAGCGTTAGGTAGAAGTCTGAAGCTGCTTACGAAGTCCAGGATGGAGATGGCTGCATTTAGATGGAGTTTGCCAGGAAGGATTAGATAAGATTGCTCTGATCTTCGTGATAAAACACTTATCAAGTGCAGAGAGCTTTGAGCAAAACTAGGCAGTTGTTAGGAGAACCTGCTGAACTGCTGTCAGGATTTCACATTTATCACTGATGTGAATAATCTGGTGTGACTGCTTTGTTTCATGTTTTGTCAGTGTGAAAACCTGGGTTTGCTCCACAGCAAAAAAGTGCCCAATAGAAGCGGAAGGTTTGGAAACCATAAACCCATCAGAGATGGTTTGAGATCTCCTTTTTCTAGCAGATTAATAAGGGACATATCCCAAGGCCACATACAATTTAGGTCTGTGTCACCCAAAGCCACTTGAATAAAACTAGGCATATTGCAGAGAGTGCACACACATCACATACACTCAGGAAAATCAAGTTTCTGTATTTCAGCTGACTACTCAAGCCCATTTTGCCCTGCAATAAATACTTACTAAGCTTGTAAGGAAAGGTGGAAGAGACAGAGCTTAAATTCC
Organism: Apus apus; assembly: GCF_020740795.1. NCBI lineage: Eukaryota > Metazoa > Chordata > Aves > Apodiformes > Apodidae > Apus > Apus apus. The sequence continues at coordinate 3,753,286 of NC_067304.1, forward strand.
TTGTCGGAGATATAAGCTCCTATCAAAAGCTTTGGTGATATTGCTGGTCTCTCAATGGCTTAAAAGCTTTTAATAGCAGAGCTGTCTTTGGGGGCTGCTGACCTTCTTGGAGAACTGTCCCACTCTCTTCAGGAGTCTGACAAGGAATTAAGAAGATACGTCTGCAGTGTCAGGGCCAAACACGTGAAAATCTAGCTCCACATCCAGCTGGGGATGTATACAGCTGCTTAAGTTACTGCCACTATAAACCCATGCCTGTAAATGGAGCCCTGAAAAAGGATCTTTTCTACCTCCAAGTCACGTAACCCTTGGACGTGTCCTTCCCTGTGCAGCACAGAGCTGACGGTGGCTGGTGTAACAGTATCTGTGCAAAGAGGAGACAGCTGGAACGCCCATGGGCCTGGCATCTGCTCAGCTGCCTGCCTGACAGCTCTGAGACTGATTTGGGATCTGTCCTGGTCCCAATCCCTTTCTGTTCTTCTAAACAGATCATTAGGTATAGCTGAAAGACTCATTGTGCTGCTGCCATGAGAACCATCCTGTGGGAAGCCCAGGCTGAAGAGCCAGCACCGTTACCTGTAGCATAGCATGGTCTGTCCAGGGTCACATCATGCACAGAAAAACACTTGGCATCTGTTCCTGGCCAGGGTCACAACAAGAAATGTGGAGTTTTAAGCTCCTCAGATTCCCTCCTCCGAAAGATCATCACACCATGTCTTGGGTGGGGACTTGGTGCAGAAAGGTGTTCAGGGCACTTGGGCTGTACAGGACAGCCAGGACAGACTCAGATCTCTGATTCTTATGACACCAGTTTGTTTTGAAGCCTGCTTTCCCCAGTGCTAACTCCCTGTTACAAAGGCTGGATCTGTTCTGCTTCACGCCATCTTCCTCTGGCAGTTGATTTGCCTTCTCTCCACAGCTCATTGAGTGGAACTAAAGAACTGCTGATTTTCAGATACCAACCATTCCCTGCCTCCCGGGGGAAATTCTTGCCTTCTGCATGTACATTCCCAGAATATCATCTGTGACTCACTCTGATTACGAAATGCTGCAGCCATTTCCCCACCTACTTCTTCAGAGTGTCATCATTTATTCACCTTTTGTCCCCAGGTATATTTTATAAGGCCTTAGAAGAGTTCTTTTCATGGGGAATTTGATGCAGTACTGCAACCACCCCTTGCATGTTCTTTCCTTACAGCACATCTTTCATCTTTCCTTATTCCCTCTTGGCACTAAACTGCTATAATTAGGCGTTGTAAACAAATCTCGAGCTTCTCTGATGTTGTGAAACACTTCAACTTCATTTCTGATCATCCTGTTCCTCAAATAAACTTTAAATCTGCACTGCAGGGAATCTTACTGACATTCCCTGGTGATCTGGATTGAGGCAACGTGCTCTCCCTGGTGGTGCTGAACCCGAGGGAACAGGGTGCTAGGAATGGGCTGCAGATCCTTACACCTATCCTTGTATCCTAAAAGTGTTAGTCCCAAGGCTTATTTCCTGGTCTGCCAGCAAGTGAGAAAGACCTTTGAAAGGGGCCACATGTGCATAGGATACAGGCTCACAAATTGCTCACACAGAAGTATCTGTGCCCAAATGCAGGTGGGCAAAACCTACTGCAAAAAGGTTACATATGTGTGAGTGGACATGCACGTGGGGGTTCTTTCAGCTAAGGAAATATCACATGAAGAATGCTTTGTTTCAGCTGCTCTGGGGTTTTCTTTTTCTATTTTTATGGCACATGCAAATTTTGTATAGCCTGACCTTTTAAAAATCAGATTTATTAAAGCGTATAATCTTTAAAAATCCACTTAAGATTGATAATGAATATTAAAGCCTAAACTATTACACTCCATTATTCAGAAAAATATCAGCACTGAGCCTGCAGATCTGGAACTTCTTCCAGTCAGGATTCAGTGTGGCAGGCTCAGTCAGGCTGCCCCATGTAACACCTCCTGTTTTCCCCATCCATCTCACCCCAGCAATCCCCGTGACCTGTGAGGGAGGAACCAGATGTGAGCTGAGCTGTGAGCATTGGCTGCTCATCCCTCCCCACGCCTGGGCACTGCCCTGTGGCCACTGCCTCCCATTTGCATCCAGTGTTCATGAGGTCTGGTTGTTACCAGGAACATAGCAGGGCTACAGGATCTTCCTTTCAGGCTCGTCCTTTTCCTTCCCAACCCTTCAGAGGAAGCTCTGCCCCCACAACAGCATCCCAGCTCATCTAATTACTTACTAAGCTCTTTTTCTGGTTAGCCCATCTGCTCATTTCCAATTAATCCCTGTTCACAAGCTCAATAACCTGAGCCATCTGTATAGGTAAGAGAGATAAGCTTCCCATTAAACATTTACAGGACAGAACAAGAGAGTATTGAAGCAACTGTTGCTGAGACAAGCCAGGCTGGTGTCTGCGTGCCAGGGAGGAGCTGGTCTTGCTCCTCCAACTGCCATTGAATGTAAGTGTCTAAAATTGTCTGTCACCCACCCCAGAAGGGTACATGCTCCTCTAGCTCACGTCCACGATGGTCCTTGCTGCATTAGCATGGTGAAGGCTTTAAAATAATTCAATAGCATTTTGGGCCCTAGAAGTTCTAGCAACCAAATAGCCTTTAAATAAAACATTAAGCAGCAGCTCTAGCTGCCCTTTGACCTCAAGCTCTTAAAATAGCTCAACAGTCAGTCTGACCCCCCCCTGTTTGGCCTTCTGATCAGGGTGAAACGTGTCCTTAATTCGAGGCAGCAACAGTATCTTTGTCCTCACGCTTCATCAGTAACTGTCCTCGTTTTGACACAGTTTTGTTTCAGAATCTTGCTAGGATGAGGTTTCATCTCCCCCAGTGACTCCATCCATTTTCCCACTCAAGGTTTCCAGCTCTGGGGCAGCACAAGATCCTTTGCCAAGGTACCCCGTTCCCTCCACGGCCATTAGCACCAAAAGAGGAACAAAACCTTGCCTAAAAATCTCTACGGAAACCAAGGAGTCTCAGGAAGGAAGTCAAGGCTTTGACAACTTTTTAAGTGTATCTCAAGGTCTGGGGTGAGGGTTGGCAGGTAATCGCTTCTCAGGGGCCACAAAAGGGGGAGCAGTGACTCCCCTGCTCCCTCAGCAACCCAGGCGAGAGAGGTTCTGAGCTGTGAAGGAACTTCTCGGGGCTCGGGAGCTCAGAGGGGTCTCGGTGGCACCGGCAGCGCGGGTCCCTTCCCGGTAACTCCCGCGCGCAGCCACAGGGGGGCGCCACCAGCCCCGGCCCCGCGGGCGGAGCCTGGAGACCCCTGCCCGGGGCGGGCACGGGGGGCTGCACATCGGGTCCCAATGGCCTGCACGGGGGGCTGCACATCGCGTCCCAGCCGGCAGCACGGGGGGCTGCACATCGGGTCCCAATGGCCTGCACGGGGGGCTGCACATCGGGTCCCAGCCGGCAGCAAGGGGGGGCTGCACATCGCGTCCCAGCCGGCAGCAGGGGGGGCTGCACATCAGGTCCCCACTGCCTGCACGGGTCCCGGTGGTGGGAGATGATGGGATGACGGGCTCTCCACCTTCCAAGGCGCTGGTGTACTCAACACACAAGCCTGCTCCCGTCCCCCGTGCAGACCTGTCCCAATCTCTCCGATCAAACATTTGCATTAGTAACTTTTCCCCTCGGATGGGGTGGGCTGTCAGCCTGATTATTTCACTGCTGAGAGCTTCAGCTCAGTTGCAAGGCTGTGCTAGCTTTACTGTGCTAGCTTTACTTTGTGCTCTGCTGTTTGGGCTGATGCTGAGAAGCAGAGATCTGGTGTGGTTTGTACAGATCTGTGTGTCCAGTGCCTCACCAGGGTGCTGTGCTTCCAGCTTGCTGTGCTCTCAGCTTGTGCTTACAACGTAGAAGTTGTACTTCAGTCCAGGAAAAGAAGCACCCAGTGCAAGCCCCTGTCTGCCCCAGCATTTCTAAAGACAAACTGAATTTCTCAAGCCTCATTCTGTGCTGCTCACTCAGAGCAGATTCAGCAAATCATTCTGAATATTGCAGACATGAGAGAAAACCCAGGTAGGCTGAGGACTGTGGCTAACTTGAAAGCAGGAAAAGTGAAATTCATCAAAGAAGCTACCAATTAGTTACTTCACTCAGGGACATGCTGCAGGGAAGGAAGCACAAGGTTTCCAGCGTGTGAATACATTTCTGCTCAGCACTTGCATTGCTGGGCAGCCTGCTCCGTGGGGCGTGGGAGTGGGGAAGTTGGAGTAAGGGCATTATACTGAATTTAATCTTGTATTCATATCTTTCAGCATGGGGACTCTCCTGGGGCTGATCTAGGGCAGAGAGAGCCTTGCAAAGCTGCCAGGTTTGTCTCGGGGGTGGAGGAGGAAGCGGAAGTAGAAGTGTCTGGGTAAAAGTATCTTGAGCCAGCAATCGTTTCTTCTCATTGATCAGGCAAAGGGAGGGGCTGTGAAGGGGCTTCTCCTCATTTTGCTGCCCCTTTCCTTCACCCTCAAGGAAATGAACACAGCCTGGTCCCATCCATAGCTGGGACACAGCCACCCCTCTGCACAGACCCGAGACACTCTTCCTTTCCTTCCTCACTTCCAGGCTGGATGCAGCCCCTCTTCCAAGCATCCAGGCACCCTGAACGAGCTGCTCACCGAGAGCCTTTTGTAGTCCTGCCAATCTCTACGAAAACTTTAACATCTGCCAGTGCCCACCACAACACCACAACCCCTGCCATTCCTGGCAGCCACACAGCAGGCTCCAGAGGCTGCTACGGTGCTTTTGTGACCCAGGGAAGCAGCATGTGGGTTTTCCTTCTTTGGAAGCGTGGCCCTGCTCCACATCCCTGCTCAGCTCTGCCCTCAGTGCAGTGTGGGGGGTTTAACTGGGCTGTGTGGCTGTCTCCTACGTCACATGTTTTTGAGAAGCTCTTGCCAGCTTCCTGCTGAGGAGCTGATCCTGCTGACGTCTGCAGAGCAGGCCACGTCAGGCACGGCCGGGAAGGGAAACGCAGTCCTTTTTTGGGTGCAGACTAGAGCAAAGTCTGTTGGTGTGAGCAGAGAGGAAGGCTGAGGCTCAGGAACAGCTGGGCTCTGTCAGGAATTCAGCACCAAGAGATTCAACAATGCCCAGGATAAACACACTCCAGGACTGGCAGATCTCCCTCTTTTTCTGAGCTCAGCACAATATTTTCCTTTCTCTTTTAAAAATGTTATTTCGCTGCTGATAATTAATTGGGGTGGAATGCTTTTCCTGAGTTATATTTAGATTTTCTTCTCTGACTGCACTCCCCCATTCCAGCTTCTCTAGTGCAGCTCTATCACTGTGCTTTTGAAATGGAAACAGTCCATTTGCCTTCCACAAAACGTAGCAGTATCATGTTCTGAGGCAGCACCTGAACTGGGGCACTTTTGGGGGTTCAAAAAGGCTGTGCTTGTGGAGAAAGAGAACTTGAGTACCAAAGCAGAACCACTCTGTACCTCCAGCTTTAATCCGGGGGCTTTCAAGTACCTGGAAAAGATGGAACAAAACACCCCTGGATCAGAGGAGGCTTAAAGTGGCTTGTTATTCAGAGTAGGTTATATATATGTGCATGTATTTGGAAATTTGGACAGTTTACAAGTTTTTGAGATAGGCATAAGTCAAATCCCCACCTGACTGCTCCTCAGCTTCTGGGAAAACCCGAAGCGAGACACAAGATCCATAGCAGGGCACCTTTCCCCAGCACACATGTCCTACCTGCCTGGCAAGGCTTTGCCTTCTCTGCCTTCCCTGCAGCTCTGACGTGGCTGCGTGCTGCAAAGTTCCTCCTTTCGTGTGGGTGGCAGTGAGATAAGGCTCCGCTCTGCGCCTACGTGGCAGTTCAAAATAAATAAATAAATAAAAGGGGAATTAAAAAAAAACCCACCAACAACCAGGCTACCAAGGTGACAGAGCTACGAGGAGGAGATAGTTAATCTGAGAACAGCTTTCTACCCTTGAATAAACAACCCAAAATGAAGGACAATTACAGTGCTGCCATTGTGGGCTGGAAAGTCCCTTTACCCTCCAGCCCAGCCTGAGTCCCGGCCCTCCCAGCGCTCCCGCCGGGTGAAGGAGGGTGTTGCCATGAGGGAGGTTCACACCCAGGTCCCTAATCTTATCGAGCAGGGGTGGAAAACCTGTTCAGCAGGGTCACAGAGCAAGACACAAAGTGGGTCCATCAGGAGCACTTCTGTTTTTCTCATCTTGGTCAAGATGTGGTCAGAGTCTTCTCTGTCCCGTGTGTGATGCCTTTCTTTGCATAGTTAAGGCTGCATAAAGTGTAATTAGGCAGACCTATATAATTAAGACAATTAGGTAAGGTAAGCACCCCACAGAGTAATTGTGGCCAATTTTTAGCATACCCAGGGGCACTTACAGGGCCCAAGGTGGCCCTTCAAATTATTTACCTCCTCACATGTCTTAAAGCGCTTAGCTTAGGTGTGTCTTAGGTGACATCTTTGAAGTGGACATTGTTGCTCTACTCTTGCTGAGAAACAGCTGGCTGGAGAAGGATTCTTTCTCTCTTCTTCTTCTTTCTAGCAAAAAAAGAAAAAAAAAAGGAGTTTCATATCTTGTTTTTGTTCTGAAGCAGACTGAAACTCAGACTCTGGATGTGGGTGACCCAGATTCAGAAGAAGGGCTTGATTTTGAGAGCTGTGTCTCTGCAGGGGAGCGTGGGTTGCTCGAGGCAGAGGCTCACTTGCTTGCTTTCTTCCTCTCTTGCTTTTGGAGGAGAAATTCCAGTCTGGTTCTGAGAAATCTTCCCAATTAAATGGTGCTGATGTGAAATAAATTCCTTAAAGGTGAGCGAGCTCTGTGAAAGCAGCTCTGGGAGGAGAGGAGAGTAACAACCTTTGGTGCTGCAACACCCCACTCCCCTGGCTCACCAGGCCTCGTGTTCTGCTGCACTGACATCCATCCAAGAGAGCTCCAAGAAACTCAGTGAATTTCATTTTTTTTGGTAGCTTCTAAAAGGTTTATAATCCCAGTGGGTCTTCTGCCCTCTCCCGACCCTAAAACACACATCAACATCCCAAACTGAAATGTGATTTTATCCTTTATTCTTTTTCTCTGCTTCTTTCAGCTGAGTGCTGTGTTTCAGACCTTAACATAGACCTGCAGAGCCAGTTCATGTTTTCAGTTTTCTTCTTAGAAATTTTAATTAAGAGCTCACCCCTTGCAGGAGGGAAAGAAAAGCTTCAAACATGAGAAGACTTGTGATGAGATCTCAAAAGCTGGCAACTTTGAGCTGGAATTCCTGATGGTGGAACAGAAGAGTTTCAGCACAATGTGGTCTTGGTAAAAAAGAGGGAAAACAGCCATTTATGGCAGACAAATGTGTACAATTGCCAAGCAAGGGCCCTCCTGGGCTCTGGAGCAGGCAGGGTGAAGGGTGCATAGTTATTATTAGCTGCTTTGTATGGTAAAAAGGACCTTCAGCTGCCTGGGCTCTGCAAAAGTTGCTTCACTCAGGAGTACTCTTGAGAATCAGGGAGTGGAAAGCAGGAATTTGAGACCCTTTTAAGGTCTGTTTACTCTTCCAACCTCTGCAGATTTCAAGGGCAGTGAGGCAAAGTACGTGAGGCAAATCTGAAATGGTTATCACGGGGAGAGCTGCAGGCACAGGAGGGTCTGGAGCTCCCTGGAGCCCTGTCAGCCAGGATTTATGGGGCACATGGGAATGTTTGCCTGCTCCCAAGGGTTGTTTCCGAAGCAAGGGCCTGTGATCCAGGCTGAGAGTGGCCCCTCTGCAGGGACTGTGAGAAAACAGCCCCGGGCCTTGTGTTTTCATATGGCTTGTTGCTAGGAGGAAACAGGAAGGTGATTTTCCCCTCCCTTCCCCTCTCACACAGTGTTTTCTGTGAGGAGACCTTCACAGCATCCATCCTCTTCCTAGCAGGGGGTTGCCTCTCAGCTGCGCTCCCAGCTCTTCCCACTCATTAGAAATGCAACTTTCAGGTTCACAAGCCTCCAGGTGCTTTCATAATGGGAAGTGAGCCTCCAGGAGACTCCATCAGGAAACTGAGGCACGTACTGAGGAAAAGGGAGTTGCTTTTGCAAACACAGAGCAGGCGGGTGCCAGCAGCAGCATCAACCCAACTGTGCTTGTTCAGCTGCTTCTCAGGCCAGCAGGGAGGAACACACAGCAGAACTGGGCAGTAAGGGATTTCAACCTGGCTTCACACCCTAAGATGGGCAGCAGGGATGCAGTTTTGGATTCTGAGAGCCTCCAACAGGCTGCATTGAAATAGAAGACCCTGGTAGATGTTCACAGAGTCCCACAGTGGAGGTTGCAGAAGCATGTGAGCTACAGCTCTTGTTTTATGCTGCCATAACATCTGCAGTGCTGAGATCCAGATGTCCCAATTGCTGGTGATCCAAGACACTGTTTAGGGCAGCCCTTTAACAAGATTTCACATCCAGATCTGAGTCTGGTCAGGGTGAACTAACAGCTAGAATGTCAGCAGAAGATCTTGGCTATAGAGCTGCTGTGCCTCTGCCCAGCTCTGACACAGCAAACTGGGTTTATCTGGTACTGGAGTTGCTGGGGATGCTGTGAGCAAAAGATGGATGAGCTGGTGGTTAGGAATTTGAGTTTCAGGGGGACACCTCAGGTCAATTCCTGGCTCCATCACAAACTGCTGGCCTGCCTCAGGTATCCCATTCTGCTTCCTGTGATTCAGTTTACCTTCTGGGAAGTAGGGGAGAAGAAATAGCACCCAACTTTGTGGCTAGTTTGGGGGGATAGCTATATCCAAAACACCTATGGGAGGGATGAGTGTGTTGCTGAGCCCACAGTACCCAGGCTGTGAAGGGAATCAGCAGGACATGTGCTGCTCTCAGTGGGGCTCCAATCCCTGCCTGGCACCTCAGTCCCCTTCCCCTGCCTGTTCTGCTGTCTGGGCTGCTGACAGATTGGGCTGTGCTTTCCCATCCGTGAGGAAGGTTTCCTGACAGAGCCCAGTGAATAATTCACTCAGCACAGCCTCAGCCAAGGCCCAGCACAGGAAGGGGAAAGTGGGTTATTATTGTTTTTCCAAACCTTTTGTTTTCTAAGAAACGTGGCTGCAAAGCCCTTCTGCCAAAGCCTCTCTTGAGAGCCCAGCTCTGAGGGTAGGTCTTCCTTGGAGCTGCTGTGCCCAAAAGGGGAATTAGGCCAGCAAGTGAGCTGCATGTTGTTTCTTTTACAACTCAATAGCTGTTCCCCTGGTGACACTGCTCACCCCGCTCTCCATCCTCCCACACACTGTGGCTGTCACAGATCTTCAGTGCTTCCTTTGCACAACCTTTTCCTCTGTCACCCCGCAGGGAACAGTGTCCACGTGCTGGGTTTCCAGTCGTTCTTGCCATGTCTTAGCCCCCATGATTGTTTCTTGGTCCCTGCTCAAATTCCAGAGGTGCTGAGAGATCTCAGATGGCTTTGCTGATGGGAGACAGGGACATAGCTGTCTGGGGTGGGAGTGGGACCATCCCTGCCATTACTGGTGGGTGGGGTGGGGCAGGGCTGGGGTACAACTGGGCTCCCAAAAGCATTAATTATAGTGTGAGGTGGTGATGAGCATGTGGAGGACAATCAGTCCAAGGAGCTTTGGGGAGCACTGGTCAGCAAGGGTGGACTGAAGCAGCCTGGGCCAGGATGCTGGTCTCTCAGGATCACCCGTGCTCTAGCAGGGTCCTGGGAGCCTGGTCTTTGGCCATCACATCCCTGTGTGATCACATCTCCAGCCACACGTCAGGGCTGGAGACTATTTCCAGGATACTGAAATTAAGTTTAGCTGAAGCAGGTTTAAAATTGCCTGTTTCATTCCAAACACAGCTTCTCCATGAAGCTCCTGGGTTTTTGTAAAGCGAGGCCGAAGTCCTGAGCAGAAATTGAGCAATAGATGAGGGCGTCAAAGGTCTGACCTGAAAAAGGCTCAGGAATCCAACCCCCAGCTCCTCTCCTCAAATGTACACAGATAAAATCACGACTCCCTTAATTCCTCTAAATATGAGTGAAAAAATCCCCCCAGAGCCTCTGCTAAAGCCTTGGCTGTTGCTGAAATGCAGAGTACATGAACAGAGCACTTATGTGCTGCTTCTGTGAGTAATACATGTGGCTCTAACCTGAAATTTGGGATCCAAACCCAGATGAACTCTGTGTGCAATCCAAAGCCATGCCTAAACCCAGATTTTTGAGCAAATGACCCCTACTTTAATAACTGACCAGCTCCCTCCCTCCCTGCCTGGTTGCACACACCCTGGCAGTGCAGGGTGAGACCCAGCTCTGAAGCCAGAAATCTGCTGGGCTCTGGTCTCCCTGACTTGCTTGGAGAACAAAACTTTCTGTAGGACTTCTGTGACAGGCAGAGTGGAGGAAACCTCATCTGCTTCCTCTGCTGGAGTCTGCAAGACGGGAGGCACAGGTGTGAATGCTGCTATTGAGTCTGTCTGTGCTCTGATGCTCAACTGGCCTTTGGTGGCAGCTACAAAGAAGCTGTGAAATTGTGGATGGTGAGGAGGTTTGCAAAGCACCGGAGGGTGGATGTGTGTGGTACAGCCCATGCCTGCCTCCCCCTGCCCAGGTGCAGCACCCCACCAAAAACCAAGTAGCCAGCTTAGCCAGGGAGGGCAAGGAATCCTTGGGAACAGCCTAGAGCAGTCCTGCAGAGTCCACCTGCTACCCAGGAGGTATCACTCCAAGCAGGGATCAGCCTGCCTCTTGGGAAAGGGCACCACCCAGACCTAAGCTCTTGTAGGGTGTTGCCCTGCTTTATCTGGGCCTTCTTTGTGCACTAATTGATGTTTGCAGGGGTTGGGAGGTTTGCTGGGCTCTGGGAAGCAATGGCTTCTTTCATATTTGTGGGTGTAGCCTGAGAAGAACCCCAAGGATCTTCTCCCAGTGTCCCTCCTCTCCCACGCTGCAGCCTGGACCATCCACACGTTGCAGCTCTCGCTGGCTGAAAGACAAAAGCCCCCCTGTGGATTTGCAGTCTGGACATACAGAGGCCACAGGGGGAGGGATGGATGGGGCAGAGCTTTGTCAGTATAGCAGCTAGAGATTGTGCCTGACATAATCCATCCTTTGGAGTTGAGCTGGGGACCAAGGAGAGGGCTGGTAGGGAGGCTGGATCCCTATGGCCAGATCCACAGCCTGTGCTGGTAATGAGATTCTGGATTTAGCCTTAACCAGGTCAACTTGCCATAAACTAGACTGAGCATGATGTAACAGTGCTGGAGCAGGATGAAATCTAGAAGTCCTAGAGATTCTTGTCTTGTCTTTTGTCAAGGAGCACCTGCTGCACTGAGCCTTTGAAGCCTGGATGGGGCTGGCTCGATCACTTCAGCCTTGTGGGAAAGAACAGAACTTCCCAGAAAGATCCCATTTTCTGTTAGCCACTGTATGTCCTATAAAACCCTCCAGCAAGGGACACTGTGGTGGTAGCTCAGGTCTCTGATGCCACAATAGAAATTGCTTTGATCTGTAACCATCTCCTGCTCTTCTCCTCTAACGTGTGGGTAAATCAGCTGCTCTTCTCAGGCTTTCAAAAAACACATTCAGGCCCAGCAGAGATCCCCACTCAGTGCTGAGATGTCAGGCAGCTCTGAACAGGGTCAGTAAATTCACTTCCCAGCTGCTACAGCAGCAGTGGCCTTGGTGCTCTTGCCTTGTTTTTTTGCCGATGACTTGGTTGCTGTGGCACTGCAACCCACGGGGCCCTGCATTGCTGCTTTATAAGCAATAAAGGCAGATTTGGGCAAAAGTGCTGCCTTGGCAGATCGTCACAACATTGCTCCCTGCCTGAGCTGGAGTTTGGCAGACAAGTCACATTCTCACCACCTAAAAAATCCTGCCTTGTGGCTTCAGCCAAAGGGTTGCGTTGGGATTTTTTTTTAACTTCTCGTTTCTAAGAAAAGAAAAATCCTTTTTTTTTGTAGCATGGCTATAGTGTGAAATCCCTATATATAACCCTCCAGGCTCCCTTAGAAGGAAAGGTGTGAGATGGACCCAAAGAGGGAAGTCTGACAAGCTCTGGGTGGGGGGAGGAATGCTGGCCCCTCACCCTGCCCAGCTGCAGCGCAGCTCAGGGGAAGGGCCCTGGATCTTGCCTCTGCTTTGTGGCTTGGAACAAGTCACAGCATCTCTGAGACTCAAGTTTCCTGCTGTCCTGGTTGTTCTATCTCCCACTTTAGACCATAACTCCTCAGCTCATGGGGTTGTTCCTGTCTGGTGCTGAGGAGGACTTGGCTCAGGTGTCCTGTGCTATTGGTGGGTTTGCCACCAGAGTTAGTGGTGGGTTTACCTGTTGCCAGTTGTGGGGAGGGAACTCGTGTTTTGACTGGAGCCAGTATTTATTCTGGGACTTCCTTGAAAAAGAGCAGAGCCTGGGTCAGCAGACACACCCCAGGGTGCTGTGATAAGGGAGAATTACAAGGGGCAATTTGGGCACATCTGTGTCTCACACGTGCTGTTTACCTTGTGCTGGAGACAAGGGCTGGGGGAAGATTTCATCGCCAAGGGCTGGTGAAGGGCAGAAGGGCTGGAGCAGGACAAGGGGCTGTCCAGGGGCACGTCTTACTGCTGTGTCTCACTCCCAGAGTCCTGCTGCTCCTTGTTCCATTTCTGAGATAGAGACAGGGCTCTGGACTCTTTATCTCATAAACTAACAAGCCTGTTCCAGGCTTTACAGCTGACAATTTTCTCTGGACCCAACTGTGCAAACACCTCCATCCCCACACTGCTCTGGGCCTGTTGCCTTGGTGAGCTGGACCTTTTCTATTGTCCCCTTTCTACTCTCTCAAGCTTTGTTCGACAGGAACAGGGGTAGGCAGAGGCAGTTACATCCTGCAGAGAGGATGTGGAAAAAAACAATAACTAAATGCAAACCATCTCTGAAATCAGTGTGAGGTCATCTACACATCTTCCCCCAACGAGACAGCTTCAGGAGGAAGTGTAGGCTGAGGCTTTGTCTCCTGCCGATAATATTGAGCTTGAAACAAATGTCTTCTTACACAAGATGCTGGTCACCATGGGTTCAGCAAGAAGTTAGTAAGGCTGAGGAGAAAACCCCAGAGTGCACTGAAGGCAGCTGGAGCCAGTGAGTGCTTAGCACCATTGGAAATCTAGGTCCAAAGTCCTAAGGAGTTTGAAGAAAAAACAACTCTTTGTGCTTGCGACTCCCCTGAGTCCAACAATGTTTGCATCCCAAAATACTTGTGAACAGATGTGACATTCGCAGTGGGTCAGATAACTTGTTTTCCATGAGGAAACATGACATGCAGTGAGGAAAGTGGATCAGAGGGAGGTCGTTCTGTGAAAAATGGCTCCTAGGAACTACGTGGTCCCTTGTTGAAGCTCGGGGCTTCAGCTACAAAAGCTGCCACGTTCAAGGGCTGTTGGGAAGAGCACCCACCTCTCAGTCCACATACAAATCCGTTCAGAAGCAGAGGGGAAAGTTTAAAGGTTCCTGATAGTCTACAAAGGAAACTGCCCAGACATGCCCAAAATGTGTCCTGACATGTCCTGTCCACAAATCCCAAGGCACTGGGAGCTGGGTGGGGAGTCAGGTTACAGGGGACACAGACCGAACAAAGGACCAGGCTGATGAAAGACATTCAGGCACCAAAATAGGTGTCGAGGTGCCTAGCAAAGCCCAGTGCCAGGGAGTCACACGGGAGAAGCTTCCAGGAGCTGGGCCCACCTAGAAGGTGTCTCCTGCTGGTCCTGCCAGTGGTCTAGGCTGCCGGGAATCGATCCGTGCGGTGAATCATGGGCTGCTCGAGCAGCCAACAGGTTAAAAGGGCTTTGTTTTCTGTCCGTGTCCTCCCTCTCCCCCCAGTTGCATTTCACACGGTTCAGTCAGAGTCTCATTTCACAACTGTGTGTTTTGAAAGGACTTATTAGTTGTAAGTGTAGGCTGGGCTTTAGACTCTTGCCTTATTGTTTACCCTGCCTGCTAGGCCTGTTCCCGGGGTCAGACCTGGGTTACCAATTACAGTTGTGATTAAATGTACTAGCCCAGCTTACCCCTGGGTTTTTTTTTTTTTTCCCCTTAAATTCCCAGTAATTGTGTTTAACTGGTGTTAGCAACCAGGTGGCTGCTGGCACTGCTGTCACAACTGTCTATGCCTTCTCCAGCAGAGCCAGATAATGAGATTTGAACCCTCCCAATACATCTATTATTTTTACAGTTCAGAACTGTTCCCAGAGACTTTTTTTTCTCTCCTTAACGTAAAGAAAACCAGCCCTTGGCTTCCCAAATCTACAGAGATAACCTTCAAATCCTTCTCAAATGCTAGGGTGATTGGGAAGGGACCCACTGGGGAGAAGTGACAGCTAATTTAGCAATCTGTGGGACCCTCTAATCGGGAGGATTTGAATGTTAACTCTGTGTGACTATTTTGCTGCTGGTAGCAGGGGGTGCAGATTTACACTGTGGCTGCTTGACTGGCAGCTGACTCTAATGGTATTCGAGGACAGCTTAAAATGCTTTTTGTGTCTCATGCCTTATGAACTTCAGCCCAGCAGACTAAAAAAGGTTTCGTCACCCCCAAAACCCTAACAAGCCAAACTGTAGCGTGGGAACAGTTGCCTCTTAGGTGTACATAAAACACCCTGAGTTGCTGACTCTTGAAAAGCATAAGTCCCTGTGAGCAGCTTGGTCTGTCCATGCTGAGTTTTAACCCATGATTGAAAGCCAAACGTTCCCCTTTTATTGTAAAATTTCCAGCTTAACTGGTTTTGAACCTCATTTGGATAAAGAGGGCCAGAGTGTTTGAAAGCCTATCTGAACTTCTAATTCCTGTCAAACCAGTTACAAATCTAGTCTGGCCCATTGCTATGGAGAGGTTTATTGTTTTTTGGGGTGTTTTTTTTAATTGAAATCTAAATGCTCTCAGCAATTTCCAGCTAAACGCAGGGCGGAAACTAATCTAGTCAGAACAGCCTTAAAACCATCTCTGACTTCTCTTTTTAAGATGAATTTTATTTTCTAATTGTTCGTTTACTCTGTAGCTCCTCAAAGCAATTTGAAAGCACGTATTAAGTCTTATGCCCTGTCTTTAAGCCTGCAGACTGCTTGTAACAGGGCCAGAAATTAAGGGCACATAACCCGCTTAGAGATCCTTGAGCTCCACAGGAAATCTCTTATTGGAAGAGCTTAATGAAGACAATCTGATTTTGGGGACCAGGGCCTGTGTCAGACCATATGAACACACACCAGACAAAGGCCTTAAGCTTCACAATGGGAGCCTTTTAGAATCATGATGATTAAGAATAAATGGAGGATCAGAATTTGGAGAATGGTGCCACCACTTACTTCATCCCCTTGTGGAGCAGGGGGGACCAGGGGAACCTGCTTGCCAAGGTTAGATCATCAGCAGCACTTAAGGAACACTGTTAGCCTTAATGGCAAATAAACCTGCACTTGCTATTAGGGCTATTTTTGGCAGACTGGAGGACAGAAGACCTCTTGCTACAAATATTGTCCAGTGAGTCAGGACTGGATGATATAATCTGAGTACTTTTTAAAGTCCTTCTGTTGGATGGGGGAACCAAACCTTCTTCTCTGTGAGCTCTGCTCAGGCCTCCTGTGCTTTATTACAGTAGAAAAGTTAAAGAGTTTGGCTTTTTTTTTTTTTTTTTTTAAATTTATTTTGGCTTTTACTGATACATATTCTAGCAGGATGGATTTGCTTGCTTCCTAATTTGCTGCTGCTGACTGTACCCACGCGTGGTGAGCGTGTCTGCTGGCTGACAGCACCGGCCTCTTTGAAGTGATGAAGCTGTGTGGACAAGCTTGCTCTGTGTGTTTACACAGCCTCTTCCAGGGGCCTCCGGCTGCTGCTCCAGTAGAAATCACCTCCCCCTGCATTGTGCTGTGCTCTGGGTTTCACATGCACCCCTGTGCTCTTTCATGTGTGTTGCTGACTTAAAAAAAAAATAAAATAATGCACCACAAAACAACAACAACAAAAAGTCCTTAGACTTTAATCCTTGGGTTTATTTCAAAGCTTACAAAGGCAGATCTGGTTTATAGCAAGAGATTTGCTTGATTCCTTGTGCTCTGTGGATGAATGGAGTGGCAGATGGAGTGGGGAGGACTCAGAGACCCCTTGGCTCTGTCGTCTTGCTGGCTTGACCCTACTTGTGTGCCTGCTGCCCAAAGCGCTTTTCTTCTAAGCTGCACAGAACACAAAATGGGGTCAGTGCAGCCCTCTGCTTGGGCAGTATCTGTTATATCCAGCTCTTCTACGATTTCAAAAGCTATTTTCTTCCTCTCTGCTCTGGCTTGTTGGTTACGCATTGCCACACAGCCACGTCTCGTGCTTCAGAAGGCGTGAAATCCCTTCTATAGTGTGTGCACATAGGAATGACAGAGGTGCAAATGAAATGAGCTGCAGAGTCTGGAAGCGAAAGGCCTCAAAAAATCCTATTACACCCTTGAGTCATGGGAAATAATTGGAGTTTTCAGACCTGCTGTATAAAGGGGTGCTGGGAAGCCTCCCCCTGCCCCGCCGTGCGAAAAGCCCGTCTTTTGAGGGGGACAGGCAGGCCGGTGCTCTGGCTGCCCTTTACCCAAGTGGGACAGGACTCTTGAGAGGTTTGGTAAGAGCCGTGGTGAGGTGGAGCTGTGCTGGCAGGAGCAGCTCCTCCTTATCAGGGAGCGCCGCGGCCGCAGGACGGGAGCGGCTCTGTGGGAACCGGCGGCGGCGCAGCCTCCGCGGGGCTGCTCCTCGGGCACAGGCAAACCCAGATGAGCCAATTCCCTGCCTCGGCTTTTTCCAGCTGCACCCACTGGTTGTGGAGATGCCAAATGAGGCCTAGGCCATAGGAGGAGAACGTGTTTTTGCTGGGGATCACATTAGAGCTGTGGCTTCAGATCCTCCCCTGGTGCAAGCCAAGGGAGGCATCTGGGGCTGTGAGACAATGGCTTGAAACAACCCCGGTTCTCTGCCAAGGAATATTAATTCAGAAATCCCATCCTGTTTTGATACTAACTCTCTCATGGTTGATCAAAGCAAAGGCAAGAAAAGAGCTTGGCCTCCTACTGTTGCTTTAGCTTCGGGCCAGTTTCAGCAGAAGCTGGGCGAGTGCCTTTATCCTGGGCAGTGTGGCTGGCAGCTGGGCCAGCTGGTGCAGCTCCCTGTTTTGTAGTGGCTTTAAGGTGCTGCTCACATCTCCCCAACCATCAGGGCCGTGTGCTGCTCACACTGGTTCTTCTCTGCCCTCCTGCTGGGCTGGACGGAGGCAACTGAGGACGCTTGGTTCTGCTCCATGCTTGCCTTGGCTTGCTTTACTTGCTCTGTGATCGAGCACGTCCTCTGCGCTGCTGCCACCTCCTCCTGGATCCCGCTATTCCTCCAGCCTGGCTTTTGGCTGGAGGGAAGCACTGGGGCCTGGGGTTTCTGCCCTCATTCCTCACCTCAAATGCTCCTCAGGCAGTGAGACAGAAGTGGTTATGGCCGTGTACTCCTCACCTGTCTGGGACAGCGCAGGCACATTCTCCCTACACGCTTCAGGGATCTCTGGAAACAATTTGGCCCTGTCCAGGGAACAATGATCTGTGAATGTGTCTCAAGGAAGGAAATGTGGTGATGGAAACCTGCTGGGGAGTGGGGACCCCCTGTGTAGGGGGCCAGATCCCACCCTGTACTGAAGGCAGGACAGGAAGGGCCAGACAGCAGGGATGGGTGACGGGTGACTGATCCGAGTCACTCCGGGTCAGCAGGAACGCAGCTCCCCCGCTGCTGGAGCAGCCAGTGCCCGTGCTGGGCCGGTGCCCCGGCAGAACCCCCGGGAGCGGGGGGCCCGCCGGGTTCCTTGAGCCGCTTGCGGTTCCGTGGACCCGGGAGCAGCCGCGGGACCCCGACATCAGCTTCCCCGCGCCGATCCGCGATCTGGAGGGGTTTGTACCCCTCAGGACGTCCCGAGAAGCCCTTGCTCTGTCCTCCCGTCCCAAGGACCGCCACCTCCCGTGGGAACCCGCGACCCACCCCACCCCCCCGACACCCGCAGCCCACGGGTGCCGTGGAGCAGGGGGGTGCGGAGAGCAGGGGCGGGCCGAGCTGCGGCCCCATCCTCCCCCTCCTCCTCCTCCTCCTCCCCATCCTCCTCCCCCTCCTCCCCGACCACCCCCAAAATACCGCTCCCGTAACTCGCCCCGCGCCGCGCGTGTCATCGCGGCGGTGACGTCACTCCTTCCGCGGGGGGCCAGACGTCATTTGCATACACCGCCCGCTCAGCCAATGGCGGCCGCCCGGCCGATGACGCCTCCCCGCGCTCCCCTATTTAAGCGGCAGCCGGAGCCCCCGGCGCAGACCCGCGTCCCGGCGGTCCCGGCGCTGCAGCCGCGCGGTTCCCGCCCCGGTTCCCACCCCCTCGGTTCCCACCTCTCGCCATGAGCCAGCGACAGAGCTCTCGCCGCGGCGGCTCCCGGCCCGACATGGTGCCCGAGATCGCCGCCGCCGTCGGCTTCGTCTCCAGCCTGTTGCGGACGCGGGGCTGTGTCAGCGAGCAGCAGCTGCAGGTTTTCAGCGGGGCGCTGCGGGAGGCGCTGGCAGGTGAGGCGAGGGGCTGGGGGAGAGGTTGGCTTTGTAGGGAGGATGGTCCGAGGTGAGAAAAGTCTCCGCCTGTCCTTCTGCTCCCCATCGGGACTAGGTGTGCACTGGTGTGCTTCCCTGTGTTAACTCCCAGGACCTGGTGTCCTTCTGTGGGTGCCCAGCGGTGTCCTCTTGGCTTGGGCACCTATCTGTGTCCTTTCCTGGTGCCCAGCTGTGTCATCCTTGGTGCTGGATACCCGTTTCTGCCTTTGGGTGCCCGCTAGGGACTGGCAGACCCCTGTGTGCCTCCCTGGACACTTGCTTGTGTCCCTGTGGGGTCCTGGGCAAACTGTTGTCTCAGCTCAGACAGGGAGCAGATCCCCTGCCTGGTCTCTGAGGGCTTTGTGCAGCCCATCTGCTTGAAGCCCTTCTTCCTGGGGCTTGATACGAACCATCTAAAGCTTCTCTGTGTGCCCTGTCCCCTGGCAAGAAGTGCTCAGCCCCTGTGTCAGTGGAGCTTGGTGCCCCCCTCCCTTTGTCTGGGGCTCAGCCCTAACTGGGTGGTTCAAGGGTGTCCTCCCAGCCTTGTTATCAGCGCTCAGAAGGGATAGTTTGTTTCTCTCTGCTGAGATAAGGGGTAATGAAGTGCCTCTGAACTTAGAGAATGACTTGGATGTTACTCCCTGACCGCTGCTTTGTCGGTGGTGATACGGTATCTTCCCCGGCCACCCCAGTGGTCAGGGCAAGAAGGTGTTTGGGTCCCAGCACTGCAGCCCCCGTGGCACCATCCTGGCTGAGGTTTCTAGGACCTGAAGAGCTGTGCTTCTCCTCCCTGGAGCAAGCAGCAGCTGGATAGTTGAGCACTGGGCTCCGGAGCCTCCGTCTGGTGGAGGCAGCCAAAGGAGGGCTCTGTTCCCCCGCCTACAGCGAGGTGTGGGACCCCCTCGGGACTGCAGCAGGACACAGACCTCCACAGCTGCCGCACGCCTGCTCACCCACCACTCTTCCCTTCTCGCTTCCCTTGCAGAGCACTACAAGCACCACTGGTTTCCTGAGAAGCCGTTCAAAGGCTCCGGGTACCGCTGCATCCGGATCAATCACAAAATGGACCCCATTATCTGCAAGGCAGCGAGCCAGATCGGACTCAGCCTCCCACAGCTCTACCAGCTCCTGCCCAGTGAGCTCACCCTCTGGGTGGATCCCTACGAGGTCTCCTACCGCATCGGGGAGGACGGCTCCATCTGTGTCTTGTACGAAGCAACTGCCACAAAACCTGTGAGCTCCTATGGGATGCTTACCTGTAAGAACCAGATGATGTTAGGTCGCACCAGTCCTTCCAAAAACTACATCATGACTGTCTCCAGCTAAATACTCCTCTTGTCCTTACACTGCCAAGACACAGGCTACTGTATACCTCACCTGAGGATCTATTTTTAAGATGAAGATCTATTTATATTTTTTAAAAAAATCCAAGAAAATCCAAAATTAAAATGTTGGACACCACTTTGAGCAGAAGTGGTGGTCTAGGTGCCTTTTTTAAAGCTGTTGCAAGCTTATGAGTTTTTATTATGAAGCCGATATCTACCTAATTAGTGTTGGATGGCAATTTTGGGCTGGCTTGCTTACTTGGGCAGCTTGGAATGGAGGAAGAGGGGGAAGAGCCAGGCTGGGAAGTGTGGTTTGGTGGTGGGAGATGTCTGTGTCACCTTGTCACCATCCTGGTACCCAACAGTATTGCTGTATTGCCAAGTATTGCAGTTCTGTTGGAGAAGGGATGAAGGAGTTGCTGTCTTTCCTCCACTAATTTCTTCACTCTCCAGCTGGTCTGATCTCCCTGGGGCCTGGATATAGTGTTTGAGAGAACCTTGCCTCAGGGCTGGGGACTCTGGGATCCTTCACCTTTGCTTTTGCACATCTCTGGATGCACTCCATGTTGCAGCTCTGCTCTGCCCCACTCCCAGCACAAAGCAAGGGGAAGCATGGCCTTTCTGCAACCCCCTCCAACTCTCCTGTCTGCTGCTGGACTGAAGGGGTCATGTAGATCTTGGTGTCCTGTGAAGTGGAGCAAGGCAGAGATGCATTGGGGGTCAGACTGTGCAGAGGAGGTCCCAAAGATGACTATTGCAGCCACTGTGGTGGCACTGGAGTGCTGTGGTTGTTCCTGGTGCTCCCCAGTACCTGGTGATCACCAGGGATGTGCACTGAGCTCCAGACCCTGAACCCAGCACTGAACTGCTGTGAATTACGAAGCCTTTCTGCTCTTTGGGGATAAGACATCAGCCCATGATCTGCTCTTGTGTGGCCTCTTTGTGCTCCCAAGAGTGGAGTCGGCCTCTTGCTTGTGGAAGTTGGCTTAATCCAGTGCTGATGACTTGCTGTGTCACTTCTCCAGGAGAGCTGAAGCAACTTGCCTTATGCCCTAGAGTTTGGTGTGTGAGAAGAACCCCCTTTGCCCTATCTCAAAATTGGAAGTATTGAGAGTCTCTTCCCTCTGTTTGGGATCCTCAGATGCTTTGGTGTCCTAATGTTGCTTTTAAAGTCACAGCACTTCTTCCCTCTCTTCCTCCTTTGGGTGGTCAGCATGTGGCTGTCCCTGAGACTTGACTTCACTGATACCTTGGTAAGGGGCATCGTTTGGTTCTGATCTCTTGGTACATAACTGTTTTGCACAACTAATGCTTGATCCTGTGCTTTGTCTGTTCAAGCAAAACTCTTCTTGGAGTCCCAGTGGTACTTGTATTTAGGGAGACTTTGCCTGAGGGTGGTTCAGGATTTGGCCCTTAAACTGCTCTGACTACAAATAGGCTGGGAGCTGAAACTGCTGCCCCAAGAACTTGACCTGCCTGTTCAGAATGAGCCTTTACCAGGATGTTGTGTGTCCGTGGCCTTTTTACTAACCAGCTGGTGCTCCTCTAGTGATCCTGGGAGAAGTGATTGGAAAAGCAGGGCATTGACACAGTGGTTTGTAATTAAAACTTCCCCAGGTTTGTCTCTCAGCACACTTTATTTTACCTTCCTCTTTTCTGACCTGGCAGCTGTCTGGCATAACCGGAGTCGTTCTTGCTCAATCTTTGATGAATCAAGTTCTCAGACATTTGTGCAATATATTTCCAAATCTTGGGTGTGCTGGGAGAGGAAGGAAGCTTCCCATCTGCCACAGTTTGTAGCTTGTTTTGTTTTTTCTAATAGATGAAAACAAAATTTCAGCAGAGCTCCTGAGCTCTGACTACTCATGTGGAAAAAGTTCAGAGTTTTGTAAGCTTCAAATAATAAATTCCAGAACTGGGAAACTAGCCTCAATTCAAAAATCCTTTTAAAATGTCAAGTGGTGAGTTGTTTGTCCTTGAACAGTAATAGCAGTGGCTCTGAAGTTGCATCACTTCCCTCTGCATCACTTGAATTTCTCATGTCAGCGAAGCAGAAGCTGAAATGAAGCACTGGGGCTTTTCCCTTGGTGAACTTGTGCAATAGGTGACATCACCAAGAGGGGAGTACTGGGGAACTTCCAAAAAACCAGATTCCTTTTTCAAGGAAAAGGGATCTCGGTGCTTTTTGGAGTCCTCCCTTAACCTACTTATGTGGAAAGCCCATGATAAGAACTGCATCCAGGATGAGCAGTGTTTGCTTTGCTGGGCTCCTTGGCTGGATGTGGAGTTTCCTGAGGCTGGTCCTTCCTTGGGTTATAACTTGTCACAATTAAAGCAGTCTTAAGATTTACACACCCACCCCTCACCCCACCCCCTTTTTACTCTGTTCCCTTCCTCTTATCAGGAAAGATTTCAGGAACAACAGCCCACACCAAAGGAACACACTATAATTGCTCTTAACGTGCCCCCACTTCCAGAACCAAAATAGCCAAGTCTCATTCTTTTTTGTCCCTGGTGTGGAGGAGTCTGATGTTAAAGGTCTTTTTTTTTCCCCCCTTCAAAACCAACCAGACTTGGGTATAATCCATTTCTCTCTTATAGCTGGTTCCATGTAAAAGCTGTGAATTAGTGTGCTCTGTTGCCTTCTGCCTACAAGCCTGATCAGAGCCCCATGGTGTGTGTTTTCAGACAGTGTATTTGAGGGGTTTCCTGTCACTTTTGTTTTTTGACAAGCTGGACTGTTGAACGGGACCTGCTTTTTGTATTTGGTGAAAATGGTAGAAAGTTTGTAAGCTACACTTGGAGGAGGGAGTGGATGGTTACTAATTGTATAGTAGTGTTTTTATATACAGAATGTACAGATCCTTTGACAGACCGTATGCTTTTGTTACTTTAATAAAAATGTAGCAGTATAAATGAGCCTTGTTTTCTTGCTGGGAGCTGTTCTGTGCTTGCAAAGAGGGTGAGGGTTGGGATTGCAACCTAAAACCCACGCTGCAAATGCTGTGGGCTTGGTTAACAGTCACCCACACTTGAATATCCAGCTGTGTCAAGGAGGAGGTTTAGAAAAAAAGCTGCTTAGTCAACATGCTGACTCCAAACCTGACCCTCTAAACCCACGGAATTAAGGCTGGGAATTGGTCTGATGACTAATGCGAGGCTGTGGGTGTCCTGCCCTCTCCTTCCCCATGCTGACTGCTGGGTTCTGGCTGGGGCAGTGGGGGATTTATTCAGTGTGGGATTGTAAAAATCCCATGTCCTGCCAGAGTATGAAGGTCTCACGTAGCTGACTGCCAGATCTCTTGCCCCATCCTAGGAATGGCGTAAACAAAGTCTTGGAAAGAAGCGGTTAATGACCTGAGCCAGGCACAGGGGTGGTTCCTGGTTAGCTTCTCTGTCTCCTCTGTCCTTCCAAGGGTGACTGAGCCAGCAAAGGAGGAAGGGTGAGAGATCATGGGACTGAAACTTCCAGGTATGTGGAGGATGCTCTGGGCCTGTCATGATAAAGGCAGCCGGGGTTGATTCACTGGAGATCCTGTTTTGACTGTGTCAAGAGGCTGGTGACTGCAGCACGGGAGCTGTATCCCTGCTCCTGGGTTGGGATGTCCAGCTCATGGGTTTAGCCCTCATCTGCACTCATTTTCAAGCCCATATGATTTAAAGAACTTAGATAAATTAGCTAATTGTGCTAGTTGTGGTCCCAAACTGCCTTTTTATGGAGTTCAGGAGGGCTTGAGTTGCAGCTTGCAGTGTCTTTGTGACCCACTACAACTTGTTCCCTGTGCTGGTGCCTTCCCAGAGTAGTGGTGCCAAAGGAGGGGGACACAGGCCTGATCCTACCGTTCTCCAAAGCTGCTTCCTCCAATCCTGCTTTCATCATAATACACTGCTTCTGAGAGGAAAACAATTTGTGGCCCTCTGTCAAAGCCGCTCCTTTTTGAACTCATCCCTTCATTAGTTTCCATAAACACACCCAAATTGCTGCTGCTTGTGAAACAGGGTTGTTGAGAAGGAATGGGCGTCCCATTCGGTTGCTGATTAGCTCGAGAGTCATCCAAGTTCAAAGGCTTGGTGAAGTCAGATGATGGTGGCCTTCCTCCTCCTGGCTTGTCCAGACCAGTGTGGTCTGCCTGGACCTGTGTGCCCTGGCCCATTTTCAGGCTGACATAGTCCATGCCATAGCCTGTGGCTGGCATTTGGGCCAGCAGGCAGAGCCAAGATCATCTAAAATTTAAGTTGCTCTCAGCCAAGATAAAAATACAGCTCTTACACCATGGAGTGTTTAGTGAGGAGTCAGCCCTGCCTGAGCTGTAACCAGATCCCCCTGCCAGCATTTTAATAGGTGACTCATCTGCTATTTTTATTTTGCTCATCATTTTTCTTCTGGTAGGATCATGATACCTGGTGTACCAGCTGGCTGCATCTTTATCTGTCCCCTCCTAAGCCCTTTCTAGGCCTTGTGATGCTGAGCTGCCGTTCTCAGCACCTTTTCTCATGTGGGATCCCTGAGGACATCACAGGAGGAGTGTGGAGGCACAGCTGGAGTCTGATCCAGGTGCCCCTGGCATGTCTGGAGCAGCTCTGAACAAGACTGAAAGTAACCAAAACCTCACTCATCTGCCACTGCCCACCTGTTGAAATCTGGACTTGTTTTCTGCTCAGCCTGTTGCTGGGTTTCTCTTGGGATTTTTTTTTTATTCAGGCTGGGCAGGAAAGTGTCTGATTCAAGGAGCCTGGGTCAAACGTTGTCCTCTGTAATCAGAGATCAGTGTGTTGCATAAACCAGCATTTGCCTTTGACATGTCCTGGGTAAGAACTTGGCTCTTTGCCCAGCAGACCTGCCTGCACACCTGCCTGCTTCCCACACCTCGCAGGAGAGATGAGCTCTGCCAGCACAGTGGGGTCCAGGTTTCTAACATGGAGAGTGTCCCCTGTGTGTGAGATACCCACCTAGAAACCAGTTCCCTGCAAAAACCCTTCAGCAGGGTGGGCAGGCAGCGTGGGTGGTGCTGGCTCTCAGGAAAACTCCAGTCCCAGCAGTCTGGTGGGGTGTTTAATGCCTGTTTAGAGTAAAACGACAGGTGAGCTTTGATGTCCTGTCCCCTGTACTGATGCATTGTCCCCTGCTATCCCTGCCAGGCCTCCCAGCTGTGTGTGCTGTAGCAGTTGTCAGTCCTTCTTCGCAGGAGCTGGGGCGGTTTTGGGAGCTGGTCTGATGGGGAAACGCAGATTGTGCAAAGCCCAGATGAGCCATGAGGAACATCCCAGCCCAGCAACAACCACCACCCAGGACAGGGTCTCCTGGGGTCCATGAGGATCTTTTGGTTGACTGATGGCAAAACATGTTCAATTTTGTGTGTGCGTGTGCTCCTCTCTCCTGGGCTCCCTTTAGCAGCAATTGGGTGTTTCTCAGTTCTGAGTTACCAGAAAAGCAACATCTGCATGTAGGATGTAAAACTGCTTGAGGGGGTGATTTCTACCCTTCCCACACAAGCCAGACCTCATCCCCTGCCAGGCCTGAGCAGTATTACTGTCCCTGCCTCGAAGCACTTTCCACCCCTGCCCACCCTGGAGCTGGGTCCCTTCAAAACAGCGTAGGTGACAAGTTCCTCAGAAGGCAAAAAAGGTGACAGGGGATGGGGACAGCGCGGCAGCCGGAGCCCTGGGCTCTGCCTGCTGTGCTGCTGCAGCTGGAGGAGGGACAGAAGTGAAACCAGGCGCCACTGAACCTCGTCCCAGCCCCAGCAGGTTCCTGCAGGGCTTGGCCTCTGCCAGGTGCTTCCTGCCCTCCTTCCTTGCCGCCGGGGCGATGGGCAGCGACCGGCTGCTTCGGCTGAGCTGAGGCCAATCAGGCAGTGCCGTGGGTGCAGCCGCACTCGCCTGTATCTGGGGAGACTCAGCGCCCGGCCCAGCCCTGGGAACCGGGGGAGGCCCCGGGGTGCTCCGTCACCTGCGGTTCACCAGAGCCCTGATGATCTTCCCAGGATTCGCCGGAGCTGTAAAAACTCAGCAATCACGTGGCCCGGCAACGGGAAGGTGGTTTGCAGGGTCTGGAGGGGTTGGTGCTGTGCCAAGCACGTGGTTCTTCGGGGCTGCAGCCTTCTGGCAGGTTCCGGCATCGCTGCTGCTTGTACCGGCGATCTCCGGCACTGCCAGTTTGCACCATCAGACGTTTGCTGCCCTGGTGGAGTCTCTGCACCAGCTCTGCCTCCAGCTCTGCGCCAGCACAGCTGAATCCAACCCTTCCCCAAGCCCACCGGGATGCGGGCAAGCCTCAGGTCCTGGGTTGGCATGTGGGATCCTGTTCGTTTCTGGCCTTTGGATGGGATTGGTAGAGTGATTCCTGGCTGGGGACCACACTCCCAGCCTGCCCTTCCTCCTGACAGACCTTCCTCTCCCTCATCTGGCTCCTCTGGCCTCTCTTTGCATCCTGCACAGGGGCCACAGCCAGACCTTGAGCTCTCCTTGGCCAGACCTTGAGCCCTTTGCAGCCACAACCCATCTGGGCTCAGCTCCTACACCCCCGAGTTCCCCAACAGCCTCGCACCCATCTGGAGCCCCTGAGCCAAAGCGAAGGGGAAGGCACTGCTCTGCCTTTCCAATCCTTGCTAAAAACTGAACCACCTGGTGGAAAAAAAACCCACCCTGTCCTTTCCCCAAAAAGGTCAGGGGCAGATGCAAGCGTGTGTGCCGCAGCCGCCGCACGCCCACTCGCCTCCCCCTCCGTGTGGTGCAGGAGCTGTCTCGGTGCTCGGGGCTGGCTGTGCTTGGAGGGACTCCAGCAGCAGATGGGGCAGGCGCTGGTGTTGCTTAATGGGAACTTGAAATGGAAATTAAAAAAAAATCCCCCTCCCAAACGACCACAAAAACCTGCTGGCAGGCTCAGCCCCTGCCTGCTGGCTTCCTCCTGTGCCAGCTTTTTGGGCAGGAGCGGGTCCTGGGCAGGGTCTCTAGGTTGTAAAAATTACAGCGGGGAGAGAGAGAGGGCAAGGGGATCCCCAAAGGGCAGTGGGGGTCTGCTGCTGGGGCCCTGAGAGTGGGAGGGATCATCCCCCACCAAGGCACTCAGCTGGAATGGGACAAAAACTGGGTCAGCCCACCTTGCCCTGCGGTGTGTCCCCCTTGTATCCCTGCTCCTGGGGTGTCAGCAAAGGGCTCGGGGATCCTTGGGGACGGCTCAGCCCAGCCACCCCCTTGCAGCAAGCTCCAAGGTGAGGGGTGACGAGGCTGGGACAGATGGGCAGGGGGAGAGGAGCCTCTTTCAGCTGCTTTTTTTTGTTTCCCATCCCTTTTTTGGGCCCCATCCCGGCCCCCTCCACTGAGGCTGCTCCCAGTGCGGGGCCCAGCCCCGACGCTCTCATTTACGACCTGTTTGGGGGATAAAAGGGGCTTGTTGGGCGGCAGCAAGCAACTGGTGCTCAGGGACAACTGTTGCCATCTGTCTGGTGGGGCGGTGGGGGGGGCCCGGGCCAAGCTGGGGCCGGGGTTTTGTTTCTCCTTTCATGCACCACTAAACTTTGCACCTTTTGTTTCCCCAAGAAGGGCTGAGAGCTGGGGAGAAGAGAGGCCTCTGCGCCGCGCGGGTCAGGGCAGAGCTCGCTCGGCTCGCCAGGGGGTTTGCATACGATTCTTATTATGTATTATAATAGTAATTATTGTTGTTTGAGGAGTCTTTTGGCGTTGGGCAACCCAGTGCAGAACCCCTACCATCCTCCCCCCCTGCTTGCCACTCCCTTGCGAGCTCGCCAGGCAGAGCGAGGTGCTGCAACACGTCCTGTTCTGCAGCGGGCGAGAAGCCACGGCCCCGCGTGTTAGTGGGGCGCATCCCTCGGGGTGCCCTGCCAGCCCTGTCGTGCCCTCGTCCCCAAGAGACACTGTGTCTCTGCCACTAAGGCATGCTGTGCCCCTGTCCACAAGGGATACCATATCCCTTGTCCCCAGGTGATGCTGTGCCCACATCCCTGAGCAATCCCATGCCCTGGCAGTGGCAGTAAGGAGAGGGCAGGGCACAGGCAGCCAGGGTGGTGGGAGCAGCCAGGGGCTGTGTTTGCTGCTCTGGGGCAGTTTGTGCTTCCTCGTGGAGTGATGTCTGTGTCTGGGCCTGGAGCACAGACCCCAGGCAGGTTCCAGCAGGGCGTGTGAGTCTCACCAGCTGCCTGGGTTTTGTTCAGAGCTTTGAGCCACTCGTTTTGCTGTCATCTGCTCTCTGCTGAGCCGTGTCTCCAGGCCCAGCCTGGAGCTGGTAGCTGGGATGAGCCCTGTGTGTTCGGGGAAAGCATGTTTCCCAGCTCCAGGAAAGCATGTTTCCCAGCTACAGGAAGGGCTGGAGGAAGGAGGAGACTTCATGGTGTTCCTTGTTCTGTCACATCTCTGCATTGGTGGCACTGACCCAAGAGTGTCTCATGGGCCATGTCCAAGCTTTACCCATGGCTACTACTCCCACGGAGCAGTCCCTGCCAGCCTCACATCCCAGCCAGTGGCAAAAAAACAGAAGGAGAAGGGTTTAAGGTGACGTTGGGGTGGGGTCTGCACCCCAGGACCCGCTAGCCAGTGTTGGGATGTGTTAGGGCATCCCTCCCAGGGCTGGCACCTGCTCCATCCATCCCCTCTGCAAGGGTCCTTGTCCCTGTGGGTACCCCTGTGCCTGGCACAGCAGGACCCAGTCCCATGGGGATGGGGCAGCTCTCGGTGTCACTGCTGTGGGGGTGCAACAGCAGCCTGGGAGTGCAACACGGGCTCCTTTGGGGAGCTGCTGGGAAATGTGTCACTGGGAACTGGCTGGAGGCAACAATATCCCTAAGCCCTGCGCGTCCCCGGCGTTCCCAGCTGCCAGACGAAGGGCGAGGCCCATTTTCCCTCTGACAATGCCCTTTTACCAGGGAGTTTATTTCTATTATAGCACCGGATAAAACAGAAAAGGGGAAGGACGGGGCTGGAGTGGAGCAGCTGCCCTTGCTGACTCGTTCCTGGCTTTGTGGGGAGTTAAAAGGCTGGATTGGGGCTGAGCCCCCAGCCGTGCTGTGCACCCCCTCTTAGCACCGACCCAAAACCCTGCTGGGGCAGGAGGAGGGAGAAGAGCAATGCTGAGCCTGTCCCCCCCAAACCCAGACCCCCCAACATCAAGCAGGTGGGCCCAGAAAGCCCCCATGGCTGTGCCAGCCCCCAGCAGCTGTAGGGCTGGCAGCAGGCGCTGCTGGAGAGGACTGGGGGCTGCAGGGTTGGGGTGTGGGGTCCACCCTGCTTTTGGGAGCAGAGACAAAGGCCGTCTTGGTATTTATGGCACGTGCAGTGGGAGTGTGGGGCGTGTGGGGCTGCGGGACAGATGGTGAGTGAAACAAAAGGGGAGGCAAGAATGGGAGCTGAACAGATTGGGAATTTCCTGCCCCTCGCTCTCCCCTGTACCCAAACCACTGCTGGGGGCACGTGGGGAGCAGGACCGCCTTACCCCAGTTGTCCCCCCAAAGTGTTCAGTCCCCTGGGAGGGGGGACCCCCCACAGGCTGCTCTAGCCCCCAGGCTGCCTGTCCTCCTGGAGCCAGCTGGAGAGACCCAAAATCCTGAGACCCCAAATCCCATCTCTGGTGTGTCACACTCCTGGTGCGGAGCTGCCAGGGCAGGACCCCCCATTCCTCCAAGCCTCAGTCTGCTCCTCTGTGAAGTGGGACCCCAGCTCATCCCCGGATGATGCCAGGGAGACCAGGGGTCCTGGCAATCTCCTCCGGCGACGTGTCGGGCCCTTCCCTGGTGTCTTTTCCTCCACAGTTTTCTTATCTCTCCCCAGCAGTGTCGCAGCTGCCACGGGCCGGATCCAAGCAGCTTATTAATAATCAACTTTTATTGCTCGTCACGTCGTGAGCACGTCTGCAGATGACCAGGTGTGGAGGTGGCAGCTGTGACCCGGCCACCGATCCTTTTGTCCTTGCAACTCCTCCACTCCGTGAAGGTCTTAGGTTGAATCCAAGAGCTGAGCAAAGGGAAGCCCTGAAGGACGTGACTCTGGGTTACACTTCCCTGGGCCGTGACTCAGGTCAGCTCTGCAAACACACACTGAGTTTGAGGCACAGGGACGTGCCTGCAGCTCCTGTCCCTTGAGGAGGGGTTGGCTCTGCCCACCCCCAGACTCCTCCAGCCACGTTAGCATCAAACCCATTCCCTGCTGCCTCACTGCTTCTGTACTTCTCCAAAGGAAAACACTGTGAGGGGCTGATTTTAAACACAAATCCTGCAATTCGTGGGGAAACATCATCCTGAAGGGATGTTTGCAAATGGTCTGGGCAGCGTTTGAGCTGAGGGATGCTGAAAGGGGTGGGGGAGGGGAATGAAAAGGGGAAGAGAATCTGGGGGGAGAGGCTGGAAAGAAGTGGGGTGGAAATTTCGGGGTTTTCAGGGGGGTGCTGGAGAAATCCTGCTCATCCCCATGGGGAATCCCATGGAAGCTGCTGGTTTTTTAGGGTCTCATGCAGAGGCAGCCCAAGGTGGGTGCCCAGGTCCAGTGCCCATGGCCTGAGCCCCTCTGCAGATGTGAGGTGATGGTGGGGGGCTGTGAATCTGGCAGGAGCAGGGGGGTGTCTTTGACTTCCCACCCAGGGAGAGTCCTTAGGAGGAACCCACAGTCCAAATGTGACTTTGGAGGGGCTGCAGCTGCTGGGAACCTCCTGCAGCAGCCCCACAAGGCCCTAATGCTTGGGGCACAGCTCCAGGGGGCTGGGGAACTATTTTTCAGTTGGTCTGGGGATTCCTCCTCCTTTACACTTCTCTGTGGATCTGGACAAAGCCCTGCACTCCCCCCCCTCCTCCTCCTTTCTGGTGGGATACAGGCTGCTGGGGCCTCCAGGACCCCACACCCCCTCCCAGCAACAGGAGGAGGAGAAAAGGGATGAAGAGGGGGGCCAAGCCCTCATCCCTGCTATCCCCACCACAACAACAAGGCGGTGATTGGGCACCCAAGGGCTTGCCCAGGACCAATAGAGTCTCCCTTTTTTGGGGGAGAGAAGGGGGAGAAGCAGGGTGGGTTGAACTGACCCTCTGCCCCCTCACCTCCAGCCCTGTGGGATCCAGACCCAGTGCCCCAGCTGGTGCACATCAGCATTCCTCATCACCCCACCCAGATAAAGCAGCTGCTGGAAGCAGCAGTGAGTGGCTCCTTCTGGGTTTTGCTCTGTTGCCATCAGACCCTGTTGCCAGGTTCCTGCAAACCACTCCTGGACCTCCAGCCCCTTTGGCTCCTGCAGGCTGGTGTTGATTTGGGAAGGAGTGTGGATGCTCTGAGGCAAGAAACTGACCTGGGAACAAGGTGTGTGCTGCCAGCAGGGCAGCTCCTGAGCATGGGAGGAGGGTGGTTCTCCACTGGTTTGTAGGTGGATCCTGCAAACATCCTCCTCTGCTGCTTTTATAGAGCATGAAGAAATGGTGGGGGCTTGTAGTCCTGTCCCTCTCCTGCCTGCCCTGCTGGGACCTGCCATAGGAAGGAGGAGGATAATGGGCTGTGGTATCTGTCCTGGGGGCTGAGGGCAGAAAGAGCTGGTCCCAGATGCCAACAGGCATCTGCCTTGGAGCCAACTAGCTGCACGTCTGTGGGGGTCTGGAGTGTCCTCCCACTCCCCCCCCTCTGCTGCCAGCCTGGAGGGAGCCTGGTACAACCACCCCTCACCTCCCCCTGAGCCCTTTTTTTTTTTTTTGTTGGGGGGAACTGGATTTCACCCCACCTCTCAACTCAGCCCTGCCCAGGCAAGTACTGACTGTGGTGGGCACCCCTGGGTCCCACCTCCTGCTGGCACCAACCTAGAGCAGAGCAAGACCCCAGTGTGCAGAGCAGAGGCCCCAGGCTGGGAAGTGGCACTTTCTGTGCAATTCCAGGTCTGTGCAAATCCTGCCCATGTGGATTTTGGGGTTTTTTTTATAAGCATCCTCCAGCTTAGCTGTTAAAAATAAGCAGGGCTGAAGATGGGAGAACAGGAAAGCACCCGGAAAATAACTGTGCCGGTAGCACCACCATCCCTCCCCTCTCTCAATGGATACTTTTCCATATGTATTTTCTCCTTCTATAAATGGTAGGTCAAGAGAGGTTCTCCTCCCCCTCTATTCTGCCCTGGTGAGGCCACATCTGGAGTATTGTGTCCAGTTCTGGGCCCCACAGTTCAAGAAGGACAGGGAACTGCTTGAGAGAGTCCAGGGCAGAGCCACAGAGATGATGGAGGGAGTGGGACATCTCCCTGATGAGGAAAGGCTGGGGGAGCTGGATCTCTTGAGCTTGGAGAAAAGGAGACTGAGGGGTGACCTCATCAATGGTTACAAATATGTAAAGGGTGAGTGTCAGGAGGATGGAGCCAGGCTTTGTTCAGTGATGACCAGTGATAGGACAAGGGGCAGTGGGTGCAAACTGGGGCATGGGAGGTTCCATGTGAATATCAGGAAGAACTTCTTTCCTGTGAGAGTGACAGAGCCCTGGGCCAGGCTGCCCAGAGAGGCTGTGGAGTCTCCTTCTCTGGAGACATTCAAAACCTGCCTGGTTTCGTTCCTGTGTGATGTGCTCTGGGTGACCCTGCTCTGGCAGGGGGGTTGGGCTGGGTGATCTTTCGAGGTCCCTTCCAGCCCCTGGGATTCTGTGATGCTGTGAAATGTCCTCGCATGGAGCCCATCTGGGATGTGCTGGAGCAGCAGCTCCCCAGCGTGGGGAAGGTGAGGTACTCACCCGTCGTGTCTGGAACAGCCACTAGACGGCAAATCCAGCCCCGGTTATGTGCGCGGGAGGGGAGGTGACAGAGCTCAGAGCAGCTCGGGTGCTCAGACCCTGGTCTCTGCGTTTGGGATTCCTCAGACACGCTTCGTGCAGTTACAGAAAGGGCTTTATTCGTCGGTACGATATCTACAGTTCATGCGTTGGTGATAGCACAGGTTTTTTTGGGTTTTTGTTTCTATACTGTTAGCATGCAGTGGAAATGGGGAGGGTCTGGATGACCTCATCAGCTTTGCAGGTCATCCCCAAAGCTCAGCTGCCCTTTTGGTTCTCAAACTAATCTGTCCAAGGAACCAAGTTGGGTGGTTTTGGCGATTCAAACGTGCTGCAGATGCAGCTGTCACTGGGATTTTGTGCTCGTCGGTTGGTGTTTTGGTTTGGTTTTGTTTTGTTTTTTAAATGGGAGGCCCCGGGTGCCTGGGCAGGGAGGGAGCTCAGAGCCAAGCTGGTGAGTGGGATGAAGCTGGGTTTGGGAAGGTTCCCCCCCTGCAGCCCACGGTGATGGCACCAGGAATTGCCCTCGTCCCTGGTCCTGCCCTGCATCAGTGGTCTGGGAGGAAGATGGGAGACTCTGGGCCAC
Organism: Apus apus; assembly: GCF_020740795.1. Classification (NCBI taxonomy): domain Eukaryota; kingdom Metazoa; phylum Chordata; class Aves; order Apodiformes; family Apodidae; genus Apus; species Apus apus. Next base: position 3,786,481 of record NC_067304.1, read on the forward strand.
AGGGGTCCATGAACAGGCTGTTTCTCAGGGTGTTTCTCTCCAGCCTCAGCAGCTGGCAGCTGCTCGGCAGGGGCAGGAAAACTTCCTGCCTGGAAACTTTTGGAGTTGGTGGAAGTGGGGAAAAAATGGAGGGGGAACAGTGGGCCTGCTCTTCCTCATCCTCAGCTGGGGGATGCTGCCAGCCAGGAGATTTTTAACCTTTTACTCATGTAGCTCCCAACCTCCTGGATAATCCTCCCAGTGACCACTGGCACCCGGCCCAGGGTGAGTTGGTTCAGATCTGCTGTTGCTGCAGGACCCACACCTGAACCCCTGCCCACCGAGGTGGGCTGCTCAGTGCCACACCTGGGAGGTGGGATGAGCTCTCCCCCATCCCCGCTGCACCCACCCCAAACCAGAGGAAGGAGATGGTTGAGGGGGTGACTGTAGTGGGGTCAGAGGGAGAAATGTGCTGGGAATTGTCCCACCTTGCATAGCCAGAGAGCCAGGACTGGGGAATGTTTGGAGACAAATGGATCCTGCCCACCCGCGCGGGCCGGTGTTTGGAGTTCCCTGCCTGCACTATTGCGGAAGCCAAGTCACACTGTCAAGCTGCTTTAAAATGGGAGTGAGTGTCTCCCCAGGAGTGGGAGAGCCGAGTCCTGAGGATGGGGAGGGGGCCAGGAGGGGCTGGGCTAGATCTCGATGATGGTGGCACGCCGCAGGCACAGCGGGGCGTCCGGGGGCACCGCGTTCCGCTTGATCTCGTTCCCGTCCAGCCGCAGGACCTGGAGCCTGGAATAGTTCATCACGTCCACCACGGTGCAGAAGCTGCTGATGGAGAACTCTGCGGGGGGAGAGAGGAGATGGAGAGCTGAGCACCGGCTCTGGCCCCAGCTCTGACCTTTGTGATGTGACTGATCTTTGGGGAAGGATGTAAGAAATACCAAGGGGGGCTGCTCTGGAGCTGGGGCTGAGGGTGCTGGGAGCTGGTTTGTGGTAAGATGGGCAGGATAATAAATGAGATACCCCCAAATCACCACTCACTCATGCAAATTTGACACTCTCCCATCTTAAGCTAGAAGGGTAACTGATGCTCCTGCCTGCAGCTGGAAGGAGCCCATCAATTTATGCCTATCCGAGGGTTTGGGAGCAGTGTCAGCACCTGAGTTGCCTTTCCCAGTCCGGCTGGAGTGCTGGCAGGGAAAAAGCCAGGAGGAGTCAGATGAAAACCATTGCTTTTTACTGGGAATTGCCTTTGCAGCCTCTTTGCTGAGGTCTCATCCGCTGCAGCCTCCAGCCCCTGACTCCCCTCGGCCACCATAGGGCTACCCAGAGAGCGTGGCCAGCAGGGAGGACACGTCCCGGCCCCCTGGACGGGGGACACCTGTGTCCCCATCCCATGCCTGTGATCATCCCCTCTCCGTTCACCGGCGAGCGCCAGGCGGGGAAACTCCTGCTCAGCGCGGGCTGGGTTTGGAGGGAGGAGACGGAAAAAGCTCAAAAAAAAAATTGGGTGCAGGATTTGGGAGAGAAATGACCGACTAGAGGGCAGCAAAGCTCCAGGCCGGGATGCTGCTGAGGAGGGCAGCGAGTTGCTGGGAGTCCCTGCACCCCCAGACCGGGGGACTTGGGGGCGGGGGGGGCTGCGAAATCCCCGGTGTGCGGGGAGCGAGCGGGGACCTCCCGGGGTGACCGGAGGGTCACGACCCTGGCCCTGATGCCCCGTGGGGTGGGATGTGCCCCCCGATGAGGTTGATGCTGCACGCTCGGACCCGCAGCCCCTGCTCCTGGGGCTGCTTGGCAGGTCAGCGGCAAAACCCGCAGCTGGAGGCAAAACTGCGGGAAAGCAGGAGCGGCTCCGCCGCGGGTTCGTGGCGTCCGTGGGCAGACGTTACCAGCCCCGCGTTTTGAAAGCAAACATTTGGAAATCTGTTCTTGTTTTTGTGTTTCTGTCGGATCCTGGGTGCGGGGTTGTGTGTTTCCTCTGCAACAGCTGATGGCTGCACCAACACATCCCTCTCCTCATCCCAGGCTTGCCCAGCGGCTCCAGCACCGCTCCGGGACGGTCCTGCCCTCAGGACCTCGCAGGTGAGAGGAGCAAGCCTGGATTTTTCCAGGAGATTGCTTGGTTGTTGTTTTTTTTGGGGGGGTTTATTTTGTTTGGTATTTTTTTTTCCCCTAGCATATTTTTATAAATAGCAGCCCCAGAACAATCTGTTCCTTTTATTTATTTGTGTATTAAGTGGAATGAATTTTAGTCCTGGCAGAAGATGCTGCGTTGATGGCTCTAATAACTAAGAGCTCCTGTCTGTCCCAGCCTCAGCAAGGATGTTCCCCTCAGCTGTGGAACTTGGGGGGTCTCTTGGGGGGGGCTTTGGAGCCGTGGGCTGTGCCAATGCCCTGCAGGGAAGGAGGTGGGCAGAGGGGGCTGGAGAAAGGGGCTGCAGACTGGGAATGTCCCTGTCCTCTGTGTTAGCACTGGCCAGGGTGATGCGTGTTCCCACTTGTAGTCATGGTGGCTGTGGGGACCTCCCACCTCTGTCCACCCTGTTGGTGACCCCCCAGCCTGTGTGCAATGCTGGACTAAAGCCATAGTTCCCTCTCCAGGTTGTGCATCAGCTTCTGCCCACAGCTGGTTTCTGGCATCTCTCACCAGAAGAAGCTCAGACTTCTGCTAAAGGTTGGGTGAAACCAGTGCAATGATGGGAGCATTCAGAGCTCTGAGCCTCTCAGCTCCATGAGTGTTGGGACACAACAGGCCCCATTCCTGCCTTGTTGAGGGCTGCCTGGAAGTCTCCCAAATACCAGCCTCCTGCTCAAACCATGACCTCAGGTAGTCTCCCAGAGGGAGGCACAGGTTCTGCATCCCCACCTCCCCATCCCTCTATTGCCCCACCGCGCTTGGGTCCTTGCATTTCTGCTCACCATTGATCTGGTTCCCCTGAAGGTAGAGGTTCTCCAGGTTGGTGCTGACCCTGGGGATCTTCTGGAGCCTGTTGTAAGAGAGGTCCAGCTCCAGGATGCTGCTGCTGTTGAAAGTGTTGGTAGAGAGACCTTGATTTGTCAGGCTGTTGTGGGACATCCGTACATAGAGCAGCTTGGGTGAGACTTTGAAATAGTTATCAGGGATGGTGTTAATGTAGTTGTATTCTAGGTAGAGCTGTTCCAAAGCCATTGGGAGCCCATCAGGGACTTTCCTGAGGTGGTTGTAGCTCAGATCAGCAAGGATCAAGGACTTGAGCCCTTTGAGGGATGCTCCCAACTCAAAAATGAAGTTGTGGCTGAGGTACAGAGCTGTGAGGTTCTCCAGACCCTCCAGAGCATTGGAGGGGACCTTGGAGATCTGATTATAAGACAAGTGGAGCTCTCTCAGGGTCCGTGGCAAAGGGCTGGGCACCTTGGTCAGGTTGTTGTTGTTCATGTACAACCTCTCCAGTCTTTTGAGCTTGGCAAAGACCTTCTTGCCCATCTTCTCACTGGAGATCTGGTTGTTGTGCAGCGCCAGCCATTCCAGCTCCGTGGCATTGTCAAAAGCTCCCTCTTGGATGGCAGTGATCCTGTTGTTCTGGAAGTAAACGTATTTCATCCGGGAAGGCACGAAGGGCAGGTACCTCAGGTTCCGGGTGTCACAGTACATGGCTGATGAGAAGTTAGGGGGACAATCACACTCTTGGGGACATTGCCAGGAAGGTGCTTGCTGAGGTTCTGGGCCAGGCTCTGGCTCCGTGTCTGGAGCTGGGAGGTAAGAGTAGACGTAGGGGGTGTTCTCATCCTCGTAGTAGGGCATGTAGTTGTAGGAGGACATGCGGGACTGCCTCATGTAGTACTGCAGCCAGGCCAGGTCTTCTTCTTCATTGTATTGACCCAGGGAGGTTCCACAGAGTCCAGCAATGATCAGGATGGTGGCCCAACGCATGGTGCTGGTGCTGGAAGGACCTGGGTGAGGGAGAAATGGGGAGGGAACAAACTATCAGTAGTGTCAGCTCTGGTGTAAAGGGTAGAGGCAGGTGAGTTGCATGTCAAGGCCTGGGAATCCAGTGGGGTTGGTGGCACTTGGCAGCAGAGCTGGAGAACCAGGGGACCCCCTTCTCACTTCAGGCCTTCTAGAAACCTCCATCCCAGAGGATATTTGCTTGCAAAATCTTTATTTATGGGTATTTCTGTTACAACAGAGTAGAGGGTGGAGATATATGGGGCACGTGGCCCAAATCTGTGTAAGGTCATGCAACTCTGCCTGGGAGCTGCCTGGGATTTGCCCCTGCTGGCTCTGCATGGGAGGGAGGAGAAAGGACTTGGCTGCTCTTGGGCCAAGGGGAGGAGAGTGGTGGCTGCAGGAACAGGTTGATGGAGCTCGAGGCATGTTTCGATGGAGCTATATTTATGCTACCCTTGCTGGCAACATCATTCACTGTGGGTTTCATCCAGCTCTCCCTTCCCCCACAAAAAAAGCAGGATGCTCGTGCTGCTCAGGATTGATGTAAATCCTGGTAAACAAGTTCTGGCTCATTTTTTTTTCACATGAAAACCACTTTCCAGCCTAGATTTCCTGAGCTCAGCCCTGGCACAAAAAGGGGCAGCATCTACTGGCTCCTTTAGGGCAAGGTGACCAGGGAGAGAAGGAGCCATCACCAGACCTGGTGCTTGGACCCACAGTGTGGAATTCAGGCTGGCAAGGGCTGGCACCCTGATGGGAGCAGGGCAGGGGGCTTGGTTGGAGCAAAGGAAAACCTCTCCCCGAGCCCCTTGGCTTGGCAGCTGGCACATGGTGGCACTGATGGCAGGAGGGCTCTGGGTCAGCCTGGCTCCTCATCTTGGGGCTAAAGGAGCGTGAAGAGCGGCCCGGAGTGAGGCAGCTTGAAATGCCTCCAGGAAATCCATGGGGCCGAGCTGTTCCAAGGGGGAGAGGAGCCGGATTTGCTCCCCCTTGCTGGCTCCTACGTGGCTGCAGGGCTGCTCCTGCCAGCTCCGCCCCGCCGCCCGCCCTGCAGGCAACCTGCAAGCATGGGCTAGTGGCCCAACTCACCGTGCCAAGGGGTGGCCCTGGGGTCACCCCATGACAGCTGGCCGTGTCCCCGGCCCGTGGTGAGGGGGGATGTCTCGCTGGCAGACAAAGAGGACACAGTTTGCTGGGCTGTCCTGCCACCGAGGCACCCTGGCAGGCTGCTCGTGCTGGAAGAAAAGAGGGATTGAGCAGGCAGGGCTCCCTCCTCGCTTTCTCCTTCTCTCCCTCCTTCCTCCTTCATGTGCTTGTTCCGCCAAAGGGTGGATGAGACGTGGTCCTCTGGGATGCTGCGTGTAACTGGGGAGCTTGGCAGTCACAGAGGAGTTTCATCTCCTCCTCCCTGCGCTCCAGGGCACTCTGCCTGCTGAAATACCAGAGCTCTGCACAGGGGCTTCTCCACCCAGGCAGCCCTTTCTTTGGGGGTGTTGAACCTCTGTGCAGGGCAGGACTGTTCCACAGGGCCCCTCCACCTTTCCCAGTGCCCCTCTTCAGCATACTGGTAACCCCAGAGCGTGTCCTCAGCAGTCCCCTGTTTCATTTGGAGGCTGCTTCTTCCCTCCCAGTGGACTCTGGCTCTGGTTTTGGGGTGAGCGTGCTGGCCATGAGCTCCATGTCACCTCCTGGTGCCCATGCTCCCATGCCAGAGGCTGCAGGATAATGGGATCAGCTCCTCACCCTGGGAGGGGAGCAGGTTTTGGAGCAAGGGACTTCTCAGCCCATGGTCAGCCATGGACTCTGCCCATCACTACTGTGCCAGGCATGAAACCAGCTTCACTCCAGCAGGGCTGTGCCAGGCAGAGAGCAGGCACTGCCCACACCTGGGTGTCCATGGCTGGAGGTGTCCAGCTCTTGGCCAAAGTGGGCAAGAAGCTGCCAGAGTGGCAAGAGACGTGGGTAGAAGGAGAGAGGATTTCCCCTCCATGGTGGCTGGGGAGTGCTGGTGTTTGAGCTGTGCCACCCCTGTGGTTGGCATGTGCTTCAGGCGGCAGCCGGCGAGGCGAGGGTATGGAAATCAGGCTCCAAAAAATAACATAATAAAAAACCCAACATAATAAATAGAGAGAAGGACTTACCAAGCTAAGAGCCTCCTTCCCAAAGCCTCGCTGCTCTTCTCCGGGATCTCCCGTGTGTCAAGCAGCATGTGAGAGTGTCTCCTGCTTTGCAAAGCCTGGTGCCCGCCCTAGATCCCAAATCAAATATTGTGCTTGCAGGTCACGGGCTCGGCAGGTTTTTTTGGGGGAGTGACCTCCCAGCAGCAGCCAGTTTGCAGGAGAGACTGAAGAGACCCTAAGGCTGCCTGGCGTTATAAATAACCTGCTTTTTCTTTCCTCCCTCTCTCTCTCTCTCTCTCTCCCTCCCTCCCTCTCTCCAGTCTTTTCTCATAGGAGTGTTGGCACTTTTCAGGCTCTCTCTGTTTAACGAGTTAGTGGAATCGGGGATGTTGTTTTTAAAAGGGCTGTTGTTAGGTCTCCTGTGATTCTCATCAGGAAGCCATGAGGAGGCCTCCTGCCAGGCTGAAAAAAAGATCAGATTTTGAGGTGCTGAGGATGTGATTCTTAGGGAGAAGTGAGCAAGTAGCTTTAACTTTTGCAGTACCAGGGGGAGAGACATTAGTGCCTGCTCTGACTGCAGCCTGAGCTCCTTCCCCAGGAAGCCTCAGTTTGTGCAGTCCCACCATTAAATATGTAGGATAAACATTTCCATGGACGATAAGGCTGCAGCATCCAAGGTAAATAATTTGCCTACCAAAGGGCCACTGTGACAGCAAAAATTTGTCTTCAGCTTGGCAGGGGACTGATGCCAAGCTGGCATTTCTGCAGGCTGTGCCCATCCAACTGGGATGGGGGTGTCTGTCCCCCCCCCCGAGGCTCACCTGGGGGTGGCTGTGAGGGGACAGAGGACAGGAGCATGTGTCAAGGGTGACCTGTAGTTGGGCAGAGACAGCAGAGCTTGTGGCTCTCCCTGCCACAAAACTCATTGCTTCCCAGCACCAGCCTTGCCCAGGAGGGTCTTGCAAAGTGGGGGAGTGCTGGGTGCTTGTCACAGCCCCCCCAGTCTCCATCCTGGCTCTCTGTGCACTTCAGCTTTGGGGACAACTCTTCCAGGGCTGTCCAAGCGTTTCCTCCAGCAGGGAACTGAGCGCCTGTCACCATCCCCTGGCTGGCTCCGGCAGCATGCCCAGGTCCTCCCAGGAGCCTGGAATTACTTAGTGAATCTCAGCAGGTGCCAGATATCCCTCTGGGCTTGCTTGTTCCTTGCTTGCCATCGAAATTTCCCAGCCAAAACGTCCTCTTCCCCGGGGAGCCTTACAAAGATCCTTATCACTCTGGGGTCCCTGTTGGAGGGAGCAGGAATGTGTGGGGTGGCCGGGGTTGTGAGGGACACGCTGTACAGTGGGGACCTTGCCAGGAAGCCGGTTTGTTTGGGAAGGAAAAGTGTGCCTGGAAAGCACAGCTCCCTGCACAGCAGCGTGGGGCTGGGAGCTGCAAGGAGAGGGAGGATTCAGAGAAAGCTTTGCCTTTGAGTGGGGAAAAAGAGGACAGAGGGATGAAGCCACCTAAAAGGACACCCTATTAAAGAGGGATGGGGGCTTTAATTCAGTTGGTGGCATCTCTTCTCTACTGAGCAGCTTGGAGTATGTTGGGCAGGCAGGTGGTTTGAAGTGTTGGGTTGATGTGGAGAATGATCCTGCTGGAGGGATTTGTTCCCATTGCTGGGAAGCTGCATTCCAGGGAAAATGGTGGGGAGGGTGGTGGCAGCCAGTAACATCTGCTGCTCGGCGCTCGGATGGTGTCAACCAACGTCACATCTCTGGCAGCTTGAGGTGTCCTGGTGGCCAACAGCTCAGAGGCTTTCGCAGGGCTTGGATGTTTTTCTGGAAAAGCAGACTGTCCCCAGTAGGGTAGATAAGGAGCATGACCTCCCCATCTTCTGGGAGTTAAAAATATTCCTGACCCAGGATGTGCACCCTGAGGGGGAGGATGTCCTCCAGTGCCCGCTGGGGTCAGGCACCCTCTGTGGGTGCCCCTGGGGATGCTGAGGAGCTCCCTCTGCATGACCTGGCTCCTAATGGTGCCATTCCCTATGGCCACAGCCCCCTTTCCCATCCTAGACCAGAAAATAGCAACATTAAACTGGGATTGTATGTTCTCTATAGTCACCAGGACTTTCTGTCAAATCTCATCCTGACCAGCTTAGGAACACATGGTTTAATCAATGGACTTGGTAGAGCTGGGTTAATGGTTGGTAGAGTTAGGTTATGGTTGGAGTGGATGATATTAAAGGTCTTTTCCAACCAGAACAATTCTGTGATTCTCTAATATCTCAGGGAAGTGAATATTTACTGTCTGAAGAGCCACATATGTCTTTTTTTCTCCATCCAACCTTGAAATCTCATGCTCCAGGTGTCCAGCATCTTCTGAGCCACTTAGCAGGGCTCTATTGCTTGGTCCATTTGCCTGATGTGAGGTGGGCATTGAGAAGACCTCAGTGCTACTGCTCGTATCACGTCAGTGCAAAACAGCTCCTCTCAGTTCCCAAGTGACTTCCCTGAAACTTTTTCAACATCTCCTCCCACGAACCCCTCTTCCCTGTTGCTGACAGTTCAAAGAAAGCCCTGAACTGGTGACAGGAGCTGGGAACACATTGTCCTGCTTGCTCCAAGTAAATGGTCCCTATCTCTGCATAATCTCATCCGGAGCAGCTACTCCAACTGTTGCAGTCTGCATCTCATCAGAGCCAGGCAGAAGCCTGTATTGATTTGCTTTGGTTTTCTAAATCAAGATGATGTGAGCAATGTCTATTTGGGTTGGGTTTGTTCCAGTTGTTTTGATCAAATCCTCCTGAGCTTTTCATTTGAAACCACTGAATCTGGCTCCAGTTTGCCTGGAATTTGCCAATCCTGTGCTGGGAGGTGGGAGCATTGTCTTCTCCTTGGATGGACTTGGGGTTGTCCGGGTGCTTCTGGCACCGGGACCAAATGCCTGACATCAAAACAAAGAAACAGAAGTCTCTGATGCTCCTGCTGAGGCTGAAGTTCATCCTGCCTGGATGAAGGGAGAACTGTTAAACCCACCACGGGCACCCAAAACCAGCCAGTGTCCTAAGCATGGCTCCTTGGGAGCAGCTTCCCTTTTTACTCCTGGATAATATTCTTTCTGCCTCTTTCCCATTTCCAAGAAGTTTCAGCTCTGCTGGAGCTGTTGGCTGCTCTGTCCTCCCACTCCTGCTATTTCCTTTAATTTCCACAGCCCTCTCCACCCTGGGAGGGGGTTCCCAGTTCCACAGGGGGCTGTGTAGCTGTTTCCCCTGCCCTGCCCAGGCAGCTCCTGCAGGTCCCCTCCTAGATCATGTGTCTCAAGGCTGATCCCTGCAGGGTGAAGGTCCCAGATGCTCTTTTAAGGGGCCCCAGTGACAAGACCCCATGTAGGAGCCAAGGAGAATTTGTCCCTCGGTGTCTCCAGCTTTGCAGGGTGGGTGGAAGCACATGAGCCAGCACCTGCAGAGCCCGTGTGGTGGAAGGACCTGCAGAGCCACAATCCAGATCTCCTTCTTTGCATCAGGCCTCCTGGCAAGGCTCTTGCTGCAAACACCTGAGCAGAAAGGCTCCAGAGCTGGTGCCCGGAGGTCTGTGGCTCCCAGGTTTACGTTGCCTTTCTGGATGTTTGCAGCTTAAACCTCCTCTTCTTCTGTAATCCTGGCTCCTTCCAGCCTTGTAAAATGCAGAGACTTCCCACGCAGGCACTGGCAGCAAGTGCCCTCTCCAGGTTCCTCTGCACGGCTCCATCCTCCTGCACCCTGCAGGGAACCCTCTCCTTCCTCTAACCATGTTCTGGAGCCAGAGCACTGGTGTCTGCGGGGCTGGGGCTGCCCTGTGCCTGGGGGGGGCTTCCCCAGGGCTTTCAGAGTGGTTTTCATCTCAGATGGTCCTCCCAGGCCTGGGAGGCTCCTTTGTCAGAGGCTCCTCCAAAACCAAACTCACATGGATATCTGAGGGTGGCTGCAATAGAAGCAGGCAGGGGAAAGGCAGGCAGGGAAACTGAGTCCTACAGGGGTGCAGGCAGTAGGATGGGAGGGGAGGGAGCAGGGATCATCGAGTCCCTTTGGGCTCAGTCTTGGCTGAGCTGGATGGAAGGAACATGCTCAACATCTGGCAAATGTCTGCGCCGGGTGGCTGCAGCCTCCGCTCCAAAAATGCAAAGGTCAGTGCAGAAGGGCAGGGCAAACCCTCCCTCGACCTCCCCTCTCACCCCGGCCTCCCTTTTCCCGTTCTTTCCTTTGTAGCAATGCATTCTTCAGCCCAAACAACATTCTTGAATCGAGATTTGAGGCAATCTGGAGGGAGTCAGTCACTTGGAGACAGCACAACTGCCGAGCGAGCCCTGGGACTCTGCTGGGAACTCGGATTTGGATGATGCTCTAGTCAGGGTGATGCTTTTGTCAGGGTGATGCTCTTTTTGGGCTGATCCTTCATCGGGGTGATGCTCTGGTCGGGGTGATGCTCTGGTCAGGGTGATGCTCTCAGCACAGCTCCTGTGTCTCAGCACAGTCCAATGCTCCCAGGGCCATCCAGTTTCCATCTGATGTCCTTCAAAGCTTCCCTTGCATGCAGTGAGTTGCAAAGACTCAGCCTGGACTTTCCCTGGCTAGAAAATGGGTGACAGGCAGCCCTTGGCTGGGAATCCTCACCTGTCTGCTCCCCTCCTCTCCCTCCCATGGGACACCTGGGCTGTGAAGTTGGTGACCAGTTGCAGCCCCTGCTCTCACCCCATATCCTGCTCCCAGCTGCTCTGTGCCCTGTGACTCCAAGAAGAGCCTGCACAGATGAGGTGCTTGGCACCAAAACCAAGGGGGAATGCCACGTCCTGCCCCAAACCCTTGTCTCCTTCCCACTGCTCTGCCCTCTGCCCTGAACATGCTACATGGACCCTGTGTGGTGCCCATCTTTGCACTGCAGAGAAGCCCCTGTCCCCCCATCCCTGCTCCCATCGTGATCTGGCAGCAAGCGGGTCCGGGCTGTGCAGTGGCCACACGTGGCTCCTATTTGCCTCCAGATCTCCTTGGGGAGACACGGGGGAGGGAGAGAACATCCCAAATTGCCCCTTCCCCTCCCCAGCTGCTGCATTTGCACAGCTGCCAACGCTGGGAAATGCTAGTCTGGCTGGGGAAGCCTTTGCCCTGTGCCACTGTAATTACAAGCTGTCTTTGGAGCCCTGGAGCCTCATGTAATAACCCCCTGGTCTCTTGGGGTCTGCGGGTTATTATGGGGTGGACTCAACCCTACCAGACCCAGGAATTTCTCTGCAGCCCGTTCCACAGCTTTGAGCCCCATGGCCATGGCTCTGGGTACCCAGTGGTCTCAGTGTGTCCTCTCATCCCCCTCCCTGCACACCCAAGGCTCTGGATTCCTTTAATTTCTGTCTATGGGCTCCAGAGCCTCTCCCCTTGCAGCATGTTTGGTGTTCTGGGCTGTGCTGGGAGAGGATGTCTCAGCATAAAGAGGGTCAGAGCTCATTACAACCACTGTAAAATGTGTTTGAAAAGGTTAAGTGCTTAATTTGGAACAGAGCTGGAAACTCTGAAGCGTTTCCTCATCCCGTCGCTCCCTTGCCTGTCCTGGACTTCTGCTTTACCCTGCTCACATCTCCATGGCTGAGGGAGGCTGGTTACCAGCATGCAGAGAAATACCTTGGAGAGCCTCTGGGTTTTGCAGAGGATCCAGAGGAGCAGTTTGCACAAGATTAGCAAAGTGCAAATCCAGCCAGGAGGACAGCAAAGGGAGCTGCCAGTTGCAAAGATCACACAAGTCCTTTCAGGTGTCACAGGCTCTGCTGCTGCTGCTGGGATTTATTGCCTGGGCTTGGATGCAGATGTTTGTCCACAGCTGTGTGGGCAACACTTGGTTCTGCTGGTGGGTATGGTGTGGTGTTGGGACCAAACCTGGCAGGATGCTGGCACCTTCCCAGCCCTTTCTTTGGAACTGCAGTGCCCTGATCTGCAGTAGCCTGGCACAGGACCTACCCCTGCTCCCCAGGGTGATGGATGTCCAAACCCAGAGCCCTTCCCCTCAGCTGTCACAGGGCAGAGCTGCTCCACTGGGATGTGGCAGCAGCTCCCTGCTCCTTGCTGGACCTTGGGATGGGACAAGGGCACGGGAAACCCTGGGACATTTGCTGGTGGTGGTTGCTCTGTGCTTAGAAGCTAAGCAAGGTGACCTGGCTGCCTCTCTCCTTCTCTTCCCACCATGGCATCAAGGGAGGTAGCTCTGCAGGCTGCCAGGCCCTGGCTGCAGCTGTCCCAGGAGCAAAAGGAAAAAATGCAGCATTTTCTTGCTCAGAGCCTTCAATTCATGTCTTCAAAGGCCCTTTGAATGCTTGGCTCTTCTCCGAAGCCTCTCAGCTCTCCTGAACAAACAGCAGGAGGGAACAGGTTCATTCCAGCCCATTGACTGAGGCTCCTGGATAGGGAAAATTTCACTTCATGTTTCCTACAGGCAGGGATCTTTGATGCTGAACCCAAGGGCCCCATCTCTGCCTGTCCCCAAAGGTGTCCCCTAGCCACAGGTCTCTCCTTTCCAGCTTTGAGGGCTCAGTGCAGGCCTCCTTGGTGAGCTTGGTACCCAAATATCTCTGCAAACAGGGCTCCAGACACACTGGGAGCTAAATATAAACCTGTGTGGACATGAACAAATTAAAGCCAGCAAGCTGAGCTGCACCTGGCAGCAACAGGGAGGAGGTCCTGGTGCACAGAGCTGTGCTGCTGGGGGTCCCTCCTGGCTAAGCAGAGAGCAGCAGGATGAAGGTCTCCGTTTAAAACCCCACATCTATCTGAATGATGCTCTTCAAATGCCCAGCCAGCCCCCCAAACCTGCCTCCCTGTTAGTGAAGTGCAGGCAGCTCTGGGGCAGGCAGGGGGGAGGCAGGGCCCGATCCTGTCCCCCTATGCCCTCTACAACTGGTTACATCCCCCCAGCCTCGTGATGGGCACCTGAGCCCAGCTGTCCTGGGCTATGCTCAGCCCTTCCTGGGCCTCCTGATTCCCCCCAGCTTCCCCACATCCCCCTGGCTCTGGGAAGGTCACGACACCAAACTCCCAAATGGGGCACAGGCTGTTTTTCTCTCTAAAGCATCTGAAATATGAAAAAAAAACCCAAAACAAAACCAAAACCCAAAAACCTGAAACAGCAGCTGCCTGGGAAAGCCATCAGCCTTCCTGCCTGCTCTTGCCACCTGGCTTCCCATGCTAGCAAACAAATCAAACCATCCCACTGCCCAGAGCTTCTTTGCCCTGGCATCATTTTGATGCCCCAGAGCTAAGACACTGCAGCAAACCTCTGTCCTCTCCTGCCCTGGCTCCCATCACCACGCTTGGGCCTTCTTCTGAGCTGCAAACACTCCTCCAGATTAAAGAAAGGAATGGTTTCCTTCTTCTTTTTTTTTTTTTTTTAAAGGAAAAAAAATAATAAAAAGCTTTGGAGATAAACAGGAGCAAGAAGCAGGGTGTGGGTGTCTGCTGCTTCTGCTGCTGCTCAGCTGAGTTGAGCTGTTTAGGGGAAACGTGGGGTCCTGGCAGCGCCTTCACAATTTAGGGAAATCAAAAGAGCATCTAAAAGGAGGTGATGCTGGAGGGATGGGATCATCTCCTCAGGTTTTGGGTGAAGTTGCTCCTCTCTGCCATGGCCTGGGCTCTGGGGCACATTCCTTGTGCCCTGCCTGCCTTTCCCTCCCGGAAAGTGGGCGCTGGGCTGTGGGATAATCCCCACGGCCTGATGCTGGGGAACAGGGCCAGGACAGGGTGGTGAGGGGCTGCCGGGGGGTCCGTGGGCCGATGCAGCAGAGCTGGGGGTGGGCTGGGTGCTGCAGAGCTCCTGCGAGTGCTGTCAGCCCCTCAGCAATAATTAGCAATGATCAAAGCAGCTTCTTCCCGACAGCCCTGAATACGGATGCCTGGAAATCTCGGCGAGAATTCCGGCTGCCGGGAGGGAGGAAACAACACCCACTCCTGCCTGTGGGCAGGTGCCTTGCATGGGCAGATGTTTGCTGGGGCTGAGCTGCTCCCAGGACCCCAAGGACCATTTTTTAGGAGAGGGTTAGGGGTGACTGTCCCCAGGGGCAGAGCTCTGTGTGGATCATAGGAATCGTTTGGGTTGGAAAAGACCTTTAAGATCACCAAGTTCAACTGTTTAACCAGCACTAAACCGTGTCCCTCAGCACCACATCGACATGGCTTTGAAATCCCTCCAGGGATGGGGACTCCATATCATGTCTGGGAGCCCCGGGACCTGTCCCTGTCTCTTGGGCTTGTCTCTGTCTTCAAAGAGAGAGGGGAAACTGCTGCCAAGCTGAGCCAAAGGCATCAGCCATCCCATTTTCCCTGCTGCAGGACCCTGCGTCGGGAGCAGGGAAAGTGGGATGGTTGATGCCTTGGGTGTGGAGGGAAAGGGCTGGAGCCGAGCCTTGAATCTGCTTTTGGGGTTCCCCCTTTGCTGTCTGAAGGCACCTGTCCTCTCAGCTGTCCTCTCAGCTGTCACTTTCAAGCACCATGCTGCGAACATGGAACAAGGGAAAACACTAGAGATGTCCCTGTGCTTCCCTGGAAAGGGCCAGGCTGGTTGTAACTCAGTGTTTTCTGCCCTCAAGAGAGGCAAGCAGAGGAAAGGAGGTGCCCCAAGTGGGGCTGAGCAAAATATGGGGCTGAGATGTAGGTGGGCTGTTGGTCCCCAAGGGGAAAACAGCTCCTGCTGCAAGGATTGTCCTTCCTTTCTTTTTTGAATTGGGGGACATGGCTCCAGCTCCTGCTTTCCCTGCCGACAGGCAGTTCCCTCCCGGCCAGCACGGCGCTGGAGGGAGGGGCTGGCTGCCTGTGGCTTTCTCCCTTTCTCCCTCCAAGGCAGAGATGCTGATGTGTAAGCTCTGGGTCTCTTTGGCTCCCCAGGTCCTCCATGGCTGGGAAGCAGGGAAGCAGGCAGCCAAGAAGCCGCTCCTATAGACCCAGTTACGCTCCGTCCAGGCTCCTTGCAGAAACATTCCCACTGCTGTCTGCCTGTGCTGGAGGGGGAATGTTGGGCTCCCGAAGCAGCGTGAGGATTAATGGGCTGGAAGGAACAGGACAGCGCTCTCCGTGCTGTCCCCGTCCCGGCCGGCAGCGGGTGCAGCCCCAACACGGCCAAGCCCTGGAAGCGGCATCGCTCCAAGCGGCTCCTCCGAAACCGATTTGCCGACAAAAACCTTCATTTCCAGAGAGTCTGACCTTTTCATGAATAAATCAGCTGTGTTATTGAACGGATGAATAATACATGATCACGCCCAGCCCTGCGCTAAGCTCTCTGTGTAAGGTTTAATTAATCCTCTCCCGTAACGCCCCGAGGGCCGGGGGTGAGCGGTTACACACAGCTCGGGCTGGGGATCCCGGCCCCAGCAGCCGCATCCCGGTCACCCCGGTGAGGTGTTTGAGGGGGGTGTTTCCTCCCTCCGACAGTGTTTTTGGATGCTTCCTGCTCTGGGTGTTTTAAAGGGGAAGATTCCCCTTTGCTATAGCGCTGCAGGAGGAACCCCTGGCAGCACCCGGGCATCTCCTCTGGGAAATAACTCCGGTTTTTTCTTTCCCCGACCTTTTTCCTGCCGTGGCTGCTCATAATGTGAAATCCTAAGTAAATGTCTCCATTCAGGTGTGTTTATAGGGAAACCACGAGCAAACATTGTTGCTGCTGGTGTGATCTCCAGGAGACCCCCAGGCAGTGAAATGGGAATCAGCCCCACAGATGAACTTGATCCCAGCAGGATCCTTCCCTTCAGCTGTGAGACGGGAGGGGGGGGGAACGTGTTTCCTTGTTTTTAAACTCAACGAAAGCTTTGACCTGGTGGGCTGTGCCACGGAGTTCTGCTGGGGTGTGGGTGGGGGTGTGTGTGTGGTGTGTGCTCCCAGGCTTTGCTGCTGCCACCTCTCCCTGTCCAACCTGGCAAGTGCTGGAAATACGGAGGGGGCTTCTGTAGCCTGTGCCTTGGCTCTGTACCCCCCTGAGCCACCGGGCCGGGGGTCTTGCAGGGGGCACTGCAGCAGCTCAGGGTTAATTTGCAGCTCAAGGAGGTCTGGTAGTGATTAGCTGCTCCCTTTGCCAGGAAGCAGCTGCAGACCCGCGTGGGGGGGCTGAGCCCCTCCTGCCCTCGCGGACCCCCAGCTCTGCACCCTGCCAGGCACCGCACCCACTGCCCCCCTGCCTGGGGCCGCCTGGGGTCGTGGGTGCAAGCAGGAGAGCTCAGGTGGGTTTTACTTGCGTGGCTGGAGGTGGGAGCCTGTGTTTGTGTGTGGGGGGGGGAGCCCAGCTCCTGGGGCTGCAGGGACACTCACCCCCAGCTGCACCCCGTGGTTCTGCTGGTGTGGCCAGGGGGCTGCGTGGTGCCAGGGACACGGCTGGTGGGTGGGAAGGGGGCTCCACCGGAGTGCTGGTGCTCCCCCGGAGGTGATGTGCTGTGGGCTTTTGGGCACAGGGATGCTCCTGCTGGCTTGGGATGAAACGGTGCGGCTGCGGCAGGATGGGGTGCTTCCCGGGCACTGCTGGGAGAAGGGATGTGGATGTCACTGGGATCGTGCAGAGGCTCTGGGGTGGGTTTCGGAGCTGATGTGAGCTGGGGCACTGGTGCCACTGGGAAAGGCTCTGCCTGCTCCCACCGGCTGCAGAGCCGGCCCTCCCCACCCGAGCACGCGGCGTTTCAGTGACTCTGCTGGAAAATAAACACGTTTCCTCACAGCTCCACATGCACAAATGTTGCCCTTGGCTGCAGGCGAGGGGTCTGGCGCCCTGCGACTGAAGGGGCTTTTGTTGGGGAAACGGCTGCAAGAGTCGTTTGAAAACTCCTCCTAGGTTTCTCTTCCTGCCTCTTTCTCCCAATCTTTCCCCAGCTGGCAAAGACGATCCTGGGGGATTTACAGCTCTGCCCCAGGGCTGCAGCCTGCGGGAACATCCCCCCTGGCTGGGGCAGCTGCTGGAGCCCAAGCCCCGCGCCGGGAGCTCCTTCCCAGCTTCGCTCCCTGCGGGCTGCACGCCCCGGGCTTCCTCCGTGCTCCCTTCCAGCCCTCCCAATTAAATGCTTCCGAGGGAGGTTGTCTTGAAGTGTCTGCAGCTTCAGAAGCCCCCAGCAGGTTTCCTGTGAGGAGCCGTTTCAAAGGATTTCAGTGCTCTCTGATACTGGCTCGGCGCGGCTGGAGCTGCGAGCGGCTGCCGGGAGCCCGCGGGACACGGGGGGCACGGCCTGAGGCACCCCTGGCCCCGGGTTTTTAGGGGGTTCAGGGTCACCAAGCCTCCCAGCCCTCGGTGCACGGCTCGACCGGTGGGTGCGGCTCTCTGCGGGCAATCCGGCCAGGGCCGGAGCCAGCCTGGTGTGGAAACATCCCGTGTTTGCATCCGTGGCTGCGGCTGCTTTCTTCAGTCGCCAACAGCTACGCGAGGAGGAGTTTGGTGTCAGGCGGCAGGAGGGCCTCGGAGGGAGAGGAACCGGGTGGCAGCTGGGCGGGGGTGTGAGCAAATGGGGAACACAGCCTGGAGTTCAGCAGCTGTCGGGAGAGAGGAGTTAGGAGAAGCACAGGGGGTAAAGGTGCTGCTCGGGACGGTCCTGCCTGGGTCCTGGGCACAGTTTCCAGCCGCCGAGCAGAGGACGGTGCCAGTGCCAGCAGATAGTCCAAGGAGCCACCAGGGGTGTCCTGCCGTGGTGGGACAGCTCAGCTGTGGGTCCAAGACATGCTGGGCTGCACGATGCTGTTGGGATGAGGCCCCAGGCTCCCAGGCAGAGGGGACAGCAGCTCCCCGGCACCACCTCCAGATGTGCCTTTCACTGCAATTCAATCAGGTATTTACTGACAGACCTTAGCACCAGGAAGTGCTCTCAGACACGTTTCCAGGGCCGTTCCCCTGTGCTGCCACAACCTCCCACCACCGAGCCCTTCCCTCGCTGTTTAATTGCCTCACTTAATCAATGCAAATGAGTTATGAGCCATGAACGGTCTCCGATCCCGGTGCAAATCCCCGTAAAACATGTAGCTGGAAAAGCTTTTCCCCGGCCTTTGGCTGGTTTTCCATGTGTGTTTGCAGCAGCCTGAGCTGCTCCCCTCCCAGGTCAGGCTGTACCAGCCCAGGTGGTGTCTCTTTGTCCACAGGGTCACTGAAATTCCCACCCACGATGTGCAGAGCTCGCCCAGGCATGTCAGAGGGCACAACGTGGGGCACCAGCTGCTAGAAAATCATCAGGGCTTTTCCTCTGTGCTGCCCTCACAGTGGTGTGGCTCTGCCCTCATCTGCTGCCCACCAGTGTCCTCAGCTTCCAGCCCTGCCCTCAGCAGGGTGCTGCACGGTCCCTTCCCTGCACTCCTTGCTGGGCAGATTTTTACTAAACCTCTATCTTCCCTGTCCTGCCCCTGGCAGGTTGGGCAGGCTTGAACACCCCCAGATGTCACCACCAAGCTGTACCAGTATTAATTCCCAGTCCTGCGTGCAACCCGCTGGACCTTGGTGGCAAGAGTGAACCCTTCAGGGGTTGTTGGATGGTTCTCAGGGAGGCTGGTCATGAAGCAGCAAGGATTTCCATGGAGGACAACAGCAGGATCTATTGATGTGGCTGTCCATTCATCCACCCAACTCAACCATCCATCCACCCACCCACCAATCCCTCCCTCCACCCCACGTGTGCAGAAGGAGGGTTAGAGGGGTCGGGAGGGAGGTGGGTCCACACACAGGTGATGAAGACCTGCAGGATGAGCCCGTTGGAGTCTGGGGATGGGTGAGGGGGCTGAGGGGCCAGGGGGTGGAGCACGGGGTGGCCGTGGCCGTGCTGCACTCGCCGGGGTTGCTGGCAGGGGTTGGGCTGCTGGCGAGACACAGCTGGACGGCTCCACTTTTTTCCAGGCCTGTGTCTCAGTTTCTCTTCATTTTATGTGTTTTTATTTCCTATTAAAGCGCGCTGTCTCATTTCCTCCGTGAAAAACAAGGCTCTTTCAGCGAGATGAATTCCTCCAGCTCCAGCAAAGCCCTGAGTCTGAAAAATAAACAGGCTGTGAGGGGATGCAGCCTTCTTGTCCCCACGTCCCTTGCTGCCCCGTGTCCCTCGCTGCTGGGGTCAGCCCAGGGCAGAGACACTGAATCCCCAGGGACAGAGGGACATGACATCCACTGGGCCAGCACCGTTTCCTGTCCTTGCCTCCCCTTCCCTCCCAGGAACTTTCCTTATTTCAAGCAGGGTTTGGTGGTGGCTAAAGGAGAAGGAACCAGTGATACTTTTCCAGGCTGCTGTGTCACGTTGCTGTGTTGGGAAGATGCTGAGGCTGCAGGAAAGGGCCTGCAGCCCTCTCTCACCCCCCTCTTGCACCCCAGCATCTGCAATCCTCAAAGGATGGGTCCTTGGAGGTGATGGGAGCAGTTTCTGGATCATCTGCCTCAGCTGGAAGCAGCAACACAGATGCTTTCAGGATGAAAACACTTCCTCTGCCGCGCCACCTCCACCTGACATTTGGGAAAGCAGAGCCACAGCTCCCTGGAGCTTTCCAGCTTTTTTAATTGGAGCCATTACACATGTTGCTCATCCCACCGAGAGGCGTCAAGGAGGGAGCCTGGAGAGGAGCCATCCCGGGCTGTTGCCTGGGGAAACGGGTGTTTATCCCGACCAGCAACTCTGGACCAGACCTGGGCGGGTTTTCTGTAGCTCAGGACACGACCGGGCTGCTGGGGGACTGGCTCCATGGGTGCACTGAGCTGGTGGGTCCTCAGTGCTTGTTTCTGAGGGCTCTGGTGGGTACCAGGGGCTGGGCCACCCACCGGAGGGGTCTCCAGGTGAGGGGGGAACGCTTCGTGCAGTCCATCTGTGGCAATAACCCGGCTCTTGCAAGGGCAGAGCTGAGCTGCCTGGAGCTGGACCACAGCCCAGTCACCCTCCCACAGCCTGAACACCCCAGGGTGGTGCCTCCAGGGGGACAGCCCTGCCTGCCCAGCCAGCCCCTCCATCAGCTGCAGCTCCAACAGAGACCCTGGAGGCTGCAGATTTCAACATATTGAGCTTAACAATCTCTTTGACCAGGCTGCAGTTCAGCATCCACCCTTGCAGACAGAAGGCTTTCCTGTGGGAAGTGGGAAGTGCAGTGGGAAGATGTTGGAGGGGTTGATTGCCCCCCAGCCCACCTGCTCTGCCCTCTAGAGCTCAGCTCCAGCCTGTCCTTCTGTGGCAAACATGGCAGTGGGCATGGCCAGAGGACAGCAGCTTCTGGGAATGCTCCTGACAGCTGATTTTACAGCGTTGGCAGCTTGGCTCAGCCTTCTGTCCCCTTCTGCTTCCATCAAAATAAATGTGCAATATTAAAGTATCAGAGCCGAACTCCCCAGGCAGAGAGAAACAGAAAGATGTTTATTTTCCAGCCCTGAGCTATGTGTTTATTATGAAATGCTGGTGCTTGTCGGGGTGGAAGGCCTGGCAGGAGGACTCTGCAGCCATGGCTCAGCAGCCAGGGTGCACGCCAGGACAGGGCCAGCACCTCTGGCCAGATCCTGCCCCTGCCCAGCTCCTCGGGGACAGGCTGAGATGGCCACCACAGGGACTGTCCCTTAAGTAGGAAAGAAAAACCAGGAAGAGATGAGATGAGGCTGGGGGGTGTTGCTTTGCCAGCTTCCCAAGGTTTCCTTTAGAGGTTGAGGGCTGCAGGAACAAACTCTCCCTGAAGATGGTGCTTCCCATTGCAAGGGGTGATGATGGGAGTGGGGCCAGGAAGGGTGGCAAGGGGCTGGGAAAAGCAAGGGGAGCTGCCAGCACGTCTGACACATCAAAGGAAAGGCACAGCAATACCCAGAGCTGGTGCTGCCTGCACACACCTCTGAGCAGTGTCTTGGGTCCTCCCAGGTGAGGGGGGAGAAGCAGCTGCAGCTCCTGAGTGCGAGGGATTGCGTTAGGTGGGGTGTTATTAAATGCCCTGAGCTGCTGCAGGAGGGAAAGTTTGTACCTTCGTCCAGTTTTTGAGCCTGGGGAAACTGTGGAGGCATCAGGGATGAGCCAGGAGAAGACCTGCTCTCCATGCTGTGGAGCTGAGGATGCTGAGCCCTTGGTGAGCTGCATCAGGTGGGGGCTGGTATCTTTGCACTGAGGTTTTTAGCTGTGGCTGCAGATGTTCAGGGTTTGTGGACTTGAATTTGCTGTGGAAATGTTTGTGTTTTCATCTGAGGATTTTCAGGGCTATGCAAGGCAGAGAAAATTGAAAGTGCAGGTCTGGTGGTGGCCCGTGGGGACTGGCTGTGTTTACTGGGCTTCGGGAGCTCGCTGGATGAGGGAGGAAATAACACATGCACAAAATCCTCCCAGGATGCAGAACTGGGATGATTTGCAAATACCAGAGAGGACAGAGAGGTTAGAAAAATCTGCGGGAAACACAAAGGCCCGATTTGGAAAATACAAAGCAAATCCATCTGGAGAGGACCAGGGAATGGCAGCAGCACGTTGCAGGTGCTGGGAGCTCCTTGGGACAGCGGGTCTGGGAAAGGCATTTGGGAAGTGCCTGCTCAAGTGTCTCTCTCTTTTAGGAAGAGGCTAGAAGGACTGTCAGCTTTAATCCCTGCTTTCCAGAATGTCCCAGCAGCTCAGCCCCTGGCTGAGCAACCAGCCAAGCTTTCTGGCAACACCTGGAGCTTAGTTCTGCATCAGCCCCAGGAGCAGCAGCTGGAAGGAGCCCCCTGAGATGACCTGGGGCTCTGGCCAGAGCCTCGTGCTCTTGCAGCCGCTTTATCCCCTGGGCACCAGCTAGGATTGGAATTCCCAGGCTGGAAATGCTCTGGGTGCCATCCCTGGGCTCCTGTCTCAGCCCTGGAGCCACCAAGGCCCCTTGCTTGTGGCTGCAGCAGTTGCTGCCCCGGGTCACTGCCTCTTTGCTGAATTGCTGAGACTGTCCTGGTGAGCCAAGGCAGCAGGAGCAGGAACAATAATTGTTCAGGGACATTATTTCAGTCTATTGGGGGGGACCTGCTCTCCTGCTGACACCCCTGGGTAAAAGCCCAGCTAAGTTGGTGTGCTCAAGATGAGGTTCTGCACAACTCTGCTCCCGTGGTGTCTGATCCTGTCACCCTTTCTGCTGCCCTACAAACCCCACAGGGCTCAGCACCCCTCCCACCCAACCCCTTGGGTGCTGCAGGGCCCCCAGTTTGTGCACAGAAAACCCTGACCCTGCTGCTGGTCCGTGAGAGCCAGGGTGGTGCTGGTGAGGATGGTTAAATGCCATCTCTGGATCATCTCCAGCCCTTGAGGTGGCTCCCAGGGAAGTGTCCCCTTGTGTGGAGTGGCCAAATGTCCCCCAGGGCAGCGAGAGAGGGGAAGTTTTATCTGGCGTGGAGGCTGTGGGAGGATTAAAGGCAGATTGATTGGGCCTTAAGAGCTCTGCCATAAATTCCTTCTCCAAATGTTGTTTGAGAGCAGTGAAACCCTGGCATTCCCAGAGCTCCTTCACTTATTAAACAACTTAATGAAGTGATTTGATTAAACGCAGGGAAGTCTTTGTGGCTGCCCTGGTGTTTTGTAGCAACCTGGGGTTATTCAAGCTGTTACTTGGGAGGTGCTGCACTTTAGGATGTGCCTTATCAGCTACAGCTCAGGTCTGATTTTGCTGTGGTTAATTGTCCTGGTCCTTGTTTGTCACCTGTAGGAGCACAGCCCCAGGCATGTGCCCCAATGCCCAGTCAAGGTGATGGGCTGGAAACCAGAGATGCAAAAGGCTGCACCTCTCTGCTGTGTCTTGGAGCTCAGGGGTTAAGTGACTTAGTGGAAAATAAGATCCAGACCCAGACATGGGGTTTCTCCTATAGAAAAGCCACTGTTGGGGCCTGAGCTGCAACCACAGAGTGATGGATATCCTGGGAGGAGTGAGGGAGAGGGAGGGAGTGATGGTGAAGCCTCTGGCACCAACCTCTGCTCTGCCTTGGGTGGGAACCAGCACCAAGTGGGGTGGGCAGCTGCTGCCAGGGGCTCTTCTGCT
Organism: Apus apus; assembly: GCF_020740795.1. Taxonomy (NCBI): domain Eukaryota; kingdom Metazoa; phylum Chordata; class Aves; order Apodiformes; family Apodidae; genus Apus; species Apus apus. Next base: position 3,809,453 of record NC_067304.1, read on the forward strand.
ACCAGCCATTCATAGTAAGAAGAGCTGGTGAGTTTAAAAGGGAGAAGAGGAGGGTCCAGGCTGCAGAGGGAGAGTGGGAAGGAGCAGTGTGAGTAACAGACATAAGAAGAGAGGAGGCAATGTGACCTCTGCAGATACACAAATTACTCAGCTCCTTCTGGCTGCATCAAAGATTTTCTGACTCACCAGCCCAGGGATTTAACCCCTGGATCTCGGGATGTGCTGGCAGAGGCTGCTCTGGCTCCTCTCCTGTGCAGGAGTGTGGCAGAGGGATGCCAGGTGTCCCCTGTCCTCTCCCAGGAGAGGAGGGCTCCGGGTGCCCCTTGGGCTCTAGGGGGAATGGTGGGTTTGCCTGGGGACCCCAGGACTGAGGAGGTGGCAGGATGAGATCCATCCCTCCCAGCTGCCTGCAGTGCCAGCTCCCAAATCCTGAAAATGCACCTTGTTTGTCCCCAACTTCTCCTCCCTCCCCAGAGCCTTGGAGCTGTCTGGGTCCAGGGAGTGACTGAGCAGCCTTGGGGGATCTTCCTTCCCAGATTTTCCATGCAAAGCCCCAGAAACCCCCTGTTTTAGCCCAACCCCAGATTCACCTTTCACATCTCCAGCCCTGTTGGTGGGAAGAGGAACAGTCCTGGAAGCTGGGGATGGTGGGCTCAGGTGCAGCCTCCAGCCAGTCCCATCCTCCCCTCCTTGAAGGGGTTAAACCTTCCCAGACTCAGGGGTTTTTGTTCCCTTACACCCATCTGAGGGAATAATTGGATCCAGGCTGCTGCTGAGTGGAGCTACTTGGTTGGAGAGTGTCTGAACTGCTTTGCCTCTCCTTGAACCTGGCCTGAAAGGATGGGGAAGAGCCTGAGAAGCTGCTGGGCACCAGAACCTCTTGCCCCTATTCCAAGACTCGGGTCCAGAGGGACACCAGTGTAGGAAACTTTCTGCTCCCTCTCACCTCAGGTCACCTGGAAAAAAAAAACCCACAACAAACCAAACAGGAAAAGAAAGATATTCCAGCAAAGGAGGGAAAATAGCTGCAGGAGGCACATAAAAGCTGTGCCCACGGAGCTGTGCCAGGAACAGGCTGGAAAAAGACTGGGAGCAACTGGGGAGAGATGGGATGATAAAGGCTGGAGCTCAGTTAGGTGGAAAGCACAGGAGGAGCTTGATTTATTTGGTGTTTCCCTTCATATCCTTTGCTTCCCATTTTCATCATGGGTTGCAAAGAGTTTGTCTTGAAGCTTGTGCAATGGCTGGACCAGCTCCATGCAGCAACAGACCTGGGCTCTGATGGATCATCCCGACCTTCGAGGCCTCTGGGCTTTGTTTAAACCAAGCTGGGATTTTCACCAAGACAACTTTCATGATGGGATTTCCTGTGTTGCCAGGAGAGGCAGAGACCTCGTCACAGCAGCATGTTGCCTTTTTCCATTTCTGGGCCTCGGTTGAGCTCTGTTTAAAAGAAGCAAGTGAGAGCAGTGACTGGAGCTGGACAGGACCAGGGGTTTCAGTTTCACTGGAAAAGGCCCCATATTCTGCTTTTTTTTCCACTCCAAAATAATGCAAGAACAAAAATAAGGCATTTCCCGTAAGATGGAACTATTGGAAAAATCTCCCTTGGAGTTTTGATTTATTTATTATTTTTTTTTCAATGCAATCAAAATATCCCTGTTTTTGCCTTTAGTAAAGCTCTTAATGGGAAGCTGAGCCTCCACGGGATGTTTTTAGGGCTGTGATTTCACCTGTCTTTGGTAGTTGTTGCTCTTTGATAGTTTTTGCAGCTCTCAGCTCCTTGCACACCCAAGCCTCAAATATTTGGGTGATGAACAGCGAGGGGAAGGGCTGGGGGATGAGACCATGTTCTGGAGGATTCCCAGCTCTACCAAGCTTGGGGATGATCCTGGGTTAATTACAGCCCTGCTCTTCCCTGGGAAAGTGTTAATGGGGAGAGGGGTGTGAGGATACAGCCCTCAGAGGATGGATCCTGGAATGATTTTTGGAAATCTGATGCTGCCTCTGATGCTTCCCTGCTGAACAACTGACCCATCTGCAGAGAGTTAACTCTTCCCTGCTAGCACTGAGCATCCTGCTGCAGGGGAGAGGGCTGGATTTGACCCCTGCTCCTGGCTGGACATGGCCAAGTATAAGCATGAAATAACCCAGCTCAGGGAAAGGGGAAAAACCCACCAAGCACTTCCAAGAGAGGGAGCAGACCCATTTCCCATGGGATCTTTGTTCCTTGAAAGAGGCTAAGAGGAGAAAATGCAGTATTTGCTTGCAAAGGGAGCTTGCATCAGGGAAGCTGGGCAGTGCAGAGGGTTTTTGGTTTCATGGTGAGAGCAAAGGAGGCAGGGAAGGTCAAGAGCAGCTGCTGCAGCTTGAGCACGTCTGAGTAGCCCCAGAAGTGCTGGTTGAGGGCAGACCCTTCTGGCTGAGGGTGTCTGGGTGTGGAAAAGCAGAGGTGGAAGCTGAGTGGGGTGGGATGATGCCCAGGGCAGGGACAGGCAGCTCTGCCAGCTGAGCAGGACCAGGGCAGCCAGGGTGTGTGGGGCAGGAGCTGGGTGAGGAGCTGTGGGGGGACGGGTGCCTGAGGCCCTGGCACCGAGGTTTGGGGAGAGAGGGATTAAGTGAAAGCCTTTGGCAGCTCTTAGCAGTTAGAAAAATGAGCTGAATTTATAGCTGTAATATTTGGAGCTGTTTCTGAGTACCTCTGGGGTTTTGACAGGCCTGTTTTCTCCTCGTCCTGCCAAGCAATAGAGGCAAATCTGCACAGGGTGGAATTTGCAGCAACGTAACGGGGCTGAGAGACTGAGCCCCCAGATCCAGCCTGAACATCCATCAACCCCAGGTTCATCCATCATCCTGGGTCCCTTTGGCCCATCTGTGCTCTCTGGTTTCTCCTCCCTGTCACGTTTGCATGGAGGAGGGCACGTTCTGGGGACCCTGGGGACTGTCACCACCCGGGGCTGCAGGGCCAGCTCCTGTACCCCGTGTTCTCCACGTAGATCTCCCCACCCCAGATATGTGGCTCCACCCCCAGCTTGGGATGTTTCAAGTGCTTTTGGTGGCTGGGCTGAAATGCTTTTGGAGGTGACTGTCCCCAGCTGGGGTGTTCCTGGGGACAGCTGAGCAGGCAAGAGCTCGCGTGGCTGAAGGGACAGCGTTGGGTTTCCACCAGGATAATCTGCTGTTATCACCTGGCTGTGGAAGTTTCTCCATGATGCTTCACCCTTGCATAGGGATATTTATTAGCAGAAAAGGGCAGTAACAAGGGTCTCCCCAGCTGTGCCTTCTTCAAGGCTGGCCAGGATGGGGCTGGGTTTACCACGGAGCTCCAGTAGCCCTAAATCACAGCATCCCAATTAATTTCTTCAAGGGGGAGCAGCCCCATGAACTGGGCCCCCCAGGGCTGTGCCTTGTCCCCAGCCATGGTGGTGGGTGTCCCCTGCCCAGGGGGAGGCTGGTGGTGTCATGCAAGGAAGGTGTCTGGCTGGCTCCTGCCTTTGGAGTGGAAAAATACTGGAGGAGGAGGAGGCAAGGATGAAGGCCAAACCCAAGGGAGGCTCAGACACTACTCAGGTGTTTCCATTGTGAGCAGCAGCTTGGCAAGCCCAGATGATGTGAGGGAGGTGACAGAGACCATCAGCTTGGGGCACCCAGGTGGGGTCACCCTCTGCTTCCACCCACCCCAGGGGCATGACAAGCCCCAGCCCTCAGTGCCAGAGGTGTCACCAGGAAGGCAGGGCAGATGTCCATGGCACCTTGGGGACTCCTTCTGCCTTTCTGATGGTCCAAGCCGTTGTCCTCATTGACTCCTGCCACCCCAATGTGCCCAGTCTCCCCACACATGGGGGAAATATTCACATATTTTCTTGGGTATGTATTTGATGCTCTCCAAACCCTTGGCCTGAGCGGCATCTTGTGGTGATGGGTCCCACTGGCTAATTGTGTGTTTGGCTCCAAATATTTGCTTTCATGGTTTCCCACACGTTGCATTCGGGGTTTCGTTGAATCACCCCCTTGTTCTGGTTTTAACCCACTCTGGCAGTTCTTCCTGCTTCTGAGCTGACACCAAGAACCCTTCCACCATCCCAAGTGCTGTGGTGGCTGGAGGAATCCTTTCCTGCATGGTCAGGAGTGGGCTGAGCCTGGGGGAGACGTGCTGGGGGGTCACAGCAGCCTCTTGTCCTGCTTGGATGTTGGGGGGAGAGTGTTCCTGGGGAGGGTGTAAGGAACCTCTGCCTAGAGAACAGCCCCACGGTGAAGCACAAGCCTTGGGAGTCTCCTGGGAAGCTTGGAATCACTTTGTCTTTGCTTATTTAACACATCAGCCCTGCTTGCAGAGCAAAGAGCCAGGATTTCTCATTGTGTCTCTGTGCTGTGCCTGGAGCTGCCCAGCTGGGAAACCACAGGGGGTGTTTTCTCTGGGGGTGTCAGAGGCAAGTGGTGGCCCAGTGGCAAGAAGCCACTCTGGGAGTCCTTGGGCTCTGCTGCCTCTGAGCTTAGGGACTCCCTGTGCTGGGGGCACCCCAAGGAAAGGAGGGCTCCTGGTTCCCAGGGTCCTGTGGTGATGCCCAGCTCTGGTGCTGGGGCCATGAGCTGATGTGCTCAGCAGCCCTTGGCCCCACTGCCAGGAGCTCCTGAGTGTCTGCTCAGCCTTGCAGGGGAAAAAAAAAAGAAAAAGGGGGGGGGGGGGGGGGTTGGACTTTTCTCCTTCAGAGAAATGAGTCAGATGATTTAATCCCTGAGAAATGTGAGGTTTGAATTCTCTATCTCCTCCCTGTGCTTAAAGCAGCCACAAGAACAGCACAGGAGGTGGGAGGTGGGGTAGGAAGGGGCTGAGGGGGGTGCTGGGGGGGGTCAGGGCTGGTAGCCCTGCTATGGCCACTGCTGGGGACAGGGCCTGCCCTGCTTGTCACCCTGTCTGTGACAGGCAGTGGGATGGGGTCCCATGGTGCCAGTTCCCATGGCTGGGCTGGTCCCTGTCACAGAGAACTTCCCCCCCCTCCCTCCCTTGGCAGGGAACAGGGCTCAGCCAGGCTGGCCCGGCAATGAGTTTGCTGGGTCTCAGCCCTTGGAAGGACTGTTCTTTCCTTATGGGGAGATTGTTGCTTCCAGTTTGGCCTCTTTCCTGGGAGGATGGGGGTGATGGAGTGGGTCCTGTCGGGATGGGCAGTGCTCTGCACCAGGGATGTGGGGGAGCCTCGGGGCTGGGCTGTGAGCACCCTCAGACTGGTGTGTCTGTGTCAGCCCCTCTGCGCCAGGGCTGAACAGGAATGAAAAGAAAAACTTTGCATGGAAATACTACGGGTTGTCTAAACAGAAAAGGCAGCTGGATCTGTGGCCCTGCCAGCACAGAGCTCCCTCCCTGCCTCAGTTTCCCCTGCGAGTGATGGAGGATGTGACTTCCCCTCCTTCCCCTCTGCCCATCCTTGGCCAGACTGTGATGGGGGCAGGACCAGCCCTTCCTGGCCCTGGGGCAGGAGCTGCTGGGACCCTCCTGATCTAGACTGGCTCGTGGCTCTTGCTGGCTCCTCACAGAGTGTCACATCTCTGGCAAACCCGAGCAGAAAAGGGTTTATGGGTGTGAGGGGTGGTGGTTCAGGTTCCTCCACTGCCTCTGCACCAGGAGCCAGCTCTGAGGACGAGAGGCTCGGGAAGCTTTTCCATTCCCTAACCCTTCCCTGGCTGCCACTTCCCTGGGCTCAGGCACCCGCTGCATGAGGCTCTTCTCCAGGGGACATTTGCCCGTGGGTTTAACGACCAAAGCAGCAGCTGTGCTCACAAAACGGGGCTTGTTTCTTGTTTTCCCTTTTCTTTTCAACACCTGGCTGGGGCAGGGGTCAGCTGCCTGTTCAGCTGCTTTTCTGACTCGGGAGGGAGAGCAGCTCGTTCTTTCCAGTCTGGCTCTGTCTCTCTGTCCATCTGTGCTGATGAAGCTCCATGTCCTGGTCCAAGGAGGTTTTGCTCCCTGGTTAAAGCAGCGTGAGATGCTGAGGGATACAGGGATACAGCCTGGGAAGAAGGGATGGGTGTTTGGAATGAGTGTATCTGCCTGGAAGGGATGCAGGTGACCTCCTCCTCCCTCCCTTGCTGTGTGCTGGGATCCAAGGTGACTCAAGTGACACACATGTCCAAGCATGGAGCTGAACAGACATGTTCTTGTGCTTCTGGAGCACTTTGGACTGGGGGCTGCTTTCTTGAAGGGGGGTTTTCAAACATCTTCCCCATGCCCCCTTGGCAGCCACACTCATAGAGCAGGTTTCCAGGTTGTTTGCTGCAGATGGAGATGTGGACACGGAGCAGGCACACTTTGCTCCTGCTCCACGTGCAGCTGGGGGGGCAGGAATCACATCATGCAACATCTCAGCGAGGGGAGAGCAGGATCCATGCATTACAAAGCAACATACTTTTCCCCTTTGCTCACTTCCCACTCCAGAGCTTTCCTTGGAGCCAAGTGTTTCTCCCAGGCTTACGGTGACGTTCCCCTTGCTCTCTGGCTCTGGTGTGCAGAGGCTGCTGTGTGCTCCCCCGGGGGCAGAGGGGGCTGGGATGAGCAGGAGCCTGCCCCTGGCTCCTGATGAGGTCTGAGGGAAGCTGAGTTTAATTTTCCAGGCTGGTGGCCACCCAACCCCACGAGGTGGGGGGAGATCTGTGGAGGCCTGGGAGAGCTGTGGTTCCCCGAGGGCAGTGCAGCACCATCCCACCATGGGGAATGGGTCCCTCCCAAACCACCAGCCATCACTTTGGGGGGACCCCTGGGCTCCCGTTGTCCCTGCTCAGTGGCCCCTTTCCATTACACTGGTGGCTGCTGCTGAAGAGCAGCTCTACTTTGCTGCCAGTGCCTGAGATCTGATGTTCTGCATCCAGCACACGCTGCTCTGGCCGCAAGGGCAGCTCAGGTTTCCTGCTGCTTTTTGGGGTTTTCTTCTTCTGAAATTAAATTTTTTAGCTCTCCAGAGGGAATTGTAAGATCTGGCCATCAGAAAGAACCACTGAGCTGTAAATCATCTGTGTTTGTACAGCACTGAGCACAGCAGAGGCTCGGCTTGGGATGGGGTGACTGATGCTGGGATAACATAAAGAATAAGCTTCTCCCTCTGGGGAAAAATCCATTTGGAGCTGGTGGTTTTGAGGAGCCCAGGCTGTGGTGGGGGGAAGGAGAGCTGGTTTGAGGGCAACCCTTTGCTTGGAGGTGTTTGAGGAGCCTCCTATGCTGCTTTGCTCTGCAAAATTCCCTTTCTTGAGCCCCCTGGGACTGCCAGCTCTTGGGGTGCTGTGATGTCTCTTGGGGCTGTCCCCTCTGCGTTGCTCCTGAGCAGGGGGAAATGGTGACACTCTGGTGGCCTGAGGTGCAGATGGCCAGGGAGGCTGTGCTGTTGGAAATCAATGGTGGGGTTTGGTGGGGGAGGGTCTTTTTCTGGGGGCAGGAGATTCTTATTTTCACCAACCCTGATATGAGCCATGAGCACCATGACCTGGCTGGGGAGGATGAGGGATGTGGGTGCTTGCTGAGTTTAACAGTTCCCAGCTGGAGCTGAGAGCAACTGCTTATAATGGGTTGGGGTGGTGTTGGTTTTTTTTTTTCTGATATCCTCCCCTTAAACCCTCTGCTGCCTCTTGTCCATGTTCCATCCTTTGGGGTGTCTGCACAGCTGCCCTGGACTCTGTGCTGGGGTGGCTGGAGTGACCAGGGCACGACTGGGTGCTGAAACCTCCTGTGCCTGATGGGCTGGTGGGAAGCAGCACCTGGGCTCATTGAGGGCCACATTCCTGTGTTTACCCTCTCGGTGGCTGTTCCCTCATGTTGTCCTTGGTCGAGACAGGCCAATTCTTGCAGCCCTGGCTCTGCTCTTGGTGCTTTCACACTCAAACATTTCCTCTCCTGCCTCCGCCAGACCAAAGTGCTATTTCTGTCACAAACCTCTGCAGAACAAACAGGCCATGACTGGGAAAAGGGGATAAACTGATGGGATGGGGGGGACCAGAGATAGCTGGGATGCTGTAAGCCTATGGGAAGGCACTGAATTTGTGATCTCCCCATGCCAACAAGAGCAGGTTTGCTCCATGGCCACCCTCCATCATCCCCTTTGCTTGCAAGAGTGGAGCCAGATTTTGCTCCAGACGTAGAACAAACCAAGTGCCCAGAGCCACGTTGAGGGCTGCAGCCTGTCTTAGAAATGTAAAAGGATGTCTTTGAAGGTAGATTCCAAACTTGGACACCGAAAGAAATTCCTGCAGGAAGAAAATTCAACAAACAAAGTCCCTTTGGCTGAGTTTGAAATTTGTACTCACCAGATTTGCTGAAGGTTTTTGTGCTTCCTGGCAGTGGGAGCTGTGTTAGCAGCTTCCCAGGGGGGACAGGGTGATGGAGAAGGTCTAGGGTGTGAAACCTTTCCTTGTTGGCATTGCAGGGTGGCTTTTGTGCAAGTAATTGCCCCATTTGGTGCCTCAGTTTCTCCTTTCAGTGCCCAGCTGAGTATCTGCTAGCAAGATAAAACCCCATGAAAGGTGTCCCCAGGGATTTAGGCACTTTTGACTAGTTTTTAAAAGCAATTGGCATGGATCTCCTAACAGCAAACACTTTCCTTATTGATTCTTATCCTTCTCCAGCTGGCAAACACATGTCTCCATCTCGACCCTTTGTTTAAACAACATGAAATACTGATGTGGTTTCTCCCCATTCCTCTTCCTGGCTTGTGCTTGAGCTACCTGCTGGTTTTTAGGCTGTAGGGTGAGGGCTGTGCCCTCAGAGCATCCCAGCCCAGCAGGCAGCAAGCAGCACTCACCAGCAATACTCCAGTTTGGGGGTAAGGAGAAGGGCACTGGGTTGGGAACAAATATATGGAAGAGTTGTGGGGAGCCTGTGGTAAAATAGGGGAGTGCAGTGGATGGAATTTAATGTTTTTTTCTTTGGGGGGTGGGCTCTTATTTTGGCTGTTTGAACCTGCTGTTGGTAACCACTGTCAGCTGAGTGTGGGAGTGCAGGATTGGACCCTCCTGGAGGGCTGCCAGGCTTCGGTGGGTTTTGGGCTGGGCTTTCCATGAGCCAAAGCAGGTCAGGTTTCCTGGCTCCTGCTGCAGATGGAGAGGGGATGGCTTGGGGGGAGGGAGAGGACCCACTGAATCTGGTATCCCAGGGATGCTTGGGATGAAGTTCCCTGTAGGAGGGGGATCCCCCTGGCTGTCGTGCCCCCCCTGGGACTCCTCGCTAGTGCCTGGGCTGCATCTGAGAGCTGTGAATATGCAACAGGTCCCAGGCTGCCTCGGAGCAGAAATATCCCCGTTGATCAGGCACCCAGCAGCCCCAGGGGTCCCTTGGTCACGTCCCCTTAATGCACAGTGGTTTTCCAGCCTGGGACCTGAATGAGGTCCCATGCAAAACCCAGTGGTCCCGTGGCACTCAGCTGCACAGCCCCGCTGGGGCTCCCCCTCCTTTCTCATCGTTAAGGATTTAAATTAAAACTCATCACCAGCCGGGAGGGAATGAACCCTGCGTCGTGTTTGGTGCTGCCATCTGCCAGGCAGGAGCAGGGACCCCAGCGCGGGGCTGGCTCCCTCAGCAGGGATGGGGCTGTCACCGTGCGGGTGGGGGGCCAGGGTGGCACAGCCCGGGGTGCCACACGCCGAGCCCCCCTACCCCTTCAACTCCCTTGAAATCCCACCACGCCTCTGCAAAGCCCCGTCCCGAACACGCGCTCCCGGCGCGGGGCCCCTTAGCAAGGGAAAAGGGCTTTACTGAAATTATTAATTAGCTCTGGTTTTTTTGTTTTTTAAAAAAAACCAACACAAAAAGGGCTCGGAGCAGCCTCCGCAGCAGCAGGAATTGTGATGAAACGCCAGCCCTCCGGCGGGCAGGCCGGCCATGTGCGCGCCGCCGGGCTTGGCTGCCAGATAAAGACGTGATTGTTGTCATCGAGGCTCCGTCCCAGCCCTCCCCCCGCCTCCCCACACCCCCGGCCACAGGCTCCCAGGAACAAAACCCCCCGCTCTCGGCCCAGGGCTCCACTCGTGGCGGAGCCGCGGTGCCGGGAGGAGGAGGAAGCCAGAGAGAAACTTGTCTCGGGGATTAATAAGAGGCAGGAGGAGGGAGAGGTGCACACAGGTAAGCTGTGGGCAGGTGCTTTCAACCCAGCTCTTCTCACCTTGCCTGAATCTCCGAGTCAGGACACTGCTCTGGTCCACGATGCTCCTGCCCTCTCCAGCCTCTCTTACAAGCCAAACATCATCTGCTCTTCCTTTCTTTTTTGTTTTGGTCTCCCCTCTCCTCTCGGTTTTTTTCCTGTTCTTTAGCAGTTGAGGGGTTTGTTCCTTCACTTTTTTCTCTCGCTGCAGGAGTTTTTCTCGGCGTGGGGCAGGCTGGGGTGGAGGGGGGCAAACTCGGGGCTGCAAAGACAGAACAAATTCCCGCGTGCGGTAGCGTTGCAGAGGCAGCCAGGTGCTTTCCGGGGGTGCAGATGAGGTCCCCTCTTCCCCCACCCCGACCTGTGCTCTCACAACCCCACACACGCTCTGCAGCAGGGGAGGCAGAGCAGGGAGTACCGGGGGTGGGGGGTGGCTGCACAGCCTGAGCTGCGCCCAGGAAAGCAGGAGGGGAATCGTGGAAGGAGGGGGAAGAGGCTGAGAAGGGAGCAGACACCTCCCGAGTCAGGGCTGCTAGCAGGGAGCCTCCGGTAGCATCGTGTCCCTCTGCCTCCCTGCGCAGAGCACAGGCTCCTGGTTTCCAGCTGGATGTGCAGAAGGGCTGGGGAAACGGCAGGGGCTGGGGGGGGCCACGAGGGGCTGCTCCCCTGGGAGAGGGGCTCAGGGGGGAGCAAGGATTTTCCCTGCCCCGCCGAGGGGACCAGCATCGCGCCGCTCTGAGAGCAAGGTGCAAGAGAGCAGCCGAACAGCACCTCAGGGGCACTTCAGCAAGCTGGTTTTCTGCCCCAAATGTGGGTATTAAAGCCCTTCCCTCCTGCCCGGCAGGCAGAGCCGTGCCTGGACCACCCAGAGCCTTCCCAGGGCATGTAACACCACTTCTGCTGCCTCCATCTCTCAGATTTGAGCCAGCTCTTGCTCCAGGCAGGCAGGAAGGTGCAGCCCCCTCCCCACCACCCCTCGGGGTCCCTTTTGGAGCCAGCTCTTTGTCTCTGCTCCGGCAGAGGCAGGAGGTGATGGAGGAAGCAGCAGGGCAGTGATGTTCGCTGAAGTCAGATGGAAAAGGCTCATCCCAGGCTGCCCTTTTCTGCCTGTTCGAGTGTTTTAGGAAAAGCATCGACAGGGCAGAAAAGTGGAAATTCATCCCCTTGGCGGCTGAATGCAAAGCACGTCGCGCAGGAGGGTTTGGAAGCTTTCCTGGGATTCTGGGATCGTGGGGCCTGCCTTATGTGGTGCTGGCCCGATGGCATCTCGTGAGCTGCTGGAGCTGCCTCCCGGGAAGGATCTTTCCCTTGGTTCTCCCGGGACAGGCAGCGCGGAGCAGAACTGCCCGATGTCCCTGCTTCCCTGGGGAAGCGGTTGGACGAGGGGATGAGCGTTTTCACCTGGGAAGAGATAAAAGCGGAGTTGTGGGAGGTTTCCTCTGCCCTCGGGAAGAGGCTGGAGGGGAGGGATGAGGCAGCAGTAGCTGATAAGGCATCAGAGCAGTTTCCCTCCCTCGGGGAAAGCGGAGTCGGGGGGTGAGGGGAGCAAGGAGCGGGATCTGCTCGGGGGGAGCAGCGTGTCCGGGGGGCGGGGGGCCGAGCTGCGGTCACTTTGGCATCATTTTCTGCCACGATTTGCTTTTGTCTGTGTCCAGGCAGTTCCACTGTGTGTGGCAGAGAGGTCTGTGAGCCGGGAGCAGCCCTGCTTCCCGGCAGGGAAGAGTCGGGACATGCAGGGAGGTGGAGGGAGGAATCGCTGGCACAGAGAAGGCAGAGGGAAGGTGTTTAGTGCCAGGGCTGCTTCCCACGGACCCTGCTGCGAGGGGAGGTTGCCGGAGGGAGCAGTGAAGGCGGCGAAATCTTTCGCAACGAGTCTGGTGACCGTGGTACAGTGAGGAAATGCTCCTGGCACGCAGCGGGATGTAGGAGCCGCGCTTTGCCATCCCCGGGTCCTGCCTCGGAGCGTGTCCGAGCAGCTGCCCGGCAGGGTATCCCGGGCCACCCATCCCCTGCCTGGACACAGCGTTATCCCGGCAAGGAAAACGCAGCAGGAACCGATTCCCTGCCTCGGCCAAGTCCCGGCTCCGGGCCCAGCCCCGCGGCTGCCGCCGGCTCCGCTTCTCCCTGGGAAAGGGCGAGAAGAGCGAGTTGTTGCATCAGGGCTTTGCTCCCCTGGGGACCCCGGGGACGCCTGGGTGACAGCGTGTGTGCCCTCCCCTCCGAGGACAGGCTTGCGCTGTGTTTAGCCCTTTTCCAGCATTCCCAGCTCTCCAGCGCCGCTGGAGAAGGAGCTCCCTGCTTCGGTTAGAGCTGATCAGACCCGGATTCTTGCAGAGAGAGGAACGGGCTGTTGCGGTGGTTGGACTTGAGGGAAGGAGGGAGCTTCGCTGGCTCCTGCCGGTTATTTTTAGCTCGTTCTTGTTCTGCTCCAATGTGCAGACTTCCAGGCTGGGTGGGTGCAACTTTTCCAAACTGGGAGCTGCAGGGATGATGGGGATTGGGGGTCCCAGTGGAAAAGCTGTGAAGTGAGCTAGCGGGTATGGGCGACGGGCTGGAAAGGATTGTTGATCCAGCCATCTTGATCCAGGCTTTCCCCTCTTCTCCCAAAGTTAAAAGCTCCCATTATCCCTCCCAGGCCCTCCACAGGAGTCCCAGATCCATCAGTGATCCAGAGCCAGCTGTTTTCTGCATGTCCAGCTGCTGCAAGAGGAGGGCAGGAGGCACCCAAGGGAGAGTGTCAGGATTTCTGCCCGTGACAAATCCCCCTGTGACCTTTGCATAACTCACTCTGGCCCCGGAGGTTGTGATTTTTGTCTGCCCTTGGCTCCAGTCGTGGGGCTGGCAGTGAGCTGGGGGGCAGTGACACACAGGGAAGATAAACCATTTGGAAAGCAAACACTGGTGGCATCTGGGGCTGGAATTTCCAGCTGTTGTGCTGAATTTTTGTCAGTTGTAATGGGATGACTGAGGGAGCAGCTGCTTCTTTCTGGGAAAAACCCTGGGCTGGCACCCGGTGGGTGCCTTGGTCTTGCACCCAGACCAAGCTGGTCAGCCCAGCCTGTGGCTTAGGAGGTGTCAGAACTGGTTTTTATCTATGAATTGAGCCTTTGCTCTGCATCAGGCAGCTGGTTTCCTGAATGTGTTCATTGCTTCATGCTTGAACTTTATTCCAGTTGCATGGATTCCTTGTGGCTACCTGGGATCCGAGCTGTCCCGTCTGGCCAGGACCAGTGGGAAAGGTTGAAGGGAGGCATTTGCAGAGTGGACACTGTGCAGTGGCTCTGGCCATGGGTTCAGCAGCTGGAGCTCCTGCAGGATCAGGGTGTGGGATTTTGAAATCTGGCTTCTTGCATTCACGCCAGTAAATTCAACTGCATGAAACTGGATGGAGAACAGACTGCTGACTGCGTTGGGTCCAGGGAGAGCTGGCTTTGAACCTTCCAGCCTGTTGGAGGCAATTGTAAAGCTGGTGGTGGCCTCGGGCTCATTGCATCCCCGTTCCTCTGGCTGCAGGGCTGCTGTGGGAGTGCTGGCTGTGAGCTGGTTTCCTGCAGATTGCTTGAAAGTGGGTCCTGTTTCCCCTGAGCAGGCTGGGGAGCAGCGGGCAGAGCTTGGCAGGGAGAAGCTGGTGGAGACCAGCAGCAGAGAAGGGTGGTGGCAATGCTGCCAGCCTGGCTGCCATGGGGCTGTGGCAGCCCCCGTGGGCATGTGGCAGCAGATTTGCAGGAGATACAGCAGATAAAAGGGGCTGCATCTGCCTCCTGACATCTTTCCTTCTGTGCTGACAAATGTCACTTGATGCTGCTGCTCTCTAGCCTGAATTTCTGGCTCGCTGAGGATTTCTGCTTTGTGCCAAGTCTCTAACATCTGCAGAGTTACAGCCTCACAGTGAGGGGATGGCACAGGCTGTGTGGGGCCAGGTTGTTCCTGGAAGGGCTGGGAGCTCAGCCAGCTCCTGAGACCAACGGGGTGACAGCTCTGCCCTGTCCCCCACCCTTGCTGTGACACTGCCTGGGGTGGCTGCTGGGTGGCCTGAGCTGAGCCTCACCCTGCGAGTGGAGGGAGCTGAATGCCTGGATTGCAGTGTGTCCTGGCTGGAATATCATGTCCCAGCTGCCTCCTCCCCTCTGCAATGAGCCAAAGGCAGAGCTCAGCCCCCAACACTCCCCCAAGCGTTGCTGGTGTTAAAATCCAGGTCTGGGGTTTGGAGCAAAGGCAAAATCCCATGGAAAGGTCTGGGATAAGGTGGAGGGAGAGTCATGTGCTGGGAGGAACGTGGCTGGGAAAGGAGCAGGGTGCTGCAGGGCCAGGGAGGGGACTGCACGTAGAACAGTTCCCTGTCACGAAGTTCTCCGTTCTCTGCAGCTGATGATTTGAATCTGAACTCTTACAACACAGAAACATGCACGTACAGCCCCAAAGGGGACTTGCTGCAGCACTGCTGAGCTGAATATCTGGCAGCTTTCGGGGCCCCCGTTGCTCTTTCCCTGTTCCTCCCTCCCCCCAGCGAGATGCCAGAGCTGTGATTGAAAACAGCAGGGCTGGGAGGCTGGTAGGGTTAAACAGAGCCAGATGGGAGGGAGGGAGACAAAAAGGAAAGTAACAGGCTGGGCCTGGAGCTGGGGGGGAGCAAGAACAGGATCTTTTCTTGGAGAAAGTCAATTACTTGGATCCCCAGGAATGCAGGGGACAGCATCAAAGGGAGCCAGGCTGGCAGCTCTGGGAGCAGTGGCCCATGGAGGAGCCCTCAGGACATTCTTGGGTGGGATGGGGTCCGGTGGGAAGCTGTAAGCAAAAGGGAGTTGGTGTGGCCAGGGGCTGTCCCAGCACTGGTGGTCTGTGCTGCTCACTAGTGGGATGAGAGCTGGGGACATTTCCCTGCCACTGCCTGGAAGCAAAAGCCCTGTGCCCAGGGCAGGCTGAGCAGAGGGGGGCTGGCTGTGCCCCCAGTGCCAATGAACCCCTGTGTGCCAGGGAGCTGTGAGCTCTGCTCCATCATGTTGTATGGAAGAGAGCAAAGGCTGAGGACACCCCGATTTCTCTCCACCATCACCATCTCAGGAGCCACCATCTTTTCCCCATGTTCTCATCCCAGCAGCTCTAGCTTCCACAGCAGTTGCTCCATTTCCACAGGAGATCCATCTTCCTTTGAGTCTCCTCATCTTCCTCCCTGTCTTCCTCATCTCACTTGATTCCCTTTCCCACCCTGGCTCTGCCTGAGCTCCTCCATCTGCCTCGCCGTGCACCCAGCTCAGCTGTCTTCCTGCTGGGGTGACAAATGCTGCTGGGAAAAGCCTGGCGAGCACCCCGAGGCGTGTGCCCAGGAAGCCCACAGCCTGGGCTGCTCCAGCTGGCCCTGGGGAGTGTGGAGCATCCAAAGCACCTTCTGCACGGGGCTTTTTGGGGAGCTCGTCTGCAACAAGCTGGATCCCTCCATCCTCCAAGGCATGGGCTGGAGAGCTGCCAGCCACAGTCCTGCAGGGATGGTGGCTGCTGTGCCAGGCAGCAGCAGGGAGGGCAGAGGGGACAGGCAGCCTCCGTGGGCTTGATAACACAGAGAAGAGGGAGAGGTGGCTTGTGTAAGGGGTTGGGATGGTCTCCAGGAACAAATCTCTGGCTTGGGGCAAGCAGAGACTTCACCTGAACCCTCCGGATCTCCCGCTTCTGCTGGGACTCAGAACCAGCCCAATGCTCTGCAGTGGGACTGGAGGTGATGGATTCATTATTTGGGCAGCACAGGGAGCTTGGTAACCAAACACCTTCAGCACTGCCCATGCGTAATCTTCCAAATGCCCTTTTTATCACACGGCCTTGAAACTGGGCTGTCTTGCATTAAATCTTCGTCCCTGCAGCACAGGACCATCCATCTTTGCTGCCCTGCTAACTGCTCCTGGCCTCCCGATACTGTTGCTCAGCCAATTTCCTTCTGAATCATTAATTTTTTGGCTCAAGTGCAAAATTAAGCCTAATCCATCAAGGCTTCGGAAAGGGCAATCCATCCTTTGGGAAAAGGGCACAGGGATGCTGGGACTCTCCGGGGGGCAGGCTCTGTGGGGCAGTGCTGGGGGTGATGTGTGGGGAGAAAAAAGCCCCAAAGAGAATTAGAAATAACACTGGGTGGGTGGGGGGGGGGTTTGGCATAAAGCTGAGCCAGGGAGAGGGGATCTCAGTGAGTCATGCTCTGGAAAGAGGTTGGATTTATGGATAACTTCCAAGGGGAAGGAGAGAAAATAGCAGGTTACTGGCAGGGCTGGGAGGTAAATTCCTGCCTGTCAAAGACAGCAGTGGTGGGTGGAGATGGGAGATGATGTGGGACCTAAACAAGGTGCTTCTTAACCCACCTCTTCTGGTTGTCTCCCTCAGGGAAACATCTGGACCATGAAGGTGGCCTTCAGGTTGCTTCTCCCACTTGTTCTTGTGCTGATCTGGGAGGTGAGCGGGCAGCGGAGGAAACCTCCCCGGAAACCCACCCGCCCACCTCCTGAGTTCGTGGAGCCTGTGGAGCCCACAGAGCTGCCCCCACCCCTGCCACCAGGTCCCCCCTCCATCTTCCCTGACTGCCCCCGGGAATGCTACTGCCCCCCAGACTTCCCCTCTGCCCTCTACTGTGACAGCCGCAACCTGAGGAAGGTCCCGATCATCCCGTCCCGCATCCACTACCTCTACCTCCAGAACAACTTCATTGATGACCTCCCAGAGGAGTCCTTCAGGAACGCCACGGGGCTGAAATGGGTCAACCTAGACAACAATCGCATTCGGAAAGTGGACAGGCGGGTCCTGGAGAAGCTGGAAAACCTCATCTTCCTCTACATGGAGAAGAACCAGCTCAAGGAAGTGCCTGCTTTCCTGCCGCCCAACCTGGAGCAGCTGCGTCTGAGCAGGAACCAGATCTCCAAGATCCCTGCTGGGGTCTTCAACAAGCTGGAGAACCTGGTGCTCTTGGACCTGCACCACAACAAGCTAAGCGATGGGGTCTTCAACAAAAACACCTTCAAGGGACTCAAGAACCTCATGCAACTCAACCTTGCCCACAACATCCTGAGGAAAATGCCTCCCGGGGTGCCCAGTGCCATCCACCAGCTCTTCCTGGACAGGAACAACATTGAGGACATCCCCAGCGACTACTTCAAGGAGTTCCCCAACCTGGCATTCATCCGGCTCAACTACAACCAGATCTCTGACAAGGGACTTCCCAAGAATTCCTTCAACCTCACCAACTTGCTGGTGTTGCACCTGGCCCACAACAAGCTCACCAACGTCCCTTTCATCAGCCCCAAGCTGGAGCACCTCTACCTAAATAACAACTCCATTGAAAGTGAGTTGCAGTGGCTGGTTGGGGGGCTGTGGTGAGGTCTGGGAGGGGAGCAGATGGGCTTCGGGGTGGCGATTCATTGAAGAAGGGCATTTTTTTACCCAGTGGCATGTGAACCTTTCAAAAGGGGACACAGTGGTGAGATAATCGGGGGGGGGTCTTTGTAGGCAAACAGGACCCTGAGGGGGATGGATTTGCATGTGGGAAAGGATGGCCCAAGGATTAGGGTGGGACCTGGGAGCAGAGCTAAATTCTCCATGATGCTGCAGGACTTTTCTTGTTCATTGTCACAGGCAGCTCTTCTTTGGGGCCACCTGCCTTCTCAGTAGTTCCTTCCCCAGCGGGGCTCAGAAACAGGGATCTTTGAAAAGGAGAGCCTGTGCACATATTTGAAGAACAGATGCCAAAGACACAGTCAGGCTGGTTAGAAATAACCCAGCTCAGCTCTCGAGCCGAGGAAGGAACGGGAAGAACAAGGCTGGGATGGAGGTTGCCTTGGCAAACCAAGCAGTGCCAGTTCACACCATTCCAGGCAAAGTGCTGCAGTTTCCTGGGAGAGGTGCTGGTCTCTGCAGTGTCTGCACACAGCCAGCACATTGGAGAAGAAGGCAGAGACCTGGTCACCCCAGATGTTTCTGCTGTTAGAAGTCCAGCAACCTGCTGGCCTCACCATCCACAGGGCAGCAAGGTTGAGCCAGGAAGGGATGAGCAGGAAAGCTGCTCTTTGCTGACAAGCGCTTGAAGTGTTCTGGGCTATGATGCCAAGGAGGGCCCTCACAAAAGCCCTCACAAAGCCACATCCCTTCTCTCAGGGGCATGATTTCCAGGGAATAATGATTCAGGGATGAATTCCTAGTTCAAACACCAGTTAATCTGCATTTTCTTTAAGTGACACCAAACTGGGGCCAAAGGAGACCTTGGGACAAAGGTGGTGGCTCCATGTCACGGGCACCCAGGTCCTGCTAGGGCTTACCATGATCCTGCCTGGCTACACACATCATGTCCCAGCTTTCCCTTTTGCCTGTTGTCCCCAGCTTTTATAAGGTTTCAGTCCCTGGAGCTGGATAAGGACCCAAGAATCCCTGGGTTTATTTTCTGTACCGCAGGCCCCGGGATGGGGAGATCTGCGTGGAAATCCAGGAGCAAGCAGGAAGCCAGTTCCTGACGTTATCCTCAGCACTGTGGTGCTGGAGTGCTTTTCCTTGATGTTTCTTTGAAGGCTCAGGGCTGGCTCATCAGGTTTCGTGTTTGAACTGATCCCTTTTGTCTCTCTCAAATGACACTCCATCCCTCCCCATGCTTTGGCTGAACGTGACCTACTTAATTTCTGAGCAAAAAGCAAGATTTTCCTCTTCTCTCTCCTGGGAAAAGCTGGGGATTCTCCCCCTTGGTAGCAAAGCAACCCTGGTTTGGGGTTCAGACCCATGGGGACAGGGACAGGCAGGGAGGGGGGACCTCAAACATCCCTCTCCACCTTCCCTTTCCTCTAACCTGCACCCTGCTTTTCCTCTCCTCCCTGCAGAAATCAACGGGACACAGATCTGCCCCACCTCGCTGATGTCCATCCATGACTTCTCCCCCTCTGACCTGGACAGTGTCCCCCGGCTCCGGTACCTGCGGCTGGACGGGAACCTCCTGAAACCCCCCATCCCCTTGGACCTGATGATGTGTTTCCGTCTCCTGCAGTCCGTGGTTTTCTAGCCCTGCCCAGCACTTGGCTCTCCCAGGACTTGGCTTTGCACAGAGACTCGACTCCTGTTGCTGTTTGACACGTGGGACCCTCTTTGCCACCCCTTTCCCCCCCTTGCTCGCACCTCCCTCTCATCCCCCTCTTGCTTTTCCCCCTTTTCTCCCCTGCAGTGGCCACGGACACGGGTGGCACGTGCGTTCTTGGGGACCAGAGTCTGCAGGACAGCACCGTGTGGCAGCAGCCACCCCAGGTGGCAGCATCATCAGCCCTGGGGTGGCAGCATCAGCCCTGGGGTGGCAGCATCATCAGCCCTGGGGTGGCAGCATCATCAGCCCGGGGGTGGCAGCATCAGCCCTGGGGTGGCTGCCACTCTCACCCCTGTTCCCTGCCTCCTCTGCCCTCACCCAGGCCAGCCCCAGAGCTGGCCCCGTCCCTCCCCTTCCCCCAGGCAGAGTTTCAGCAGGTTGGATTTGGTTCTAGCCAAGAGCATCTCTGGACGGAGCTGAGAAAATAAGCCCAGGAGCCACCACACCGCAGGACTTGGGTCATATCGCTCCAGGTGGCTGCACCTGGAGAACCCGGGATGGCCCTGGGGAGAACCCGGGATGGCCCTGGGGAGAATCCGGGATGGCCCTGGGGAGAATCCGGGATGGCCCTGGGGAGAATCCCCCTCGCTGGAGGCGGAGCAGGGATGGGCTGGTGTGCGGAGGGTGCTGATGGGCACCCTGCAGCCCCTGGTGCGGGGGCTGGGGGAGCAGGAGGGGGGCTGGGGGAGGGTGGGCGGGTCTGGACCGGCAGGACCGGCAACGACACCTCGTGGCCAGAGCCACGTCCCGGGACCCCAGGGGGGGGACACGATCCTCCCACCCGAGCCCTCCTCGGGGGGGCTTCACCCTGGGCTGGGTGTTATTCTGGAGATCGAGGGGCTCTGCCCTCATGGTCCCTCTGCCTTGACTCCCACCTCCTGGAAGTTTTAGTCTCTGTCGCTTTCTTGAACCAAACACGTGACTGGTTTTTGCCTTCTTTTCTTTTTTTCTAGGGAAAAGAGAAAAAAAAGAAAAAAAGAAAAAAAAAAAGGAAAGTGAAAGGAAAGGGACAAATGAATCTTTTGGAAAAGCTCTTTTTTGTATTCCCCTTCCTCCCTATTTTCACATGTATTGTTTCCCTCTTTGATAGCTGTACCTGCATATATAGGGTGTCTGGGTTTAGGGGGGCTATTCTCTTTTATTCCTCCTGATGATCAGGATTTAGATTTAAGGCCAAGCATAAGAGGGGGGGGGGGGGGAAATCCAATTGAAACAAGCATTAAAGCAGTAAACCAGAGAAACCAGCAGTTACCTCCTTTGTGTTCAGCCACCAAAACCGACAGGGGCACAGACAAGCACCATGTCCAGCTCCCTGGGAATGGGACAGGATGGTCCCCACAGACTGGGAACACACCAGTGACCCCAGTTGCCAGTGCCTGAAGGTTCATTACCCCCCATGCAAATCCAGGCTTGTTTTCTCATTATAAAAACCTCCAAATCTTCCAGTGGGCTTTATTGGGTTCGACAGGTTTCAGCCTTAAACCCGGAGACCCTATGTATATATTTATATATAATGTGTATATATACTGGTAGACTGTACAGATATATCTAGAGACATATGTAGTTCTCAACTGATTTCAACTTAATGGTATTTTCACTCCTACTCTCTGCAGCAGTGAAAATAAAATGATTCACAAGGGACTCAGCGCCATGGTTGGACCTGCCTCTCTGATCCATCCTCATCTTCCTCTCTGCACACGAGCTGCTGCTCCAGGCAGGGTCAGGTTTTCCTCCTTTGGGGCAAAGTTTTCCCCATGGTTGGAGTTTGGGAGACCCTGCAGGGGGAGGAGGAAGGTGGGCTGGGGGGTTGGTTGTGGTTGAAGCGATGCTGGGTTGGACTCTCCAGCAGCACCAGCATGAAAGCAGCAGGCACCCCGTGGTGGGCAGGCTGATGGAGCATGACCCTGCTTTAATGAGCAACCTCTGCTAATTAACGAGAGGCCAAGCTTAGCTGCAGCTCCCAGGGCCGTGGCTACAGCTGATGGGTGTTGCTGTCCCTGCAAAGCTGCTGGGAGAAGCTGAGGGCTGCTTGTCAGGGCAGGTTGCATGAACTTGGGCTGAGCTGTCCCCACCTCACCTTCCTGGTCCCTGAGAAGCTGGACTCATGTCCCCAAGGTGAGTTTGCCCCAGGGAGCAGCACAAAGAGGCTTCAGGGCATACACGGGGGCAGCCAGGGTGGGGAGGCATCTTTCCAACCCCCAGCAACGCTCCATCCCCAGGGCTGTAGCTGTCGGGGGGGGGATCTTGTGTGGGTCCCCTCCAGCAGAAGGGGTGTGGGCAGCGACTGAATCCTTCTGCCCAGCGCTGCAGCTTCAACCCTCTCCCCTCGCTGCTGCGCTTCCCCCACGTGAATCGTGAGCCTGGGGGGGAGTGGGGGGGTGGTCGTGGGCGCGGGTGTGAACGCATGGGCTGGGGCTGGGAGGCTGCAGGCTGGCAGCTGCGGGGGGCGGGCGTGTGTGTGTGTGTGTGTGTGAGCGTGAGCAGCGGGCACACAGCCAGCTCCCCTTTTGCTTTGGAGAAGAAAAATCGCCTGATCTTTGTGATCGGGACATGAATCACGCACCCGCGGGCAAGTCAGACCTGTCTCCACAGGGAGCTGAGCACCCCAAAAGCAAGGGGGGTGTGTGTTTATTCTCCCTGCCAACGGTGCCTGAGCCACCTTGGGAGTGGGAGCTGAGCTGTTGGTGTGGGAAGCCCCCCTGTCCCCTCGTTAGAAGGCTGGAAGCCCCTTGTTAGTGGGGGCCAAGTGGGGCTGTTGGGGTGGGCACCCTCAGCATGACGGGTGCTGATCTTCCCAGAGCTGGGGAAGGAACTGTGGGAGCACTGGGGTCCGGCTGGATATGATGAGCAGCAGTTTGGAGCAGGAAGAGTTACTGGTCAAATCAAGCTCCCCCCTTGCAGCTGGGACCCCCCCCCCCAGACCACTTGTAGGACCTCCCCGTGCTGTGAGGGTTTGCACTGCCCCTTGGGGTGGTACTGAGGGTGCTGAGGTGCTACTTTGGGGGACAAAGGCATAAATGGGCACAAGGATGGATAGTGGCTGCTTCTCCAGGGCAGCAAACTGAGGACCCTGCTGTCCCCAGGACCCCCACTGCCTCAGGGACCCCCCACCAGCCTCAACCAGCCCAGACTATTGCTTTGCAGCAGTTCCCACTATGCTGGGCTGCCGGGCAGGAGGTCCCCCCCATATCTCCCCCTGAGCTGGGGCAGAAGGTGCCATCTGAAGGCTGGGGCCCCTCCATCCACACTGGACCGAAGCCCCCATGCCCTGGGCCATGGGGGACTCAGCTGCTGACCCCAGAAAAGTGCCTGCAGCCCCTCCAAGGAGCAGAGGCACTGGGTCAGCTGTAACGTCACCTCCCCTGCCCCAGCTGCCACATCAGCTCCATCACAGTGGCTGCTGAGCCGCCTAATGAGGGGCTTAATGAAGATTAGAGGCAACCCTTGGCTCTGCTGGGGCTGCCCTGGCAGGGGGGGATGCTGGGGTTGAGGGGGGCTGCCAAGGTCCAGCCCCACTGGTGGGGGACTGCCGAGGGGTCCAGCACAAGGACTGGCAGATGGGTGCCACGTCTCGGGTGGGTGAGCGTGTGGGCTGCGAGCTGCCTGCCAGGGAGAAGAACATTTTTACAGCCGTGGGTGGCTGTGTGTGCACAAGGCTGCCCAGCAATGCCAGGAGCCCGTGGGGCTGCTGTGCCCACCCTGGGGGGTCCCAGCCCCACATCCCTGACAATGACATCCCTCCCCTCCCAGAGGATGAAGCTGGGCCATGCCCCCCCACCCCCGCCAAGTTGAGCCCTTCATGGGGGGGCATCGATCAGCCCCCCTGATACAGGGCATGTGGGTGCACCCAGAGGGAGGATGGGGAACATCTCCCATCCTATGACACCCACCTCCCCCCTCCCCTAACCACCCCAGTGTTTCCAAAGCAACAGTGAGCAGAGGGGCAAGTGGTGCTGGGCCCCACAGGAGGTGAGTTGGGATGGATGAGCTCAGTATCTCCAGCCACCTGGCTGCTGGGGTGGGCCTGTGCAGACCCCAAAACGCTGGAGAGCAGTGGGACCCACAACCCTCCCCAGGGCTGGGATGCTCATGGGGCCCTGGGGTCTCACCCAACTGGAACCCAAACCAGCAAGGGGGGCTGCACCTGGTGCTTTACCATTCCTGCATCCCTAGGGATGGCCACAGCTGGAAATGGCTCTCCAGACTTGAGCTGGTTGGGACAGGGATGGAGCTGGCTCTGTCCCCTCTGCTCAGAGCTGTGTATCTCCATCACCCATGGGAACACCAGGGCAGGGAGCACAGTGTGCCCCCCATCCCATCCTGCCCTCCACGCCACCCTGTCCCCAGCAGCCACAGAGAAGCCTGGGCTGTTGGAGAACAGCCATCACTGGGGCTGGCTCACCCCTGGGGACAATATAATGTCCCAGCAGGGGGTTGCTGGCTTGATTGGCCACATCCTGCCTCTCCCCCCTCCTCTCCATGCATTAAAAACCCGGCAGCCCTTTCCTGGCCAGTGCATCAGCCTCTGGGAGCAGAGCAGGATTGTCCCACACCAAGGAGGAGGGGAAAGGGGGTATGTCCATGCTGTCTTCTTTCTGCTCCTCCAGCATCAAGCACAGCCCTGCAGGGCTGGGGGGGCTCGGGGGTTGGCGATGTACTGGGAGGGGGTGTCATTGCAGTCATAAAGGTTTGATCTGTGGGAAGGCAGCAGAAATCTGGGAGCAGCACCCTCAGCTCCGGGTGCAAAAAACTCTGGGCTCGGTCGTGGCTTTTGCTTTGGGAGAGACACGTGGGGGGCAGCTGGTGCCCCCACCGGGGGGGGGGGGGGACATGGGTGGGCAATGCTGCAGTGCAGGGGGCACGGTGGGTGCTGGGGACCTGCACACAGGGGCTGGCTTACAGGTGGGAGTGAGATTCCTTTGGGAAGGGACACCAGCAGGTTCGGTTGGGGGGGCTGCCAGGCTCACCCTGCAGAACTGGGGGTGTCCCTGGGCAGGCACCTCTGTGTGCAGGGTCTAGTCACAGGGACCTTGTGGCCTCCAGTCCCCTGGCACTTGCTTTTCCAGGATGCTGGAGGCTAAGAAACAGTATCCCAGGATTTGGAGCTGGGTTTGGAAGGGATGGGGGGGACTGACTGGGAAAGCAGCCGAGTGCCAGGACTCTTGGCGTGGTTTCTGCTGGCTGCTGGGGCCAGCGACCAGCTTCACCCATCGCCTCGGGGGGCCAGAGCAGAACCCTGGCCCCCTCATCACCTCCTGACCCCCTCACTGCCTCCTCTGGGCTGGGAAAGCCGGGAAGCAGGGGGGCCCTGCACAGCCTCGGGGCCTCTCCAGCAGAGCTGTCCAGCCGAGCGTGAAATGGGCTGAAAAGAAAAGGGATGGTGGGATGTTCCCGGGGGCGGAGGCCACTTGTCCCCCAGTCCCCATCAGGGCTGCAGAGCAGGGTGGCTGCGGCCAGGGCGTCTGCCCTGCCCTCCCACCCCTCTTTGCTTTCACGGCCTTGTAACCATTTCAGGGCACTCGGCCCCATCCTGCCCAGCTTTGGAGCTCTGTGCCCCTCAGGACGATGGTCCCCAGTGCTGCTTTTGGAGCAGTGACCCTGGCTGGGTGTAGGATGTGGACTCTGGCCTGGCTGGGCATCACCAGCCTGTGTCTGGGGGCAGCTTGGGCTGTTCCAGCCATGAAGGACAGGAGGAAGGCAGAGAAGCTAAAAGCTGACTTTGCACTCTATGAAAATGTGGACCTGGACAACTACGACCTGACATTGGACAACTATGGTGAGATCCTTGACCTGAGCAACTATGAGGAGCTCTATGACTACGGTGACCTTGGTCCAAAGGTGAGGGGGACACGGGAGAGCACCTGGTGCCTGGGGCAGGTCTTCATGGGATGCATCCCAAGAAAGAGGCTTGGTCTGGGGGATGGAGGGGGCACAGCTGGAGAACCAGCCTCTTGCACAAGCCTATGAGCCCTGGTGGCTCTTCCACTGCACTTGCTGGTGGCAGGAAGGGCTTTATGTGCTCCCGACCTCCTCCAGCTCCCCTGGCCAGAGCATTGCTGCAGGAAAGCCAGGACATGAGGCTTCCTGCATCCCTCTGGGCAGACAGGGAGGGGGCTTTCTGAAATCCTGAGCTGGGAGAGCTCTCCAAGGAGGAGCTGGCTTTCCAATAAGACCTACCCAGTGCCCTCAACCGGGGTGCTCTATGCTGGTGTGGAGTGGGAGGACTCACTCAGCCCCCCCAGCCCTCACACCCAGGCTGTGTTTGCAGATCGAGGTTGGCACCCTGGCTCCTCGCCCCAAGGACCCTGCAGCCCACCCAAACGTGGGTGCCACGGCTGAAACCCCAAAGCTGCAGCCTCCAATCACTGCTGGCCCCATCCGCCCAGCACCCAGCCCCGTGCAGGGTGAGTGCAGACCCCTGGGTGCAGCTCAGAGGGGCACCCAGTGGGATTTGGTTCCCGTGGGACGCAGCCACATATCCCAGGGCTGGCAAGGCTGGTGCTCTGGAGAAAAGGGAGCAAATCCTTTTGTCACCAGCAGACAGCAGCAGTTATTTGCTCTGCCAGGGGTGTTGGGGGTGAGCCTTATCACACAGCAGGCAGGAGGGCTGCAGAGAGACATTTCTGGGAAACAAGAGCTCCACCAAAGCAGCAACATTTTAATGAGCAGAGGCATTGCGACAGTAGGACAGAGTAGCAATTAGATTAGTGACAATTAAAATCCTGTAGCGAGGGATAAATATCTTTATTCATTTTCTGTCACTCTGGACTGGGACAAATTAAGTAGGAGGCAAAGGGAAATTGTTGCCTTGCTGCTTTGAACTCCCCCACTAATGGATGCTGAGTCTCGCAGGCACTGGGGGAGAGAGGGAGCACATGCATGGGGGGGACACAGTTTTACCCCTCCTGCCACCCCTACCCAGCTTGCCAGGACCCTCATGCAGCTGAGACAGATGTTTTCCTCAATGCAAAGCTGTTTCCTTTCATTCCATTTCCTTCTGTGGAAAAAAAAAATGTGGGGGGCAACCAGCCCTGGGTGTACTGCTGCTGTGCTTGGCAGCCTGACATCTCCCCCTCTCCTGTGGGAGGCATTTGGCCCTGAGCACTTTCATTTATTAGCAGCTCTTTTGGCTGGGAGTTTCTGGCCCTTCCCTTGATAAGGTGCCCTGGGCTGTTTCACTTGATGAAGGTGCTGGGGCTGTGACAGCTCTGGGTGCTAAAGACGGGCGTGGGTTGGGGTGGGCATGTCCACCCGTCTCCCTGCACGCTGCAGGGGGGGTCCCAGGGGGGGACGGGGGAGCTGTGCCATGCCAAGGGCTGCCTCTGCACCCCAGCCCTGCCCAGCTGCCTGCTCTGCCTGTGCATTGGCACCTCTGTCTACTGTGATGACACCGACCTGGAGCACATCCCGCTGCTGCCTCCAGAGACCACCTACCTCTACGCCCGCTTCAACCGCATCGCAGCCGTCCGGGCCAGCGACTTCACGGGGCTGAGTACGTGGAGCAAGGGAAGGGTCCAGATCTGCAATGGGCCCCTTGGGGTGGAATAAGCAGTTCTGTATAGGTCCTTATTCATCTCCTGCCTCCTTTCCCACCAGAGAAGCTGAAGAGAATAGACCTGAGCAGCAATTCCATCTCGCGGGCAGACGCGGACGCCTTCCGCCTGCTGCCCAGCCTGCAGGAGCTCCTCCTGCCCCACAACCAGCTGGCAGTGCTGCCCCAGCTGCCCCCCCAGCCTCATCCACCTGGATGCCCGGCTCAACAGGATCCCCAGCTCTGGCCTCCAGCCCGAAGCTTTCCGGGTGGGTGCTGGGGCTGCCGGCCCAAGGGGATGAATCCAGGCTGGTTTCAGCCCAAACCTGTCATGCCAAGGGGTGACAGGGATGGTGCAGGGGGCTGGAGCAGAGTCGAGAGCAGGGAATTTCATCTCTTCCCCTCTTCTCACAGGACCTGAAGCAGCTGCAGTTTCTCCATCTGTCTGATAACCAGCTGGATTATATCCCGACACCCCTGCCCGAAAACCTGCGCTCCCTGCACCTCCAGGTGAGATGAGCCCAGACCCAGGCTTGTCTGTATCCGAGCCCACCCCTTTCTCCTCCACCTTCTCCTCCCCATCCCTTTGCATCTGATTTTTGCCCTTTGCCTCCCGGGCCAGAACAACAACATCCAGACCATGCAGGAGGACACGTTCTGCAACAGCCAAGACCCCAGCCAGATCCGCAGGGCGCTGGAGGACATTCGCCTGGATGGCAACCCCATCAACCTCAGCCTCTTCCCCAATGCCTATTTCTGCCTGCCCCGCCTGCCCACGGGTCAATTCTTCTGAGGCCCACGGCCCCAGTGCCAGGAAACCAGGGCAAACACTCCCAGACCCACCAAGGCCCATCCCAGACCCCTAGAATCCTGCTGCCCCATGGAAAATGTGGAGTTGAGGGAGATGCATTTAACTGGTGTGAGCTGAGTCCCTGTGCAGGGTGAACTCGGTTCTGGGGCAAACAGAGCAGGGGATGGGCAGCTCTAATAAAAAGAAGACTGTAAAAATGCCTTCAGTGTCATGTTCTCAACAGTGAGAGCAGCAGAAAGCCCTCACCCAGCCCCACCCCAGCAGCTGCTTGGTGGGTGGTGTTGTTTGCAAAGACAGGGACTTCCCTGGGTCCCATTTCTTCCTCAGTTCCCTCCAGGAAAGACCCCTCTGTGGCTGCTTTCAGGCTTTCCTGGCCAGGGATTGGGAGCTGCTCCAAAGAGGTGATGCTTTGGCCACATCAGGTTAGACCTGTGTGGTTGGGCTGTCCCCTCAGCTGACCCCAGCTCCCTCAGGTGGGTCTGTGAGGCTCCTGACACTGCCCTGCCACCAACTGGGGTGTCCAGCATGAGCTCTGTCAGGAGGGAGGGTGTCCCTGGCTTTGGGTCTGCTTCAGCACAGAGGAAGCCTGGAGCAGCACTGGAGCAACCCTGGAACCAGTGCCCAGGGCCCTGGGACCAGCAGGAAAGAGTCACTTGGAGGCAGCTAAACCACTTTCTATCATCCCAGCCTTTCAGCACCCGAAAATGACTGCCCAGTGGTGAGATATTTTAAATATAATGCATTCATCCTCTATATTTTTATACACATGTATAAAAACCACGCATACCATGAGGGGGATGACACATCCCTGGAGAATCCCAAACCCTGAGCTGAAACCACTGAGCTCAGCCCACATCCCCCAGGCCCAGGGGGGCTGGAGAAAACCTTGCAGGAAGATCATTCCTCCTCATGGGCAGGCTGCAATCATCACTGGGTGCTTCTGCGTGTGAGCCCTCTTGGCTGGCATGGAACCACAACATCATTTTGGTTGGAAAAGACCTTTCAGCTCATCAGGTCCAGCCATTAACCCAGCTCTGCTGAGTGCAGAGCACAGCACTGGCACAAGTGTGTCTGCGTGCTCCACCTCTCTCCCCTTGCCTTTCTTTACCATGCAAAACCCAACTCAGACCTGGATTATGTCCATCCAAAAGCCCTTGGTGAATGGGAATTTGGAGCTATTCCAGCCTTTCCTTTCAGGCTAAAGCCAAAGTGTCAGGATTTATTACTACTGTTGTGATGTCATCCTGGAAACAGCTCTATATCCATCTATCTCTCTATCTCTCTATCTATCCATCCCCTGTCCATCTATCCCCACCTCTGTCCTTCCCCATCCATCCTTCTGACACCTCTGCACCATCCTTCACCATCCTCCTGTGGGATGGAGCATTGCTGGGAGCCAGGCTGGGCTCCAGCAGGATGGAGTTGACCAACTTTTCCCAACCTAGAGCCCCGGCCCTTCGCCTTCATCCCACTAGATGGCAAGGCAGAGTGTTTGGAAATGCCTGACCTTAACTTCGGGACTGCAAACTCACTCTCCTGCTGTTTCCTTCCCTTTTGGGGTGGTTGGAGCACCTCCCAGGCATGCCCAGGCAGCTGGGAAATAGCCCAGGTGTTAGTTGTTGGCAGGGGAGGGATAAAAAGGAGCTGCAGGGGGGGGGGAGAAGAGTTTGCTTCGAGTGCGAGGAGAGCTAGGTAGGTGGAGGGATGTCTCTGGGGGCTGTTTGCTTTGCACAAACCCAACTTTTCCTAGAGAAATGGCTCTGGAGGAAAATTTGTTGGGGGACAGTTGAGAACTGGTGGTGCTGACTTGTGTTTTGTGGTTCTTGGGTCCCCCTTGAACCCCTGGGGAGGTGGGAATGGGCTGGGGCAGCAGGTCTGTGTCTTCCCCAGAGCCCTGGAGGGGGCTGAGGGTGTGTTTGGGAAGGAGCTGCTGGGGGCTCAGCCCTGGGGCTCTGCAGATGCTGTTGTTGATGGTGCTGTTGTGTCCTTACTGCTGCTGGGGTGGGGGGGAGAAACCAGCACCCATCCCTGCAGCAGGGGAAACCACAGCCCATGGGGAAACCACAGCCCCCTCCTGCTGCTCCCCCCAGGATCCCCCCAAGGGGTTGAGTGGATCCTGCCTTGCAGCAAGTGGGAGGGTGCAGAGCCCTCCCTGGGGCTGGAGATGGCAGTGGGTGTCCAAGAGGTTCTGCTGAGCCCTCCTGCCTGTGGGACAGCCCTGCCCCAGCTCAGCAGTGTGCCTGTGGCCCTGCCACCCTCTCTGTCCCCCCTGTGTCCCTTAGGAGGTGGCTGGGCAGGTGACAGTCCTGGCTCTGCTCCATCCCCTGGTGGCTGCTCAGTTGATGCCCTGGTTTTTGCCACCCCATTTGAAGCCATTTCTGGCTTTACAGGCTGGCACAGCTTGTCCCAGGCAGAGATGTGTGTGAGGGACTGTGCATCTCAGCTGAGACAGACATGGGGCTTCTACCAGCCCAGCTGAGGGGCCAGCAGTGGAGCAGCCCTGCTGTGGGCAGCAGGGAAGGGAGTGGAGCTGCCAGAGAAGGGAATTAGTGCAGGGCCCGTGTTGGAAGCTGTGAGCTGAGCTGTGCAAAAGCAAAGCATCCTTCTGATCTCGGAGTGTTTGCTGAGGAACAGCAGGAGCTGTGGGGCTTCAAAGTCACCTCTGATGGGAAACGGTGGCAGCCTGGTGGCTGGAGACAGTTAAATGATGTGAGATGGGGGAGCACCAGGGATGGATGAGACAAGTGGATGCTCCCAGACTGTTTTGTACGTGCAAGGAGCTGCATCCCCCTCATTACAGGGTGTGCAGGGATGCACAGGGAGAAGCAGACTCGCTCTGGGCACTGACCTTCCTCCTCTCCTCCTCTCTGGCTGGATCCATGGCTGCCCTCTCCCCAGGCAAACAGCAGGTTCTGTGGCAGCTGGGCAGAGGGCTCATGTCCTGCCTCTTCCCCTCCATCCCTCCTCCCTCACCCGGAGAGCATCTCGGTGTGTAATTCATGCAGCCCTTCTCCCGCTGTCTCTCTGCTGCTCAAGGTCACCTTCCTCTCCTGGGCTGGATTCTCACATTGATTGCTTGGCTCTACCTGCCAACGTCTCAGTGAGCTCCTGATCTCGCGCCAGCTCAGCATCTTGCCACTCACCAGGAAAAGCATCTCCATATGGGCCCCCCCTCCTCCTCCATCCTGCCCTCTCCCTCCACGCTCTCCTCCCAGCCCCGGCCACGCGTCATTAACCAGCACCAAAACAGAGACAGGGAAAGTCTTCAAGCCCTGGAGAACAGCAGCCTTCCCACTCCTCTGTCTCCTGGGGAGCAAGACATGAGCTTAGGTTGATTTAGGAGGAGCTGGGACAGTGTGTGGCATTCTTGCAGGCACTCGGCGTGCTGAGAGCTGCCTCCATCCTCTCCTGCTCAGTCTTGCTCCTGCAGGTCCTTGACCCCCAGCTCCTCTCCCATCACTGTGCCCATCCCTCTTCCTGCTGCCCCCTTCCCACCCAGATGTCTTCTCTGCTCTCCTCCCACCAACATGACCTGGAGCTCTGCTGGGCCATGTCCCCTGGCCGTCAGCTGGGGACACAGCCATTCCTTTCTGTCCTTTTGCAGCTTCTCAGCCAGGGGAGAACAGGCAGCTTACAGTGGGGCTGGGGGGGATGCAGGTCAGGAGCAGAGAGGTGATGGCTGGAGTTTGAGAGCTGGTCCAGAAATCAGAGCAGCTGGAGGAGGAGAATGGGGGTTTTACCCTCCCCAGGATCCAGGCAAGCTGGGAAGAGGCCACAGAAACAACACAGGTCTCCTTGTTTGGGACAGTGGCCGTGGCTGTGCCACCCCTGTCTCCCACCTGTGCTCGGGACAGGCAACCAGTGGATTTATTGGCCAAGTGCAAAATCAATGGCAGGATGGAAAAAAGCCACTGAGCTGTGGATGCTGACAAGCTCCTGGCCTCCTCCAGGCTAGAAATCACCCTGAAACGCTGCTGGGGAGGAAGTGCTGTGGCCCAACTTGCTCAGTGAGTGAGCTGGGATGATAACAGCTTTATTTATAGCCCTTAACTGGCTCTTGGCTCAAGGCACTGATTTGTGCTTGTCCTGAGCCATCGGTCAGGGTGGCTGTTTGTGCTGCCCAGGGCTGGAGTGTTCCTGAAGCCACCAGTGAGCTCCAACCACCCTGCCATCAGGGCAGGACTTTGCAGGGCAGGGTTTGCTGTGTCCCACCCTCTGCCCTCAACCCAGGCATCCAGCCCAGGCCCAGGCTTCCCCAAACTGTCCAGAAACTCCTTTTCCTGCCTATTTTTATGCAGCATCTCATATGAAGAAATCTTGATTAGTGCCTCAGGGTCTGAGAAGTTGTACATCCCTAGCACTAATGGACTAATAAACAGTGGCCACCCGAGTAGGAGCTGTTTTGCTCCTCAGTTTCCAGCTCTGTCCTTCTTTTTTAATTGTTTTTTTAATTATATTTTTTTGAAGGCTCCCAATGCTGGGATTCATTAGGTGGGAGCTGCAAGGGCTGTGGAGATGAAAGAGCTGCTCATCAATTACCACTGGGGTGCAGACAGCTGCCCGGGTCCCTTCAGCAGAACTCAACAATGGAAATAGAGGAGGGGCAGGGGGGGGGGAAAAACAACCAAAAAAACCCAACAACCAAACCACGCACACACAAAACCTGTTTGGCCTTTTCCTCTCCCCATTTTCCACTTCACCACTGGAAAAAGGAGGAGGAAAAACCCAGCAGAAGGAAGGGAAAGAAGAAAACACATTCTTTCCTTCTTCATGCCCCCCCCTTCCCCCCCCTCCTCCAAATGGTGCTTGTTTAGGCATAAAAATAGTCTGTGGAAAACCAGCACCCTCCCTGCAGCCACCCATGGGTTTCCCAAGGGCTGGGGGTGCCTGCAGCACCCCGGGGCTTTCCCAGCTCTCCTCCTCCACCCTGCTCCAGGACTCTTTGCCATGGGCTGCTCCAGGATGGGAGATGCCACCGGGATGCAGTTATTATTAGCAACGTTGCGTTAGGTCTTGTCAACAGGAGCCCTGATGCCTGGGAAAGGATCTGCAATGGGAGGGACGTGTCCCCAGGGAGGGGGGGGGGCTGGTTTAACCCAGTTTCTGCTGAGGGAGGAGCTCGTGGGGGGGCTGGTTTGGGTTGGGTGGGGCTGCAGAGATGATGGAGCTGAGGTGAAGGGAGTCTCTGCTGGAATCATCTCTCCAGGGAGATGTGGTTGGTCCAGAGGATGCTCAAGCCTGTGGCATGGGAGCTGATGTCCCTGTCACAGGGGCAGTGTCACCTCCTAGGGAAAGGGGAGGGTGGGGTGTTAAAGTGGCTTGCTGGCTCCCCAAAATGGGGACATTTCCACCCCAGTGCTGTTCCCAGCCAAAGAGCACCTGGATCCTCCTGCTGCACAGTCCTGGGCGGGTGCTGTGGGAGGCAGGAACCTCTTCCAGAACTTGGAAGAGATTCTCCAGCACCATTCCCAAGGGGATTTTCTGTTCCTGCACCATCTCCCATCTCCAGCTGAGCACACCAAGCTGGCTGACCAGGCTCAAATGCCAATTACTCTGGTCTTCCATGCTGCCAGCCAAGCTTTTCCAGGGCTACTGGGACAAGGACCAGCATCCTGCTGGGCACGCAGGTCTCCCCCATTGGGAATTCATTCCCCACCTCAGAGCTGCCCCATCCCTGGCTTTAGTTATTTTATTTATTTTTTAATTGAGCTGAAGCCAAACCCTTTCAAGCATGAGCTGGGTGGCCACAGGTTGGTTTAGGGGTGATGCACCCCTAAGGAGGAGCTGGGAGTGGCAGCAGCTGGCGTGTTGGTGTGTCATGGAGCACAAGCAGGAGGAGGAGAGCTGAGCGTGGCGTGTCTGATTGATCACAGGCTTTTAAAATAACCAGCCAGAGCCTGGATCTTCCATTTCTGTAGGATGTGGAAAACCTGGAGAGGGGGAAGAGAGAAACAGCTTTGAGAGAGCGAGTGC
This sequence comes from Apus apus, assembly GCF_020740795.1. Taxonomy (NCBI): domain Eukaryota; kingdom Metazoa; phylum Chordata; class Aves; order Apodiformes; family Apodidae; genus Apus; species Apus apus. The sequence goes on from NC_067304.1 coordinate 3,842,971, forward strand.
AAGTATTGCTAATTTATGATCAGAGAAATATACAGTTGAGTTTGAAGATTACAAGGAAAGGACCTGGTGTTCGGGTGATGGTAAATCTGCTTTATCAGAGGGTTGTAAAAAGGCTTCCCCACAGGGCAAATCATGGGAACACAGGGTATAATTACCCCAAATTCCAGTCTGAGTAATTATTTCTACCTAGCTGTCACTCCCCTGGTGCTTTCAGCTGGATGGGGAGGTTTTGCTTTCCCTTGTCCCTCAGCTTAGGAGACAAAGCCACCATGCAGCACTGCTGAGCTCTCTGGGACAGCCCTGCTCATTGAGGGGGGACCTTGCTGTGAGGTTTTGGGGCTCTCTGCTGTCCCACCCTACCCCAGAGCTGCCCTTTTACTGGCTTTTCCTGCAGCTGCTGGGCCAGGGCCATCAGGCATCACTTTCTGCCACCCTGTTTGCACCCCAACAGCAAGGAAGCACGTGGATCAGGGTGGGGAGGTTTGTGGGGGCTGCTTCTCAGGGTGTCCTTGTCCTTGCAGGGAGGGCAGCACCCTCTTGGGTAGCAAGGACCCACGGGAAGAGCCCCTGCATGCAGTCAGGGCAAGGACTTTGTTCCTTCTTGTCCTTCCCTGGGATGGGGGACAGGTGGATGGAGGTTGGAGGGACATTGGCTGCTGGGGATGTCCAGCCTGGTCCCTGCTGTCCCTGTCCCCCTGGGCTCCATGCCATGGTGGTGAGGTAATGGAGGGTTTGACTGCAGAGGGCCGTGGGCAGCTTTTCTAAGCATCATCTCCTAATGCTTCTCTGAAGAACCAGGCAGGCTACTGGGCACATTAGAAGTCAAGGCACATCCCAAATGGGTTTCCTGCACTCCTGCCCTGCTCTCAGCTGGCTTTGTGCTTGTCCCCTCCCCAGCATGGCCAGGGCTACCCCATGCCAGCTCTCCCAGTGCCACCCAGGTGATGACAGGGCACCAGGAATGTTTCCCTCCATTTCAAGGCTGAAGTCCTACCAGGATGGACCATCAGCTGGGCTGCGTCTCCTCACCTTTTCCCGTGGGGAACTGCAGGATGGAGAGGGTGAGAAGTGTCTGCAGGGGCCAGCCAAGCAGAGAAGGGAAAAAAGATTACCCTGGTGAGAGCAGGGATGGGTTCTGCATCTCAAATGGCTCTCCAGGAGGTGCCAGACAGTGCCTCATGAGGACCAGGGACCTGACACCTCCCAGAGCCTCCATCTGCAGAGGGGGAAGAAGCAGCAGGGCTGGTACAGGGAGTTCAACTGCAGCAGGTAGAAGAGTTTGGAAAAGGGATTGCTCTGCCTGCAGCAGCATGGAACAGCCTGGGGGTGGGCTTTGCTCTCATGGGAGTTCCCTCCAGCTCCATCAACAGATTATTCTGACTGACAAAAGGAGAATCAGATCCTTAAAGGGCTCTGAGGTGTGCTGGTCCTGCACCCAAACCTCAGCCAGCTCCTGGTCCATCTCACACCAGCTCTGAATGCTCGTGGGGAAGGGAAGGGAAACTGAGGCATGTCGTGAAACAAGCATCTCCCAAGGACAACAGTTCCATGCACACCTCTGTGGCCTCAGTTCCCCCTCCTGACCAGGAAATCACCCACAGTGAACCCTGGCTCAGCACAGGGATGGAGAGCCCTTTGCAGGGCCTTGCAGGCACCAGGGTCTTCAGTGGGAGGGGAGCAGTGGGGACTGTGGAGCAGGGATGGGGCTGACTTGGGTCAGGGCCCCACTTGGCATCTTAAACGCTCTTTCATTTGCCAAAAAAACCAATTAATTATTCCAATTCCCTGTGCACCTCCTGCCTAGGTCCAGGCTGCCTCGTGTCTGCTGAAGAGCCAGAGGAGACGTGCTGGTGGCTGGGGACAGAGGAACTCCTCGGATGGATGGATGGACAGGGTTGCAGCAGGGCATCTCTTGGGTAAGAAAAAGCAGGGGGAGCTCATCTCTGGCAGGACATTAGGTGGCTTTGCCATGAGGCTAATTAAGCTGAGAGGATCCCCAGGGCAGTGAAGCCAGGTTTGTCCTTCCCTGGCCCGGCTGCTCCTCACGCCGCTGCCAGCAGAGCAGTGCCCGGACCTGGGCACTCACGTGGCTCCACTGATAAAACTTGCATGAGAACATGCACCAAAAAACAAAACAAAACAAACAAAAAAATCAATGGTTTTGCTTTTGAATTAATGATCACTGAGCAGATTATTGCTGCTGCCCCAAGCAGGTTGTGCTGCTAACCAACACCAGCAGTGGGAGTGCAGGAAGGGCCGGTGACCTCCTGCTGCAGCACCTTCTGCATCTCTCTTTATTTGGGTTTACTGTATATTTCTTATTCATTTGCTCCCAGAGCTACTTTAAGCAGAGGGCAGGGGGTCCCCACGTTGTGGGGAGGGGGCTGCTGCTTTTTGGGAGTGGTGGGGGGGCCTAGGAAAAGGCCAGTGGCTCCTGGCACTGTGCTGGAAGGGGATGAATTGGAGGCAGGCTCTGTAAATAACGGGGTGGGTAATTTCCAGGTGATTTCCATGGTGTGAGGAGGGGGCTGCTGCTTTTTGGAGTAGGGGGGTGGTGTCGGAGTAGGGGGGGGGATGTTGGAGTAGAGAAGGGGGTTGTTGGAATAGGCTGATGGCTCTTGGCTCCCTGCTGGAAGGGGCTGAACTGGAGGCAGACTAGAAATATGTCTGCGGGTAATTTCCAGTCGAACACCACAGCTCTCAGTGCTGGCGTGTGTCCCTCCCGTGGCACCATCTCTGCAATTAGAGTTGTGGGTTGTGTTTTTTTTTTTTTCTGTTGTGTTGGTTTCTTCCTCCCCCCCCCCCCAATTGCATAAGAACCTCTGGGTGAGTCACTGGGCTGGGGGTTTGGGGGCGGCAGCTGCGCCTGCGCGTGTGAGGTGTGAAAATCAGCTGCTGCTGCTGTCCCCAGTGTCACTGCCAGCACCCTGGCTTGGGGACACTTGCCTGTCCCCACGCTCCCCATCCACCCAGCATCACCCTCTCCCTGAGGTTTATTTTTACCCGTGTCATCGTGGCTCTGTGTGTGTTGATGACCCTTTGGCACCGACCAGAGTGTTCTCCAGCTCCCTGATTAAAACCTCTGCAGCGTCAGGATCAATAAGCAGTGGTGGCTGGGACCATAATCAGTCTAATCATCCCTATTAGGGTAATGAACTGGGGGAGTGCAGGGCTGCTGATGCAGTCATGCCACCAATCTGCTTCGACCCACTGGAGCTGCAGCATCATCCCCACGAGGGGCAGGGACCATGGTTGTCTTCATATCTTGAGGGTAGATTTAGGTTGGACATTAGGAAGAAATTCTTTGCTGTGAAGTTGGTGAGACCCTGGAACAGGTTGCCCAGGGAAGCTGTGGCTGCCCCGTCCCTGGCAGTGTTGAAGGGCAGGTTGGATGGGGCTTGGAGCAACTTGGTCTGGTGGGAGGTGTCCCTGCCCATGCAGGGGGGTGGAACTGGATGATCTTTAAGCTCCCTCCAAGCCAAACCATTCTATGATATTTGCTGTCCCCAGTGTCAGCCAAGCTCCTGATCCTGGCTGCTGTCATGACTTGTGTGCTCCAGCTTGGACACTTGGCTTTGCATTGTGAATTATTTGGGCTTTGGAAATGTGTGTGACTGGTGTCCCCAGCCTGGGAGAGGGGCTGGGACTGGCTGCAGCCAGGGGGAATCACTCATCCTGCCCCAAAGCTCCAAGAAAATTTCAAGACTGAGATGACTGAGGGAGGGGAAATTCTTGCTTCGACCCATCCTGCCTGTTTGTCTCACAGAGATGGAGTGTGGTGAGGGCTGGGAAGGAGGGGAACATCAGTGGCATGAAAGTCTCTGCCCAGGAAAAATATAAAAATCAATATGTAATTCTAGCCCCATCGATCTGTGGCTCCAGCTCTTCACTGCACTTTGATCAGGTTTCACAGTCGCAGATGAGAGTCCCAGTAGCTGCTGGTATTAAATGGTGCCAAACACTTTTGAGGTGAAAAGTATAGAATTTTTCCTTAAATAAACCCAAAATAGAGTAGCAGCTGTGGGGGTGGGAGGACTGGAGCAGTCGCTGGGCATGCTCTTTGCAGGAGAGATGCTGTTGCTTCACTGCTGGGACTTCCCTGAGAAACCAGAGCAATGTTCCCTGCCCGTGGCCACCACTTTGTCACCTCTGAGACCCAACAAAGCTGCTGGCCAAGCCCTGCTGCAAGGCCATGGCCACGGAAATGCCCCCATGGGGTATGGTATGATGGGGTCTAGGGGCTGTGCAGCCTCTGAGGGCAACACCTTGCCCTGAGCTGTGGGAATGAGACCAGTCTCAGGCAGAGCTGGGTGGTAATTTTTAGACAAATTTGGTTTTGCTGGGAAAAGAAATGGAGGTTTGTTGAAACCCGGCGTGTTTGCAGAAAAACATGAGCTTCGACAGATTTGTTTCAACATGGGGTTTGTTTTTTTAGAGGAAGGAGGGCAGCTTTCCAAATTGTCAGAAGACCCCAGTTGAGCACTTTCTCAGCAGAGCACAAGCCATTTCTCAGCTCCAAATTACTTTTCATTTTGCAATGTGAGTGAACATCTTGCAAAATCCCCTCTTGCAAGGGGGCTGAAATCCTACTGAAAGGCTTGGGGAGGATCTCAGTGACAGACTGGGATTAACTCCTTCCAACCTGGGGTCTGGATTTTCCAACAATGTCCTGTTGTATTATTTCCACCCCCCCCTCCCAATCTTTTTGATGATGGCTTTTCATCCTGCTGCAGGATAGTTAATACCACTAATTCCTTACTGGAGCTGAGAGCAATGCCTCTCCTCTTCCCAGGGAAGTTGGGATGCCTCATCAGTATGCACAATAGAATAAAATATGCAAATGAGAGATTTATTCTGTTTAATAAACAGGCATCTCCATAGATTATGCACTCTCCTAATCAAATTAATTACTTAATTCTAGATCTTAGCTTTGCTCTAGAGGATGTGGGGGCCCAGCCTGCTGGCTGCACCCAGCTGAGAGGGTTGTTGGAGCAGAGTGAGGGCTCCTCAAATTCCCAGTGGGATGCAGCTGGAGCCAAAGGGATGCAGGAGAATCCTCTGCTTTGCTTCTGGACCCAAAGAACTCTTCCAAAGCAGCCCCCTCCTCCCCTGCACAAGCTTTTCCAGGCACAAGAAGGGTTTGATTTTTGGGAAGACAGGGACAGAGGTGGGTCTGGGAACCCCCAAACAGCATCAGGTTCCCCCTGGCAGTTCCATTGGTGGCTCAACTTGGCTTGACAAAGTGGTGGCCGTGTTGGTGAGTGGCCATTATCTGACCTGCTTTTCTCTTTGTTGTATCTGCTCGTGGATCTCATGCAACTCTTTAATCAAATGTTTTGGTGCCTCTGTAGAGCTGGAAAGGATTTGGAGAATGTGGCTGGGTTGTTTGCAAAATGCTTCAGGCTCCAAGTGTGCTCCAAGCTTTCCTTTTTTTTTCTTTTTTTTTTCTTTTTTTTTTTTTTTTTTCAAGAAAGAAGAAAAAGAATCAGAGCTAGTTGCTGGACTCAGGTGTTTGGGATGGGTCCTGGGTTGGCACGGAGATTTACAGCAAATCCCAGGGACACAGGGAAGGGGACATCACCTCCTGCCAAGCTGGTGGCACTTGGAGCCTGCGAGGGCTGTGGACAGGGCTGGGGGCTCTGTAGCTGACCCAGGGCTGGGTTTTGGTGTCCAGATGGACTTCAATGGCTTTGGATCTGGTGCCTGAGACCTGAGATGATTAACGAGCCCATAAATGCATCTGTTAGAGAGTCTGTGATGGGTTGGCAGTAGGATATCCAGTTCCCAGCCGGGGAAGGTTTGAGCAGGGTGGAAGGGATGAAGGGAAGAGCCAGGAGCTATTTCAGCTCCCTGTGCCACCCCCCTTCCTCCTGCTGCTCCAACTCGAGTGCTAACAAACGCTTTGTGGGGAGCTGTGCCAGCACTGCTGGGAGCACAGCACGAGAGCAGCTCCTCACCCTGCCCCGAAAGGGGAAACCCCTTTGATGCTGCGGTGGCTGCAGGGGGAAGGGAAGAGGAGCGGGCACGAAGGAATCCTGCTGGGAGCAACGGGCTGGTTCATGGACCAGAGAGCCCTGGCAAAGGCTCCGCCACGTCCTTCTGCTGCTTTTCAGTGCGAGGGTGGGCCTGGGGGTGGCAGCAGCCTTTTCCCTTCCTCCGGGCTGGAAAAGCACCTTCTTGCCCCCTGCATCCCTGCATCGAAGCTCCTGCGCTGGGGAGGAAGGTTGGGGGGGGGGTATCCCTGCCCTGGGGGGCACGGAAGGGAGCTGGATGTTGGAGGATAAACCCTGGAGTGGGGGCGAAGATGCTCGGGATGCAGCTGGAAGAAGGGGGAGGAGTTTGTTAAGGACGAACGCCGGGGTTTTCCAAGCATCCTCTTGTGCTCCTTGTTTTCCTCCTGCCTCCGCTGGCAGCCTGACAAGGCTGGAGCGGCCTTTGGGAGTCGCTGGGGAATTTCCCGGTGGCGGGGAGGGTGTGAGCAGTGATGCTGAGGCCGTTCAGCGGTGTCATCCGTGACGCAGAAGTGTCACCGTCCCCCGGGGTCCCCGTGTCACGGCTCGTGCCGGTTCCTGCCGTCGCGACAGTCCCTGGCTCCGCAAGCGCAGGCACCCGCGGCGGGAGCATCTGTGCTCGCAGCAGGACCTGGCTGTCCTGGGAAGGGCTGAGGTCACATCCCGGGCATGGAGATCCCTGCCTGGCCCCAAAGGGCTTTGGGGAAGAGGGGAGGAGGAGGAGGACAGGTTGGCTTTAAGTCTTCTCTTAGATCCTTTCATCATAGTGAAGTGAGATGCTGAAAACAAAGCAGTGCTGGTGCAAAGCTTGGCTCTCCCTGGGGTTTGCTGAGGCTGCCCGTGGACAGGACAGACTGACAGCCCTGCCCGTGGACAGGACAGACTGACAGCCCTGCCCGTGGACAGGACAGACTGACAGCCCTGCCTGCAGCTCCAGGCTGGAGGCAAGGGAGGAATCTGGGCAAGCAGAAAGACCAGAGCGTGTTGCCTTTCCCAAACTATCCTGGAAAATCCAGAGGAAGAAACAGGGAGCCAGGGTGAAAATCCTAGACCAGGTCTCAGCAGATGGAGCATCTGCTCCAGCTCTGACAGCCCATGCTGTGGTCAGGGGCAAATTCTGTTACCTTCTTGCCCTAAGCCCTTCCATCACCCTCACACATGAGTGTGTCTGTGCACAAGTAGACACCTGGGGACACCTACAATCACCTCCTGGCATTTTTGCAGGCTCTGGCCCTTCCCCTGCCTGGCTGAGCATCCCTGCTGCAGCCTCAGCCCCAGACACCAGCACAGGTTTGGCTGGGGAGGGAACCAGTTCTGCCACAGCTGGTGGAAATGCTGTTCCCCCTGTGCCCCCATCCCAGGCTCTTCTCTCTCCCAGGTACCCCCAAGCCCCCTGAGATAAATCCCCACCACATCTTGGTCCTCAGCATTTCTGAAGCCCAGGTCAGTGCTGGGGGTGTCTCCCCCAAGACCTGACTCCTGCCTTTCCCCAGCAGCCTCCCTGCAAAAACACTTTCCTAAGAGCTCTGGAATAAAAAAAAAAAAAAAAAAGGAAAGAAGAAACAGCTCCCTTGTTCTGCTGTGATGAACTGGCTTTTTTTTCCAGTCACAAGGGTGAGCTGAAGCAAAACTTTCCATACTGAGCAGGAACAGAAAGAGAGAGAGAGAGAAGTAACCAACACTCCTTTAAAAAAAACCAACCACCAAACCAACAAAAAAAAACCCAACAAAACACAAAGGCCAGCAAACCCAAGCACTGTCTTGTCCCCATCTCTGTCATTTTTGGAACAAGCCAGTGAGTTTGCAGAAATGTGTTTTAAGCAGGAGCAGATGCCAACGTTCCTTGGGCTGGGAGGGACGTGGAGATGGAAACCAGATTGCAGCAAATATTTGTGCGTTTAATTGCTGCGCAGGCCGGTGGGGTGAGAGGTGCTGGGAGCTTCTCCTGCCCTCAGTGCCTCAAAATCTGGGTGTTTAAAGGGGTTTTATTGCCTTGTTGGTGTGTGAGAGTTTCCTGGTGTGGAGAAAGGCCCTGGGTCGCTGCATTTAGAGGCCAGAGAGCCAAAAATGTGGTTTAGGAGCTGAAGGTCCCCGTGAAGCTGGGAGTTGGGCTGTGGTGTAACCCTGACCAGGACAGGTGGGCATCAGGTGCTGGGAAATGGGCTGAGAGCCAGCAGGGGAGCTGTGGTCTGAAGAACTGCAGAGAGAGGGAAAGATGCTCAGACCCAGGGTCTTTTGGAGTGCTTGGGGGTTCAGGTCCCTGTAGGATGCCAGGGAGGGATCCACGCACTATCAAAGCCATGAGATGGTTACCCAAGGATGGGCTTCTCCCTGCAGGGCTACAAAGAGCTCTTGATGTCTTGACCCTCATTTTTTTAGGATGTGTCCTTGATCCTTGAGTTCAGTGGGTGTTTTTCTGGTGCTGATGTGGCTGTTCATAGCATCCAAAAAACCCTAAACCACCAAAGAGGTCAAATTGAGGCCACCTCACTGGTTAACATAAAACCATCTCCACCAGCCCAATGCCAGCATCTGCTCATGGCTACTGCTCCTCTCTAGATACATCTGGGTCCTCAGCCCTGAGAGGTGCCAGCCTGGCCCCTAAACATTCAATTAATCTGAGCAAGAGAAAAGGGATCAAGAGGAAAACTGAGTCACACAAGCAGTGCTGGTGTCCTGGCATGGCAGGGTAGTGGTTCAGAGGCTGGCAGAGCACTGATCTGCCTGGATCCACCTGGTTTCCCTGGTGTCAACCAGCTTTTGAGATGAACCTGTTCCTCCCAAAATCTGGGCTATAGGTTCCTCCCATTAGCAATGCCCTCTGTCCTGCTTCTCCTAAGTGATTCATCCCAAACACTCTTGTTATTGCTCCCATTAGTCACGCTGACATCAATTCTTCTTCAGCAAAACTCTATACGTTTCTCATCAACTCTGCATGGCCCCAGTGATTTGTGTCCCTAAAATTTGATCCAAATGATGTGACTTTTCCACACACACACCCTCCTCCCAGTAATTTAAAAATGATGCACCTGCTTTTGGTTTTTAGCCCATGAAGCGGCAAAGAAATAAAAAGGGGGTGAGAACAACTGTGCCTCTCCTGGCTTGTCCTGAAGAGCTCTGGGCAACTCTGCCTGTGTGCTCAGTGGAGGTAGCAGGCTGGATCCCAGCCTCCCAGCACCAAATCCTTTGGGATCACTTCAGGAAGAAGCACGTGGAGTGGTGAGATAGTCTGGCTTGAGATGTTAATTTCCAAAGATTTTCCAAATCCCCTGTCCCGGAAGGAATCATCCCTTTGAAGGTTCCTCTCTGCCTGCGTCATTCCTCGCTCTCTGGAAGGGCAGGATTGGGATGTTTTGACAGTGGGATGGGCTCCACCACCCCAGCCTGCTCTCAGGCAGCATCTGCAGGGGGTTTGGTCCTACTGGGTCAAAGGGAAGCTTTGCTCCAGGGTCTGGAGGGTGTCTGGCTAGGGATAGGCTTATCTGTCACCACCAGTTCTCCAGTGGCTGGGCCAGCAGGACCAGCTCACTCCTGGCTTGGTCGGAGTGGTGGGCACAGAGCTGCCTCCCTCCAGCCTCCTGGAGCAGGTCCCAGCCCTGCAGCACGGGCAGCTCTGGGGACAACAGTGACAGCCTTAAAAGGGGTGACAAGAGCAGCAGTGTGGCTCTCCTGTGACTGGCTCAGGCTCAGGAGGAGCCCCACGCTGGGAGGAGGGGCAGGAACGCTCCAACGGGGACCATTGCTCAAGAATTTTCTCCTTTCACCACCTTTTTTTTTTTTTCCCAGCCTCTGCATCATATTCCAGCCTGGGGACATCTCCCTGGCTCGAAGTGGGCTGATGTGACCTGTGTGGAGCAGGGAGGAGCTGTCCCCTGCCACCCCAACTCCACCATCACTCCCAGAGCAGGGAAATGTCCTGGCTGTGAGACCAGCAGCCACCCAAAATACTCCCAGGAAGGTTAGAGGTTGTTTTGCAGAGATGATGTGGGAAAGATTAAAATCTCCCCACCCCTTGGGACGACCCTCTCCTGGGGAAGCAGCACTTGCTGGGAGCTGAATTCTGTTGTTTCTGGAAAGTGGTGCTTTGAGCAAACTATTTATAAACTGAGTTTTCTTTAACTCCTGAAATTGAGCCATAACTTGAGACAAATCCGGGGGAGGGGGGGGGGGGTGGGTTGGGGGAAATGCAGGCAAATGAATGTAGGCAAAAATAAATATCCAGGCAGCTTACATCTGCAAAGCCATTTGTGACTGTGGGAAGGGTCTGGGTTTGGAGGCATCTGCAATGGGGTGGGCAAAGGGTCTTCCCAGAAGCTTCCGAAGGGTGAGGGCAGGTGGTGGCAGGACCCGTGGGATGGGGCTGGTGGGATTTTCCTTGGCTGCCCAAGTGCTGCCACTGCTCCCTGACTGAAATCCTGCTGATATTTAAGCCTCCCATCACCCCTGCCCACCAGTAATTGCCATGGTGGGAAGTGCCAGGCAGCCTGACCTTTCTCAGCACGCTCCGCGTGGCTCTGACCCGGATTCGTGTGGAGCATTTCTGGCCCTGCATCACTCTGGGTTTTACAGGCTCGTTTATCACCAGGGCCTGAAATGCCAGCGGGGTCAGGAGACATTGCCCAGCCCCACACCATGTGCCAGGGGCAGGACTGCACGGGCTGTCCCATGGTGCTTCTGCATCCCGTGGTGCTCCCACATCTCCTGGTGCTCCCACATCCACGTGGCACCAGGGGCTCATTTTGGGCTGGGGGTGGATGACACCTCCCATTCCTATCAGACCCCTGCTTTTATTTTAAGCCTTGCTTCCAGCTCGTGCTGCCATGGGACTCACTGGCACGTGCCTGCCCGTGGTGTCCCCACATCTCCCTCTTGTCGCCCATTCTCCCCCTGTTCCCCCCCCTCCAAGCCCACCCCTAAACACATTCATCTATTTCTGCTGCAGGAGAGAGCGGCTTCAGGAAACAGGTCCATAAATCACCTGCAACACTTGGAAATAAAAATCATTATTGTGATGAATGAGGTTTTATTTCTCTTTTAAGAGAAAGGATCACGAAAGACCAGGGCAGGAGAGGGTGGGGAAGAGAAGGTGGTGGTGCAATTTCTGTTTTTGACAAGTTAAGGGGGATAAAGCTAATTGTGTGAGAGCTGCTGGAGAGAAAGGGGAAGAAACAAGTGTTCTCTGCATGTCCCTGGCTGGGGAGGGAGGGAACGTGAGAGTGTTTGGAGGTTTCCTGCATGACTCCATGTTATTGGGATAATATATAGCACTGCTCAGGGTCATGCTTGTGCCTTGGAGAGGTTGTCCTGGCCAAGGAGGGGGGCTTGGTGTTCTATAAATCCACAACAAAACTCTGTCCCTTGCTTCATCTCTGGGAAATTTTCTGCTGGTCCCGCCAGCACCCACATCCTGCAGCATCCACGTCCCTCAGGACTCATATCCCACAGCACCCACATCCCTCAGGAAACACACCCCTCAGGACCTGCATGCCCTGGCACCCACATCCCCCAGCACCCACATCCCTCAGGGACACATCCCTCAGCATCCACATCCCCCAGGACCAGCATCTCACAGCACCCACATCCCACAGCACTGGCTCAGCTCCTGCTGGAACCACAAACACCATGGGCTTGGGGAGCAGCTCCAGCAGCCAAGGGGAAGCTTTGCACAAAATGACTTCAGGATTTGGCCCCAGGTTCCCGGGGATGGGAGCTTGTATTAATTAAGCAGAAATGATCCAAGTCACAGGGCATTTCCTGGGATTAATGACTGACTGGGAGGAGTTAATGACTTGAGATGAATCCAGAAATCCCATTTACCCCAAGAGGTGCTGAGTCCCTTGGCACATGCTCTGTGCCAAGGTTAGCACCACCATTTTAAGGCAATATTTTAAAATTTTTATTAATAAGAATAATAAAGTGTTGGAAATGGATAATCCTTCCTTGCCACGGTGATTGCTGTGGGCAGGGAGGATGGATGCCCCCTCATGTGAAAGCAGTGTGTCAAATGGAACGAGGAGCCATGCCTGGTCCTTCTAGCACCTCCTGGGGACAGGAAGGTGTTGGGGACAGTGTCCTCAGCCCTTGCCTGCAGTTTCCAGCCCTGGGCTGGTGATGCTCAGAAGATGAAGGTCTCAAAGCCAAGAGGAACCCTCGAGCAGCAGGCGACCTACTGCAGCGTTGTGCCCAGAGGAGAGCAGGATCTGGCCCCTCGGCGGTTATCTCTGATAAATGTTTTAGGGTTGTCATGGCAATGAAAGAGCCTGGCTAATCCTTGGGTTTCCTTTCTTCAAAGGGAAGAAAGTTTGCATACCTGACTGCAGGCGGGAGCAGCCCTGCAGGGTGCTGTGGCTCTGCGCTGCCAGCCCTCCCACGCCTGCACCCGCTGGAGTAACTGCAGCCCAAATCCATCCCGAGGAGGGGGAGAGCACCTCGGTTCTGGTCTCCGTTGCTCCACAGCCGTGGGTGATCCAGGGGCTGCAAAGCCAGTCCTCTCCTTTGCTGGGTATTTATTTGCACTCCCCCTGCCTGCGTCCCTGCTGTCCCCATCACGGCTGGGGACAATCAGCACCGGGATTAAGCTCTGGATGCTGCCCAGGGCTTGGAGCAGACCACGAGCAAGGATGGAGCTTGGGGGTGGATGGAGCCAATGTGATGCTTAGGGAAAGGCAATCCAAAATGCCCCCTGCTCAAGCATCCACTATCAGTGGAAACCAGACTCTGGGCAAATCCTGCCCTCAGCCTTCTCACCCCAGCTGGTCCAGAGCAGCCCTGGCAGGAGCAGACAATGTCCTGGGCACCGTGGTGAGGAGCATCCAGCCCAGTGAGCATCGTGATCTCCTGGCCAAGGGGATGTCTCCTGGCCAAGGAACTCGTCCCTCTCAGAAGCCAAAAGGGAACTCAGCACTTTGTGAGCAACTGGGGACTGTCCCTCTCCTTGGTGGGAGCAGCACTGTCTCCAAAACCCTGCTGGAAACTCAGCCCTGATTCCCTGCTACAGCCTCTGCAGCTCCCGAGCTGCTTATCCCACTCTCACTCCTACTACTGCAAAGTTTTATAGCCACTCACTGTTTGTGATTAATCATTTTGGTTTAATTGCTGCTTCTCTGGCTGGCAAGAGGCTCAGCAAGGATTTGATGCCTCCTGGCTGCTTCCCCCAGGTACGTTCCAGGACTGGGCGAGTGTGAAGCTCCGAGCAGGATCAGCCCCGTGCCTGAGCTCAGCAGGGTGCAGCTTTGGGTGGTGTCCATGCACCTGATCTTGGCTCATGAACCAGCACCCCAATGGACACCCAGTGTGATAATGAGCTCCCTCAGTAATGCAAAAATCAGAGTTGCAGCAGCTCTCCCCAGGACCGTGGGCTGCAGCAAGGGGTGGGAGGACCAGGGCTGCTCTGCTCCCCGGTGTTCCCCATGGATCATAGGGTTGTTTTGGTTGGAAAAGACCTTGAAGATCATCGAGTCCAACCAGTCCTGTGGTCAAACCCAATACTGAGAAACTGTCATTAAATATCCATTTGTCCCTTTCTCCTGCAGATTTCTTCCAGGTCTGAAGTGCAACTTGTCTGCATTGCCAGTGGAATCCCTTGCTGCTGCCATCCTCCTGCTGAAGGCTGGAAGCAGGCAGGGGAGGGCTGACAGCTGGGAGCTGCTAAATATCCTTCAGTGGTGTTGCTGCACATGATGGGAACAAAATGCAGGCAGCAGCTTCAGTAGGGAAATAAGGCACCCCCCACCCCAAGCCAGAGCATGCCCAGGGTAGGGTGGGATGCCCCTGTCTCAGTGAGCAATGCAGCGCTGGGGTGTTCCCAGGCTCGGGCTTGTCCCAGCTCCTCATCTCTCTTTTGTGGGAATCGATGGCATTTGAAAATGGGATTTTGATTCAAACAATGCCCAGGGTTTGCTCTCCAGCTGGGAACCCTGCAGAGCTGCTGGCATCCCCAGGGTTGCCTGATGTAGCCCCCTCAGGGACCTGCCAGGCGCTCTCCCGGGGGGTGACACCGGCCACCGCACGCGTGTCACACTCTGCCACGTCCTGCTGGGGCAGGAAGGAGCCAGAGGGGCAGGGACAACTTCAGCTGGTGCCCTGATGAGCTGTTGCCCACGTAATGTGGCCTTGGGCATCCAGAGCACATGATGAACATCCTCTGAGTGTCCAGCACATCACCACTTGAGTGGCTCCTCTATCCCTGGGAGAGTTTTCATGGGAATTAAACTGATTTTGTTGCTGAAGCAGCTCTGTCCCTGGAGGATGTTCCCTGCAGTGTGAGGTGGAGATTTTCAAGCTTGCTCTGCCCAGGGTCTCTGGCCATGTCCAGTGCATCCGTGTCCCACACAGCCACTGTGTCCTTTGCTGTCACAAAGAGAGCACAGTAGCCCAGGACAAGGTTGCTGGAGCTGCCTCCACATTGCCTGCACTTTGGTGCTGAATTATTGAAAGCTCATGTAACAGCCACAAATATTTAATACCTTGTTCATCAAAAATTTACCCTTGCTAAAGCTGTCGCTTTAGATGTCTGACAGGGCTGGGGAAAAGGCAGCAGGGAGGCATGGAGAGGGAAGTCCTGCCTAGAGGGAACAATATAGGATCATGAATTATGGGGTGCCACGGTCCCATGGGCAGTTGGCCTGGTGTTGGGGGTGGTGTCAGAAGACATCTGAGCTTGGTGCTGCCACCATCTCACACTCATGCCCTCCATCTGCCCTGCTACAACATCCCCTGTCCCACGGAGGGCAATGCATGAACTCACCCACTTCAATTAATTCCCTGTTCCTTGTTCCTGGCTCAAAACCATCCTAGGGCCCTCCAGGACCCAATACAGTGCTGGACAGACCCAGATGGCACTGGTGACCAGTGTCTGGGCTGGGTGCAGCCCCTTCCAGAGCTGGCACAGCCATGGCACGAGGCTGGGTGTGGGGGCAGCCCAGCAGCACACACTCTGATTGTGTTTCTCCTTGGCTGCCAAGGAGGGGGATGTGGCAGTGGGGATGGCTCGGAGGTCTTGGAGCCTTCACAGCCACCAGCAGTGATGGCAGAAAGATATAAAAGGCCGTCCTACTTAGCAGGGTTTATGTAAGGAGGCGTCTCCATGGCAGGATGGGAAAACAGATGGGTATTGGCAGTGATGCTTTGAGCACTGTCTATTGCAGGGGCAGCCCTGTTGATGAGTGAGGGGGCATCTGGAACCCACTGTGGCCCCTGGGGGTGCCAGCCACCCCTTTCTGTGGCCCCACTGTGTCCACACTGCAAGAGCAGCACTTGAGAGGAGATTACCCAAACAGAGCTGCCTTTCTGCTGGGGGTACACAGGCCAGCCAGCTCCTTTCCCTCCCACCTGTTCTCCCAGAGCTTTCTGATCTCTAATTAACCTGCTCGTTAATTAATTTATTTAATGGCCTCTTTGCATTCAGCTCATAAGGTGCTGAAACCAGCAGGTTGGTCTTTGCTGCTGGGTTTGAGGGAGGTGGTGTGGTGCAGAGGGGGTGGTTTGCAGGTGCATAGGGGCTATGGGTGGGTTCTCACCCTGAGCACCCTGCAAGGGGTGCCCAGCAGATACTGGGTTTTGGGCTGATCCTCTGGACTGGAAGCAAGCTGGGAGAGAGCAGCACCTCTGCCAGCAGTGTGGTGCCAGCAGGTTTGCTCCCCTTATGGAAAGGCACGTCGGGAGCAGGCTCATGGATGTGTTTATTCCTGCCAGCCCTT
The DNA here is from genome assembly GCF_020740795.1 of Apus apus. Taxonomy (NCBI): domain Eukaryota; kingdom Metazoa; phylum Chordata; class Aves; order Apodiformes; family Apodidae; genus Apus; species Apus apus. The sequence goes on from NC_067304.1 coordinate 3,858,680, forward strand.
GGCTGGCGGCAGCAGAATTAGTTGGTGAGGAGCAGGTACCTGCTGCCAAGTTTCCCCCCCCTGCCTCTGAGAGGTGAGTGGGGCTGGGCACACAGAAAATCGCTGGGTGGGGTGTGGGGGGAGATTCCTGTTTGTAGAGGGGGTCGAGGGCTGGATGTTCAGTGTCAGCTCAGCCCTGCACCGGGGTCTGCCCCTTGGCAGGGGGTGTCTCTCCCCCTCCTGGGGGGCTGCTCCTCCTGGCAGGGGTGCAGCTCTGCAACCACAGTGACTGCACGTTTAAAGTGAAGGAAAGGAAGGAGAAATCCCCTTAATGACAGAGCTCTGGGAGCAGAGGCTTTGGGAGACACGGCAGATTTTCGGAGCAGCTTGGCTCCCCCGACGGGCAGCCCCGGGTCGTGGCGTCGTCCCAGCTCGGGGTGAGGAGAGCAGCAAAAGCTCAGAAGCTCCAGGCAGGCAGAAAATGTTGAGAGGACATCCTCTGAGGGGAGGATGGGGCTGGTTTGGGGGTGCACAAGTAGTGGGCAGAGCCTGGAGCTCTGCTGGAGACCTGGCACTGAGCTGCGACGCGTCCGGAGCGAAGGCTGCCCTCGGGGGCAGGCTCCGGCCGCCTGGCTGGGCTCTGCCAGCTCCGGATCTTCCCAAACGGGCTGCGGGGGATGCTCGGAAGTGCTCTGTCTAATTAAAAGCTGGCTGACGTGGCCAGCAGGCGCTGGTGGAAAAGCGGGTTAATGTCCTGGTGGCCTCGGGGCTGGCTGAGGCACGGGGCCAGGGAAGGCAGCAGGGCTGCAAAAACCTCCTTCCCCCGGCCCCTGCCAGCCTGGCCTGACAGCACAGCCAGGCTCAAATGCTTATTCATTATCATAATTCATTATTATTAGACATCAGGTGCCTCTCCTCTGGAGGTGGCACGAGCAAGCGTGCACCTGATGAACTGCCCCTGCCCAGGGCACCCACAGACCCTGGACATGCTGCCCTTCTGGCCATGCAGTGTCTGGCTGGCTGTGCATTTGTCTCTCTGTTCCTCCACATCCATCACCCTGCCCACTTCTGCTTGCCTCATGCCCAACTCTCTTCATTACTTACCTCTTTCCTCACGCCATCTATGTATCCATCTCACTCTGCCTCCATCTGCTTGCTCAGGTGCTGGCTTGGGGCTGAAAGGGATGTTTAGGGGACATTTCTTCCCTGTCCCAGTGCTCTCCTGGCCTTTCTCCAGGGTTTCCTCACTGTCCTCAGCTGCCAGACAGAAGCAGCAAATAATCCTCCTTTGGAGCTCCCCCAAGGACTTGGTGATGGACCACAGACCATCTGCCCCCAGGCAATGGGCTCAGCCTTGCCCTGGCTCGTTGTGGCTGGAAAACATTTGGATATTGCTGAGCTGCTGGGGGAAATGCATCTTCATGAGGCTGGCCAGGCCTGGAGCTGCTGCCTTCTGTGGAGATCTGTCCCCACTAAGAGCAGGGCCAAGAGCTCCCATGTCCTTGTCACAGAGCCCATCGCCAGGTCACTGGTCACTCAGCCTTGAGTTGAACCAGTCCCCAGGAGAGCTGGAACTGGTTGGTTGTGTGAGTCACCCAAGCTGCCCATCACCCAGCCACAAACAGCTCCTTCTCCTGCTTACAAGTTGCGTCCCAGTTTCTCTTGCTGTTTACACTCATCTACATTCCAGGGTTTGCTTTGCTCCATTTTTTTAATGTAATTTCACCAGCCATTAGCCCAGAATGCAGCTCAACTGCTCTGTCACTTCACACACCTTGGGTTTTGTGGTTTTTTTGGGGTGTTTTTTTTTCTGCTGAGCAGCTTCCATCTGAGAAACCATGGAGAGCTGCTTTAGGTAGCAAAGGCACTGAGAGCCCTGGGACCTTGTGGTGACCTGGTGGTGGTGGAGGGAGCACAGAGCTCATGCACCACCAAAACAGCCTAATTATGGTGAAATGGCTGAAAAAGAGCTGAAACTACAGCCTTGACCTGCTGGGAGTCTTGAGCTGCTGCTCCCCAGGCCCAGGGAATGGCCCTGTGGCTTTTCCACCTGCAGGCTGGTGATGCCCTGGGTGGGGTCTGGGTGTAGAGGGTTAATTTGAGTCCATGCAGATGGTGTTAGGAGGGAAAAATGAAATGCTGAGACACAGAAACACTTTCACTTCCCTTAAAGCTAATAATAGCACCCCATGCTCTCAGCAGTGAATGCAGCCAACAGGCTTTGCCGTGACTTATCCACCCTGGGGTGCAGGAGGTGAGGGCAGTGGGGAGCTGGGGGGGGAAACTGAGGCACAGAAGACCTTAACCTAGTTTCAGGGAAGTCTAGGAAAGGGTTTGTGCTCTCCTTCCACCCCATCTGTGTCACTCTGCTGTTTCCTGCAAGGCTGGTGATGCTCGTGGGGGGGGGACCTTCCCTGCCCTTGCCTGATGCCGGGTTAGATGATTTCCCAGCTCTGTGGCACAGGGAAAAACCCTGTGTCTGGTGGGAAACCTGGGAAAAAATGGGATTCTTGCACCCCAGCATTGGCCCTGGGCAGAGTGCTCGTGCTGATCACTGGAGATGAATCCTTGCTCAGAGTCATTGCTTTGGAAGGATTGTTTCAGTCCCACCTCCCCTGGGGGCTTGGACATGGTGACAAGGAGCTGGTGGCTGGGGACACAGGGCTGGGGTGAGTAGGGACAAGGGCTCTGCATCCTGCTGGGTGCAGCTCCTTGGTCTGCAGTGACAGCCCCTGGGGCTGGCAGCATCTTGAGCATCATCTCTGCAGCATTCCCTGCACCAGGCAAGGAAAAAAAAAAACAACCACCACCCAAAGCCCACTTATTGCAAAGCCAGGAGCTTCCTCCTGGAAGCCACCAGCCTCTGCTGGCCTGTGGACAGGTACAGAGGCTTTACCATGGTTTTGATTCTCTCTCCATTTGTTATGAACTAGTTTGTCACTCTGCTGCCTGCTTTTCCAAACAGATCATCTGTGATATCTAATGAATGACTCCAGCAATTAATTGCAGGGGTAAGTCCACTCTGAATTAGGAACAGATTTAGGGAAGGAGCACTAGGAGAGTTCTTTGGCCATTGGCTACCTCTAGTTAAGCAGGGACTGGGAATTACAGCCTGTGGGGCTTTTTAATTGTTACTTGAGAAGCTGATTAGGGCTGAGTTAGTGCACCAGAGGAAGTGGGTTTGGTGTCAGGGAGAGTTATGGAGCTAGAGATGCTGCTGTGGTTCGTGCTGGTGGTTGGCTGAGGAACCAGGCTGGATCCAGTCTGCTGAGAGTCCTTTTGCTGCCAGAGAAGTTGTGAAGGTGCCTGGGAGGCTGTGGGGTGCCTGCCTGGGCTGGTCTGGCTCTGTTGGGAGCTGAAGCAAGGGTCCCCCAGCACATGGTGGGAGGCTTTTGCCACCTGCTTCTCACATTCCCCAAACGTGTTCCAGTGTCCAAGTTTTTCACTGTGTTACCTGATTGGTACCTGGGGAGGTGACGGCTCTGTCCCTTTTTGATGTTTGATTGTTTCAGGCTGGGGTGCTGGAGACCTGCCTGTCCCCTTGGGTGACACTTTCTCCTCTTCTGCTGCTCCTGGCTCATTCTAACAAGTTCCAGGATCAATCCCAGGGCTTGCTGGATCCCTCTCTGCTCCCCTTGTGCTGCATCTCTGGAGCCTGTCCTCAGCAGAGCCGTGCCCAGTAGTGCTGGAGCCAGGCCCTGCCATTCTGGGGGGGCTGTGGATTGTTTCATACTGTGCCCAGGGCTGGTTCCCCTTCACCAGGAACCCCTGATGACCCACGTTGAAGCTGGGTACAGGGGAACGAGCCACTTGTCCTTGCGGGCCTCCCAGTGCTTGGAGCAAAACCGAGTTCCTTGCTTGGAGGCAAGAGTGCGATGCCAGAGATGATGCTTGTCCTCTGAAGACACTCAGATCAGGGGCAGATGATGCTGAGAGACAGCTGGAAAAACAAAACAAACCAAAGAAGCTACCCCCGAGAAGGAAGGGCTGGGGAGTGAGCAAGTTTCCATCAGCGCTGCAGAACGATCGGCCGCTGGAAAATCTTAGTGGGGAGCGAGAGGGAAGGAACCAGCTTCTGCTTTCTGATAGCAGTTCCTGCCATGGCCCCGGAGCAGAGGGTGTGTTGGGGAGTGAGTTAGTCATCGTGGGCAGATAGTGCTGCCTGTGCCACCGGCCTCTCCTGCAGAGCCCTTTGCCTTTAAAGGCGTTGCCTGAATTGCGCTGCCGGGGCTGCTGCGCTTCCTCCTGCTCCCTGTCCCAGCGCTGCGGTGCTGCTCGCCAGCTGATGGTGAAGGACAAAAAGCATCTGGCGTGTCTAAAAGCTGGACACTGATCTCCTGGGCTGTCAGAGCGAGTCAGCTTGGTCCTTGCGGATGCTTTTGTCTCCTCTTGGTTTGCTGTAGGGTTTGGGCTGGAAGCCACGTTTCCAATCCCTGTGCAGGTCAGTTATGGGGAGGAAAGTGCCAGGGATGGACACAGGAGGGCAGGATGAAAGGGAGGAAGGAAATCAGTCAGAGAGGGACCAGGATAAAGGATAAGTGATGAGGCTGGCAGGGCTGGAGGGCTCAAATCTTCCCAAGCATCTTTGCCTCCTCTCCAGCCCTGCTGCAGACATCTCCTGTTTCCTGCCGTGTCTGGGTTTGCACGGGGAGAGCTGAGCCCACACCTGCTGCCGTGGGGGACCCGAGGGACAGCATCAGCCTTCCTCCTCCTGCCTGTCTGCTCGTGGCATTGCCCACAGTCAACGTCTGAAAGGAAAATCTACTCTTCAGAGCCAACGCCTGGGTGATGGTATCTGCAGCCAATTTCCAGCTCGGCAGAGCAGAACAATTTCTGTTGAGCTCAGTGAAGAGCACAGAGGCTCTGCTCCCCAGAGGTTACTCTCCCGTGCAGACAATTGCAGGCACTTGGCTCGAGTCCCCTCTTCAAACCAGGGGCTTGATGTATTTACCAGGACGTGTACACGGCTCGGGGCTGCCAGACCACACAGCCCTGGCAACTGCTGTGCCCAGCACACAAGTGGCCTGGCTGTGGGCTTGTGTCCTGCTTCTGAACACCTGGCTTGGAGATACACACCCTGAACACTATAGAGACCATCCCAGCCTGGCAGAGCCACGTGCAGCTTCATCCCTCACCCTGTCTGGGGCAGTGTTCCCTTGGCAGGGTTCAGCCTCCCACCTGGGCTTCAGGAGGGATGCACACTGACCCTGTTGGCTCCATCCCCAAAGCAAATGCTGGGGGTTTTTTGCTGGCAGTCTTGCTCTAGACTCACATACACATCCTTTAGGTATGAAATGTGTCATGCATGACCTGGGTTCACCATGAGCTGCTGGGGACACTGCCCAGCCTTTGGCCTCTGTTAGCCATTTGCTCCTCAGCAGCCTGGGATATGCCAGCTTTGGGCCTCCCAGCATCACTCAGGGTGCTTTATCATTGCCTGCCGTGTCCCACATGGAGCAAACTGGGGCTGGCAGAGGAGACGGGGAAGGAAGAAAACATATTGGTGCCACTGGAAATGAAGGGCAGGTTCCCACGTCACGGATCAGCTGTGTCAGCTGGGACAGGAGCTGCTGGCATCTCCGCTGATGTGAGACACATGCACGTCTTGCAGGAGAGAGACATCTGTGCCATGTTTGCAGCACCAGCTATTCCAGCTCATGTATTAGCTTTGGGCACTGCAGCATCAGGCTTGTCAGCCTTTGGTGACTCTGCACCCCACCTCCTGTCCCAGGCTGGCTGTGCTGTGGGGTCTGGCACTTAGTGGGCGTTGGTGGCCAGGACGTTGGCTCTGGTTTGGGTTTGGGCAGAGTGTCTGCCATCTTTATGGCTTTGGGGACCCTGGTTTGAAGGCTGGGGTGCCACCCTGACCATGCTGCTCTCACAGGGGTGACTGGGGATGGAGCCCAGCACCAGGCAAGGATAGCTGGTTGAGATCCAGGTGAGGCACTTAGAGCCTGGCGGTGGCTGGTGCTGTGTGTCAGGGCAGTGCTCCACAGGTGAGTGGGAGGTCTCTGTCACCTTGCCAAAGGCAAAGATCAGTCTGTCCAAGTCTGGTGTGCCTGGATGCCGAGCCAGGGCTTGGTTTCTGCAGGACTTTAGAGATAAGATCTGCTCCCAGCTTGGTGGGGACACATGAGACAGGGCGAGGGAAGGTGTCCTCACCCCTGCAGTGTCTGTCACCCCAATATCCAGCTCCCCCAGCACGCCCTATCCTGTGCCTTGGCTCCTTTCCAACTTATCTTTAACCTTTGCCCAGTGCACCAGAGACAATGGTGGCTCCAGCCAGCCCCAGCCCTGCTGCTGGCTCTCCTTTCTTCAGTGATTTGCAGATGCCGTGAGCTTCGTCTCTGCCCGTCATGACTCATTTCTTTCTCACTGAGGCTTTAATTTTTAAAGAGGCACACTTAGGCACAGAGGTTTTAGTACCTGCAGAGGCTCCCAGCAGGTGCCATTGAGCTTTTCCAACCAGTGTAGATGGGGATATGGCAGGAGAGGTGACTGGGGCCTGAGCAGCACTCGGTTGCACCCAGGACCATGTTGGGACAGATGAATGGCAGGTGGAGACCAGGCCTGGAGCTGGGAACAGGGTTCCCGTGCTGCCTGCAGGATCATCCCTCTGCTCAGCCTGCAGAAGAAGGAGCCAGAGAGGATGGGGATGTCCCCACAGCTGTGAAATGTCTGGGAGGCACCAGCTGGGAGCTGTGAGGGCAAGAGAAAACATCTCAGCCTCGGGAGGATTCCCTGGTCCTGGCACACACTGTGGGGTCTGATAAGCCACTGCCTCCCACACTGGCTTTGGTCTGCTCTGGGGACAGAGCAGTTTGTGGAGGGTGGGGAAAGTCTCCAGCTGCATGAACAGCCTTGACCTCCCTCAGCTCTGGCTCTGCTGATGCTCTCTTGGGGAGGAGACAAAGCTGCCTCTGAGCATTTGCTCTCCGCAGGGAAGATGGCAGGTTTGCTGTCCCTGTCTTGGGGCAGCCATGGAGGGTGATGTTTGCTGGAGGACTGGTTCCCTGCTCCGTCCCCACCAGGGCACAGAGGGGCAGGAGATGACAGAGAGGGCAAGGTGCAGCAAGCCCAGCACCTGAATCTGTTTGCTCCTCTTGGGATAGTGGAGCTGGTGTTTGGATAGTGATAGGAGGCTTTGCCAGCTGGTGTTTGCTCTGCCTGTTGTTGGTTTTGTGAATGTCAGGGTGTGAGGTGCAGTGGTGTTATCCTGCTCTCCTGCCTCCAGCAGCAGCCACAGCCCCTCCTGCACCAGGATCCTGCCTGCTGGTGACTGGGAGAAGAGTTTGTGAGGTCCAACGTGCCCAGTCACCCCCTCCCACAAGCAGGTTGTGCCTGAGCCTCCGGAGCAGCATCTGAGCAGAGCTGGTGCAAGGGGCTGCTCACGCTGCCCTGGGGCCAGGGGAGGCTGGACCTGCACAATGGACCCAGCACGATCCCAGCCGGGGTTTATTGGGATTTTTCCCAGTAAATATTTGCACTCCATATTTCCCAAGGTATTGATGGAACCTGTCCCGGACCCAGCACGCTGCCCACAGCACCCAGCAGAGGTAGGTCACCATCACCAAGTCACATTTTCATCCTCTGGAAAAAACCTGAGACTGTCCATCCCTGGCACCCAGGGACCCTCCCAAGCCATTCCAGCCATGGTGTGGGCTTGTGCTCCTCCAGAAAACTTTCTTGTCCTTTCATGTGATTAATTCCTCCCTCCCACCACAGACACCCTCAATTACATCTATATCCGTGGCTCCCCACTCCTCCTCAGCTCTAAAATATTTATAACCCCCTACATTAGGGCTCTTCTTCTTTCTCTTTGCCTTTTTTCTCCTTTTTATGCCTTCCACCCGGGCTCCCCAGCTCTGCTGAGCCACACCAGGAACTGCTTCATTTTAATATAACTCAGTGAGCGCAGAAGCTGTGAGGAATAATTTAGATTTTGCTCAGGGAATGCAAGGCTTTTTTTAAATTTTTTTTAATTGCAGTCATCTGCAGCTTCATAGCAATGCATTATTGATGGTTATTATTCAAATAAAATTGTCGTTTCTTTTTGTTTTCCTGTGGACACTGTTGGTAGGGTGTGTGGTTTTCTCTTCTCCCTCTTTCTCCGCTTTGGGAAGAGGTCACCTTTGCATCTTTTACTTTCTCAACCCACCTTTGCCATCTCTCTCCCCCTCATGGTTGATGTTTCCATGGGCTGGGTTCTCCCCTGTGACTTTGACAAAATACCACTAGTTATTTTGCCAAAAGAGCCCAACGTGCAGCTTTAAGGTAGGGTAGGGGGAGGCTTGATGTTTGGTAATATTGTGCTGGAGCCTGGCACGTGGGAGCAGAGGAGGTGAATGTCTGCAGGCTCAGGGTGGTTTGCTGGGCAATGCCAGCCCTGCCTGGCTCTGTGTGCCAGCTCAGTCCACACAGTGTCACAGTGGCTGCTCTCCCTGGGCTTTCACTGATGCTTTTGGGCTCCAAAAGCAGATTTTTGGGAGCAGTGGAGTGAGCCAGGCTGGAAGGGTGAGCCAGCCCTTCCTTTTAGAGAGCTGCTCCCAACTTTGTGGCATTACGGAGGGACAGTGAGAGGGCACAAATGTCCCCACAAAAAAATGGGCTGCTGGGGTGTCCTCTGCAGTGGTGACCCTGTCCCTGCTGTGTCCTGGTACCACAGGCTCTGTGGCATCTCCTGGCTGGGTGCTGCAGCACCCGGGCTGGGACCAACAGCGTCTCCAACCATGGGAAGAGGCCTCTGGTTTTTCTCCATCTCTGGAAGGAAGGCACCAAAGTAGGACTCGGGAGCCCGGGTGCTCCTCCTCCTCCCCAGCTCCGGGACTGACAGCTTGTGAGTGACAGGAGAGCAGCTCTCCCGAGCTGCCACTTGTCTCTCCTCTCTTTCAGCACTACCCACCGCCTTGTCACTCCCGGCAGCAGGGACTTTCCTCAGTCCCACGAAGGTCCCCGAGGTGTTACCGTGATGCAAACACCGAGTACAAGGTTCCTCCTTGATGTGAGGAATGAATCGAGGTCAGAACGGGAGGGAGGAAATGTTCATTTTGAGATGGAGGTGAGGATCTAGCTATTTCCCTCTGGAGGGGAGCAGGGAGTCCCCACAGATCTCAAGGGGGGGGGGACACACACACATTTGCCTTATCCTAACCACAGGGTGCCCTGGTGGGATGCTCCACAGAGAAGGAAGGATCTCCAGCAGCACTGATGAGTCTTCATCAAGTCCCTGAGACCTGGTGCTCCCCCTTGTCCTGCTCAAGGGTGCTTGGGAAGAAGCAGCTCAGAGGCTCTTTCTCAGCTATTACAAATATGAGGGGTTTAATAACAGGCATGAATAGATTTAGAGCCTGTTGTGGCTCCAGCTCCAAATGAGAACGTGTAGAGGTGGGGAGAGGGAAGGTGCTGTCAGTCACAGGGAAAACACAGTGTGTCTGTCAGCTCACAGGCACTTTGGTGACAAATTCCTTAGGTGAGCAAATAATTTTGCCTCCTAATGACATTCATAAAGCAAAACGGGGCCCAAATCCTTCCTCTTCTCTTTTGCTTTTTATTTCCAGCCCCCCTCCCTCGATGAAGCAGCTGCTTAGTTAGAAATTAATGAAGCTGTTAGAGTAATTGAGAGCAGAAATGGTCCAGGAGAGGTTTATTAGCAATACCATGGTGATGGGTTTATTTGCAATCCCGTGGCTGGGGGGGAAGCCATGGGGAGCTGCTGTGGATTAAGGAGAAAGCCCAGAACCAAGTGAGGCAGAGCAGGGAAAAGGCAGAGAGGGGATTTGGTATGGTCAGGCTGGGACCCTTCCCACCGGCAGCACCCAGCTGGCTCTCCCTGCTCTGAATGTCAATCTGAGCCCCACAAACAGGCAGCTGTGGGGGCCGAAACTCAGCAGCACCCAGGACTGAGCAGAGAGAGAGAGAGAGAGAGAGAAGGGGAAGAAGCAGCAGGGGAAAAAACCCCAACTCCTTGTGCATCAGCCCCGCACGGCTGCGGGCATCACCTGGGAACACTTCCACCCGCTCTGCTCCCTGCTGGGACCCACCCTGCCCACCAGAGGGGACTTGGGAGCAGCGGGACACCCCCCCTGCCCCCGGCAATCCCCGGCGTTTCCAACAAAGCCTCTCCCGCCGCAGCCATCGGGGGTTTATTTATCCCAGAGCACTGAAAGGCGAATCGCTGGCGCTCGCTCTCTCCCTATATTTAGCCCTTGAATGGAGAGAGATTTTACAGACGCCCGACTCTGCCTGGTGCTTAAGAGTCAGTCAGTGTTTCCATAAGAAACCCTGGGGGTCCAATCCTGCTCTCAAGCTCTCCCGGCACCGTGACAAAAACCTTCCCCGTTGATTCCAGCGGAGCTTTGCTGGATTTATACCCGCGGGGATGAGATCAGGATCTGGCCTCGGGTTTCGATGGGTTTGTAGCTTGAGTGATACAACTTGGCTGATTCAATTCATTTTGGGCTAAAACTCCACCTACAAGTTCCCAGCCTGGGAGACGTTAAAGGCAAATTATTCTGAAGTTCCATACTGGTTTTAAAGGGAAATCATCAGTTAAGCCTGATTTTTTACAGAAGAGCCTTGTGGATTGATTTTTTTGTGTGTGTTTTGGGCTTATTTTATGTTGCTGCTGGTCTCTTTTAGGCCAGGGACTCTGGCTTACACAGCACTCAGAAGAAAAGCATTTGGAAAAGAAAAGAGGGACTAAAACATGGATAACAGCTCCCAGATCCCATCACAGCAGGGCTTCCCATGGAGTTTAGGTCCCTGATCATGGGCTCTGATGCTCCTGGTCACTGTGGGAGTCTGCCCCTTTTCCAAAGCAGCTGGGAGTTGCTTCCTGGCCTAGGATGGGGCTTCATGCATCCCTCCTGGAGCTCAGAGCATGATCACAGAGCATCACCTCTACCCCCACAGAGCAGTGTGGAAACATCACTGTCACCTCTCCAGGGATGGCAAAGCATTGGGTGCCCCAACAGTAGGATGGGCAGAGTGGGTGGCCTTGTAACAAGAGGGGTAGAGCAGGAGATGTGGCACCAGCAAGCAGAGCAGAGATTCTGGGAAGCAGAGGCATGTGGTCTTTGGGTCAGGTTTAGATCAGCATCAGCCCTGGGCTTGTCCCATCCAAAAATACTCCACGGAGGAACTTTTCCCCTTGTTCTGCCCCATTTTGCTGCAGTGTGTGGGAACACGTTGGTGTGAGCAAGGTCTGGCTGTTCACTCAGGGGTGATCCTCCTGCTCCTGCCAGGCTTTTGACTTTTCCTCCATGTCCTTTTCCTTAAATGTAAAATGGAAGGGGATTGCAGCCTCCGTGTTTATGGTTGCTGTAATGGAAACACACCGGGCAGGAGCTGCTAAGTACCAGCTCTTTAATTGCAGCCTGCCACTGGATGGGAAGCACGTTTTTCAAAAAGGATTTTGGCTAATTCCTTCAACAGCAAGTGCCCGGGCTGTAAAATCTGCCTTTCCTCATTTGAGCCGAAGCCCCGAGGAAGCTGCAAATTCCCAGCATTTCTGAGAGCGTGAATTGCCCTGTTAACAACAGGTTCCCCGAGGCAGGAAGGCTGATTTCCTTTCAGGAGTCCAAATCCAGATGGTCAGAGATTCCTTCCAAGCTCAGAAAAACCTGTTTTAAAAGGCTATTATGTCTCAATAGCAGTTTTGCATCCCATCCCACTGGTAGCTCCACCATCTATTTTTCAAGCTGTTTAGCTGTCACCTGGGCCCGATGTGGTCAGTGCTTTTTATTTTGCTGGAGAGGGAGCCAGGCACCAGCTAAAAGCCACGTGTTTATTCCCATTTTCTGTAGCAAACAGGCCACGGAGCCACACAGAGTGGAAGATGCCTAAGCTTGCTTTGAGGTACAAGGTTTGCTCTTGTCATGAGAGCCTCCAGCCCTGGAGTTTTTTATGTGAAGAAGGAAAAAACCCCATTTAACTCCCCAGGAAGATGCCAAGAATCCCACCACTGAAGATGAGACCCCTTTGCTGCAGGGCATGGGAGAAGGTTAATGCCTTTTGTGCTGAAAACCACTGAAAGGAGGCAGAGACTTCATTAATGTCCAACACCAGCAGCTCTGAAGTCTTGCAGCTGACTTCAAATAACTGTCCCTGCACCAAAACTGCCCCACAACCAGCTCATCCGAGTGGGCAGGTCCACTTTTTGGGAGCTGAATGGAGCTTGATTTTACCAGCACACGTTTAAGTTAGTGGCTCCACCAGCACGGAGAGGAATTCCCCAGCAAAGGGCCCAGAGCATTTACTGGGAGCTCCCTGGCTCTCCTGACGTAACCCGCCTCCTGCAGCACCACGTTGCCCTGGGACTGCTCAGGAATGCAAAATTATTGAGGTGCAGGCCCTCAAGGGGGGAAAAAAAAACGTTACAAGCACTAATTAGGGCTTGTGCATGCACAGATGTTCCACTGGTTTAACTTGAACCGGGTTGCGTGCCCAAACGTGGGGATGCAGATGGGATTAAGGCTGATTTAAGGTTGCCTACACCCAGCGTTGCTGCACCGGAGCCACGCAGCGTTTCACACTCTTCAGGCACGTTTCAGGGAAGCTTTTTTTTCTCCTGCTTGCTTCTAAAAAAGGGTTGAGAGTCAGATTGGAGGGTGAAGGGGCCGTTATTTAAGCTCAGGCGCACCCCGGTGCTGCTGTCACCCAAGGGGACAGTCGACCTCAAGGGGTGTTAGGGAACTGTGCCCCGTGGTTAGAGGGCTGGGGACACCCCGAGGAGCACATGCCAGCTCCTGGAGTTCAACCACAGTGCCTGTGAAGAACCACGGGGAACCCCAAAACCACAGTGGCCACGAGGAACCCCAATTTTGTTACTGTTCACAGTGCTCGGGAGATCTGCTTTTCCCATGCCTGGAGCGGGGAGAGCTTTGGGCATGAGCAAACTCCCACTATTTGGGTACTCACACTGCCCTAGGAGGTTGGGGTCCTGCTGCTTTGGGGGTGCATGCACCTCACTGCCACAGGGAGGGTCCCACACTGCCCGGGGGGTCACACACTGCGGTGCCTCAGGGAGGGTCCCAGGCAGGATGAGGGGTGCACGCATAGGGGGTCCCCAAAGCCTAGGGGTGCACGTAGAGTGGTGGGGGGTGCACACACGGTTCTGCCCGGGGTGTCCCCGCACTGCCTGGGGGTGCACACACGGTTCTGTCGGGGAGTGGGGGTACGGACCCCGCCCGCTGCCTCCCGTCCCCCTTAAGCAGCCGAGGGGGCGGGCCGCCACTTTACCAGAGTCCCTCCCCCGGCGGGGCTGGTACGAGCCCTCCTCGGCTCGGCTCCGCACGGCTCGGCACGGCACGGGTTGCCATGACAAGCATTTTCTCCCGTTAGCCCCGGCACCGCTCCTCTGCCGCCACCGACCGCGCGTCCCCGCGTGTCCCCCCCCCATCCCATGGCCAGCTGCGGGGGCTCCGCCGCCAGCCGGGCGCCGTGCGGACTGAGCCGGTGAGTGCGGGGGTGTGCGTGGGGAGGGGGAGAAGCGGGGGTGTGGGGGGGTCCCGTGGGGGCAGCTCGGTGCGGTTTTTCGGTGCTCGGGTTCACGGGTCCTCGAAAGCACCGCGCCCACCGCCCCGCCCGCGGCGGAGGCTGAGCCACGGGTGGGGCGGTGGGCGCGGTGCTTTCGCCCACCCCAGTCCCTCCCAGTTTGCAGCGCTGTGTGCAGTGGGGCGCTGCACCCATGTGCAGCAGGTGGGATGGGGAGGTGGGGGGCACTGCTTGGCATGATACCCCCCCCACACACACACACACTCGGGGCTGCCCGGTCCCGCTGCAACGCGGAGCCGGGTGGGTCCCTGGAGAGTGGGTAGGATGCCCACGGTCCCTCTGTTTTTTGTGCGTGGGGGTTCTGCGAGGCGTGCAGCCCACTCCGTTCCCCCCCCCCAGCTTTCACCCCCCCCTCCCCGCCATCTGGGGAGGGTTCCAACCTCTCCGGTCGTATCCTACAACTTGTTGCCTGCCCTTGAGGAGAGGGTGGTGGTGGGGCTCCCGGTGTTATTGGGGGGCAATAGCGTTGCAGGGCGGTGGGGGGGTGAGGTGGGGCTGGGGGCGATGCCTCCATTCACCCCAGGCCACGCTGCAGTTTGGCACTGGATGCCGGAGGGAAGGGCAGAAGCAGCGCGGGGAGGTTGGGCGGGGGCGGGGGGGGGGGGCTTTGCGGCAGCCCAAGGACAGAGCGTGGAAGGTGCTGCGTGGGTGTCTTTCCCCATCTGAAGGGCAGGATGGGTGCTGCTCCCTTCCTGGAGCCGGGAGAGGTGTGTCTGGAGTAGGGATAATCCGAGCCGGATTCCGATACCAGGGCGGGATGGATGGATAAAGGGTGGCACCGTGGGGAGGGGGAGAGGCTGCCTGGGGTTTGCCCACGCCACGGCCAGGCACGTCCCCCCTTCTGCCTGCATCAATCTAGCTGATCAAATCCACAGCAGGAATGGGGAAATAAATTAAAAAGAAAAAAACAAACAAACAAAAAAAAAGGAAAGAAAACCGGGAGGCTCTGGCCCACATGGTCAGCAGGCTGAAGCTTCTTCTGCCTCCAGTGCCCTCCCTGCATCCCAGCCCTGGCTCTGGAGCCTCCGAGCATCCCCTCCGGCTGCCGGGTCTGGCCTGGGGGGGTCCAGGCGAAGCCCCTCTCGGTAGGGCGGGTGTGGGGCTGGGTGGTCCCTCCCTGCTTCGCCGGAGGCAAGTCGAGATCTTGAGAGGGGAGGGAGTGGAGGAGGGACAATAGGTTATTGTGCTCTTATCTCTGGAGACCTGAGTTTGGGTGGGGGTTTGGATTGCAAATCTCAAACCAGTGCAGCCTGTTTCTGCCCATGGATGGGCAGCCCGTGGCCCTGACCCAGGGACAGTGAGCTGGGGTGGAGGTGAGTGCTCAGAGCTACCCATGGGGTGTCCAGACCTGTCCTGGGACTGGGGGGGCACCGTTCTGTGCCCCCCACCCGAAATGGGCACGATGCTTCTGCTGTTGGCTGTCCCAGCAGGCAAGGGTTTGTGCCAGCTGCCTGAACTCTGCCTGGCTCCAGACAGTGCCCTCAATCTTTCGCTTCCATGAGCACTGAAACGCACCTAAATTATTTAATCATGAGCGAGAGAAGCTGACGCCCCCGCGCTCTGCCAGCCCCACCCCCTGGGGTTCCCATCCTGGCTGGGCCTTCTCTGAGCTGCCCCCCTTGGGTCACTCTTCCCAGGGAATCCCACCTGTGCCCTCGGGATGGTGTGAGCTGGGTGGTGGGCTCAGGGGTGGCTGTAGACAAGCAGAGGGTTCTCCCAGGCTGGAAGGAAGGAGCTGCAGGCTCTTGGAGGCCTCCTAAGAGCTACATGCCCTTTGGTTGCCCACAGGCCATTCAGAGCAGTTGGCTTGGATATGTGGGTTTGCTGCACTGGTGCCGTGGAAGGGGTGTCCATGTGGGACATGGTGCAAGAGGAGCAAGGAAGTCCCCAGACCTTCCCCATATGTCCTGTTTCCCCACATCTCCATCACGCAGCCCCTGGGGGCACAGGCTCTGTCCCCATCCCACCCAGTGGGACCGTGGGTGCTGCCCTGGGAGCAGCCTCGTGTTGAGGAGACACTTTGCAGGGACCTCTGCAAAGCCTTGGCTCCTTCCCCACAGGATCAGAGCTGGCTGGTGCTGGGGAGGTGGTGCAAGCGCTGCAGGTAGAGGCTTGAGAAGGCGAAGGGTGTTGTTGGGTGGTGGTTTTGTTGGGTGTTTTTTTGGTTGTGGGTTGGTTTTTTTTTTTTTTTGGGTTTGTTGTGCGCTTTTTTTTTTTTTTATTTCCTGTTGAGATGGTGACGGAGGGAATTCCCTGCCCTGGCTCACGCCCGTGTGCCGTGGGTCCGGCTCTCGCGGTGCTCGGCGTGTGGAGAATCTCCTGCCAGGATCTCCTGCCGTTAGCGTGTGTCGCTGCCGGCTGGAGCGTCCCCGAGCCGTGTCCCCAAGGAGCGGGGACCCGCCGTGCTGCAGCCCCCGGGGCCGGCGGGGCAAGGAGGGGTGAGCCATAGGGTGACACAGGTCCCTGGCAGGGTGAGTAAGAGCAGGGAGGGACTGCTGCTCCTCTCCGCTATTGTTTTGCAGTAGAAAGCGACGGGGTGGGGCCGTGCCTGGAGTTTCCCCTCTTCCCCCAGGCCTTCCCTGATCGCTTGCGCTGGGAGATGAGACCGATCCTTCCCTGCCCGCACCTCGCAAGGGCTGCGGCTTCCCTGGGAGCTCCGTGCTCCTCTCTTGGGTTGTTGTTTGTGGGGGTTTTTTTCCCTCGCCGCGCCCCCCCCCCCCGCCGCCCCCCCCGTTAAACCACAAGCAGAGTTTACCCGTGGTGGTCGCACACGCCTGTCGCGGGGGTTTGGGGGTCACCAGGAGCCCCCGGTGCTGAGCAGCAGCCCTGCAGAGGGGTCTCGCTGCCGATCTTGTTTGCTGCTGCTGCTCCCCGCACCCGCAGCTCCCCGCAGCAGGGCCTGAGGAAGAGCTGCCTGCGGCTCCGGCTTCCTCCTCGCTCGGGGCCCCTCCCCGCCGGGGAAGGCTGCGTTGTGCTTGGTAAATCACTGCTGGGAGCCAGAGGGAAACCGCGGTGAAACCCCCGGCGAGCCCCCGTTTTGCTCGAGGTGTGCTCAGTGTGGCAGGGACCAGGCCTGGGGAGTGGGAAGCCAAGGAGAGGGATGCAGGGATGCTCCGTGTGATGGTGATGATGATGATGGGATGCGGCTTCTTAGATGGGGAGGGGGATGCTGCAGCACAGAGAGGTGCCACCTCCTTGGTGTTCCCCAGCTCCTGTGTCTTGCTGGGGACTTTTGGGAGCAGATCCAGGCAGAGTGAGGGATGCTGGCTGATGCTTGTTGGCTGTCTGGAGTCCTGCTGGGTAGGATGGATGGAGGCAGCAATGTCCTTTCTATTGTACAGGTGGAGAACCCATGTGTGGAAGAGGAAATAATTGGGTGAGCTGGGAATTTGACCCCATGCCTCTCACCCTCATGCTGTGCCCAGGATGGAGTAAAGACCCATTCCTTGGTGCTGGTGATGGAGATGTCCACCCTTGGGGTCCCTCAGTGCAGCTGGCCATGGGAGCAGTGTTCCCTGCCACCTACAGCCAGCACTTTTGGAGACCAAACTAATGAAACATCTGACTTTGATGTTTTAATTAGTTGCTTTTGGCTTTAATGCAGAGGGATAATAGAGTTTCCATGGACTTATAAAACCTGCCCCTTTATGTGTTCATTAGAAAAAGGAGGGGGGGGAAAAAAAAAGCAACCTAACCAAGGGTAAAGAAAGGAAGAAAGCAAATGCTTGAGACATGCAGAGCACATGACAACCCACTGGTGTGTCACCCACCTGGATGGTGACTCTTTTAAAGCACTAATTAAGCAACTTAGATCCCTTGGAGAGCTCTATGTGAGTAACAGATGAGTTTGGTGTCCTCCTGTGTTTGTGAGCTTCTGGGAGGGGTCTTGGATTTAAATATGGGAAGCTGGTGCACAGTGACGTGCCCCTGGAGAGGTCAGGAATTGGGGTCACAGGAGTCCTGGCCAGGAGCATCCTGCCTGCTGCCTGTGCCACCTCAGCAGCAAAGCGAGGGGCTGGCCCTGCTCTTCCAAGTGTGGACTGGCCACCTCTGTCCTGGCAGCTGGAGAGGGCTATGGAGATCCTGGTGTGGGTGTGAGGTGGGACACTGAATGCTCCTGGGCTGGGCTCCTTGGGACATTTGTGCTTCTGTTTCGTGGCACCGTGCAGCTGTGACACGGCCCTGAGCAGGGTCCTCTGCCAAAATCCTGCGACTAACTTGCTTTGGAGCAAGGGAAGGGGCATGGGAAGGATCATCCCATCGGGCAGTGCCAAGGGCTGGCTCAGGAGAGCTCCTCACCTCAGTGAACCCATCCCTCCCGGCAGCATGAGGGTCTGTGGTGAGTCCTCGGGGACACACCAGATCCCTGCACCCATCGTGGGCACCCGAGCTGGGACATGGCAAGTCCCCAGTGTGAGGACTCCTTGCCAGGGTGGCAGAAGCCCAAGTCAAAGGTTTGGCCAGTTGTCCGTGTTTTGTGCTGACGGGGAAACTTTTGGTTCCACGCCTGCTTCCATGGCAGGGATGAGTCGGCAGCCGGGCTGAGCCAAGGCACTGGCAGCCGAAGGAGCTGAGCGGTGCTGGGGGCAAGTCTCCATCCCGCCCCCCCTTTGTTATTTTCTGCAGTATCCCTGTATTTTCTCCTTCCTAAAACCACTGGGGTCTGCAGGGAGCTGCCTGTGTGCCTGGGCAGAGCGCGGCGCGGAGGACTCCCTACCCGGAAGAGTTTGTCCAGTGAGGACGG
This sequence comes from Apus apus, assembly GCF_020740795.1. Lineage (NCBI taxonomy): Eukaryota > Metazoa > Chordata > Aves > Apodiformes > Apodidae > Apus > Apus apus. The sequence continues at coordinate 3,876,957 of NC_067304.1, forward strand.
GGAGGGAGGAATCCGATCCCTCCTTTTCCCAGGCTGGGATCCCAGCGCTCTTTGCTTCCCGTGGCCTGGCTGGCTCCTCGTTCCCAAGCCCCCTGTGCGGGGCTGGCCTCCTGCTCCCTCCTGGCTGGCAGAGGAGGGCTCCTCACCGCTGCTCCGTGACTCTCCCAGCGCTGTGGCTGCTGCCGTCTCTTTGTCTCAGGCACGGAAAGGTCAGCCCTGCCCAACTCGCCGCGGTCCGTTAAGAAGCCGTAAATAAGCCAGATCCTTCTGCTGCGGAAGCTGTCGGCTCCTGGGCTGATCCCAGCATCCTCCTCCTCCTTAGGGAGAGGAAGGATTCGTGCCAGGGGAGGGATTGGGCTGGTCAGTGATGCCAGCCGGGGGCTGAATCCAGTGCCGCAGAGCTGGGAGGGCGGTGGGGAGGGCTGAGGCCTGAGGCACTCGTTCCAGCAGTGGCAGCAGTCAAAGCAGTGTGCCCTGTGCCAAGGGCGAGAGCCCAGAGGGCTGCTCACAGCCTCCTGCCTTTCCTTGGCTAAAAATAAGCCACTGGCCTTCCTGGTGCTGCCTCTGCTCCCACTGGGAAGGCTGGGGGTGGGCTGGGGGCAAAGCTAGACCACAGGGGGGCTCAGCCCTGCACTGTGGTTGCAGAGCCCAGCCAGGACTCGGTGTGACCTTTGCTCTTTGAGCATCAGATCCAGTGATCAGATTTTCAGATCCGGGCTCAGATTTCGGACAGGAGGTGTCTGATTTTCAGCACCGTTTCCCAGGATGCTAATTAAGGACCAGGCTGCAGCAGCCAGAGCTTTACTGTCCCTTCTCCACCCCTTGCTTGCCCAGGAGGTGCTGACTGCCCAGCCCCGTGGCATGCCCTCAGCTTTTCTCTTCTTGCCCTTTGTTCCTGCTTGGATGTGCTGCTGCTTCATCTATCTCTGCTTCAGCCCTCCTGGAGGCTTCATGGCACAGCATCTCAGCGTGCTGGCTCTTCAGCTTGCATCCCACCTTCTTCGCAGCTACTTAAAAGTAACCCTGGGTTTCTTGAGCTCTTGGCTGCTCTGGGCAGATCTCAGACTGCACAGATGCTTTTGAACTGGTGATGGGAAAGCTGCCTTCTTGCTTGTGCCATCTCACTGGCTGTCACTGGAAGGGACACAAGGCTGAGTGAGAAGATGGCTCAGTCCTTGAGCATGTCCCTGGCTCATCCCCGTTCTGTAGGGGCTGCAGCCCCCAGATTATCCCTGTCTCCGCAGCCTGAGCCAGGCTGTATACCAGGGGAGGAGGATGGCTCCAGGCATAATCTGTTGGCCTTGAAATTCAGGACAGGGTGTCACGTTTTCTGCATGAGGCTCCTCGACCAGTGTGGCACCTGTACAGCCTGTCCCATGTGCTGGGAGAGCTGCCTCCCTGCACAGCCCTGCTGTGGCACAAAACCCTGCTGTGGCACAAAACCCTGCTGTGGCACAAAACCCTGCTGTGGCACAAAACCCTGCTGTGGCACAAAACCCTGCTGTGGCACAAAACCCTGCTGTGACATATCTCTGCAGCTGGCAGCACGCCGTGCTGAGCTTCCCCGGGCTTCCCAGTCCAGTGTTTCCCACTCCAGAGGGGCTTTCTGCTGGCTCTGGGCTCTCCCATGGGCACGTGACTGTGCTGGGATCATGGATCCAGCATGGCTTCTGTGATGGGGACAGCCTGGGGGTGACCCAGGCTGGGAGGGAGCTCGTGCTCCAAGTGTGAACCTGAGTTAAATATTATTCCTGCCTCTGGAGCAGGGAGGGATTGGTGCAGGCAGGAGGAATGCAGGGAAATGAGGGCAGGCTGGATTTGTGGCTGCCCTGGAGGCTGTTTGGTGATGCTGGCAGTGGGTGAAGCTGGGCTGGAGGAGCATGAGTGGCCAGTGGGATGGACTGCCAGGCTGTAGCAGGGGTTGAATTGTCCCTTGCAAGGGTCGCATTGCTGGTGACAGCCTTGCTGCTACAGAAGAGGTGGAAAGCTGGAATAACAACCCACCTCTACACATCACCCCGTGCAGGGGATTTATCCCATGGCACTGGCAGAGAGGCCTGGCTGCCTTTGCCTTGGGGATGCTGGGGGAAGCAGGGGTGAATCAGCAATAGGAGCCAGGACCAGAAAATTGGCTTGGCTGGATAAAAGCAGAAAGTGCAATGGATCTTTCCTGGGTGTCCTGGTGCAGACGTGGCTGTTGAGTCACTGCATCCTGCTTGGGAAAGTGTAGGGATCTGAAACTTTCATGGGAGCAGGGTGCTTCTGGGCCAAGAGATGGGTGCCCAGTGGGTCCCACTGTGCCCACCCAGTTCTGTGGGTGCTTATCACTCAGGTCTGTGGACTTGGGGGGGCCCTTCCCATAGCCAGAAACCCCAGTGCCCTCGCTCGAGCTGTGGAAGTGTGAAGCTCCTCAGTCTGCATTTTCCAGTGTGACTAGTGCTGGCTATTTTTAGTTGTCTGAATTAAGCTTGCCTAAATGATGTCTTTTGAGGTTTATTTGAGGGAGGAGGCCTGAAGTGGTGTTATTTCCCAAGTGACGAATTGCTCTTTAGTCTGACCCCAAATGGACTGTCCAAAAACAAAGGGAAGCACCAAACCAGCTGAGTGGGTTTGGGCATCGTTTCCTCCTCGGAGAGCTGCGGGGCACCTCGAGGTGTTTCCTGAGTGAGCTGGAGTTCTCCTGGGAGAAGGAGAAAGCAAGCAGCCAAGACCTGCTCTCTCCCTGGGGGGGTGGAAAAAAACCAGCAGCATAACTTCATCCTGCTCCCTGCTTTGGTATCCCTAGGGATATGCTGCACCCTGGGAGCTGGCCTTGCAAACACCCGTCTGCTCTGCAGAGTATTAGATCCACAGGCTGCTCTTCCCAGGGGCAGCTTGAATTACTCGGCGTGTGCTGGGTGCCAAATGCAGCTGATGGCAGCTCCTGGAGGAGGTGGCTGCTTTGCCTGCTGGGGGAGAAGCTGGAGCTGTGGCTTGGGGTGCTGGGAAGTTGCTCTGTCAGTGCCTGTTTTGTTGGAGGTTCACCCAGGGGTGATGGAGAGGTGGCCACCCTGGGCCCAGTGGTTGCTGGAGGGCTGGGTGCAGCTGGTCCCCTGGGTGCAGATGTGGTCTTGGCTCTATTGAGCCAAAATCCTTCAGCAACGTGCTCTGGCTCCGTATCTGCTGTTAAATCCTGTTGTGTTAACTCCTGACCCGCCACCTTCCATCTCTTTCCACTCGTTGCTGCCCTTCTTGGTGTTGTTTTCCCACTCTTTCCATGTCTCCCTGTCCGTGCCTGCCATCTGTGGCCACGCACATCTTCTGTGTGCCTGGTCCCACCTTGCTGGGCACCACCTTCCACCACTTGGGGCAGGAATGGCCCTTCCTCCTCCTTTCCCTTCCCTGCAGCATCTGGGTGTTCCTCTGCAGGGCAGCAGCCGGGGGATCCTCTCAGTCCTGCAGTTGAACGTGAAATGCATCAAATCCTTGCAAGATGTTGCAGATCGACCTTCTGCAGCATGGGGGGGACTTGTGCAGGTGCCTGCTGCTCTCCATGGGCTGATGCAGCCTGGAGTGAGGAGGCTGGAGGTGTTTCCTGCCCTGGCTGGCACTTCCATTCAGGGAACTGTCCCTTTTCCCTTTGGAAAGGACAGTGAGGGATCCTCCCTTCCTCCTCCTGCTCCTCCGGAAGCAGCTGCCTGCACAAACCAGCCTGGCTGTTTCTCAGCCCTGAGACTTCTCTGTGCTCCATCCCTGCTCGAGGTGGTGGGTTTGGGCAGAGCATTGCCAAGAAAGGACCCAGAAGAGCAGGCAGAGAGGAGAGGGGCTTCCCTGAAACTCACCCTTCTCAGCCCCAGACATCGTCTTGCTGCCTGGGAGCAGGGTGCTCCCTGGGCAGAACAAACCCAGCTGATGCTGGACAACCCCAAATGGTGCTGAGGGACCCTGAACCAAGCAGGCTGTTCTGGCAGTCAGATTTGCTTTTTGCAGCCCCGCTGCCCTGGTTGTGGAGAGAGCAAAAACATCTGCCCTGACCCAGCCTGGGGTCAGAGGGTGATGGAGGACCCCACTGCTGTGGGACAGCTGCCCCTGCATGTGTGGGACAGCTGGGAATGTGTGGGGACAGAGAAGAGGAGCCAGAGCCTTGGGAGCAGAGGAATTACAGCACACCGAGTGATCCTGGGTAGGATGCCTGGGGCAGGGAGGAGGAAGGGGAATCCTGTCCAGGTGCCCAGCAGGGTTTGCCTTTTTCCAGCTGGATGCAGAGCAGGCTCCTCGCAGGCAGCACATCCCCGGGACTGCCTGCCTCCCGTATCCCGGTACCAGCCCGGTGCTGGGCTTGGCTGTCACGGGGGCGATGCCGGGAGCCGGGGGGCGATACCGAGAGCTGGGGGCGATGCCGGGGGGCGAGCTCTCTCCATTCCCACGGCTCGGCCCGCCTGCTGTGCCGCTTCCTGCCAGCGGAACGCCCCTGACCCGCGGCTGGCAGCAGCGATCTCGGCCCTATCGCTGCTAAAGCTGCTGTTATCCCCAGATTAGCGCTGGTGCTTAGATACCCACCTGTAGAAATGCCGGCCACAGGCAGGGTCTGTTCTAAAGCCTCCCACAGCTTCTGGGCCTCCAGGTCCAGGCAGTACAAAGTGGCTGGTGTCCAGCAGTCACCTCGGGTGACCCCGGGGCTGTGCCATGCGGGGCTGGCTTGTTCCTCCTGCTTGGAGGTTGGGCGGAGGCTTCGGGACTGGCTCTGTGCTGGTGGGTGGGGGTTGCTTGCTGGGGTGGGGGTGCCGCGCAGCGTGAGTCCCTCTGGTGTGTCCTTGTCCCCTTTGCATCTTGTCCCGGCTCTGCAGTGAGCGTCTGTGCTTGAAGCCCCAGGCTTGGGACTCTCGGCATCATTGCAGGTCCAACAGCGGGGGGGGGGGGAGGAGGTTTGGGGAGGAGGGAGGGGGTCCTGCAGGCCGCCCTGCCCCAGCACTGGGAGGTGCATTTTATGGGCCACAAAGGACGTGTGTGGTGTGGGTCAGTGCCAGAGGGGCCGGAAGGCACCATCCATCCCACCTGGAGGGATACAGGAGGTGGAGTCTAGCCAGTGACTTCATGCTGGCACTTGAGGAAAAGGGATATCCCAGTTTCTCTGTGTAACTGGTGCAGCTGGGAGCCTCTGGGGCGTTGCCCAAAGTGCAGAGGGAGGGAGTGTGTGGAGTTTGAGACGCTGCACAAACAGGGTAGCAGGTCAGGATGGTGCTGAGTGCCTGGGGCACGAGCGTGTGTGTGCGTGGAGGTGGGGACGGGGACTGGGAGCGGTGGTGCCGGGAATGGTGGTGCCCAGCACACCAGGGCTCCATCACTGGATTGGGGTGACATAACAGCAGGTCAGGTCTGGTTTTGGGGTGCGGAGGGGACAGTCTCCAGCTGCCACTGGGAGCAGAGCACACGGTGCCCGTGAGGATGTCGGTGCCGTTGGTCCCGGTGCCACTGGCACCAGGCGATGCCGCAAAGCCGGGCTGTGAGCCAGCCCCTCGGACAGGGCTCAGCCTAGGTAGGGTGACTTTTAAATATATTGACACTTAATTGGAGCACATTAATGGTTTTAAAATGCATTGACAACTAGTGTAGGCAGAGGACCTAACAACGCCGGGAATGTGTTAGCTGGCTGTGGATTACCTTGGGGCTGTGGCTGGTGCTTGTGGGAAGTGCAGCTCTAACAAAGAGGCTTTGAAGAGCAGATCGGGTGCATGTTTTTCCCGTGTTTTTCCCTGTCCATCCTGGTGTGCCTGCCCTTGGATCCCTCCGGCCCTGGGGTGGGGGGATGTGGCTGCGTCTGGGTGGGGGGGCCAGGGCTGGTGTGTCTAAGTGGGGTGAGGACTGGGTGCTGCCTGGGGTGGGTGTCCAGGATGGGTGCCCCATCTCCTGCAGCCTCTTCTCACCCACCACAGCATTGCTGTTCTCATCCCTGGCATTTCATATCCCCCAGCCCTGTTCCTGCCTGTGCAGCTTTACTTGAACATTTACTTTTCCAAGCAGATTCCTGCTATTTACTTAAATAACTGGTTCTCCAGCTGCAGGACACATGTGGCAGTGGGGGACTGGGACCCCAGGAGCCTCGTGGGGAGCCGGGGCTGGATGTGCCTTCTGCCTTACCCCAGCGACTGGCTCAGATTAGCTTTTCTTCCCCTGCCCCTCCCTGTGTTCTCCTGGCCCATCTGGCTCTCTCCTCTTATTTATTGGTACATATTTTCCAGGCTCTGATTTGCCTCTTCTGCAAAGCTGCTGCTCTCTGCCCAGATTTGATCTCCCGATGATATCACGGGCTTTTGCTCTGCAAGGGTCTAATTTGGTGCCCGGGCTGCAAGGCTTTCTTCCCTCGTATAAATATTGCCTTTCGGTCTTCTGCGCCTCTCCCGCTCTCCCTCCCTCCCTTTAATTAGACTTCTTACTGCATGGAACAGTTTGCAGTTATATATGGAAAACAGCCTACACTTTCCCAGGAGCAGGGCATGTCGGGAAGGGAAGCGGCGAGCAGCCGGCGCGCTCTCCCTGGGAGCGCGTGTGTTTTTCCTATCGCAGACACACTTTTGCTGCCTTTATTTTTTAACCCTTTGGAGCAGGGACTGGGGTTCGCACGCTCCTCCCTCCACCCTCCCCCCCCCCCCTCCCGACCACCCTCCCGCCCCCGGGTTGGTTACTCTTCCTTTTTGCTTGGAAAATTCCCCTCTCCGCTTGGACTTTGAAATGGAAAAATCTGGATTGGCCGTTGGCGCGGCCCTGCCGGAGGGATACCTGCTGGCTGGGATTGGAGAAGTTTCCCGGTGCCTGGCACGCTGTCCGTTTGGGATGTGATCCAGAGCGGGACTGCGTGGGAGGGCTCGGAGCTGAGACGGTTGGGAGCTGTGGGTGCCAGACCCCCGGAGCCAGGGGCACCCATCCCACCCCCCTTGCCTGTGTGGTGAGGGCGGCAGGAGGGACGTTTGTGTCCCCAGCTCTTCACCGTGTCCCCGGGGCTGCTGCCAGCCTTGGGGTCAGGATCTGAGCGTTGGGTCACCCCTTCTGCTGTCTCAGCTTGCTCCAGGGGACAACTGGATTTGCTGGGATTCCCTTCCAGTGCATCTCCGCTTTGGGGGACCTCCTGCTTGCTGGGTGGGCCATGCAAGCCACCGACTTTCCCTGTGGTGTCAAACAAGCTTCGCTTCACCTGCCTCAGTTTCCTTTGCTGTGAACAAGAAGGGTATTTTCTTAGTCTTTTTGGCACTGGCTTTTTCTCTTCACCAAGCGGGGCAGGAGGAAGCAGCTCATCGTGGTGCTCTGGTGAAGGTTAGTGCTGTGCTCACCCAGATGCCTCCATGGGTCCCAGGGTGCCCCGTGGTGCCCTGAGACCCAAGGGCTCAACCTCTCCCCTCAGCTTCCAGAAGCAGCAGATGCATCTCCCAGCCGCTGCTGGGAGGAAATGGTGGGACCTATTTTAAGCCCCCGGGGATCTTCAGGGTAGGAATCCCCTGTCCCTGTGTAATACTGCTAAAAATATCATGGCTGTACCCATGTGTCCTGGCCGATAGCTTTTTGGTTCTCTGGGTGTTGTTTTGCTTGTGAGACTCCCCTGTGCTCTGTAGGTTGGTCCTTGCCTGCTGGTTTTTACTTTAAGTTAAGCTGTTCCTTTGCTTCCTGAATAGGATGTAGAAAGGTGGGAGTCAGGACTGCAGGGATCTCCTCCCTGCTTGGGAGCTGGGAAAGGGCTGATTCTGTGGTCAGGTGTGTTGCTGCCTCAGTTTCCCCATCTGCATAAGGTGGAGGGATGTGTGGGGATTAGAGTCCTGTGACTGCTGGGGAGTGTCTGTACCTGGTGCTCATGGGCTGCCCCATCCCATGGGCATGCATGGGTGTTGGAGATGGCTGAATGCACTAGGGCAGGGCTGAGCTCCCAGAGCATCCCTGCCTCTCTCCTTGCTCCCTGAGCAGCAGGTTGCTGGGCTGGCTGTGGATGAACTGGGTCAGGCTGGGCTCTGCCTGAGCTCCTGCCAGCATCTTCCAGCTGTGCCACTGATCCAGGAACCACTTGTGAAGTCTTCGGAGCAGAAAGCACCCATCCCTGGGGGCAGGGCTTTCTGCTCTCCCCCCGTCTTGCTTTCTGCAAGTTTTTGAAAAGTCTGTGGTTTTAATCCTGTCCTGGCGGCCTGTGCCCTCTTCTTTAGCTGCCTGCTCCTAGCCATGCTCTCTGCATCAGGTCTTCTGCTCCAGCCTGAGTATTCATGTGCTAAGCTGTGCAGGGATGGAGCATTTGCATGGGAGTGGGACCCCCAGCCCTGATGGGATCACTGAGGTTAATCCCCCTTCTGCAGGAGGATGCTGAGACTGGTGGGTGTCCAGGTGTGCCAGGGGGATCTGGGCTGGTCTGAGCACAGGGCTGGGATGCAACTGTTGCTTGCCATCCATCCTGGGAGCAGCCCAGCCGGGGGGGTGGTGCTGCCTGGGGACTTTGAGAGATGGAGCCCCATGTTTGCTGCCTTATTTCTATCACCTGGTTTCGAGTCAGCTGAATCCCAAACCTTTTCCTGTAAAACGGCACTAAGACAAGCCCCGGACTGGGTCTGTGGTGGGGCTGAGGTGCAGGAGGAGATGTTGACCCCTGTGAGCAGAGAGGCCATGGGAGGCAGCGTGGGGAGCGTTGTCTGCCCCAGACCCCTCCCCTCCAAGGCACTGCAAAACAGTTTCAGCTGGAGGGGGGGGGGCGGAATAAAATGGAGCTGGAGGAGAGTTGTCCAACAGGTGCCAGCTGATGGTGGAGATGCTGGTGCCTGCTGTCCTCCAGCAGGAGCCTGTTTCCCTGTGCCGAGTGGGAGGGTGAAGGGGTGGACGAAGCCTTGTGCCGGCGTCCTGCAGAGCCCCCTGGTCGAGCAGCCAGAGTTGCCCTGCGGCCCTGTAAGGTGCCCTGCACCGGCTGCACCTCCCTGGTGAGGTGCCTGGCACTGGCGGAGGGGTGCCGGGAGGGGATGCTGTGCTCTTTCAAGGCTCGAGGGCTGCAGGTATTTGCTGATGCAGGAGGCTGGGGGGTGCTTTCTGCATTCCTGCACCGGCTGCGCTACCTTGTAAAGCACAAAAGAATAATGAGAGGAGCTGGGGTGATTTAGTGCAGGCGCCGGGAGAGAAATACCAAGGCCTTAGATGGAAACATTCCCCTTGACAGCTCGCCTGGAGACTCCCTCCTTTTTCTTTTTTCTTTTTCTTTTTCTCCCCTACCCCCCCTGAAATTCCTGGGCTGCTGGAAGCTGGGAAACCAGGGGTGCAGGCAGATTCCTAAGCCCCCAGCATGGAATCTGCTCCAGTGGGTTTTGCACGTGAACGGGTTGTGCTGGGGCAGCAGGAGCCAGGATCTGCCCTGGCCCCTGGGCTAGCAGCGGGCTCAGGGCAGCAGGTTTTTGGGAAGCCACGTCATGGATCCTGCATCCGCGCTCATTCCCCGCCTCCGCAGTGCCCGGTGCTCTCCTGCCTCCAGCCTCTTCCCTGCTTTTCTCAAGAGCTAATTGCTGCCTTGGGCATGCAAAAACCCCAACCGTTTTCCTACCTTCGTTAACAGGAGGAGAAATATTAGCAAAAACTGAGCTGTGGCAGCTGTAATTAGTGGGCTGATGGCAACTGCTTCCATTCCCTGTGGAACAGCCTGCCAAGCGGGATGCACTTTCGGAGCAGGTTGCCTCTGCCTGCCTTTTGTGGTGCTTTCCCCATCAGCTTGGCCCCTGGCATGGGGCTCAGAGCTGCCATCCTTCCCTTTGGTCCCCACCATCCGTGGGAGGCAGAAGAGGAGGAGGATGGTGTGATGGTGTCACGTTGCTGGGGACAGGATGATGCTCCGTTTCGTTCTCCATCCACGGCCGCCTTGGTGCGGGTGTTCGTGTGTTGCACGCCCTGCGTGGGGACGAGTGTGCAAACCTCTCCGGGGGAGGTGACAGCTTGTTTGGGGATGTGAGCCTTGGCCTGTCCCCTTGCACGTGGCAGCCCTTGGTGCACGTGCTGGTGGTCGCCGTGGGCACAGGGCACGCTGTGCTGCGCTCTTGGCACCCGCGCGAGAGCTCGTCCCGCTCCCGTCAGCGGGGAAGCGTGTGCCTCGCTGTGTGGGAGAAATACTACGGGCTCTGCTGTCTGGGGGCTGCTGCAATTCATACTCCAGCAGCAGGGGAGGGCGAGGAGCTGGGGCTGGTGGTGGTGACATCTCGGGGACCAGCAGCTCCTTCCCGCACTTCGGTCACCGTGTGTCACCCCGAGCCAGTGACAGCACGTGACAGCATCACGCGTTGCCTACAGTAACAGGGTGCTTTTGTGTGTCCCCCCAAGTCCCCCGTCCCAGCTCGCAGACGGTGAGCTGTGTAGGCGTCAGCACCGCGTGGGAGTTCAGGAATTTTAACTCGCCGTGTTGCGGAGCTGCTGCTGCGCCGGCACTTCTTCCCCCGGGGGATGCAGGAGGAGAAGATGCTGCTTTTTCCTCGGGTGCTGCTGCGGGGGCTGCCGGTGGGTTAGTGTAGGAGAAGCTCTGAGCTCCTGCTGACCCTCCAGCCAATTTCTGCTGGAGTTGGTGTTCCCGTAGGCAACGTGCTGCAGCATCAGCCCTGCTCCGTGGACCAAGTCACCTCTGCCCCTTGACTCGGTTTCCCCTGCGGGGTGTTGATGCTGTTGAGCTCTGCTGGGGCTGTCTGAGGCCTCAGCACTTCCTGGGTGTTTTGCTGGCTCCTTTTCCAGCTGCTGTGTCCTGCGAGGGGGGGGGCACACGTGTGTGTGTGTGTGTGTGTCTCCATCCAGTCTGGCAAGATGAGGGGTGGGAGCTTCTTCACCCATTGTGTTGCCAAGGAAATGGGGTCTTGGGCTCTCTCCCCTTGGATTTTGGCTCTTGTGTTTACCCATCCCAGTAGACAGCAGCCTGGGGTGCCCGCTGCTGTGCTGAGCAGTTATTGGGAGGGTGTCACCCCGTGGGGGGTTTCCCATAGGGGATGGCCCCGCCAGCGAGGGAAGTGCCACCGTCCCCTCCCCTGGGGCACCGCGCAGCCCGCCCCGAGGCAGCCGCGCTCCAGCACGAAGGAAGCGGATGCCGCGGTGGGAGGAGGCGACGGCGAGGAGGTAACGTCCGTGGGCGAAGAAGGTGGCTGCCTGGGGAGCCCTGGAGGGGAAACCATGTCTGGTTTTAGCGCCCAGGGTCGGGGGGAAGGAGCAAGGAGAGGTGGATACCGGCGATACCGGGGGAAGGGGAACTGATGCCGCTCCCTCGCTCACGGGTGCTGGTGCAGGGTGCTGTGGGTGGAGCTCGTGCCTGGAGGGGTCAGTCCGGGGTGTTTCGGGCTGGCCTCGTCCCCTCCTTGCCTCTTTCACCCTCCCCATACTCAGGGCATGGCCCCTTTCAGTATGGTCAGGGTGGAAGGTGCAGATTCCCACACCATGACCTTTGCTGGGCTGTGATCCTGCCCCTCCTCTCTTAACTGCCCGCTGGGGACAGCGCTGGGTCCTGAGGGTGAGAATCCTCCCTGGGATGCACCAAGAGGCCACGGGCTGCATGGGTGCCCCCGGGGAGCTGGCCTTGGCCCCTCGCAGCGGGTGGTTTGTTGATGGGAGTCACCGTCTCGACTCCTTCCACCCGTCTTTCTCCCGAGGGGGTAATAACGCCTGGTAGCTGGGTGTGTGTTCCCTTGTGGGGTGTCCCTTTTGGGGTGTCCCGGCCAGCCGGCACGGGAAGGGTTAAGCGTGCGGCCAGCGAGCGGGGCAGGCTTGCTCTGGGTGTTGCTGGGAACAAGCGAGTGTGCACGCTGCCATCTGCACATTGCGATTTGGTGAGTGTGCAGGGGAGGGGCCCCGATCCCGGGCCCCGGGGCTGCCGCGGCCCCTTCCTGCTCTGTGCCGGGGTGGTGGGGGCTTTGCTGCAGCCCAGGGTGGGGGGGCTAGGGAGGGTGGTGCTCTGTTGCTGCTCAAAATCCACCGAGCGTCCAAGGCTTCGGGACCACTTCTTGCTCCACCTCGCCCGGGACAAGTCACTTCATCTCGGTCCTGCCTCAGCTCTGGGGGACGGACCCGGCTCAGCCCCGGCAGATACCGGGAGTGGGAGGGGGGAGCTGCACCCCCCCCCTTGCTTGCCCGGAGCAGCGTCTGCCCAAGGCTCTTATCTCTGTCGAAACTGGGCAGGGTGTGTTGTGCGAAGATCCTGGTACAGACACCCGGGTACAGGGAGCCTTGCTCGCTCACTGACATCTCCCGGCATCTCGCTCCTTCCCCGGCAGGGTCCTTCCCCTCCCGAAACACCTTCCAGCAGCAGCAGCCCCTAACACCTCTCTCTTGGTGATTTTATCGGCAGATGCAGCCACTCCATGAGCTTTTTGGCTCCCTCTCCCCTTAGAGCATCCCTCCCACGTGGGAGCTCCCAGCAGCCGATGGCAGGTGCTGAGCAGTGGTGGGGGCTGTGCAGTGGGAAGGAGAGTCTATCCTGGGATGCTTCCTGGGGAGCAGGCAGGGAAGGTGCTTCAGGCCAGTTTTTCTGCTTAAATTGGCTACTTTGGCTTCTGGAGCCAGCATGTCTATCTGGAGAGTCAGTCTGTCCATGCAGCTCAGCACAGTCCCTCCACTGAGGATGGAGTTCTGCTTTTAATTTCCAAAGGGAAAAATCTTAAACCCAGACAGGGAAGGGTAATTTTGTTTGGCTTTGTTGTTGGTTTGTTTTGGTTTTGATTTGTTGGGGTTTTTTGTTTTGTTTTGTTGGTGGTGTGTTGTTTGTTTTTTTCCCACTTGGTGACAAACAATATCCCTGACAGCTTTACATTGAGTTTGCCATGGCAACCTAACAGCAGCTGAGTGTTTCCAGCACCCCATCCCCAAAGCAGAAGGGGAGATGGACCCTGGTGGGTGCTGCGGAGGGGCAGGATGGCCCCGAGCCAGGGGCAGTGCGTGGGGCTGGGATGCAGGCAGAGGCTTTGTGCTGATGCAGCCGAGCAGGTGATGGGAAAGGTGGTGAACTTTGATCCAAATGGCCTGAGGTTTACTCAATGGGCCTGATCCTGCCTGGCTGAGCTGTCCTACTGGCCCAGCTGGGTTTGTGGTTCTGGGCGGGGGGGGTGGTGGCTGGTGTTGCCCATCCTTGGCACAGACCTTTCAGCCCTGGCTGGTGGGAGATGTCCAGGCTGGAGAAAGATGCAGGGGGAGCTGAGCTGGGATTTCCTCTTCCTTCATAGGTAAAAAAAGACACCTGAGCTTGGTGAGGGCTTGCTCCAGCTCTGGTCATCAGATGGTGTGGTGCTTATGTCTGCTGGCTGGGGTCTGGTCTGGGTGTGCTGAGCTGAGCAGGAAGGATTTGTGGTCTTGCCCAGTGGCCCAGCAATAGCTGCTCAGGCAGCTGCTGGGGGCTGTTGGTGCCCCAGGCTGTGCTGCCAGCGTTGTGTTGAGACCACTTAAGGCTTGGCTGAAGGTGTCACATGTGAAATGTCCAGCTGATATATTTTTTTTTCCCCTCGTCCCTTTCTGGGCAAGCCCACTTCCCTCTCCCTGCTGCTTAAAAGCCACGGTGTCCCTTTCCTCCTGGCAGCGGCTGCTCTGCTGCCTGCGGGGGGCACAGGAGGGCTGCTCCGGCCCGGGGCCGCTCTCCCCAGCCCGGACGGTCTGTGTGGTGCAGCCTTTTATTATTCCGGGCAGGTTTGTCTGCAGCACCGCATCGGCTTCGCTGCTCCTCGCCAGCCGCTCCCTCCTTCCCGGAGCCTGCAGGCTCCTTCCCCCAGCTCACACCCCATCCCATGGGTCGAGAGGGTCTGTGTCTTTCCCTGCTGCTACCCCCAAACTTCTCCTTGTCCACAGCTACCCTTGTCCTCCTCAGGGACAGTGCCTGGGAGGTGACACGGTCCCATGCAGCCGGTTCCCACACAGGGCAGGGGGGTTGGGTCCCCCTCAGGCTTTGTCACCTGCTCCATGTTTCTTGCCCTGTGTGCCCAGGGGACCATTGGGGAGCACTTCTTCTTCCTCTGGAGTGCCTGGAGGCTCTGGAAATGAATTACGAGAGTTAGGGACAGCCTGCTGAATGCTGCTGGAGTCCTTAGGAGCTCGTTAGAGCACCAGCTGTTAGGGATGCCTGAGCACAGCTCTCCACTTTTCTGGGATGGATCCTTCCCAACATGGGGACCTGTCCTGTGCCAGTGGGATGAGGCAGAGACCAGGCCAGGAATGGGTCTCTGGCCTCGAACTGGGGCTGGGAAGGATGCTCAAAGCAGATTCCAGGAGCCTTCCCGCACCAGGGTCTCTCCTTCTTGACCCGCAGAGCAAGTCCCTGGGGCTGGTGCTGCTGGAAGGAAGGAGCCTCATGACTGGGCACAGGCTGGTGATGATTGGTGCCCCGGGGGCTCCTTCTGGGGTAATTACAGTTTAGGCCATTACAGTATTAATTAACTGTCTTTCTCTTAACCTCTGAGCTCTCCTCAGTAGATGTTAGTTGCTATGAAAGAGGAAAAAATTAGTGTGTTGAGGTGGGGGCAATTATCTGTTTTTCTCTTGATCAGCAGGAGTCTGCTTAATTGGACCTGCTGTCTCTTACCTCCTGCTGCTGGCAGCTTTCCTGCCTTTAAATGATAGATGAGGAGCCACGGGGTGACCGGGTTGGCCATGGGCAAGGATGCTGGGGCAAGGATGCTGGTGACCTCTACTTTATGGGGCAGTGGTGATGCCCAGGGTGCCAGTTTGGGTGCCCTGGGAGCCACAGTGCCATGTGGGGAGCATGTCCCTGTGCTCCCCACCCCTTTGCTGGCTGCAGCTGCTGGACAGGGCCCTCCCATGGTGGTGGCATTGCTGGTGTCCCTGAGATTCAGTTGGTGCCTGTTGCCTCCTGATAACGCTGAGAGCTGCCCTGGGTGTTGCTGGTGAGGAAGGGAACTGCTTGCAAGACCCTGGGTGGGGTGTGCAGCGAAAGGTTTGGGGTTTTGGGGTCTTGCTGCCCCAGGGGTTGCAAAGCTGGTATAACCAGGGCTGGAATTGGGCTTGTTTGCTGGTGGGTGAAGCTGGGACATACCCATGACGTTTGGCTTCTCTGGTTACTTGCTCTGCCACCTCTGGACCTTTGTCTTGGTGCTGATGCTGCCTTAGTGGCCATTTCCCTTTATCTATTAATTTTTATTGCTCTAGGGAAGACTTTATTTTCTTTCTATAAAGAGCCTCCCTTGCAGGCTCTTTGCCTCTGTGGTGCTGGAGAGATGTCTGGGAGCATTGCTGCTGGCATCTGAGCTCAGGGGCAGAGCCAGAGGGTGCCTTGGGCTAAAGAAAGCCCTTTCCCTCTCCTGCCCATGTTGCTTCATCTGTTGCCTCCATGTCCCTAGTACCTGTCCTCTCTGCCTGGGATGCCAGCAGGGCATCCAGACCCCAAATATCTGGGGCAGCAGGGAGCTGTGGGGTGCTCACGGTCCCTGCCTGGCTGCAGTGCTCAGGTCTTGCTGGTTGAAGTGGTTTTGAGGCTCATCTGCCCTCGCTGCTTTGAGAGCCAAGGCTGAGAACTTGCTCGCTGCCTTTGAGGGGACGGTGTGAGAGCCTGTGAGCAGAATAAAGAGGGAGACACTGTCTGAAAGGGTCGTTAATACAAAAGCCTCTTCATTTTAAAGAAACATGCAGGTTTTTAGTAGTTCCTCTGATTCCTTCTTAGCCTCTCCACTGATTAAGAGCCCTCTGGGTGCTGTGAGCCCCTTTTCATTATGCCAAGCTGGCCCAGTGGGATGCTCTTCTGCTTACCTGCTGGCAGTGCAGGAAGCCCCGGGACAGCAGCCTTTAAAGGAAGCAGCTGTTTTCCACTGCTGAGATGTATTTTTAAACCAAACTGAATGGGAGCTTTTTTTTTCTGGGCTGGGCAGCTGGGGGTTGAGTGAAGAACCACCTGGGCGCCCTTCCTGCCCGGCCCCACGTGCTGCTGGAGCTGCTGCTGCTGGTTTTCTCCATGGCAAGGCCTGTGAAACACCCCGAGCCCGGCTGAGCTCCCTGAAAACTCAACTTCTGCTCATCCAGGTTTTTGGGTTTTTTTTGGGCAAATCCTCCTAATAATTCCCCAGGGGGGCTGCGTGAGCACCTCCAAAGCACATTCTTTCTGGGGGGCAGCCACTCTTGGGTGGCTTCTCTTCTGCTCAGCGATCCCACGGGGCGGTCGCCTTTATTAGCAGGCCTCCTAATGCCGGTATTTTTGTTTCCCATCCTTGTTTTCACAGCTCCAGTTGCTGTGGTATCCAGGGAGCCCTCCTCCTTCTGCGGGAGATGCACGCTGGTCGTTGCTAAGGTCGCCTCCGCGGTAACATGCACATCCTGTTTACACCTTTATCCGGAGAAGTTGGGCTCGGATAGAGGCACCTGCTTCACCCGGGCAGCCCCCAGGGAAGGGGCCGTGCCGAGCATCCCCCCACCGGACCCTCGAGGGAGGACGTTGCAGGAGCCACGAGCTGGCATCGCCGCTGCGGCGCCGGCAAGATGACGAACAACGTGGCCGACCACCACCCCGGGAACTCGGTTGCTGAAGGCAACCATGAGGGGGACTTTGGTTGCTCCATGGTGGAGCTCAGGAACCTCATGGAGCTGAGGAGCGGCGAGGCGGTCGCTCGGCTCAACGACTCCTACGGCGGCGTGCAGAACGTCTGCAAGAGGTTGAAGACGTCGCCAGTTGAAGGTGAGTGGCCGTTCTGTGGTCTGCAAGGTGGGACCCACCTGCTTGGGTCCGGCTGGTGCCTCTGGGCTGGAGCCACGTAAGGTTGGAGCTGGTGGCTGGAGGGTGATGGCTCAAATAGCTCTTATGGCTGAGCTTGGAGCGTGGTCCTGTTGCATCCACCACAAGCCTTGTGGGAGATGGTCTGCTGCATCTGAATAAAATGATCGTTTAGGGCAGGAGAAGAAGGAATAAAAAAGAAAAAGAAGATAATAGTCTTCCCTAGGGGTTCCCCTGAGGCATAGCCTGGAGCCCCACATCCCCTGGGAGGATGGAGTGGAGATGGGATGTGGGTGGGGGTGAGGAGCTGACAGGGTATGAGGGTCATGAGGGGGCTCCTCTCCACAGCCCAGCTCCTGCCACACAGGTCAGTTCTAGCCTTTCCCCAGTTTAATAATTGACAGCTCTAATGTCAGGGCCGTGTGGTGGGAGGGTGAAGTGAGGGTAAAGGTTGGAGTGCACCTGGGCAGGTGGTCGGGCTGTGAGGAGCTCGTTTGTGGGGTGGTGGCAGCATCTCAGCCAAGGGACCAGCCAAATGTCCCCAAGGGGAGTCGCTGCTGGGGATGGGGATGTGCGTGTGGGCTTCCACCAGATCTGCAGAGCTTCTTGAGTGGCTGTGGGAGAAGCAAACCTGGCTGGGTGATTCTGAGCATCATGGGTTTGAGCAATGTCAGGTGCCTGGTCGCTCTTGGGAGGCTTTGTTGGAAGGATGTCACCTCTCCTCCCTGTGGTCCAGGCTGGCCTTTTTGTATCAAGGGTGCTCCTGGCATGGCTGTTGGTGTCTTTGCACAATGCTGCACCTTTCCCTTGGTGTTAAAAGGGGTACAGGGGGGAGAACCCCCCCTGCAGCTTACAGCACTGAGGGTTTACCTGGGCCTGGGGACAGTGCTGGCAGGATGTGGCCCCACAGAGGCTGTGTGGGATGGGGACCCGGCTGCTCCTCGGCTCCGAAAACTGGTGGGTTATTCGTGGTGCCGTGAGCTGGGGATTAGCATGTTTCCCAGCTGTGAGTGGGACCGGGAAGGGGAGACAATCTCGGGATGTCATTAGAGCAGGGGGGGGAGTCCCGGTGGAAATACCAAGTCCAGGTCGCAAAACAATGCGCTCGGCCCTGCCAAAGTGGGAACGAGCTCCTTTGGGGGTGGGAGGGGAGGAGGGAAGTGAACCCAAAAGGCTCTGCTGTGGCCTGGCAGCTCCTGCTGAGGGTGAGGTGAAAGGCTGCCCTTCGATCCCAAGTGCTGCTTCCAGGCCCACATTCCCCCTCCACTCTGGCTGGCATCGCTGTATCCCATGCCCCCGGTGTATCCGTGTCTCATCCTCTTGCTCCAGGGATGCGTTTTGTTCCAAACCCTGTCCTGTTGAGCCCGGGGAGTAAAGAAAGGTGATTTCCTAGGAGTTGGGATTTTTAGGAAGAGCAAAAGCCCATCAGACCAAGGTGTTTGGATCCTGTTGTGCTGAGTCTGCTTCTCCATGGGTGCCCAACTGAGAGCCAGACACACGGTGTGGTGGTTCCATGATGAGGGAAGTCCTGGCAGGTTGGGAAGCTACAAGCCAGGAGCATGTTCCCTGTCCCAGTGAATCCACAGGCAAATCCCTGGAAACAGGGATGGGGTTCCCAGCTGTCTGCTTGAAGGGCAAGGCAGGTGAGCCTGGGTTGTGTTTGCAGCTGGTTTAGTGGATAACGTGGAAAATCTGGGGAACGCTGGCATTGTCTTGGCATGTGTGCTTTGGGACCATTTCCCTCTGGGAAGGCCTTTGTGGAGAGCTGGGGCTGACTCAGGCTTAACCCCAAGTCCCCCTGTGCCTGCAGACCCCTCTTGAGTTGACACTTGCTGGTCAGAGTGTGGCTGGAGTTGTGGGCACAAGGTGGGGCACTGCTGCCTGTGTGGGCGCTGGGAATCCCCCCAGGGGGCTGCCTTCACTCCGAGGGGCCCTGGGGTGGTTTGTTCTCATAGGGTGGCATCTCTACACAGAAGTGTTTGTGCAACGAGGGTCTCTCCAGCATCGGGGGTGGGGGGCTCTGCTGCAACCGGCTGCTCTGGCTCTTGCTCTAAAAGGTGTGGGTGGACCCCAGCCCCATCAGGCTCCTCCCCACGGGGCTTGGTGATAGGGTGGTCACTGCCGGGTGCTGGCTGTTCACCTCCCCCATCCTGGGAGGTGGGTCCCTGAGGTGGGTCGGGCAGGGGGGAAGGGAAGCAGGGCGGTGGCAGTGAGGCACAGGCAGCTCCGGTGAGTCACCGATCTCGGCACCTCCCGTCCTGGTCTCTCCTGGGTGACAAGTGCCAGCAAACACCGCCCTGAGTCACCCGCTGGTGGCAGCGGCTCCCGGGGACGGGAGCCTGCTTTGGGGCCTCCTTGAGTGAAGGTTTTGCCACCCAAAAGCAGCTTTCCTGGACTGCAGTGCCAGGGATCAGTGACTGCAGAGGGGGTTTGTTCTCCTGCTGTCACCTGTGGCATCCATCCAAATTTTCTAATCCATTCACCCACTAACTGATCTCCCCCAAAGGGCTCTGGCCAGGAAAGATTTGCTCCAGTGCATTCCTGGGGTGTGCACCCCTGGTTTCTGCTCCTAGCAACTCTCCTGTATCAGCACAGAGAAACTGAAAGCCTTCCTCCCCCCCCAATCCCTGTTGCCCCCAAAGGGTAAAGGGCAGCTCTGGGGGTTTGCCTGTGGGTGGGACGTGGGTTTTGGAGGAGCCACGTGTGCAACCTCCTGTGCCTGGTGGCAGCATCCTACATCCTCGTCCAGGAACGTGTGTGTGCCTGGCATGCCTGCCCACGGCACACGCCGTGCCTCCCCGGCATGAGTCAAGCTCCACAGTGAGCCAGATTTTCCATCCATCCTGCCGGAGACGTTGGGCAGGAAGCGTTCCCGCATGGGTTGGGCTCGGGGAGGCCGCCTGGACTGGGAGATCCCAGGATCCTGCTGCCCTGTCATGGCTGGGTGGGGATGCCCAGAATGCTCTGCCTGCCTGTCCCCTCCCTGCAGCGTAGTTGGAGAAAGTGGGGTGCAATGAGGGGGAGAGGGAGGGAATGGGATTCATTCTGCTGCTTCCTTCCAGCTGGGATTGAGCAGGGCTCAGTCCCCCTGGCAGGGCATCACTGCCAGGCTGCTCCAGGCACCGGGAAGTGCCCAGGGCTGGGCGTTACAGCCGCCTGCCCGGGGCACCTCGGGAGCTGGCAGCAGCCCCACGGCCCGTCTTAAGGTGGAGAGCAGGGGGACATGGCACGGGGCTGGATTAAGATGGTGCTGAGCAGGGTGGGTTGCTCTCCCTTGGGACCCCATTAGCCATTGAAAGGCTTTAATGCAGAGGGCCTGGGGAGGCAAACAGCCTTCTCCTATCTCTGGCTCATGCCCCTGGAATGGGAGGAATGTGAAGGCTGCTGTGTCCACAGTCCCCTGGGGCAGGGGCTCAGGATCCCCTCTCTGCCTCCCCTCTCTGCCTCCCCTCTCTGCCTCCCCTCTCTGCCTCCCCTCTCTGCCTCCCCTCTCTGCCTCCCCTCTCTGCCTCCCCTCTCTGCCTCCCCTCTCTGCCTCCCCTCTCTGCCTCCCCTCTCTGCCTCCCCTCTCCTCAGCGATGCTGTGTGCAGCTGGGGAGGGGGGGGTAGAGCAGCAGCCCAGCTCAGGGCTTGTCCCGCTTTTTCCCTCTCTCCCACCGCCCCTTTTTCCCGCAGCAGGAGCAGCCCCTGGTCCCCTCCACCAGCTCCCCCAGAGGAGCCAATTTGGCCACGCTGCCCCAGCCCCTGCCGCCGGGATGTGTCCGTGGGGCTCGGAGACGTTCCCGCTGTGCCGAGTCGCTCCTGGCGGCGGCTGCTCCTGGGAGCTGGCAGGAGAAGAAGGATCAGGTGGCTCCGGCAGCTCCGAGCGCCGCTCGCGGTGCCAGATTTACGGCTAATTTGATGCAGCATGTAAACAAGCTGGGCAGTGCCAGTTGGCAGGGCCCAGCGCTCGGGCGCTTCCAGAGGCAGCTGGGGGTGCTCTCCTGCCCACAGCTCCAGCATTGTCCTGCCCCACCGGTGGGATGTCCCTGCCCCACCGGTGGGATGTCCCTGCCCCACCGGTGGGATGTCCCTACCCCCACGGGTGATGGGAGCAAAGCCCTGCCTTGGTTCCCCCCTGATGTCCCCCATGCAGGCATGGAGCTGCTCCTCACAGGGGTCTCATCGGCGTTGCTGGGGGGCTGTGGTGAGGTTTGGCTTCATCTCCATCTCTCCCCCCCCTCTCCAGGCCTGTCCGGGAACCCGACTGACCTGGAAAAGAGGCGGCAGGTCTTCGGCCAGAACTTCATTCCTCCCAAAAAGGCCAAGACGTTCCTGCAGTTAGTGTGGGAGGCACTCCAGGACGTCACACTGATCATCTTGGAAATCGCAGCCATAATCTCCCTGGGCCTGTCCTTCTATCACCCTCCGGGAGGTGACAATGAATGTGAGTCCCTGGGGTCTCTGCACGGCGTGGTGGGTGATTTGTGTGAGCCACTGTGCCCAGCCCTGTGTGACCAGGGCACCCTGTGGGTCCCGCCACCCTGGTGCAGATGGAGCAAGGAGCTACTTCTGCTCCCCCATTAGTTGGTGGCTTCTCTCTGTCCTGGGCATGGTCTCATTCATGGACCTACACAGAGGGATGTGTCTGGGCACAGCTGTCACCATGATATGGCTCAGAGATGCTCCTTGCTGCTTCCCCAAAAGATGCTAAGACACCAAGGGGTCCATCCAGTCTGGGGGCTTCTCTTTTCATTTGGGCATGGAGGAACATGACTGTCTGTCCCCTGCTGCCTCCCTCTGACCAGAGAGTCCACCTCCCATGTGAGACTGAGCAACACTGGGCAAGTGTCTCTTCCCAGGCCCTGGATCTCTGTTGTTGGAGGGGTCAAGCTGGGGTAGGGATTTGGAGATGCAGGGAGACAGTGACTCACTGGAGGGTCATGCAGCAGAGGGAGGGCTGGGTGCTGCAACTGGAATTAGAAACCAGCTGTCCTGCTCCCTCAGCCCAACCTCTGCCAAACATGAAAAGTGAAAAGGAAGGGGAAAAATAATGAAAAATCCCCAAATGCCTCCAGGGATGTAAAAACCCTCTCCTGAGAGCAGGGGAAGCTCTTGGACCAGCTCAGGGAGGAGGAGGGAGGAGTAACTGTCTTTCAGGCTCTGCTCTGCTCGTGTTGCTCGGGGGAAAGGGGTTGTGCAAAGGAGCTTTTGGTGTCTTGTTGTGCACAAAGACCTTTCACCCTGTGCCTGCAGTGTGTGGCCAGTCGACGGGCGGTGTGGAGGATGAGGGGGAGTCACAGGCCGGCTGGATCGAGGGGGCAGCTATCTTGTTTTCGGTGATCATCGTGGTGCTGGTGACAGCCTTCAATGACTGGAGCAAGGAGAAGCAATTCCGGGGTCTCCAGAGCCGCATCGAGCAGGAGCAGAAGTTCACGGTCATCCGCAAAGGGCAGGTGATTCAGATCCCGGTGGCCGAGATTGTGGTGGGAGACATCGCCCAGATCAAGTATGGTGAGTGGAGGTGGTGGTGGCTTTGGGGTCTGTCCTCCTACCTCGGGAGCTTTGGTGGTTCCTCCTCTCTGATTTTTCAGCCCATTTTGCCTTGTGGGGAAGTGTGGCTCCTCCAGTTACTGCATATTGGACCATGCCATGGCCAGGAGCAGTGGGAGATGCTCCCCTGACCTTGTGGCTGGGCTGGCAGAGCTAAGCCAGACTCTGAGCACTGCTTTGGGCTGCTTTAGTGACCTGCTGGTCTCAAAAATTAGTCATTTTCAGAACCCTGTTCTTGTTGAACATCATCTTCGCAAGGGGGAACATCATCTTAGCAAGGAGATGTAGCCCTTGGGCTAAATCGGTCCTGCTTCTTGTGTACCAGGGGTGTGATCATCCCAAGCAGCTCCTGTCAGGAAGGAGATTGGTCCAACATGGTGTTTATTTTCACTCAGGGCTTTTTCCTTCCTCGACATGTGGATGGTGGGATCATGTAATGGTTTGGCTGTATCGGGAGGCTTTGGGAAGGATCTAGTGTTGATTCAGTAAAACCAGATTGGAGTAGAACTGTCTGATTGAGCAAACAAATGCTTTCATACATCAGTGAAGATTCTGGAGCTATTTTATATCATCTTCTAAAGCCCATCTGTCTTCTAATACCCATCTGTTGCTTCTCCTCCCTCTAGATTTGCTCTGAGACTGAGTTTTGGGTCCTTCTGCTGACACACAAAGCCCCCTCCTGGGAGGGGGCAGGCAGGGGTGAGCTGTGGCAGCCCAGGCTGGGGCTGACCCCCCTCTTGCTCCTCTCCTAGGTGATCTCTTGCCAGCAGATGGGATCTTGATCCAGGGCAATGACCTGAAAATAGATGAGAGCTCTCTGACCGGGGAGTCAGACCAAGTCAAGAAATCGCTGGATAAAGACCCCATGCTGCTGTCAGGTGAGGATCTGGGATGGCTCTTGAGTGGTGGGTTGGGGATGGGTTTGGGCCGTGCTGGTTGGTCTTGGATCCCATGTCCTGGTGTTGGGGAGGAGATGGGAATTGCCTGCCAGTGTCCTGTCTCACCGTGCCCTTCCCACTGTGCCAGGTACCCACGTGATGGAGGGCTCTGGTAGGATGGTGGTGACTGCTGTGGGTATCAACTCCCAGACAGGAATCATCTTCACTCTCTTGGGTGCTGGAGAAGGAGATGAGGAAAAGAAGGTGAAGAAAGGTAAGGAGACCCACTGAACCTGCCTTTTCCCCTCCTTTTGCCTTTCTCCCTTTCCTGGGAAGCATCCACTGGTGTGCAACAAGCTGCACCCACGTCCATGGGACATGGCTCCAGCTCCCTCTTCTGCAGCCTGGAGCTGCAGGGTGGGGGGTCGAGGTGCAGAGGGGAAAGCGCCCGATCGCAATGCCCCACGGTGCCGTGGCAGGGTGCTCAGTGCCTGCCCCAGCCTGGGAAGGTGAGTCCTGCTTGTCTGCAGGGTGTGAGTGAGTAGCCCATCCAGAACCTGGAGGACTTTGCTGAAGATCTCTGCTGGCATCCCCTGAGCTCCCTGGGGAAGGAGGCGAGGCGCAGAGGATGGCGAGAGGGAGAGGAGGGGTTGTGTGGAGGGTAGGAGAGCAGCCAGGCAGACTGAGGTGTTCCTGATCATGCTGGGACTCGAATGCTTCCTTGCCTTGGCTCTCACATCTTGAGACTTATCCCCCTGCTCTGTGCCAGCTCCAATACCAGCTTTAAAGCCAGTGTTGATACAAGCCAAGCTTGGGAAGCTCCTGTTCTCCCTCATGTCCCTGCGGCCCTGTTGGGCAAGTCTAGGCTCACTGGGAGCAGCCACAGGGAGCTGGCAGCAGGGAGCTGCTGGCTGGCATCGCATCCCTGTGCCAGGGAGCCCTTCCCAGGAGGTGATGCCAGGGAGGGAGAGGCTTGCTGAGCCTCTCCTGGCAGCCGTTTCAGCTCTGGCTTTCTCCAGCTCTGCTTGGCTGGGGCTGGCTCACGTTGCCAGGGTTTGGTGGCTGTGGAGCTCTTGGGGTTTAGCTGCCAGCTTGGAGGTGGGAAGACAGGGTGAGATGTGGGAGCAGCAGAGCAGCAGCCCCCCGGGTGCCCAGGCACGATGCTCCGTGTTCTCCCAGCCTTTGAGTTCTGTCACTCAGCAAAGCCAGCTCTGTGCTTCACAGCCCCCTGTTATGGAGCAATATGGGGCAGGGGGCTTCACTGGCTCATCTCCCACTGTGGTGCTGGGGGTGATGGGGAGAAGGGGTGTAAACCCCTCATCACTCAAGATTTATTTGGGTTTCAGCAGCCCTGGGCTCCCTGTGTTGTGGAGGCACGTTGGGGACCCCCATGTACAGACCTTGCCCATCACAGACATGGGGGTCAGGCCCCCCCCTGCTGTCCATGGCAGGGGACAAGTCTGTGTCCCCAGGTGGATCCACTTGCAGCCGATGGCAGCAGGAGGCAGAAAGCACCAGTGCTCGGCACATGCTGCTCAGAGGGCAAGCTCTGCCAGATGGTTCCTTCTCCCTGAAGGTCTGAGACACCTCTGGCACCCTTTGGAGCACTGACCAGGGGTTGTAGCAGGTGCTCTGCAGGTGGGGAAGTGCGAAGCCCTGGGGACAGGGTGTCTCAGATGCTCTGGAGCCTCCGTGGTGCTACAGGCTGTGGTCCAAGGCCCTCGTGGTGACTGCAAGGTGCTGAGCCCTGCACACGGATGCTGCTGGAGCAGCACACAGCCCCTTGGAGCAGGGCTGGCCCTGGGCTGGCCCACCAGCCGGATGCTGCACGTGGGTCCATGTGCTCAGCCCTCCACCCTTTCTCTCTTTGAACAGGTAAAAAATCCGGAGCCCCCGAAAATCGCAACAAAGGTAACCTGCCTCTCCATCCTTTGAACCAGCACCACACTAACTACTGAGCATTCCTCCTTCCTTCCTTCTTCTCATCAGTCTGTGCTCTTTGCTGCTCCGGCGGGACTCTTGCCTCGTTGTCCCAGGAGAGGGTGCAACGGTCCCGTGGCTGGTGGCCCTGGTATGGCATCATGGTGACCTCCAGCACCCCACCATGAGGCTGTTCATAGCTGGGGTGGGGCTGGTCAGCTTCCCCAGTAGCCACGTTGCCCCTGTGTGGAGCAAAAAAGCCTTTGTGCCGGGAGCACAGGGCTCTTCCAGCAGCCTGGACCACTGGTAGAATGTCCCTTTCTCAGGGCAAACTTGATCCATGTTTACATCTGAAGACCCTGTGCCCATGAGAAGCTGCCCCTTTGCAGGGTTTGTGTTTGGGTAGAGCTGGGGGACAGACATAGGTCCCTTCCTGCTGTTCCTGGGATGAACTGTCCCGTGGGGCCTGGCCAACGTGATGGTTGCACCCTCTCCTCCCATGGCCTCGACTCCGTGAGCGTCTTCTCACCAGTGTTTCTCACACTGTTCTTTGCAGGCTGTGGAGGAAGCCCATTTCTGCACCTCTCTTTCCACCTCTCTCTCTCTCTCTTTCTCTCTCCTCTCAGCAGTTTGAGTTTCTCTCCGTCAGACTGTGTCCGGGTGCTTGTTTTGTCCGTGTCGGGTCTGTTGTAACCGTGGAGGTGTCCGATGTGGAGCTGCTCTGAGCTCTGGGGTGTCCCGAGCCACCAAGAGGCTGCAGCTGGGAGGGGACAGGTCCAGGGGCAACCACAGGCCCCTGTAGGGCAACTCCAGCCCTAACAGCTGAGGAGGAGCCTCTCGGAGGGGTTCCCACCCTCTTCCCATCCCTCTCCAAAACTTGCAGCTGACCTGGGTCTCCCTGGTGCAGACCTTCATCTGGACTAGACCAGTTCTAGGAACTGAAAGCCTGGCTGTCTCAGGTCCTAAAAACATGATGGTTGGCTCAGGGCTGGGAATCAAGGAGCTGGCTCGCTCCTCTGCAGTCTCCATCCAAACTTCTAACCATCCCTCTCCATCTCACCCCCTCAGTCGCTCCCCTGGCAAGTGATTCCTGCTGAGCTGCCCATGGGGTACTGCAGAGGTGGCACCGGGAGGGAGTGGGGATGTTCATCAGGGGTCAGGGGGGGACTGAAGCCTCCGGGTCAGCCCAAAGTGCTCCCCATCTGCTGCAGGGTGAAAAGCAGCCCGCAGGGGAGGCTGGAAGAGACCTGCCTGCACCCCAAAGCCTGGCCAGAGGGGTTCTCGCAGCACTGCCTTAAGAGGTGTGAGCAGCACAGGGGTCACGTTGCCAGTGTCAGCTCTGAGGATCTTTTAGCTGTGGAGATGGGGTAGATGACAGAAAACTGCTCCATAGAGAGGGCCCTGGGACAAGAGGTTTCCATGTGCTCAGATGCGTGTGTCATCGGGAATGGTTCTTGTTGTGGGTTTTCTCTCTTCCACCACCATCTTTCTCAGTGGTGTCCTGCAGGTTTTCCTGGTCTCTCTCCTATTCACACGTGGTGTCTTGTTTTGCCCTGGGCTGTAGCTAAAACTCAGGATGGTGTGGCCTTAGAGATCCAGCCCCTGAAGAGCCAGGAAGGGGTGGAAAATGAGGAAAAGGAGAAGAAGAAGGTGAAGGTGCCCAAGAAGGAGAAGTCTGTGCTGCAAGGGAAGCTCACACGCCTGGCAGTCCAGATTGGGAAGGCTGGTGAGTGTCAGTGGCCCAGCACAAGCTGTCACCCCAGGGTTCCTGTGGGAAGTGGCATGAGAAGGGGCTGTTCCCTTCCCTGTGTCCCCTCACCTGCCTCTTCTCCCCCCAGGACTGATCATGTCAGCCATCACAGTCATCATCTTGGTGCTGTACTTTGTGATCGACACATTCGGGGTGCAGGGACGGCCCTGGCTGGCAGAGTGCACCCCCATTTACATCCAGTACTTCGTCAAGTTCTTCATCATTGGTGTCACCGTGTTGGTGGTGGCTGTGCCTGAAGGGCTCCCCCTGGCAGTCACCATCTCCCTGGCTTACTCTGTGAAGGTGAGACCGTGATGCAGTGGGGTCAGTAGGGGCGTGTTGAGGAAACTCAGGCTTTTGGCTCTGACCTCCCTGGCCGTGGTACCTCGTTGCAGAAAATGATGAAGGACAACAACCTGGTGAGACACTTGGATGCGTGTGAGACCATGGGCAATGCCACCGCCATCTGCTCGGACAAGACGGGCACGCTCACCATGAACCGTATGACTGTGGTGCAGGCCTACGTGGGGGACACCCACTACCGCCAGATCCCCGACCCTGAAGCCATCCTGCCCAAGATCCTGGACCTCATAGTCAACGGTGTCGCCATCAACTCTGCCTACACCTCCAAGATCCTGGTAAGCTGGAGAACCTCAACATTGTGCCCTCGGCCTTCCCTGTAGCTCCTGTCCTGCCATACCCAGGTTTGACGTTGCTTTTCCTTTCCTCTTCCCCTTCCAGCCCCCCGAGAAGGAAGGGGGGCTACCCCGGCAAGTGGGGAACAAGACCGAGTGCGCCTTGCTGGGTTTTGTGCTGGACCTGAAGCAGGATTACCAGGCTGTGAGGAACGAGGTGCCGGAGGAGAAGCTCTACAAGGTCTACACCTTCAACTCGGTGCGCAAATCCATGAGCACGGTGCTGAAGAACGGCAGCGGCGGCTTCCGCATGTACAGCAAGGGAGCCTCCGAGATCATCCTGCGCAAGTAACTGTCCCCCTGTCCCCCTCTCCCTGTCCCCCTCTCCCTGTCCCCCTCTCCCTGTCCCCCTCTCCCTGTCCCCTGGGCTTTTGGGTCTCGCTGCACCACAGAGCTGTTCTGGGGGGGCCGCAGGGTGGAGGATGCCCAGGCACTGTGGAGCAGGGAGGTGCTGCTGGGCCAGGTGTTTAACTTTGTTTAAGGTGGCTTTTGGTAACGCCATGGGAGGGGGGATGCCCCCATTTTGTGGCTGGGGAGCCTGGGACAGGGGGAGCAGATTGCTGAGCTGGCAGCAGGTGTCACCACCAGTCTCCCTCACCCTCCATCCTGGTCCTTTGTTAGGTGCACCAGGATCCTGGACAAGAACGGAGACCCCCGGCTGTTCAAGGTGAAGGACCGGGATGAGATGGTGAAGAAGGTGATAGAGCCCATGGCCTGCCATGGACTAAGGACCATCTGCCTGGCCTTCCGTGACTTCCCTGCTGATCCTGAGCCAGACTGGGACAGCGAGAACGAGATCCTGTCTGACCTGACCTGCATTGCTGTGGTTGGGATAGAGGACCCTGTGCGGCCAGAGGTACAGAATCCCAGCTCTGCCCTGGCTGTCCTCCCACCCAGCCCTGTTACTGAGCCAGGAGCCCCTTTCCCGGCTCCTCAGGACCACGAGCCCCTTTATGGAAGCACAAGTAGCTCCTCTGCATCCATGCCTGTTGCTCCCTCGCAGCTTGCTGCCCTTCTCTGCCTCCAGTGTGGGGAGGGCAGCTGGGCTAATGCAATAAGCCCTCCCATACCTGCCCCTTGATTACATTTTGGAGCTTGCCCCTGCACTCCTGCCTTGCTTGCATCTTTCCTGATTAGATGTTCAAGTATCTGGGTCTGGGAATTGCATTACAGATGCCCCATCTGCACCAGCTCTGGAGGCCGTTGATTCAATTTGCTAATTTCTCACTAATATCCTCTTCCCCCACCGCTCCCTAATAGATAAACCCATTAGCACAGCGATGTGCTGCTGGACCTGAGCAGGGGAGGGGGGCAGATGAAATGCCCCCCTTGGTGATAGCTCCCCAGGCCTTGCTGTGCTGGAGAGGAGGCAGTGATGTGCCCTTCCTCTTGGGGCAGGAAGATCTTCCACTGTCTCTGCTGGTGGAGCTGCTCTGGACATGCATGTGAGCCTGGCAGGAGGCTGGGGTGAGGGCAGGAGCAGCCAGCAGTGAGCAGGGACAGGCATCGTCTCTGGTCCCCCTGGTGGCTTCCCCTGGAGCCCGGGGACAAACGGTTCTGGGAGGGAAGGAGTTCTCAGTTCAGCATCTTGTCCTCAGTGTGAGCCCCCAGCTGAGGGCAGATGCAGGTTCTTGATCCCTTTCCAGATCCTTTTTAGGGAGGGTGACAGAGGAGCCACCTGGTTACGCAGTGTCAAATCTGAGCATCCTGCCCATGTCGTCCCCCCCCAAACTCTGTCCTTGTCTCCCAGGTGCCAGATGCCATCCTAAAGTGCCAGCGTGCAGGCATCACTGTCCGCATGGTGACAGGGGACAACATCAACACCGCCCGTGCCATTGCCACCAAGTGTGGCATCCTGCTGCCTGGGGAGGACTTCTTGTGCCTGGAGGGGAAGGAGTTCAACCGGCTCATCCGCAACGAGAAGGGAGAGGTGGGAGAGCAGCCCTGGGTCCTCTCTGCAGTGGGTGTGGGTGGCCCCTCTGACAGCCCCAGCAGAGCCAGGCACTAAATTCCACTGGGTTTTCCTCCTTTCCTTGGATAAACATGCCTGGTCCCTCTGCCAGCCGGGACCCTCAGCCAGCACAGGGGTGTCCGGGTGCTTGGAGGCCAAAGCACTGTCCCAGTTGGGGTTTGCTCTCTGGTGGGGCAAAAGGTTTCTGGGGGGGGTCTCTTGTGCCTTTCTCACACATATCTCCTTCTGCAGGTGGAACAGGAGCAACTGGATAAGATCTGGCCCAAGCTGCGAGTGCTGGCCCGCTCCTCCCCGACAGATAAGCACACACTTGTGAAAGGTGAGTGTCTGCCAGCTCCCCCAGCTGCTGCCTCCTTCCAGAGTGTCTCATTCTGCTCAGCCCAGGTGCTTTTGCAGCTCCAAACTGCTTGTCCCTGTTTCAGGCATTATTGACAGCACTGTTGGTGACCAGAGGCAGGTGGTGGCCGTGACTGGAGACGGGACCAACGATGGCCCAGCTTTGAAGAAAGCAGACGTTGGGTTTGCCATGGTATGGATGGGTGGTGGGTTTTTTCTGGGGTTGGCCTTTGCTCTCCAGGGTGAGAAACTAAATGTCACACTTGGCTAGTCTCAGCACTTCACTTATCTCTGCACTGGTGAAGCTCTCCTCCAAATCTCCAGGAGGGCTTAAAAAGGGAAAATAACCCCCTCACCTTCTTTGGAGGTTTGGTTTAATTCCCATGAGCTTTATAGGACTGTTAGAAAAACAATTAAAGAGGAGTAATCCTCTGGTAACCTGGCTTAGGGCTCCTCTGCCCCTGGAGGAACTGTCTCATGCTGAAGGTGAGAAGGTGCCTGCAGAGCACCAAGAGCAGGGTCCTGCCTGGCCCCTGTTGCCGAGCTGTGGGGTCCAGGAGAGCTGTAACTCAGTGTGACTTGCTTTATCCCTGCAGTTCTTCAGCCAGGCTCTGAGTGTGGTGCTGGCTCTGACTCAAGGAGTTTATTTATGGTGAAGAACTCTTATCTCCTGGTTTGCTGCTTTTCTGTCTGAAAGAAGCAAGAAAATAAACCTGTCAGTTTTAATGGGTTTCCTGTGAATTGTTTAAGTTTAGGTACGTGAGCAGGAGCCAGTGGCTGAGTGGAGCCTTATGAGCTTTGAGCAAATGAGAAATTTGTTTGGAGCTTTTATGCAGGTGTTAAACATCCAAGTGCAGTCCAGGAGCCTTTAGGACAAACAGCAGAAGGTGGTCTGTCCTCTCTTGGGGATGTACAGTGGGGCTCTGCCCCCGTGTGCAGGATCAGTCCCTGGCCAGGGACGGGGTTTTGGGAGCTTAGGGCTGTGCTGCCCTGGGGTCTCCAGGGAGCAGGGATCAAATGGCACCCGAGATACCTCCAGCTGGGCTGTCCAGCTGCCTCCGAAGCTCTTGCCCTCTAACGGTCCCTGTCAGAAACAGGTCTTGCAAATCTCAAGAGAGCTTCTCCGGGAAAAAGCAGCAGGGAACTCGCTTCCTGCCAGCGAGGCTTCTGTGCAAAGCGAGCGCCTCGTTGTGCCGGCGCTGAGAAACGCAGCGAGCTCAGCTCCTGCACCGCAACCCCCCGTCCGGCGGGGATGCTGCGGGTGGCCCTGCCCACCGCGGGGCTGCCATCCCCCTCGGCCGGGGCAGGAGGCACCAGGAAGGCACCGGGACCTTGGGCTGCCAAGCTCTGGCTCTCATCTGGGGGTCCCAACCCTCGCTTGCAGCAGAGATGCCCGGCCAGGGATGCCGGTGTTATCTGGTGTAAGGAAGAAGCTACATTTCAGAGCTGTTCTCCAGCTTGCTCTTGGAGCAGAGTGACAGGCTGAAAGGCTGCACTGACTCCCAGCCCTGCTCTGGGGCCCAGCTGGGGTCTGTCCTTCAAGGCTTTGGTGCTTTGGAGCCTCCGCTGTCCCAGGAGTGCTGGCTCAGCCAGAGCAGGACTCGCTGGCACACGCAGGGTTGGCTCTGGCGGATTTTTCTCTTGGGACCATTTCTGGGAAGAAGCAGAGCTGGGCAGATGGTGAGCAGGGAACTTGCTCCCTGCCTCCCGCCATCACTTTCTCCCTGCTCCTCAAGGGCATCGCTGGCACGGACGTGGCCAAGGAGGCTTCGGACATTATCCTGACGGACGATAACTTCACCAGCATCGTCAAGGCAGTGATGTGGGGCCGGAACGTCTACGACAGCATCTCCAAGTTCTTGCAGTTCCAGCTGACTGTCAACGTCGTGGCCGTCATCGTGGCCTTCACGGGCGCCTGCATCACGCAGGTAGGGGGGTGCCGGGGTGGGCAGAGGAGAGCAGGGGGAAACGAGTGAAATGAGGAGTGAAAGGGGGGGTTTTCCATGGTGTGATGTGTTCTACCCTCCCCTCTCTCTCTCTGCAGGACTCTCCCCTCAAGGCTGTCCAGATGCTGTGGGTGAACCTGATCATGGACACCTTTGCCTCCTTGGCCTTGGCCACGGAGCCCCCATCCGAGTCCCTGCTGCTGCGGAAGCCGTACGGCCGCAACAAGCCTCTCATCTCTCGCACCATGATGAAGAACATCCTGGGCCATGCAGTGTACCAGCTCACTATCATCTTCACCCTGCTTTTTGCGGGTGAGCTTTTGAGGCCCCCCGAAACAGCAGGGGCAAAAGGAAAGGGGCAGAGGCCCAGCCCTGCCTTTCCCTCACCAGTGTTGGGGTCCCTCGTTCTCTGCTGTCACTCGGTGCCCTCACGTTGGCCAGGACAGAGCTTATTTGATAATGGCTGGGGAGCAGAGGGATGTTAAGGGTGAGGATTTACGTTGAGGGTGTGGGTCTGCTTAGACCCCACGGGGTGCAGAGTCAGCTTTAGCCAGGACAGCAGGTTTTCAACATCTTTAGGGAAATAAATGTTTGGTGGGGTTAACACGGGGACTGCAGCTGGGTCAGGGGATCTTCAGCAAGGACCTGGATCCTAATTCCAGCTCCACCAGTGCAGAGCAGAAGGAAGGAACAGGATCTCATCTTCTCCTCTCTTCCCTGCCCTTCCCCATCCCCTTCCCAAAACCCTTTGTGTGCTTAGGGGAGAAGTTTTTTGACATCGACAGTGGCCGGAACGCCCCCCTCCACTCCCCACCCACCGAGCACTACACCATCGTCTTCAACACCTTTGTCATGATGCAGTTGTTCAACGAGATCAACGCCCGCAAGATTCATGGCGAGAGGAACGTCTTCGAGTCCATCTACCGCAACCCCATCTTCTGCACCGTGGTGCTGGGGACGTTTGCAGCTCAGGTGAGGCTGCAGGAACAGCGTGGGCAGAAGATCGTGGGGCTCAGAGGGCACCAGGCCACAGGCAGGGTCTGCGTCTGCTGCAGTCACTGCCCACAGCTCCTTCAGTCCCTTTATTCTTCTCCAGCAGCTTCTTGGTGACACAAAACTTCAATGTTGGGGTCTAGAGTGTGTTGGGAGGTGCCAGGGCCAGCACACCCAGCGTGCCCCTAGTGTTCTGGAAAGTTACTAGCCTAGATGTGAGGTCCTTGCTCCTCTCATGATCCCAGGGAAAGATGTGTGGCTCTAGGGGACCTTTTCATCCTGTGGCTGTGCTGTGCAGCCCTTGGAGCTCCCCAGTGTGTGACTTGTTCTCTCCTGTGCTGCAGATCATCATTGTGGAGTTTGGTGGGAAGCCATTCAGCTGCTCTGGACTCACCCTGAGCCAGTGGTTCTGGTGTATTTTCATTGGAGTGGGCGAGCTCCTCTGGGGCCAGGTAAGAGCCAGTCTGAGAAACGCACCACGTGCCTCCACACCAAGGTGTTGCCTTTCCCTGCCCACCGCCCTTGCTCTTCCCAGTACGAATTCAAGGCAGCTTTGGAAGGGGGTGATGGTCCATCCCAGCATCACACTAGAAGTGAGGAGAGGAGCTTGCCTAGTCTGCTTGTTCCCACCCTGCTTGCAGTGGAGCACATCCGTGTCTTGGCTGCATCCTGGCATCTCTCGCTGAGTCGATGGCTGCAGGAATGTTCCCCCTCGGCCAAAGCTGCTGGTGGGCTCCATGCTGCCACAGCCTGCAGGCTAAGGAGCTGCTCTCTCCCTGCCTCTCCCCAGCTGATCTGCACTGTCCCAACCAGCCAGCTGAAGTTCCTGAAGGAAGCTGGGCATGGCATCAGCAAGGAGGAGATCCCAGAGGAGGAGCTCCCTGAAGACGTGGACGAGATTGACCACGCTGAAATGGAGCTGCGGCGCGGGCAGATCCTGTGGTTCAGGGGTCTCAACAGGATACAGACACAGGTACTGGGGCTGGGGGTACAGAGGGGGGCTTCCTTCTCTCTCTCTTTCTTTCTCTTTCATTCTCTCCAGGGGCTCTGTCTGGAAGGAGACAACGACTGATGCTCAGAGGATGCCATCACCTCTTGGGCCAGACTTCTCCCACCACCTGTGCCTTTGGGGGGCTGCCCTGCTTGGGGACCCAGGGCAGCCTGGCTGTTGGGAACAGCCCAGGGTGGGGGGGGATGCTCCAGTCTGGTCTCATGCCTGAAGCCAGGCTGGTCTGCAGGAGGTGGGACCAGCTGCCAATGGGCACCTTGCCCAGCAGAGGAGAGGGCTTGGAAGCTGTGGGGAGGCCACGGAGCCCCTGGGCTGGTACCGAGCTGTGCCAGGGGGTCAGTGGTGAAGTTGCTCTTGGTCACTGCTGGGACCTGGCTCCTGGTGGGGAACGTGCCCAGGGGGATCTGCCTGTGCAAGACCCTCTGGTCTTGCTCCTCTGCTGTTCTTTGTCATTCCCCACATCCCTTTGGCCAAGGGCTCTTCTCTCCCCTCCCTGCCAGCTCTCCAGGCTCCTTGTCTGGAGGACTTGGCCCCACAGCACAAAAGAGAAGGAGAATGTCTTTGTTCATACAGGTTTTACATCAGCTCTCTTCCCCTGACTAATTTTTTTTCCTGAAGGGGTGTTTTTTTCCCCTGAGCTGCTGGATGGGCAGGGCAGGGAGAGCTCCCTTCAGTGAGGTCACTGCCCCTAATCTTTCCTCAAGACCTGGGCAGAGCTGCCCCAGGGAAGAAAGCTGTAGGTCCTCAGTGTCTTCTGGCATTCAGGGCTGCTGTGTTACCCTTTGTTCCTCGTCCTCTGACCCTCCAGCAAATGGAGATAAACAAAAAGGCCTAGACACGGGCTGGAGGGAGCACAGCAGCTTTCTTGTGCTGTGCTAACTTTGCTTCTCCTCTGTGAGATGTTGCCTTGCTGGTTTCAAGGTGAGGTTCAGCCTTGATTCCCTGAGGGGTGCTCAGGCTCTTTGGAGGGCCCAGGGCAGCACTGGTGGCTGGTGCTGTGGGGGCTGAGCTGCCAGGCATGCTGAGCCCAGAGTCTCTGAGATATCATCCCTGGTGGACCTGGGCTGAAACAAGCTCTTGCAACATGAAAAATGCTCCTGAACGTTGGCACATCCTGGAACCTCTTTAGTGGCTCCTTTCCTGGCTGTGGTGCCCTGCATGTCAAGCAGAGCAGCCAGCAGGTCCAACCCAAGCATCTGGAGGGGTTCTGTCCCGAGTCAGTGTGTCTTAAGTGAGAGCACAGGGCTCTTCCCCATGGGCCAGCCTGGTGTGCTGGGATAAAGAGGGTCCCTCTGTGGAGGGAGATCAAACTGCAGTGTGTAAATACCTCCAGGGTGAACTAGAGCTGCGTGTGGGTCTGGAGGAAGTGCTCCATCCCCAGGAGCTGTGCAGCCAAGGTGGGCAGTGCAGGGCTGTGTGCTCTGCTGGTGGGCTGGCTGGCACAGGGCTGGGGACAGTCCAGCTGCAAAGTGTCTGGGAAGCCACGGTGGCCCCCGGCTGCTGCCTCCAGCCACAGAGCAGCTGTGGCCACCCCCGAGGCTGGTGCTTCCTTGCTGCACCCCTGCCCCAACCACCTCCACTTCTCAGTCCTGTGCTGAGCCGTGATCCTGGGAGAGGGGCTGAAGCATCTTCCAGCATGGTCAGCTGCCATGGGAACTATGGGCACATGGTGTGTCCCAGGATCCAGCCCACCAGCCCCACCATGGGGCTGAGGGATCAGAAACCCTTTCCCAGCGCCGTTTTCTGGACCACCAGCTGCCAGCTCACACCTCTGCCCACCCTCTCTCTTCCTCTGCTCCTTCTGCAGATTGTTGGGATAACTCAAGGTGTTTCCTCTGTCTCTCCCTCCCACCACAGTCGCTTTCTTGGTGGTGGGATAAGCCCTGTCCCTCTCATGCCTCCGAGAGCGTGGCAGAGGCTGCACCTCTCCTCTGCTCCCAGAAACACCAGCAAACCCAGTGGATTTTATGGAAGTGTGGGGTGGGGGGGTTCTCTCCTCCCTCCTCCTCACCTCTCCATCCTCCTTCCTTCCTGTCCCTGTGTGTCTGCCCAACCTCCCTGCTCCCCTCCACCCCTGACCCCTCTCCCTGTCTCTGGCTGGGGCGACACTATCTCACTCTCTGGTTCTTTGCAGATGGACGTAGTTTACACATTCCAGACCGGAGCCTCCTCTTTGCAGGGAGCCCTCAGGAGACAGCCTTCCATCGTGAGCCAGCACCACGATGTAAAAAATGTTTCTAGCCCAACCCATGTAGCTCTTTCCTCCGTCAATTCCACTCCCACCACTTCTGCTGTTGCTGCTGCTGCTGCATCTCCTCCTGCGGGCAGTGAGTGATAGTCTATTACAATGCATGACTTCTAATAACCACAGAGAGCACCTGCACCAACCTAACCCAGCCTGTTCTCTCTCCCTCTAAACCTCGACTCACACACTCATTTCTCAAATGAAGGATGGGGCGGGAGAGCATTTTAAAAAAGCAGTTTTTATGCTGTTGCATCTTGAACAAGGTTACGATACTTTCTGGTCCTTCCCCGCTCCCATTCCTTGTTGCTTCCTCCATTTTTACCTCTTCTCCTCCTTTGCAGGACTGATGTATGAGTCCACCCCCCTGAGGGGGGGCAAAAATTGGCAGTTCTTGTTCAAAGCACCGTGTGTTCATGAGCAGCTAAAAGCGTTGCTGTGAGAAGGACACCTTGCTCCCCACAGCTGCCGTTTCTGTCCCGTGCGGCTCTGCCCAGCCCCAGGATGCCCCAGGAGGGCAGGGGTGGGCAGAGGCGTTTGCTTTCCTGCAGCTGACAATCTGTTTGGAGCAGAGAAGCTCCTCAGACCTTCCCACAGCAGTTTCTGTGCTACCAGGGTAGGCTGAGCTGTGGTACCAGGGCTGCCTGTGTGCTCTGTGAGAAGGGCTGTTTGCTCCTGCCTTGGTTGGCTGCCTGGCTGGTGTTTGAGAGCAGCCATGGCCCAGCTGGCCCCTGGTGTCACACAGGAGCTGCTCAGAGCTGCTCACCTGCAGCTCAACCTGCTGTTTCGGAGCTGGCTTGTAAACAAGCAGCCTCCTCTGTCCCACCTGAGAACCTGCATGCTGTGTGAGACAGAGCTGAGCAAGCCCACACACTGAGCGTGCCCTTTGCTGCCCAGGGACAGCACAGGGCTCGCTGGTCCCCTGTCACAGCCAGAACTTTGTCACCCTATTGCAGTGGCTCATCAGTAGCCTGCTCACTCTGCACACCCTGGTTCTCAGTGTGTGCAGACACGGGACCCTCTGCACGCAAACGGAGATGGAAAACGTGGCCCTGCTGAAGGGGCAAAGCTGGACCCTGGATCTAGCTGTGGGTTTCCTGAGCAAAGAAAAGTGCAGTGCCTCTCCCCGTGGTCAGTGTGAGCTGCACACGTGGCCTTGTGAGCACGTGAGTGTGACTTCTCTCTGCAGGGCTGTGCCAGACTGTCAGTAGGTAGTGTATCTTTCCCAGGTAACTGGCTCTTTTATTGCACAGTCATTGTCCGTGTTTGCCTCTTATTAAAGAAATACCCTTGGTGACTTTTGGAATGGCTCTCAGTCTCCACTGGTTATGCACTGTGGGAGAGAAGAGAGAATTTCTGATCCTTCTGTTTGCTCTCTGTTTAGCCACCACTGATGCTTGGATTTTATTTTGTTTAACCCCAAAGTTTCTGAAGCAGTGCAGCTGCCTCCTGCTCCTGGCTGCACCACTGAGCCTTCCTCGTCGGAGGAAAACCTGCTTAGCAGGGTCTCAGGGCAGTGGGCTTGGATGGAAAAGACCAAAATGCAGGTTTTTTTGCAGTCTGTGGATTAATGTTCTCCCGGATTTGCAGCAAGGAAATAGATAACTTGGATAGTTTGTGCTCTTCCAGGCAGCAAACGACTTTACCAGGAGCTAACTCAGGTTGCTAAGTCCTGCCTCTGTTTTCTGCCTAGACTTTTCTCTATTTCCTTCTGCTGCTTCCCTTCCCTCCCTCTCAAAGCTCCAGTTCCCTCCATATGGATAAATGGTGTCCCTCTCTCTTCACTTCTCTGGGATGAGTTTTCCAGGGCTGGACCTCGGCAGCTGTGTCCTTGTCAGGGAGATGGAGGAGGGAGAGGTCTCAGGAATGATGGGTTGCAGAGCTGAGCTGGTTGACTTTGGGGGTTTTGCCCTGGTTTGAGGGAGCTGGTTGATGATGGGAGAGATGATCAGTCTTGGTAGAAAGTGGCCTGTTTGGTAGTGTCCCCTTGTCCTGTGCCTTCACACTTAACACTTGAATTTATCCAGGATCTTACAGTGGTCGTTAGTGCAGCAAGGACAGCTCTGAATTTCTGTTCCCAGCTACATAAACCTGGGGTTGCTGCAGACCAGCTGGTGCCCCAGCACCATGTGGGGGTAGCTGGCCCACACTCATCTCCTCACCAGGGTCTGTCACCCAGCTGGCCTCTGTGTGTGGGTCTGTGTGTGTGCACAACAGCTGGTTTGTTTCTAGCTGGGCTGTGTGGAACCTGTGCCAGGGGGGTGCCACGTTGCTGTCCCATGTGGTGCAGCATCTTTCTGAGCCAGATGGAGAGCAGACTTGGAGGGACATCCCTCATGAGAGGGAAACCCTGGAACATCTCACAGGTAAAATTTCCAGGGTTCCAGGCACAAGGTTCTTCTTTGAGTAACTTGTCTGGTTATGTGAGTGCTGTTTGTGCTGAGACCAAAGATCCTTTGGAAGCTCTTGCTGGCTGTGCTGGTTGGTGTCTTCCCTCCCAGCCCACCTGTGTACCAGACCAGGTGGACAGTTTAACGTGGTTCATTTCACCAGGAAGAGAGGTGGCATCTGTTCACCCATCAGATCTGCAGCCTGTTCTCAAGAGAAGTGGCAGAACACACACACCTTTATTTGCCTCATCAGCTTCATGCCTGACCCATTCTCCCTCCAGCAGCTCTGCTCCCTGGGCTGGTGGCTGAGTGATGAGGAGGCTCTCCAGGGTGTAGCCCAAGGATGCTGCAGTGGAGCCTCCCTCCTGTGGGATCTGTGGATCCTTCTCCCTTTTGTGCCCCAG
This sequence comes from Apus apus, assembly GCF_020740795.1. NCBI lineage: Eukaryota > Metazoa > Chordata > Aves > Apodiformes > Apodidae > Apus > Apus apus. The sequence continues at coordinate 3,915,675 of NC_067304.1, forward strand.
CTTCAGTCCACAGGGACACCACAAGAGCAGGCAGGGGACATGGGAAGGGACTGGGAGCAGGTGGAGGTAGCTCATGAGTAGCAGTGTTGCTTCCACAGGGCAGGAGACAGAGCAGGATGACTGGCACTGCTGTGGGAAGGTGTTCCCACCATCTCTGCTGCACCTGGTGTTGTTGAACAGTCTTGTGGTGGTTTGGGGCAGCTCTTTCTGAGAGGAGGAGCTGAGCAGGTGTCCTGGTCCCAGGTGAACTCTGCTTAACAGGGTAGAGACTTCTATTGCTTCCATAAAGCACACAAGAGCTTGTGCAAGACACTTGGTTCTTGCTGACAACTTTTGTCAGTAGCTTTGTCCTCTATAAAGGAAGGAGATGCCCAGTTCCCAGATGCCTGTGAAGGTGCCATGAGCCAGGAGGGTGTTGGTGTGACCTGCTGTGGCAGGATGGAGGGAACTCTGGAGACAGGCAACGTGCTGGCTCTGGCCTGAAAGAGTCAGTGGGGAGAACATTGGTGTAAGACACAGCAGAGCCACCCAAGGGATGCTTTGGAAGGCATGGTTTGGTGGGTAGCTCTCAGCTTTGCAATAGAAGGCAAAGCTGTGTGTGATTTCACCAGGTCCTCCGAAGCTTGGGGGGACCTTCAGCTGCTGGTTTGTTGGCTCTGCTTCAAAAGTCCACATATTGCACCACTCTCTTTCAGTTTATGCCATCTGACATCTTTTGGAGTGATCGTAGCCCTGAGTCACCCACGAGAGCTGGAGAGCTCTGCTGCACCCGAGCTGCACATGTTGGTTGTCTCACACATGCCAACATCTGCCCTAGGGTGGAGAGGTTTGCTGCAGCTCCATGGGGCTGCCACCTCCTCCCCCTTCCTTCGCTGGACCTGATGCTTTTCACCCACTCAACTGGACAACTGTGATTCAGCTCCAAGGGGAAGGGGAGAGCTGGAAAGGCTCAAGGCTGGATTTCCAGAGGAACTGGAGGGAGCAGTGAATTCACTGCCAGCCACAACCCAGGCTTGTTTCCAGACCTCTCCTTTCCAGTGCAACAGAGGTAGAAGAGCCATACCCTGGTTGTCCAAACCAGGCTCTGGATCTCCTGCTTGTAACACGTTCAGCCTGGCTTTGCAGTGCTGTTTCCAGGGCTGATGTGTGGCCAGGCTTTCTAGCAAAGTTTGGGATTGTCTTTTGTGCAGAACATCCAAAAGAATGAGCTGCCTTTGGAAACTGCTGGGTCTTCTTCAGCATGTCGGTGTAGGGAAGGATCCAGAGCTCCAGCCCAGGATCCAGGTGGCAGCCATGTGGGGAAACTGGCACAGAATTGGCTTCCTTCTTGCATGTTGAGCTGGGTCCAGTTTTACTGGTCATGGCATCCACTTGGACCTGCTGCTTCACATGGGCTTGGAAAGTTTGTGACACTTCTTTAAAGCCCATTCCTTTCCACGGGTCTAAAAATGAAATAGGGCAAACACCCACATCACTCCCACAGTAGAGTTTTTTTGCCTTGAAGTGAACCCACTGTTTGTCTAACCCACCTCTTTTTTGAGTTGTAGTTCCACCTTTTTTGTCCTCGTTCACACCCAGATTCACGTGCACACCCATAACGACAACTAATACATTTTGGCTTCCATTCATTTGAAGCGATCTGGTTTGGTTTGGGTTTGTTTGGTTGGGGTTTTTTTTGAATTTATTTTTTTATTTTTTTGTATGTGTCTTTTCTTGCAGCTTCTGAAGTCGCCCCGTAGTGGGTTGATTCCCCATCACACACCTAGTGCCTGAGTCTGATCCATGTTGGCCCTCCTAGTTCACCATAGATCTCTCATTTCGACCTAGCTGTCTGTTCAGTGGTGGTGACTTGTTGTGGTTGTGCTTTTTTCGTTTGTTTGATGGTGTCTTTGTTGTTCATTTTTACTTTCTCCTGGGAGCTCTGGCCTTTCACAGCAGTTCCTAACCCCTCTTGTTTCTCTCCCACTCTCCTGGCCTCCCGGCAGATCAAAGTGGTGAATGCGTTCCGTAGCTCCTTGTACGAAGGCCTCGAGAAACCCGAATCCAGAAGCTCCATCCATAACTTCATGACTCACCCAGAGTTCATCCTGGAGGAAGATGAGCCTCAAACACCATTCCCTGATGGCGCTGAAGACGACCCTGAGACTGACGGACTCAAGAAGCGAGGTGGGGGCAGCCTGGGTGGATCCTCATCCCTCAACAGGAATAACAATGCAGTGGACAGCGAGCAAGCTGAGCTCACCATCCCAGAGCCTCAGAGCCCCTTACACAGCTTGGAGACATCGGTTTGACCTTCAACTTTGAACCCCCTTTCTCCTCCTCCTCCTCCTCCTCTTCCACCACCACCTTCGTCCCTCGCCCTGTGTGATATTGGCACCAGTAACTGGTCACACACACTGCGGTCACTTCGTGTCAAACTGCTCATCCCTATATCATTTTGGTGGTTTGGTTTTGGGGTTTGTTTCTTTTTTTTGAGGGTTGTTTTGGTTTTGTTTTTTCTTTCCTTGGTTTTTGTTTGTTTTGTTTTGTTTTTTAAAGTGTTTTTATTTTCTACCGTGATTTAGCAGTGGGAACCAGAGTACCACGATGAGGGGTGTTGGGTAGAGTGGCTCAAGCCAAAATCATCCATCTCCATCCCTGATTTTCAGTGGTACTCACCCAAGTGAAGCAGCCAGGTTATTCCCTCTCCAAGAGTTGGGCTCCATGTGTCTGTTGGGGGTTTTCACTTTGAAAAATGCATGTTCAGAGAAAAGTTCAAGTTGTTGCAGTCCTACATGCACACGCTCAGCCTGAGGGCTGGGGTGCACTTGTGACCTTTTTGTTTTCTTCCCACTGGTGGTTTTTAGGGTTTTCTTCTCATTTTGGGGGGGGGGGGTTTGTTCTTTGCTTGTGGGATTTGCCCCCAGTGTCTTCACAGTGGGAAGTGGGGGGTGGGAGGGGGGGTGGGCTGGCACTTGAGTGCAACAATTGAGAAAACAAAACAAAAACCCAGCCAGGGGGAAGGTGTTTACTCACAGATTGATAGATACAGGGACGTACACCAGTCTTCCACCTTGAAAAATGGTACCTAGCCTTTTACAGCTCCTCCTCTGTGTGTGCACACATGCTTCTCTCTCTGTTTCCAAAGCAGTAATTGGTAGACAAAGAATGAAGGTGACTTGGCTGGGACCTTGCTGGATGTAAAAGGTTCTGATTTTTCTACAGAGCAAGGTGGGGGTGAACTGGCAGTGGAAGGATGGTGAAGAAAACCCCCATGGTTGTGAGAAACTGGGCCCCTTCCTGGGGAGCCTTTAAGAGATGGATGTCTTCTGCTCTTGAACAGCTGTGAAACTTTTGGAGAGGACATTGCAAAGGTTTAATGGTTCCTGCCATCAGGAGCAGAGGGACTTTTGCCCGTTCTGGCTTGTTAAATAATCCTTCAGCCCTGGAGGAAGCCCAGAGGATACTCCAGCAGTGCTCACCAGCTCTGCACACCACTGCCAGAGTGCTAGCAGGCTGGATGGAGAACAAGCATTGGGTTATTGGCAGTACAGTAGATCAACTCCTAGATCATGGAAGGGATGAATCATGTTGTCTCTTTAGCTGGTGGAAGGAGAGGCTCCATGGCCCTTGATTTCTGTGGCACTTCTGTGGCTGGTTTGCCAGTGGAGGCACTTCCTCACAGAGGTGGCAGCTTGGTTGGTTGGTTGGCTGCAGGTCTTCCAGAGAACGTGCTGCATGGAGGCTTTGCCTCACGTGCTGCTTTTTTTGAAGGTCATCTCTTCACCCTGCATGTCCTGCCTCACCTCCTGTAGCCATCTGGCGAGAATCCTGTTTTTTTGGAGCAGAGGCCCCAGGTGTCCTGGGTGAGTCACCTCTAAACTGACCCTCTTGTGAAGCCATGGGACAGAGCAGGAGGCAGGAGTTTGCTTTGCTTGGGCTTAGTTTCTTCCCCGTGGGCTCTTCCTGGTGCACCCCTGGCTCCTGACCCCAGGCAGGCAGGGCTGGAGGAAGCTCTGCTGCCTTCTCCTCTTCGTCTCGTTTAGTTGAAAGCAGAGAGAACCTGGTTGTAACTGGCTGTACAACTGTCATCTTGGCCCAGCCTCCACCCCTGGAAGGGGAGAGGTTGCAGTGAGAGGGTGGGCTGGCTGGTTTCTTCTCCTCTTTCCTTTAAGAACGCACAGAATCTCTGGTGCCTTCTCCAAGCACTGCCTGCAGCACCGCCTGCCGCCCCAGGGCTTTTGGGTTGGGTTGGGTTTTGGTTTTTTTTGCCAAGAATTAAGTGTTCCTTAAACTAAACACCACAAACCCAAGTGTCTTTGTTTCGTTTCCAGCCCAGCATCGCCTCATCCCTTCCTTGGGGTGGGGGCACCCCAGGTAGCTGAGGAAAGGTCCTTCTCCCAGGTCTCCTGCCTCGGTGCTGGCAGGGGGTGGCAGCTGGGCTTTGTACACTGCCAACAGCCAGAAGAAATTGCCACCACTGCCCGTCTCAATTGCAAATTCGGCGTCAAGCCCCTTTGCTCGTGCAGACAAGACCCATCCCTGCCCTCCCCCTTCTTCCCACAAGCTTGAAGGGCAAGAAAAAATACTTGGGAGCAGGAGCAGGGAGGGGGTTTCTTGGGTTATACACAAGCGGTGACAGGCAAGACAAACAGGATGGGTTGGGTTCTGTTCCTAGGGGTGACATTGCTTAAAAGATCACTTTTTTTTCTATGTTAAATACTTGCAAAAAAAAAAAAAAAGCCAAAAAAAAGAGAAAAAAGAAAAAAAAAAACAGATGAAAGGATGTGTTCTTACAAGCTCACAGGAATATTTATTAAATACTTTTTTTTTGGGGGGGGGAACGCACAGTGATTTATTTTTCTTTTGATATTTTTTTAATACCTCAGACCTGTTTTAAAAACAAACAAACAAAAGACTTAAACCAATGAAAACTTCACACACACACACAAAATAAAAGCCAATTTTGGGGGGCTCTCTAAGTCACTCCCAGAAATCTGTGACTGGCAGGTCGCCACAAGGGTCAGGTCATCCTTTAGTTGTTGTATTTTTGTTGTTCTAGTTTCCATCTTTGGAGGGGGAGAGATAATTCTATATAAATATTATGCAAAAAGAAAAGAAATCTAGTTTTCTTTAGACCAGAAACTGATATTTTTACGTCAGCCATATGTATTTTGTTTAAAGAAAAAAAAAATAAATAAACCAGAATGGAAGAAATCACGAGTCTGCCACGGCGCGTGACAAGAGGTGACAGTTAATGAGTTAATTAGTGTATCAGTGATCAGATGCCAGTCAGCTTCCTTTTCTCTGAGCAGCCATCTTTATACTAGACATTAGTTGGATGACACAAATGTGTTTTGTTTTTTTATATATATATATATATATATAAATGATGTCGGTATGGCTGGTTGCTTAAAGTATAAGCGTTTCTTGTGCATACATCTTTCCTGTAAAGTATTTTATGATCATTTTGATTTCTTATTTAGTTTCAGTGATTTACTGGCAGCAGGTGATGACTGGGTTAAGTTATTGAGGACATTATCAAAAGTGTTTTGGGGGGGGATTGGTGCTCTGTGCTGAAAGGCATGGTCGGCAGCACGAACTTCTGGGGACTCTGCAACACGCCTTGAAAGAGGGGGAGATGTTTTCTTTTTATTTCTTCTTATTTTTTTTTTTGCTCAAACTGCCATGAATGTGCACGGGGGGGGGGGCGGGGAGGGGGACAGTGCCATGCCAGACAGGAAGAGAAGTCATGCCCTGTGCTAACGTGTTAACTTGCCTTGGAATGCTTTGTTATTAAAACACTCTGAACGTCGTTTTTTTGCAGCCGGTTCTTGATGCCAGCAGGGTCCCCGGTGGTGGTTTCCTGTGAAATAAATGGGATTGGTACCAAAGACGTGACCCCCCCCCCCCCCAGTCCTGTGTGCATTGCTGAGCAGGCATTTTTTAGGCATCTTGCATGATGTGATAAGGTTTCCTTTGATTTGCACAGGGGTTATACTGCGTTTTCAAAGGTTTTGTGCAATAAGCTTTGAGGAAAATTTCAAAACGATCTCGAGAAGGAAAGAAAAAAAAAAAAACCCAACAGCTGAGTCCCATTTTAGCATGGGCAGCCCTTGGCCTTCCCCAGCCAGGAGCAGACGTCCTCTAGTGCTCAGCCCCTCCAGAAATGCTTCTAGGGGTGACACGACGTTGAGGTGAACGGAAAAGCCCCATCCCAGCACCAGGGAGGGCACCTCCGTGATGCCATCACCAACTCCTCTTGCCCTCCACGACTGCAGGGCCCAAGGACCTCAAAGAAGAAGAGCCCCTGCAGGTTTTTGTACCTCCTGGGGGAAGGACACATCTATCTGCCATCACTCCTCAACTGCTGGGGTCAAGCTCCTACAAGTTCCTCAACCCGTGGAGCAGGTACCCCATAAAACACCCTCCTGCAACCCCAGCTCTTCCAGGGGGGCAGGGTGAGGTGGAGGTTCTGCTCTCCTGGGGCTGTGGGGCAAGGCCAGCGTGTCTCGTGGCACCTGGCTCCTCTTCTCCAGCATCTCTCTGCCAAGGCTGTCCCCTGCCCCCAAGACTGGCTGATCTCTGGCTGTCCTGCCTCTGATACCCTCCTGCTCAACCAAACAAACCAAAACAATTTTCATTCAGCAAAGCCCATGGCTAAAACTGCCTTTAGTTTATTTCCTCCCCTTAAATAAATATATATATATATACAGTATTAAACCAACATTTGTGTGTGTATATATATTTATCCAATGCTCTCACGACAAGACTTTCTTTTCAAGAGGGCACGCAGATCTTGAGTTCTTCTTTTTCCAGTAACTACGTATAATAAGCACTGGTATTTTTGTATAAAAACAGAAAAAATACAAAACAAAAGACTGAATATTATGTGGTATGCATGACATTTAAAAAAAAAAACAAAAACCAACAAAACCCAAACAAAAAAAAAAATAATGGTGGTTTCAAAGCAATATGTACCCTGGTGTGTTTGCCATATCCTAGAGTCCAGCTTAAAGTGCACCTGATCTGTATTGCATTTTGATATTAATCTCTATGTACAATGTTTTGCATGTAATTTATATGGTTCTTGGGAGAAAAAAAAGAAAAAATTGAATGAATTGTCAGTTGGCTTCTTCTAAGAAAATAGATTCCAAGCAGGGATAATACTCAAAGTGGAAGCAGATGAGTGGTTGAGGGGTGGGAAAGGGGGTACATAGCAAAAAAAAATGAAGCGTGCTGGGGGTGGGGGAGAAGGGAAATGGTTTTGAATCAATAAAGCTTTGGCTGTTGAGCAGAAACAATGAGCAAGTGCATCCAGAGAATAAAATGTGCCCACATGTAACTGTGACGTCCTCAAGTGTGTCCACCAGCTTGTGAGATCAATCCCACGTCCTCCCCTGAGCGCTGGGGGAACAGCTGGGCTTCCTGTGGGAGCAAGGGGGGCTTGCAGGGTGGAAAGAGGGATGGGGGTCAAAAGCAACCCCACTCTTACCAAAGCTCCCCTTAGTTAGTGTGGGCTGTCTCTCTGTGTAAGCCTCAGTACTGAGAGGCAGGGGCTGGCCGGTTGCAACCAGCACTTTGTCTCAAACGTGGCTTCTTCCACCTCCAAGAAGAACTCCAGGCCAAAACTGGCTGTCAAATGCCACCCAAACCAGTAGCCCTGGGCTACCTGTCAAGCTGCCCTGGAGCAAAGATCCTCCTTGTCCCCTTCCCCTGATGTGTGATCTCCATCTCCTGGGGACTGGCTTCAAGCCGTGTCCTGCCTCTGTACTGAGAATATTTTGCCTCCATTTAGGCACTTTGCCCAGACAAGAACAACAGCAAATAAAAGCAACTGGCCTCTGAAATCCTCTCATCCCCAGGCGGGTTGAGGGCACTGTTTGACTCCCCTGGCTTTGGTGGGGAAGCTGTTGCTTCTCTGTCTTTAATAACCAGGGCCAAGCTGTGATAAGATGGAGCTGGGTGAGGTTGTCAGTGAGAAAATTCAATTTAAAACCTCTCAGCTGAGTCTCTGACCCCTGGAGCTAATGCCAGGGGATAAGAACAGGGTGTAAAAGCTTTACTGGGCAGCGTCACACACTTCCCTGCTTTCCTGGGAAGGTGTCTGTGTCAACAGTGTCCTTCAACTCTTAATTAAACAGAACAGCCACAACTGCTAGGTGCTTTGTTTTTTTTTTAAACCTAGACCAGGCTGGATGTGAAGAGAGAAACAAATCACAGGACTTTTAGTCATTTAATGGGGAAAAAATGGCCGTGGCTGTGCCAGGGCTGCCCCAGGCACCCTGCTCCAGAGGATGGATGCTGCTGCTGCAGGTCCAGATGGATGAAAGGACGCTGGCACACTGGGAGGGAGAGGAAAAAGGCAGAGAGAGGCACATTTAGTCCTGTAATCTGCCACAAAACGTTCACAAACCCCACGCTGCCCTGATGGAGAAACGGCGGCTTCCTTGCACGCCCCAGCCAGGCCCGGGCCTCAGGTGCCCCAAGGCCCCACAAGAAGTGCCTGCTACTCCAGGAAACCAAGTTAAAAACATCAAGGAGCTTCCAGCTTGGAAAGCGTGACCCGGAGGCAGCGCGAGGGAGAGCCCAGGGGCCGGGGAAGGGGGGCGTGGGGCGGAGGTGGACGGGAGGGGACACTCTTGGGGTAGTCGCAGGATACTCGTTAGTACGTTCAAATAGAAGCACAGCCTGATGAAAATGTACTGAAATAACGAATTTGCTGTACTAAGGGTTACTTTGAAAACTCTGCGCTTGGTGAAACATCAGTCAATGATGCCAGCATCCTGCAGGTTGTGATGACATCAGGTCTTCTAAGAACCTGTGGTGCCTGCAGACTCTGATGTGGGTTCTGACCCACCTGGGCAACGTACCAGCAGGAGACTGGGGACAGGACCAGGAGAGACAGGACCAGGAGAGAGACAGGACCAGGAGAGACAGGACCAGGAGAGAGACAGGACCAGGAGAGACACAGGACCAGGAGAGACAGGACCAGGAGAGACAGGACCAGGACAGAGACAGGACCAGGAGAGAGACAGGACCAGGAGAGACAGGACCAGGACAGAGACAGGACCAGGACAGAGACAGGACCAGGAGAGACAGGACCAGGACAGAGACAGGACCAGGAGAGACAGGACCAGGAGAGAGACAGGACTAGGACAGAGACAGGACCAGGAGAGAGACAGGACAAAGCCGACAAAGGAGCAGAATCAACAAAGACCCCCCCAGGAGACCCTCGAGCAGGCACCATTACAAAGATAGCCAACCCCAGGAGCTAAAATGACTATGTAGAAGAACTCTGGGAACTCATTGACATGGAATATGCGTGGGTTTGGTGTCTGTGAGTTGGGGTGTTTTCGCTCATTGGTCGGAGCACTCGCGGTGGAGCATCCCCAGCGCTGCAATGAATCCCTGCTCAGTAACTGCGTGTTTGTTGTTCCTGGGTCTTCATCTGGGGATCCTCGCCCAGCCTCCCGCTTGGCTGAGCAGTGTTAGAAACCAAGGGGGCTTTGGCAGCTCCGGATTTGCGTGTGCCCGACAACGAAGGGCTTTGTCTGGGGGGGGGGGAAGCGCCGACGAGACCCCCCGGAGCACGAAACGCCCCCAAAAACAAACCCGCCCGCTTTGTTGACGGGCCCGCCCGCCCCGTGTTTGCGGCGCTGGGGGCGGGGCCGCCCGGGCCCGGCGGGCGGAAGCGGGCGCGGTGAAGCCGTTCCGGCCGCCATCTTAGCGACGGGCGGGCTGAGGGTGCCCGGGCGTTGGGCGCCATCTTTGAGGCTGGCAGCGCAGGAGGCGACGGCCCGAGCGGCGGCCGCGGCGGATCCGGGCGGCAACGGCGGCGACGGCGGCGACGGCGGCGGTCCCCTGGGGTTCGGTAAAGTCCCCGCTCGCCGGTAACTAGAGCCATTCGTCAACCGCAGGGGCGGGGGAATGGCCTCTGGCCCGGCCCGCGTCCCCTCCGCTCCCCTCGGGGGAAGCAGGCCGCGTCCCCGGCCGGCCCAGGCCGCGTCCCCAGCCCCGCTCTCCGGGGGTGTCCGCAGCCGCTGCGGGGGGTGGCGGGGTCCCCGGGGGCAGTGCGGGCCCTCAGGGGACGGTGCAGGCGTGAGGGCTTCTCTTCAAGCTCTCCCCGGACTTAAGAGAGGGGGGAGCTGCTTCCCGAGGTAGGCCCAAGGTCCCCTTGCCCCCCGGCGAGGCCGCAGCTCCCCCGTCCCCCAGCCCTGCCCTGCCCTGCTGGGATCCCCCTCGGTGGCCCGTCGGGGACAGGGGAAACCTGGAGCAGGCTCTGGAGAGGTTCGGTTGGGCTGGTTGAAGACCCCCGGTGTAGGTGCCTTACGAGTCTTAACGTTATTTTCGGTTAAAACCTGACGCCTTCCTTCTGTAGCAATGCGCATAAGGGGCGTGCTGTAATGGAGTCATCTGACAAATCGCTCCTCCGCTCCCTAAAGGAGCTTCCCTCAGGATCTGACTAACTCTGGATGCACCCGGTCGTCATCTTAAATTTCTCCTTCAGGTTGTTTAAAAACAGCCCAGTGGGGTGACGGTTTTGGTTTTTTTTTTTGTTCCTTAAGAACAGGATCTCGGAGGTTTCTGTTTTCTGCCGTTGGTGTTTGTAGTGAAAATGCAAAAGTGGTTTTTACTGTTGCAGGGATCAGTACGTGGAGCCTACAGATTGTCCCCAGAGCACCCTCTGGGGTGCACACAGAGGTTGAGCTTTCAAAAGACAACACTGTGTTATTCGGTTGTAAAAAAGGAAGTCTCGTGGGGATAGGGGACTTTGAAATGATACCAGAATCTGGATACACGTTCAGCTGTTCAGACTGAGCAAACAGGTTGAATTTGTGGCTGGATAGCCAGAGGTTTCAGGAAGAAAACTAGAGAAAACTTCCTCTTGCCTTTGACTTCTCATCTAAAATGGCACCCTGCCAAATGGCTCCTTCCAGGGGAAAGCCACCCTTCTGGAGATTTAAGCAAGCATTGCAGTGAGGAAGGTATATTCTCATAGCAAATTGCTGTCAGACTCCAGTGCTGAGTTCAGAAAGGGAATTAATGCCTTTTATTTCAGTAGGCTTGTCGTTCCATTAGTGTGGAATTGGTTCTCAGAGCCTGTTAGGACATCAAGGAGGAAAAGGACAGAGAATGATAAAGCCACTCTCTAAAAACACAGGAAAGAAGGGGTTATGCATTAAGGGAAAGCCACTACGTTAAAAATTGGTGCTACCTAAACATTTATTAAGGATTTGGGACAGGCAGGTGCCACTACACCTGTGTGTGCTCAGCCATGCCTTTTGGAGCTTCCTTACTGAACATGTTAAGGCACAGGCTGGTGCCTGGAAGAAGAGCAAGGACTTCCATTGTATGGAACTTGGGATCTGTGGTTCACCTGGAGTGCCATATCTAGAATAAAAAAAAATGAAAATCAGCTGTGACAAGCCCAGGGCTCAGCTGGGGACACTGAGTCTTTGGTGACAGCTCCAAGCAGAGTGTTGTGAATGTTGGGCCGTGGCTGACAGCTGGTGTCAGAGCTGTGAGGGAAGGTGAATGTGCCTGTGACATGGCTGGGTCACATTCTTGGCAGTGGCAATGTGGCAGAGCCAGAGGGCTGATTTTTCAGCTGGAAGAGGAGAAGGAGAGGACTGCAAATGGGCCCAGGGAAAAGAGATTTGCCACGGATGGGGGTTGTTCCAGTGCAGCCATTGCAGCTGCAGCAATAGCAGATCTTGGAGAAGATACAGGGAATTTTTTTTGTGGAAGCAACACCAACAGAAGCCTTTGGATACCAGGAATTAGGACAAACATGTCAGTGTTCTGGAACTTCTCAGTTGACCATTGGTAAACCTGGCACTCCTTGGGCAGGGCAGGAAGTTGCCTTGGCACTTCCATGTTGCAGCAGCTCTTGCGGACCACACGCCCCACACGCTGGGCCAGGACCTACATCTGATGGTGCTGCTGTTAACCTGAATCTCAGGAAGGACTTCTGGATTATTCTGCTGTTCTGTGGGAATATTTGCCCCATGAAAGTGGCCTACTGAGCTATTTCTTTTCAGGGAGCAAGCTTGAAGCCAGCTGTGGTTTAACATCTCCAGGCTTGGGTGTTCCTGTTCCAGCTTTGCCTACTGAACCAGTACTTGGTTGGACATAAATCTTAACCGTGGGACTCAGACTCTCAACTATGTACTTGCTGTGAAGGAGCTCAGATATGAGAGTGCACATAAACAGCTGATAAAGAGAACTGGTATAAGGTTGATTGCTGAAACACCTTGTTTTTCGATGATACTAGAAGTTCCCACAGATTGTGAGACAAGACCGTTTCCATCTGTAAAGCAGAAACGTTTCTCGTGCCTTTGGAGGAAGCACAACACAAAAATATGCATTTAACTGTTGATATGAGGACCCTGAACCCCGGACTACTTGACAGTGATGGTCCAAGGATCTCTTTGGATACACTGCAGCAGCAGAAGTCCCCTTTTAGAAAACAAACAGCTGCCTCTCCCTGGCTTTGATAAAACTTCTGCAGTAGGAAGTGTCCTACAAGAACCAAGTTACCAAACTGATGTATGGCTTTCCCTTAATCCCTCACCCCTGGCTTTCCAGCTTCCAACAACACTGCCAATGCTAGGTGCCAGCTGCCATGTTTTACGTTTATTTTTAAATTAATGATTCAGGAATTTGAGCACAGGAGCCCCATGAACAAGCCAGGAATTGCTCAAGAGATTTGCTTACTCCTTCTGCTGAGGCCCATCAAGTTCTTCTACGACTCCAGCTTTCAAGCCATCTTCTAGGGGATCACTTGAAGCAGGAAGTAGCTGCTCAGTGAACCTCTCCCTTTTATATGTTAAAGTGACTTTAAAACACTGCAAGATGGAGCAGCTCCCTCCTGGGAGGGAGAATGGGGCCATTCTCAGCTCGTTCCAGTGATCCCAGGTATCTGATGGGTGCAAGATTCTTGGCCAGTGCTGCCATCGGTCACATCCTGCTGGCTCTGAAGAGCATCAGGAAACGTTTTCAAACCAAAGGGTGTCAGCATTGCTCTTGGCCTGGGAGATGGGGCAAATAAAAAGTCTTGAACCAGATTTTCTGTGGAGTGGTGTGCTCAGATCTGAAGGCTTTGTCTTGGCCACTTCTGAAGAAGCTTTAGGGGTTGCTTTGAAGAATTCCTTCTCCTTTTGTCAAAAGAAAACACACATCTGTACTGAAGCAGCTCTAATCTGATGAGTGCTTTGGTTCAGGTTTTTCTTTGCCAGTCACAAAAACACCAGGCCAGTCAGCCCTTAGAGATTCATTTCCGTTTCATCTTAAGGAAAAATGTCCAAATTCAGGTCCTTGAAGTGGAAGTGTTGAGTTACTCCAGCTGGCCTGGGCAGCTGTGCCTGGTGGCTGTGGTAACTCATGACTCTGGCTCTTGGAGATCACCGTGGAAGGTGACCCTGACTCAGTGGCAGCCTTTGCTCTTGGGGCAGCAATCTCAGAACATTTCAGTCCCCGTTCAGACAGTATTTAACGATTAGAATCGACCAAAAACAAATGTAGATTAGAAATTATGACTGTTCTGCTTTGAACAAGTTACCTTTAGATTTTCCCACAGAGAATGAGATGTGTTAGCAAGAAGTTGTTCTGTGGTTCAGCCCCCACGGGGCACAGAACAGACCAGAGAGACTGTCCCGAGTGCTGTGCCACAGAGAATGCACATGGAGAGGGGCAGATGCTTGTCATGGTTTTCCTGGGGTGCAAAAAGCTTTTGTTCCCTTCTTGCCCTTTGTTACAGGGCAAAGGCAGGTCAGCAAGCTGGGAGTTCAGAGCAGGGAACAGGACAAGAAAGAAAAGCTTGTCAAATAAACTGGACAGACTTGCCCTGTGCTATTTTTCATCCCTTAGCAAAGTTGATGGCACTTGTTGGCATGTTTCTCCTGACCTCTAGCTACTGCATCTGTAATTCTTGATTTTTTTTTTTCCAAAGTATTAAAAGTCTCTTATATTAGAGCTGTGGAGAGAAAACAAAAATGTGTTTAAAATTCTTACCAACTTCATGAGAGACCTGCTGAGTGCACCAGAGTTACTCACTGTTATTCAGGCATTGGTTCTGTTGGATTCTGTTTAGCACTCAGATTGCTATGTTTTTAAAAAAACAGGTTTAAAAAACCCAAAACAAAACAGGTTTTTACCAAGCATTTTTGTGAAAAAAAGAAACAGAAACTTTTTAATTACCTTTTTAAAATGAAAGTACTTTTATGGAGTTTAGAACTATAAGGGGTTTTGGGGGGAGAGACTTGTTGGGTTGGGGTTTTTTGTTTGTTTGTTTTAAAGTTTTGCTTTTTTTCCCCCCTGTTCCTTAAACAAAATCCACTGAAATCCTGGAGAGCTCTTGGAGGCTGCTTAGAAATATGGAAGGCAACCAGCAAAACTTTGAGCTGCTTGGGCTTTCCAAAGAGCTAAACCTCAGAGGATTCCTTTTTTCCCCCCATGGTGGTGGATATAATGTTGTTGGTGTCTCCCAGTTCCTAGGGGAAAGAAATGCCACCTTCTAGACTGTGAATTCCTTCTGCTTTGTATTTGAGTGTCTCTGCCCAGCAAAGCAAAGGTCTTTATTTGCCACCTGATGAAGTGTTGGCTTGTGCAAGCTGAAGAAATCATGCCTGAAATTTAATTTCACTGTTAGTGGTGTTGGTGGCACATTTGGAAAAACATTTCTTGTCAAACTTCTACATGAAGGAGCACCAGTGATTTTTTTAGAAGTAGATGCACAGGAATCTGTAGGACACAAAGTCTGTTTTTGAAGGTGCTGAAGGCCAAAAGTGAATAGTCTCATGGACAGTGAAGAAGGGAAGGAAACCTTGCACTTAACTACTGTTTTTATTCCCTTTGTCAAGCAGTCAAAAAAACAGTCACTAATATGAGAACCCAACTTTTCCTCTCTTTATTTTAGATTTGGGAAAATTCCCTGCCAAAAAAAAAATATCCTGGAAAATTCACTAGTGTTTGTGTGAGTAAAAGGTTCCAACCTTTTATTATTAATTTGTAAGAACTCTTTCATTCAGTTTTGTCCAAAAGAGTCAGAAGTATTTTTTACACAGCAATGTGCAGCATTTTACTGAAGAGGGTCAGAATCACTTTTAATTTGAACTTTATCTGGTCTGGTTGCAGGTTTTATAGCATTTATTATCTTTAAAAAATATTAAAATAAATCAAAGTCTCTGATTTCACATCCAAAAAAACTGCTTAAATGTTTCAACTCTGGTGGCACCAAAAAAAGCTGTTGAATTGGACCTTAAGCCATCTTTTCAAACCTTCCATGATCATGCAGGAATGGATAATGATGGATACATGGATTAGGGAACAGCATATGATGCCAAACTTGTAGTATTGGATGGAAAAAGAAAACAAATTATTTCCTCAAACCAAAGTAATTCCAAACCCTTGGTCTCATGCAGCCATGCCACTTGCAAAGTGAGCATTTCCCTGCCTCTCCAAGCTTGTTGCATCCTTGATCTGCTGTCCTGCTGTTAATTGATTGCAGCTCCACATGTCTGAGCAGGGCTAAAAGCTCCTTCTCCAGATGGATCTCGTCCAACATACACTGTGCACGCCTGGCTGTGTAGATATGTCTCCTGTATGCATGTCCAGATGTCTGCATATTTGTGTGCTGGCCCCCAAATCACTCATCCTATTACAAAGCATCAGCCTTGAAGGCACATTCATCCAAACATGATGTAGATCTTTCATTTTTGCCAGTTTCCTCCAAATGAGAGGCTTTTTATGCAGTGGCAAATAGCCCCAAATTCTCATATATATATTTTTATTGTCACAGTTGCTGACTTTGTTGTCACTCTCTTGGTGTGTGTATAAGCACACGTGTGTATGTATATACATATTTGTGCTTTTATACACACAAGTGTGTTTTTGCTGTACAGGTAATAAAGATGGGGGAAGGTTTTTGTGTTTTCTTAATAGGTGAAGAATTCTTGAAGACCAGAAATTGCAACTTACTGAATTTTAAAGTAAAAAAAAAAAAAACCCAAACAAACCAAAACACATTAACATTGTCCGGCTGTGGAAGATGGATCCTCATTTTTGCAGCCACTTTGAATCACAAGTTCATCTTTAAATACACTGGGTGTTTTTTTGTTTTTGGTTTTTATTTTTGGTGGTGTTTTTTTGGTGGTGTTTTTTGGTTTTTTTGGTGGTGTTTTTAAAATATTTTTGAAGAGCTAACTATCCCTGGCTGTCTCCAGTCTGACAGTATTCCAATGGACTTGCTTCCTCCATTAGTTGTAAGATGTTTAAAAAGCACATCCCATGTTTGAATTGTGGATGAGAGGTTCCCTTGGCAATGGGAGGAGGAAAATTCTTTCTACCCCTTTATTATTAATTCACGGATTCAGTGTTGGTTCGGCCTACAGGAGAATTTAACTGGAAGTCTTGGAAGATCAGTATCTTTCCTGAAGTTGTCCAGGTATGTGAACATGAAGCTTCGTGGTGATTGGAAAATAATATTTAATATGTCAATTGTATGTGGTAAATTTATTACTACCCACAGTTAACTGATAACTCAAAAATAGGACCAGTTTCTTAAGAAATGTCTTTCTTGTTGGCCTTCACAGCCACATGCAGTAGTTTTTTCTGTGCTTCAAGGTGTAGAACTGTTACTAGGGACAAAGGAGTAAACACTTGCTGACCAAACCCCTGCAGTTTTACAGTGGTTTTGGGATAGTTTTTGTGACCAGCTGATTTCAAGACATTTCCCCCCTCAAAACATGAATTTGATTTAACAGAAAACATTTGAAAAAAATCCTTCTGACCTGTTTATTTCTCATTTCTTTATGCCATTTTTAGGGTAACTTGTAAATAGGAAGATTTCACTGATCAAGCCAGTAGAAGACTTTCAGTCCAAGAAAGAGTGAAGGCAGCTCTTGCCAAGACTGGAGGAAGTCCCTGTTGAGTGAGCCCTTAGAACCTGAGCTTGTTCTGAGGGTCTTTCCGTTATGTCTAACCAAGGAGATGACTGCTACTTCTATTTCTATTCCACTTGTAACAAGGTCTGTTTGGGTTTCTTTTGCTTTGGGCTTTGTTGGGTTTATTTTCCTTTTTAGTGTTTTAAGAGAGCAGAGAAGGAGGGGACAGGAGGAGCAGAAGTGGGAGGAGACCTAGAAATAGATAGATAGAACTGCTTCCAGTTCTGACAGTGTGGATGGTTTTTTTCAGGCTGTACTGTTTTATTTTGCTTTGTGTTTTCCTTTTGGTTTCAGGGAGACAGCTGTTCCTTCCGCCACTGTGAAGCTGCTCTGGGGAATGAAACAGTTTGTACCCTCTGGCAGGAGGGTCGCTGCTTCAGGAATATCTGCAGGTTCAGACACATGGAGATTGATGTGAGTAGTTGCCTGAAGTTGAGGTTCTCCAGCTAAAGCACTGAAAGGGTTTTTAATAGCTCTGGGTGGACTGAGTGTTCTTAACATGATGGGTAGGATAACCCACCCTGAAGTGATGTGTGAGAGTGCCTGTCTCTGCAAACTGACTGGTAGGAAAGTTAGATAACATGGAATCATAGAACGGGTAAAGGTTGAAAGAGACCTTAAAGATCATCAGGTTCCAACCCTCCCCTCAGGCCAGGCTGCACAAGCCTCATCCAGCCTGATCCTTGAACACCTCCAGGGATGGGGCTTCCACAACCTCCCTGGGCAACCTATTTCAGCACCTTACTACCCTCATGGTGAAGAATGTCTTCCTAATATTTAACAAAAATCTCCCCTCTTCCAGTTTAAAACCATTATTCCTTGTCCCATCCTTCCTTGCCCTTGTCAAAAGTCCCTCCCCAGCTTTCCTGGAGCCCCTTCAGGCACTGGAAGGTGCTCTAAGGTCTCCCTGGAGCCTTCTCTTCTCCAGGCTGAACACCCCAACTCTCTCAGCCTGTCTCCAGAGCAGAGCTGCTCCAGCCCTTGGATCATCTTCATGGTCCTCCTCTGGACTCTCTCCAACAGCTCCATATCTCTCCTGTGCTGAGGGCTCCAGAGCTGGACACGTCACTCCGGGTGGGGTCTCACCAGAGCAGAGGGGCAGAATCCCCTCCCTCAACCTCAAATATGTCATTGCTAAGCTTACCCAAACTTTCTGTATATGCCCTTGAAATACTTTTAGTGATGAACTGACCTTTGGGAGGATGTTTCAGCCCTACACTGTGACAGTCCTGTCTCTGGTGTGATGTGAAACTGTGTTTCTTTGCAAATCTAAGGTGTTACCAGGAGCTTTTCTTTCTTTCTTCAGAAGAAACGCAGTGAGATTCCCTGCTACTGGGAGAACCAGCCTGTAGGCTGCCAGAAATCCAACTGTGCTTTTCATCACACAAAAGGACGTTATGTTGATGGACTCTTCTTGCCACCAAGCAAAAGTGAGTTTCTTGTCTCAGTTTTGAATGTTATTTATGAGTGAGTGCAACACTGTAGAAGACATCAAGTAACTGTTCATTTATGAGTGCAGAGAGAATCTGCAGTTATGGACTCAGCTAAACAGAATGTAATTCTGGTGTTTAGTCATTTTCTTCCATAGAATGGTTTGGGTTGGAAGGGACCTTCAAGATCATCTAGTTCCAACCCCCCTGCATGGGCAGGGACACCTCCCACCAGCCCAGGTTGCTCCAAGCCCCATCCAACCTGCCCTTCAACACTGCCAGGGATGGGGCTGCCACAGCTTCCCTGGGCAACCTGGGCCAGGGTTTCACCACCCTCACAATAAAGAATTTCCACCTAATGTCTCACCTAAATCTCTCCTGTTCCAGTTCTAATGTATTGCCACGTAACCTATCACTACACACCCTTGTCCCAAGTCCCTCCCCAGCTTTCCTGGAGCCCCTGCAGGCACTGGAAGGTGCTCTAAGGTCTCCCTGGAGCCTTCTCTTCTCCAGGCTGAAGACCCCAACTCTCCCAGCCTCTCTTCATGCTCAGCTTCTCTGTGCTTTGTGTGTTCCTTGCCTTTTTCAGCTTGCTTTTCCCTCACTTAATCCTTTCTGGGTAGTAGGGAGGTGAGGTCTGTGTGTGAAGGGAAGCTGCTGTTCATAATGTAACCAGGGGTGGGGAACAGGAGACTAAACACAGTGGCCAGGTGGGTTATCTACCTTTTTTACACAGTGGGTGCCCCGTGAGGGTTGAGATTTTAAATGGTCAGATGACAGATGCTCCTCCTCTTCCTCCAGCCACGCTTCCCAGTCCACCTGAGTCTACAGAAGATGATGTGAAAATGGCTCAGATGTCACTGCAGCAAAACAAACTTTCTGTTCAGACAAATCCCTCTCCACAGCTGAGGGGGGTGATGAAAGTGGAAAACTCAGAAAATGTCCCAAGTCCCACACATCCTCCAGTGGTCATCAATGCTGCAGATGATGATGAAGATGATGATGGTGAGTGTTTTTTTTACTTCTTGGAGGCATTTCTACTGCAAGTGACTGTGTTAATCATAGAATACCTGGATTGTTTAGTTGTTTAAGCTACAGAGGAGAGTCTGGAGTCCTAAATATTTTTGTTCAATTCAGCTGTTGGAAAAAGTCATCTGTAAACGTTTGTGTTAGTAGTTAAGAACACAACAACAAACATGGACTGCAATGTCATTGATTGAGCTACATAAACATCAGAAATCTTGTCTGTTCCCAACTGTGTAACTGAACAGGTTCACTTTTGCCTTCCAGACCAGCTTTCTGAAGAAGGAGATGAAGCTAAAACACCTGTCCAGCAACCAGCACCAGAAGCACATAATGGATTGAGGATAATTTCCACTAGGAAATCCAATGTTAACACAAAGCAAGGTATTCTAAGTAGGCTGGATTGGAAGGAGAATTTGACCCTTAACTCAAAAGCAGTATGTTCTTAAAATATGATAGAACATAGGCTACCTGGATGACTTTCCATGAGCTTGTTCCTATTTAATAATGTCATATGCACCTTGGGTCAGATGGTGAACTCCCTGTTTACTTTTGTAGGACAAAACAGAGCCACAGAGTGGAGTTTAGATGCCTGCAAATGTCCTTTCAACCACTGTGGAAAGCCATGTCTAATGACAGAGGAGTTTAATATCGTGTAGATGGATTAAACTGCTTAAAGCTACAGGTTTTTACCCTGCAGGCTGGGAGGAGGAGTGAAGAAAGGTGCCAGCTGCTTCCCAAAATACCATCCTTCCCATGGCTTCTTTTCTTAATTTGTGTGGAGCATTGACAGGGTTTATTCTAAATGCTTTGGAAAGGTTCTGAGCTGTAAGAACCTTGAGGATCTATGCTCTTCAACATCTGCCTCTAAGCCTCAGTTTCATGAACCATTTTGTCTTTTCAGATGATAATTTAAATTTTGGAATAAAAACACTAGAAGAAATCAAACTGAAGAAACTAAAGGAAAAAACAAAAAAACAAGGTGGTGAGTTAATATGCTGATTTCCTATCCTGCTGCCTTCTGTTCCTCTTCACCTTTTTGTTTTCCTTCTGAGAAAACCTGGATAGCTGGCTGGGCCTTGGTGGATACAAGTATTTTTGAAAAAGAAAGGGATTTTTTGGTACTGTTGGGTTCAGACTGGGAGATGATTGCAGCTGAGAGCTGCTTGAGGAGAGGACATCCATATCCAGCTGGGGCCCTTTGCTTTGCCATGCAACCTGTTTTCTTAACCTCCAGCAGCTCTGTTCTAGATTGGAATTCCAGGGTCAGGGAGGCTGCTCATCTCTTTATTTACATGCACTGCTCATTGTGTGTTTGGCAGTCACGAATAACTAATGGTCTTGAACTTTGGGATAGTTCTGTTTGATTTGTTTGGGTTTGGTTTTTTCCTAAACATCCTTATGTTTTGCTTGCTCTGCTCAGAAGGTCCTTCAGGAGTTTCTTTTCATCCACTCCAACCTCGGACTGTTCCTGTGCCAGAAAAGGAAAATGTCCGGACAGTAGTGAGGACTGTGACTCTGTCTGCAAAACAAGGTAACAGGCAGTGCTCCTGCTTCCATATCATGCCTCCTAAACCAAAAGGTTAGCTAATAATTATGATAATTCAAACATATTAGTCTGCTGGTGCTGTCTTTTTTTAATTAAAACCATGCATTTGTCCTGAAGATCCCTGGTTTTAATGGAAAGATTTGGCATTTGTAGGTGCTCAGTTTGTTGTTCTGCAAGAAAAAAAAAAAAAGATCAAGAGGTGTTTATCAGCCTGATACTGAGCATGGGTTATCACCATCCCACAGACTCTCAAATGTGCTTAGTTTGACTTTAATGTTCCTGAAGTGGGGTGAGATTTGTGAGTGAGCTGGTGTGTTGACAGCGTGGGACAGGATTCCTGTTTGGGTGAAGTGCAGAAGCAGCAGAAAGAGGCTGATGGCAAAACAAGTGTCAGGATGCAAATAAGGGGATAACTGAATAGCAGAGGAGTAAGGACAGGGAAGACCTGGGAAAGGTGGTGTTGCACAAGCAGCCAATTTTGGAAGCATCAAAAAGGCTGACAGTGGCAGTTGTGGCCAGCAGTTGTGGAGCCCGTGTCTAGATCTGCACACGTGCCTTTCAAAGGCAAAAAACACGTAGAAATGCTTCTGCTGTAGTTGTTAATTTCTGTGGTTTGGCTGCCAAGAGAGTCTCTCTTTTCTGGGCCATATGCTTTTACTCCTGCTGTTTTTTCTGCAGTAACCAGATGATTCCTTGTTTTAGGAGAGGAGCCCGTGATTCAACTGGACCTTGCTGAGAGACTGGGAAAACGGAAACCCTCCGTAGGTAAGAGCTTTTGGTGAGCTGTTTTTGGGTGCCCTCATCTAAGCATCACTCTGTTTTGGGTGCCCTCATCTAGGCATCACTCTGTTTAAGGGTATTTTTGCTGGATGCAGGAGGAAAATACATTTTGGGGGAGATCTGTGTTGGCTGCAGAAATGGCAGATTTTGTTAGCAACTGAAAGGCAAAAATAAGAAAATAGATCTGGAAGAATTGAAGTTTGTGACTGACTCTTTTAAAATTCTCCTCCAGAGAAATATTCTGAAAGTCTTTCTTGTTTTCTCTTGTCCTGAAGCTGGTAAAAGTGTCCTTCCTCTGAGGCGCAACCTCGCTGAAAGGCTGGGGAAGAAGATGGAGATCTTGGAGAACGCTGACAAAGCACCCAAGAGAGGTACAGCTCCTGAGCAGACACCTGGATTTGGTGCACAGGTGTTCTGTTCAGGTTTTCTGTTTGTCCTTTCCTCTCCTGGTCCTTTCTGCCTGTTGATTGAGGGCTCAAGGTAGCTTTGAGTCCCAGTGAAACCGTCTCCTGGCTCGTTTCAAAATGTGAACACAACTGAGATTGATGGAGCCTCCCTCCATGTTCCTGTTCTGTCTTGCAGTTCAAGTCCCCAGGTCTCTGAAGGAAAGGCTGGGGTTGCCCTCTGAACAGACCAGCACAGAGACAGGTAATAACTGGATAATAGATAGGTCTTCCTCTTCTTTCTTGTGTGAACTTCATGGAATCATAGGAAGGGATCTTAAAGATCATCAGGTTCCAACCCCCTTGCATGGGCAGGGACACCTCCCACCAGCCCAGGCTGCTCTAAGCCCCATCCAACCTGCCCTTCAACACCTCCAGGGATGGAGCAGCCACAACCTGCTTGGGCAAACTATTCCAGCACCATATTACCCTCATGGTGAAGATAAAGCCTAAAAGTTAATTTTAGGGAAAAAAAACCCCAAACCTGATTCCTTGTGCTTGGCTGCTGACGCTGTCCTGATGGCCCTTGTCAGAGATCTGCCTCTAGGTGTGTGTGTTTTCCACTTGTACCTCATCAAGGTTTCATGCTCCTGCTGGGAGCTGGCAGAAGCTGCAGTGTGCTCCTGCACAAATAGAACAGAACAGCTGCCAGGAGCAGGGGTTGGAGATGCTGACAGAGGGAGACAGTCTGGGAAAGTAACAAAACCAAATAGATCAAAATTTGATCAAAAAGATCAAATCTGATCTTTCTGTGTAGCAGCTCTCTCTGGGTAGCACTGGGCTTCAAAATACAAGTGGCTGGAAGGAGGAGGAGAACATGCAGAATGATACAGTCCTCAGATGCATTCTTGGAAACAGATCAAGTTTTCCTTAGTACTGTGAGGGATTTTGGAAGCTTTAAATATTGTTGGACGCTCTTGAAATGTTGCTGCTTCTCTTTTGTTGTTGATGGCAGAGAAGGCTGCTAAGCCAGCAGGAGAGATCCACGTGAAAACACTGGAGGAAATTCGTCTTGAGAGAGCTATTCAGAGACAGGGAGAATCTCCAGCTAAAGCCCAGGCTGAGGGACGTTGTAAAGCAGAAGATCCCAGCTTGGGGGCAAAACCTTCCCCTGCAGTTCGCATCAAAACTTTCTCAGGAGCCCTGGCTGAAAAAAAACAGAAGCAGCTGGAAGAAGAGAAGCAAAAACCAGAAGAGTTTCCTACCAAGACAAAAGTTGAGAGCGAGCCCAAGAAGCAGAGCCTACGTGCTCCATCTGTACCCAGCAAAGTGCAGCTGGCAGAGCCAGCAGGTAAAGCCAGGGCAGCAGGAGGAGTGCATATTAAAACCTTGGAAGAAATCAAGCAAGAGAAAGCTCTGAGGATGCAGCAGAGCAGAGAAAATGTGCCAGCTCCAGCAGTACAACCTGAGCCTGCCCCACCAGGGAGGAGGTTGTTACGGATCACAAAGCTCACGGGTAAGGGGATGATTTGGTGCCTGCCCTGGTGAAGTGCTTTCCCTGGCAAGCAAATTCAGGATTTGCTTTGCTTTTTCCTTCTGTGTATACTGGAGGTTAAGAGTTGAAGGCTGCAAAGTTGAAGTGCCAGAATATACAACTGTGTTCTTTTCCATGAATTACACGGGAGTATTTCCCATTGGAAAATTCATTCACTGCAGAGCTTTGTAGTCTTTAATTTCTCCCTTCTGTTTTTTCTGCCATCAGTTTGTGGTGTGGGATCTTCCCTGTGCTAAATCCAAGTTTAACCTTCCTCTTTGGCATATGTGCTGTTGAACTTAGCTGTGGATCTGTGTGTGTTTGCAGAGGGTGCATCAGCTGGGTAATGTGAAGGGCCAGTTTTTGTCCCAAAACAACAGAGCTTTAAACATCTCATGGTTCAGGTTCTATAAACCATGTAAAAAGAGGTCGTGTGGCTGAGGAAAGGAGACCTGAATGCTGCAAGGATTGCTTACTGCAGCCTTTCCCTCTGTTCCATTATTAGACATGAGGAAATGAACACACCAAGGAAACTGAGAACCAGGTTTCTTGATTTCTGCTCTTGACAAAAATTGTTTCTTTTTGTTTCTTTATTATTTTTTTAAAGCACCTGAAAGAGAAGAAAAGAAGATAGTGGAATTGAGTAAGCCTCCCAAAGCTGTCTCTGTACCTGCAGAGGTGAGTCCTTTGTAAAGATTATATATATATATTTGTACCATTTCTGATACATTGTGTCCTGTTTTATTTGGCAAGTGCCAAGTCCTGTCGCTTTCAATAGCATTTCCAGACAATGTTGTAATCCTCAAGCTTTGAATTAATATGATTATACCTGACATGGAATAAGAAACCCTCTTAGCACCAGATAAAATCAGTGAGGTTAATATGGAGGGAATGTTTTTGTTCTCAGTGACTTTATCTGTCAGGCTTATCTTAAAATCCTGAGTATTTTAATAGAAAAGACTAAAGCTTTGTGTCAAAAACTCATTCTGTCAGTGAATGCTCTGTTGGAAAGCTCATAGGGCTTTCTCTTGCTTAAAAATAATGTAATAGATTACAGCTAGAATCTTGTGCTCTATTAAAGAAGCCTGCTGTGTTGGGAATTACAGGCTTTTGAAACAGTATTTCCACAGCAAAGCATGGATCTTGTTACAGGCAACATTTCTGGAAGAAATGTTTGATCTGAGCAGTATTAACAAGCTCTGTTCCACATGGAGCCATTTTGGAGGGATTGCCACTCAGGTTTCCTGAATGAAATCTCCACAGATTTCTTTTGTCCCATTAGTCCTCCTCTTTTGTGTCTTTCTAGCCCTTAGATCAGAGTGCAACTAACTCTAAAGTTCAAGTGAAGAGCCTTGAAGAGATAATGAAGGAGAAGAGGCAGCTGAAACAACGCCAGGAAGAGAAGCCTCAGAAAGAAGCAGCTGCTGTGCCATCTCCTGGTGAAAAAGCAAGTAAGGATAAAACTCCAGCATTAGGGAGTCCTGAACCCACCGTGGTTTCATGGTCAGCTTCTCAACTTGCAAAGAAGATGTTGGTGAAGTCTTTGGAAGATCGGGTTGAAAGCCCAGGGAAGGATGGTGCTGGATCACCAGGGAAACAAGCAGCTCAACCTCTAGAAAGGAAAGCTAGAAGTAAGTGTTGGCTGTGATGTTACAGAGTTACTGTAGGTCATGTTTAGAAAGCAGAAGATGGCAATTTTTACACTGTAACTTTGGCTTCTTTCTGTTATTTGAAAGCTGGGGAGGGACTTTTTAGTAGGGGGTGTAGTGAGAAGACAAGGGGTAATGGATTAAAGCTGGAAGAGGGGAGATCTAGGTGAGATATTAGGAAGAAATTCTTCACGATGAGAGTGAGGTGGTGAGACCCTGGAACAGCTTTTCCAGAGAAGCTGTGGCAGCCCCATCCCTGGAGGTGTTGAAGGGCAGGTTGGATGGGGCTTGGAGCAACCTGGGCTGGTGGGAGGTGTCCCTGCCCATGCAGGGGGGTTGGAACTGGATGATCTTTAAAGTCCCTTCCCACGCAAACCATCCCATGATTAATTTGCTCCTTTTTGTGGCTTGTTGGCAAAGAGAGTTTACCCTGTTGAAAATACTGCTGAGAAACTGGGAAATGGCAAGGTCATTGTGCTGGCCAGATTTATTTAACTGGAAGGATTATGAGACTGTTAAGAGAACCCATTGTTGTGTTTTTTTTTTTCCTGAGGCAGAGGAAGACTGTGTCACTTGTCTCTTCCTTTTCCTCTAGCCAAATCTAAGGTGTGCCTGAAGCCTTTGGATGGGAAAGCCACCTCCCCCACAAAGCAGACTCTGAAAAGGAAGGCAGCTGAGAGTCACCCCTCTGCTGTGGCAGCTGTGAAACCCTTGAGTGCCACTGGTGGGGACACCAAGGAGCCTTCAGCTAAAAAAGCAACTGTGGTGAGCACTGGCTGAAGCCAATCATGGGTCCCTAGTATAATTTATCTCCAAGTTTTACCCTCCCCTTGGAGAAGAGATGGAAAACTGAAATGTTTTATGGGTCTCTGTTCCCTTTTAAATCCAGAGGTGATCTGCAGGATGGTGGTAGTACCTGTCAGCTTGTTATGAAATGGGTGGCAGCAATTTACCTGACACTGCTGTGGTTTCTCTGGTGTCAAGGATTTTGTCCATTAATGCTGTGCTTTTAAAAAGGACACAAGGTCATTAGTAAACTTGACTAACTTAGGAGCACCCTGGTTCTGTGTTTTGAATAAGGCTTAGCAAGGAGAAGCAGTGGAGGAAGAACCTGTTTTTTACCTGTCTCCCCTAAAAACTCTCTTGCTTCTTCCCAGGCTGTGGTTCCTGCTTTGCCAGAGGACACCCAGGTCTCCACACCTGGGAGAGGGAAACGCAAAAGCAGGTGAACACACAACTTGTTCTTTGTCTCAACCACTGTGCCTTTCCCATGAAACACCAGGGGTTTTTTCCACATATGGGAAAAAAGAGTTTTGAGACAATGCCAGAATTCCACAAAGGAACAATTGATCTGAAATAATTTTCTAGCAGGAATGCTTACTTAGGTTATTCTCTGAAAATGCCTCGAGTTGATGCAGCTTTTCAGTGACTTCTTGGGTTTTCTGGGTGCTTGCAGAGGTTGACTTCTTAACCTTTTTACAGGCAAATTAGTAAAGGTGGGAAAAGTGTCTCTGGCTACAGAAATTGAACCTTCCTTCCCAGACTCCAGATCCTCATGGATAAATCCCCAAACTGAAAAATGGACCTGCTGATAAATTGGCTTCCAAATGTAGCTTCAGGTTAATGGAGTAACAATCCCTTTGTAAGGCTGAGGTGTTGGAGGGATTAACTGCAGCTTTAAGTGCTGGTTTACCTTTCTGGTTCAGGAATGTCACCCACTGATTTGCTCTTTCTTGTTCTTCCAAGCCCTGAACTGCACCTCAGGAGCCAGGCAGAGTCTGTGGCACAGTCAGAGGTCTCAAGCTCAACTTCAACTTCTTCACCAGTCGCAGCCAAGACACGTCGGCTGAGCTCCACGGGGGCTGGGAAAGCCCCCTTATCTGTAGAAGATGACTTTGAGAAGCTCATCTGGGAAATCTCAGGAGGCAAACTGGAAGCAGAAATTGACCTGGACCCAGGGAAGGATGAGGATGATCTCCTCCTGGAACTTTCTGAAATGATTGACAGCTGAGCTGCCTAGTCTTAAAAGTTTAACACAAACACACACAAAAAATTAAAACTATGTTGTTGGATACCTGAAGGTGGATCCTTTTTCTAGCTGAGGCTTTGCAGTGAGTCTTAAAGCACAGTTGAACTGGTAAAAATTGGCAGTATCTGCACTCAGTTGTCCTAAATTTCCCTGCTGGTCAGAGTCAAGGTCCCATTCATCCATTCTTGTCACTACCTTGGACGTTGAGAAGACAAAGCACTTGTTTATTTTGGGACAGAGAGATGCCCATCTACAAACTGTGGTGGTTGTGAAACTGATCTGCTGATTCAGTGATGTTCTGAAGGCATAAACTTCTAAAGCTTCTTCTTCCTTCCTCCCCCTTTGGCAAAACTCACCATTCGGCGCGTCCCAAAGCTTTGGTTTTCTGACTCCTTGGACAGTTGATTCCCAAAGTCTGGAGTTACTATGTCAACTCTTGTGTTATTTATGATGCTGTCATTTTGACTTCAATCTTGTAGGGTTAACTTGGTGGAAATGTCAGGGTGGGAGGGAGCAGAACAATGACAAGTATTTTGGACCAAACGTGCTGCCAGGGGTGGGGGTGGGGGGGTCAGTCCATCCAGCCTTACTTTGAATTATCAGGGATAACACGATATCAGTGTGAAAAGCAGCAGCTCTAGGGGTACCCTGGAAGCCCCCCTCTCTTTTGTTGGACTGTACCAAAGCTGGGAGGGGTGGGGGGGTTGGGTGCTTTTTTTTGCTGACGTGATCAGTTTGCTGGGGTGGGTAGTCAGGATTCCTCTCTCATAGTCTGCAGTAAATTGGTAAATTAAGAATTGGTTGAAGTGCCTCTTGGTTCCAAGGATCACCCCCCCCCACGGTCATCTACTCAAAACTCAAAATTTGTCCCTCTTGTCTGACCTCCCACGGGGCAGAGTGTGCCTGGGTTGTGCTCTTGGAACCCGATACTGCTGCAGGACCAGCCCTGCTTTCCTCTTTGCTCCAGCCCTGGGGATCCTCCTGGTTTCCTCCAGCCCAGCACTTGAGGCTGGAGCTCCATCTGGAGCCCAACACAGGCTGAAAAGCTTGACCCTGCAGAAAGCAGCCCCCAGGGGTGTATTGTGTGCCCTGCCACCTGTGAGTGTTCTCCCTGGCAGATCTATTTTTGATCATTATGTTACCTTTTTGAAGAACTTTAGTCTCTTCCTGCTTTTCATTTGTGAAGCTGTTGGGGCCCTCAGGCATTTGCTGCTGGCAGAGGAAAAAAAAGATGGGGGGGTTGGGGGGGGTGTTGTTGGGAGTTGGTTGTAAATACTTTCTCTTCAGAAAACACTTTGTGTGCTTTGATCATCCACTGTGATGTCTTAGTTCCTAGAGGAAAGTTTTGAAACCAAAATGGAGGAAAAACTGCTGTTCTGGCTCCAGAAGGGTCACCCAGCCCTGCGTCCTGCTGAAGGACTTTTCATCCCGCTGGGATTTCTGCCTCACAAACTGGGAATGACTGCAGGAGGGAGGAAGAGCCCGGGCGAGGAGGGTCTCCCCCTCGCTGCCTCCCTCCTCCTCCTCCTCCTCCTCCTCCTCTGTCAGCATTCCCTGCTGCTGCTCCAGGCTCTGTCCCTGGGGCCGAGCTTTGCTCCACGCCGTCATTTCTGTAAATATTTTTATTCTTCCCGTTTTATATTTGTACTCTTATTTAAGGGGTTGTATTAAACGTAGTCTGGCCTCCTCCGCCTCCCGCCGCTCCTTCCCACCCTTCCGCACCACAGCAGGTCGCAGGGTTGTTTAAATAAACCTGCCCCAGGTGAGCTGGGGGTGTGTGCTGTGTCCGTGGGGAGGGTCTGGGGGGGGCTTGGAGGGTCCTAGGGGGGCTCAGAGGGCTCCTGGGGGGGCTTGGAGAGTCCAGAGGGGGCTCAGAGTGTTCCTGGGGGGGGGTCGGAGGGTCCTGGGTGGCTCAGATGGTTCATGGGGGAACTCTGAGGGTTCCTGGGGGGCTTGGAGAGTCTGGGGGGGGGCTTGGAGGGTCCTGGGGGGTTCCTGGTGGGGCTCAGAGAGTTCCTGAGGGGCTTTGAGTGTTTTTGGGGGGCTCAGAGGGTTCCTGGGGGGCTTGGAGAGTCTGGGGGGGGGGGCTCAGAGTGTTCCTGGGGGGCTCTGAGGATTCCTGGGGAGCTTGGAGAGTCCAGGGGGGGCTCAGAGTGTTCCTGGGGGGTGAGCTTGGAGGGTCCTGGGGGGCTCGGAGAGTCCAGGGGGGGCTCAGAGTGAATCCTGGGGGGCTCTGAGGATTCCTGGGGGGCTTGGAGAGTCCCGGGGGGGCTCAGAGTGTTCCGGGGGGTGGGGGGGCTCGGAGGGTCCTGGGGGGCTTGGAGAGCCCGGGGCGGGGGGGGGCTTAGAGGGTTCTTGGGGGGCTCAGAGGGTTCTTGAGGGGGGCTTGGAGAGTCCGGGGGGGGCTCAGAGGGTCCTGGGGGGCTCTGAGGGTTCCTGGGGGGGTGGGTGTGTGTGTGTTCCTGACGGGGCTTCCCCAGGAACCTCCCCGGAGCAGTAGAGACGGTCCTCCCCGCTTCCTAGAGCGGCCGTGGCCCCGCCCCTCTCCCAGCGCTCCTGGCGCGCTCCCGCCTTCCCCGCGGCTTCCGGCGGCGCGCGCGGCAGCCATGGCGTACCGCGGGCAGGGCCAGAAGGTGCAGAAGGTGATGGTGCAGCCCATCGTATCCTTGGGGCAGCCGGGGGGGGGGCTGGGCGGCGGGCGGGGGAGGGTCTCGGGAGCCGTTGCCGCGCTGGGTTCCTTAACGCGCCGCTCCAGAACCTGATCTTCCGATACCTGCAGAACGTGAGTACCGGGCGGGCCGGGAACCCCGGGGGGGGCTTGTGCGGGGCCCGGGGCTGCCCCGGCGCGGAACTCGGGGTCTTGGAGCCGGTTTCTGTTGAGCCGAGGAGCTGGGTGTCGCGGCCCGCTGTGGTGCTGCCTGTTCTTCCCGCGCCGGGGGGGGGATGTTCCCCGCGGCCCGTTCCTCGCCCCGCGCGGCTGCAGCGCCCGGTGTCCCCAGGGCAGCGCGGTCTCTTTAAAGCCGACACAAGCGAAAGCAGACGCGGGAGCCGCTGCTCCGGAGCCGCAGGGGTTAGTGGAGCGTGGAGAGAGAACAAGAGCTGCCTGGCGTGTTGATGTTCCTCTTTTCCTCTCCTCCTCCGCGGCTCTGCAGAGGTCCAGGATCCAGGTGTGGCTCTATGAGCAGGTGAACATGCGGATAGAAGGCTGCATCATTGTGAGTACCAGGACACCCCCCCGGGGGGCCTTTTCCTTGCAGTTTTTAACTCGGATTCATCAAACTCGTTTCTTCCTGGCAAGACAAACTAGCCGAGGTGTGTGGAAACACCTCACCCCTCATCAGTGAATGCTCTCTTAATTCTCCAGCCCACCTGGTGGTTGTTGGTATCATTGTCGATGAAGTTTCCCCCCGGGGAGCTTTGCTCACTGACTGATTTTGTGGATGATTTTTAGGGCTTTGATGAGTATATGAACCTGGTGCTGGACGACGCAGAGGAGATTCACTCCAAGACAAAGTCCAGGAAGCAACTGGGTGGGTCAGTGTGTGTGTGTGAGCTGAGGGGGCCTGGGAACAGCAACACTTGGACGTGCAGGACGTCTGGAGAGTGTTGAGGCTGAAGCACAGGGAGCAGATACTGGCTGGGTCTTGGTTTCTGCTGTTTGTTGAGCTGCTTTGGTTGAATGTGTTGGATAATCTGCCTCTTCCTGAGCCCGGTTTTTGTCTTTTAAATGTGTGTGGTCAGGGCTGTGTTCTGCTTCAGGCTGTGAGGGCTGGAGGGCTCCAGGCAAACTCCTCCAGCTCCCAGGCATCTCCTGTGTCCCTCTTGAGTTCCAGCTGGGAGTGGTGGGACTCACTAGGAGGGGGACAAAGAGCAGCCTGTGGCAAGTGAGATGTCTGGGCTTTCAGTGGGGACAGAAGCTGTGCAGACACAGGGCTCTGCTGTCCCTGCCAGGCTGTGGTGTGAGCTCTGAGCAGTGCAGCCCTTGGGAAGCTCCTGAGAAACAAGTTGTTGTGTGAGCATCTTCCTGGGAGCACCTGGGATGCTGGGAAGCATGTTTTGGAAATGCAAGGTTATCCCTGGAGCCTGGGATCTCTCTAATCCCCCCCTTTTCCTTTCTCTGTGTTGCAGGTCGGATCATGTTGAAAGGGGACAATATCACCCTCCTGCAGAGTGTTTCTAACTAGGATTGGTTGCTTTTCAGTCAAGCAGTGGTTCTGGGGCTCCAGAGGGGATGAAATGCTGGTGGGAGCAGGACTGGCTGGTAGGCAGAAGGTTGTGTGGGACTGGGACCACAAGCAGAGCTGAAAACTGTCTCTTTCTGCAAGTCGTGTTTGTTGTTGTTTTTTGTAGTCAGAAACAAATGAGAATGTTTGGTGCAAATAAACGTTTTTTCACTGTAAAGGTAGATCTGCTTGTTTCAGTCTCTGCCCCTCTGTGAGGAGAGAAGTGTGTTCAGGGTGATTTTCACTGTGGATCTCTGGTGAATATCTGGAAGGGGACGTGGAGCTGGGAGGTGACATGGGCTTTGGGTGGACAAGGTGGGCTTGTTGAGGACCCTTCAGCCACCTGCAGTCCCTGAGTGTTTGTAGGGAGGGACTGGGGTTGCCTGCTGGTCCAGCATTTATAAACTTCACTGGTAGGGGTGTTGTAAAGCAACTTTTCAGGTCTGAGAAGGAGAGAGGGCAGTTGGTTTGGATTAAATAGGTCATTTTGTTGGGAATTCTCTAGATGAAACCAGGGCACTGTTAAATAAGCTGGGATCCCAGATGTATCAGCTGGGGTTTTATCATGTTGGGGGATGAGTTTGATCCATTTGAAGATCTGGCTGCTCTGTTGAAGTTTCCCCAAGAGACCTGAACTCCTCATCACACTGACAGAAGCTGAATTCCCTGCTTTGGGACTGTCAGTCCCCTCTGCTGCTTTTCTGATGGAAAGAAAGAAGGGAAAAAAGAGAGGTTTTGGCTGTGGTAGTAACTTGGGAGACCACCTGGATGGAGAGAAGTTAATCTTGGTGCAGAGGCTGCTCTAGAAATCATTTCATGAGCTTTTAGTACTTCAAAACTTCAATCTCTTTATCATCTTGAGTATGAAAATTAATGAATTTGAGATGGAAAATTGCCTGCCTCCAAGGAGGTAACTGTTCTGGCAGAGGTCACCCAGCCTGCTTCTCCCATTCCAAGGGGCCAGACACCAGGGATATCATGTCTTAACTTTCTGCTAACAGAAGTGTTCAGAAGAGGTTATTTAGTGGGATCTGTTGCATCCTGTTGGCTCCAGTTTATCCAGGACCACTGAAATCAAACTGGCTTGGAGCTGCCAGGCTCTGTCCTGCTTCTTGGCACGTGGCTGCTGCTTGAGCAGAGCCTGGAAATGAGGAGAAATAGCTCCTTCTTATCAGCAGAGCTGCTGCCAGCTCCAAATGGTGCACTTCAGGACACCCTAATGTCTCCTGGAGCTCCTCTGCTCTGGGAGATGATCGAGTTAGGGTGAGTGAACATCAATATTGGAGTGGGTTGGTGATGGGAGGAAGGAAGTCCAGGCTGATCAGATCTGAAGCATCTCGAGATAAGGTACCAAAAGTGGCAGTCATTATGGGGGGGGGGATGGGGAAGGAGGGAGCTGCAGGAGAAAAGGAGAAGCTCCCCAGCAGGAAGCTGTGAAAACTGCAGAAAGCCTGCCAAGAGTGCAGGCCTGTGTGGATGTCCAGGAGCAAACAGAGCCCCATTGTTTGAGGAGCTCCTGGCAGTGGAGCCCTGTGGTCCAAGAGCAGAGCTTCTAGGCATTTCCAGCACATGGATGGGGCACAAAAAAACCCAATTCTGGCTTCCCAAGGAGCACTTGTCTGTCCTCATCAAAACCACAGGACTGACTCATCTAAATGCTGGCTGATTTTTTTATTATTATTTTTTTTAACCCCCAATCCTTCCAGCTTCCTGAGAGTTTCCGAGCTCGGGCAGGGAAGGAGGTGAAGCCTCACGAGCCGCTGGAGGCTGCAGGAAACACTCAGAGCTGCCTGCGAAAGAGTGCGGGGACAGAAGGGGGTGCTGCGGGCTCGGCCAGCCTCCCCTGCCCCCCCCGGCGAGGTGGCAGAAGCCTCGGCAGGAACACGGAGTTCCCCAGCGGTCGAGCGGCTTCATTGGCTCCCGAGCAACCCGGGAGAAAGGAAACGGGGCTGGGGCGGGAACGGGGCGGTGAACGGAGAGGGGGCCTGGATCTGCGGGTGCTTTGCACCTTCCCCGGCTCATCCACCCACACCCGGAGGGTCCTGCTGCAGGAGGGGATGAGGAGTGGAAGGTTCGGGTTCTGGCTGAGCAGGAGGCAGTGAGGAGGAGCAAGGTAGAGTGAATTCTTCCAGCTGGGCTCTGTGTTCTAGAAAAACTTCCCATCCCTTGGCTTTCCTGCTGGGTTTGCTTTCTGCAAGTTGTGCTTTTCCATAGGGTGCAAATTCCTTCCCCTCCTGGGTGGGCTGGGGGGGGGGGGGCAGCAGGGTGGGGGGTGGGGGTGTCAGTGTCAAGGTCCCTTTTGGTGCCTTGAGGTGGCATGATGAGCAGTGTCCCAGCCTGCTGGGTTATTCCCGTGGGAATCATCACAGAATCATAGAATAAATGGTTTGGAAGGGACTGAAAGATCATCAGGACAAGCCCCTCTGCATGGGCAGGGACACCTCCCACCAGCCCAGGCTGCTCCAAGCCCCATCCAACCTGCCCTTCAACACTGCCAGGGATGGGGCAGCCACAGCTTCCCTGGGCAACCTGAGCCAGTGTTGCTGTGGTGTCACCTCTAGGAAACAGCCCTTATGGTGGGATTTGCAGGAGACAGTTTCCTTACCCCTGTCAGCACCCTGAGATCTGTCACAACCCAGGATCCAGCTGATGGGAGTTTCAGATCTGCCAGGACATGGGGGTCTGTGTTGTAGAAATGGAGCTCAATCCTTCCTACAAAGGCAGTGACAGGGACCTGCTCTGCACTGCTGATCACAGAATGCCAGGTTGGAAGGGCCCTCAAGGATCATTTGGCCCAGCCTTAGAATTCAGGACTTGAGAAGTCACACCAGCTAACAAGAAAGCTTCAAGATGAGGGGCAGGGTGGCACAGGTTCTGTGGGACAGAGCTCTCCACCCTGCAGCATTTCAGTTTGAGACCATTGTGCTGACCCTGGAGGCAGGTGAGAGCCTGGCCAGCCCAGCCTGTGCTCTGCACTGCTTGGTTATTTGTTGGTTTCTTTCTCCAAAGTTTTAGCACCTTTAACAGCACTGGAAGGTGCTCTGAGTAAATATTTGTTGATTTTTCTCTGCCTGTGGCTCTGGGAAAAAAAAAAAAAAGGCTGCATTGCTTCCCTCTTGCACTTGGGAATTGCTTGTCCTGGTCCAGCCCAGTCCTTTTGTGGGATCAGACTGTGCTTGTGAAAGAGCCCCTGGAGGAGGGAAGCAGAGTGGTCTTGCCTTTCCAGAGGGAAACAGTCTCTCTTTGGTTCTTTGCTAGGATGTAATGATTTGGAGGATGATTTTATATATGCTTGAACCTAAAGCTGCCTGCAGGCTGGAGCCTCCTGGCTCTTGGCAGGGGTTGTTGCACTGGAGCTCGGGCTCCATGGCATGAAGTGGCCTCCATCCTCAGGCAGGACGTGGGTTTGTGTTGGCAGGAGCATCACAGGCAGGGGCAGGCACCTTGGGTAGCCCGTGGCTGTGCTGAGCTTGGGCTCCCCTCAGCATTCACTGTCTTTCCAGGTCTGCAACTGCCTGAGTGTCTGAAATGAGTGAACGGAGAGATGGGGTGTGAGGCTGTACAAGGGGAAAACTGCCTCTGTCGTGCTCTGCCACTGCCCTTGATCCCACAGAGCTCCCTTCTCCCCAGGCCCTGTCACCTCGTGCTTTAGTGCACATTATCTGGGAACTTATTTCAAGTGCTGGGATGTTTTAAGGATTGTGTGCCTAAAAATAATAGTATCAAACAGGCAACAGTGGAAGGTCAAGGACTCGAAGGGCTTAGAAGCTGTCCCCTTAGGGCAGCATCTGAGTATGGAAAACTTGTGTGGAGGGCAGAGGCAGGAGCTGGGGGAGAGCAGCCTTCATGCTTTCCTAAACTCCCTGCCTCTCTTTGTTCCAATCCCACAAGGGGATGGAACTCTTTGGGACTGGTTTTGCCATTTTTCTCCCTGGGCAATAAAACCAGTCCCCTCTTTGGCTGAAGAGGGGGTTGGTCCCCATCACAGAGGATGCCACGGGGAGAGGAGTTTGCTGGGCAGCCATTTTGCCCTCCTTTCCCCTAAAAAAAACCAAACATATTCCCTGCAGAAGGGCTCTGGTCACACAACAATGCCAAAAACTGGCTCCAGCAGGTTTTGTTCGTGGCAGTACCCTCGGTTGGCAGCCCACACACAAGGTGCCCAGCATGGCTGCCCCCCCATCGTGCCTTCTCACATTCATACCCACCAGGGGCATCATTACTATTGTTTGTAACATCTCTTGGAAAAATGAGTCATGGGCATTTTGCCTGCCCTCAGCAGGGAGACTCTGCCACATTAGCAGCAGCAACGCCCGCCCCCCCGCGCCGCTGCCTCACATACCAGCAGGCCCCTTCGTGCAGGGAACTGGACTGGTCTTCCCTCCACTTGGTCCATCCTGCTGCTTTTCTTGCCAGTGGGTAACCTGAGCTTCGGGCTGGGTGTTTCCTTCCCTCCGTCCCCACGTTTAAAAGCCTGGATGGAGTTCAGCCCAAGGTGTCGCAGCAAACCCCCTCACCCAAAAGATGACCCTGTTCCCGTTACCTCTTCCTCCCTCCTGGGGCTTCAGCTGCAACATTTAAGCCCAATTTGCCTGCAGTTGTCTTTGGGCCGTGTCCCTGCCCAGCAGGGTGTCACCATAGGTAGTATTTTCTGGGCTTCTCCCACAGTTTGCCTGTGACAGAGATTGTTGTTTACAGCTCTGCTGTCATCTAACAGCAGGATTTGGGGTCTAGATGTTGTAAAGCAAAACCATGAGATACTTTCAGGTCTGGACAGTTTATTTCACCCACAGGGGAGTGTTTATTAAGACCCAGGGCTCTCAGGTCCCGTTCCAGGCTTTGTCCCTCTCACCAGAAGAGTCCCCTGGACTCAGGTTTGCAGAAGGACTTGGTCAAAAGCAGGTCCAGCCCTGATTTTCAGAATCTTCTTTTTATCTGCTGTTCTTCAGCCTCTTGTCTGTGAAATAGGAGCAATATCTAATAGTCCCCTGGGGGGGTGGTGGCTGATGGAGTGGTGTGATGTCCTCAGCTGAGTGGAACAGCACAGTGCACCGACCTGCTGTCTCTGTGGCTCTCCTGCTGCCAGGCAATCTGCTCCCTAAATAAACCCTGAGTTTTTCTGGGGACACATCTCTCCTTCCCTGTGCTCCCTGGTGGGTGGGTTGAGAGGTAAGGAGACCATCCAGGTGGTTTTTCACCTCCTAAACTGAGCTAGAAGTAGGCCAGGTCCAACTCGTGGAGGGTTTTACAGAGTTGCTGGACCTTGGTTGCATTTTTTACGTGTAGCTGTTACAAAATAGAGGGGATGTCCAACCTGCCCCCAGTATATGACCCCAACACCTGTGTCCCCCACTTCACAGGGACATCCAGTGTGCCTGACTGTGGTGTGGTGATTCTGCTCCTCTGCTCTGCCCTGGTGAGACCTCACCTAGAATGCTGGGTCCAGGTCTGGTGCCCCCAGCACAAGAAAGATGTGGAGCTGTTGGAACGTGTCCAGAGAAGGGCCACAAAAATGATCCGAGGGCTGGAGCAGCTCTGATGAGGACAGGCTGAGGGAGCTGGGGTTGTTCAGCCTGGAGAAGGCTCCAGGGGGATCTCATAGTGGTTTCCTAGTACCTGAAGGGGCTCCAGGAAAGCTGGGGAAGGACTTTTCACAGGGGCTTGCAGTGAGAGGACAAGGGGTAATGGTTTTAAACTGAAAGAAGAGAGATTTAGGTTAGAGATCAGGTGGAAATTCTTTAGTGTGAGGGTGGTGAGATCCTGGGACAGGTTGCCCAGGGAAGCTGTGGCTGCCCCATCCCTGGCAGTGTTGAAGGGCAGGTTGGATGGGGCTTGGAGCAGCCTGGGCTGGGGGCAGGTGTCCCTGCCCATGCAGGGGGGTTGGGACTTGGATGATCTTGAATGTCCCTTAACTCCAAACATTCTGTGATTCTGTGTGGCACCTGCAGAGCTGCTCTTGGGTCTTTGCCACCTGCAGGTGTCGGGGGGGGGGACGGGAGGGCAGCACCAACGGGAGCCCCACGTCGGTGGAGGTGTTGAGCTCGTGGTCCCAGCATCCGCTCAGGCAGGGGCTTTGTTCTCAGCCCCTGCTGCACCACGGCCTCCTCCCCGGGGTGCAGGGCTCTGGAGCCCATCCCTTTATCGTAAATCAACAACGGAGCTAATATTCATATCGAGGAAGTGAGATAATATCAGAGCCCAAGGTGGGCTCAGAAATGGGCGCGTGAGACGCGCGCGGGTTTTGGGGGGAGAGGGAGAGGGGGGCTGTGGTGGGAGCTCTTTATCTGAGAGGAAACGGCTCGATTTGAGGGGAGGAGAACGTCTGTGTGTGTGTCTGTGTGTGTCTGTGCACTTTTGTGTAAATAACACTTGCCAGGAGCATGAGAGAGGAGGTGGGGAGGCTCCAGCCCCCGCCAGCCCCCGGGGTCAGATGGGCACACTGCAAACACAGGCTGGTCTGTGGTCCTGCCGTGGCAGGGGGGTTGGACTCCGTGATCTCCAGAGGTCCCTTCCAAACCTTCAACATTCTGTGATTCTGTGTCCAACTGGGCTGAGGTTGGTCTGGCCCTGCTGGGGAGCAATGGGCTGGCAGCTTGAGAGGGCAAGAGTGAGACCCCAGGGGATCCCAGCAGGGCTCCCAGAGCCGTGGGGTGCAGGCCCCAGGGGATGGGTGCCCTTGGTACCCAGCAATCCTTGACCTCTGCAAACTGCAGCCAGGATCCCTGAGGGAAGAATGATCCCTGTGTTCCGTGGTGGAGACGTGAGGCCCGGGGAGCAGAGGGGTGAGGTGAGGGGTGAGGGGCAGGCACTGCAACCCTGCCAGGATCTGGTGTCTCGTATCACACCTTCCCTGTTTTCTCCCAAACGGTGTCTATTGGTCCCCAAAGGAATTCCCAGGTGCTTTTTCCAGAAATTAATCTTGGAGGCATTTGAGAGGCATGGTCCACCCCATCTTCTGATAAGCAATGGGAATTCCCAGGATTTAAACATAAACCAGTGCAGGGTGGATTTATACCTTTATTAGCAGCAGCTCCCTCCCTCCCTTTGAAAAATCCAAACCCTGTGAATCTGAGCTTGGTCTGGGGCTACTGACCTCCTGGGCTGGGCTTTTTCCCCTCCAAGGGTGATAAGACTGGGGTGGGGGGTTGGCTGGCACCCAGGCAGCCCCAAGGTGCTTTTGGGCAGTGGGGAAAGACACTGGGTGGCAGCTGATGTGAGCCCAGCCCTGGGGAGAGGGGGCAGGGAGTGGGGGCAGCAGCCCTACCAGCCAGCTCTTCCACCTTCTCTGGGCCCTCTCTGTGATTTTCTGGGAGGGTGGTTGGATCCCTGGGGACTGGGATGTCTGAGCAGAACTCCCTGCATGGTGGCAGTGCAAGGATGTCCCAGGCTGATGGATTTTCCACAGGGTGGGTGCCCCTTCCCCCCCGCCAAGCTTCCCAGCCCTGCTTTGCCCAGCCCTGGCCCCCTCCCAGTGCTCAGCCTGGGCTCCCTGGCTGAGTTACTCCCTTCCCCAGCTGTTGTGAGCAGCCTCATGCTGAAAGGGTGTCACTGGGGAGACCATATCTCTTTCCTGCTCCATCAATCTCCCAGCCCACCTCCAGCATTGCCTGATGTGCCGGGGCAGCAGCAGGCTCTGGGGGGGGGGGGCTCAGCTGTGGGCTGGAAATGGCTCCCTGCTCCTTTCCCCCTCCCCCAGCTTTTGCACAGCACCCAGATTGATTTTTACATAGGAAGGAGCTATGCAA
The DNA here is from genome assembly GCF_020740795.1 of Apus apus. Lineage (NCBI taxonomy): Eukaryota > Metazoa > Chordata > Aves > Apodiformes > Apodidae > Apus > Apus apus. The sequence continues at coordinate 3,954,945 of NC_067304.1, forward strand.
ATAGGTCCTGGGCCTGGGGTGCTGCACAAACAGTGACTGGAGGACTCAGGGCTGCGTCGTCCCTTCCCAAGTCTTTTTGATGGCACCAGGTGGAGAAGTTGGGCTTCCTTGGTGCTGATGGAGAGGTTGGGTTTGGCAGTGGGCAGCAGCAAACCCCCCTTGCTCTGTGTGCCTGGGGGATGTTGGGCTTTAGGGGATGCTGTGTGATGAGAGGAGGCAGCAAAAACGCTGGGATGTTGCAGGGCAGCCACAGTTCACCCCTGCAGGTAGGGAGAGGGGAGCACCAGCAAATGGTGCCAGGAAGCAGCAGGGCCACAGCCCCATCCTGCAGGGCTGGAGCCTGGACACCTCCCTGGACACCAGGGTGGCTCCTGGCAGCAGATCAGGCTTTGGTTCCCACCAGAAATGCTGGGTGGGTTGTTCGGTTGTTGATTTTTTTTTTCCCTTTGCCCAGACACAAGTTTGCTGGAGTCTGCAGGGATGGAGTGAGCGACCTCAGCCCCTCCGGGGTGAGCCCTCCCTGCTCTCACCCCATCTCTGCGGGGCCTGGGGGGGTCTCTCTGTGTGCTCCCCGCTCGGATGGGTGGTCCTGGTGCCTCTGCCCATGCTGTGCCAGGTCGTGCCCTGGCCGGCGTGGGCACAGGCAGGCTGCAGGGTGCCGTGCCTTTTTAGGAAGGGTGGTGGGGAGAGGGGTGGGGGAAGGCAAACATGCCAGCCTCGTTATTTAGTGTCCCACACACGGAGCCTGCCTGGCCCTCGGGAAACCTCCATCCACCGCGCGGCTGGGATCTGCAGCGAAAGCAAACAATGGGATCCCCAGAGACAACAATGCCCCATTGTCCTTTGAAGCCATAACAATGAAACAATAGACCACAGTCTGCTCCCTTGATTCCCAGGCACGCCCCCCCTCCCGTCCCGCAGCCCCGGGGCTGTCTGTGCGTTCGGGGGCTCAGGCTGATCCCCCAGGACCCGCTGCCCCCCCCCCCCCCCCGTCCCGCTCCCACGGCTCCCATCCCTCCCTGGCGGGGGGAGTCTCAGGGGGTCCCCGTGGCCTTTCCCCCCCTCCGCGTGGGTTGTGCCCGAGAGGAGAAGGAGGTGGCTTCTAGCAGGCTTTGATCCTCGGGGTTTCTCCAGGGGGGGAGGGATGGAAAAGTCCCGTTGGGTCACGCGGCCGGAGCCCTGGAGAACAGCGGGGCTTTGTTGTCTCCCGGGATGGTCACTTGTCAGCTCTCCCAGGTCGTGGCACCCCCTGAAGGTTTCCTGGTGTATCCTCCTCCTCGTGGGCTCGGGAACAACCCCAGTGGCCCTGCCCACCCTGGTCGCTGAACACCCCCAAGGGCTCCGTGGGTGGGTGGGCCTGGGGAGGAGGCAGGAGCAGGGAATGGGGTGCAAGCAGTTCCCACCATCCTGCAGGAGCTGGGGCACCTCGGGGACCCTTGTGCTGCTTCCCGGCTCCCTCTGCTCTCTTCCCTCTGCCCTCCTGGCTGCATTTAGCCATCCCCAAAGTATGGAGCCCTCCGCTGCTCTTCGCTTCCCTCTGGCCCCCAGAAGCTGCAGGGGGTGTCTCAGAGAGGGGTGAACCCCCCCTGCTTTGCCAGACGGGCAGCAGCAGCCCCGGGCACTGGTGGCTGGCAGAGTGGGGGGGGTTGGTGGCCACCCTGCAGCCCCCAGGATCCCTCTCAGAGGGCACCCAGTCACCGTGCAGCATGGGGGGAGATAGTGGGGAAACCCTGGGAAGGCAGCCTTGGTGTTTCCTGCTGTCGAATCCTCTTCTTATCCCTCCCTCCCTCCTGAAAAGTAAGGAACGGGGGAAGAGCCAAGGTTGAGTTTACCGGGTGGGTCAGGACTGCCTGGCCGGGCTCGGGTCCTGCTGTGGATGAGGGCTCAGATCTTTGCCCTGGACCCGGGCACCTCTGCCTGCCTCCGTGTCCCCAGCTGTGCATGTGGCTCGGCCACCGTGTCTGCATCAGCCTCCCGGTCTGCTGAGAGCAGGACAGCAGCCAGTGTGGTCCAGTGTGTCCTTTTCCCCCGTGCTCGTTTGTCACGGAGGGAGAGGGGAACCTGGTGCCAGGCTCGGGGCCACGGGGAGCCCTGGTGTCCCCAAAGGCCACCGTGGGAGCTCCCGCAGGGCCCCCCGCTCCTCCCGGCTACCTATGGGCAGACAAACCCACCTGAATAGGTAGTGAATGGAGGAGAGAAAAGAGCCCGGAGTACATTGTGTTTCCAACGGGCCGGGAACAATTGCTAAATACAAATCGCACAGAGAAAAGGGAGAGAGAGAGAGACAAAAGAAAGAAGCCCAGCACAAAGGAGAGGAATGAAATGGTAAGTAAAGTCAAACAAAAAGGAGCCGGGCTGAGACAAAAGAAGGGAACAATATCCCCGAGGCAATAGGCTCCTGAACAATGGGGACAGTGACAGCGGCACAAAGACACACTGTTTGCAAGTAGACGTTATCTCACACAGCCACTGGCAGGCCTGGCCCTGGCGCTTCTATTTTCAGGGATGCTTTTGTGCTGCACTGAACAATATTCCTTGCATGGCTGCAGATAGAGAGATGAGGGGGGTTTGGTTCTCTCTCTTTTTTTTTTTTTTTTTTTTGCCTTCCCGGTGCCAGCTCTGTAATAAAAACAGGTTCAGCCCTTCAGAGAGCAGGGCAGAGTGAGGGGGTGGGTGGGCAGAGCTGGCTGAGCCCAGCCTCCCGTGCCAGGGATGGTGCAGCTTTGTTGGTAGAGGAGCATTGATCGGTGCCACCTCCTGCAAGGGCCGGGGTGGGACCTCAGCCCCCCTGGGTGGCCGTGGCGTGGCACCCTGGTACGAGTGGGGGCTCTGGGGTGGAGTGTTTGGTGACTCATGTCATCGTGTCTTATCAGCCCTGAGCTTTGCATTTGGCCAGCTGCTCTGAGGGCCTGAAACCAGAACTGGGCAGACCAGAAGGGTGGCTTTTCCCAGCTGCTTTTCTTTCAGGCACTCAAGTTTTTTAACCTCTGAAGCCTGTGGGCAGGGACAGAGCTGCCTGCTGGGCTGAGGACCCTGCCAGGTGCAGGCAGAGCTCCTGGCCAGGGATGGATGGCTCCCTGGCATCCCTCCACAGCTGTGCCCTGCTCCTTGGCCATGTCTGAGTCACCCAGCTCTTGTCACAGCCCTGGTGAGTAGAGGTGACAGCAGCTTGGAGGGGTTAATGCACAGGTCACAGCTCTGCCATTCTCAGGAATGCAGGAGCAGCCCATCCATCCTGGGTGTGAGGACATCCCCAGTGGATCCAGCCACCAAGCTTGGGTTTGTTGCACAGCTGGGAGCTGCAGGAAAGGCTATGCAGGCAGTTCCCCTTTCCTGTGGGGATTCTGGGGCTGGCAGGAGCCATGTGAGCACTGCCACAGGCAGCAGGGCCCGGGCAGGATGGGGCTCTGCTCTGCACCCTCTTTGTTTCACCTCCTGCTCATGTCCCCAACATCCCACATCCTTAGCTGGCAGGAATCAGCAGCATCCCCTAGGGATGTGCTGTGGGAGCTGGAGTGTGGCTGCTCCCACCAGACAGGCTTTCCCAGCCTGCTGTGGAGACCTTGTTTGTTTCCCTGTGATGGTTTGTGGCCTTCAGTGGTGCTGGTTTCATCCAGCTCTTGCCTGGAAAACCTTCCTTTGGGGCCTTCCTGGTTATCTCCCAATGTCTGGTCCTGCCTGGCTGTGTTGCCAGCCCAGTGTCACATTAACATGGTGACACACAGTGTGGGGTTGTTGAGGCAGGGCAGGTTATCCAAGCACCCCATCTGCAGCACCCAGGTGCTTTCTGATCCAGCTGGACCCATCCGTTTGGGATGGGAGTGACATTCCCACAAGCCTCCCTTCCCAGAGCTCCTGACATGCTCGTGCCCTTCTGCCCTCTGGTCCTGCACTCAGAAACCCATCCCTCCTATGCCACCCCACCAGGAGCTGCCACCAGCCATGGGGACATCACCCAGCTGCCTTAAGTGACTTGGGAGAGGAGAAATCAGGGTGTTGTGAAGGCAAGAGTCAAAGTCGCCCCGTATCGGTGCCGATCTCCTGAGACACCCGGTTTTGGCAGCTGCTTTTAGCTCTCACTTGAAAAGCTGTGCTTCTGATATCGATCACCTTATCTGAGGGTACATCCTGTTGCTAACTTGGGCTGCTTCCTCCGTTCCACAGCTGCTGTGCAGCCACAGCTGCCTCAGACCTGCGTGGAGGGGATGGTGTGTGCTGGGGGTGTGTGTGTGTATTTGATGGTGGAAAAGGTGGATCCCAGGGTTTGTGTGGCTCCGGTGAGCGATGCGCCGTGGTGGGCAGGGTTACCTCCTGCCCTTTCCTGCCTGCCCAGTGGATCGTGATGTGATCAGATGCTGAGGACACAGTGCTGGGGAGGGGGGAATCTTTGGGGCACTAAATCGAAGCCAAGAGGCAGCTCCTTTCATTGCAGTTGTTCTCAGGAAAACGGTTCCCAAATCCTGCCCTCCCGGTGTCTGGTTTTGCGGTTGTGTTTGTGCTCGTGCTCTGAGCTGGCTCTCGAGGTGCAAAGCAAGGGCAGGCACAATCCTTCTCCCCAGGTTAAAGCCCTTGCTACCCTCTGGGGTTTGCTGGAGAAGCAGCCCTGTGCTCTGCAACCTGCCCACGGCAGGATCTTGGCCAAACCAAAGGCTGTTCCCAAAGGCTGTCCTGGCCCTGCTGTGCCATGAGCACCAGCAGAAATCTCCAATCCTGGGGAATTTAACCCCCTCCACTGGGGCAGCAGCTCTGGTGCTTCCCCCAGGCTCTGCCACGAATCTACATTTCAAATTCCCCGAGGGAAGACTCTTTGGTCTTTTTGGGTGAGGCTCCTCCTTGCTCCAGGCAACCCATTCCAACCATCACCCAGCCCTTGGAATTCCCTTAGGAATTTCTCTCTTCTCCCAGGCTTGGTGGGCAAACCCAAGCCTGGCTCTTTCTGATACAATTTGGTGAAGTTGGGAGCTCTTTGCTGCAATTAGCTGATATTTAAACCCTCGCTAACCCTTAACATCCTAATGACAATAATAATGATGCTCCACACGTCCTGCAGTGCCACGCATCTAAAGATTACACTGGCTAATTAATTAAGCCCCGACCTCCCCCCTGCTTTCTTCACTGGGGAGAAGAAATCTCTAAGAGTCTCTTAAGAAAGGACATAAAGGCAGGGAAATCCAGGCACCAAAACAAGACAAATGGGGATTTGAAGACAATCCGGGCCGAGCCCATGTGACCCGAGGAGTGGACCAGGCAGGAGAAAGGATAAAAATGCCAAGCCCAGAGCGGCCAGAGAAAACAACCGCCAGCTTAAAAAACCCGGGGAAAGAAAAGCACCAAGATGAAGGGAGTGACAAAGCATCAAAGGGAAGAGAAACCAAAGGCGTTGGAACAAAGGACAAGCTGGAACAAAGGACCAAAGAGGGGAGAACAAAAGCACTAAATAGAAAACAAAGGCAGGGGACAAGAAAAGCCCCTCTGTCGGGCTGAGCTGGAGGGTCCTGGCTGGCGGGAGGTGGGTGGCACGGGTGGTGCTGCGGGTCCCTGCTGGAGCCGGGCTGGCGGAGGGAGCGGAGGCCCTGGGAGCCCAGTTTTGCCTTTGAATGGAAGGCGATGGGCTTGGCCCCCCAGTGCCACCCAGTGCCGGGCGCTCACGGAGGTCGGCAGCAGCCGGGGGACGTGGCTTTGCTTCCCCTGCTGCCCTCTGGCCATGGCCCCTTTCCATCCCGCTGTGTGGTCCTGCCATCCCGCCCTCCCTCCCTCCCTCCCCATGGGTCTCTCCAGCACAGCCTGCTCAGCATCACCCCTCTGTGCTCCCCCAGCCCCGGCTGCTGCCCCAGCCCCACAGCAGGGGGATGCTCTGGGGAGGCTGCCAGGCTGGCTGGATCCTCCCCATCCAGTGGCTTTCCCTTAGGAGAGGAGCCATCGGGCAGTGCTGCGTGTGTGGCTACCCCGGGCCGTCCTGCTGGGCTGTGCCCCCGGGGTGTGTGTGGGGGGAGGGTCACTTCGTCTGAATTCGAAACGGCAGCAGCGTTCAGGTTGGGAACAGAGGTAGAGAGATGTGATGCTGCTTTGTTTTCTCCCCCCCGTCCAATCCCTGTTTGGAGCTGGAAGTCCCTGGCAGGGTTGTTGGCTCAGGCGGGTCCGGCTGTGTGACACGTGTTGCCTCGTGGGGGGTGCAGCGAGTACCCCCAAGTTCAGGCACAAGCGTGGTGTGAGGATGATGATGGTGGATGGGAACCCCGCCAGAGCTGCTCTGCTCTGCCCATGGTGCTTTAGCTGCCTGTAGCTGGGATGGTTTTGGAAGCAGTGTGTGACTTCAGTGTCTTTTGGAGGTGCCAATCTGGCAGGCTCTGGGGCAGCAGGAGAACCACGCAGCCAGAGCCAGGGGCTTTCTGGAAGCCCCTCAGACCTCAAACCTGGCCCTGCTCCTGGCTCTGCTCTCCATCTCGTGCCCTGGCCACACACCTTCCCTACAAGCTGCTGGTGGTATCTCCTCCATGTCCTTCCTGCAGGCAGTGCTGGCCAGAGCCACCCTCCTGCACTGGCACGTCACGCTCAGGGGGGGTGGGTGGCCAGATGGGGAGGGGGCCGGGCAGTGGATGCAGGATTTTAGCACAAGGTTCAAACACTTTCAGCCACAGCATCGTGTGCTGTGCCTGCCACAGGGAGCGTTTTGGTCATTTCTGAATGTTCTGCCCAGGTATTTCTGCCCATGCACCGACTGAAATTCACCTGCAATTTGAAACTTGTGCCACCCCAGCTCTCCTCTCCTGCAGATTCACTATTTGCTCAGTTTGACTTTGCTTTTTGGCTGAGCTTTCTCTGATCATAGGCTAAGAATGAGCTGCTCTGAGTGTGCTCTCCACACAGCAATCCTGGAACATCTTGGTTTTATTACGCCCAGATTAGAGCCTGTTGTGCTGCGGGCAGACTCCCTCGCCCAGCCCTGACTCCCTGCAGTAGCTGGGCACCTCCAGTGCCAGGGAGAAAGGCAACACAGAGCTCCCAGCTGCTGGAAATGCCTCTGAAGTGGCCAGGATCAATTGTGATGTTTGGCTGGAACTAATGGGTAGGTTAATTCCTGGAGCTAACCCACCACCCTGCCGGGAGCCCACGAGAGCAGGCGCCGGGCAGGGAGCAGAGGGAGAAGCTGCTGGCTCAGGGAGGGTTTGGGATGTGCTGCTTTCACTGCAATCATCCCCCAGTACACACGGTCCAGCCGTGTTCCCACCCTGAGCCCCAAAACCAGTGGGGTCTGGCAGGCAGGGATAGTAGGAACTGTGCTGGGGAGGCAGAGGCAGGGACAGGCAGAACCTGAGGGTGCAGGACCATCACCACAACCTGCCCAGGTGGGCTGGGGGAGACAGGTCACTGGTGGAGCTCTGCTGTGTCACTCAGCCACGAGGGACCACAAGAGCTGGATATGGTGGGTTGAAGTGAGGACAGCCCTGGAGCTGCCGTGGTTCCAGAGAGTTTGAACCTCTCCATTAGCACTGTCATATCAGCTGGGTTTTAAAGGGCTGCAAATGTCTGTCTGTCTGCCCATGTGAGACTTGTGCTGCTGCTCACTTGAAGTCTTGGGTGCTTCTTAGAGTGCTTGTCCAGGGCCACTGCAAGGATGACACCATACTTGGTCTTTTTGGTGAGGTGGGTGGTGTTTGTGCCGTGCCCAGCAGCACCTCCTCTCCCACCACGTGCTGCCAAGGGCAGCTCTGATGGGAGCAGGGAGATGGGGGATGATGAGCCCAACCCCTCCAGTACAGGCAGGAGCTGAACTGGTACACGGCTTGCTGGGGTGCTACCACCATGCCAGCCTGGGCCAGCTGAGCTTCTTGCTGGCTCAGCAGCCCCTGGGGAGGTGTGTGTCAGTGACCTCGTGGGCAAGGGCAGCACCTTCCTCTGCATCTTCCCTGGGTTTTCACAGGCAGCACATGGGGCAGGGAGCTGGGGGGTAGCTGGGGGGAGGGCAGCTGGCAGGACCCCTGCATCTTGCTCCCCATTAGCAATCACCTTGCAGCTTTCCCAGGCTGGTGAGGAGCAAAGCACATGCCCATTTCCAAACAATGGGTCTGCTTCCGTGCAGGAAGCAAGGTCGGATTTGTTCTCCCTGCTTTGCCCCCTCCGGCCAGTTATAAAGGGGCCAAGCCATTGTCTGAACCATTTCCATGACTCAGTCACCAGTATCCTGCGATCTGGAGGCTGGGACTTGCAGCCAGCACAAAGCAGGAGGCCCAGCTCCTGCAGCACCTCAGGCTCTGCAGCAGGGTGGGGGGCTTGGGAAAAGGAAGGCAAGTGCTGGCTGAGCCTTTCCCCTCTGTGCCCCTCGCGCTGGTGGCAGTGGGATCTTTGCCCCCACCAGCTTTCCTGGTCCCTTCACCCATTGTCCTGGCTTCCTTCTGCTGAGCGAAGCAGAAAGCCAGGGGAGGGATGGCAGGGTGGGAAAAAGCTCTGGTTGCTCAGCTGGGTGCAGCCAGGTAGGGAGAGATGGAGAAGAAGCTGAGTGGGCTCCATGTGAGCCCCTCTGAAAGGACAGGGACTGTCTCTGACCTATTGTGTCTGTTCTGACACCTTGTGCTGGTGGTCCTGGGAATGTCCTGTGGGTCCTATGGATGCCCCATGGATCCTGGGGATGCCTTGTAGTGAGGAGGAGAGAAGGAGTTGGGAGGTGGAGCTGGTGTGGTTCAAAGGAGGACACCAGGAGGAGCAGAGCCAAGGTGGAGACAGGACCGTGGGTGATGACACCTGGGGATGGGCAATTGGGTCATCACCTCCTGGCATCCATCTGGGAGGTGATGCTGGACCCAGGGGACTGCAGTGTGGCTGGCACCTGGGGGGACCTGCCAGGCACTGGGCAGGGAAGGCCACCATGGTCACTGGGGACAGGCAGGAAGGAAAGGAAAGTGAAAGTCCAGGGCTGCTGCTCCGGCCTGGCTGTTGCTATGACGACCTGAACAAAGCTCCTGCTCCCTTTTTCTTTTTGGCTCAGTTGTGCAGGTCCTCGGCTCCTTTGTTAATTGTTTCCTCGTCCAGTTTGGGGGATGTGCCTCCCACCTCCCCCTGGCCCCCGGAGCCCCTCGGGGGGCCCCTCTGGGGTGGCCGCAGCCCCCGGAGCGCGTGGAGGTCGCCGTGAACTCGCCTGTGTGTTCGGTGCTCGCTTGGCTGCTGGAAATCATCTGCTTCATCTGACCTCTCGGGGTCTTCTCCCTGGCCAGTGATCAAGAGCTTTGGCAGAGAGAGGCTGGTGACTTTGGTCACCCTCCCCAGCTGGGGAGGGGGTTTCAGAAGGGCTGGGGGGGGGAGGTCTGGCTGGTGCAGGGGGAGCTGCCTTTGCATCCTGCCCTGCTGCAGGCTCGGTCCTTGCTGCACAGCCCCGGGAACATCGTGCTCTCTCTGGGCCTCAGTTTCTCCATCTGTGAAATGGGAATGTCCAGCACTGAGCTCCTTTGTGTTTTGGGGTCTGTGGGTGCAGCCCACTCGCCACCTTTGGCTTCCAAATGCTGTTGTGCTTTGTGTTTGGTCCTCTGGGTGAAGGTGCCAGATGGGAAACTCTCCCGTGTAACTTCTTGCCTGGCTCTGGCCAGCTCCTGTGTGAGGGGCACAGGGCAAGGAGAAGCTGTAGGGGGGTGGATATGGGGTGTGGGTGCCCAAACCCCTCCAGAAACCCCATGTTCCCAGTTAGTACGTGGTGGCTGGGGGAGCCTGGAGTCCAGGGAGCCTGAGCTCTTCTCTTCTGCTCCTGGGCCTGGGTGAAAACAATGTTTGGAAAAAAACGTGATTCCCATGGAAGAAAATGATGGTGTGGGGGAGGAAATGGCTTTGAGTCAATGGAATTTTCCCCCTTGGTAAAACATAAACAGTTCTCCTTCAATGTTGACATAACAATTTAAAGATTTCATTATACAGAAAAAGACTGTTTGTCAACATTTGTTTGTCCAAACCAACCCCCTCACTCTCCAGCTGGAGCATCCTTTTGCTCCCAAGTGTTGTTTTCCTTTGGGAAGGTGGGTGATGGCATTCCCGGAGGAGCTGGTGGTGGGAAGTGAGGCACAGGGCAACCTCCTCCACAGGGAGGGCAGCAGAGGCCCTGCCGGGGTCCCCTTTCCCTGTCGATGCACCCCAGTTCACATGAGCACGTGGTCCCACCAGTCCCAGTGTCTGTCTGTCTGGCCAGAGGGCAGAGCCCCCCCCCCCCGGCTCCCTGTCTGCCCACCCCATGGTGGTCTCGTGGCTCTGGGCTGGTTGTGGTGGTCTGGGCAAAGGAGCAAAACTTGGGGGTGATGTAGGAAGGAGAGGCTGGAAGCCGGGATTTGGGGGCTGCCACCTCATGTGCTGTGATTTTGGGACTCTCTGCATGTCCTGGCTCCAGCCTCGCGCTGGGAGCGGTCCCTGCACGACGGGGGTCCTGGGGGGTCCCGGGGTGGCTCCCAGGATTCCTCCGAGTCCTGCTTCGGTCTTTGGGGGTGTCTGGGTCCTGCCACAGGACTCCAGGGCAGAGGGTAGGAGCAGGCTGGGGGCTCCAGGCAGTGTTATGCGTGGGTTCCCGGGCCTGGCAGGGGGTCCCGAGGGGAGGGACGGGGCAGAGGGGCCGCCCCGGAGCCGGCTGCTGGCTGGCTGGACCGGTGTCCCTCCTCCTCCTCTTCCCCTCCTCCTCCTCCTCCTCCTCGCTCCCTCTCTCCGCCCGGCGCCGGGGCAGCTCCCACCGGAGGCGCCGGGGACATGGAGCGAACCTGAGCCGGGGGCGGCGGAGCCCGCACCGGTACCGGCACCGGCGGCAGCACCGACAGCGGCGGCGGGGACCGGGACCCAGCGCTGCAGCGCGGCGGAACCGTGAGTGCGGCCGCGGGCACGGGCCGGGGAGGCGGAGTGGGCACGGGTATTGCCCGAGGAGGCACCGGCGCGGCCCCGGGGCTGCGAGCATCCTCCCGGGGCCACCGGAATCCTCCCGGGTCGCGGTCTCTGACTCCGGGTTGGCTTTGGGGGCTGGGGGGGGGGGGGGGCGGCAGGACGCCCCCAAAGCCCTTTTGCTTAAACGGGGGAAGGGAAAAAGGGAAGGGGGTGCAAGGCCCGTCCCTCGCACAGCCCCGTCCCCGCTGCAAAGTTCAGGGACTGCAAACTCTCCTCCGAGAGCCCCCCGAGGCCGGCAGCCGCGGCGGGGCGAGGCCCGGCAGGCAAGGGGTTAAGCCACGGCACCCCCCGGGGGAGGCAGCCGGCGGGCAGGCAAGGGCTTAAACCCTCCACAGCATCTCCCCCAGACCCTCGATCCGGCTGCCGAGGGTCGCCCAACTGAAGCCCCCTCCCCGGGACCCCCGTCCCACCCCAGCCAGGAAGGTTTCTCGCCTCTTCCCGGTGGGAACCGTCCCCTTGTCCCGGGCACACAGCCCCGGCCCCCACACTGAGTGCTCTGGGTTGGTGATACAGGGGGGCAGCAGGGTACAGGCAGCCCCCCGAGACAGGGGGTCACAGCAGCGACAGACGGACACGCTGTGCCAGCACAGAGGGACACCGTGGGCGCAGGGCCCGGCTGCCCTTCCCGGCCCGGCACACGCCTGTGTCCGCGGGGCCCGGGGCTGTTTGTGGGTGCTCGTGGCTCTGCTGTGCTCAGGAGTGCGGGGTTGGGGTCCCCATCCCTCGTGTCCCCCGATCCCTCGTGTCCCCCGATCCCTCGTGTCCCCTGATCCCTCGTGTCCCCCCGTCCCTCCTGTCCCCCCATCCCTCGTGTCCCCCCATCCTTGTGTCCCCCGATCCCTCGTGTCCCCCCATCCCTCGTGTCCCCTGATCTCTCGTGTCCCCCCATCCTTGTGTCCCCTCATCCCTCGTGTCCCCTCATCCTCGTGTCCCCCCATCCCTCGTGTCCCCCCATCCTTGTGTCCCCTCATCCCTCGTGTCCCCTCATCCCTCGTGTCTCCTCATCCCTCGTGTTCCCTCATCCTCGTGTCTCCCCATCCCTTGTTCCCCGCCGCACCATGGCACGGGGGGCGACACTCCTGCCCCATCCTGCATCTCCCACCTCCTTCCCGAGGCGCACTCGGCGGGCAGAGGCGGTTCCCGCCCGCCGGGACAGCCCCGCTCCGGCCGGCCCCGCACGGCCGCGGCCCCGCAGCTCCAGCGGGAAGCGGGCGCCAGATCCCGGCAGGAAAAACTTGCCGCGGACGCCACGCGGGGATGTTTATCTGTCCAAGAGCGGCTGAGATGGTTCTAACAAACCGTGTCGTGACAGAGCGTGGCTGGAGTGAGGGTTTGGGACCGGGGTCAGCACTAAACTCTTGTCACTTGCTGGGACTTCAGGGCGGGTGAACCTTGTCGCTGAGCTCTGGACCTCCCCGGTCCTGCCCTGCCTCCCGCGTCGTGTGTCCCTCCATCCAGGGCAGATTTGGGTCTCTGGGGGCTTTGGCACCGTGGGGCATCTGGCACAGGGTGGCTGGAGGGACTGGGGTTGCAGGCGTGGGGGGATTTGGGGGATTTTTCCCCCTAAGAGGGATGGTAAACTTGACTGAGGGAGCAGCAAGGTGGGCGATGGAGAGCAGCCCCTGCCCTGAGCTGGGACCCCCGCAGTTAAACACCAACAGAGTTAGTGGTGGAAGAGAGAAACCGAGAGCTGCCTCACGCAGGGAGCCGTGGGGAGAGGTTTTTGTGGGAAATGCACAAATAAATACAAAGCTTTGCTTCTTTCCACCTCCGCCTAATGATTTCCAGTGTTCTGTGCAGGGGTTTCGGTGCCAGTGAGGGATGTTGCCCAGGAAAAATTACAGACCATGGCCACGTATTGTTCGAGTCTCAGTTACATCTTGTGAGGTATCTTCAGCTTGGAAAACACTTGACTTCCAAAGCAAATCTGGAGTAATAGATTTTAGGAGTGAAAAAGGACCATTAGCTCAGCTAATGTGATTTTCTCCATAGCACAGACCAGATAATATCACTCAGTTACTCTCCTATTCAGCCAATAACTCGTGTTTGTAATTCATGCAATTTCCTTTTAGTTCAATTTAATTTTGTACAGAATCCATTCTGTTGACACTGATACAGTACTTTTTTTTCTTTTCTTTTTTTTTTGCTTTTGGAAAGCCTTCGATTTCAGAGGCTTCATGTTAAAAATAGCTCCTGTCCTTTGACAAATGTGGGCAGGCTAAAGACAGTTTTCTAAATCATTTGCGAGTGACACATTTTTACCAGCATCTCCCTCCCTGCTGTTTATTCACTCAAGACTGCCAGGGCTGCCCTCCCGTGGCATCGGGTCTGGTGTCTCACACGGGAGGTGAAATCCCTTTGGAGGAGAGTTAATAGGTAGGAGCAGAGATCTTTAATTTTTAAAAAATCTGTTTTCCTCCCCGAGGTGAAGCTCTTCATGCTGTCGGGCAGCTCCTCTCCTCTGGCCTGTTGCTTTTTTTACCCCTGCCAAGTCAGAGCACCCAAACTATCCCCCCCCAACCCCAGCCCCGGGAAAGTCCTTCTGACAGCAAAGTTTGTTCCAGCCTGGGTGCAAGATGTCCTGGGGGGAACAGCTGGACTTTTTGTCTCCCTGCCTCAATGTCCATTTTCCATGGGGGTGCTGGGGGAGCTGTGCCCTGGCACGGGAGGCCCTCAGGGAGATGGAGCAGATCATAAACTTGTTATGTGCTGGAGGGGTTTTGATTTCGTTCATGGGATGCAGAGGAAGTGTTTTTCTCTCCGTGCAGGGAACAGGGAAGCACAGTAAATCTAGTCTTTCAGTGGGTTTATTTTTACATTTGTTGTTTGCTGGGGGGCTCCCCACGCCTGCTGCTCTCACTGCCTTCCTGGAACTGAATCTTTCCAAGGTTGAGAGGTCCTGATGCTCCCTGGGAGCAGGTCAGGGTGAAGGGTGGCTGTGGGAGCTGGCAGCAGTGTCTCCTGCACTGCCCAGGTGAGTCTTTCAGGCTGATGTTGGGGGAGGTTGTGAGGGGCTGTGTCCCTGCTGCTGCTGGGGTTGCAGAGCAGGCACAGCTCTGAGCCATGGCCCGTGGATGGAGCATCCTTGGCACTGCAGATGTGGGAATTTTGCTGGCAAATCCATGGGGTGGCAGGAAGGATCCCAGTGGGATACGGTGGGCTGTGTGGTGCACAACATGGGACACCTGGCTCACTGCTGGGGAGGCCAGGTCACCTCTGCTGTCCCCAGCCCTCCTGTGTGCTCGGTGCGGCCACGGCTGCTCAGAGATCCCGTGCAAAACAAACTTGGAAGGGTTTTGGTGTGGTGTTGGTGCTGTGATGTTGACAGTTCTGCTTTTTGGAGAGTCCCTCACTGCAAACCCAGCAAATTGAGGGAGGTCAGGGACCCCCGGGCCTGGCAGAGCAGCAGGACAGCCCACGGCCCGTGGCTCGTCGCCGTCCCGCGCGAGCACGGCGAGCCCCGTTTTGTCTGCCCGCCACCACGCCAGGCTCCTGCTCTTTCCAGCTTTATCCCACTGTAAACACTGAGGGAGCTCAGTGTCAGGTCAGCTTTGTGCCTGCACGTGGAGCTGCAGAAATCAGGAAAGCTTTTATTCCCAAAGTGACAACCTTGAACAGGCGGCTGCGGCCAAAGGGAGGGACGCGCTCCCGGCGCAGCTCTGCTCTCTGCTTTTACACCTCGGAAGTTCCCAGTCCTGCTCATGAAACGGGTGCTGCTTATTCTCCTAAAAGAAAAAAAAAGAAAGAAAAGCACTTATTTTTTAATTTACTGTTTAAAAAAAGAATCCCCTTGCAGCCAGGGCAGTTGCTACCTACAGCCTGAGATGCTGGTTGGGCTCTTTTGTTCTCCCCCGCGGCCGCGCTGCTGAACTAGAGCATCGCTGAGAACTGGGGGCTAGTGATGAAATATTCTCATTTCATTTTCCCTCAGCTAGAAAACACCGACGGGTCAAAGCTGCCTCTTTTTGTGTGTCTTGACAGCAGCCTGGTCTGGCAGCAGGGCTGATGGAGGAGTTGTGCTCGGTGGGAGGGAGAGTCCAGAAAGACTGGGCAGCCCCGGGGTCGGGCGTTCCCCGGCTGGGGGTCCCTTGCAGCATCGTGGCCACCCCTGACCAGCCAGGGCAGGGCAATCCTCAGTTCTGCTGCTTTATTTTTTCACAAACTCTGTGGAGGTTTTGGTTTCATTGCACCGCGGGGAGGAAGATTTGGGCCGCTCAAAAAAGTTTTGCATGATGCATCACAAATTTCCAGCCCGTTTTAACCCAGTAAAGAACATGCAAAAGAGAAATTAATGAGTGCAGCTTGTGGCAGTTCTGCTGGAAAATATCCCGGTGACTTTACCCCACCCTGTGCCTTTTGGGGAGTAACTTCAGGAGGCAGATTGGCTCCTTGGGTAGAGCTGCTGCTGGCCCTCCGTGCCCCCCGGGGAGCTCCCCAGGGCTGGGTGCTGCTGGTGCATGGCTGAGAAGTGCGTGGGCTCCTCCAGCCCAAGGAAAGTTGGCAGGGTCCGAGACATCAACTTTGGGAAATTTTTCTGCTGCTTGGAAGTCCTCCCTCCCTCCCACTCTGTGTCCACCTGCTCCAGGACCACATGTCCCAAGCTGGAACTGCTCCAGCCCAGAACAAGGGCCCTTGGTCTGCCCAGTCCCACCAGCTCGGGAGGAGGCTGGGGAGGTGTGGGGGACACGGCTGCCTGTGTGGGGCCCTGCCTCCTGGCAGACCCAAAATATGGAAGTGGGGATGCAGGGGCTGAGTCTGCCTCAACAAAGCATTAATACAAGTGTGCTGGAGCACACAGTTGGAGTGGAGGATGGCAGCAGGGGCACTGCTGGAACAGCCTTGTCCCCTTCACCTCCAAGCACCCCAGCAGCACCGTGGACCCTGAAGGGCTCTGCAGCTGCTTTGAGATCAAATGTGGTGTTTTTCAAGGGGAAAACTACTTCTGTGAATGGAGAGAAGCTCCCTTCCCTGCCTTCTGGTACCAGAGGGGAGCTCCCTTCTCTGCCTTCTTCTGCTGCTCCTGCTTGCAGCCCTTCAGCTGAAGAATGCAAACTGGGAGATGGATCTGAAATATTTGAAATTCTGTCTCTCCATAATTTAATGCTCCATTACCACCCAGGCCTGCTCCAGGCATGTGACCATTATAAAAGATGCAGCCTGGTGGCTGCAGAGGCCGGGCAGCCTCCCCCCACCTGCCCCCGGGGGTCTTATCAGAGAGGAGCAAGATAACATGGTGCATCATTTAAGCCTTCCACCTGGAAGACCCCTGTGAGCACCCAGGCCAAAATCTGCTGGCCTGAGTTCTTAGTTTTTAATTCTGCCTGGGGAAGGCAGCTGGTGGCATTTCATTGTCTGTTGGGTGGAAAGAGAATAAGATTATAAATTAAATATTGCAAAGGGAATTATTAAAAGAACGTGGGGCAGCGGCGAGCCCAGTGGGTGTGTTTGATCCTCTTTGCTGGTGCAAAATGGGGTTATGGTGAGCTGGGCTGAGCCAGTGTCCAACAGAAGATGTAGAAGCAGGTAGGTAGAAGTACCTCATGGTGTTGCCAGCACCACGAAGCAGTTTCTGCCACCCCTACAGTGCTGGGTCCCACGCTGCTGCCCGGAGAGAGCCAGAAGTCAAAGTTCTTTGGACATGAAAGTCAAACTGGGTGCTTGGATGGGTGTGGGCCCTTGTCCCCCGTGGTCTTTCTCCCTTGCTCTGGCTGGGTGTTGAGAGCACAGCGAGGGTTTGCAGCCATGTTCAGAGCTGGGAAAACCACTTGTTTGAAAAAGCTGAGCTGGGGATGGTGCAGGTCAGGCTCTGGTGTGTGGAGCTTGGTCCTGGGCTTGCACGTCTGCTCTGCTCCCCGTGCTGGTGGGCCAGGCCACCAGTGCTGGGCACCCCATGTCCCTCCTGCCACCACCCCATGGCTGGCAGGGTGCTTTGTCCCCCACCATGTTCCCTGTGGGATGCAGAGAGGAGATGCAGCTCAGGGTGGGGAGAGGACAGGGAAGGAGTCTGTGAAGAGGCAGGGCAGGCGCCGGGCACACGGCGTGTCCTCCATGTGCTGACACCGGGGACATGGGGGTGCTGGAAGCCACTGCAGCAGAAACTGGGGGCCATGCAGAGCTGGGACAAAGCCAGCAGGGTGAGCAGGAATGAGACGCGTGTGTACAGGGCCCAGGTGTGTGTGCACGGGTGTGCAAGCTCCGAGCAGGGCGGGAGGGTCACCCCCACCCAGCAGCCCCTCTGGTACCCCTGAAGAAAAGCGGTCTGAGGTGGGAAGGGTTTGGAGAACTCTCTGCTCTGGCCCAGGGTGGTGGCCGTGCCTGCTGCCTTGCCCACAGGGCGTAGGGGAATGCCAGAGCCCGGCTTATCTTTTGTCTGGAACAATAGAGGGCTTGGCCCTATTGTTCTACCTTGCAGCCCCAGCCGGAAAGCGAGTCCCCTGGGGCAGGGGCTGCACTCGCCTGTGCCTGCCTGCAGGAGGGGACTTCTGGGCAGGGACAGGCAGGGCCAACCTCACCAGTCTTTGCTGCCTGGCCCTGCTGCAGTGGGCAGCTCTGCAGGTGAATTCCCAAGCAGAAGAGATGGCTGCTCAGGACCTTTCCTGCTCCTTTTCCTTGCTGGGATGCAGGGATTTCGAGAGCTGGAGGGTCAAGGGCAGGCTGGAGGAACCATCCTGCATGGGTGGCAGCATGGGTAGAGGCAGAGCAGTATCTGCCTTTCTTGAAGGCTCTCGGGTTGTGATTTGTGTCTTCAGGTGCCTTTGGGTTTCCCGTGCTGTGTCATTCCCACTGGTTTGCCTCGGATCCACCCTGGGAACCATCCTGGGGAGCAGGTTTTTGCAGGGGGTGTCTGTGCTCGTGCGTTTTCAAGCAAGGCTGGGGCTGGATGCTGGTTGGGGCTCTTGGTACAAGTGGCACAGCCCGGGGGAGCACAGAGCTCTGCCTGTCAGCACCTCAGGCTGCAAACCACAGCCCCACGGTCCCTTACACTCCCCCCCACCCCTTTCCTCCTTCTTTCCTTAGGGGGTCAAGCCAAAGCTGCCCCATCCCCTCGGGGCCCCCAGCACCCCCAGCCCAGCAGCTGTGCAGCCCCGGCCGCCACGTGTGACTTTGCCAGGGTGGCATGAAACGCCTCCAGTCCCCCTCGTCCTGCCCTGAGACCCACCCCAGGGCACACAAGTGGTGAGAAGCACAGCCTTGCCTGCCTGTGCCTGCCTGCACGGGCAGAGCAACTGTGCTCTGCCCACAGCTCCCCTGACGCCGGGCAGGGAAGCGCCGGGATGCGGCGTGTGGGGGCAGGAGCTGCCAAAGCCCCTCGCTGGAGGGGGCAGGCACGGGGACCCCAGGGGAAAGCAGGATACGGGGTGGGGGACAGGTGGCATGGGGCACAAAGAGCCCCTTGTGTGCTGCAGAGAGCTGCGGGCTGGCTGGGGGCTGTTGGACACCCCCGTGAGGGCGGGGAGGGCTGGAGGCTCCTTGCTGGAGAGTCTCTGCCCTCGTCTGTGCTGTGTTTTTGTTGTGCAACGAAAAGCGACCCGGCAGGGCCAGTAGAAATGTGTTCCCGAGTCTCTCTGCTGCACCAGAGGAGAGGAGCCCAGCTGGGAGCTGGATTTCATGGGCTTCAGTTCCTCTGAAGTGAGAGGGGTGAGGTGTGAGCCCAGCCTTGCAGGATCTTGTGATTTAGAGGGTTGCTGCTCGGATCCTGTGGTGGAATGGGGTGATGGGGGGACCCCCCCACATCCCAGGGGTCACTCTCTGAGGTGAAGCAGTGGTAGCAACACAAATGGCATGAGCCAGAGCCCTGCACCCTCCTGCCACTGCTCTCGCAGATGTGAGACCTGCCCCGTGAACCCCAGTGGTGCTGGTTTTGAGCCTGGTTGCTGCTGCTGGAGGATGCTCTGGCTCACCCACAGCACAGAGCAGTGGGGCTGTGAGCTCTGTGGCTCACACTAATACAGGGGAGAAGCCAGGCTGAAAGGGTTTTCCTTGGGGGTCCTCATCCAGGCTCAGCCAGCCGTGGCTCCTCAGAGCCAGAGCTCAGCAGGAGCAGTGTCAGAGCTGACATTAATGAGGGTGAGATGATTTGGGGAGGTGATGGACGGCTCCTGGCACCCAGCACCCTCCTTCAGGCTGCCTTTGCTTTCAGAGGGAGGTTGGTGTTGGCTCCGGCAGCTCCTGGGGCAGCTCCTGTTGCACCAGCAAAACCAAAACCCGTTGCTGAAATGTCCAACAACCCCAGCAGCTGGAACTCCCCCCTGCCCTAAATTTGGGTGGCAGCTGGGGAGGGTAAAGTGGCTCCCTGGAGGCTTTGTCCCTTTTATGCCCAAGCATGTGACAGGGTGTAGGGACCTGTTTCTTGCAGCTCAGGATCCTGTGCAAAGGGACCCTGAAGGTTTCCAGGGTGCTGCTGCGGGGTGTGGGGCGTTGCAGGCGGAAATGTGGCCCCATGATTTTTGGCTGCCATCATGGGCTTGGGTGCAGTGGGTGCACCAGGGCTGGCTCCGAGCATCCTTTTGGTGCTCATGTATGTGCCCCGGGGGAACAGGAGTGCAAACAAGGTGGGATACTCCCCCCTCCCCCCCAAAAAGGAGCCTCCCGCAAAACCTGGGGGTGGCTGGAAAAAAGAATGCCATTAGTGGAAGGTGTGCAATGCCATGAGAAGCTCAGCCAGGGGAGGGGGTGGTGGACACCAGGTGATGCTGCGGGATGCCATGGGATGGACCACCGGGCTGTCCCCAAATAGCACCTGGTCTGATGTGCCCCAGAGCTCACCCGTGGGCCCCCCTTGGCACAGTGCATGGAAAAAGGGTTCAGAAAAGCCTGCCCTCCCTGCAGCCCAGCCCGGGAGGTGAAGGACACGTTGGTGTTGAGGTGGGTAGGTCCCATGTCTTTCTTTTTTGCCTGAACAGGAGAGGAAAAGGGTCAGATGTCTTTGCCCCTCCGTCATGCGATAGGAAAGTATTGTTTACGAAGCAGCCGAGTCAAACGTGCCCTCCGTTCTGCCTGGAAACGCTGAGTGAGTGAAATTACACAAAAACGACACCAAGATTGGCCTCCCTGATAAGCCTGAGGGCTGTTTTTGGGTGAGGGGAGGACAGAAACTGTGAAGAAAAGGAGGGAGATGTGCTAAGCGGGCTCCCTTGCCGTGCTGTGCCGTCACCGCCGCGCCGTCCCGCCAGGGCTGGGTGAGTTGTCCCCATCCTTCACCTCCTGGCTCTTCTGCCCTCCTGCTACAAGGGTGGATCTTTCTTTATTTGCTCTGGTTTTGCTGCTTTTAAAAATTTCCTTTCCATAATTAATTGTTCAATGTACTTTGGTTGAGTCTCGGAGCGGGGTGATGGAACGAGGTGATGCCTGTGCTGGGGTTTGGGAGCAGCCCCAAGGACCTCTGCTGGGTCCCAGGGACCTGGCAGCTCCCCACAACCATCTCAGGGGCTCTTGGCCACATGGCATCAGTAGAACCATGGTCCTGATCCAGGCCCCTGGGTGCTGGGTGTAAAGGCTCAGCTGGGCAGGTTTTGCCACGCGGTTTTTTTCGCGCCCCGGTAAAGTTTTATGCAAAGGAGGAAACATTTTTAAAAATTATTTCTGACACAGAAAAAAAAGGAAAGAAAGAGTAAATCCCTGTTCTCCAGGAGTTGCTCCCTCCTCTCGCTTCCCCTGCACCTTGTTAAGGGCTGTGATACTTCTGTGTTTCCTTGACGTGCCGTGAAAGGTAGGAAGGGCAGAGGAGAGGGGGGCAATGGCAGGAGGCACTTTCAAAATATGAAGGTTGTGGGGTTTGTGCTTTTCCCTGGAGTGTTTAGACCTGCTGGAAAGGGGAGTTTCTTCTGTGAGCACCTCTCCCGGGGTCAGCCCTGCCCAAGCACCACTCCTGCACCCCAGGGCTCTTCTTAAAGACACTCTCAACCCCCTGACCACACAAAGCCCATCTGCCTGCAGAGCCAGAGATGCTGCGAAGAGATTTTTGCCTTATTGCCATGTCTTATTGACTGGAATTAAAAAAAACCCAAACCATCCTGCAGACTGTCTGGTCTTGAGGCCAGGAAAAGGGAATGACCGGTGCTGTCCCCGGCCATCCCATGGGCTGTCCCTGGGATTGTTCCCTCTCCTTCTTCCTCCAGGCTTTGCACGGTTTTAAATAATTCCAGCGCGACGGAGTTTCCTCCGCTTCCCTGATGAGATCATTCCCCGTCTAATAAATCTCGCGGCCAGGAAGTTCCACCTGAGGTTCAGTTTAATTTTTCCCCTACTTAAAACCCTCCTATTGCTCATCCCAGTAAAGGAAAAATGTGTTTGGGTCGTGGCTGTGAAGGCGATGGACCCGTGCCAGTTTACACCCGGGGAAGGATCCAACTGCCGCTTTGTATTTGATTTTATTATTTTATGAGCTATAAAACTACAGGCTGGGCTTTGTTTGCATCCCTGGATTTGGGGTTGTGGAGGTATGGGGGGTTCCTAGCAAAGCTTGGGGGACTAATCCTTGATGCCAAGACAGGAAAGCATTTTGCAGTGATGTGTCCTCCTGCCATCTCATAAGAAACCAAAGCAAGGTGACAAAACCCCCTCAGAAGCGCTGTGAAACCGGAGTGAAAACCCCCTCGGAAGTGCTGTGAAACCAGAATCAGCCCTGAGCTGGAAATTGGTAGTAAGGGGGGCATGGGCAGACTGGGAGGTGGCCCAGTTAAAATGTGTGCCAGGTTGGAGTGAGTGGACCCGTGGACCCACAGGGAACATGTTGTGTTTGGCTCATCCTTATCACAGGAGGCTTCGTTTTCCCGTTCCCAGCCGGAGCATCCTGCGTATCCAGGCTCCATCACCCCCTCCTGGGGCCCAGCTGGTCCCAGGACAGCCCCACACTGTGGAGATGAGTGGGGCACAAGCAAGTGGATTTCAGCAAGTGAGATTATTCTGTGAGACTTAGAAAAGCTGGAGCTGAGCCTGTGAGGACAGAGCTGGCTCTAAGGACTCGATCTGTAGCTTAGTGCTCACATGAGCCATCGGCCGGTGCCCTGAGACACCCTACACAGAGCTGGGATCTCCTGCTGTGATGATGGACAATGTTTATCCACCCTCTTCAGCATCCCAGGTCCTCCTTTTCCCCCTGCCACAGCCTGGGAATCCCTCTTTTTCTCCCTGTCTTGCAAGTGTTCACCTAAGTGAATTCAGTGATTAATACCGGTTATTTTTTCTCTCTCTCCTCATGTTTTGAATAGTAGAACTGATTTGATTTCCCCCTGAACCTCTGAAGGGCTTCTCTGCTGGCAGTCATCAGAGATCTGCATTTCATTCACAGCCCTGGATATGGCCCGTGGGCCTTTGAAGAAGCCAGATTGGGTTGTTTTTTTTTGGCTACAATTAGTAAATGCTATGCTAGCTGGTTGAAACTGCTTTAGGGTTAAAGCTTGCAAGTGCCATGTGGTAACAGGAGACCTGCACTGCTGCTTTTCATCTTAGTAGATGAATTGATGTTCCCCCACCCTTTGATGCCAGAGTTTTTCCCATGGGACCCCAAGACTTGCCAGGATGGAGAGGGGCACGTGGGCTCTGGGGGGGTCCCTCTGGGGTGGTGGAGTGACCATTGGCTACTGCTGGCGGGATGTGCCTGGGAGCTCACGTGAGCATGATTCTGCCCGTAGCAGGTTTTGGCAAGCCAGGACCAGCCTACCCTGCTTGCTGGGCACTTACTGCTGCCCCTCTGCCCCCCAGGGCATCACCCTCCCAAAATCCTCCCCCCACCTGCCAAAGATCTCCCTTCTTGGAGCTCATTTTGCAGCTTTTCCGGCAACCTGTGCTCTCGGCAGCCTTCTGGGCAGACGGAGGTTGCGGCTTTCTGTGGGAGCACTGGTGACAGGTGGGGTGTTGAAAAGATGGCAATTGAGGACGTGTAAAATGTTGGCTGGTGTTTCCCCCCCAAGGCCGAGCGTTTCCGCTGCACCCTGGTTTGTGGGGCAGCACATCTGGGTGGGTGGGTGCCCGTGATGCAGCCCCCAGGGTGGGGGGAGCACGTGGAGCTGTGGCTCTCACGTGGTGACAGCATTGCTGGGCCTGAATATGTTCAGCATCCAACTGCCTTCTGGGTCTCAAACCTGCTTTTCCAGAAGTGCTGAACCCCAGGATTTTATACTTTCTGCCCCGTTTCTCCCTCACTGGAGACATTCAAAACTCGCCTGGATGCGTTCCTGTGTGGTGTGCTGTAGGTGACCCTGCTCTGGCAGGGGGGTTGGACTGGGTGATCTTTCGAGGTCCCTTCCAACCCCTAGGATTCTGTGATTCTGTTTCACCTACAGCGTGTAGCCAACCTGCTGATGGTCCCTGCCCATCCACCGCTGGGGGTGGCAGAGCCCGGGTCCCCTGCCTGCTTTCCCCATCCCTGTCACGGGATGCTCTGCATCCCCAGGGAGGCACGGCAGCCCCGTGAACTTCCCCTGGCTGGGGCCATTCCCTCAGCTGTCCCTGGCCACCCCTGCCCGGGCACAGTGGAGGAAGCCATCCATTCTTTTATGTGTGAAGGCACGGCGGGCGGAAGCGCTTGGAAACGGCCCCGAAAGGACATTCCAAGTCTGGCAGGAAAGCGACCCGCTTGTCTGGCAGGAGATGGGCTATTGTCTGTCCTGGTGGCTGGCCGGGATTCCTCAGGTCCTGCTTGGAAGAAGAAAACGTCCGTGTGTGTCTTATTTTTTCCTCTGCCCTCTCTCTCTCGGGGGTGCCAGGGGCTGTGAGCGCTGCACGTGGCTGGTGCGTGCACAGGGAGGGTTGTGCTGCCCTGGCTCTCCTTGGCCTTGCTGTGTTTGATCATGGCGTGTTTTCCCTCTTGGGTTTTTGCCCCATGTGTTTCTCCCCCAGCTGGGTTGGTTACCTGGGCCCTGGAGGCCACAGGAGGAGTGGCTTTGTGGATTTATTTAGGAATATCTGGGCACTATGCTGGGATTTGGGAAGGAAGACTCTTCCTTATCCTGTGAACTGATGACTTTCTGCTCTAACTGGGGAGGGAAAGGGAAACAAAAGCCTCAAGAGCCTCCCCTGCTGCCCCTGTCAACCTGATGGTGGCTGGTGGGGGCAAGGTCAGCCTGAAAAACTGGACAGCCCAGATCCCTTGGCCACTCACTGGCTGCTCTTCCTGAGTCCCCCTTCTGCGGGAGCCCTTTGCTGTCCCCCAGGGTGGGATCAGCCCCGAGTCGAGGGGCAGGATTAGCCCCAAAGCAGGTGTGCTGTGACACAGGGCAGGGATGCTGTGACACAGGGTAGGGCTGCTGTGACACAGGGTAGGGCTGCTGTGACACAGGGCATGGCTGCTGTGGCACAGGACAGGGATGCTGTGACACAGGGTAGGGATGCTGTGGCACGAGGTAGGGATGCTGTGGCACGGGACAGGGATGCTGTGGCACAGGGCAGGGCTGCTGTGGCACAGGGAAGGGCTGCTGTGGCACAGGACAGGGATGCTGTGGCACAGGACAGGGATGCTGTGGCATGGGGCAGCACCGTGGCAGTGCTGGAGACTTGCTGTGTTTGTGGCTTTCTGGCCTCCTGTGCTCTCCAGTACTTTTGCAAAGGGCTTGAGTTTCACGTAACCTCGGTGCCTGCTTCGTCCCTGCTTGAACCATGGGGAAAACATCCCCCCTGCCTTTGGGAAGCCTGGCTGCCAGCATTGCCTCCCCCCCCCAGCCACCCTGTGGGCAGAAACTCTTCCAGTTACAGGCAGGATCTGTTGTGGGGAGGAAGCCTGGTCCAGTCCACCACACTTTTGCCAGGTGGCTTTTTGGCTGTTCTTCCCCTTTTGCTGGTGGGGTGATGCCAGCAGCCCCCTTCTCTGCAAAGCCAGACCCCACACAAGCTACCAGGAAGAGGCTCAGGGTACTTGGGGGGGGGGAGTCTTGGCATCTCACTTGCTGGTTTCTTACCCCCTCCTTGGCCTTTTGAGTCATTTTGCTGCAACACAAATGGGGCAGATAGGATCAGCTGGAGGCAGGAAGGGTGGCACGGCCACGGGGAGAATTGCAGGATGTGCCAT
Source organism: Apus apus (assembly GCF_020740795.1). NCBI lineage: Eukaryota > Metazoa > Chordata > Aves > Apodiformes > Apodidae > Apus > Apus apus. The sequence goes on from NC_067304.1 coordinate 3,979,852, forward strand.
TCAGGGGTAAGATTGGAGAAAGAAAAGCTGTTGCCATCCCAAAAATCCCAGCCTTGCTGGGCTGGGGTTTGGAGGCAAGGTGAGTACACTGATGCCCACAGACTGCAGGCCTTTTAGGGCTTGAGATGCTGACAGGAGCCCCTCGTGCCTCCCCAAAAGTCTGTGCTGGGAGGAAGCAGCCCCACGGGTCCCTGCTCCCTCACAGAGGACTCGTGACTCCGGAGTGGCTCCATTTTGTTCCTCCAAGCTGGCACTTCGCATCCCAATGCCATCCCCTCCTTTCCCCTCCACCCTGCATTAAATGGGAAACATTAAAGGCAAAGATCTGTTCCAGTCCCCTGTGCCAAGGCAATTGTTCCTGTCCCCTCGTGTGCCACAGGCAGCCCTGGAGCCCAGCACCTGAGCCCTCGGCGCTGCACGGGGACCGGCCCCGGTAACGAGCTCACGGTGCCGTCCTCTCCTTTTCCTTCTCCCTTTCTCGTTTCGTTTTGTTCGGCAAACCACGTCATAAACCCACAATGAGGCCCCTTTCAAACAGATCCCCGTTAAAGCACCGGCCCCCGTTTTAAGAGTGAACTTCCGACGGCACCGGGAGGTGAATGAGAATAGGGATGTGACCTGGGAGGTGAATGACAACAGGGATGTGACCGGGGAGGTGAATGACAATAGGGATGTGACCTGGAGGTGAATGACAACAGGGATGTGACCTGTCGGAGGAGCGGGACGGAGCTTTTGTGCGCGGCTGAAAGCGGGGGCATCGCTCCGTGCTGCTGCCACCCCCGTCCCCGGGCACCCGGGCAGCGTCCCGGCCGCAGGGCTGCACCGAGCAGGGTTTTCTTTGCCTTTTAAAAGCCAAAAACAAACAAAAAAAAGGATGGAGCAGCTCTGCACCCGCACCTGCAGGTCCCGAGTTAGGAGAGCGCTCAAGGCTGAGGTGCCGCGGCCACCCGGCCTCCGTGCCTCAGTTTCCCCACCTGGAGCACGTTGAGACCACGGGCTCTGGGGCAGCACATCCCGCTTCCACGAGTTGTCGGAGCTGGCGGAGCCGCGGGCACAGCTCCCTGCTGGCTGCTCCCTGCTGGCTGCTCCCTGCTGGCTGCTCGCCACCGCCGCGTTGCTGCCAAACCTGGCCCTTTCCTCCCCAGCCCAGGCGGTGGGTTTTTTGGGTGGGCTCTGCCGGTGTCCCCGTCCCCCCCCCCCCCCCCTCCCCAGCGCCGGGCTGGCCAAGGTGATGCGGGGGCAGGAAGGGGCGAGGCGGGCGGTGCCGCAGGATGCAGCAGCCGCGGGCGATGCGGTGCCGGGAGGAAGGCGGGCGGGCCGGCCAGCGCCGCGATGTGCTGAGCGGAGGGCGAGGGAACCCAGATTAGGAAAAAAAAAAAAAAAAAAAAGCAGCCCCGCTAAGATCAGAAAGGCTGGCGAGCACAGTGCCCCATTGTGGAGCTGTCACACTTCCCTTTACTTTATTGCTTTTGTCCAACACCCTATTGTTCCACTTCCTTTTGTCCCCTATTCACAGCCCTGGCTTTTCATTACCCAGCCGGCCTTGTTGTTTTCGTTTCTTTTGTTTGAAGTTCCTGAGAGGAAGGTTTTATTTTCAGCGGTTTGATTAATTCGCAGCTTGAGCTGGGCTTTGTTTGTTATGTAAGTGCTGCCCCCCAGCCCCAGCTCAGCACCCCCCCCCCCCACATCCCAGCCCTGGTTTTGGGGGGGTCCTGATGAGCCATCAGTGGGGGGAGGAGGAGGATGGCGAGAGGACCAGGGATGCTGGTTGTGGGGTGCCAGAGCCTGGGCAGGATGATCTCCCCATCCCACCATGGCCCCTTTCCATCTTGGCAGCCCCTGTGGTCCTGCAGCCTGGATTCTGGCAGCAGCCAGTGTAAATCCCTTCCTTTTCCCATTATTCCTCGCTGAAAGGTGAGCACCCCAGTATGGGGCCAGACTGGGAAAAGGGGGGGGTGGGCTGTGGCCAAGGGGGTGGCCCGTGGCTCTGCTGATGACCCTATCACCCTTTAGGATGTCCATGAGGAGCCCTGTTTCTCCCTACCTGGAGCTCGATGGAGCGGGCAGCATGGTGAACTGCAGCATCAAGACGGAGGAGAAGAAGGAGGGTGTCTATGAGTCCCCACCAGGGGCTGCCCCCAGCACTGAGCCCCGTCCCAACGACCCACCAGGGCCACCCCCGAAGGAGGGCACTGACCCCCAGGCCCTGCCACAGGTGGGTCCCATAGCTGTGACAAACACTGGTCCTGCTGGGCTGGCAAAGCATCATGGCCATTCCCACTCCAGACCTGGGCTCCTTCCCCTGGTAGAGTGGGTGGTTTGTTTCCCTGGATGGTTTTTCCTCATCCCAAGGAAAATGAGCTGGAGGCTGAGGTTCCCCCGAGGTTTTCTGGCCGTTGTTGACTCTCTCAGGTCAGCCCTGGGACTTCAGTGCGTGGAGCACCCATGGCCACTTCCAGAGGTGCTCCAACCCTTCATTTTTAATTGCTCTTGGGTTTTGTCTCCCCCTGACCAGCAGCCTTCAGCCCTCCCATTCCCTGCGCTGCCTCCCAGGGGGATTTGGGCTCGGAGGAGCCAGGCAGTCTAAATAAATAATAGAAACCTCCAGCAAACAAATCTTTGTGGCACGAAGAGCAGAGATGCTCTCAAGTCAGGCTGGAGCAGGGAGGATGTGCCTGGCAGAGTGTGGTCCAGCAGTCAGCTGGGCATGGCCAGTTCTGAGCATCCCACTGGCCCAGCATCTTCCCGGAGTCCTGGGGACATCCCTCTCTGTGGGATGGGGTGCCAAGTGACACTGTGTGTGTGGCAGGAGTCCTGCTCTCCAGCCAGCGATGCCCTGGAACCCCGGCGCTCTGCCTTCGAGCCGGCTGTCAGCAGCCAGGAGAAGCTGGACTTCAACAGGAACTTGAAGGAGGGTAAGAAAGGTTTCTGAGTTGCCTCTGAGACCTCCCCTGCTCTCTTTGGGCCCCTGGTTATTTTTTTGCTGTGGGATGGGGGTGAACCACCCCGTGCTGCGGGTGCAGAGCCTGGGGCTGTGCTCACCTGGCTGTCCTCCCTCTCCCTGCTCTGCTGACCCTGGTCCCTGCTGGTGTGGACAGTGATGCCAACCATTGAGAAGTTACTGTCCAGTGACTGGAAGGAGCGGCTGCTGGGCCGGAACACCGCCGAGTCCAAGGAAGTGAAAGGTGAGGTCTGCCCATGTCCACCCACCTCCACCATCCTCCTGCCCACACCTGTGCAGCCAGGGCTGGAAACAGGGCAGTTCTCCCGTAGCTGGAGCAGAGATGTGCCTACAAGTGTGTGTAGTCAGTAGAGATTTGTGCTTTTTTTTTAACCAAATCATTCATTTGATTTCTTTTTTTTGGGGCGTGAGCATCCCCGATGAAAGCTCTCCTTGGACTGCACAGAGGGGATGGTTCAGCACACGGGGGGGGTCTTTACACTCCCCACACCAGCACCCAGTGGTGATGCTGCTCACCTTCCCCAAGCCCCTGACCTGCAGCCGCTCGGTTTCTTCCAGGAACCCAGGAGAGCCTGGCAGAGAAGGAGCTCCAGTTGCTTGTCATGATCAACCAGCTGTCCACGCTGCGGGACCAGCTCCTGACGGCCCACTCGGAGCAGAAGAACATGGCAGCCATGCTCTTTGAGAAGCAGCAGCAGCAGATGGAGCTGGCACGGCAGCAGCAAGAGCAGGTGGGCTTGGGTCCCCAGGGGAAGCGTTTGCCAGGGACCATCCATCCCTTCAGGAATCCCTCTGGGATCTGCTGGCTGCAGGGCCAGGAGTGGTGGGGAGGTGGCTTTGGCATCATGGGCAGTGGGACTTCACTGTCTGCCCAGAAACCCTCCCATTTTCTGGGCCCATCCCAAAGGCTCCCAATCTTGCTCCCTGGTGCCAGGAGGACAAGGGTCAAAGGAGATGGGAATTGCTCTTCTTAAAATAATTAAACCACACTGGGTCCTTCCTGACCATGCTCTGTTTGAACACCTCTTCGTCCTCGGTGCTATGGGCAGGGGTGACACCCCCAGCACACCCTGGGGTGGGGATGGCACTGTCCCTCCCAGCCTGTTTCTCTCTCCATGCCCTGGGAAGTGGCTCAGGATTCTCTGCAGACCCTTTGTCTCTGTTCTGCTGGTGTTGAGCAGCTCGTGCTGGGCCGTGGCCCCTGTGGGGCCCAGCTCAGAGCTGCTGGTGACGCTGCTGCCTTCCCTCTGCAGATCGCCAAGCAGCAGCAGCAGCTCATCCAGCAGCAGCACAAAATCAACCTGCTGCAGCAACAGATCCAGGTAAAGGTGGGGGACACCTCCCTCTGCCCCCCATCCCGTGCTGGGAGATTGCAGCCCTCCTCGTGTGCTGGGCTCGTGTCCCCTCCTGGGGCCAGGCAAGGGGACAGCACTGCCTGCAGTGTCCCACAGAGGTTCTCTGGTCTCTCTGCTTCTTTCTCCTCTTCCCTCCAGCAGGTCAACATGCCCTATGTCATGATTCCTGCCTTCACCCCCAGCCACCAGCCTCTCCCTGTCACTCCTGACTCCCAGTTAGCACTGCCCATCCAGCCCATCCCTTGCAAACCAGGTGAGTGGGGTCCCCGAGGGCTGTCCCAGCCCTTTGGGGTGTCCCCCAGCCCCCCAACCCCTCTCCCTCTGCTCCCCACAGTGGATTACCCAGTGCAGCTGCTGCACAGCCCCCCTCCTCCCACGCTGAAGAGACCCGCCGGCTCGGGCCACCTCCAGATGCAGGTACAGCCCCAAAGCAGCTCCATCCCCCCAGGCTGGGGTGCTGGGCAGGGGGGGGGGCTACACTTCACCCTGCTTCTCCCTCCACCACAGGAGACCTCACAGCCACTGAACCTGACAGCCAAGCCCAAAGGTTCTGACCTCCCCAGTGCCTCCAGCTCGCCCAGTTTGAAGATGAGCGGCTGCCAGTCCCTCACACCAAGTCATGGGGCCACCAGGGACCTGCAGACCAGCCCGTCCAACCTGCCTCTGGGTGGGTTCCCAAGTGCCTTTACTGATAGTCCATGCCCTCCTCTGGCCACTTCCCAGAGACTGGGGACATCTCCCTGGGGTCCCTCCTCCCTGGGTGGCCTGGGTGGACACCTGCTGCTCTGTGCTACCCCCTCAGGACATGCAGTTGCAATGGTCAGAGTGGGGTGGGGTGCTGCGGGGTGTCAGAGGAGCTGGTGCTGATGGGTGCCCATGCTGGTGTCCTGCCAGGGTTCCTGGGAGAAGGTGATGCCATCACCAAAGCCATCCAGGACGCGCGGCAGCTGCTGCACGGCCACAGCGGAGCCATGGAGGGATCACTGAGCAACCCCTACCGCAAGGTGAGCCCACCTCTCACCCCACCACAGCTGGGTCTCCAGCTGTGGGCAGGCTCCCCTGGCTTGGAGCTGGTTCCTGACTCTCTGCTGTTCTGCAGGACCACGTGGGGATCGACTCTTCTCCAGTGAAGGAGCGGATGGAGGAGACCCCCACCCACCGGCTGGATGAGGCCCTCTTGACCTGTGAGATGGATGGTAAGGACAGCTGAGAGCCCCATGGTGTGACCCCTGCCTGCTCCTTCCTGGGCTCCTGACCCACACCGGGGTGTCGCCACAGGCTCACGGCACTTCCCCGAGTCCAGGAACAACAACCACATCAAGAGGCCCATGAATGCCTTCATGGTGTGGGCGAAGGACGAGAGGAGGAAGATCTTGCAGGCCTTCCCAGACATGCACAACTCCAGCATCAGCAAGATCCTGGGTGAGTGCTGGGGATGGGTTTGGGGGGCTTGGGGCAGGACCCTCCTCTACATCCCTCTTGGGGGACTCAAGCTCCATCCAGCTGCTCACTCTGCTTGTCCTCAGCCACCCACTTACGGGTGATGTCCACGATAGTGCTGCCCCTGTTGTAGCATCACTTTTGGAGGTGCCTGTAGTAGTGTGGACCCCACCAAGCCAACATGTCACCTCTCCTGACAGTCCTGCTGTGGTTCTTGGTCACACTGGTCCTTCCCCGTGGCCATGTCACTATTAAAATCATGTGGTGCCATCACCCACATCCTGTCCAAAGGGCCCTGAGCATGAATCAGCTCTTGTGATGGCTGTAGAATTACAGAATATCTCAAGTTGGAAGGGACCTGTAAGGATCATCAAGTCCAACTCCCTGCTCCCCACAGGAGTACCTGAAACTAAATCATATGACTAAGAGCATCACCCAGATGCTCCTTGAACTAGCCAGGAGCTGGTGGGGGGTTTCACCAGCTTCACCACGGCGGGTCGGGTCTGAGCGTGCCCGGCGGCTCCTCTGTGCTCAGGCTCCAGGTGGAAATCCATGACAAACCAGGAGAAACAACCCTACTACGAGGAGCAAGCCCGGCTGAGCCGGCAGCACCTGGAGAAATACCCTGACTACAAGTACAAGCCCCGGCCCAAGCGCACCTGCATCGTGGAGGGGAAGCGGCTGCGGGTGGGCGAGTACAAGGCGCTGATGAGGAACCGGCGGCAGGACGCCCGGCAGGGCTATTTGATCGGGTAACACACCCCTTCCCCACCCCCTCCCCAACCCTTTTCCACTCCCCAACCCTTCCTGGGGGGCTCACCTGCCAGCAGGGTTCTTGCAGGGACAGAGAGCGCCTTGAACAGCCCAGCTGGTGACTGCCTTCCCCTGTCCTGCAGGTCCCAGGGCAGCCAGCTGCCCCCCGCCTCCTCCGAGGTGCTGTACCAGAGGCCGGTGGGCATGCAGCTGACCCCCCCACTGATGGAGCACTACCTGCCCCGTGGGGGGGACCCTGGCATGCCTGTCATTGTCAACACCCGCAGCCTCAAGGAAGGGGACGGTGGTGACGACGGGCACTCGGTGGCCGAGGGCGAGATGTACCGCTACAGTGAGGAGGAGGACTCGGAGGGAGAGGACAAGAGTGATGGCGAGCTGGTGGTGCTGACAGACTGAGAGGGGGGGGGCCCCAGGATGGGTGGCTGGGGAGGGGGGTGGGTGGCAGGGCTGGCTGCCACCAAAAAGGAGGTCACAGCATCCCCCGATGGGATGGGACTCGGTAGAAGGGCTGCGCTGGGAGCAGAGGGGAGCACACGGGTGCTGCTTCACCCCACCCAGGTGGGCACACAGTGGGTTGTTTGTTGGGGTTTGTTTTTTTTTTTGGGGGGGAGGAGGTGCTGCCCAGGGGAGTGATGAGCAGTGATGTGTGCTGGAGGAGGCCATGGCCAGGATGTGCTGAACCCACTGGGCAACCTGGCTCAGCCTTGCTTTGGTGGCGGGGGCCACCTGGCTTGGGGACACGGGTGCTGTGGTTGCTGAGCTGTCCTTCACCCACAGCCCTCCTAGGAGGTTCCCAAGGGTGCAGGAAAACCTCCAGAGCATCTCCCAGCCCTCCAACACCTTTGCAGAGAACTTCCCCTGCAGCCACCAGCCCCACTGCTGGCGACACGGGATGGGGACACGCTTGTCCCTCTCTCAGCCCTGCCTGACCTCCTTGCTGCATTTCCCACTTGGTCTTTGGAGCCTGCCAGCAAATTCCCATGGAGCCATTTTTAGCTCTCGCCTGGCCTGATGACCAGCCAAGGGCTCCAAGGAGCCTTTTATGCTCCTGACAGCTCTGGCCCACTTTGTAAATGAAGTTGCTGCATGTTCTCTGGCTGTGCCCTTACCCTGGGCACCAGCCCCAGCTGCTGTGGGTACATCTCCATCTCTGGGCACCTCCCTCCTGCTCTCCAGCTCTGCCAGCTGCAGGCTGTGCCCTGGGCCTGCAGCATCAGGCCATGTGAGAAACAACAGCCAGGATTAAAAAAAAAAAAAAAAAAAGGAAATAATGAAAAAAAAAAAGCAAAAATACCCCTTTGTCCCAGTCAGAGCCCAGCCCGGGGGTGTCTGGGGTGCAGGGTGGTTGGCAGAGCCTGCAGTTTCCAGCTGTGTGCAGTGTCCAGCTGTGTGTGCAGTGTCCAGCTGTCCGTGCAAGATGTCCAGCTGTCCAAGCAAGGCTGTGCCTGCTGTGTCTGCCTGTACCTGCAGTGTCCATGCACCACCCTGTGGCAACAGCCAGAAACAGGCACCGCGGCTCCAGCCGCAGCCACCAGGTCCCAGCAGAGGGACCTTGCCGGGGTGCAGAAGCAGCCGTGGTTGCCCGGGGCTCCAGGCAGGGCCACAGACCCTGCCCTGGGGACTTGCAGCAGATCCATGTGCTCAGCACAGGGCAGGGGTCTGGAGCAGCAGCTCCACAGCATCGGGGCTCGGGTGATGCTGCCCTGCACCCCAAGGGGCTGTTCATCCAAGGGGGAGCATCTTGCCTCCTCACCCCCTCCCCAAACCCCTCTCTCCTCTCTTGCCCTTCGTCAGTGCTTTATTTATTCCCCCTCCCTGTGCTGCTCTGGCTGGGACTGGGGGCCCTGGGGAAGGGGTTCCAGTTCCCAGGGTGGGATTGGCTGCAGAGGGAAGGAGATGAGCCTGACAAAGATGCAGCTCTTCCTCTTCCTTTTGTCTTTTTTTTTGGTGTTTTTGTTTTGTTTTGGGGCTTTCTTGTGTTTTTGTTTTGGGTTTTGTTTTGTTTTTTTTTTTAAAGACTGTAAATATAGATAGAGCTTTATTTTGTTAATAAGACGATGAGTAACTTAACCTGTATATTTCACATACTTGTTTACAATTGTCCCCCCCCACCCCTTGGCACAATAAAGATGACTTTTTGGAGCAGAGGTCTGGGTCTGGACTTTATCTGGGCTCAGGGAGAGCAGAGGGCTGCCCAGGGAGGAGGAAGGGCAGAGATGGGGGTGCTTGTTTCCCCCCTTCCCTGCCCCTCTTCCAGCACAGGCCCCTCCTCAGGCTCTTGCTCCCTGTGAAATTTTCTCTTGTGCTATTTCTCAGCTTTCATAATCACAGAATTGGTTTTGTTGGAAAAGACCTTTAAGATCAACAAGTCCAACCATTAACCCAGCCCTGCTAAGGCCACCACTAACCCCTGTCCCTCAGCACCACATCTATACAGCTTTGAAATCCCTCCAGGGATGGTGATGGCACCTGTCCTGGACCAATGGTGCCAGGGTCTGACAACCCTTTTGGGGAAGAAATAGTTCCTAAAATCCAATCTAAACCTCCCCTGGCACGATTTGAGGCCATTTTCTCTTTCCCCTGCCCTGTCCATCCCTAGTGAGTCCCCCTCTGCTCCCCTCTCCTCTCCACCTCTCACCTCTGTTGAATTGAGGTCTAACCCCACATGACAGCAGGTTTGGGGGTTCAACCTCTTCTACCCAGTGCCTGCTGCAGCCAAGTGCTCCAACCAGAGCCACAGCCCAGCGGGGCCCAGGATGAAGACGTAGGATCAGCTCTGAAAGAGGCTGGGTTAAAGCCCAGGGCATCGCTACGGGACAAGGACAATCCCCCAGCAGTTGCTGCCAGCAGGGAAGCAGCAGTGGGTGCTGGATGGAAACCCCCTCCTGTGCTGCACAGCCACTGGTCTCTGCAGCACCCAAAGGCAGTCAGGAGCACAGGGGACACAGCCCATCCTCTGAGGGGGCAGCACCAGCTGCAGAAGGGCTGAGCACACTGCCAGGTCCCAGGGCTGCTGTCCTTACTCCAGGACAAGTCCTGCACCAATCCCCACAGACCTACCATTCCCCATTTCCAGCTTCCAGCAGCTTTTATTTTGCACCAAAATGAACATGAGATGCAACAAGTCCCAGTTCTTGCTGGGGCAGGTTCCTGTGTCCATGCAGAGGAGACCAGCCACCTCATCCCCACAGCACTCGCTGAGCTGCCGAAGCAGGGACAGAGGGGTCTGATTCCACCCCAAATTTGATGCACAACCACTGTCACAAGCTGGGCAGTGCTCAGTAAGCTCAGATCACCCTCCTGGAGCTTGTGATGGGGGAAGCAGCTGAATAAGGGATGAAGCTGTGCCCAGCTCATGGAGCTGGTTGGCTTTGTCCAACCTCCAGCCAGAGTCCCACGTGGGGACAGAGCCAAGACAGGAGCACAGGGACTGCACCCACAGGAGGAGCACAACTGACTCCTCTGGCCATGGGGTGGACAGGGAAGGCAGAGCTGGGAGCCCCTTGCTTTGGCAGCTACAAGGGAAGCTATGATGGGAGCTAACAGGGGTCTGAAGGACCACAGCTGTGGGGAGAAGCAGAGGCAGCTGTGGGCTGAGCACATCTCAAGGGGTGCAGGAGCCCAGCAAGTCCCCTGTGGTCATGGCTGTCACCTCCCCTCCCTGCTCTGCACCACCTGAGCCAGAGGGCAGCAGCACCCACCCCTCAAGGAAAAGGGTCCTGTGCTCAGACACAGTCCCAAGCCCAGGGCCAAGACTGGCCCAAGAGCTGTGCTGGTTTGGGGTGGGAGCCCAGGAGGTACCGAGCAGGCAGGGCAAGAGGGGACGGAGGGAGCAGTGAAGGCGATGGGCACAGCGAGTGTGGGGGGCAGCTAAAGCAGCTGTGCAGCTCTGGGGGCTCCTGAGCAGATTGGGGGGACCCATTTCCCCCCCTCGGGGACAGAACAGACGGGACAAACCTGGTGCCAGGCCAGGCAGCAGCAGTGCCAGCAAAGCACGGACCTGCCGGGCACCGGGACTGAGCGGGGCTCAGTTAAGGCGATGGTAAAGGCTTCCTTGCGTAGGCAGGGGCCTCTCCGAGGCCATGGTCCTCTCTAGCATCTCATGGTCCAGTCTCAGGTATGTCCAGGGTCTCCTTTAATCGGTGGCCAGGTCAGAGCTTCTTTCTCCCTTCCCACCGTCAGGACCTGCCCTCACCCCCGGCTGGGGTGGGGAAGGGGCAAGGGGGACGCAGCAAGGACAAAAATAGCTCAGGGTCTCATGTGCTGGAGATGCTATTTGGAAATCTGCAGGGCTGTGACCACTGGCTTCATCTTGAAGTACTGTTTAAACCTTAGCTTTGCATATCTGCCAGGAGAGAGGAGAGGGGGACAGACATGAGATGCTCATGTCCCCAGCCCAGTGTGCTCTGGCCTTGGATGATCCCTCCAGCACAGAAGGATCATTGGGATCCTCTTGATCCAGTCATTGAACCTTGAACTGTGCTGGGAGAAAATGCCCCCCAGCCCCAACACACTCACCTTAAGAAGTTAAAGTCTATGGTAGAGTATTTATCCTGGATCAAGCCCCAGCATGCCCAGAAGAAATGGGATGCCTGCAACACACAAAACAAGGATGAGCAACAGGCACAGGGTGTCCCTGCCTGTGGGATGAGTTGCTTCCGCCTCTCCTGCCTGGGTCCCAGAAGTTCTGTGGCTGTGATGACAGGACATGGGGAGGCAGCCAGCTGGGGCTGGCCCACACGTGCTCTTACATGCTCCAGAAGCTGGTCCCAGCCCCAGGAAAGGATTCCAGCAGGAAGGATGCTGAACAGCCACACAACATGCCCAGGGTACCAGCCTCTGCACTTGCAGCTGGGACATCCCTCCTGCCAGCTCCAGACAACACTTTGTCATAAGTTTCCAGCAAACTGGCTCCACGTGCCCATGGCATTTACCAAAGAGGATTTCCTCATGCTCAGCTGTACCCAAGGTCCACCAGGCTATCAGAGACACACTGTCCCTTGGCATGTGTCAGTGGGATTGCAGACTGTCAACTTTACCTCCGACCTGGCCCGAGGTGCAGCAGGTCTCTTTGGGCCACCCTCCTGCCCCAGATGCCCCCAAACCCCCAAGCTGGTACCTGCACCCCCATTGTCACCAGCCAAGCTGCAGAACAAAGCCCCAACTCATCCAAGAACAGGGAAAAACCCATCCCACAGGCAGCCCTCGGGAGAGCCTGGCTCCTTCCCACCTCCACCACTCACCAAAGTAAACTTGTTCACTTGCACGTAGAGAGCCTCCAGCTCCTCCTCGGACACCCCCAAGTTGCCTGGGTCCCCCTGGGTGAGTTGCTTGTAGGCCAGCAGGTAGAATTGCAACCACTGCAGTTGGGTCTCCTTGCTGGGGAAGAGCTGATAATCCACCTCCTTCACACCTGTGAGGGGAGCCAGGGTCAGCCATGCCCAGGGGACAGAAGGGTGAAAGGGTGGACTTCTCCAGGGTGAAGTGAGGTGACCACAGGGCTCCCCCCGTGCACGACCAGGTGAGTGAAAGCCCTGCAGCTCCAGGTGTGCACAAGCCAGGGATCAGCCCTCTGACTGGAAGCACGTACACAGCTCTTACAATCATAGAAAAGAATCACAGAATTGTTTTGGTTGGAAAAGACCTTTAAGATCATCATGTCCAACCATCAACCCAGCACAGCCAGGGCCACCACTAAACCACGTCCCTCAGCACCATATCTACACAGCTTTTAGATCCCTCCAGGGATGATGATTCCCCCACTGCCCTTTCACTGACAACCTTTTCAGTGAAGTTTCCTCTAACACCCCATCTAAACCACCCCTGGCACAACTTCAGGCCATTTTATTTTGTTCTATCACTTGTTCCTTGGGAGAAGAGACCAACCCCGCTCACTCCACCCTCCTTTCAGGTCTCCCCCTTAAGCTTCCTTTTCTCCAGACTAAATACCCCCAGCTCCCTCAGCCACTCCTCACAAGACTTGTTCTCCAGACCCTTTCCCCAGCTTTTTCTTGCATGGTTAAGAGCTGGGCTGGTGGGGGCACTGCCCCCCACCCGCAGCACAGCACACACCACCAGCAGAAACCATCCGTCGCACATCACTCTGTCCCAAGGAGGAGCTGCCCATTTCCATGTTTGGGACCAGAAATGCAACAGTCTCCTTCCTCCCCAAGGATGGGGACACCCAGGGGGAGCCACTGGAACCAGGGCAGGGGGGCAGCCTTTGGTGGGAGGAGCCCAACTCACCTGCAAACTCATTGAAGTGGTTTCCGATGTCGAACGCCTGGTAGTTGTAGCCTGTGTACTCGTAGTCGATGAATCGAACTTGCTCTGTGGAGGCAAAGGGTTGGGAGAGGGGCTGGAGATGGAGTCACCAGCCCCTGGGGAGGTGGGCAAGGGACGAGACCCCCTCCACCAGGCAAGCAAAGCTGCTGCCATGAACCTCGTGTCCTGTCGTAGATGATGTTCTTGCAGAGCAGGTCGTTGTGGCAAAGCACGATGGGGGAACCCAACTGGGAAAGAGTTTCCTTCATCCAGGCCAGCTCGTGTTCAAGCACCTCCAGGCTGGGCACATCCTGCTGGAGGCTGGGGAAAGGGACGAGGTGGAATCACTTCTGCTCCCAGGGAACCTCCCTTGAGGACAGAGGGGCAGCCTTGCTTCTCGCTTCCCTCCGTGTCTTTCATAAATGAACACATTAATGACACAAAGTGAGGGCTAATGAGGCCACTTTTGGTGGGGAGGCCAGGTTTGGCTTGGACACCCTCTGGCACTGTACCCAGGGTGCTGAGCAGATGCCACAGCGCAGACTCAGCCCTTCCCTCCATCCCCTAAATTCACCCAACCTTCCACCAAGCCCCCCAGCGCTTGCTCCCAAAGCACCTCACTAACCCCCAGGCAACGGGAATTTTTTGGACTCTCCCAGGGCATGTACCCTCTCAGCAACCTCCGAAGTTTCAATTCCAAGAAGAGAGGCAGTTAATCATTACCCTAAATTGGCTGCACAGAAGGTGCAGGCTTGGGTAAAGTCTGCCTGCAGCGGGGCGAGTGCTGAGGAAAGCCCCGTGTCCTGCTGCTGCTGCTGCTCAGGGAGCAGGTTAATTATTCGCTTGCCTTCAGGTTCATTCACCTCCACCACCTCCTGGGGCTGCCCACATCCTCCCCAGACACCCCGGCACTCACCTGGTGTGAACCCAGGCCCTCATAAATGGGATGAACTGGTTCAAAGTGGGAATTGGTTGTTTTAATCTAGACAGGGTTTCTAGCATCCCCTCCAATGCCAGCTCAGCCTTGCTGCTCAGATCCCCACCATAAGAAGGGCTGGAGCTTCAGCTTATTCCAGGGAGGGCTTAAAATGCAGACTGGATTTACAGGGAGGAGGAGGAGGTGGATTATTACAGTGAGTGGGAGTCTCTGGCTCAGGTCTGATCCTGCCTGGGTGCTCTATGGACACAACCCAGAGCTGTCCCTGCTCTAACACAGCAAAAGTCATCCCCAGATTGGCAAGAGGGAGATGTCTCCATCCCACCTGCTCCTGGGGGCTTGGCCATGAGTTGGTTCACAGCGGGATCGTGATCCAGAAGTGGCCACATGGCTGGATCCAGCCCCAGCACCACCCCTAGCCCTGCTCCCAGAGTCCTGCAGAGGCTTTACGGGGGAACTCGGGCTCTTCCCCCCAGTCTCATATGGGGAAGACTTAGAGATGGGTGGGCAGTGGGTGCCCACGCCAGAGCCTGGCTCTTTGGGATCCCTCTGCCTTTACCTGGGGTTGGATACCTTTGGGCTGAGATCCGTCTTCACGAGGGTGAGGTATTTGTGCAGCTTCTGCCAGAGGATGGGCTTGGGGAGGCTCCCGTTGGCATGGATGGCGTGTACCCGGGCCATCTCCTGGGCCACCAGCCTGGAAGGAAACAGGGACACATGGGTGCGAGGCGGCCCTGCAGCAACATTCCTGGGAGGAGAGCTCCTCAAAACCAGCCTTGAGGGGAGGTTCCCCGAAAGCCATGCTTAAAAACACGTCAGCAGAGCTGAAACTCCCCTCCACCCCAGCTGCCAGCCTCTCAAGAGTTCCAAGACCTTGTCTGGGCTAAAAGCAGCATTCACCTTTCCAGATAAAAGCTGCTGTTCTCATGCCAAGCTCTTTATTCACCAAAAGCTGAGGCTTTAAAAACACACTGATAAACCTGGTTGCAGTTGGGCACATTTTCCCCCCAGCACCATTTGTGCACATCAGTGGTGCTGGAGCACCAGCCTGGAGCATCAGAGGGGGAGAGCTGGAAACACGGAGCAAACCCCTCATGCCCAGAGAAGCACCAGTTTCCCCAGCCCATGGTTGCCCCCCAGACCCACATATCTGAGGACACAGGAGGTCCTGCTCACCTGAAGATGTGGGGGTCCCGCACGTGTTGGGGTCCCAGCGCGATGCCCGGCAGGAACTGGTAGCAGAGCCCGTTCTGGAAGGCGCAGTAGAGGTCGGGGGCACAGCCATGGGCACGCAGCACCTGGAAATTCCTCAGCTCTGTCTCCCTGTCCACAAACAGCTCCGTCTTCCTGCCGTAGATGCGGACCAGCACGGCGTCTGCCATGCCCTCATCTGTGTAGCAGGCCACGAGCTTGTTGGTGATGCCATCGGTGAAAAGCTGGGTTGGGAAAAGGGTGGCAGAGCCCACGTCTGTACATCCCTGCCAGGGCAGCTGGGCACGGGGGAAACCCCCATCCCACCAGCAGACCTCGGGGGGAAAAGCAACAGGGGAAAGGCAACAGCAGGCAAGGGGAAAATAAAGCCCTAAGCAGCAGTGACCGTGGGAGCCAGGAAAGCGACCGTGGCAGGTGGCACGAGTTTGCAAGGCCTCAAGGCTCAGGCACGACCTGGGGCTCTGCACAGGGCCACAGACATGAAGCTTCAGCTGGTGGTTTGGGTGGAAATCCTGCTTTTTCTCTTTTTCCACCTGGGAGCACAGGAATAGCTGAGGCCAGATGTGCTGCCAGCGCGCTTGGCACCCGAGCAGCTCCGGGAAGCGCTCCCGAAAAATCAGCGTAAACCTCCTGGCACAAAACGAATTAAGAAAACACCAACAACCCCAAACCAACAGCAAACAACACGGAGCAAACACCACCGCCCCTCCCGACCCTCCCCACGGGGCTGGGGCGCTGATAGGCAGGGATGTCTCTGCTGGGGACGCCGCGTGTCATCGCTCTGATGGCTCCTCACAGATGGACAGAGAGTTTTGTTCTCCCGCCGCCCCAGCTTGGCCGCCCGCCCGTGCACATGCAGGGGCTGCTCTCCCCAGCCCGTGCAGATTCCAGTTGCCTCTAGTGCACCAAGGGGTTTGGGGTCTCCACCACCCAATGGGAAACCTCTGCTCCATCGTCCTCGAAACAGGGGGGATGCTGAGTCCCATATCCCATGCAGGAGGGATGCTCAGCCCCACGCAGATGGGGTCCACAACAGCAGGATGCTCAGCCTCATATCCCACGCCAGCAGGATGCTCAGCCCCACGTAGTTCCTCCTGCTGCTCCCCAGCAGAGGGATCTCTTTATCCCCCCTTGGGGTTTGGGGATCCCGAGCAGGTGTGATGCTGGGGGAGCAGGAGGGGGGTGAGGGCACGTGCTGCAGCAGCAGCGGTGCTCGGGGGTGGGACAGCTAATTTTAGACATCCCACTCAGCAACTCCCGCTCCTATATAGGGTGTCTATATATAGGGCTCCCCATGATGCCTCCCGAGGGAAACTCCAAGCACTGGAATGAGACACCCAAGCTAATTCCCCTGGTTACAGAGCTGGGCTGGGGTGGGATTCGGGGCGAGTGTGGCAAGGGGCGAGATGGCCCCACGTCCCATCCAGCTGCTGTCACTTGGCTGCAGCTGGGCCAGGCTGAAGCTTCTCAAGCAACTGAGCTGCTTTTCCTAGGGCAGATAATCTGTTTCCACCACGGTGCCAAACCTGGCTCTCTCCTCATCCTGCCAGGCTGCAGAGGCCCGAAATTCAGCAAGCAAAAGGTCTCATGGCCCAGCCATGGAGAAGGTGCTGCAGTCAGGACAGCTGCTCTCCACTGGCCACAGGTGAACGGCTCCATGTCGGGATGCTCAGCACTGCCTCACCTGCAAAGTCCTTGCACTGCTTTGTTTTGCTGCTCAGCAGCCTGATCAGCTCTTTCCAGTGGGTTTAACAGGATTACTGAGCCTTATCCCCCTCTGAATTCCAGGCCACTCACTTTGGAGACTCACACGTGGTTTGTCAGCAACCTGCACAGACGCACGCAGGGGCTTGCCTGGTTTGGAGCTCCAGCTCCCAAGGAATGAGCACGGCTGCTTGGGCAGATGCCTGGTGTTGTTTCTTGTGGATCCAAAGTGCAGTCAGCAGGGCCACAGCGCTGCTACCAGCCCAAATCCTCCCCTGCTGTAGTTGTGTTGACAGCAGGGAGGGAGGAAAGCAAGCGTGACTCCACACCAGGAGCCTTGTGGCAATCAAATGCAAAGCAAAACCCAAGCCCTGAGTAAAGATGCTGAAGCAAAGCAGCTTCATCTGACCCCCCCGGCGCCGTGCCTGACGTGACATCCCTCAGCATTCCCTAAAAACCCCTGCTTTGGCTGCTTCCCTGTGCAGGCATCCCAGCCTGAGATGATGGCAGCCCATGGTTGGACTGCAGCAGGGCTCCGGGTTGTCAAAATCAGGTTAAAAAAAAAAGTCCAACCATGCTGGAGTCTTTGGCTCCGCATCACTGCTGCTCTTCTTATCGCCAGGCGAGGGATGGAGGAGTGTGTGCTTCCCTGATAGCGTGGCTGACTCACTGATACCACCTGTGCCTGCTCAGTACAGAGATTCTTCTGCCCAGGGACAGAGCTTAAAGGATGAGGGCAGCAGGAGCCCTGGAAAGCAGGCACAACAAGGAGTGCAGGGGGCTGAAAACCCCAGCAAGAAAAGGGCAGGTGGGGGAAGCCGAGCAGCCAGACCCTTCCTCCCCGCCTTCCACACCCTGCCCCAAGCACCAGGAGATTTTTCCGTGTCGCTGGCCCAGCCTGGTACAGCCCCTGGGAGCAGCTGTGTGCTGCCGCGGTGCAGCGAGGTGCTGCGAGCCGGGCACGGCTCCAGTGCACGGAGGAAAACGAACAGGAACACTAATGGGAACCAGCTGAGGATCAGCACACCGCTCCAATCCCCTCCCCAGCAGCTCTTGCCACAGCAGCGACGGGAAACGCAACTGGAGGTTCCCCCCCCCCCACCCCCCCTCAACTCCTAAGTTTTTTTTTTCTTTTTTCTTTTTTTTTTTTTTCTTTAATTAAAAACACACGCACGCACACACAAGCTGCTGTTGAACACTGACCCCCTCCGATGCCTGGAGAGAGCCTGGATACCAGAGCACCGGGATCCTTCTCAAACAACCATTGCCACCGAGCTTGAGACATTTCCTGCCCCTACAACTACGTGCTCTGAGGAACTCCAACTCCAGCTTCCTGCCTATTGCCATCTGCCCTTTCATATGTATTTTCCTGCAGCTTCTTGTATTTAATTACACTTGGCTATTAATACATTTTTAATGACACTCCAGGCACAGGGGAAGAGGGTGCCTTCAGGAGACAGGCATACACACGTATATAGGTTTAAGTGCACCCAGCTCTGCCACTTCCACACTCTCATGCCCATTGCCCAGAGCCTGGTGAGGGCACAGACACCATCAGCCTTGTGTCTCCATCCCAGACCTGGCACCCCTGGGCAGAGGTGAGGAGGAAGAAAGGACTCCCAGCTTCCAGCCTCCAGAACCCATTCTCCTAGCAACGCCCTGCCAGCTCCAGACAGCCCAGCCCTGTCCCATGCAGGAGCCCAGCACTGCATCCCGGATCCCATCTGAACCTGCATCCAGCCCATGCAATCTGGGAAAGGTGCAAGCCAAGTAACCCAAGTGAGACCTGCTCTGGGGAGCAGCTACTCCTGTGAGCAAGGGCCCAGCAGCACTGGGTGCAGGCAGGGGTGCAGCACCTGCAGGGGAGACTCCAGGGGGACCAGCAGCCCCCCAGCCTTCACCCACTGTGCCAGCCTCGAAGGACCTTGGGGACACACTTGCCTTCACTGTCAGTGCTCAGAAACTGTCCCGAGGGGTCCCCAAAGCTTGGGGGGGGGGGGGGCCCGCGGTGTCAGACCTTTGCACACCTGATGGGCCCTGGTTATGCTCTGAGAGTGGAGGGGAGAACTGGGGGTGGGGAGAACAGGATGCTATACCCTCCTTGGCAGCTCCTACAGCCCCCCACGGTGGGTCCCGCAGTCACCCTCATGTGGGCCTCGCAGCCCCCCAAGAATGAGCTCTATAGCTGCCTCCGAGCGGGCTCAACAGCACCTCGGGGAGCACCCCACAGGCCCCCCTCGGGCTGACCCTACCACCCCCTCAGACGAGTCTCCCGGGGGGTGCGGCAGCCGGTCCCCGGGGGCTCCGCGCAGGTTCCCCCCCCCACCACCCGCTCATGTCGGGACTTACCTTGGTCTTCACCCTGGCCGGTTCCCAACCGGGTCTCAGCTCCCGCATGAGCCGCAACGCCCCGGGCAGCACGTCCCCCTCGTCCACCGCAATGCCGAGGTGGGGCACAGCGGGGGTCCCGCCGCTGCCGCCCCGCTCCGGCCCCGGGCACTCGGGACAGAGGCCGGGCGGTGCGGCCATCGCCAGCTCCGCGCTGCCGGAGCCGTGGCCCATGTGCCGGGGGCTACCGCGGGGCCGGCGGCCGCGGGGAGGAGCCGCTCGCCGTTGGGAAGCCATGAGTCACCGGCCCGCCCCCCGCCCGCCTCCCGCGGCAGCGCCCGCCCGCATTGTGAGGTCAGCGGGACCCGCACCGGGACCCGCACCCAACCCGCACCGGGACCCGCCCTCCACCCGCACCGGGATACCCCCCACCTGACCCGCACCTGCTGACAGTGCCCTCCACCCAGGTGCCACCTGTTTCCCCCACCACATCCAGCCCCTCTTTTTTTAGCCAGCCCGGGGGGGCTCCGCACAGCCCCCCCCCCCCCCCCCCCCCCGGGTCCATTTGAGATCTGGGATGAAAAAGGTGGGGATGCCGTGCATGGGGTGCGCCCCAGGATGCGCTCTGAGGTAGAATCAGAGAATCGTTTGGGCCGGAAAAGACCTTTAAGGTCGTCAAATCCAACCACTTACCCAGCTCTGCCAAGTCCAGCACTAAACCATGTCCCTAAAAAACATCTCCCCCCTGGACCAGCCTCTCCAGCCCCTCTACCATCTCACCCCCCCTAAAGCACCGACCCCCAAAATGAATTTACACGTGGGCTGGAGACAGATTTGATGGTTAAAGATAGAGGACCACTCACCCCTCGGCACAGCCCCCCGCAGCCCCCTAACTGGGCTCCAGCCCAGCTTCATTATCAGAGGAAATAACAACTGCACACGGCTGGGAGCACAGAATGCCCCCTCCAAAGTTTACAGCTGCGGCTGAAACCAGCTAAATGGACCACGGAGACTTGGAGAAAAATCATTTAAGGAAGGGGGGGGAAAAAATAAATAAATAGCAACAACAAAACCAACAAACCAGCCAGTTCTCTTGTGTTTCTAAATATAGAGCGAGCTCTGTCAGTTTTAATAGGATGGTCATAATTGCTCCCTCCGCTTTGCTGGGCTGAGTGTGGCCTAATTGCTCGCCCGTAATGATCCCGAGTGTTAATAGGGGCAGTTGCGGGTGGTGGGGCCGGGCAGGGCTGCAGGAAATTGCCCTGGCGCTGGCGATTAGAGGTGTTAATAGCCTGGCTTAAGGGGCCCGGGAGCTGCACCGCAGCAGCCCAGGCGTTTCGCCTTCCCGCTGCTCAGAACAACTGTGCTGAATAGGAGCAGGACTAGATCCACAAAACCCGTCCTATTTTAGGCCAGTCGGATCATTTTCTAGCTGAGGGCTGCGGGCAGAAGTTGTCATGGGGGGTTTAAGTCACCTGGTGCTCTTTCAAGCTCGCATCCATTTGAGCCTTCTCCAGACCAGAGCCTCTACAGTGTAGAATAGGGTGGAAGAGGCTTAGTTATTTCCAGGTGGGAAGTTTCCTTGCAGGAAGAAGGGAGGTAAGAAGCTTCCCAGAATCTTTGTACAGTCAGAATGTTGGGGAGAGGCCGGGGCTGTGGCTCCAACACTGACCTGTGTGGTTTTCTCCTTGCCAAGGGTCTCTGGGCCATCCCTGCCTGCACTGCCACTTCTTCCCAGCCCCTGGGCTTCCTGAGCTGATGAGCAGCTGCCTGAAGCACCCGGGTGTGCTCAGGAAGTGCTGGATGAAGGCAAGATACTCTGACCACTGAGGCCCCTTTCCTCCACCCCCAAGAGCCCTTCCCACTGCTCTTGTTGCTCCTGCATCGGAGGTGATGGACCAGCACTGCAGGAGGTGGTGACAAGAAACAACAAACATTGTTGGATGCCCTGAATTTCCCATTCCTGGAGACCTAGGGCTGTGCATCCCAACTTCCAGAGGTTTAAATGCTACACAGCTGCAGCAGAGCCTCCCAGGAGGGACAAACATCCTCTTAGCTACAGGAAGGCTGCTCCGTGGGTCAGGACAGGGGACAAAGTGCTGTGCTGGGAGGGAGGGATGGCAAGCAGAGGCTGCTGCCTTCCTGGGCTGGAAGAGTCACACAGAAGCCACCATTTCTGTGCTCTTCTAATCATCCCTGCAGCCTGAGAGGCAGCTGGGGTCAGCCTGTGCTTTGTGCAGTGCTGGGAATTCACCACCAGCCCTTGCTGGTGGCAGAAATGAGGGCAAGGAGCTTCTGCAAGCAATCCCACTCAGATGGTGGCTTGCTCCAGGCTCTGCTCCAGCAGCCCGAGCGTTGTGCTCTGCTGAACAGGCATGTTTCCCAGGGCTCTGCTGGGAGTCACAGACCAGAGCTGGTCAAACTGGAGATGAGAGCGTGTTGCAAATCTCTTGGCATTGAGGAGCACTTGGATTCACAGCTGCTGGGCTGTAACTGGAAACACTGCAGCTCTCCAGCAGAACTGGAAATGTCAGCATCTGGCTGGGAGCACTGGTTTGCCCCTCCTGCCGGGCCAGCCAGCGTGGGGCTTGTGTTGCTGAGCATCTCCACACACAGCCAGGACTGAGCCAAGCCTCTGGTCATCAGCTGGAGCCAATGTTGGCAATGGAAACAGATCCAGGCACTGAGGCAGCTGGAGCTGCCTGGCTGGTGGGAGAAAGTCAGCCACCTCTAATCAGACCTGCAGGCACCTTCCCCTCCCCAAAAAGCAGCAAAGCAGAAGTCCAGCTGTGTTCCTCTGTCTCCAGTGGTCCTGAGCCCCCTGTGGGAAGGCAGGTTGAGGCATGGGTAGCCCACACAGCAGCTCAGCTCCTGCAGAAAGGGCTTGTTTGCTGTTTGAAAGGACTGTGATATGCCTACATGGAGATGCTGTAGCACGAGCTGGGAGGGTGCTTCACTCATACGTAGCAAGGAAGGACGAACACGGGTGGATCCCAGCAGAGGAACACTTGTTGTCCAGTTCTATTAATAAAAGTGTCTGATCCCTTCCCTCTGCAAGAATAAGCATCTACTCAGCATCCTGTTGCTCTAAGCTTATTTAATATTGAAGCCACAGAGAGGCGTAGGGTTAACACCAGCTAAAACTATCATCAAACGCAGCCTGATTATTTTTCTCCCATTCAAAGGGTAACACAAACTGAAGCAGCTCATTCCTGCTCAGTCTCTGCAACCTCCGAGCATCTCCAGGCCAGCAGCAAACCCACTGCACACCAGGTGCTCTATTGCACATCACCCTAAAAGTCCCTGGAGGTGCAACTCCAGGCACAGGATCCTGCTTTGATTTCCAGCCCGAACACGCTCACTAGAAGCTGCATTTAAGGCTCAGTTCTCCCCAGCAGCAGAGACTCTCGGGAAGCAGAGCGGGGGTTTTGGAGTGGGAGAGGCGAGGTTTGCAGCTGCTTCAGTGCAGAGAGGAGGTGGCTGCGCTGTAAGGAAACACTGCGCTCCTTTGCACTTCAAACCGTTTCTTCTCAGTGATGCTCTTGCCTCCGGGCTGGTTCCCCCTCCCGCCCCGACCCTCTCCCTGTCCCCGCCCCTCAGCGAGCGGTGGCGAAGCCGATGCGGTTGTTGCGCCGGTCGAATTTGGTGTAGTAATACCCGATGAAGCTGGCGCCCAGGATCCAGAGGGGACCAGCTGGAGGTGGGATGTCCAGCCCTGAGAAAGCCACCACACAGATGTCCTCCCCGTACTGGGATTGCTGCAAAGAGGAGGAGACCCAGACGGTGGTGAAGGTGCCAGGAGGGAGCTCCCTGCTGCAGCGTGCCCGAGGAAGGGCTGGGACCCCCAGCTCAACACCTTGTGCTTGGTCCCCACCTTCCTTCCTCCAGGAAGGAGGATCCCTGCCTGTCTCTGCTAAGCCTGTATCTCCCCAAACCACTCAAGGAAGCAGCAACAGGTTGGTCTGGCTGATCTGGACACCTCTGCTGAATTGGAGGGTTTGGGGAAAAACGAGAAGCCTCATCCTGGAGCTCATCTCAGCTGCTTTAGGGGACAGGAGGGGGCAGGAGGCTGCAGGAGAGCTGCACATCGAGGTGGACCCGGCCCTCCCACCCCACACGGAGGGGATGCAGCTTACCCGGAGGATGTAGGCTGAGCCACTGAGCACGTAGACCTTCCCACCCAGGTGGAAGGAGATGTTGGGCAGCTGAGGGACTCGGTCACAGTCCACCATGTACTGCAGGAAGGAGAGACAGTGCTGAGCCCGTCTGCTGGTGGAGGGATAGGCTGAGGTACAGGCAGCAAGTGGGCATGGAGGGGGCAGAGGAGGTTTGCTCACCTCTCCTTCAGCCATTTCAGCTGCCCCAATGGCTTTCATCAGCACAGAGATGGGACCAGCTGGGCCAGTGATGTAGGATGCTCCTGTGTCGATGGCCACTGAACAACCTTCCTTGCAGAACAGGATTTCAGCCCCTACAGACACCCTAGAGTGGGAGGAGAGAGAGGTGACCCTGAGTCTTCCATGGTCACCACACACCTTGGGGCAGATGTGGCCACATCTTTGTCCAGGGAACTCTGGCCAGGCAGAGCATATGCTGCTCCCAGTGCCTCTGGAGCACAGACTCTGCAGGGGCACTGGGAAATCTCTCTTCAAGCTTCTCAAATGTGAAAGCTCAGCTTCATCATGTGTGGTTTATTATTGTTTATTTTTTTTTTCCATCAAACAAAGCAGAATTGTTTCAGTGCCTCACACTCCTTCTGCAGGACTAAAGGGAGTTAAATTCTTCCACTGCAGCAGCTTCCAAGCTGAATCAGCCCACGGTGCCACCCCCTCCACATTCCCCAGCCTCAGAGCATCTGCAGGGCTCCAGGCTGGAGGAACCCACCCCGCTCCCCTCCAGAGGGAAAAGCACCCACCAGCCACACGTGTCTCCATGAGCCACCTTCCCCAGCACCCACCAAGCTTTGCCCACACCCAGCCTTGCACATCCAGGGAGGTTTGCAGGATGCAGGCAGCGCTGTGCAGAGGCAACCCCTGCCCTCACCCCTTCATGCTGATCTGCCAGTAGCCGCTCTTGCTGACGTTCAGGTAGTGGAATTCCCCTGTGTAGTAAGCTGGGTCACTGCCTCCGAGGATTATTTCCCCCCCAGGTTTCAGAGGAGCATTCCTAGGGTGCAAAACACAGCAGAGTGATTTCCCCCTCGGCTGCTGTCCCCAAAAAGCCAGGGAGAAGGGACCAGCCCCAGGCACGAGGCTCTGCTGACTCAGTCAGCAGTGGCAGAGAGCAAGATGGAGCAGAAGAACCCCTGAGTTAGTTCAGAGGGGTGCAAGAGCCACAGGAAAAGGGTGCCACATGCTGAGTTCTCCAAGCAGGTTGGTGGGGGCCCCTGCTCAGGGCTGGTGCAGTGTGTGAGCTCCTAGGGAGCAGCTCCCAGTGCTGGGAAGGGTTGGCCTGGGTCTGGCAGTGGAAACAGGGATGCTGCCTGGCCCTGGGGTACTCAGGTGACTGTTAGTGGGTGCTGTCCTGAGAGCCCTTGTGCTTTTCATCTTCTTACTTCGAAGCTCTGCAAAGAGAGAGATGCTCTGTTAAGGCCTGTGGTCTGAGGGCAGCTGTGTCCCTGGGTGCCCAGGGGACCCAAGCAGCACCCAGAGGAGGCTGCGGTTGCAGCCAGCATCAGTTGGCTTGGTTTGTTATTGATGGGATGCACCTTTAGTTGAGGTGAAGAGCTACCATGCCTGCTTTGAGAGTGGGTTTGTGGGGCTGTTTGTCACTGCACATTGCCAGGCTGCTGTACCTGGGGCCAGTGGCAGTGCTGGGGGGAGGGAGGGGGTGGGGACAGCATTCCTGCTCCTCCTGCTGCTCCTGCAGGTTTAGTGCTGCTGGGGGGAGACATGCTGGGGCACAGGAGCTTGGGGCAGGAAATGGAAGGGGGTTTGGCTGCTGGTGCAGGTTTTTCTTCCCTAGATTTTTGCGTTTTGTTTTGTTTTGGTTTAAATTTTGCCTGTAGATGAAACACTAAACCCGCTCCTGGCTGGGGTTGCTCCAGCCCCACCAGCAGAGCTGGTGACTTTGTGCAGTCTGACTATGACAAACGAGTGGGGAGCAGCCACTCCCAGCCCCTGCACTCCCTGCTCCAGGTAAGCATCCACCTGGCTCTGTCTCTTGTGCTGCCTCATTCCACCCCAGCTCCTCCAGGCATCCTTCATCTCCTCCTACCCTGCACCCACCCCAGGTCCCCCAGCTCCAGCCATGGCTCTTTCCCAATCCCAAGGTGCAAACCCAGCGCTGCTGTGGTTGCAATGCCCATGCCCTGCAAAACAAACATCTCCCCAACCCTGGTGTCTGCTCCCCAGCTGACCCACCGGCTGTAGTAGACAGAAAACACTTCCTCCTTGAGGATCTGCTGGGAGAGGATCCGGTCAAAGACGGGGGTGATGCCATCGATGGCCTGGCTGGGGTAGCCCATCCCCAACACCCCATCAAACCTGGCAAAGATGAAGGGGAAGGCAGGCAGAGCTGTTGCCTCCGCAAAGACCTGGATGATGGGGATGTCCGATACCTGGGGAAGGGCACAAGCAGGGAGCTGAGGAGTTAAACCCCAAAAAAAGACCCCCTTGGATAACTGGGGATGCTCTTATGGGGGAGCAGAACCACGTGTGGGCATCTCCTGGCTGAGCCAGCAGCTGCAGGCCTGTGAACTGGGGGGCACACACTCACCATGACAATGTCCTGGCTGAGGAAGCCCTTGACACTCCCGGTCCCGTAGCGGATGGCGAAGCCTGTGCCGTTGGAGATGTAGGTCCTGGACTTGGAGGAGTCGTAGCGGCTGTGGGAAACTGGGGAGGAGGAGAAGGTGCTTCAGAGAAAGCGAGGCAGGCAGCGGCAGCAGGACCAGTTGAGGGTCTCTGCTCCCCCAGCCCCTGCGGGATAATGAACCCCCCCTGCCCCGCTGCCTGGGGAGCAGCAGACGAGCCCCTGCACAATGCTCAACCCACCCCAGCCCCCCCTGAGCAGCCCCCCCTACCCACCACAGGCGCTGTAGAGGGGGGAGCACTTGTAGGATGGCACCCACAGGTTGGCTGAGCCCGTGTCGAAGACCACCTTGAAGGTCTGGGCGGGGGTACCAATGCTGATCTCACCAAAATACTGGGTCTGGAAGAGGCACAGGGTTGGGGAGCCCCCCTGGGGTCGTGGCTCTGACAGGAGAGGGGGCTCACGCAGACCCAGACCCCCACAGCAAATGGGTGGGAGCTGAGGGGTGCGGGGCCGTGTTGGGGTGACAAGCCCCCACGCAGGGAGAGACTCACGTCCAGGTAGTTAGTGAGGAGGGTGGGAGCTGTCCCGTTTCGGGGGCCGGTCAGGCTGCTGTGTCTGCTCTGCCTCAGCTCCGGGAAGACGTCGGACACCTTCACCCCCATCTCCTGCAGCGTCTGGCGGATGGAGGGCATCCTCCGCAGCGCGATCCTGCGGGGGGGACAGGGCTGTGGGGCACCCGGGCACCCACAGGAGACACCCCCCTCAGCTCCCTGTCACCCTTTCCAGCCCCTCTTGCCTTGGGAAATCCAGCCGGGTGGCTCTAGATGGCAGCAGCTCCCCGCAGCACCCCGCGCCGGGCCCCGCTCCCCCCCACAGCCAGCACCGGCCCCGGGGGGATGCAGAGGGAGGGATGCACGGGGGGGGGGGGGGATGCAGCACAGCCCACCCGGGGCCGGGACCCCGCAAGGACCGGCTGCTGCAGGAGGCACCCACCGACCCCGGGCTGAGCCCATCTCCGTGCTCGACTTGTTGGCTTTGCACTAACAGCCCTTTGCCTCGGCCTCCTCGGTGCTCTGGGGGGGCAGGGGTGGTGCTGAGCCATGCGGTGCTCAGGGGGAGGCAGGAAGAGGAGCAAGGAAGAGCAGGTGGGCTAACAGAGCAGCAAAGGGGGTGGAAAAGGGGTTTTCTAGCGGAGCTGAAGCACCAGGAGAGCCCTTTGGTCCTCAGTACCAGCCTAAGCACCCAAAACCGAGGGGAGACAGCAAGACCCAAAGCATCCAGGGCCACCTGCAAGACGCTACCTCTGCAAAGCCTGGGCTGGCGAGGGGAAGAAGCTGGTGCCCCAGGTCACGGCCAAGACCAGCAGGTACTGCTGCACCCCCCTGCGCTGTCCCGCCGGCATCGCGCTCTCCCAGGGCAGCCTCCTCCTCCGCCAGCAGCTTCTGGCCTCCCCAAGGGCAGGACGATGCTTTTATAGCGCGGGTTTCCGCAGCCCTGTGGGTTTCTCCTCCCCGCCAGCCGGGGGGAGGGCTGGGGATCCCAGGGGCAGCACCCGCACTGCTGGTGACAGTCTCCACAGGGGGTGGCAGGTGGGGGCAGATGACAAGGGTGGCTAGGCAAGGGGAGCTGCAAAGAGCCACGACCCCCCCCCTCCCCCAAGAGTCCTCACAAGTTAATTGCTCCGTGTCAGCCCCAGCCGTGGCTAACACAGTGTGTGCAGGGCACGGGCCAAATCCTGCTGGTGTCAGTCGGGAGAGGTGGTGGGTGATGCTGAGGCAGGTGGTCGGGGCTCAGGTCTGGAAGGCAGCCTGGCCAAGGAGATGTTTCTGAGCTCCAGGCTGCAGAGAAATGAAGGAGGTTTTCCCCACAGGCCTGGGGGTGGGAACAACAAACAAGCCCAACTGCAGCCTCTTCAGGCACTGACTGCAAACCCCCCAGACCCCACTCGCTGCCCTTATTGGGGCTGCTCTGAGCACAGGGAAGAGGGGGAAACAACCCCCAGCTCCATTAGACCAGTGAAGGAGCTGAGCCTTAATGAGGCAGAGAACAGCAAAACTCGTTGCATATGATACAAGACCAAGGTATGAGCATCCACACAGCAGCCAGGAGGAACAGCCCATGCTCTGCCCTGTCCAAGCAGGGTGCAGAGGAGCCCAGTGGGGCTCCAAGTGCCCGAGCTGCTGTGCCCACTCTGCCCTGTGCTTTGGAAAGGGAGTAACTGCTCGAACCCCCAGGCTGGGCTGCAGAAGACTTCTTCACACAGGGAGCATCACTGGCCCCAGCTCACAGGCTCTTTCCCCAAGGGTCCCCAGGGTGGTGGGTACTGGATCAGGCCCTGTGGCTCTGAGCTCAGAGCTTGGCCTCAGGGCTCCTCGGTGGGAAATGACTGCAAAGGCAATAAAAATGTTCTCAGAAGGAGCCTGATGACACACTTGCCCCTGCCCTGAAACCCTCAGCTACGTAACCACACTGAAGTCCTCCTGTTGTGGGTGGGATTTGTTTAGGGCCCCTGCTGCCACCCTTGTCAAGGGGACACCGGTGCTGGGTGGGCAAGCAGGGCACCCCACAACCTACAGACATCTTTCCCCAAAACCAGGGCTTCAAAACCTCCTTTCCCCAGGGGGATTTTGCCTGTGGTGTTTGGAGCCAGGGGAAGACTGACCCCGGCGGGCACCCAGGCTCTGCCCCAAGGGTCACAGCCCTCTCCCCCCAGCCCTGACGTCTTTTCCCAGGCTGAGCCCTGGTGCTGCGTCACTCGGGGGAGCCTCAGGTCCTGGCAACAGGTTGTGGTGAGGTGCAGAGGTCAGGAGGCAGCAGTCCAGCCCGGGAGCCACAGCAATGCAAGAGAGAGCTTGGCAGGGAGCCACCAGACATAAATCCCCTTTCCGGGCATCCCACAGGCTCTGCCTGCTTTGCTAAGCCCCATTCCCCAAAGGAAAGGCCAGGGCTGCAGTGGAAAGGGGTCACATCAGCAGGGGAAGGTGGTCCCAGGACATGGGGCCAAGGGGCTGCAGCATTTCCAGCTTCTCTTTGACCCTGGGCCAAGGGGATGCACATCTGCAGGAGCCCCAAGGAGCATTAGATGCTCTGAGCAGGGCTTTTCCCTGGGAGGGATGGATGGATTCCTCTCCCATAGTGCACCCAGAATGGGATGCAAGTGGGAACAGGGAAGGGCTGCAGGTAGGGGGGAAAGGCAGAACCAGCCTTCTGCAGTCCCCAGGGGACACAGCCCTTCCCTGCCAAGGTGATGGCACCACAGCCCTTTTGAAGGGAAAATAAGGCATCACCCAACTTACAAACTCCCCCAAGTCCCTCAGAGAACCAAGGGCTGTTGCTTTGCTGTGGCCAGTGCTAGCCCTGAGGCTGGCCTGCCCCACTGGCAGCACCAGGGCTCAGAGCTGCCCCTTGGCACAGGGCATGTTCCCCTCATCCAAGGAAAATCCCCACAAGGCATTTCCCACTCACCACCAGGAGCAGCAGGCAGGGATGAGCAGCTGGTGCATGGGATGGAAAGACCTGACTGGGGGCTTTAAATAACCTGAAAGGATTGTATTTGGGCAGGGGGTTATAGGAAGCAGGGCAGGGGGAAGGAGCATCACTGCACTGGCTCGAGGGGCTGGAGCAGCAGACCCTGCAGGACAGCATGGAGAGCACATCCACAGGGACATCCCCCAGCTCTGGGACCACACTGGTTTTATCCCCAGCCTTTCAGGAGACCCAGGCCTGTAGGGAGGATGCTCAATTCTTCCCACACAGCCTAAAATCATCAGGCAGTTCTAACCCAAAGCCCAGCCACTGGAGGTGACAGCCCGTCAGGCAAGGCTGCAGTCTCCCTGCTCAGTTCCTGCACTGCTGAGGGAAACCTGCTGCAGTTTGCTGCAAAGTGCTGGGGTTTCATATCCTATAAAGAGCAGCTCCTCTGGAAGTAGCAGGGGAGTGCTCTGAGCTTCTTTCCCTGCCTGCTTTCCAGGAGTCAAATGATTGAGCTAAGTGTAGATTCAAGGAAAATGCTTTCCAGAGAAACAAATGCTTTCCTGCAAGATAAATGTATTCTTCTCCAGTGTTGGGCTGAGCAAGCCCATTTCTTAAAATAAAATTTGAAATATTAAGTACTTTCCCTCTCTAAATAGAACCATTAGGAAGTTTTGCTGAGCAGCTTTACTTCTTGAGGCATCTTTTAAAACATTAAAAAGAAGGTAGATGCCTTTCTGTCCTTCCTATACATTTTACACACTTCTCTAGTTCATGAGTTTGTTGCTAATAAAAACCCATGAGGCTTCAGAGGATCTTTGTTCCAAAAAGCTCAAGCACAAAAGCAACTTTTGGGAAGGACTTGGAACCAACACCGGGTGAGTTGCCCATTGACATCAGCAGAACTGGGGCTTCACCCAAAACGTTTGCTTAAAGCCCAAACTGCTCTGGCAGGGCACAACAAAATCACCATTTACTGAACCAGAGGGAAAACGTTTCCCTGCAACAAGCTTGAGAAATGCAGGCTGGGGGGAGCAGCACTGGCTCCAGCTCCCTGCTCCATCCCAGAGGCAGCTCACACCAGTTCCCTGGGTCATTTTGGAGCCTGATGGGAAGCATTCCCCACTGCCACCATGCTCCACCCTGGCTGGATTTTCCCAGCAGGTTGAAGGGATTTGGGCACTTCCCCTGCTCCTCCAGACTTGCTGGGATGTGGGCGTTAAACAGTGGGAGTCACATTACCCTGCACATGATGCCTCTAGGACCACTCCTCTTTCTTCTGGGGGAGCCCTGAAGATGCAGCTTGGGCAGAAAGAGTTGCTCTCCAGCCCAAGTTTTCAGCTGGGGTGAAGCAAAGACAGGAATTGCAGCCAAACACAGGGGGGTTTTGCAGCCCTCTCTTACCTGTGTGATGTCCAAGCCCATCCTGCCTCCCCCAGCCTCCTCCCCCAGCAGCTGCCAGGCTCCTGCTCTGCTCCAAACTCTTCTGTGTTATCATCAAAGCTGGCCCTGACTCCAGCAGGACAGAACCCACCTCTACCTTCCTCCTGCCCACCTCAAAGCTCATGCTAGGACATCTTCAGCTCTTCTTTTTCTGCCTTGGAAAGCCCCACACTTCAATCTGCACTCAAAGAAAAGGCATCTGCTCAAAACCTGGAAGGGAGCAGCTTCCCCTGAGCCAGCCCTTCCAGGGATGCAAAGCAACTATTCACAGCTTTGGGATTTATATCTCCTGGGGAGCTCATCCTGGGCTCAGCCTGGGCTTCAGGTGCCCAGATGAGTTACCTCACACCAGCTGAGCCCTCAGAGCAGCTCCCAACTCTTCTACCCACTGCAAACCCACTGCAAACCTGGGCACGGGTGCAAGTACCTGCTAAGTACCACCAGGCACTGCCACCAGCTCGATCAGGCTGCGTTCCAATTAGGAGGAAACAGGTTTAACTCAGACTCATTAATTAATTCTTGCAAGTTAAGAAGGGTATCTGCACAGGGACCAGCTTTGATGTGATTGCCTTGGTTTAATTAAGCTCCTGCTTGTACCCAGCTTCCCAAGTGCTCACAGAAACCTGGCTCACATCCATTTAGCTTGTGTCTCTGATCGCCCAGACCCGCTGAGTTATCCAACCAGTTCTGCAGCAGTGCTGGCTGTGCTCCTGGGGAGAGGAGTTTCTGCAGCCCGAGCAAAATAGCTCCTTTAAAATCACCAGGCACTAAGCTGGGAGAGCTCCATCCTGCAGGCAGCAGCCAGCGGGCCCAGCTCTGCTCCCTCCTGGCCACATCCCACAGGAAACAGGTCTCTGGGAAATGTGAGTCCTGATCCAGAGTGCTCAGAGACACCAGCACTGAAACCCTGAGTCTTTGCTCCAGCCCCTGCTCCCACCCCAGCATCTCTCAACTCATTAATAACCTCGGATGACATCTGCCTTTCCATGGTCACTGAATTTGAACGGGGTGATTTACTCCCTTCCGATCAGGTCATGAAAAGTTGATGTGGTTTAATGGGTGTTTTCCTAACCTGCCCTGCCCTCCCCAGGCTCTGCTCTTCCCCAGCCCACATCCCTGTGGGATGCGTGGGAAGGCAGCACCACGGCTGCTGCCTGTGAGCCAGGGCTGCCCAGGGTGCCTGGGGCTCGTGGCCAGGGCAGCCAGGGGCACAGCCATGGGAAGGTCCCCCTGCCATCTCCAGATGTGGCCATGGGAAGGTCCCCCTGCCATCTCCAGCCATGGCCATGTCACCTCTTGGTGACACTAGAAGAAGCCAGAGCTGGAGCAAGCCCCGAGCCACAGGAAAGGAGCCCAGTCTGAGTTTGGTCTCAGACATATTTTTTAATCAAATCTTTGAACAGGGGGAAGACAAAAAGAAGAAACTAACGCTGGTACCTCCAGCAGCCTGTCTGGAACGGCCTCTGGGCCCTGGAGTCTCTCTCAGGAGCTGCTCACAGGAGCCCTGCCAGGCACTGTCCCCACGGCAGGGGTGGCTCTGGCTGGCGCTGGGGCTGAGGCAGCAGCTCACGGCAGGACAGCAGGACCCAGGGCTCCCTCGTGCCATCCCATCTCCAGCAATGTGGCCCATCTCGCAGGTCACACCATGGAGCTGCTGTCTCCCACCTTCTGCAAGAGCTGCAACAGGGACAGATCCTGATTAGCAGGAAAATCCTCCAGTGGATTCTTAGGGGGCTGCAGAGAGACCCTGGCGACCTTCCCTGTGCGGTCTCACGGCCGTTGGGATTGATGTCACCCAGGGACTGCAAACCCCAGGGGTCACATCCACCCAGGAAAACTGTGCCCAGTGTCCTGCTCACCTTGCTCAGAATGGGGATGTTTGTCAGGGTGCCCAAAAACCCAAAAGCCACTGGGAAAAACCCACTGCATTGAAACAAAAGTCTCCGTTAAGCTCCGTGCCAGGGGTTTGCTGGGAGGGGAGAGGTGGGGGCTCTGCCTGGGGCTGCAGAGCATGAGGATCTCCCAGCTCACACTCTCCAGCTGGGGCACCCATGCCATGCCAGGGAGCTGGGTGGTGCAGGACAGACCTGAAGAGGATGATGAAGCCATAAGCCTCCAGCAGCATGCCCAGGAGGGGCCACCGCAGGAGGACAATGAGGACCCCCCCAAAGAAGAAGCTGGTGCCTTTCAGCTTTGGCCGCTGGAAAAAGAAGGTGAAGGTCCTCCTGAAGCCAATGATGAAGACCAAGCCAGAGAGGAAGAGGATCTGGGAGGATGAAGGGGAGTGGGTCAGAGAAGTCCTGCCCAGACGGACCCTTTGGTGCATCCTGAGCCCCAGCCCCTCTGTACTCACATTCCCAAAGGCCAGGAGCACCGAGTCGAAGTACAAGAGCATCCCAAAAAGGACAAAGAAGAGGCCAAAGCCAACCAGTCCCACACCAATCCCTGCAGAGGATGGGAGGAGGGCTGAGATGAGGGCTCAGACACACAGTTCAGGTTCCACCTCATGCTGTGGTCGCTCTCCTTGGCATCTCCCTGGCCTGTTCCCTCCCAGAAATGTGCTTTGGATATGTCTCCAAAGCTTAGAAACAGCCTTTCCACCTTCCCAAGCCTTGGGGAGCCTGGTGGGTGCCCCAGAAACTCCTTTTGGGCTGCCAGATAAAGAATAAACCACAAAGAAAAAAATAAACAAGAAGGTTGTCTCCAGTTATTTGTTTAAACAGTTGCACAAAGGGTGTTGGTGCAGGCAGCTGGTGGGAGAGGCTGGAGATGCTCCAGATGACCCAGGCACTTTCCCAGCTGCTGATCTCAATGCAGACCTGGGGCAGAGGGTGGGGGCAAACCCAGCTCTGCAGCAGCCAAGGTGCTGGTCCCCAGGCACCAGCCCCTGGTCCCCACCCCCAGGGCAAGATCTGCCCTTTCAGCCTTTCCCTGTCCCAACGTCCCCAGCCGGCAGCACCTCCAGCCCCTGCTCAGCACCAGGGAGGGAATTCCCACCCTTCTCCCTGGTCCCAGGGGGATGGACGTTGCCCCAGGGACACGAACCACCCCAGCCCACCCACCCGCTTACGCTGGAAGTCGGTCAGAGTCACCATCTTGCCGGTGGCAGCGGCGCTGGGCGAGGCCGGGCGAGGGTGGTGGCACCTTCCACGTGCCACCCCGGCAGTGACCCTTGGAAAGGCCTTTAGTCCCCCCTACGTCATCCTGGCAAATCATTAATTAACTTCATCTCCTGTCTGGGGGGGGCGGGGAGGGGACACAGGGTGGCTGGGCAGGGTGACACTGGGGCTGGTGGCCACAGGGTCTCCGTGTGGCATCTGCCACCCCACAGGGACCTCTACACCCCTGTCCCTCCAGCAAGTCCACAGCGACCAGCTCCACACATTTCCCAACCAGCTGCTTTTATTCCCTGCCAGGTACAAAGAAGTATTTTTTTTTTTTAATTCCAGCCACAGCTAAAACAAAACCTCACTGGGAAAATGACCCCCCCACCCCACCCCGAAATAAGGCGAGGAAGAAGAAGGTGCCACCAGCCTTGGTGTGAGCTAAGGACAAGGGGAGACCCTTCCTCACCAGCTGAGATGCTGTAGCTGTTCATCCACCACCTCTTTGGTCTAATATTGAAGCTGTGACCTGTGCTCACCTCTAGACAAAAGACACTGGCACCTCCTTGTTTCTTAGATACTTTTATTTCTCTAACACTAGCAAAAAAACCCCCCGAGAACAAATGCCTCCCTTCCCACCCCCCTGTGCATAAATAGATTTCCTCCCAATGCAAATCCTTCCTCGGTTACAAGTCACTGGTCTATGAAGTGTTATGAAAAAATAATAACCAAAATAAAAATTAAGATTGAGTTTTGCTTCGTTGTTTGTTGTTTTGTGGTTTTTTTTTTGTTAAAAAAACCCCAAACAAACCCAACAAAAGAACAACCACCAGGTTCCATGATAGTGCAGCCAATGGGGGGGGGGCAGGCTCAGACCCAGCCACTGTGGCACAGCTGAACTGGGGCTCACTGGTTGGTCTGGGAATGCCAAGGGCAGGAGCACTGGGATGCTCCTTATCCCTTCCAGCCCCCAGAGACAGGAGGAATTGGGTCTCTGTGCCCCTCAGCTCCCCCCCACTGGGCATCACTGCCCTGGGGGGGTCACCACGGTGCCCCCTGGTCCCCAGCACGTCCCCACTGGTGTCTCCACAGCCAGTGTAAGTGGGTTCTGTCCCAGTTACACTGGCTGGGGAGCCCACCCCGGGATGGGAAAATAAACACATCATCTCTTAAAACTTACAGTCTCTTTATATTTTATTTTAAATAAATTTGCTTTTAATAAAAGCAGAAAAAATAGATATATTTTAAATAGTGGTTTTTTTCCTCTCTTTTTTTTTTTTCTTTTATTTTCTTTTTTTTTTTTTTCTTTTTCTCTCTGATAAATTGGCAAAAAATCTGCTTTTCTTTAACCCATTGGCAGGGCTGGTGCCAACAACCCTGCGGACAGAGAGAGCTTAGCACAAAGCGGTACCTCCCAGGAAAGAAGAGAAAACCAAATATAGATATATATTATAAATGTATAATTTCCATAAAACATATATTAAGGCATGTAATAGCAAAATAAAGGGGCAGCTTTATGAGCTCAGAGGGCTGTGGGAGGCTCGGGGCTCCTGGGATCCCACCAGTATTGCTAAGATGGGGGGCGAGGGGGAGGCAGGGGGAGCACTGGGTGGGGGTCCTGGTGGGCGTTAGTGGGGAAACAGCTGCAGGATGGAGGGCATCTCCTCACTCCCCCCACCTTGCCCACCCCTGCCAACCACACCACCTCGCCTGCCACACCACTTTCCCAGCTTTATTTTCCCCCTCCCTCCAGAAAGCCAAAGAAACGGGAAAACCTGCTGCAGGGAAATTCAAACGCATGGAAAGGTCCGGAGCTCAATGGGAAGGTCTTGGGGCAGGACCCAGTGCCAGGTTTTCGGAGGGGCTGGGACAGATGTGACAGGGGGACAGCTGAGGACGAGCCCCACTGCCACCCCCTGACCCCAAGCCCCTTCCCCTTCTTGTCACCATCCCCGTCCACCACAGAGGGATCCTCGCCGAGCCCGCAGCTTCGCCGTCCCACCTCACACCCCAGCTCCCTGCTCTGCTCCTGTGCCACGTCCCTGTCCCTGGCCAGACCTGCTCCATGCCAGCAGGGCACCCGTGCCCTGGCCAGCCCTTGTACCACCCCTATTATTATCCTGAGCACACCGCTCCCCTGGGCACTTCCGTGTCCTCCCTCCTGTCCCAGCTCCATCCATTCTGTCCTCCACGGCTCCTCCTCCTGCTGAGCCACCAGCACCCGGAGTGATGGGACAGACCAGGCTCTGCTGGTGACCACCCCCCAGCCAGATGGATGCCAGGTTCAGGGCACAGGGAGGGGAAGAGGTGCTTGAAGGGCAGAATTGGAGCTTCCAGGTCTAACAGCAGGTGGAAGCACCATACACGGTGGGGACTGGCTGATCTCCACCCAGAAGAGCCCCTTCACAGACCTTTGGGAGACCAACAACATCACCACGGGTAGCCTGGGGGGCTCCACACCTCCCCAGGGCTGCTCCAGCAGGGAGATGGACACTGTGCCGTGGGCCAACACCACAGATGTCCCTGCCCAGCTGTCCATGCAAGCTTGATGCCCAGGACACCACCGATCTGTCCCCACTCAGGCTGGCTCCTCGGGGACCTCACTCCAGCGGACAACCTGCTGGCACCCACACGTCTCCTCTGGGACAGGGCAGAGCAGCATCTCCCCACTCGGCTGTGCCGGGTGGTCTCGCCGTCGGAGGGAGGGAAGGGGGTCCAGGAGAACCAAAAACGATGGCGAGAGGTTCGGTGCTGTGTCAGGGCCCTAAAACGTGGCCCCATGGAACTTGTTGGCACCGGCAGCTGCCAGAGCTTGAGCTGGAGGGAGAGGAAGAGAGCAGGGCTGAGCTCCACATGGGGCACCCGGTGGAGGAGCAGCCCCTCTGCCCACCCCACCACCCCTTCCTGCCCTAACCCAGCGCAGCTTCAGCTCCATACCTCCAGCTGCCTAGGGAGGACCTCCAACCAAGCAGGGGGACATTGAGTCCCCTCCAGTTTGCAGCACATGCCAGGGCGGGTGTCCCCCAGAGCCTGGCACACAGACCACCCTCCTTTTTGGTCCATCCATGGGCTCCCCCAGCAGCCTGCCAAGCCCCCCCTGCCCACACTGGTGTCCCTGGCTGACCCAGCTTCAGTATGGAGGACACTTGCACTTGGTCCATGAGAGGAGATGGGGCTGACGTGGCTGGGGAGATGTTAGCTGGAGCAAGCAGCGATGGACGGGCACTGGGCACAGGAGAAGCAGCCCCCTGCCCAGCCCCCCGGGATGGAGAGAGGATGGGATGAAGTAGGAGAGAAGAGGTTCTTACTTCACGGCTCAGACACGCATAAAATGGCTGTTGTCGGCGCCCCGGGATGGTTCAGACGAGAGGGGGTTGGTCGGTGGAGTCGGGGAGGCTGGGGAGGTGGGAGGGCTTGGGGTAGCACATTGAGCTGGAAACAAGAAATGGGAGAAGGGCATGAAGAACACAAGCTGCTGGCAGCAGAGAGGGGCAGGAGGAGACCCAGCGAGAGGTTAGCGGGGCAAGGGCAGGGAGAGCAAGGAAGGAAGGAAGGAAGGGGGAAGCAAGCGCCGTCAGGACAAGCAGCCACAGCAGCGCCCGGCCATGGTGCACACATGGGAGCTCCTGCAGGGCTCCTCATGGACATGGCATGGCATGGCGTGCCACCGTGTTCACATGTGAAGTCCCCCCAGGGCTCCTCATGGACATGGCATGGTGTGCCACCACACTCATGCATGAGCTCCCCACAGGGGCCCTCATGGACAAGGCACAGTGTGCCACCATGCTCACACATGAGCTCCATGCTGGGTTCCTCATGGACCAGGCGTGTTGTGCCACCGTGCTCACATGTGAAGTCCCCACAGGGTTCCTCATGGACGTGGCATGGTGTGCCACCAAGCTCCCTCTAGCACGGCGTGGGGTGCCCTGCACCAGGACTGATGCAGCTCGCTCTCCTGCCCACACCAGCTCCTCGCTCCTGCTGCCTGTGCAGCCCATGAGCTTGTCCTGCACCCAACCTGCCCGCTCTGTCCTGCCCTCAGCACTACCTGGGCTCTGCTCTCCAGGGGGGCTGGCAGGCTCCAACCCCCCGTGCCCACCCGTGCCTTACCCGAGAGCATGCGGCCCCGGCGGGAGGCCTCGGCAGCCAGAGCACACGAGATCTCGATCCTCTTCTCCTGCTCCTGCAGCTGCGTCTCGGGGTCCTGGGGGGTGTCCACCTCCCCCTCGCCCAGGGGGATGACGTTCTGCAGGCTGTGAAGAGCACCCAGCATCAGCACCCATGCCAGATCTCGATGGGACAGACCCCACAGGGTGCTGGGGTGCCCCCCGGGGTGGCTGGCATGGGCACGGGCACTGAAGTCTCACCTGGATTTGGCAATGAGGGTCTTGATCCTTTCCACCTTCTTCTGTTTCTCCTTCATCTCCTCGGGGCTGAGGGGCGTATCAGGCTCCAGCTCGATGTACCGCTCAGGGATGAGGACTTTGTCTGGCGTGGAGAGCTGGGGGCAGTGGGCAAGGGCTGAGCTGGGTGCCAGTCACCAGGGACACATCCCTACTGCAGCGCCCACCTGCCCCACTTGGTGTGCCCAGTGGCTCCATGATCCCAATGGATGAAGGATGACGGATCAACCTCCCCCCCCCACACCCCCAACCAGAGCAGGCTCTGGAGGGAGGGACACCCCATGCTCAGGCTGCCAGCTCCTTCAGGATGGCCCATCCTCACCTCCTTGTTGATGTCCACGTCGTAGTGCTGCGGCTCCAGCTCCATCTTGCGCAGCCGGGCGATCTCCTCCTGGGGGGTCTCGTAGACCTTCCCGGGCTCCTCGGAGCGCAGCGCGGCCTCCAGGTCAGAGATGTCCACCTCGTGGATGCTGCGGTGCCGCCGCACCTGCCAGGGACCCCAGACCCCCTGAGCTCCCTCGGGATGGTGCATTGTCCCCTTCCCCAGCCCCCAGTGTCCCCTCTGCTCTGTCAGGCACCCCAGGCACTCTGCAAAGCAAAGGCCGGTTTGCCTCAGCCCTGTGGTGGTGCAGGGGAAGGTTGGAAGGAACCTCTGAAGATCATCTAAGTCAAATCCCCCTGCTAGAGCAGGACCACCTACAGTAGATCACACAAGAAGATGTCCAGATGGGTTTTGAATGTGTCCAGAGACAGAGACTCTACCACCTCCCTGGGCAGCCTGTCCCAGTGCTCTGTTGCCCTCACAACCAAGTGTTTTCCTTACGTTTAGGATGACTCACCACCTTGTAGGAGGCAGGTGCCTTGGTGCCGGGGGTGTCGGGCTGCTGGCTGCCAGGGAGCTGCAGGCTGCGCCGCTTCTCCTTCATGGAGCCGCTCTGGTGGCGCTTCATGCGGTCAATCTGCTCCTCCACACTCATCTTCACCTTCATCTCGTTGGCGAACACGGCGCTCTTCGGCCTCTCCTGGGGAGAACCCAGCCCCATGGTCACACAGCCCGTGCCTGCAGCAGGGTCCAGCCCCATCACAGAATCCCAGACTGGTTTGGGGTGGAAGGGATCTTAAAGATCATCAGGTTCCAACCCCCCTGCATGGGCAGGGACACCTCCCACTGGACCAGGTTGCTCCAAGCCCCATCCAGCCTGATCTTGAACATCTTTGGGGAGACACAGTTTCCCTGGGCAACCTGTGCCAGTGTCTCACCAACCTCATAGTGAAGAATTTCCTAATGTCTAACCTAAATCTCCCCTCTTCCAGTTTAAAGCTGTGACCCCTCATCCCATCCCTCCCTGCCCTTGTCAAAAGTCCCTCCTCAGCTTTCCTGGAGCCCCTTCAGGCACTGGAAGGTGCTCTGAGGTCTCCCTGGAGCCTTCACTTCTCCAGGCTCAACACCCCAGCCCCCCTTTGCTAGCCTAGCCCCACCACCCCAGCCCCAAGCCCCTGGCTACAAGCCCTACCCGGGAGCTGAGCCCGTTGGCCATGCCACTGGTGCTCCTCCTTGGCAAGCCAGACGTGGTCACCACCTCCTCCTCCGCTGGAGACTTGGTCCTGGGGGGGACGATGCCCACTGCAGAGCAAACAAAAACACCAGGCTGAACCCCCCTGGGGACCCAAGACTGGGGCTCAGCAAAGTGCTGGGGGCTCCTGGCAGCCACGGGGAGCAGGACCCACCACCCCGGTTTCATACCCTTGTTGAGCGCCGCTTGCTTCTCCGCCTCCTGCTCCTGCCGGCTGTGCAGGAGCCCCTCGGCTGGGGGCCCAGGGGGGGCTGGTCGTTGTGCCTCTTTCTTGCTCTGCTCGAAGCTTGGCTTGAGCTGTGAGAAAAAAGCAGGTCCCTGGTGAGCCCCTGTCCTTCCTGGGGCCCATGTTCTGCCTGGGGACAGACCGCTGCTCTCCGCAGGCACGGGGTGACATGCAGCCTGCAGACACGCTGCCGGGAGCAGACAGACACACAGACACCAGCCAGGTGGCCCCAGCACACCCCAAAGGTGCAAGGAGAGGGGCTGGGAGGGCTCTGCAGCTCTTGCCCTGTTATGTCCCGGGCCATCAGGGCCAGGCTCTGGTCACTGTCCCTGTGGGACAGCCTCCTACATGGGAAAAGGGGTGAGGATCCTGCCACAGTTTGGAAGTGGCACCTGGGAGCCCCAGGATGGGGACACCCTGGCTCTGTGCTGAGCTCCAGTAAGGTCCACTTGCCACGTGTGCCCACACTGGGGTCCAAAATTGTCCCCACCTCAGCACAGCCACTGCCAGCCCCTGCATGCTCCCATCCTGACCCTCCCAGCTGCAAGGGCACTTGTGTCTCTTGGTGTCCAAACCTGGTCCCTTCTCCCTGGTGGGAGCACAGCTGAGGCATTACCAGGAATTCCTAAATCTGGGTTTGCCCTTGGTGAGGCAGAAGTTGGGGGTTCACCCCCGTGGGCAGAGCTTGCCCAGCACCACAGGGCAGGGAGCAGAGCAGAAGAACAGTGAGAGGTGAGGGCAGAGGAGAACAGAGGAGCCAACACCGGGGCTGCAGCAGCTCTGGGAGCTGCCCAGGATGAGCCAGTCCCTGTCCCTGAGTGAGCACGGTGGGTGCCGGGGACCTGGTGGGGACAGGAGGGCCATGGAGAGGCTGCTGGGGGACACACATTGCCCATTGCTCCCCTTGGGGAGGGCAGGTACCAGCCACACGCTGCTGTCCCCTAGCCAAGTGCCACCTCTGCGCTGTCCTTGTCCTCCACGCTGGAGTCCCACCACCTGCCTCATCCCAGTCCCTGCCAGCTGATGTTCGGGGGGAGGAAGAGGACGGGGCCACTGCTCTGGAGAGGTTTTGGTACCTGTCCCCTCTTGGCCTCGCTGCCCTGGTGCCAGGCAGGGGAGGTGGGGTACGGCCAGAGGCGGCTCTCGCCGGGGAGCGGCGGGATGGTCGGAGGAGACTCCAGGGGAACGTAGGACTTGGGGAGGGGAGGTCGAGGCGGGCCTGGTTCCTGGGGTGGAGAGGAGCATGAGAGCAGAGACACTGAGAGCCAGGAAGGAAGAGAGAGTTAGAAAAAGATCAAGACAAGACACAGCGGAAGCGTCACACGAAGGAGGGAGAGCAGCCGGCTGCTGCTGCTGGGGCCCTGCGGCCTCCATGTCCCCGTGCAGAAGGGCCAGGCAGAGCCTGGGGGGTTGGCAGCCCCCAGGAGACATTGGTATCACTTGTGCACAGCCAGGTGGGTGTGGAGTCCCCAAATTCCAACCTAAGCTTCATGCGGATGAAGGTGAGACCAGCACTGCTGGACCTCAGGTGAGGGCAGCAAGAGGGGACCGTGGTAGCAGTAGGAGCTGGTCCTGAAGCCAAAAGCTGGAGCTGAACATCTCTCAGCCTTTGGGGCTGCTTGATGCAGGAGCCCAAAGGCTGCAAAGCCCAGTCACATCCCCTGCAAGGACTGTGGACCCAGATGCCACCAGGGGACACTACAGCCCATGCACGTGCCCAAATCTTTGCCCCAGGCAGAGCCAGGAAGAAACCCAGCCTTGCTCTGTGCCTGGTGCCCACCCAACCCCTGACAGCAAGGGCTCAAACCACCCTGTGAGCCAGGCTGGGGACCCAATGGTGGCCAAGAGGTCCCCAGGGTCACCCTGGTGCACTCACCTCAGTGGGTCCTGGCTTGGTGGGTGAGCCCTGGGAGCCAGAGATGAGGGAGAAGGGGCTGAGTGGGCTGGTGATGCTGGCCGAGCTCAGGGGGCTGGCAGGGCTGTTGGAGCTGTATGTCCCTGAGGGGCCGATGGCCACTGTGGAGAAAAGCAGGAAGAAATCTGTGCCCCAAAGCCTCCACCTCACTGGGGGTGATGCCCCACGGGATGCTGGAGTTGGTGCTGTGCCAGGGAAGGGATGGCCCCTGCTCACCTCTGTGCTTGGCAGTGTCCGTGCCCCGGGATGGGTTGTTCTTCCTCAGCCCCTCCATCACGTCCTGGATCCGCCAGATCTCCTTCTGGATCTGCCGTTTCAGCATTTCATTCTGGAGGGGAGAAAGGGCAGCAGGTCAGAGAGGCTCCCACCACTGCCAGCCCCACTGTACCCCAGCCTCACTGCACCCCAGCCCCACACCAAGCCGTGGGACCCCGGGGGAGTTCAGCTGAGGCAGACTCAGCCCCAGGGGAGCCTAAACCATCACACCCATGACTTGTCTCCTGCCAGGAGCCATCACTCTGCTCCCCCAGGCACCTGCTGTGGTGTGGGGGGGAACTGACAGAACCCCAGGCAGCACGGGAAGTGCTGGGGTGCAGCCCCTCAATGGCACCCAGGTGCCCACAGTTCCTCAGCCCCTCTGCCCTTGCTGTGGACACCAAGGGCTGAGCGTGGAGCAGCCACTTGCAAACTGGGTCCGTGGAGGAGAACCAGGGGGTTTCCACCTCTGTGGGGGGACCTGGGGAATGGGGAGGGACCCTGGGGCCCCACTCACCTGGATGTCCAGGTTCAGCTGCTCCCAGAGGTCATCGTGCAGGGCAGACACCTCACTCTCCAGGCTCTCATACTCAGCGGTGCTGTTTGCCAAGGCCTGGGGAGGAAGTGGGTTGGTTTTGGGGGGTGGGTTTGGTGGGTTTCCTCCCTGGCTGACAGCAGCCCCAGCCAGCACATTGTGGGAGCACCCAGGAATGCAGGACGATGCTACATCCAACCCACTCCAAGCTGCGGGGGGTGGAGGGGGTGGGAGTGGGGGGTAGCAGCTCTGCCACGTCCCAGCCAGGCTGTGTCCTGGGGGTGCCTGGTGCCCACAGAATGGGAGCAGGAGCTGAGATGGCTCTGGGCACACACTGTGAATGTTAATTTGCTTTGTCCCCAAAGAGGAACTCTGGCTCATTTAGGACCCCAGCCAACCAGTGGATCTCCCTTCTCCCTTTTTAAAATTTTATTTATTATTTTTTTTTACAGGAAGGGAGGAAAGGGCCTGGGGGGGTGGGGTGGGGTGGGGGCTGGTTACCGTGCTGGCCTGGGACAGCTCCACACGGATGTTGATGAGCTGGTTCTGGAGTGATTCCTTCTTGTGCAGCAGCTTCTCTGGGTAGGCTGGCTGGCTCCCAAACATCTCCAGCTCCTGGTGTGTCCCCATCAAGGCACTCTCCAGGCTCTCCTAGGGAGATGGGAGGGAGATGGAGTCACGAGAGCCTAACAGCTGCAGGAGCTGAAGTCCCTCTCCTTATTTAATGCGTGGGAAGTTCCAGGACCATGGGCACCTCTCCCAGCTCAGAAGGACATGACCCTTCCTTGCCATGAAGGTGCTGCCTGGGCACAGCCATCACCTTGCAGCCAGGTTCATCCCTGGCTTGAGCCACCCACCACGTACCTTCTCTGCTCGGAGCTGCTGCACCAGCCTCTCCTGCTCCCGCAGCACCTTGTTCTGCTCACAGAGCTTCCCCAGCAGCTTCTGTCCCCAGGAGGTAAAGAGAAAGGAAAGGGAGGATGAGAGCTCAGTGATGGAGTGTGTGGAGTGTCCCCGTGCAAATGTGCAGCCAGGACATGTCCCACAGGGCTGGTTTGATGGGACAACGCCTGGCCCTGGGGAGGGTTTCCAGCCCTCTGCCCCTCATTGCAGGGACTTCAGCCCCAGCCAGGGTGACACTGGCCGAACCTGGACTTGGGACAAGACCAAGCAGTGAAGCTCAGCAGAGGATTTTAGTCCCCAGGCTGCACACACCACACTTGGGGCAGCACCAAGTCCCAGCCCGGCTGTGCGGGGCCACTCAGCACAGCTCCCTGGACGGGGACAGCAGACCTGCTGCAGGGGACAGTGACAACAGCACGGGGCAGCGCGGGGACACGCAGGACAGACGTTTGCACTTACATCAGTGTCTTGCTCGCTTATCTTGTAGGTGTGCAGCGGCTCCCTGTAGGGCTCCGGGAACGGCGTCACCTGCAGGAGGAGCGTGGGGTGAGCCCGGAGCCCCTGGGGAAGGGGAGGCAGTTCCCGGCCCCTCTCCCCCATTCCCGAGAGCAGGGAAGTGGCGGGGTTGGGGGCGGGGGAGAGATGGAGTCGACGGGTGTTCCCTGCAGCCGGCACGGTCAGGAAGCAGCAGGTGCTGGGATGAAGGCACAACCTCCCTCCCCGTTCCCAGCCCATGGGCTGGGTGAGCCCTGGGAATTAGTTGGAGACAACCTCTCCCCAGGACGCCAAGAGCTGAGTTAAAGAGATGCCTCGTGAATCGTTAACTGCCTGGTGTGCAACTGCCACCATTTCACAGGCAGGGAAACAAAGGCAGAAAGATTAAGCTGTAATCCCACTTAGCAGAGTGGAAACACCTATAAATCAGCAGCTGCCTGTTTACCATCCAGCTTCTCCGTGAGTCATTTTCCTTTCCTGGAAATCTAAATTACTAATAGGACCTCATCAATTAAATGTCTCCAAGATCTCAAGATGAAAGGTGGAAGATATGAAGAAAGGGATCATTATTGCTAGAGAGCAAGATGCTACTTTAGAGCCACTTAAAACCATAGGACAATGCAAATAGACCTGAAC
The DNA here is from genome assembly GCF_020740795.1 of Apus apus. NCBI lineage: Eukaryota > Metazoa > Chordata > Aves > Apodiformes > Apodidae > Apus > Apus apus. Next base: position 4,024,544 of record NC_067304.1, read on the forward strand.
CTGGGAAATGCCCAGTGAGGCTGGAAGCAGAGCCTGGTGGATGGAGATGCTGCTGAGAGTCCAGCAAGCCAGAGCATCTCAGCAGCTCCAGCTTCACCCTCCAGCATGTCCCTGCTCACAGCAGATGGAAACAGGCACCTTCCTTTCATTGGAGAACCTTAGTGATTGCCTGGAGATGCTCTGGGCAGCACAGAGGGGCCCCAGAACCCTCTGCCTGGGGCTGGCAGCACAAAAGGGACCCAGAGACATGTTCCCAGGTGTTGGGATGTGCCAGTGCTTGGAGCTGTAGCCCAGCATCAACTGGGACATGCCAATGCTTTCACAGCCTCTCTGGCTGGGGGACAGCACAAGCCTGAGCCTCAGGGGGTAAAAGGCTGATTCCTCTCCTTGTTACAGCAGTTATTGCTTTGGTTAAGAGCATTGGGCTGAATTCCTGTCTTGAAGTCCTCCCACACCTTTTCCTTGCCTCAGCAACACACAGAAGGTGAGCAAAGCACCCAAGTCCAGCCTCAACAAGGAGGAGAGTTCAAGAGTGCTGAGTCCCCAGCTTGTGCTCTCAGCACAAGGATTGACTGGGTTTTAATGGCTCATGGGTGGATTAGCAAAGCCTGTGATGGACTAGCAGGTCCCCGAGAGCATGATGTGCTGCAGCAGCATGGATGCTGGAGTCTGCATGAGTGGAAATGGCAGAAGGTGACCTAAGGGATGGAGAGCAGGGTGGCTGGTGTGGCTGCCATGCACGGCCTGCTGGCCGGAGGCTTACTTGCATGTAGAGCTGAGCCCTAGGGGAGGAGGTCTCCACCATCCTGTTCACCATACTGATCAGGGTCTCACTCTCGCTCATCTGTGGCAGACAGGGAAGGAAAGCAGAGAGGTCAGCAGAGAGGAGCTGGAGTGCTGCGGGGCTCGGGTGCCCTGGGAGAAGTGGGGTGGCCCATTCCAGGAGCCCTCAGGACATTGGGCTGCAAGATGCCACCTCCAAGAGATGTCCCAGGCTCTTGAGCCATGTGGAGACAGCCACCCCAGGCTGCTGCTGCTCCATTTTGTGCAATCAAGAGCATCCTGGGCTGGTTGCATGCCCTGAAAACATCATTGAGGGGAAAACACAGGTAAAACAGGAGCCACCTCAGAGCTGGGCAGCAGCAAACTGCACACACAGACACAAGCTTGCACAGAGACACCTGTGGCTGCAGCACACAGCGTGGTCCAGGCAGACAGACAGACCGACCCTGCTCCTCGGTGCCCTGCCTCAAGAACCTGGGATGGCTCAAGGCAGAGGTGAGCTCCAAGTGATAGGGAAGGTGATGGAAGCCTGGGCTTTGGGGACAGCAGTGTCCCCCCTCTTCAGTCCGGCAGCCTCAAGCAGCACAGCCAGGTGGGAAGGGGGTGATCCTGAGGAGGTGGCAGATCGTGGCTGTGCTGCCGCGCAGGGCAAGGAAGGGATGGTTTTTGGCACCCCTGTGCATTCCCTGGGCCACTGCCAGCATCCCTGCCCTGAGCCCTCTGGGGCAGCAGGACAGACCCAGGCCCAGGGTCAAAGGGGTAACAGCAGTTTAAGCACAAACCAGAGACCAAACCCTGAATAGGGGCAGGTGAGCAAGGTGGGGAGCAGCCAAGTGAGCCATCCCCTTGACCAGACAAACACGGAGAGAGCAAACAAAGCAGTGAGCTCTCTGAAAAGAGATACTCGACAGCAGCACCCTGAATTAGTCTCTCCAGAGGTCAGCAGCAGAGGAGGAGGAGATGCAAAGCCTTTTTAGGGAGTGTTTTAAAGAGCCTCAGAGAGCGAGTGCTGCTGCCGACGGCTGTGAAATAACCCAGAGAGCTTTTATTGCAGCGAGTGCTCCGGCCTGTCCTTGGCTCTTCTCCAAGGCAGACACAGATCCTGGCGATTACTGCACCGATGGAGATTTGCAGACTAATGAGATTGTCTCTGGAGCAGCTCCCTTAGTGCAAGCCTGGCTTTTGCAGGCAAGTGCCTGGACTGCACCACCGGTTAACAGCTCCTGTCCCCAGCTTTGACGCCAGCTGGTGCCTGTGGTTCCCACCCCACCAGTCCTGGGGTCTCTCCCAGCTGAATTACCCCCATCCCGCTCCTGGGATGAAGTCTGATCACTGTTCTCCAAACACCCCCTTGGCAACGCAAAATCCTGGGAGCTGTTGCTTTGGTGTCAGTCCCAGAGGGTGCCTCACCCCAGCCCTGCACCAAACCTCTGGCCTTCAAGGAGGAACAAGGCCAGAGCACCACCAAAACCACCTCCCCACAGCTTACCCAGAACGAGGGGCATGAACCCCAAAACTCCCATAGCACCTTGGCTCACACTGATGTTGCAGCCAGTGCTGGAGGTGGGGACATGCTGGCCAGAATGGCCACATGGTGCACCAGTGTCCCACACCACCCTGAGCCAGCACCGTGCAGACCAACCTGGGGAGGGTTTCAGAGCTGCTTCCCCCACACCCCACGATCCTGGGCATGTGGAAATCTCCCTCGAGACACCCTCCCCCACACGCTATCTCTGGCACATCACACAGAAGGCACTGTCAGGGAAAACGTTTCTGTCAAGCAATGAGCAACCCTACAGACAGGAAGGGTGGAAGAAGGAAACCAAAGACGACTCGTGCTGGTTTAATGCCAAGAAGGGTGAGGATGGATGTTAGGGGACGAGATGCTGTGCTGGGAGGGGAGGCCGCTGGGGACAGGGCACATGGGGATGTAAGCAGCATGAGGCTTGCAGCCAGCTCTGCCTACCTGCTGGTCCAAATACTCTAGGTTTCTTTGCAACTGAAGGTCTAAAAGTTCATCCTACCAGGAGCCAGCAGGCATGCGGCAAGAAACGAACACACGACATATAAAAGAAGAAGCAAAGCGGTTAGGTGAAGGCCACGGAAATGTGAAGCCCTCTCAGCCTTGGGAAGCCAGGCACCTCCCTGGCACAGAGCTGGGAGAGCTGCCCTGGATGTGCCCTGCGGGAGACCTGCTCTCCTCCCGGATCTCCCTCCTGGCTAACGGGACCTCGGAAGAGGCACAACCCTTTCCCTGCGTCTCCGGCCGGCGAGGATGGATGGCAGCATGGGTGGCTTATGGTAACTCGTGCTTCTCCCTCCTCCAACAGCCAGTCCTGCCCTGTGGTTTGGGGTCTGGCCTCTGCAGGGGAACCTCCTGGTCTCACCCCAATGGCTCCAACCCCTCAGTGCTCCAAGGGGAAACAAAACACAGGAAAAAGCAGCAGCTGTAGCCAGAAGTGAGGAAGCAAGAGGGGGAGAGGTGCAGGGTGGGTGCCAGCCTCAGCTGGGGATCACCCTGGAGGTAACTAGCCTGGCCCATTGTCGCAGGGTGTACAGGAGTCCAAGGGTGTTCCACTGCCCCTGGGAGCTGCAAGGCAGGGATTGGGGGCCCTTCCACAAGGACTTCTTTCAGGTGTGGCCAGGAAGGATCAGAGACATCAGCAAAAGGACTTGTGGTCCCGACCTGCCCCAGAGTAGCCCAGCTCTGACCCACAAAGCTGCCCCTGGAGCAGAACAACTCCTCCTTGGCCATTTGACCAAGGAGTCTTCAAGCTGGCCCACCTCCCCAGGGGACTCTGCACCCCAGTCTGACAGGGCTCACCCCCCCAGTGCCAGCAGTGTACATACCATTTTGTCGTGGACGGTGGGAGATGCCGGGTAGTGGTACGGATACATTCCCGCCGGGATGGGCCGTCTGTCACCCAGATAGTCATACTGAGGAGAGAGGAGACCCCCCACCCCCAAAACCAGAGACACATGAGAGAGGTGTGAGAGGCCAGAGAGATCTGCAAGGGAAGACCCCTCCTCGGGAGCATGTCACCCGTGGTGGCCCTGAGCACCTCATCCCATCCCCTCCTGCTCCATCTCTCCAGGCAGCCAGAAAGGAACAGCCACAACCTGGGGCAGCCTTTCAGGACAGTGAGGAAGGACCTGAAGCCACCAGCTGCTGCAAGCCACGGTGACATTCTGAGGCCAGGCTGTGCAGGCGGAGGGAACAAGCTGTGCTGCAGCCTCCCTGCCCTGACATCCCCGGTGAGGGGATGCCGACCCCAAGCACCCCCCTGCACCAACAGGCCTTTACCTTTGGAGAACTGATGGATCTCCTCATCATGAAGGTGGTGGGGTCGGCGTAAATCTCGTCTCCCCGGGGTGGCAGCCGCTCGAAGCGGGCGCTGGGCGAGCGGACAGGGGAGTACACCCGTGCCCGGCTGTAGGAGCCCTGGCTGGGGGAGCGGGGCACGGAGCGGGAACGGGGCTGCAGTGACATCCGCCGCAGGGACCCCGAGGCTGCATCCACCTCATCCAGGTACGTCGGTTGCCTCCCAGGACCAGGAAGCCAGAGGGGGACGTCTTGCCGGCCGAAGCCGGGGTGTTCCTTCCAGTCGCGGAGCTGGTAGGTGCCCCCGTTGCGGAAGGAATGTCGTTTGTCCTCCAGCGCCCAGGGCGGGCTCACCCGCTCGAAGGCGGGCATGGAGCAGATGCTGTCGGGGCGCACCCCGGGTGGGTAGTACTGGTAGTCCTCAGGGTACTGGGGTGAGTAGGGGGAATAGTAGTCGGGTACCCGGCGAGACACAGGGTAAAACCTGGTGGGGCTGGAATAGGGGAAGAGAGCCGTGAGAGCTGCGCTGGTGACCAAGCTGTGCCCAGACCCTTGCTCCACAGCCAGGGCTGCCAGTGGGTGAGGACAGCGTTAGAGCAGGCAGCTCTGACAGTGTCCAGAAAGCTGGCTGGCTTCTCTCCTCCCAGGGACCCCATGTTGGTCTCCACTCCTGGCATCCATCCTCCCAGGGACCCCATAATGACCTCCCTTCCAAAACCCACCGTGCGTGGCTTTTTGGGCCATCCCATACCCAGCTCAGAACTAGCACATGCGATACAGCCCAAAAAAAGGAGATTTTTCTGACCCCAGGAGGGAAGAAAGCAGATAGGAAGGGGGAAAACATTCCCAGAACATCACCTGAGGGGCGGCCCTGGAGAAAAGCAGCAGGACCCCCCTCTCCTCTCCTTTCCCCCCTCAGCCCTCACCTCCGCAGCTCCTCGGGGGGCACGGCCCCTCGGCGTGAGTTCACCCACTGCTGCAGCTGCGTCATGGAGCTCTTGCGCTGGGCGATCTTCTCGGGGTGGGTGCGGGGGGCGAAGCTGCGGCGCTGGGCCAGGCCCTCCCCGTCGGGCGGGGGGCAGGCGGTGCTGCCGGGGCGGCTGGGTGACGAGCAGGGCCAGCCGTTGGGCTGGGGAGGCCTCTCCGTGCTCCCCGGGACCCGGGCTGCCTCAGGGTAAGGACTACCGGGCTCCGAGGGTATCTCCTGCCCGGCGATGCCGTTGGCTTTGGCCAAGGGTTCCTTCTTGCTCTCCATCCTCTCCGACTTCCTCTCCATCTTCTCCGAGCCGCGGCCATCGCCTTCCCCCCGGGTCCTGGCGTCGGGGTCGGCTTTGGGGTGCTCGCGATGGGTGGTGTTGCGGTGGTGGTGGTGGTGCTTGCTGGGGGGGATGTTTTCAGAGTCTGGCTTCTCATGCCTGGAAGGTGCCGAGATGGGAGAGAGCGTTACCCTCCCTTTGCAATGCCCCTGGGGTGGCTGGTAACATCCCACCCTCCCTCAGCTCTGGGGGGCCAAAGCTCCCCAGTTCTGTCCTCCAGAGGGACCCTTGAACTCCCAGAAGGTCCTGGACTGTGGTGCACAACCCTTCCCACCCCATCTCCAAGGGCGGAGTGGTGGCACGGGGAGACAGCGGGGTGCTGACCTCTGGGTTGGGGGGATCTGCACCCGGGCAGCTTCGCCCATGGCTTGGATCCAGGACTCCTGCTCCTCCGTGTTCTCAGCGCTGAAGAAGTACGTCCGGATGCCGGCGTGCTCGGCCTGGGGAGACAGGGACTGCTCGTTACTGGCCGTCACCTCCTCCACCCAGCACACCGTCACCTGCAGGAGGGGCAGAGAAGTGGGGAGAGACACAGACAGGAGGGTCAGAGCTCCATCTTCACCCCGGCACAAGGTCCTGCTGCTGCAGGGGAAACAAAGCACGGTCCTTCCCTCCCTTCCCGAGCCACCCACATCCTCACTGACACCAAGCAGGAGGAAGGCTCTGCAGGCAGAGCTGGCACCAGCCCTTGTCCCTTTTCAGGGGATGTCCTGGGGCCACCAGCCCCTTGCAGCCACCCTCATGATGCTCAGACCACCCCAGCATCAAGCAGGTCCACGCGGGGTGGGCAGAGGGGTCAGCATCCCAGCAAGAGCGGCAGAGCTGCCTGGAGCATTGTTATTCATGCAGGGTTAAGGGGAAGGTGGCTTCTTGGCCCAGACAACATTTCTGGGGGAAAAAGGTTCACTTTTGGTCCAAGGAGTCAGTGCCCACTCTCCACCTGGAAGGCAGGTCTGGCTATTTAGGGCTTTTTTGAAGCTTCCACCTTCCCCCTCTGTGGGAAGGGATGGGAGGCAGTAAGGAAAGCAGGTGTTTTTTTTCCCCCTGAAAGAGTTTCAGGGCTCAATTTTAAGATAAAATAAAATTTGAAAAATGGAGGTGCAATTAAAACCCTCCCTTGGGTTTCCCTCTTCCCCAGAGCATGCAGCCACCGTGCCCAGCCACAGGGTCACCTCCTGCAACCCCCAGGCACTCCTGCCTCCAAAAACTCTGCAGCCAGAGCAAAAGGGTCATCCCCTGGGTTAGTGCAGGGGGGGGGAGCAGAGCATGCTGGAGAGCCCCTCACCCTTCTGCATGCACAGGAAACGCACGGAAGTACTACCTAGGTGGTGACTGGGTGCTGGCGTGGCAGACGGGCACGAAGAGTGACCTCCTGTCCGGGGATCCTCGCCCGCGGAGAGAGGAGGGAACACAGACAAGGGTCAAGCCACAGTGTGGCAGGAGAGCAGGTGCTGCAGCCCAGACCTCTCCTGGCTGTCAGGACCCTCTCTACCCTCCTCTGAGCAAAAACCATCACCCCCCAAATAAAAAGCTCTGCGGTGCAGATGGAGCTGCAGGCACGTGTCTGCAGAGCTGCTCGTGGGCGGCAGCTTTGCAAGGCTCCTTCCCCACCGGTGTCATGAGCCAGGAGACATTTTGTCACCCCCAGGTCATTCTCTGCAGGAGCTGCAGGCAGTGACACCTCAATGGTTGCCAGCACTTGTCCCTAAACCATGCTCAGATGCAGCTTAAATGCAGGTTTAAGGATGGCAGTGACAAAAGTTGGAAAACTCACCAGCAGGGCCCTGTGGGGACCCCAGGCACCAGCAGGAAGGGGCATGTTGGCTTTTTGCACAAGTGGACATGGGTACAAGCTGGCCTGTGCACCAGCCCATGGGCAGCACAAGCAGCGGTGCTGGTGAAGGCACAGGGTGATGCTGGTGAGTGCCATGGGGTGCCAGGGAGCAAGGGAGAGCCAAGGTCTGCTGCTGGGGATGGACACAGGAGAGCCCCAGCAGCAGCAGCCACCCTCCCACTGCTCTCCTCTCCACACCAGCACAGGCTGAGGAGCAGCTACCCCCTTGCAATTACATTTTCCTTTGCTTTGCACACCAGTCAAAGCATATTAATCAAAAAAACAGAGGAGCTGGGGACACCTCTCTCTGTGTGGCTCTGGGAGCGCTGCCGAGAAGCACCACAGCAGCGGGCAGGGATGGGCTGGCCAGGAGCAGTGATGGGAGGGGAAAGCAGGGCAGGGAGAGGGCTGAGAGCACTGCCTGCCAGGGCAGAGCTGCTGCTCACCCTGCACCAGCACCTCTCCGGGCTGGGAGCAACAGTGCACCCCAAGAGCAGAGCCCTGACAGCCTGGGGGGTGGGGACAATAACCTTGGAGAAGCTGCTTTGCCCCACGCGTGCCTCACTTTCCCCAGCAGAGAGCAGGGTATCCCTGGGGGGTTACTGTGCTCACCCCTTTGCCAAGCTCTCCCCATGCCCCATCACCAAGAAAGCAAGAAGAGGGAGCAGCAGGGACCCTGCGAGCATCACTGTCACCCCAATGCTCTGTCCCCTTCCCTCCAAGCCCCCAGCACTGACCTTGAACGTGTGTTTCCTGCTGATGTTGTCAGAGGGCTGCACAGCGGCCACGCGGAAGCTGAGGAGGGGGATGCTGCCCAGGATGCTCTCCTCCTTCTCATCTGCTGGGCAAATGTGAGGAGTTACACACACAGGGGGTGCTGGGAGCCCTGGTTGCCCCCCAGTAGGGACCCACCAGCAGCTGTGGGAAGAGGGTCCCATCGCTCCTTCCCACAGATAGGGAGCCCACCTGTGGGAAATCACTGCCTGCCTGTTGCTGCCCGCTCTGCCTGCCTGGGCTGGGCTCCCACCCAGGCTCTGTTCAATTATTCATGCCCACCCAGGGCTGCTGCCAGGGCTGGGAGCTGCCAGGGAGGCTGGGGAAGGAGCCCACATTAACCCCTTGAGTCCCCTGCGTGGCACACATCTGTACAAAAGGGTGCTGTCACCTGCTGACCCCTCTTCCCATACTGGCAAAACCTGCTCCAGGCTCAATAACAGCCCTGGGGTTGCTTGCAGGTGCCTGGCTTGGGGAGACCTTCTCATTCTCTGCAGCCACGTGAAAGGAGGTTGGAGCGAGGGGGTGTCAGTCTCTTCTCCCAAGGAACAAGCAACAGAAAGGGAGGAAATGGCCTCAAGTTGCACCAGGGGAGGTTTAGATTGGATATTAGAAGAAAATTCTTCACTGAAAGGGTTATTAAACACTGGAACAGGCTGCCCTGGATGGTGGCTGAATCACCACCCCTGGCGGTGTTTAAAAGCCGTGTAGATGTGGTGCTGAGGGACGTGGTTTAGCACCAGATTCGGCAGAGTTGGGCTAAGGGTTGGACTTGATGATCTTAAAAGTCTTTTCTGACTGGAACCATTCTGTGGCTGGTGGCCACAGGGTGGCACGAGCCATAGGGGGAACCTGGAGCAGGTACTCGCTGTTGTACCTTTGTAGTAGAAGAGGCAGCGATCCACCAGCACGAACCAGCGCTTGTTCCACTGCTTCACCCCTGAGCTGGCCTGCGAGAGAGGGGCAGTGAGAGCAGCACTCACCTGCAGAGAGGGGCAAGGGGCTGGCACGGCCCTGGGGGGACACCTGGCACGGCAGGGGCTCAGCTACCTGCTTGTAGAGCCAGCCACTCTTGGTCACAGCAGCGTTGGGGTTCCTCTTCATGGAATTGGAGCGCTTCCCGAAGGCGATGCCCTTGCGGGAGGAGCGTGAAGCCTGCAGAAGGTGAGAGAAGATGCTCAGTCCCCATGGAGGGGTTCCAAGCACCCCACTTGCCATGCTGCACAGCTCTGGGTACCCACCCGTCCTCCAGGGCGCTCTGGGGGCGCCTCTGACACCATGGTGTGGTTGGAGGGCTCGCTGGTGATGGTGGCCGGTCGCTTGCTGCCCGCTTTGCTTGACATGTCCAAGGTTGGTCTGCAGCACAGGAGAGCTGAGTCAGCAGAGCTGCATTTCTCCACCCTGCAGGAGCTGGCCCCTGCACCCTCACCCCTCAGCCCAGCCCACCTTGTTCCCCCATCACAAGCCAGACCCCAAAATCAGGGGAGTCGGGAGCCAACCTACTTTTGCAAGTCAAGCCTTGAGTTGTCCTCAGGGACCTGTCCCGTCACTGGGTGCAGGAATGTGTTCCGCCTTTCATTGTGGCTGTGAGAGACAGCAGCAGGTGATGGTTAGCACAGAATCATGGAATGGTTTGGGTTGGAAGAGACTTTCAAGATCATCTAGTTCCAACCCTCCTACCATGGGCAGGGACACCTCCCACCAGCCCAGGTTGCTCCAAACCCCATTCAACCTGCCCTTCAACACTGCCAGGGATGGGGCAGACCCACCAGCACAAGCTGTTGCAGCTGGATCAGGCCAAGCTCAGCCCAAGCCCTGGCACTGGCTTGCAGCTAAAGGCAGATGCCACCAGCAAGGTCGGGCTGGCAGCACCAGGAGAAATGAGGCTGGGATCTCACTGGGCTCAGCTGGCAGCATTTGCCATGTCCCTGCCCCATCCTGTGGAGCCAATATTGCTGGGCAACCCTCTCACACGCTGCTGGAGCTGTAGCAGGAGGAAAGGACATGAGCCCCTGCATGTTCCAGGCTCCATCCTGGGAAGTTTGCATTGGAGCCCATCCCTGTGACATTCCTCCTTCTCAAACCTGCCAGGCACCAGGACACGGGTGCCCCGGCCACCTACGAAGCCAACACACCAAGAGCCCGGAATGCTGCCGAACTTCTGCGTGTCAGCAAAACAGGGGAAGTTTGAGCAAGAAAACACAGCTGCCAAGACCATCCCATCCACACACGCTTCACCCTGAACCTGGGCTCCAGCCAGGCTCTGAAGATGTTAACTGCTTTCTGCCCAAAAAAAGCCTTGCTGAGCTGCTTCCCCTTGCAGGTCCCATCCTGCACCCTGCCACAGATCTGCTTTCCACCAGCCCTCCTCCCCATCACTGGGGGTCACCTTAAAAACCCAGGCAATGTGTGTGCACCCCCCAACAAGGGGCAGTGCTTGTTCCCAAACCTCCCCGGCTCTGAGCTTTTCTGTGCCACCACCAACACGAGTTATTGACAGGAACAGCCTGCCCAATGCTCTGACAGCAGCAAGGTGGGAGGGGGGGATTCTTTCACCTGGGGCTGGACACACTCATTCCTAGACCATTTGCCCCCCAGCAATGACTGTGGAGGGGCACAACGTGGAGGTACTGGGGCAGGTCCCGGGCCCCCCATGATGCTGACACACATTGAGGATGCAAACAGCACCCCGACAACATGAGCCCTGGAAAGTGGGGGCTGCCCTGACCCACCCTGCCCAAACCCCAGCTGGGAATGTTCCCCCAGCCCACAACACTGCACCACAGCAGGTCTCTGTTCCCATAGGCTGTACTCTCCCCTCGCCCCACTACAGAGTGCAGGACACCCACCCAGCTTTGCAGCCCCCACGGCTCCTCCTGGCACCTACCCTGGTGCCTCCCCCCACCCCTAGTCTGCCCCTACCCCCAGATCCATCAAGACCCCGGGAACAGCCGGGAAACCTCCTTAAACCAACCAGCACTTCCCCCGGCTGACCCCGCTCCAGAAGCTCCCGAGTTCCATCTCCTCCCAAGCACTGCAATGCAGCAGCCACTGCCCCAGCTGAGGGTCCCTCACCACCACCTGCCTGTGGCCCCCTCTGCCCAGCCCCCCCCCAGCCCACCTCGGGGATCCTACCTCACCCTTCGGTCCGCCCGAAACTTCAGCATGATGCCGGGGGCCCTCGCAGCTCAGCGCCGGCTCCCGGCTCCCACCATGGCAGCGCCGGGCACGGCCAGCCCCGTGTCACCTGCCTGGTGACATCTACGAAGCGACGGCACATGCCATGGGGGCAGCAGCCCCGGGCGGGCAGGGGGACGCGGCAGGCGGCTGGAGGGTCCTCGCTGTACTCTCCCAGATTATCCCAGTTCCCCGCGCCTGGGGCATCAGCTTTCCGGGGGAATGGGAGCTCCGGCGGGTGCCGGGGGCTCCGGTGCAGGCAGGGCTGGAGAGCCCCGGTGTGCGGCAGCCCCGAGTGACGGGGACAAACGGCTGCCGCTGGCGTCCCCGCGCAGAGGAGAGGCGAAGGGCAGCGCGGCACACGCCGCCTCCCCCCGGCCCCAGGTGCAGCGCCGGGGAGCAGCGAGGGGCAGGAGAAGGGCGAGAGAAGCAGGAGCGGGAGCTGCCGGACACCCCCAGCCCACACACCCCGGTAGGGCAGCAGTGCTGGTGGGCTTCTGCCCGGGAAGCTCTGGGGGGGGGGGGGTGAGGGTTGTCGCAGGGAGGGAGGCAGCCGCGCTGAAATGAGCTCTGCTGCTGCCCTGGATTCACTGGCTGCATCCCTTCCCCCTGCTTCTGTCCCCAAAACATCCCTGTCGTCCCCCCCTCCCACCCCGCCAAATGTCGCCGTTTCCCTTCCCCAGGTCACACCCAAGGAAAATCCCGGGGATCTGAACGGGCACAAGCACCAATCACCGAACAACCCAGCAGCTGCAGGGCAGGGAGGGGGGGGACCCGGAGCATCCAGCAACGGGCCTTCAGCCCCCCAAAAAAACCCGGGGACCCCTTCACACCCCAGCAGGCTGAAAGTGAGGAGCCCCGGAAGCAGGATTTGGGGTGACCCACCCTCTTCCTGGGCTCAGCACTTTGGAAAGCGAATGCAAATCCACCAGGACTGTTACGATAATGCCCTGGGAGGGAGAGAAGGCAGCACTGACATTTCAAAGAAACCTCCAAAGAAGGAAGCAGAGCACAGAAAGCCAGCTGGCCTCCATCAGGCCACCTCCCCCGCTCCGCCAGCATCCCGGGACCACCTCGGGACACACCAGCCCATGGTGTGGCTCATCCCAGCCTCTCCTGGCCATTGCATCATCCACCTGCTCCTCCAGAAAACCAGCACCCTGAAGTCCCAGCTATGTCAGTCCAGCAGCCTGGGGCAAGCTGAGGCAGCACCAGTGCCCAGCTCAGTGATGCTCCCTCTGCTCCTTGCCTGGCACAAGTGGTCCCTGCCAGGAGGGTGGCATGGAGCAGCCGGGGACAGGAACCACAACTCCAGTGTGGGCAGAGGATGTGCCAACACAGCAGCATTACTGCTCCCAGACATCAAAATACACCCCTTTAGGGCACCCTGGGAACAGAGGAGCTGCTGTCCTCCTTACAGGCACATTGCCAGCCACCAGCCACAGGGCTACTAGCCACATGTGCAGGGAGAAACCTGCCCACCACTACAAGCACTGGCAATACCAGCCAGTGCCCACACTGCTGGCAAACCCACCCGGTGCTGGCTGTTCCCCATGTCCCCCACAGGAGCAACTCACCTGCTCCTCCATCACCGCCACCCTCCGCAGCGAAGCAGCCAGGGGTCAAGGTCCCCCAACGGCCCGTGGATGTGTGCCAGCCCTCTGCTGTGTGCCAAAGCCAATGCTCACCTGGTGGCAGGGCCACCACGGAAGAAGGGGAGCCACTAGGCAAAGCTGTGGCCCTTTTTGGGGAAGGCAGCCCTGGGGGACAGTGTGGCAGGAGGAGAAAAGACAGTTCCTGGGTGTGCAGGGTGCTGTAGGTAGGAGCCACAGAGTGCCACCTCATCCAACACCCCAGCTGAGTGGCACCAGGGCCTGTGTCAGGCTCAGGGGCTGCTCTGGGAACCTTTAACCTGGGTTCAAGCCTGGAGCAGACGCTGTTTTCCCTGCACCAGCTGGGCTATTTCACAGCCATTAGGATCTGGGGGTGGGCAGGGATACAGCATCGGCCACAGCCCAATGGGTGGACACGCTCCAGGGCTCCCAACAGCAGCTCAGGGGTGGGGGGTGGGCTCCCCCAGACCTCCCAGGAGGGCTGTGAGGGAGAAGAACTGGTGTTTTTCCTCAGGGTAAACATGAAAGAAAAAAAACTTCTAAACCTCCTCCTGCTTTTTCATAGAAGTGAGGAGCAAGAGAAGGGAATAAATGCAATAGCTGAAGAATGAGCCTTCACTCAATGCTACTTTTCTTCCTCTTCCTCAGGAGGAAGTGGGTGGTGGGGAGCAGTGGGTCGGTCCCCAGCACACCTTGCTGTGCTCCTGCCAGGCAGGATTCCCAGTTGGCTGTGCTGGGATCCCTCCTCATCCAACGTGGGGCAGACGGGATGCACTGTGGGGGTTGGACAAAGCCAGCTGAGGGCTGGTGTGGGGTGCGTGGTGGTGGGGGGTCCTCTCCAAGAGCTCAGAGCAAGCTTGTAGAGCTGGATGCAGCCAAGTAGCCCCTATAACCGCCCCCCCAGCATGGGGCAGACGTCAGCTACTGGGAACCATTCCCACACTGTGGCCCCCCCGGGGGTGTTAGGGCTTCTGGCTGTTATCTGGCGGCTGGGAGGGCAGGAGGAGGGGATCAGCAGGCTCACCGCCCAGGCACCAGAGCCTGCCAAGCCCTAAATCCAGAGCAGAGCAGCCAGGCAGGGCGGGGTATGAGGACCCCGACCACCCCGGTCCTCCCTGGGGTGCGATGCCGGAGCCGTGGGGCTCCCCTCCCAGCCCTCACTGCAGGCTGACGTGGTCCCCCCCCAGCTCCCAGGCTGGCTGCAACCTTATCCAGCAACCTCATCCTCCCACGCCCCAGCCCAAATTCCAGCTCCAGCAAGCTCCTTGCCACCCCAGCCCCTCAAGGGGGGCTTACCAGCATGGCTGCTGGGCTCTGCCAGCCCAGGACCACGGCAGGCAGGAGCAGGAGGAGAAGGCAGGTGGCCAAGGCTGCCTCCAACCCCCCTCTGAAGTGATAATGAAAACCCTTCATCTGGAGGTTTCTCCCATGTTCTCGGGGCGAGCATCCAGGCAGCTCCCAAGCAAGGGGCTTGTGTGGCCACCGGCCAAACACGCCTTGTGCGTTGGCCTCCTTCCTCTGTTTTTCTAGCCCTTTTTTCACCTCTCCCCCTCCTCGTGAGCCACATCCCTCTCCTCCGACCAGAGTCCTTGAAAACCCTTTTCTCCCACTGAACTGCAGCGCTCAGCACCCACGGGAAGGGACGTGGAGTCACCTCATCACCCATGGCCCCTGCAAGGGGGTTGGGAGAAAAAATCCATCCTCAGATAAGCAAGTGGAAACTGCCAAGTCCCCACGTATCCTGCCCAGGCCAGGAGCAAATGCATTATAATGTGCTAATGCACAGGACTCCCCCCCAAGAGGGCTGAGGGTTCAGCTCTGCCCCATGGGGCCAGTGCAGTGTGTGCACAAGATGCAATCAGAAAATAAATAATAAATAAAAAAGAATTGAAATTAAATTCTGCAGGCGCATCATGAGCGGGTCTGGCGGAGTTGCTGCAGCCAGGGGACAAGTGCCAGTGTCTCAGCTGCTCCAGTGTCCCCATGCGGGGCTGTCCCCAGCTCCAGCTCTCTGCTGAGCAGGGCCATGGCTGCAGCTCCTTCAGCCCCCGTTGGATGACTCAGGCAGGAAAATAAATAAACTAGCCCTTAGCACTCCCCACGCCCTCGGCAGGGCTGAGCTGGCCATGGGGTGTCCTGTGCCAGCCCCAGCCAAAAGCCTGGGCTACAATCCGGTGGGAAATGCTGTTCTGCATTTCCCTGGACTTGTGGGAACTACATGTCAGCCCTGGGAGAGGGCAGCAGAAGGAGAAAGGATTGCAGGGGAAGAGGAGATGGCAGCAAACGTGGGATGGAGAGTTACAAGAAACGCCCCCCGGGCTGACCAGGCGCTGCCACAGTCTCATCAGACCAACTGGCACCCTGGAATTCCCAGCTTCTGCTGGATTCACAGCCTTTGGGAAGAAGGCATTTTATGGGGGGGCTCAAAAACCAGAGGCTGGGGAGGTTTCCCTCCAGCCCAGCCCCGCGGTGCTGCCGGCTCCTGGCGCAGCAGGGACCAGCAGCCGCTTCTCCTCCATAACCTCATCCCTGTCCTAATCCCGGCCCCGCCATCCAGCTGAGCAAGCGTTTCCGGTGCCGCGTCCATCAGGGCTGGGGGCCAGCAGGCAGCACAGCCCTTCGTGCTAACGAACCCCTGCTAATGAACCCCTGCTAACGAACCCCTGCCGTGCAGGCACAGCCTCCTCCTGCACCCGACTCGGTGCCGGTACCGGGGCACAGCCCAGCAGCCCCTCACCACACTGCCCAGCCATCCTCTCCAGTGAAGCTGTGGCTGGGATGGGGCCAGGGAGGCAAAAGCAAAGGTTCATTTTGATAGAATAATTTGGGTTGGAAGGCACCTTTGAGTTCATCTAGTCCCAACCCCCCTGCATGGCAAAGGACACCTCCCACCAGCCCAGGTTGCTCCAAGCCCCATCCAACCTGCCCTTCAACACTGCCAGGGATGGGGCAGCCACAGCTTCCCTGGGCAACCTGGGCCAGGCTCTCACCACTCTCACAGCAAAGAATTTCTTCCTAACATCTAATCTTAATCTCCTCTCCCCCAGTTTAAAACCACCCCATTTGCCTCCTGCCCTCCTCCGTGCTGGGTGCTGCCATGAAACAACCCCAAGATGGAGGGGGCCAAAGGGTGTCAGTCCCAGCACCCATCCCCTCTGCCACCTCACCCCTGTGACAAACTACAGACGTCACCTGCCACCGCAGCAGCCAGGCAGGGAACACCCCAGCTCGCCACCCACCACTGATGCTGGTGAGAGCCTCCCCGGAGCAAGCAGCCCCCGCACAGAGAGCTTTGCCCCACACATCTCAGGAGGGTTTTGGTGTGACAGGAGGCAGCCAGCGAGCACCACGGCCAGGCCAGGCTTTACCACCCGCTCCTGCAAGCACACGCTCACCATCAACCCTGACACACTCGCCATCAACCCCATGAGTCCCCGTGGGAGCCTTGCTGGGATGGAAGGCAAAAAATCCTGAGCTGGATCCAGTTGGGAAGGTTGTTTTTCTGGGTTGCAGAGCCGGGGCAAAGTCCCCAGCGAGGGCGGATGGCAGCTCCTGTGTATCCATAACCCGCATGCAACGTCACCGCCACCACGCAGCCTGGCTAGCCCCGAGCAGGGACATCCCAGCTGGCCGGGATCCATGGGGATGGAGAGTGGGAGAAGCCCCCTCTGTCCTCAGCATTGTAGAGCAGGATGGCCAGGAGCAGGGGGAAGTCAGGGGATTTCCAGGGAACAAAGCAGCTGCTGGCAGCCAGCATCGCCAGCGGCGGGGAGGGCGAGTCCCCCGCTCCCGCCCCAGCTGGGGTCGGGAAAAGCACAAAAAGCACCAAGAGTTTGTGTTTTATCTCCCTGGCAACCCCTGCTCCATCAAGGGAATGGCCCACGGGGTGGCCCAGCCAAAATCACTGCTGCAGGAACAGAGGGTTTGGCAGAGCAGCACCCTGTACGCATGGGGTGACATATGGGAAGAGTCACAGCAGTGTGACAGGGTTGGCCAGCACCTGGGACACAGCAGGTCATGGTCCACACCCTGGCAGTGTTTGGCCCTGCTTTAACCACATCACTGTCACCCCTTCTTGGGGACAGAGCCCAAATCCCACACACACAGGATCGCCAGGCTCCCCGAGCGGGACAGGGCAGCCCCATGGCAGCAAGCTGCTCTCCTGCAGCATCACCAGCCAAGCATCCTTCCCCCAGGGATTAAATCAGTCATGGACAGATGGAAATACACACTGCAGGGCTTGGTGGTGAGGGACCCGGGTGGCAGGCTGAGAGCACACCAGGCTGGACCACAGCAGACACTGAGAGGCACAGGGCAGCAGCACAGGCGAGGAGACACAAGACACCAAGAGTGCTTATCAGATCAGGATGCAATCCTTCAGCCTCCTCCCCCGCACTCTACAGCCTCCCACAAATCTGGGACCACTGTGGGGTTGCAGACCTCCCCTCTCCCTTGGCCTGGGGCCACAGGGCCAGAGAGGCAGGGCCAAGGCTTGTGGCTGGGCTTGGAGCAGCCACCAAAACCCAGGCTGGGGGGGGAGCAGAGGTGCCTGGGCAGCTGTGATACCACCAAAGGTGATCCACCAAGGCAGTCTCTGAGCCACAAGCCAGACCCAGACCTGGAGGGTTTAAACCTCTCACTAAGCTTCTTAAGAAACCACTTCCAGCGGGCAGAAACACCCGTCCCAGGCAATCACCGGCACGAGGCATCAAAACAAACCCGGTCCCAACCCCTCCCCAGGCTGGGCAGGTCAGGAGCAGGGATTATGGCATCGACGCTGGGGAAATCCTGCTGGGACAAATCCTCAGCACCTGCTTAACCCATCACACCCGACAGTCACACCAGCATGGCGAGGGTGCCGTGGTGCCCTCCCTGCCCGCCGGATTTCCAGCTGCGTGTGCCCCTCACCCTGGTGGCCACCCTCGGGTGCCACCCGGCTGCTCTTGGCCACCGCCAGGCACCGGTCGCAGACAATGGCCCTCGTGTGCCACGGCCGGGCTCCACACACACACACACACACACACAGACACACTCACCGGTGCCACCAGGCGTCCCCTCCGTCCACGCTGCCTGCCAAGCCGGTGGCTTCTCCCGCAGCCGCAGCCGGGGTAGATGATTTCCTTCCAAGCCCAGGGAGACCGTCCTCGGTATCAATCATTAACAGCCACGGCAGCTGCCGGCAGCCTTAACCCCCTCGGCCCCACGGCGCCGGGGGATGAGCACGGGAAGGGATCCTCTGCTCGCTCTGGAAGCCCCTTCAACAGCACCACAGGGTGGCGGGGTCGCTGCAGCCCAACCCAGCGGGGATGTAAAGGGATTTCCAAGGGGTTTCACATCCCCCACGGACCCTCAGCGGCTCCCACAGTGTCTCTCTGCACCCCAAACCTCTCCCTTGGCAGCACGGGCACCAGGAGCAGCTCTGAGTGTCCCTGTGCAACCCCGAGGGCCGAATCCTGCCTCTGCATCCAGCTCAGCCCCGGGGCAGCCCCCCTCTCCCCCGGCCTCGAGGGCAGTTGACAACGTGGATCCCGGGGGGCTGAGCCCTCTGCAGGGCAGCACATGGGGCAGGGGCTGCTTCCCCCTGCTGCCCATGGAGGCAGGAGGCATTTCCACCCCCTCCTTGCTGTGGAGCCAGAGCAGGACAGGATCTCTCAGCCCAGGGGTCCTGGAGCTCTCCCTTCACTCAGCTTTTTTCCAAGGAATATCAATGCCTGTAACTCTATCCAAGCGTGTTTACAACCCAGCCACAGCTCTTGGCTCCCTCGGCTGTGCCTCTCAGCTCCTGAGGCTGCCCCTCAGCCGGCACCTGGTGCTGCCAGCACCCTGATGCCAGGGTCTCCCACATGCTGTGGGAGCCCCAGCACCCCTGGGGCTGCCCAGATCACCACATCCCCATGGAGAGGGGACACAGGCAGTGGGGCTGGAGGAGGAGCACAGGGGCTGTTCCTATGTCTGAGGTCTGGGAAGCAGACGGATGGTCCCCATCACACCCCCCCTGCCACTGGCTGCATTACCCAACCTGCAAAGGGGTTGAATGATTAACCTCTGGCTGTGCCATCGCTGGGAGAGCCCTGCTCTGCCTGTGCACAGCCCCGAGGTGCAATGGCACCTGGGGAGCAAACCAGAAAACCATCCCATTTGGTCCCAAGCTCAGCTGGTGGCACCCAGCTGGCCCAGGAGCATCCCATGCCAGGCCCTGGAAAAGAAACACATCCAGCTTATCCAACCTGGGGCAGCCACAGTGTCTCCCTGCAAATGCAGAGGGGCACAGAAGGGGCTCAGTCCCCTTTGTCATTCCCATCCCAGCTCCCACGGGCTCCCAGGAGAGCCTGGAGGTACTCACAGCCAGTGACACCCTCTGGCACCACAGCCCAGCTCCAGCTTTCGGCCACCGACACGCAGCAAATTCTGCCTTCTGAGCCGCAGCCCTGGGGGCGTCCAGGCTGCGAGTGCTCATAAATAGCCTTGGACAAACATCTGCACGGCACCACCCCGCGCAGGCTGGGAAGCAGAGGGCTGCTGTGGGGATGGTTTTAATCATGACCATCAAATGGATAAAGAAACCACAGACGGGAGAGAGCTGGAAACAAGCGCAGTCGCGGCAGCTGATAAGACCCGCTCGGCTCCTCGTGCCCGTGAGGTGCCTGGTCCCTTGACATATGGACACAGCTTTGGAATTTCCCATTCCTTACCCCCACGTGGGACATGGAGCTGATGGCTCCTTGCAAACACTCTGAGTTGGGAGCACTTGGAGGGCACAGGGACTGAAGCAGGATGCTGAGATTAAGCATCCCCCTGCTCCTGGCAGTGGGTCTCCAGGTTCTGCTATTCCCACTTGCCTCCAAGCCTACCAGGACAGGGATTGGGGTGAGCCCCAGCCTAGGCTCAATTAGCCACAGCAAGTTGTGCCACTCCCTGCAGAGGCTCTTGATTGTTTTAGTCTCAATTACCAATTTTCTGCTGCCGGGTCTCCCATGGGCTGCTCTCGCTCCAGTGCTTTCGCAAACTGGTACTCTGGTGCAGATGAAAAACAAAGTCCCAAACGCAGCACCCTGGGGTGTGAGGGGCATGACATGGCACGTTGCTTTGCAAATACTGCCACTGCCACCCCACGTGGCTCTGCTGCCACAGCCAGACCCTGGCAGAGACCTGCCAGCACCATTCCCATGGGTGTTTGGAGAAGCTCTGGGTTAGGGGGATACAGCAGCTCTGGCTCTGCCCCATCT
This sequence comes from Apus apus, assembly GCF_020740795.1. Classification (NCBI taxonomy): domain Eukaryota; kingdom Metazoa; phylum Chordata; class Aves; order Apodiformes; family Apodidae; genus Apus; species Apus apus. The sequence continues at coordinate 4,044,589 of NC_067304.1, forward strand.
CAGGAGCTTCTCCTCACCACTGCCAGCCCTTCAAGCGACTCCTGGGCTGCTCTGCACCCCAACCTCCCGCAGTCAAGTCCTGACGCATTCGGCACATTCCTGGCATAGCCGGCTGTGCCGGCGCCGAGCCCCACACCTGCCTCCACCTGGGTGGAGGAAGCAGCTCTTGGGGCTCTGCAAAGAGGCTCCTGCATCCATTCGTCATGGTCTGATGGCCACCTGTCCCCATGGGGATTTCCCCCTTGGGCAGGAGCACCTCTCCACGGTGAAGCTGGTAGGTTGTCACCACGGGCAGCCTGTCACCCTCCCCAGCAGCACAACTGCCTTCCTCGTGCAATGCTACGCTTCCCTTACGTCAGCAGGGGTGTGATAGTGATATATGGGGAAACTCTCCATTTTTAGATCAGATCCTGTACCTTCGTGGGCCTCGGAACAGCTTGTAACTGAGCTGTGATGCAACGGTGCACGTGTCTGGGTTGTGCAAACACGTTGCACCAAACAGCCCCCAAGGACGGGATGAGCAGCAGCTCTGGGCAGCTCAGGGCTGGCTGAGGCTCTCAGACCCCACAGCCCCCGAGAGCAGCCTGTGAGCACCCTATGGGTACCAGCAGCTGCAACATGCAGAGCAGCCAAAAACACTCCCAAGTGCTTGGGAAAAGCCACCACGGCCAGGATCTGCCATGGGCAGGAGCAGAGCCCGGCACCCACAGCACGGGGGTGTCTCCAGTCCCTCCTGCCCTCAGCACCAACAGCCCCCAGCCCCAGAGCTGTCTCCCGTGTACAGAGTGGGAATCAAAGGTCCCCCAAACTGGGAGGTTTGTTTTTAAGCAAACAGACAAAACTAAACATGCACAGGAACCCCCCCCCAGACCCCAGGCACAGGATCTGCTGCCAAGGGTGCCACCACCTCTGGCAGCAGAGCCATCCCAGCACTGGGCATCCTAAGGGGAACAGCAGGTGATCCCCTGAGCCCTGCGCTGAGCTGACGCAGTCAGAAGGGATCTGTGGAGGCAGAGATAAATCAGCATGTCAGGGCTCTCTGCACCAAATCCCCATGGTCCCATAAACCACAGCAGACTGAGGCACCAGCCCCTGCTGCTGAGCTCCAAGGGGCTCTGCACCAGAATGTGGGCTCCAGGAAGCCAGGAGCTTCCTGCAGCATCTCCCAGCTCCTGTCCTCAGCCACCCTGAGGCAGAGTGTCCTGTGGACAGGGGAGGCTGGACAACATTTAGTTACCATTAATACCCACCAAGAGCTCAGCTACCTGCAAGTACTTGACATATCAAGCCATTAGCCACCTCCACTGGCCATTAAACGCTCAGCACAGCCATTAGCACCAGCGTCAGGTCAGGTGCAGCAACTTCCCATTCCTCATGAGGAACAGCCCCGATTTTATTGTTGTCTCCAGCCCACCACACCCTGGTGTGGCAGGGCCGTGGCCAGGGCAGTTGGGCACAGCTTCCCGGTGATTCACTGATTATTCCCAGCTTCCCTAATTAGTGCACAAAGCCGACAGCAGCCTTGAAGGGCAGCTGCAGGGGGGAAAGGCAAGGAATTTATTGGAGGAAAAGCAGAGGCAGCTGCAAACCCTCTGCACCCCTCCAGACTGGACCCTCAGGGTCTCCAGGGGTGCTTGCAAAGCCAGCACAGGGACAAGGCACACCTCTGTGTCACCAAACAGCCCTCGACTTGTTCCCTGCCCCCCTCCCCACAGCCACCTCTGCTCCGGTGCAAACGCCGCAGGCGAGTTTAGTAGCTCGTCTTTGGCTCTGCAAAACGAGATCTTCTCCTGAATGAAGTTGAGTCAACGTGGGATGTTTCCAATTGGAAACCAGGACAGTTCCAGGCTGAATGCACGCCAGCTTTCCACTTCCCAGAAATCCCATTTGCAAGTGAGCCTGTTGCCAGTTCTCCCTTCCTCCCCCAGCATCACGTAAATAAACGCCGCTCCAGCCCTCCCTCTGCCCCGACAGGGAGATGCAGCCCGTGGGCTCCACTGCTGTGCCCTGGGGATGGAAGCTGGTGGGACAGGAGTCTCTGAGTTGGGCTAGCACTGGAGCTGGGCTTGTCCCATCCCAGTGAGGGCCCTCGGCAATGACTTTGCCGCTGGCAAAGCCTGGATGAGCCCTTCGCCGACGCGCCGGCCCGCAGCATTCCCTGGAGGATGCTCGTGGGCAGCTGGGGAGCTGCATCAGGGTTAGTCCAGGGGAACAAGTGCGGTGGCTGCACTCCATAAGGAACTGGTTTGCTTGGTGCTGGGAAGAGCCAGAGGCTTTGTGCTGAGTTTCCAGAGGGCAGAGATAGGACAATCCACGTGGGAAGAGCAGTCAGGCGCCGGAGAGGGGGGAGATACCTTTGCCAGGTGCCTGAGGCATGGTGGTTCCTGTTTTCCTGGGGTTTGGGTCATGGGAGGATGCTCCACGTGTGTCGAGAACAGTGTCCCCAGCCCAATCTGGCCCAGGAGTCACTGGGAATCAAGTGAATGGACAAAGGAGTGTGACCACAAACCTCAACTTCTTAGGAAGCTAGTAAGTGGAAAAAAGCCACTTGACTTGCCTTGGCGTCTTCTCTCACCTCCCTGCTCCAGAAGGGAAGAGCAGGCACCATTCAGAGGCCACAGAGGTAACATCCCAGCTCCACACTAAGCAGGACATTGCCAGAAGCCACTAAATGCCCTCCTTTTCACAAAACAAATTAGTGGAGTGAAGGTCGTGCTGCTGGTATGAGGGAGCACTTTGCTCCAGACCAGAGCCTGGCCCTTCATCCACCATTTTTGCAGCAATAGGGAGGAAAGAGCAGGATGGTGCCAGGATCAGGCTCAGCTATGAAACCACCAACCTGCCAGTGCTGGAAAACAACTCCCATCTCCAGGGCATCCCTGTGGATGGCTGGGAGCACCCAGATGGAAACCACAGCCACCCCGTGCTGCAGACCAGAGACCTACAACAGCCACACGCTGCTGCCGGCTGCCAAACAGGGGCTGCAGCACCCACTGCTGCCCGGTGCTGGAGCATCCTGAAGCATTCGCAGGGTGCTGGTGTCCCGTCCCTCTCACTGCTCTACGAAATGGCAGCAGCTCAGCTGGAGGGTCTGGGGAGGACAGGGCTTTTCCAAACTCCGGGAAAGCAGGAAGACATGGCAAGGAACAGCAGAGGGTTGCTTTGAAAAAGCCTTTCTTAAAACGTCCCCTTAAACAGAACAGAGCAGGGACGCAGCTCCCGCAGGTTCCTGAGCCAGCCCGTGGCACAGGGCACGGGCACAGCCCCTCGCAGCCTTGAACCTCCGGGTGGGCAGGATCCCACCCCGCATCCTGGCTGGCAGCGGAGCTGTGTGCAGACGCTGGGGTGCCTCTGCCCTACTCCCAGCTCTGCCAGCCTTATCGTGCTGCCACACCTTCCATTTAGCTCCCTGCGAGGAGTTTAACCCCTGGGAGAGCGCGGCCGGGCTTTCCCGCGCTGTGCCCGTGCCCGTGCCCGCTGGGCACGGTGCAAATGCCTCCACCGTGCTGCCATCCACCCCTGTGTTTGCTCACAAGCCACCTTCCCCACGGGCCTTTGCCCCCTCTGTAGCCATCCTCCAGCGAAGCCCAACTTTCGGCTGCCCCGGCGCAGCGCAAACCCCTGCAGCATCCCCATCCCCTTCGCTCCAGCCTTGGGGGGCTCTTCCTCCACCTCCTCTGGTCCCCCTATTGCCCCCATCACGGGCCAGGCTGCGAGGGCAAAGCACCCATGGCGGGCTCAGCCTACCTGTTTGCTGGCTGCTGCCGGGGCCACGGTGCCGGCTGTGGGGAGGTCGAGGAGCTTGGTGACAAGTTGGGGACCCCCCGGGGCCGGGGGGGGAGAAGCCTCGGCTGCCTCCAAGAGCCGCCACGTCCGAGCGCGGCTGATAAGCGAAGCCTGAAATCTGAACCTGCAGGTTGGCTCCTTCCTATATAAACAGGCGCTCGCACACACACCCCCCTGTGCGCGCCGGCTCCCTCGCCACTCCCGCTGCTCCCGGCCACGCCAGCCACTCGCCAGCCCTGTGCCAGGAATAGCCACAGCTCCCAGCCGCTGGGCGAGCTGCCCGAGCCCCCCGCCACCAGCCCTAGCCCCAAACGTGCTGGGCACCAGCTCAAAGCGAAGCCGGCCGCTGGGTTATGTCGGGCTTCAGATGGATTCTCCTTCCCTAGAAAGCTGTGCTTCCTCCACGGAGTGATTTGGGAAAGGGGCAGGGACCCGCTGGCGGGCACTGGGCAGGCACCACCTGCCGGGCTGTTAAAACCAGTGACATGGGAAAAGCAAATCGTGGATCTTTTTCATCTCATAAACCAGGTTGGAGGGAGCAGCACCCTGCTGGGTCAGCCTGTGCTCACAGAAGATTTCTGCCCAGCCCAGATGGGCAGTGATGGGCAGCAGTGGTGGGCAGTGATGCCATGTGGGTGGCCCATGGTGGTGGGTGCCCATCACAGTCCCTGCTGAGCCCCCAGCTGAGCCCCTGCACTTGCCATAGTGGCCAAGAGCCAGAGTGGGACTGCACAGTGCCACCCTGGGACTTCCTCGTGCCAGCACCGCCATGGCCACACTTCCTCCAGAGGGAGGAAACACTCAAGAAGACAAAACCCTGCCCTGTTTTTCCCAGTTCTCCAGGCTCACCTACAGCCCAGAACCGGGGCAGCCACATACCAGCGAGGAGGCTGGGCTGCCTGCACGGCTGCTTGCTTCATCCCAGCCCCTGGGGTGAGTGGGGCCATGCAGGTGCTTGGGGACACGGGGCACTGCCCCTGGGAAAGGGGAGTCCCAAAACTGCTTCACCTCCTGGGGGTGAAGCCAGTGTGAAGGCACAGAAAAGGTCTTGGTGGCCACATCTGTGAGGACCTCTCTATCGGCCATGGCATCCTGGTGCTGGGGAGCTCGGTGTTGAGAAGGGGCAGCTCATAACTGGGGGTTGCTGGCTCCGGATGAACACAGCCCAGGGTTTGTTGTTGGTTTGTGGTTTTTTTTTTCCCTGTGCTCCTGGAGCTGGATCCGTCTGAGGAGTCTCCACCTGGGGTGCAATGAGTGCTGCAGTGCTCAGAGCCAGCTCCCCGCCCCGGTTGCACAAGCGGCCCCGGGGCGCTGCCGGGCGCGCACAAACAATAACAGCCTCAACAACAGGCTGTTTACGAGCAGGCAGCACCAGCCCCAGCTGCGGGCAGGGCATCGCCTCAGCCACCTGCCTCCCCAGCTCCTGTCACCTCACCTGATCGCAGGGAGGACGAGAGGGAGACATGTCGGTCCCCAGCTCGGCCACCTGTAGCTCCCCAGGCCATCCCCCTGGGGTAGGGACACCAGCTGTCCCCAGAGCCCCCACTTAAATGGTGTCGTGATGCAGGGCATGAGGACATTTGCTGGCACAGGGTCCACCCCGTGCAGCACCCTGACCCCTAAACATCTTACAAAGGTACTTTGGAAGAGCAAATTTGCCTTTGGACCACCCGGATTAAGCAGGCACAAGTGGGATGTGATGGCCTCGGGAAGGGATTTCCTCCCCAGGGCCACCCCAAGGGACTTTGGCCCCAGAGTGGGTCCTCCTGCCCCACTAGGACAGCACCAATTGTGCCCTGCCAGCAGCCCTGGCACCCAGTAGCACTTCTGCACAAACATCTCCCCAGTGTTCTCCACACTCACATGGCCCAGCAGCACCCAGGTCATTCTTCCAGCAAACAACAAATCCCTTGGGAATGGAGCAGAACCCACCAGCAAGGCCCAGAGCTCCTGCCAGCACATTTTGGGGTTGGGAAGAGAAGCTGGGGGCTCCCTGGCAGGTATTTTGAATACACTGGTTCTAATTAAGCAGCTAGATGAGCCCAGAGTTATCTCCTTTGACTAAAATATAATTTTTTCCCCATTTTCTTTAGCTTAAAGAGAAGAAGGGATGGGGTTGGACCCGAGATGCAGTTTCAAGCCCTTGTTTCTGCATCATCCCCCTGACAAAAGGCAAATCCTCCTCCTGACGTGGCAGCTGGGGGGTGGGAGGGCAAGGCTGCTTCCTGCTCCCCTCAGCTTTGCACTGAGGTGCTGGGGAGCTGAGCCAACAGAGGGACCCCAAACTGATGTCCCCACCCCGAGGAGGGGTACTTGGCCCCCTCAGTCCATCCCTGATGCCCACCCGTGCTGGGGACGTCGCTCCCCCCGCCACAACCCGCGCCTGAACCCAAGGTCCTGCTTATCTGCAGCACAAGCATGTCTGGTGATAAGCCCAGTGCAGGAGGGATAAGATAAGGCCCCATGCAGCCTGGCTCCTATCACAAGCCCTTCCTCCAGCTCTGCTCCCCAAGGCTGAGGGGTGCTGCACCCCCCAAACGCCCCCTCCAGCACCCCTTTCCCCCCCCACCCCAATGCAGGCACCGTCTCACTTTGATGAGCTTGAAAAGATTCGTTACATTCACACACAACAGTTGCTCCTTGTTTCCAAATCAGACAATCCCTTTGATTCAGGGGAGAGGGGGGGAAAAAAAAAAAAGAGGAACAAAAACCACACATGGAATCAAGCAATTTGTCTTGGGAAACCTGGCAGCAAAAGCTGTTGGGGGGGAGACAGGACGGGGGGCTGGGGCAGGCAGGATGCATTAGGCTCGCAATAAAAACTGGAATTGCTAATCATTGCTGCTCAGCTGACCTGAAAGAGGAGATGCTGCTGAGGAAAATAAACCCACAGGACGCGAGTGTGGGGCACGTAGACTTGACCCTGGGACTGGCACACACACCTGAGCATTCCTCAGGGGGTTCCTCCTCACCACATCACCTTGCCCAGAGCTGGGGCTGAGCATCCCTCACGGGGCAGGAAGATGAAAACCCACGCTGGGAAGCGGGGGGGGAACAGCTCTTGGGGTCACCCCAAAAGATGGGCTCTCCCCTGGTGCCCATCCATGCCCAGCCCCTTGTGCCTGGGCACGGTGAGGGGAGGAGGTGGGTGGGCTGGCACACTCAGTCCCATTCCCAGGATGCACACGCAGGAGCTGTCAGCTCGTGGGCACCCCCACCTCTGGCGGAGCCAGCCTGGCCTTTAAAATAGGAGGATCGAGGAGGAAAAAAACAGACCAAAACACCCCCCCACCCCAGCCCGGGCATGTTTGCCTCCCAGCATCCGTGCTATAAATACCCAACACTCACCATTCCGGCTCCGGGGTGGGGGGGTTTGAACGGGACCAGAGGGAAACAGCCCCGCAGGGTGATGGGGGGGGAAGAGGAGCCCCCTTGGCACCCGCTGGCACTGGGGGAGGAGACGGGGCCAGGATGGGGTGGCCAGGACCCGGAGAAGCCAGACCCCTCCAGCGGGGTGGCCGTGCCATGGGTGACAGAGCGGGGGCGAGGCAGAGGAAATCCCCGTGAGGGCCCTGGAGGCAGCGGGGTGGGTGCCAGGAGGGAGTGAAAGGCAGCGCTGACAGGAGCCGGGGCAGCCTGCCAGGCTGGCGCCGAGCACCGCGGGGACACGCCCCCTCCCAGTGCCCCCAGTGCCCCCCACTGGCTGAGGGGGGCAAGCGTACAGGAGACCCCCTCCCCTTTCCAGACATCCTGCCCCAGATCTCTCCATCCTGCTCCCAGGAGGAGTGGGGCCAGGCTTGGTCCCATGGCAGCCACCCACCTCCCCAGTCCCCAGGCGGGGTTTGGGGTGGGATGTTGGGGTGGGGGGGGTGGGGGGGGGTGGGGGGGGCTGCAGGGAGCGTCCCGGGGCGGGGGAAGCCGTTTTAAGTGCCGCCCCGCCGCAGGATTGCTCCCTCATTAGAGAGCAATTACAGACTAATTACATGACGGTAACACCCAAACCCCGATCAGGAAACAGGACTGCTGGGTGCCAGGTAGTGCACGCGTGCACGGGAGCACACACACGCACACACACCCCGCGGAACCTCAGGAGTTCTCTGGAGCGGAGACCGGACACGTCAGAGGGAGGTACCCGCCTAAATCCCCACTGTGCTGGCTCCGTGCCTCAGTTTCCCCAGTTGTGGCTGGGCATCCTCCTCCCAGCTGCTGCCCTGCCTCTCATCCCGAGGCTGCCCCAGAGGCCTGGGAGCATCCCTGCCCCAGCCCTGCCCTCCACCATGGTCTCCCCAGGATCCCACCTCATCCCACCAGCCCCATCCCACCACCATCCCCTGGCCTCAAGCCAGCAGTAGGATGCTACCACCCAGTCCCACCGGGCTGGGACTTGCTGTCTTGTACCACCCCAGTGACCAGGAGCATCCTCCTGGCAGTCAGAGCAGTCCCAAGAGCCCACTGCCACGGTGGCACCTGGAGCAGGGCCACCATGCCACCCCCAGGGACAGGCCAGCCTGGATCTCAACCCCACAATGAGCGTGTGCCCAGGACAGTTCCTAACAGCAGGTGAACTTTAACCACATAAATAACATTCCTGTTGGCTCCCTGCCGACTGCCCTTATCTGCAGAGGGCCAGCTCAGGCCTGTCCTCAGCCCAGAATGGCCACCAGCCCAAGGACACCAGGGAAGGGGACAGCTCACCAGGAGCATGTGGGGACAGGGGTCACAGCAGAAGCTGGACCCTCCACAGCAGCATCCCACACTCTGCCCTGTCCCCCAAGAGGGGGGGGGGGCGGTCCAGGGACCCTCAGGGACGAGGTGTGGGGGGGTGGGATTATATGCCACCCAAACCTCCTGCGATGGCAGCAGGGGACAAGGTCACACCAATAACAGATTGCAGCAAGCCAGGAGGAGACACAGGGAGGACGGGGACAGGATGTGAAGCAGCAGCACTGATGGCTGGTGAAGGGCCTGGCATCTCCGGGCACATGGGGAGAGATGGGAAACGAGCCCTTTCCTCCCCTCAGGGAACTCATCACCACGATTGCAACTGAGTGTCAGAGCCCAGAGGCCCTGGAGTTTGCACGTAGCTCTCGAAAGCCTCATCTCCCTGACAAGCAAGGGAGCAGCCAGAAGCCGGAGCTGGAGCTCCAGGCAGCCCCCACGAAAGGTCACTGCATTTTCACATTGACAAAACACGCACTTTTAAAAAAAATAAAAATAAAAAGGGAGGGGAGGAAATAATCAACCCCACGCTGGCATGGCAGAGCTGGTGAACATGCTGAGGGAAGAGCAGCACGGGGAAGGATCTGGTTCCCCCCAGCACCCCGGACTTGGCAGGCTGGCACTGTGCAATTGGCATTAAAATAATCAGTCACAGGCAAAACCAGCAGATTTATATCTCCTGATTGTCTCTCCCTTTCTGGGCCCTGAGGGAACAATCACATTTTCAAATTCTCCAGAAGAATAAAGGCTAGAAAATTACTTTCAGTGCATCAAGCAGATGACCAGGGGCTGGGGCTTTGGGAGACCCCCCCCCCCCGAGCATCCCTTTGTAAAGAGGGACAGAGCTGAGCCCCACAGCCCCCCGTGGCTGCAGCTCAGCACCCACTGTGGAGGGGCCAGGACCTCCCACCCTGGCTGGGTCCCTCCAAACCCTCCCAGGTGCCAGCCTGCAGCGGGGGGTGCACTATTGCTGGGGGCAATGCCAGTGGGATGGAATTTTTTCAGCTGTTTCCACACACACACACACACCCCACCCTCCCAGCCTGGAATGCTTTGCCCAGCGCCAGCTCCACCACGGGCACACACACCCCATCCTCACCCGGCACCGAGCACAGTCCCCCCCAGGAACCCAGCACCCCAGGAAAGGTGCTGAGCCTGCACCTCCTGCACGGCCCCATGCTCGGGCTCCCGGCCGGTGTCCCGGGAAGAACCGGCCGGTGCAGAACCGGCCGAGCAGGGCTGGGAGGCGCTGCCAGACTGGTCCTGGCTGTTCTGCCGGGCGCCAGCCAGGGATGGGAGCCCGACCCACGGGCACATCATCCGCGGGTCTCTGGGGCAGGAAGGGTGTTCCCGCCCCGGCTGCACCCGGGGAGGCATCACCAGCTGCTCCCAGTGTCCCCAGCACCCGGAAAGGGGCCATCGGCAGCCACACGCCCATTTCCAACGTGGTGCCGCGGTGACCCTTACCTGGCTGCCGGGGGGTGATGTGAGGCTCCAGGCCTCGGTGGCATCGAGCTGCTGGAGCTGCTGGAGCTGCTGGAGCTGCCGGTTACATAAGGAAGCCTCAGAAACGAGCGCTGGCTCCGAGTTCCCCGGCGACTGCAGGAGAGGAACAACAGCCTCTCGCTGCTCAGCAGGCACCACGGCTCTGCCCGCGGGGGGAAGATGGGTGCCGGGGTGGTGGGAGGATGCTCTGCTCCATGGGGACAAGCCCCAGTCCCCAGGTGCTGGGGTACTGGAGTTGGGAACTGATGCTAGAGCGATGGGAGGGAGCAGGAGGGTTCTCTGTGCTCGGTCACCAAGGGAGCCATGGGGACAAGCCCTGGTCTGCCGGGGACTGGGGACACTAGGAGGCTGGGGAGGGATGGGACCTGGCCAGTGGAGATGGTGGCAGTGGAGGGGTCCCACGCTGACTAGATCCTGTCTCTCTCCCCTGAGAACAAAGGGCTGTTCTGCAAAGGCTCCAGTGGGCATGGCATGACCAGAGCGATGTGGGGGCTCGGAGCAGCTGAGCTGCCACCCCTGTCCCACAGAGCAGGGAACTGAACTCGGCTTGAAATAATCAGAGCATCGAGTGGCTGTTTTGAGACTCATCGTGGTGGGGACACTGGGTGGTGGAAGAAACCCCTGGGCTGCCCCGTTCTGCCAGGCTGCAGCAGGGGGGCAAGTAGGAGGGACAGCATCCATGGCAGGCAGGAGAGGGGCCAGCAGGACACAGCCCGGGGGGGCAAGGACACAGCACAGGGGGTTCATGGACTCAGCACGGGGTGGCCAAGGACGTGACAGAGGGGGATCACGGACGTGGCACACAGCAGGGTGTTTGCAGCAGGGTGTTTGTCGACACACTACAGGCGTGCACAAAAGCCATCTCATTATCCCCTAATTAGTGCCTTGCCAGCTCCTGCAATTAACACCCATGCAAGCGGCTGTTGTTGAGGTAAACAGAGGGTTAGAAGCACCCTAGAGAGCTGGGGGCCCTGGCAGGGTGTAGACCACCCATGGGCACGCACCGAGGACCAGCTGCTGAGCCTTGAAGGGTCCAACCCACCTCCCTGAGCCCCTCGGCTGCTCCAGGACAGCCTGCTGGGACAGGGCACCCTCACTGCAGGGCTGCCCTCACCTTGGCACGGCAGCAGTTGGATCTTGCAAGGCTGATGGCCCTGCCCAGAGCACCCCAGGGGAGCAGGACATCACCCAGCACCGCGCAGCAGGGAGCACCCGTGCTCCGCTGAGGGAGGAGGAGAGACTTTCCCAAGCTTGACCCATGACTTGGGAGCAGCCAGGGTTGGACTTCAGGCTGCAGGTCCTGCCTCAGAGGTGGCCGAGCCACACACCCTCCTGCACAGCACAGGCTGGCAAGGAGTTTAGTCCAAAATTATCTCCTTTGGGAACATCAAAGGGAAGAAATCGCCCCGGTCTTAAATGGCCTTTCTCCAGCTGACCCAGAAACATGGATGAAGAGCTGTCTCATCCCTTAATTGAGAAGTTGGTGACTTTGAATGTTTATTAAAGAGCTTTGGTGAATTCACAGATTAAGGGCACAACAGGCCACTGCCACCATCCAACCTGATTCCCTGCATACCAGGGCTGGAGCTCACCCTGCAGCTGCTGCTCCCCTGGGACTCACCCGGCCCTTTGCCCCGATACTGGGTGAAAACTGAAACAAAACAAGAAGCACGCTGGAAACCAGGAGGGCCCTGACCTGCCCTGCACAGCAACAACTCATTCCCAGGGTGTTTTCCAGCTTTGGATGGTGGAAGAAGTGGGTAGGGTTGGGGGGGGGGGGGGGCTCAGAGTGTGTGTGTTGGTGCAGGGCTTCCCCAGGCGGGTGCGGAGCTGCCAGATCCCGGGGAAAAAATGAGGCTAAAGAGGAGACAGCACATTCCTCAATGTGCTATTTCTGCCTGCTGCGGATTATCGTGTTTCAAGCAAAGGAAAACAGAAGTGGGGGATGCTACTACAAATGCTTGGGAGAGAGAGGAGCAGCTCAGGAGTCGTGCTTTCCCCTCCAGTGAGCAAAGACAGGCAGGAAAAAACCCCAGCCCGGCTGATTCCCAGGGACACAGATGGAGCAGAAAACAACCCAAGCTCCTGCCCAGCTGCTAAGGGTTCAGGCAGCCTTGGAGCCTTGAGGGGGATTAATAAGCCCCATGCTGCCCATCTGGGTTGGTGTTTGCACTCAACGTCAGGCTTGGCTGCAGCGACGGGCACGGGTGTGCAAACACACACACACACAGTACAGCGTGGCAGGGCCAGCAGACAGGGTGATGCTGGTGCATCTTCCCTTTGATTCTGCCTCTTCATGCTGGCAGCACCAGGCATGGAGCTCACCCTCCTGCCTGTCCCTCCTCTCCCTCATCCCTGCCAGCCCAGCGGCTGCTCCCGCCGGTTTCTATGGGAACTCGGCAGGAAAACACGGATTCTAGCAAGGCCAGAGCCAGTCGAAAGGCAGGCGGTGAGCTGGCTCTTCCGGGGTGTACCTGGGGGATCCCTGTGCCTGGCCTTGTCCCCTGTCCCCTCTCCCTGATTGGACAGACAGGGTGATGGGGTGCTCGGAGCCAGGATGGTGCTGGTGGCCCAGTGCAGCAGGATGGGTGCCATGGCCTGCCAGGCTCCCAGACAAGGGCTGGGGGTGCTCCCCCCCAGGCAGACTGGCCAAGGCAGCTGGAGGGGGCCAGGCTTTGAGCTCGCCATGTGATTTTTAGCAGACGCTCAAGAATTTTAATGCCTCGGCCACCCCCTCTCCGGGAGTCCTAATCCCAGCTCTGGCTCCCCAAGGGGCTGGCTTAGGGTGGGCAACAGGGCCAGGAATCTCCCAGCCTTGGCTCTTGCCAGGCAGAGGAGGGAAGGAGGATCTCCCTGGAGCCACACAGGGAAGCCTTGTCCTCTCCCAGCCGAAGGAAGGGGACAAGAGGGACCAATGCAGATCAGAGCAGGACAGGAGCTCTCCTTCCCCACAAGGAAATGCCTTCGGGCTTCAGGGGGAGAACCAGAGCAGCCACACACACAGACAGAGCCCAGTACATGTGCACACACATGTGCATGGCTGTGCATCACAGGATGAGCCATACCGGGAGCTCCTGGCCTGAGCGCAGCCCTGGGGATGCACAGAGGGATGCGCAGCGGGATGCAGACGCTCCTGACGTGGAGAAGTGGGAGAAAACAACGGGAGAAATCAAGGCTGCTGATTTCCGGCTGCAGAGCAGCGCCGCAAGCAGCCGCTCCTGTCTGGAAGGAGCTGTCTCCCCCTGCAAATGCCACCCTGGTTCCCTCTGTGCCCAGTCCCTGGGAGGCCTCTTGCACCTCTCCCACCCCCCGGGATGGCCGTGCACCCCCTCCTCTCCACAGATTCCCTCCTGCCTCCCGGCACAGAGGGATTACACAGCTGCTCCTGCAGCCATCTGGAGGGGGGAGCCGGCCCCTCGCACCCAAGGGACCGCGGCACACGTCAGCGCTGGGGTGGCAGGGACGGGAGGCATGGATCAAACCGTGCCACAGCACAGCCCAGCCCTCAGAGGACGGCACAGACCCTGCCAAGAGGTTGATGAGGGGGCTGGATGTCCCTCCACAGAGGGTCACCACGGCCGGAGCTGAGGTCCCCAGCACATCCCGCGCGGGGGGGGGGATTGGCCCAGGGTGGCCAGTCCAGCCCCTTCCGCTGGGGTTTTTTGGACTCGTTGGCATATTTAACATGCACCATCATGTGATGAATCAAACCCTGTTCTCTCAGATCTAACAGCGGCACAACAAAGCTGCGATTCACCGCGGAGGGCAGCGGCTGCGGCTCACACGCCGTCTCCGGCACCGCCAGACACCTCCGTGCAGGGGGGGCCAAGCAAGAGCAGCATCTCTCAGGCGACACACAACCCCGAGGCGGTTCTTTCCCTCTTCCTCGCTGCCGAGGAGGGCGAGGCTGGTTCTCCCCTACCAAGCAGGCAGGGAGATGGGAGCCGAGAAGCCCAGGGAAGCGCTCGGTTCCCTGGGAAGCGCCAGACGACATCTCAGGCTCCATCCATCACAGCCCGTCCTGGCTGCAAAGCGCCCAGCCACCCGCACCAGCTTCACATGCAGGGCTGGGGGGGTCCGGCCCACCTGAGCCCCCGGTCACGATCACGGGGGTTTCGGGGTGCTGAGCCAAGGGCTCCAACAGCCGGGTCTGTCCCGAAGCCGCGGTGCATCCCGCCTGTGCCGGGTCCAAGCCCGGGAGACCCCAGCCCGCAGCTGCGGGGTCCGGAGCCAGCGCAGAGCACACAAACACACCGCGGAGACACCTCAGGGGGTTCCTACGCCTCACCGAAAGCAAAAGGGGGGTGGGGGTACAGGAGAAGCCTGGTCGCTGGCCCCTGGAGCAGCCGGGAGATGCTGCCCCCGCAGCGCACCCCGCTGGGGGAGTGCTCAGGGCATCCCGAGGGATTTGAGACCCCCCCGGCTGGAGCACAGCTCCCCCACTTCCCGCCCCCAGGAACACGACCCCGATGAGGGGATGCTCCGCCGGCCCGTGAGCTCCCCACCCCCGCACCAAAACCCCCACCCCGCAGCACCCGGGGGCAGGAAGAGGAGGAAAGGGAGCCGCGCTGCGGGTACTCACCGTGGGGGGAGGGCAGTGGCCGGGACCCCTCCGCTGCCTAGGGGCGCAGCATCCTCCCGGCCAGCCCCATCCCGAGCCGGAGCCGCAGCTCAAGCCGGAGCCGGAGCCGGAGCTGGGCATGCTCGGGGGCCGCCGCGCGGCACGTGATGCCGGGTTGGCACCGAGCACGGCGGGGGGGCCGCGCCTGCCGCCCCCGCCCCCCAACCCCCCCGCGCTGTTGCCCCGGCATCACCTGGGGGGGGGGGGCCCAGCACCGCCCCCCCACCCCCCAGCATCATTCGGGGGGAGCTGCCACCGTGTGCCCCCCCCCCCGCATCACTCATGGGGAGCTGCCACCGTGCTGCCCCCCCCCCGCCCCGAAGCACTCGGGAGAAGGGGAGGGCTGGACCACACAGTTCCCCCCCCCCGCACACGGTCCTGCATCCCTCGGGGAGAGCCTGGACCGCGGTCCACACTGCATTCCGGGAATAGCCTGGACCGTGCCCCCCCTGCATCCCGGCATCAGGGGCTCACCAGCACCACGCTCCCCCCCACACACACATCCTGTGTCTCTCAGGCCCGGGAGAGCCCATTTGTTGCCAGCGAGGCTCGTGGGGCGCACGGCAGTGGGTCAGGCAGCACCCCCAACCCGGGCCGGCACCGCAGGGAGGGGGCAGCAGGCAGAGAGCGGTGAGTAAAACAGCTCAACCACCACAGCTTGTTCTCTGGAGCTCAAAGGCCAGCGCTCCGTGCCCTGGGCTGTGCCGAGGGGCAGCGATAGCTCAGGCAGGGCTTGCAGGACCCTTCCCCAGCCCTGGGGACTCCCCAGCTGCAGAGCTGGGTGCTGACGGGGGCACTCGGGAGCTGCAAACTCCAGCCCTACGGCGATGGCTCCGTGCCCTGATCTACGGCGCTGCCCCAGTCCTGCCTGTCAGGGCACCCAGGCGCCATGGCTGGGACCCTGCCAGCACCCAGCCCGTGTGGCCGGAGGCTCAGACCCCGCAGCACGCAGGGACCCTCCATCCTCCGAGGTCAAGCGGGTGTGGGGAGGGACCTGGGCTCTCCAGGAGGGAAAAGACGGCGACTGCCCTTGATCCTATAATCCCCCCATTAGCCACGCGGCTTTAGGAGCTGGGGAGGGGTTTGTTTGGCTTTCACTGCGTGCTCTGCCTCCTGCATCTCCCCCTCCTTTCCCCACAGCAGGACCCTCCCTCCCTGGCCAGCCCACAGCAGAGGGACCCCTACAAACTGTGCCTGTGAATTGTCCCCTTCTCTAGGATCACTGTTCCCAGCCATTTTTTTTTGTTTGGAAGGCAGTAGGGAACTTGCTGGGGCAGCTCAATGCCCTGCTGCCCTCCTGATGCCCAGGAGAGCTCCAAGAGCTGAGAAACAGCCCAAGACGCAAATGGGGAGCTGCGCTGCTCTGGGGGAGCCCCCCAAACTTGGCCGGGCAGCCCTAAGCACCAGCCTCATGACTTGCACCCCAGCTGGGTTGGGGGCTGGTTCTACCCCACCCCCTTACACAGACAAGAAGTGCACGGTGCTGCCCCATGGACTCCCATGCCATGTTCCTCCTCACTTTCCAGGGAGCTGGAAGCTGGAGTGGAGTGGAAAAGAGACCATTTACCAGCCGTGCTTCCCCCTGGGGCTGGCACGGGGTGCCCAGCCAGCATCACACGGAGCCAGCGGTTCCCTGCTCTGCAGCTGGGCCCTGCGCACACACGTGTGCAGCAACGTGCAGGGCACACACACCACTGCCAGCCCCAATGCCACCTTGTGTCGGCTGTCACAAAGGCAGGAGCCAGCACAGCCCACCACAGTCACAACGCGGGGTGGAGGCAGCAGCTCCTGCTCACAGCCCCCCCACCTCCAGCCCGTTCCCGCTGGGGCATTCCCAGCTGCACAGGGAATCCCGGGCAGCACGCTGAGCACTCAGAAGCTGCGGGGGACAGCGGTCCCCGCCACGGAGCACACGGCAGCCGTGCTGCAGGCAGCTCCAACCCGCCCGGGAAGTTCGGGCACCACAACCCTCCTCCAGCCAGCCCCGCTCGCGGAGACATCTGTGTCTGCACGACTCAAACACGGGGCTGGTTCAAGGACACCTTGGCTCTGCTCGGCAGATTAGACCGGCTAATCCCGGCGCTTCGCTGCAGCCCTCAGCACACCTCGGGATCTTTGCTCTCGCCGGGTTTACTGCTGTCTGGGCACACAGGGAAACCTCCGTGCGCGCCAGATAGGGACGGGCTCCAAGATCCCGTCTGGAACACCCTCACCCAGCAGGACTGGGAGCCCCGTGCGAGGCGGCGGTGGCTGCCTGCAGCTCTCCCTGTCTAGACACCAGCATCACCCCGCCAGGGTCCCAGTTCGTGGACTGGAGGCAGGGAGGGGGCAAGAGGCAATGGGAAACACCCCACGGGATGCAGCAGGGCTCCGGGAGCAGCGCCTGGGGCCAGCTCCTCACCGAGTTACGCTCCTGCTGCAGTCACCCCAGCACACAGAGCCAGGCGTGCCCCGGGCAGTGCGTGCCCCAGGGACCTTTTGCATCCCTGAGCTCCCTCCCGCAAGGGCTGGGAGCTGCAGGGCTCCAGAGAAAGTCCCCAGCTGGGCTCCGGGGGACCTTTCCCCGAGGGAGGAGGCAGGGCGGGGGGTTGGCTGCCTTGCCCACGCCACCCTAGAGCTCCTGGATTCCTCAGAAGAGACATTTGCATCGGAAACGGTAACTTGGCGCAGGAGCTCCCTTGCGTGCAGGGATGGGGTGAGATTTGCCTTTCCCAGCAGTGCTGATTGCAAGATCCAGGTGCAACTGCCTAGAGCTGGGTCTGGTCCCTGCTGACAAGGACTACCAGGGCCAGTAGACTCCAGCCTGCCCTTGCTGCCCTGTGCTGGCAGCAGCTTTAGCCCCCCTGGAGCTCACCATGCGCAGGGCTTGCTCACCACAGCATCTGAGCAACCTCTGAGACATGGCCCAACACACAGCTACCAAACCCAACACGCTGCTTTCTCCCTCATCAGCAGGAGCTCCAGGTCTGTCCAGCTCCTGGGAGCATGAAACCTTGACAGCCACGTCCACAGCAGAGTGAGACAAGCCACAGCAGGCCCACGGGCACCTGCACCCGACATGCACTAGCAGCATGGACCCTCACCCTGTCCTCTAGCAACTGCTACACTCCAAAACCTCCCAAACCACACTGTCCCAGTCCTCTGCTGGGCTACAGCAGTCCACACTGCACTGTCAAGGATTTTAGTAGCAGCAGGCAGAGCCAAGCCCAGGGAGCAGCTTCCTCCAAGGGTGCGATGGCACTTGGGAGCAGGAGGCAGAAGCTTTTCCCCTCAGCCCCCTTCTCACTTACTTGATGAAGTAGAAGCCCCCGTGCAGCGTGGTGTCCACCTCCCAGCCTCGGGGCAGCCCTGGAAGGACAGGGCAGAAGGTCACCCTCCCTTGCCTTGTGCAGCCCATGCCCTGCTGCAGGCTGGGATGTTGCACTGGAGCAGCCCAGAAGATGTGCTGCAGGATGGTGAGCAATGCTCGGTGTCACGCTGAGGCCCCACTTCACGGGAGGCGACTGTGGAGGGGACCCCCTTCCCGGAAGGCAGCACTAGAGAAGGTCAGGAGCACATGGGCACAGAGCTGTGGGACATTTGCCAGTCCTGGGGTGCTGTGTGGTGCCATGGTTGGCTCTCACACACTCAGGCTGGTTTTTTTAAGTGGTTTGGGTCCCCTCCCGGTCACTGACAAATTTCAGAGATGACAGGGAGTCTCTGTAGAAAGAGGCTCTTAAAAGCCCCCTGAGAACATCTCTCCATACCTGAGAGATGTGTTATTTCCTCACACATCTTCCAAAGACCCCTCCAACCCTCACCAGCTGCAAGGCAGCTCCAGCTGGCTCAGCTTTTTGGGGTCTCCATTGCATTTCTGGAGGATTTCTCTGCCTCCACACCTCCAGATCCCAATCAGTGTCCAGAGAGGGCAGAGAGCAAATGCCAAGACCTGGGAGCCATTCCTTACCAGTGCAGGAGAAGTGCCCGCTCTGGATGGAGTAGCCTGTGCCGGGGTGCACCCAGCTCGTGGACTTGGTCTCATCACTGCAGAAGAGAAGGAGTGGGGCTGTCAGCACCTGTGGGGGGCCAGGGAGCCCCTTCCCATCAAAGGGGAAAGGTCTTCACAGGTAGCTTTTCCAGCCAAAGGAATGGAAGGATGGGATTTTAGGGAAAGAGGGGAACAGCATCCAGCAGACTTGGCTGAGCCCCAGGGAGAGGAAAGCGATGGGAGCTATGACTGCGTGGGATAGGAAAGCAGCAATACACAGAAGCTTGCAGCAGGGGGTACCTCTTGTTCCCAGCTCAGACTAAGCCCGCCAGCCCCTGCAGCCCCCCTCCCCAAGCTGTGCACCTGGCTCCCCCCGCCCCCCAGCTCAAAGCCCACCCCGGCAGCAGCCCCCGCTCCGCGCCAGCAGCACCCTACTTGATGAAGAAGATGCGCCCGTCCCCGCAGACGCCGTAGGTCCACCTGCCCGGCAGGTCCAGCCAGTCGATGTCATCTGCCATGGGGGTGACGCTGGGGGGGCCTGGGAGCAGAGCAGCCCCGTGCTGCAAGGAGGAGGGGACGGCACCCGGCTCGGCAAGTGCCCAACAACTCCCCGTCCCCCTAGGAGCAAACACTTGCTCAGCTCAGACCTTCCTCCCAGACTCTGTTTGCTGCAAATAACCAAGGAGGGAGGGAAAAAAAAAAAAATTCCCAACCAAACCCATCAAGTTAACCCTCTCGGAGCCGGGCTGCCACCCCGCCTGCCAGCCAGGGTTCAGAGGGCATCCTCCCAGCACCACGGCAGGGCTCCCCAAATGACTCTTCGGGGCTAGCCCGTCACAGCTTCCTCCACTGCCTACTCAGTGTAATTACCGGCAATTAACTCAAGGTGAGTAATTATGGAGTTGTTACTTCCCTCTCCTGTTCATTTTCAACAATGTCAAATTCTTCTCCTGCGTCTGATCTCTCAGCCAAGCCGAGGCAGAATGTAGGGCACCCTGATGATTATCTGCAGCCCTTTCAGAGCTGCCCAATGGGTATTTTCTCTCTGCTTGTTCTTAGCCGTCAATTAAATGTCTTTTAAGGGGAAAGGTGAGGTCTGGGAGGCACCTGGGCTGGGTGATGGCAAAGGAGGCAGTTGCCCTTGTGTCTCGGTGGTGCCTTTGCAAAGCTTCTCATGGCACAGGAGAAAGATGCTGGTTCAGGAGAGGCCTGAGAGGTGGAAAGGAAGGAGCAGGTCCCCAAAGCAGGGAGGAAGGGACTTGCCCTGCTGAGCTGAAGCAGTCCCCACATCAGAGCAGTTCCCTGGCAGGATTTGGGGAAACCAGTTCACCCGAAGCCTCGGGAAGGTGCTTCCTAGAGTGCTTTGAACCACTGGGTAAGAAAAACATGTCTGGTTAGTCCCAGGGAGCCCATCGGGAGATCATCCAATGGGACCCTGGCAAAGCAGGGAGCAATGCCACAGGCCTGGCCATCACTTAACCCAGGGCAGCTCCATTTTGTGGGAGAAATCCTGGCTGCAAACTGGGCTAAAGCTCGTGCCGTGGGTGTGAACTGAGGACTGCACAGGTCAGCGTCTGCTGAGACCCCCAGGCTGACAGCCCCGGGGGGGCTCAGAGCACGGCTCAGCAGGGTTACACGGGCTGTTAGCCTGGTTGTGGCTGCCCAGGAACAGCGTTACAGCGAGCCTGCCTGCCCCAGCCGGGTTACGGTCCTGCTGGGGAGGTGCCGCCCTTATCACCTTCCCATCACCGGCAATCACCGCCCCATTCACACCGGCCAGGGGAACTCCCGGGGCTTTGATGGGCCCCGAGATTGGGGAGGTCAGGGCAGGAGCCCTCGGGAGGCAGCTCCTCTTCCCCAGCCTCCACACAAGGGGCTGCATGTGGGAGCCAAACCACAGGGAAGAAACGCTGGAGCTTAAACCTGTGGCCAAACCTCAGGAGTTCATACCAGCAGCTCGGTGTGGTTCTGCTGCAACCCAAGGAAACCCAAGCTGGGAGCCAGGACACACCACTCCTCCCCTGAAGCAGGCATTTGTGGGCAAAGCTGCCACATTCAACTGTTTCCATCATGTTTTTTTGGGGGGAGAAGCCCCGTAGCCAGCCCTGGCAGAGAGGCAGCTTGTGGCACGTGCTGGCTGAAGGCAGAAATAGTTTTATAAAGTCAAATGTGGCAAGAAGTCTGTTCCTAAGCTGCCCTAATCCTATTTCCGTGCTGGGGAAGGCACTGCAGGGATAACCACAGCACTCCTGGAAACAACAGGTCCTTCCAGCCACCCTGCCTCTGCAGCTGAGGTTTTCTTTACAGGGAGCAGCCCCCGACCCAAGTCCTGGCTCACAGACACCTCAGCAGAAACATCTCAGGGACCTGGGGCTGTGAGCAGCTCCAGGCACTGCCCCCAAGACCCCTCTGGAGACCTCCTCATTGTACAGCTTTCAGACTGAGCTTTCCAAACTCATCCCAATTTATTTATATAGACACAAAACAAAAAGCTGCAGAGAACCAGAGCCTGGTGAGGAGTTCTTGTGCATGGCCCTCACCTCCCAGCCCAGGGCAAAACCTCTCCCATTACTGCAGAGTTACGTACCTCTCGGGTGTGTGGGATCAGGGTCCATGCCAGATAAACTCATCTGATCCTAAAAGATTTCCTTCCTTCTCCAGTATCCCCCAGGGAAGGATGTGTCTCCCTGACCATACATATTCTCAGGGTTCCCCTCACTTGTCCATGGCAGTTACTGGGAACAGACTCATCAGGCACCAACATCAGAAAGGAGAAGGAGCTGGTGCAGCCCCTGGGGTTGTTTGAGGGCTTGGTAGGACTTTCAGCCAAGAATCCTGAGCAGCTCCAGGCTCTCTCCTGCCAGGTAAATAAATCAGCTTTTACTGCTTTCCACAAGAGATTTCCACCCCCCTATATCTTTGTATCTTAATCCAATGGAAATTCAAAGGGGAAATACCAGCAGAGCTTTTTGTTTTCATTTGGTTTACAATCCTTCTAAAAGCTGTGTTCCCAACCACCCAGGTTAGGGAGGAAGGGGACAGCAAGAAGGCACACACCAAGGATTTTCTCACAAAACCACCCACATTCAGTGTTTCTACTGAAGGTCCCAGGGAGGTTCCCACAGCACCGGGCACTGCCACCTCTCCCCCTTGCACCCTGTCCTTCCTTTAGCAGGGATACGGAGGGATGGGGAAGCCACTGGCCTCCCATGGGAGCAGAAACCCATCAGCAAGGACATGGATTTGTTTTGGGATCAGGCCCAAGGAGATGGAGAAGCTCAGCAGATGTATTTGCTACAGCAAGAAACAGCCCCAGCACAGCAGCCACCTCCTGCAGATGTGTGGCCATTCCAGGTCACCCCAGTGCATGAGACGCTGGGTTGGGCAGAAGGATTTTGCTTGCCAAGATGCCAGGAGCAGCCCAGAACCACGATCCCCACGGAGAAGCCACCAGCAGCCACCTCCTCCCTCTCTCCACACAACAACAAGCCTGTGCTTCAAGCCCCAGCGGCCGGGAGCACGCGGAGAACAAAGGGCAAAGGGAGGGAAAACACGCGGAAAAGGGCCGTGCTGGGTGAGCAGCTGCCAGACAAAGGCTTCACTGGGGCTTCCTTGTGGTCAGGGAGGACATCTGGCTCCACTGCTGCTTGACACCCAGGTGCCAGCCCATCGGGTAGACCTGCCCTGCTGGGGAAGGCTGAGGAAGTTTCCTCTCGGGAGCCCTCGTGGGTCAGACGTCAGGAATGCCACAAAACCGGGCGTTTCTGCACCAAAGGGGAGGGTTATTGTCCCTGCCCCACGGTCGCCTGTCCCGCCCAGGTGCAGGGCAAGGTGGCAGGGCACCTTCAGGCCACCATGGGTGGGGGGCTCCAGAGGGAGGACAGCTGGGGGACCCATTAGACCAGAAGCTCCTTGAGGTGACAGTGGCCCTGGCAGTCGCTGGCTGCGACTCCTGTGCTGTCGTACGGTTCTGGCACCATCTCCTGGACAAAAACTTCCCCAGAAACCAGACCAGAAAAGCAGCTGCAGTTTCAGTCCCTTCCACCAGGCCCAACCTGAAGCACCCCGAGATGTGCCTTGTGCCCCCTCCCCAGCTGTCAATACACAATAGTCTCTCCCCTCTCATCTCCTCCCTCCCCTTCACCCCACACGCTGCCCACCCAGCTGCTCAAAAACCCCAGCAGGGAGCAGGGCTTGGCAGTACCAGGGCAGGCAGGAGAACACTGCTCTCTCTTGGCCTTCCCAGCTCCAGCACAGAGACCAGTAACCACCTCCAGAGGGAGGGAGCTGCTAAGCAAAAAGGCTGATGGCTTCATATCCTTCATCTCTGGCTGTCAACTGCTGGTAATTGGACGGACAGTGCCAGGGAATGTGGCTGCTGGGAGCACTGGTGGGTGCTGCTCCCTGGATCCTACCAGGCTGGTAGGGCAAGAGCCCAGACACCCAGATTGGAAGTAGATGTTTAACAGCCTTTTTTCATCAATCCAAGGAACATATTTACCACCAGGCACAGCGACCCCACTGCTCCCACATCCACCCCGGGAACTCCAAGCCCTCCTACAGCTCGTTACCATAGCTCCCAACAGCCGGCATGGGAGGAGGCAGGGAAAGGTGCCAGCCTAAGATCCCTCCCCCCAGGAGTGAAACCTTTTTAACCTGCTCCTGCTTCCCCCTTGCCAGAAGCTTTGCTTAACCTCAGATCTGGCCTAAACTATCTCAGCAACCCGAAAGGACCAGCCTAAAACAAGGAGCAGGGTGACACAAGAAGGGGAAAAGGTGTCGAATCCAAACGTCCCCACTGGGTCTTTGTTTCTTTTCAGCACAAAGTCCCTGCAAGAGGCCCCAGGACCGTGTCCCAGCTCTTCCCATGCCAAAGGGCTGCAGTTGGTGGCAGTTTCCATGCTGGGGAAGGAAGGCAGCTGGCATTTCCCACGGAGCAAGGAGCAGCTTGTCATGCTGTGCTGGGGTGGAAGCAGCTGCTCCAGAGCCGTGTCCAACTGCTCCTGCTTCCACTGCTCAAACCTTCACAGACCCACCCAGCACCAAAGCCCTGTTTTCCAAGCAGGACCTTTTTTCTCTCTGCTCTATAAATATCAGTTGTTCCAGGTGGCAGTGATCTTCCTTAAAGGCAAGTGTTTGCATTCTCCTACAACAGGCACCATCCAGACTGTGTCTGTGCCCAGGACAGCAGGAAATTGATCTGGAGCAGCTTTTACTGCACTGGTTTGTCCCTTGAACCAGTGAATTGTCCCTTGAACCAGTGAAATGTGCTGAGAAAGACCTTTGCAAAGCTTCCAGTCGAGCCTGCAGAGCTGGATACCCCAAACAACACACTTCTACAAGCAGAGGGTTTATTTGATTATATATATGTTTTTTAAAAAATTATTTTACAGGAAGCAAACCACCTGGTGATTCCAAGAGGAGGAACGAAGACAGTTCATTCACCCATCCTGAAAACAACAGCCAGGCAAGGGGAGACAGGGATATCTGATGTGCTCCTACAGCTGGGGCAGCTACAAAGCACCAGTGTTTTACTGCTGAGTCTTTTCACCAGCATTAGCAGGGGTGAGATGGACACCTCCTACTAACAAGCTCCTTTATACCCTCAAGACTCACAGGCAGCTTTTACAAGACCTCATTTCCCCACCACCACCACCATCCACACTGAAATAAACTTGGGATTTTCTCAGAGTTCCAGCCTGTCAGGCCAGGGAAAGCTGTGGACTCTCCCTGAATTACAATCATGTCATGATTCAGTGTCACTGCCTTCTCCTGCCTGCCAGTTTCAGAGGAAACTCCCTTTGAGGGACCAAACCAGCTCTGCAGCAACAGTCCTTTGCAGAGTTGCATTTCAGTGGCCACAGTCACTAGTGACTAGAAAAATAGCAGCTTATTTACTCCCTGTGTGCTTTGCTGACAAACAAGTTCTTAAGTCCCATGGAGAAGATACAGCCACCAGAGCAAGAACAATTCCATCCTAACACAAATTGTCAGCTGAACTCCAACTGCAACCTCAGTACTGATGGAATAAAGATCCCAGCAGGATTTCTAAATTCCAGATGGCATCTGGATGTGCTGCCAGATACACTGAAGCTTTCATTTAGCACAGAACTGTTTCTTTAGGCTGACTGAACAAGAAGAAATTACAATGTTCATTTTTAAGGCAGGTTTCAGAGCCAGCAGAACAGGTGAATACAACTTTAACAAACCACTGTGATTCACAACTCAGTGCTCAGCTTCTTATTTAAAACAGAGCATTGTAGAAGTTCAGACAATGTTTCTCTTTGTCTAGCCCTGCAGTTTTCTACTCTTACAGAAACAACCCCAGGCCAGTGGTGCTTTGGAGGTGCCCAGACAAGATGGAAGCACAGGGTGGAAAACAGCACAGCAAATGGTTCCATTCCAGGGCTGAGCTCTCAGCACTGTCAAGGCCTAAACTAAACAATGAATAAATAACTTGAAGCTTTCCCCCAAAACATCAGTCACTCTGGAAGACATGTGACCAACCCCCAGGCCAAGAACTCATTGCAGAGATTCCTATGCCATGACCATGTCACACACACGTGATACTCGTGACACTTGTCACCAATATCACTGCTCCAGAGGATGTTTGGAGCAGGATTGTGGCCTCAGCCAAAGCTCCACACCCATCCAGGCTGCCTCATTCCATGGGAACCCCTGGAAAAGCTGAGCTGTGCCTGCAAACCACTCCAGGCACCAATTACGGCAACAAAACATGAACATCCCTGCTTCTACAGAGCCAACACCTCATCTGAATACAACTAATTGCACTTGCACACTTTGTATTTTAATTTAAAGGCTTCATCAGTAAGAGAAGCCCTTTATGATCAGAATTACTGGTTGGGAAGGAAATTCCCAGGGGAGAGTTCCCACTTCTAAATTACCACAACCTCCTCTGAAACACCAAAGACAATAAAAACTATTTAATATTCTCATAAAGCTAAACCCACACACACAAATCCTGCTTTCACAATTACCTGACAAGTTTATATCCAATAAAAACAATCTGGCATTATCTTGCAAATATCTTTATTACAATTTACAGATTAGTCCTGAATAGCTTCATTATGTACAGAAATATAACTTTAGATATAAAAACCCAACAAACTCGACACAAATCAATTAAAATCTGTATAAAGCCAATGTTGAAGGTTTTCTAACTTTCTCTAAATTATACAAAAATAAAATCTGATAATTACAGTTTTGATTTAAAGTGTTATATTTTTTTTACTGTCTCACTCAAAGCACTTACAACACAGACACATCTTGTAGGATCCTTTGAAGGTGTGTTAAGGGGAAACTGACAATCAAGCTTAGCTTGTTTTTAAGATTATTTTTATGGTGATTATTTTTATGGTGATGATTTTAGTGTTGACTTCCTCTCACCTTACACGGGCTACTGTGAAAACATGAGGTGTGAGGAGGGAGGGAAAGTTTACCCAAGCAGGTATGTTTGGTGTTAGAACAGGGTGGTTGACACACTACAGACTGGAAAAAAGTCATTTCTCAAATGTCAGAAGCACTTGGGAAGTTGCAGTTTTTAATCTAGTTTACATACAATTTGTCATTTCTGCTCATTTCCAGCTGTGGCCTTTTCCAAGCCTCTGCAAACAGTGGGTCAGTATTTGCAGGTGTTGATTCACATCACTCTGAAGCTTCTTACAAGCACCAATAAAACAAGTGAGTTGTCCAGAGTAACTGAAGCACCAAGGAGTTCTCCCAAGACTGAAGAAACTAGGAGAGTCATGGAAAAATGACTGTAGTTTGTTTTACCCAGAGCAATGAACAGCATTTTTACTTATCAGTCACACTTGGACCACAAGTCAACAAATTTTTCTATTGTAATTCTACATTTATCATCCTAAAAAGAACACCTGTTATCAAATCTGCTACAGGAAAATGAACTGCTAAAAATCAGAAGATACTTCACAGGCTTAATTGTGATTTCACAACTAAAATTATCTTTTGTGGGAAAGGAGAACCCCATTTTTTAATTCATTGCTGCACTGCTCCCAAGGCCATAAGGCTGCCTGTTTCAGCTCTATTTTAGGTTTCCATGACAATTCCCTCTGAATTTCATAATTAACTTGTAGCAGAGAAAAGAAAATTTTAAATGTAAAGAACATACTTCATACAATAAGGATAAAGTACAAGCCCAAAGTCTGAATTTTTTTCAGACAACTAAAGGTAATGGCCACAAAGATGGCTTGATAAGCAGGAGATTCAGCAAAGCTCTGCTCTTCTCTAATTTTCTTTCAAATTAAAAACTGAAGTCATGAACAGGATGACAGATCTAAAGTGTCTTTAGGTTTCTTTCTTAATAAACAATTCTAGTCAGCTCATTGAACCAAGCAGCAAATAATTTATTCACACAACTTCGTGCAAACAGAATTCTCTGATGTCTGGGATTGATTCCAGTGCCTGACCTCATACCTGCTTGGATAAGGACCATGCAACATCCTTCAGGTCAAAACACATCCCAGAAGTGCTTTTTTACTGTGACTGCAACAACAACAAAACATTTGAAGTTAGAAGCATCATCAAGGAGTGTTTTCCTTCCACCAAGGACCTCAACTTTCATCCCCCAGATGTGAAATGTTATTTTGGTACTGGATGAACACAAATGCAGACACACAGAGGTATTAATACTGGCTTTTGGTAGAGAACACAGTGATGTGTAGCCTCAGATTTCAGTCAGATAATTCTCCTTACAAGTTAACAGAACATAATGAACACAAGAAGTACAAAGAATCTTCCACTTCAATCCATTTTCAGAAAGCAGAATCAATGACAGCAAAGTTGCTCTAAGATCAGCTAAAGAACTAGTTCCCATGGCTCCCTAAACTATCAACCTTGATATGTACCTTTGAGCTTTAATTATTGACCAGGATGAGGCCTGAAAGCAAAGAGGGTTGGTACACAAGCAGGCAACACCCTCTGGAGCAGTACTGGGTAAAGGTATTATTTAAATAAAGATAAACCCAAAGGGCTTGCAGTGCACCAGAGCCCCCCCAGCTAGACTGAAAAGACATCAAAGCTTTACATCAACACTCAAACCTTGGATCACAGGCAAAACTGGGATCTTAAAAGGCAGGAATTACCTGCTTAGCACACTGAAGTTAATGTTATTAGCTAACAAAATCTTGAGACTTTTGTACAAGTTAGAGAAAATGGAGAACCACAAGGAAGCAGCACAAACCCCTAGAAACTTTAAATCAAAACTGCAATAACTTGGATTCTGAGCTCCATAAATATTTCCTTCAAAATAGGTTTTGCTTTTTCAAAGTGCAAAAATCCAACTTAAAGAGTCACCACTTCTCCACAGAGGGCAGACAAGGAATGCAATTATAGAACCCTTACCCTTGATGCCACTCTAAAGCTTTTGTCTGGGTATCACAATGGGACACACAGCCTTATTTGTTGGCTGAATATCAAGCTGGGGAAAAAAGAAAAGTGTTAAAATCCCACTTCTCTCCTCATTTCAAAATAGCACAGGCAGCTGCCACTTCTTGTTTCAAAGGTGTTTACCAGTCATAGGGTCACACAACTAACAGATCTTTCAAGGTGCTAGAAGAGATCAACTCTCTTGTAGTAAGTTTCTTGGAGTCTATTAAATACTCTTTGTCTATGCTCTGTTGTGAAGCAGTATCCTATGGCTTCTTCTGTTTCTTGGATCCGTTTCTGGAACCTGCATCCATCTCGTGCCAGCTCTTCCCAGGGTCCTTTACGATCCTCCTCACCACTTATGTAATACTCAGTGACTTTTTCAAGGAAGGTTACCTGGAAAAGACAAGGCTTTTAGTAAAGCATCAGCCAAACCCTTGTGCCAAAGGACCTTTATATTCATTTGCACATCTATCTTTTGAAACAAGTTATTAAACACCTCAAATGGCAAAACCCCTCAAATCGCAGAATGATCTGGGTTGGAAGGGACCTTAAAGATCACCTTAAAGATCATCTAGTTCTAGCCCCCTGCATGGGCAGGGACACTTCCCACCAGCCCAGGTTGCTCCAAGCCCCATCCAACCTGCCCTTCAACACTGCCAGGGATGGGGCAGCCACAGCTTCCCTGGACAACCTGGGCCAGGGTCTCACCACCCTCACAGCAAAGAATTTCCTCCTCATGTCCAACCTCAATCTCCCTCTTCCAGTTTTAATCCACTCCCCCTTGTCCTCCCACTGTGCTACCAGCTCCTGCTTGGTCTCTGCACCACCTGGGCCAGGGGACATTTTACCTCTCAGTTTTAATAGCAATCAGTCCCTGACTTCTCCCTCTACCAAAAGCAGTGCCAAAACTCCTGCACAGTTTCTAATCTGTGGCCCAAGAGGCCCCTTTCAGCTAAGGGCAGATCACACGATGTTCCCTGGGAAACAACACTCCCCTGACATCAGTTCTGGGTTATGACCTCAGAGAGACACAGTTCAGGCAGGTTGCTCGGTGGGACATGTCAGGACACTCACTCAAGGTGAGTGCTGCTGGCCAACAGCTGATTACTGAGGCTTGCATAATAAAAAAATAGAAGAATCACTCTTCTGTGAAGTACTGCTGTGAGTCAGCTTGTACTCCAGCAGCAGCAGCAAGTACCCTGTGCTGCATGTAAGGACACAACACTCATCACTACGTGAGTGGAACCACCCCTTCTATTTAGAGCTGGGATCAAATTCCAGTGCAGTGAAGTTCATGTGAGAAAATGAAGTCATGGGGCTTGAAAATACTTTCACTCTTTGCTGTTTTTAAGAAATATTCATCTATTTTAAGAAATCAGAATATATAGGCTCAGGATGTAAACTTGAGAGCTTTTAGACTGTTACTATATCAAGGATTTAAGTCTTTCTGTTACCAAGTGACAGGCAAAAGCCAGAATATTTCAGGCTCCTACTGAACTGTGTATTGCTGCTCATTTAGCTACACAAAAGACACCTGAAAGAAACTAACTAAGCTGACAGCACCCAGCAACAATCAAGTCAAACACTGTTGTTACAGATGACTCCCCTGCACTTGCTGCAGGACTGTTACTTCTGGGAAGTCAGGAAGAAACCTGGGGAGGTACAAAAAAAACCTTGCTGCTCCAGCCCTGTGTTTTATTAACACAGAACCTGAGCTTCAGACCCAGTTTGTGCCAACACAGTGAGGAGTGAGGTTGCTTTTTGAGGTGGAACCATCTTCCAGCCTTCACAGAAAACATGAGGGTAAGTTATGGAAGAGAGGAGCTACAGGAATACTCAGCTGTTGAGGATACAGAGCCACCAGAGGCTGTGTGAAAGCAACCTCCACAATTCCAGTGCAGTGATCCCAAATTGCTGCTCAAGCACATCAGACCCCCCATGTCTTCAGAGCATCACCACATTTACCAGCTCGTTAATGAAACTAAACACTCCCAGGTTTTATGACTTTACAAACACCACCAATACTGCTGCTGCCTGATTGCAGGGTGCCAGATAGGAAATAGCTTTGAGCAGCATGAATGACCTTAAGATTTCCTGGGAACACCTTGGTCATCGATTGGCAACCTCCCACTCTGCAGACAGGTCTAATTAAGTACCTGCTCCCGAGCAGCACACGGAGCTGTTACATCAGCCTCTCCCGATGAGAGTTCCTACCTTACATCCTTTTTACATCAGTCTGAGCCACCCTTGGGCACAATTACAGGAGTGTGTAACGTCACACTAACTATTGCATCCAGATCATCACTCTTTCACCATGCCCACAGATGACAGACAGACAAAAAATGACTACTGTTGAGTCTACATCTTTGCCACACAACAGGATTTTGGGTGACACCAGTGTGAACTCAGCAGGGCTCACCAGTGCTCCCTGGCACTGCCTCAGATGCTGTCACTTTCAAAGGGCCTCTTGCAGAAACTGCTTCAGTATTTTCCACTTTGATTAAAATATAATAGTTTATCCTTAGTGAACCACTAAATGCCACTTAGAGAATCACAGAATGGTGAAGGTTGGAAGGGATCTTAAAGATCATCAGGTTCCAACCCCCCTGCTATGAGCAGGGACACCTCCCACCAGACCAGGCTGCACAAGCCTCATCCAACCTGCCCTTCGACACCTCCAGGGAGGGGCATCAACAACTTCCCTGGGCAACCTGTTCCAGTGCCCTCCTACCTCGTGGGGAAGAATTTCTTCTTGATGCCCAACCTAAATCTCCCCTTTCAGTTTAAAATCATCATCTCATGTCCTATCACCCTCTGGTGAAAAGCCCCTCCCCAACGTTCCTGTAGGACAAACTGCCCTAACAAAAAATAGGTTATGAAGTTACCTCCAAGCCAGGCTCTCAATTAAAGGAGCCAACAAATCAATGTAAGAACACTAAAACAAGCATTACACAACTTCTCTATTTTAATGACTTGCTACTCTAGTGTATTACCCTGGGGTTTGGTACCACAGCTCATACAAATGTCTGAAACCACAGAATGGCTTGGGTTGGAAGGGACCTCTAAAGGTCATGTAGGCCAACCCCCCTACAATGAGCAGGGACATCTCCACCTAGACTTGCTCAGAGCCCCATCCAGCCTGACCCTGAATGTCTCCAGGGATGGGGCTGCCACCACCTCTCTAGGCAACCCCTTCCAGTGACCCACCACCCCTATATTCAAGAACTTTTTCCTCATGTCCAAGTATCAGGCAAGACCCAGACATTACACCTGAAAAACCATCTTCTACATCTGCAGCACCATAAAACTAACGCTATTAATTTACTACTATTGACTTAAATCCTAGTACATATATTAAAAAGTTCTGTCTTCCTGAAGCATGTGGTAACTCACAACAGAATTCTTCCCACTCCAAATGAACTCTGTAACTCAAGCAGGCTGGTCACAAGTCCTAAAATGCTTATAGTGCTTTCAAGTCTCGATTACACGACATGCAAAGGTCTTAAAATACTTGATCAACATTCTTCATAACATATAACGGGTAGTTTCCAGAGAAACTTACATCACAGTTCTTATCTGTTTCTCTGATGACGAAAACAATGTTACAACACAACCCAAAAACGGGAA
The DNA here is from genome assembly GCF_020740795.1 of Apus apus. Taxonomy (NCBI): domain Eukaryota; kingdom Metazoa; phylum Chordata; class Aves; order Apodiformes; family Apodidae; genus Apus; species Apus apus. The sequence continues at coordinate 4,076,223 of NC_067304.1, forward strand.
CTACGCCTCGAAAGGAAAATTTAACTTCACATCTAGGAAATAAACGAGAGGAAATTACCCGCCCTGTGTCCCTGAGTTACAAAATCGACTATCACGTGTGAAGAATGAGGCAGAGTAATTTCAGTCAAATAATTAGACCATGAGCCCAAAGGGATATGATTTGCCGTGCCTGGAATCCTGGCCCAAGTGACCTCACCCCCCTCACCTACCGCTTCCCCCAACATTTGTGTCTGTTTTTTTACTAGCACCCCCAGAACACAAAACCATAAACCAAGTTTATACCTTTTTCGGCGTGTGAGTTCTACATTTTTCACCAGAAAGACTGTCGTGCTGCACAAAGCTCGTGACCCCACAGTCGTGTTTTTCCAACTGCACCCGACAGACAGTAAATTCAGAAGCCACCAAACCCGGCCTCTCTGCTCCCTTTAAATCAGGCGTCCCTTTTTTCTCTGCTGTTTGAAAGGCTGCCTTGAAATTTAAAGGATTATATGGATCATCTGAGGTACAGAATGAGTTCCAAAGTTTCAAGCTTTCTGCCTCATCCACACTGCAACAGTCCCACCCATCCTCCTCTTCAGAACTAGGCTCGGGAGAACCTGAAGACTCCTCTGCCCACGAGGAATCTTCCTCCTCCTCCTCCACATCCGACATATCCTTCCCCGGATCGCTGGAAGATGTCTGAATGGTGGCTGTGAAGTTCTGAGGGTTGTACGGATCCAAACTATAGAAGGAATTCCAGAGGTGAAGCCTTTCCCCGTCCTGGCTACCAGCGTCTGAATCTGAGGGGAGCCCTTCGCTGTCAAACCCATCATCATCCCAGTCTTCCTCGTCATCCGCACTCTCTTCCTCACTGGAAACTCCCCCTATGATATAATCTATTAATTTATTCGCACAGGCAGGTCTGGCTGAAACTGGAAGGTTTTGCTCTATTTCGGAGTCATCCCCCTCCTCTTCAGTCAAAGCTTCCCCCTCAAGTGCTCCCTTTTCAGCTGAAACCCTTATTATCCCCTCCTGCTCCAAGGAACCACTTCCAGGTTGTCTCCCCGGCTCGCTCGGCTCCTCGGGCTGCTTCAATTCCCCGGCATCGCACCGCTGCTCCCGCCGTCGTCCTACCTCCTCCTGACAAACGCCTTTGTGCTGCTGCTGCTGCTCCTCCTCCAGGCTGTGATAGCCGTGGTCAGGGTCTGGCACAGTCAGGCTCCCGCTCGCCAAATGCCAGGGCTGGAGGAAAGCCAAGCGCTTGTTGCGGAGGAACTCCACCTCCGGCAGGCCGCCCCGGGCCGGGCAGCCTCGCCAGAGCTCGGCGGGGTCCTCGGCTCGCAGGGGCTGCGGCAGATGGGCCTTGTCAGAGCCGCACGCCTGGCCCTGCGGCGGGCCCAGCGCGGACAAGTCCAGGCGGGGGCCGGGGAAGGGCAGCAGGCTGCTCCGCACCAGCGCGCTCCCCCACAGCCGGGACTCCGGGTCAGCCTCTCCCCTCTTCTCCAGGGCTTCCTCCGACCACCACCGCGCCTCCTCGGCCCAGTCCAGAGAGGCCTCCGGCCTCGCCAGCAGCGGCGGCAGCGGCGGCGGGCCCTTGTCGGGGCGCGGCCCGGCGGCGGGGCAGAGCGCGGAGCTGAGCGAGGGGCCGGGCAGCAGCCGCTGCAGCAGGGCGGGCAGCGGAGACAGGAGCTGCGACACCAGCCGCAGCCAGGAGAAGGGCGGGCTGGCCTGAGGCGAGGCGCCGGCAGGGACGGCGCTGGGCCCGGCCAGCTTAGGCCAGGCCGCGGCGAAGCCCAAGCGGGCCCAGCCCGGGCCGGGCCCGGCGCGTTCCCGCGCGCTCGGCTCCATGAGCGGCGCTGGAAGGGCAGAGGAGGCTCTTCAGCGTTGGCAGCGGCGCGGCGGGGGCTGCGGAGCGGCGCTCCGTGGCGGGGCGGCGGCGGGGCGGGCGGCGGGCGGCTCCTGGCGGCTCCCGGTCCCCATCCTGCTGCTGCCCCGCGCACAAAATGGCGGCGCGGCCCCGACACCCGCCCGGCGCCGCCGCCGGCCCGCAACGCGCAGGCGCGGTCCCGCCTCCTCTGCGTCATAGCGAGATGCCGCCTCCCATTGGTCAGTGTCTCCAGGGGGAGGAGGACCCTGAGGAGAAGGCCCCGCCCCTCCGGCCGCGTGAGGATTGCATCAGCCGGAGGGGAGCGGGCGCCGCGCGGCAGCGCCCCCTGTGGCGGCGGGGCGGTACTGCAGGGGCAGGGGGAGCACGGGCAGGGCGGGAGCGGGATGGGATGGGGCTGGGATGGGGCTGGGATGGGGCTGGGATGAGGCTGGGATGGGGCTGGGATGAGGCTGGGATGGGGCTGGGATCGAGATGGGATGGGGCTGGGATGGGGCTGGGATGGGGCTGGGATCGGGATGGGATGGGGCTGGGATAGGGATGGGATGGGGCTGGTATCGGGATGGGATGGGGCTGGGATGGGGCTGGGGTAGGACTGGAATCGGACCGGGATCGGGATAGGTTGGGGATGGGATAGGGCTGGGATCGGGATGGGATGGGGCTGGGATCGGGATGGGATGGGGCTGGGATCGGGATAGGATAGGGCTGGGATGGGGCTGGGATCGGGCCGGGATGGCTCTGGGATCGGGCCGGGATCGGGATGGGATGGGGCTGGGATCGGGCCGGGATCAGCCCCGGCAGGGCCGGGATGGGATGGGGCCGGGATCAGCCCCGGCAGGGTGTCTCGGAGCTGCTCCGTGGGTCCATGGCGCTGCCCCCTCGGTGCCCACCCCCCATCAGCCGTTTGTGGGCGCGCTTCGTCGTTAATGACGGCTGAGCGGTAATTGCTGGGAGATGAGCTGGAGGGGGCCGGGGTCCCTGCGTGTGCCGGGGACAGAGGCAGCTGCATCCCCGGTCCCCGAGGACGTGGCCTCTTGGGCTTTGCAGCAAGCGGATGGGCAGGCGGGGCCCACGTGCCACCCCGTGCATTTCATCGCCTTTATTTTCATGCCACCGTGTTACAGGCAGGAGGGTCCGATGGCAGCTCCGGCAGCTCCAGCAGCTCCGGCAGCTCCGGCAGCTCCGGCAGGGCTATTCCTCTCCACCCCCCCCCCAGCCTCCAGCCTCCACCTCCCGCTAGGTACAATATTTAAAACTTTTAATATAAAGGTTAAGTTCATTATTCTCGATCCTGAGAAACATTTTGTCCGTTTACGGAGCTCTTGCTGTAAACAAAGCACCACAGGCACCAAAGCCCGGCCCCCCGGCGCAGGCGTCCCCGTCATCGGGGCCGGATGGCAGACGAGGAGACAGATGTCCCTGCTGGCACAGGGACAGGAACATTCCCCAGAGTGGGAATTGCCCGGATCCAGGCAGGCAGCTCCTGGCTGGAGATGCACCCGGAGCTCTGCAGGTACACACACACCCCCAGCCCAAAGCAAATCTCCACCACGCCTCCCCTCTCCTCTCCGCCCCGGTGCCTGGCCACATGCTACTCATTATTAAAAAAAATTAAAATACAGATATCCCAAAAGGAAGAATAACCCCCCCGAAGCACCCCACTGGTTCTCCCTTCCCCTCCCTCCCCGCGTTGCTCCCTTGACACAAGGTAAACTTGAAAAAGACGAGGCCTGCGGCAGCGCCCGTGGGCACATCCCAGGGTGGGCAGAGCCGTGGCAGAGGTGCCGTGAGTCCCAGCCCCCGTGGAGGGACCTCAGAAGGTGGTGGGACCTCAGAGGGTACCATGGCCACGGGACCCCAGGGCAAACCAGCCCATCTTCTCCTGGGCCAGGTCGAGGTCCCGCAGGCGGATGCCCACCTCCCCCAGGAGGATGTTCTCCCAGAAGCCTTCCTCACTCAGCACGCTCAGGCGCAGCTCCCGCTGCTGCAGGTCCCCCCTGGGGATCCCGTCGTAGACCAGCTGTGGAGCAGAAGGGGGCAGACTCTCAGCCACAGCCCACCTGGAGCCCCCCCAGCCCCAGCCCACGTACCATCTCGTTGTAGGTGGGGTTGCAGGTTTTTCGTGCCACTTTGGTTTTCCTCTTGGTGGTTTTCTGGGGGTCGGGCAGCAGGTAGGTCTTGACGTAGGGGTCAGGGTCGTTGCCATCCTGCAATGGTGGCTGTGGGGCAGAGTGAGGGACATGCCCGTGAGCTTGGTGGCGGGGCAGACCCCCACCCTGCCATCCCTGTGTACCTACCAGCCCTCGGATGTGCATCACCATGATGAAGAGCTTGTTGTTCTTGTAGGAGATGGAGAGCTTCACCTCCCCACCGACCTTCCCCAGGGGCCGAGCCCACGTGGCATCTGGAGAAGAGGAGAGGAGGGAAATGGGTGGGATGGGGCCCCTGCCATCACCCCCATGCTGCCAGCCAGCACTGCCCCCAACCCCCTTACCTGCTGGCTTTGGGGCCGGGTTGGTGCCAGCTGCCTTTTCATCCCGTGGCAGGGGGTGGAAGAAGGTGTAGATGAGGTCACACTGTGGGGAGAAGAGATGACATGACAGTGGTGACCACGTCCCCCACCATTCAGGACCGGTCCCCGGTGCACGTGCCAATATTTTACGTGGTTCATTGGCCCCCAAGCAATTTCCCACCTCTTGGGAGGCAGCAGACCCCCCCCCCGCCTGCTGGGGACCCCTTCCCCAGCTCCACACCTCTGCCACCTCGGGGGCTGCGTGGATGAGGTGCCAGATGTAGCCGTTCAGCTCCTCCTTCCGCCGCTCGGCCACCGCTTCACCCCGAGACCTCCCGATGACAAACCTGCTGGGGAAGCTGTGGGGATGGAGACTCAGCAGAGCCCGGGGGATGGTGGGGAGCCCTGGGCGTCTGCGGGGGGTCTGTGGGGGTACCTGGGCAGCAATGAGGAAGGGAAGAGGAGGCGCAGCTTGTTGTGCAGCTCCTGGAACTCCTCAAAGGTGCGCTGGATGAAGGTCACATCCCCCGGGCTCTCCCGCTGCACCTTCACCACGTAGGTCTGTGGGGAGATGGGGCTGCGATGTGGGATTGGGACCCCAGGGTGCTCCAAGCCCATACAGGGCGAGGGAGGAGCACCAGCACAGAACCATCAGGGTTGTCCCTTTGCCTTGTCCCCACTCACGTAGCCCTTGCTGGGGTTGAAGACCCGCTCGTGGCGGCAGAGGAAGACGTCGCGGATCCGGCCGGACGTCTTGATGGTGTGTGTGCGGGGGGCGAAGGAGAGGGTCGGGCGGGCGTCAGAGCCCGTGAACTTCATCTGCGCCAGGTTGTGGATGAAGAAGTTGAGCTTGGTGGCCACACTGCCCAGGCTGGACTCAATCAACCTGCAACAAGGCCACCACACGTTCGGCATGGAGGAGCCTGTGAGCATGCTAAGCCAGTGCCCGTGTCTCCTTCTATGAGGGTCCCTCTCTGTCCCATCACCCACCCATGTCCTCTACCTGGTGAAGTAGGTGGTGGCATCGGCATCAGAGTCCTGTGGCCTCAGGGCATCGTAGACATACTTGAGGTCCTCCAGGTCGGAGAGCTCAGGGATGCCACAGGACAACATCTGGGAGGCAAGGCAGAGGGTGAAGCCAGGAGAAGCCCTCTGCCCTGCCTGAGGGGGGAAGGGTGTGCGTGCCCCCCAGTTCTCACCAGCCCCAGGAGGTTGAGGAAGAGGTGGGTGTGCTTGCGGATGAGGTTGTAGGCCTGGCAGCACAGGTCAACAAAGTCATGGAAGCGGCTGGAGGGCTTGTCCCCCCCGTTGATGACATATGCCATGTCCGAAGTGAAGACAAACGGCGCACGGTCCCTGCGCCGGGGAAGCAGGGACAGAAAGTGACCATGGCCAGGGGGTCACCCACCACCAGGACCACAGCATGAGATTTCACCCCATGAAATCGGGGTGAACAACAGTGCTTAAGAGCTGCAGCCCTGCAGGGAGGAGCCCAGGTGAGGGGGAGGGTGATGCTGGAGGTGTTTCTCACCTCTTGATGTTGCCGAACATCTGCGCGTGGCCCAGGAACCTGCCGAAGTCGATGTGGAACATGTGGCCCGTGGTCTTGAGCATGATGTTGTCATTGTGCCGGTCACAGATCCCCAGCACGTAAGTGGCCACGCAGCAACCAGCACAGGAGTAGATGAAGTTCTCCACAGCCTAGGAGGATAGAGAAAGGGAAGCATGGAGCCACCAAGCATGGAGAAAGGCTGGACATGCTGGGAAGAGAGGGGTCTCGTCCCTGGAGAGGGGAACATGAGGAGCAGGGACCCTGCCAGGCTCCTCCTCACCTTCTCGTACTCGTCCTCCTCGGGGTTGTGTTTCTGCAGCCAGTCTGCCAGCGGCCGGTCTTTGAAGGAGCCCGTCACACCATGCTCCACCTGGATTTTGCGCAGGGTCTCGGCGTTGGGGATCATCTCCACCATGCCTGGCAGCCAAGACAGCAGGGTGAGATGCATCCATCCCACCCAGGGGGCACCAAGACCCCCAGCCCCTTTTCCCACCTGTTCCCCCTCCATCACCATTGAGTGAGAGCCTGCAAAGCCACATTCCCACGGATGGTGGGATCAAACCCAATGGCGGATCACAGCTGCCCACAGCAGCTCCTCTCTAGCAGAGCCCCAGGACCTCTTGTGCTGTCACCAGCCTGAGAGCATCCAAACCTGGGGCCTGATGCCCCGGGGGGACACCCTGACACTGGGTTACCTCGTCCACGGCCGGTGGAGAAGCAGCGGAAGATGACCATGCGCATGTCCAGCCCTTCCTGCACCCAGATCTTGTTCATGATCCGGATCATCTGCAGTGTCAGCATGTCCTGCCGCAGGTCATCGCCACACTGAGAGGGACAGGGAAGAGCCATCAGAGCCGGGGGGCAGGGAGGGGCAAAGCCAAGCCAGCCCCAGGTGGGCTGGGGCAGCAGTGCTGGGGGTTTGGGCTTTGCCAGGAGGATGAGCTCGCCTTGAAGATGACTCGGATGTTTTCCCCAAGGGGATCGACGTTCTGGAAGGAAAGCTTCAGTGGGACAGCGTTGGAGTTGAAATAGGAGCAGTCCTGCCATGGAGAGGAAGGCGCAGACCATCAGGGCCGAGCCAGGGGTGGGGCAGAGGAGCCCCCCAACGCCCCCAGCTCTGCCACTCACCCGGGGCACGATCCCCTTCACCAGCAGGCTGGGGCTGAGCGGCAGGCGGCACGACCCGTTGGCCTTGAAGAACTGCTTCACGTCCTCCAGCCCCTCGCGGAGGATGCCCTGCAGGGGCGTGGGGTGGGCACGAGATGTGGGGCTGAGAGACAACCCGGCAGCCCCCTGCACTCCCTTCCACCACCAACCCCCCCCCCAGCACCCACCTGGCGCGCAGATGGGGCTGCATCCCGCACTTGCTGGGCCAGCCTGGCCAGGGTGCTGACCAGCAGGCACTGCCGGTCAAACTCCTCCCGCAGCCCCTTCCCGCAGCAGCAGAGCAGAGCTGCCAGCAGGTACTGGTAGCGGATGCTGAACTGGGAGTCCTTGAGGCCATCCTTCAGCAGCCTGCTTGGAGCAGGGGCACAGGGGGAGGTCGGTCAGGTGAGGCCCAGGGTACCCACCTCCTGTTGTTCCCACCTCCCCTCCCCCCAAAAAAAATAAATATCCCACCAGAAGAAGTAGTGGGTGATCTTCAGGTCACAGATGGCTCGCTTCATGAGGAACCGTACCAGTGGGCTGTCCAGGTAGCACTCATACTTCAGGGCCTGGAAAGGGGAACGTTTTGGGGTACAAAGGGACCAGCATGCACCCCATGCCACATCCTGGTCCCAGCACGGGTCTTGTGCCACATCCTGGTCTCACCACACACCTGGACCAGTTGGGGCAGGTAGTCCAGCAGCTCAGTGTCAGAGATGGAGTCAATCCACTGCACAGCTGTCTTCCTCACCTCCTGGTCTGGGAACCTACAGCCAGGACACGTGTCACGGGGACAGCACCCTCATCATCCCTACCCAACATTCCCACCCCTGCCTGCAAGGGGAGGGCAGCAGTGCCCAACCACACATCCCCGTGGACATGCATCCCCGTGGCACCCGCAGCCCGTCGGTGGCTTACGTGGCATGTAGCAGTCCCAGGCCATCTTGGTGGCTCATCTGGGCCCACTGGCTGAGCAGGGCGTAGATGTCGGGCAGACAGGCCCACTCCCAGCTGGGTGCACTGGCCAGCAGCATGGGCAGCGCCCCGGGTGCCGCGTGGCAGTAGTAGCGCTTCTCCCACAGCCGCTTGCGGTCGGCGTCCATCAGCCTGGGGACAGGGGACACGGCTCCCTGTGGCACGGGTGGGATGGAGCACCCCGTCCCCTCAGGGGTGGCCAGGAACTGAGCTCCCATGCCGGGGGGATGGTCCTGGATGTCCGTCTGCCCCGGGAGTGTCAGTTCTGTCCTGTGCAGCGGATTCAGGCACAGCTGCTGACACCTGATCCTTCCGTTCAGAGCCAGCACTGGAGGACTCTGGCTGGCTCAGCTGTGCCAGGCTGGATGAGGGACCAGGCAGCTGTCCCCACCAGGGGGGACAAGGCTGGAGAGACCCTTCCCAGGGGAGGACCAACAGGCAGTGGTAGGCAGGCAGCTCTGTGAAACACCAGGCTTCAGCCTCATCCTCAGCAGCCAGAGGCAGGGTCAGACCCTCAGATACCCCCGTGCCTGCCAGGGCAGAGCTCTGGGGAGCTCACAGAATCAAGGAGTGGTTTGGGTTGGAAGGGACATAAAAACTCATCCAGTTCCAACTCCCCTGCATGGGCAGAGACACCTCCCGCTAGACCAGGTTGCTCCAAGTCCCATCCAAGCTGGCCTTGAACACTTCCAGGGATGGGGCAGCCACAGCTTCCCTGGGCTTGGTAGAGTCCATCCCCGCCCCCCCAGCAGGGCGATGCTCCCCCCGCAGGCTGCTCACCAGTAGAGCGATTTCTTTTGCATCACCTCCCGCAGCTTGCGCTGATCCTCCTCCCCCAGGCTGCTGAACTCGTACCTGGGGCTGAACTCAGCTGCTGGTGGGCTGGTAAACTTCACCTCAAAGGCAGAGGTGGGGAAGTCGATCTGGGGCAGAGGCAGAGGGTAAGTGGGGGCCACATGTGTGTGTATGTCCCCCCTCAGAACCCACCACTGCTGGGATGCACCTGTAGGATGACACTGTCAGGCTGGTTGAAATTGGGGGCACTTGACCTGGCCCTGGAGTTGTCCTGAGTGGCTGGCCACAAGCCCAGGAGCTTTCTCCCACAGGTCAGGACCCTGGAGGAGGTGGAGGGGTGAGAGCTCAGCACTGGGGGTTGCTCTGGTGGGGCAGGAGGGTGGCACCACTGCAGTGATGCTGTCCCCATACTGAGCATAGGCACTGGGGACACTCCTGCCCCACTCTGGGGATGCTGGCATGGTCCCTCTCCATGCCCATCGTGGCAGGACACCCCACATACTGCCTGAAGTTGAAGAGGGGAGTGGTCACCCAGCCCAGAGCCTCAGGGACCCGTCGCTGCTTGTTGGTGTCAGAGGAGCTCCCCGGAGGTGGGATGGGCACGGCGAAGAGTGTGACGCTGAGCAGTGTCTCCCGTGGCAGACGGTTCACCTGGACAGGGAAGCAGATCCTGCAAGAGAGCAGCCAGCAGCTCAGCTATGCTGGGAAAAGTCACTGCCAGCCCCCCATGACACCAGCCAGCCCCCCACCTCAGGATGCCAAGCATGCCTTGGGACAGCCTGGCCCAACAAATGCCTTTGCCGCTGGCACCACGAGTGCCACGTGCCCCCCAGCACAGGACAGAGGTCCCACCCCATGGACAGACACCCCACAGGAGGCAGCTGGGTTCAGGGACAACCAGCTGCTCGTGTGCCCCCATCCTCTCCCTGCTGCTCTCTGTCCTGGGAAGGTGACCGCAGGGCAGGGGGGCTGCCATGGGGGACCCCCCACCACACACTGACCTCGTCCTGTGGCTGGGGGGGGGGTCTGTGTGGGACCCCGGGGCTGAGGCTCCTCTCCGACGCTCCCGGGGAGCCCGGGATGGCAGCTACATCCTGCCCATGGTGGGCACAGGCAGGGGGTTGCCCCACGGAGGGGACCAGCACGGCTCTGCTCCCCGCCGGCCGCTCGGCTGCTGTCCTTGGGGGGCACTAGCACCTTCTAAAATTATCCTCTTCCCATCCCCACCTCCTTGTGCCACTGCAAATGCCAGGCGTGGCGAGGACTCGGCACAGCCTCCCTGCCTGCTCCCGGGGCTATTTTGGGAGCAGATGCCCTTTCCCGGGTGCAAACATGCAGGTCTAGCGAGGGCAGGGCTGGCGCTGGGGCTGCTGCTATTCCCGGGGATGACACAAGAGCTCCCGACACCCGAGAATCAGGGAGAGGCACAGAGAGGAGCCGCTGGAGCAGGGGGGGGAGGAGACAGGGGATGGCACAGGCACCCCTTGCCCACCCCATGGCCAGGTTGCTGCCTTACTGCTGGTCCCATATGATGAGGTGGAAGAGGTATTTGTAGACATGTGCCTTCCTAGTGAGCAGGGGGCTGCACAGCTCCTTGCCGCCGTGGCTGAGGGAGCAGGAGAGGTAGAAATCTTCATAGCTGCAAGGGGAGCAAAAGGACCGTGAGCTAGGGGTGGGTGGGGGTGTTTCCCTGGGAAGCAGGGGGTTCCCCCCTGGGGAGGCAGAACCCGGGGGAGTTCACCCCACCACGGGGCAAACCCCACTCCAGCAGGCTGGGTGGATGGATGTGCTGCCCCTCTGTGCCTTCCCCAGGCTGGGGAAGGGGGTTGGGGGGTACAGAGCCCCCCCATCACCATATGCCACCGCGCATACCGTCACACGGGGGGCTGTCGGGGGGGCCCTGCCATGTGGCAGGTGCCGAGCGACAATCCGGGGAGGGCTGCGGGGCGCCGGGGGTCAGGGGATGCCGGCATTTCCCAGGCTACCCGCTTTGTTCGGAGCCAGTCACCAAGGGGAATACATTAAGGACAGGACAAAGGCAAGGGGTCCCCGGCGGGGCGGCTGCTGCTGGCGCCACTCCCTCGCATGTCCCCGTCCCGTCCCCCCTCCCCAAGCCCCCAGCGGGGTCCCGCCGCCCGCCTGGACCCCCGCGGTCCCCCCCGCGTGGGGCCGAAAGCGGGTACGGGCACCGAGGCACCTAACAAAGGAGCATGGCGCTGATGTGGGGAGAGGGCAGCCCGGCCCTGCAGCACCGGGGCCATCTGTCACATCCCCGGGGCGGTGCTGAGCTCGGGAGCGGCGCTGCAGCCTCAGGGATTCCTGAGGTTGGGGTGGGAGAAGCTCCGGCATCAGCTGGCTCCAGCATCCCCGTACTGATCACACAATCGTGGAATCGTTCGAGTGGGAAGGGACTGAAAGATCATTCAGTTCCCACCCCCTGCATGGGCAGGGCCACCTCCCAGCAGCCCAGGCTGCTCCAAGCCCCATCCAACCTGCCCTTCAACACTGCCAGGGATGGGGCAGCCACAGCTTCCCTGGGCAACCTGGGCCAGGGTCTCCCCACCCTCACAGCAAAGAATTTCTTCCCAGTATCTCATCTAAATCTCCTCTCTTTCAGTTTAAAGCCATTATCCCTTGTCCTCTCCCTCCCTGCCCTTGTCCAAGTTCCCTCCCCAGCTTTCCTGGAGCCCCTTCAGGCACTGGAAGGTGCTCTAAGGTCTCTCAGGAGCCTTCTCTTCTCCAGGCTGAACAACCCCAACTCTCTCAGCCTGGCTCCAGGCTCCTCAGATCATCTCCATGGCCTCCTCTGGACTCACTCCAACAGCTCCATGTCCTTGTGTTGGGGACTCCAGAACTGGACCCAGCACTGCAGGGTGGTCTGACCAGAGCAGAACAATCCTGCTCTTTAAGGGGCTTGGGCTGGTTTAGCTCTTATTCTCTCCACACCAGCCGAATATCTGGGACAGGGACATATTCCTCAGCCACCCGGGACAGAGACACCCTTGCTATGGTGTGTTTAACACCCTGGGATGGGCAGGCAGAGGCTGAGTGAGGTGCAGGCAGCTGCCCTTACCTGGCAGCCCAGGTGATGGGGATGCGGTGGGTGGCATAGATGGTGAAGGAGAGAGGGCAGGAGAGCAGACGAGCCTCCTGCACCACCCCCTGCTCCCGGCTCCCGTGCACAGCTGGCTGGAAGTCCGCGTTGAAGGTGCTGCAGTAGAGCTCAACCAGGTTGAGGATGGCAGCTGTCAGGCTCTCCACGATCCTCTCTGGAGGGGAGGTGGGAGAGGAATAAGAGGGGGGCAGCAGCTGCCAGCCCCACATCCCCCTGTGGTGTCCCTCTGGGCTGGGGATGCTGGAGGGACCCTGGGCAGGTCTTCCCCCCTGGGACAATGTGGATGAGAGGGAGAATTTCAGGCTCCTCATTTTGCTGAGTTCACGGGGTGGAACAGCAGCCATTGCCTCCAGAAACCCTCTTTTCTTAACCAGAACAGTTTCAAACACATTTTTTGGCCTTAATAATTAAGGGGGAGGGGTTTGAGGATTAAAAGCACCAAGAACTTGAGCCCAGAAGGGGAGGAGAAATACCTCGATTTTCCTTCTTGGCCAGAACATTTGGATCCTGTTGAGGAAAAAAAGAAAAAAAAAAAAAAAAAAAGAAGAAACCACAAGAGCAGCATCAGAATCAGCCCCGTGCTGCTGGCAGGGAGCAGCTCACCAGGCTGGCTGCTTTACACAACCAGCCTGGGCTCTCCAGCTTCCAGCTATTGAGGAATTTTCCACGTGGTGCAGTGGGAGGAAGGAGGGAATGAAGTCAGATATGAAAACGTGCTTCCCCTCTGCACCCTGAGCACCCCTTCCAAGTTCTGCATCCCTCCCCCTGAGACCCACTCCCCTGTCCCCCATCACTTACCTTCTGGATTTTGGGCTGCATGCGGGAGGGGCAGGGGGGCATCTGGTTGAGGGCTGCTGTGATCTCCTGGGACTCCACAGCAGCCAGGGCGTTGCAGATGGCCATGACTGACTGGATCACCCGCTCAGCCTTCAGTGGGACATCTCCCTGGAGGGCAGAGGGGGGCTGACATGGGACCCCCTAGGTAGCTGAGGGAGCAGGGGTTGCCCCCCAAGCCCCACACACCATGCACAGGGAGGTGCACCAGCCCGTGCCTCAGTTTCCCCTACTTTCACATCCGCAGAGCCCCATAATGAAAAGGTGAAAAACTCCACAACAGATGAGGCAAAGTATCCCCCAAAATTCCTCTCTCGATCCCTGGGGCTCACCTCAGCAGCCAGGAAAGCATCCACCTCATTGTGGAAGGTGTCGAAGAGGAGACTCAGGGCCTGCCTGGGGGACAGAGAACAGAGCTCAGCCCCTTCCAGGCAGGTACCTGGCATGGAGGACTAGATCCCACCATGTCCCCCCTACCTGCTGATGGTCTGCTTGATGGGTCTCTCCTGCAGGTGGATGTAGTGGTTGAGGGTTGAGGGGCTCTGATCATCGTTGGCCTGGAGACGGAGAGATGCTGTGCAGTAGCTCAGCCACAGGCAGGTCCTCCCTCAAGCAGGGAGGTGACACGGGCACCCCCACACTGCCCCCCACAGCCGGGCACCCACCGTGCGGGCCAGGTCGCTGCGCACCCCCTTCCTCTCCATCAGCTGCAGGCGGATGTCGATGTCAAACTTCCTGCAGTGCTGGATGTACTCGTGGCTGCCCAGCGCGTGTTTGCTGCGGGGACAGAGACCCCAGCCTGAGCCTGACCCCCCCTCTCCATCCCATCCAACCCCCCAAAATTCAAACCCGGGATGCCCCATCCCAAAGCCCCACGGCCAGGCATGATGTCAGCCACGGCCACCTCGCCTGCAGAAGGATGTTTGTGGCACGGGGAGGTTTGCACTAGGAAACGTGAAGAATAAGCCATTGTTTTCCCTCCTTCCCCTTGCGCCCTCCAAAAAGCTGTGCCCAGCCCAGCCGGCGTGACGGGGCCGGGAGTGGAGGAGCCTGTTGTGCCAGGACCTGCTCAACCCTGTGTGGGAAGCAGAGCATGGACCCGAGGAGCTGGAGGATGCTCCCGCTGACAGCAGGACCGTGCCAAGCCCTGGAGCAGGGAGGAACAGCCTGGTCCCACCACGCCCACCAGCATGAGCAGCTCCCCCTCCCAGAGTGGGACCTACAGAGCGGGCTCCACACAGGGGGTTTTGGCACTTCCAGCATCTCTTCCGCCAGGAGAAGATGCAGAAAGAAAAGATCAGCCACAAAAGGGCTTTATGTCCCAGGGCTTTCTCAAAGGTCCTTTGAGGGCCCCAGGAGATAGGGCAGCTCCTGCCCGTGCCGGCTCCCGGGAAACTCTCGCCAGGGACGGGCTGTCCTGCTCCGTGCCCGGGATGTCTTTCCCTGCCAAAAAAGCAGGAGGTTCACCCCGTGGGGAAACGTCCGCTAAGCTGGCTGGACCTGCCCTGCAGCTGGTGCAGCCCTGAGCCACCCACAGCTGAGGTTGGGCAGGTCAGAAGCTCGAGGATGCTGCTGTGCCCACAGCTAGGGAAGAGCTTGCACCCCTGCTGCGTGCAAGCACATGTGCACACACATGCACACATCTGCACACACGTGTGTGCACACACATGCCCTGAAGCACTCTGCAGCGGGAGGGCTCAGCGCTGATGGGAATGATGTGCCAGGAACCCTCCTGCATCCCTGTCTGCTCCGGCTCTCCTGGCCCAAGCAATTCCCAGCTGCCCCTGTAGGGCCTAAACCAGCAGCTCCTGGAGGCCATGGCACAGCTCCTGGAGGCCATGGCACAGCTCCTGCCGACCTCCAGCAGCAGGGCCAGCTCTCCAGCAGCAGGAAGGACGGTGTGTGCCTGTGCCTGCCTGGCTGCTGCAGCTCCCTCTGGTCTCCTGAGCTGTCAGATCCCAAGCCCCCTCTTTCCCAGTCTTCCTCTGGGAAAGGCAGCAAGGCAGGGAGGGCACAGGTCTCATCCCCCACCCAAGGGAGCCCACTGCAGCCCTGATGCTCCGGTGCCCCCCACTCCTTCTGCCCTCCAATGTGTCCCTTTTCCACCTTCTCCTGCAGTTGAAGCAGCAGGCTGGGAGAAGCCAGGCTCTGCCTCTCCACTCAGTGACACAGCTGTTATTAATACTCCCTCCAAAGAGCTTTTTTGGCAGCTCCCTGCTTTTCAGGCACGTGGGAGGGTCAGCGTGATGGATACCCTGCCACCGGGAAGGATGCTCCCAACATGCTGCTCTTGGCAAGAGCATCACTACGGCTGGGGAGGCAGGAAAAGGAGCCGAGAGGTTCCCACTGGGATCAGCCCCCACCATCCATCACATGGGGTGAGCACGGCCGAGCATGTGAGCCACGGGATGCCTGGGCCCTGTCGTGTGTTTCCCCCCCGCCCCCTTTCTCCAGCCCCCACACTCACTTCTGCAGGAACTCCTCCAAACCGCAGATCTTGAGCACGAAGTCCTCGACGTCGACAGCGTGCAGCTCGTCGTGCGTGTAGCACAGAGCCTGGTAGATCAGCAGGTCCACGGTGGAGGAGCCTCAAGGGAGGAAGAGCAGCAGCGTGAGCCCCCGGGGTGGTGGGACCCCACACCAAGATTCCCCCACCCAGGTGTTGCTGAGGTCTGTCCCTGCTTCACATCACCCCAGGTCTCCCCGATGGCTGGAAGAGGGGGACAGGCAGGTGGCTGCTGGTAGCACTTACAGTCACAGGTGAAGGTGAGGGGCTCCCGCAGGCTGTCACACACCACTGTCACCTTCAGGCTGACACCATGGCCCAGCTGCTCGGGGCTGAGGTTGACAGAGCTCCACACCAAGCCAGTGAGGGAATAGTCCTCAGTGCTGTAGCCAGACCGCAGCCTGCAGAGCCAGGGACAGGTCAGAGGTGCTGCCTTGCTTTGGGTTTCCCCCCCCCAAAAAAAAATGCCTGTTTTGGGTCCCACCACAGCCCTGGGGTGCACTGGGAGCCCCAGGAAGGGCTGGGGCAGGGCCGGGTACTCACACATCCAGCATGTGGCAGAAAGCAGCCACCTCCTCATCCCGCTCCTCGGAGACCTCGAAGAGCTCGTAGCCGTTGGCGAAGGAATGTGGCCGGGGGGCAACCTAGAGGGCAGAGCACCAGCCTGTCAGCTGGCTGCAGCAATCCTGGGGGCTCCAGCTGCTGCCTGCCTGGAACGGGATTTGCTGGATCCCCCCCATCAGAGCACTGGGCATCCAGAGTCTTGTTCCTCCCACCATTGCTGCAGCAGCACTGAGGGTGATGTGGTCCAGCACAGGAGGGGTTTGGAACAGGCCACAGGATGTGTCACCCAAGTCTGCACCAGCACCTTCCCCAAAGCCAGGAGAAGGGACAGCCCCAGGCCTCGCTGTCCCCAGCCCTCTGCCGACAAAACCACCCATTTCCAAAAGCTCCACCTGGGAGATTCCCCAGGGAGACAAGGGATGTGCAGAGACGGACCTGAGGATGACATGGGATGGACAGGGACTGTCCCCAGGCCACCAAAGTGCCACAGCAGAGCCCACGCCCAGCCCTGCACACCTCCCTCCTGACATGCAGCATCACGGTGCCAGGCTCCCCCCACGCCTGGGGGTCTCGGGGCTCCCATTGTGCTCTGGCAGGGAACAATGGCCCCACTGTCAGAGCAATTAACCCAGCCAACAGCTCCCGGGAGGCAGAGAAAGGCAGGGAACACAGCAGCCGCTAAAGACTATTTTAATGCTCTTCTATAATTAGCTTCTGGCACTAAGAAAGCTGTGAGTGACTTAGGTAGCCCCTGCCAGCTGCACCCCTCTCTTCCTGGGGAGGGGGGACCCTGTGAGGAAGGTGACTTCTCCCATTATTTATCTCCTCCTCTTGCTGGCGGTGGGATGAGCCACACCAGAGTGGGGCATTGCCCCTGCAACGGGCACCCCGTTGGGGACCTGGCAGCCCCGGAAGAGGGACGGTGGCAGGGCCAGCAGCCCCCTGACACCTCCATGTGCAGAGGGGAGGAGTCCTGCTCTGTGCTGGACAGAGGGAAGAAGGGAGCTGGGACGGGAAAGGATGTTGGGAGCTGCACAGGAAAGTGATCGGGAGGAGACTCCCAGCTCTTTCCGGAGGAGCTTGTGACGTTTCATGAGTTGGCAGGACACGAGCTGACTGCAAACCACCTGCAGTGTGGCCTCTGGAGACAGCAGCGACTCCTGGGTGGGACTCGCTTGGCTTTCCAGCCCTGGTTCACCCACCCCAGAGGGTTTTGGCCATGATCGCACACCCCCGGGGAACTGCACAACCTGGAAAGGTCTTATTAACCTCCAGGAACCGTGTCTCCAACCACGATGCGTGAACAAGACCCTGGGGAGCCCCGGCGATGGGACAAATAAAACCAACCCAGAGAGAAGGAGACACAGCAAAGCCACGGGCACCCACTGCCCAGTTCACACCCCAGCACTGGATTCCTGTCTCTCCCCGGCACCGTGGCTCCATCCCACTTCCAAGGCAGGGAGAGAAAAAAGCCTCTTACCGGGTCGATGGAGATCCTGCGGTTCTTGTTTGGCGTCAGATTCTTCCGGTTGCCGAAGCGGGAGACGTACGTCCGCGGGGGCACCTGGGGGGGCATGGTCTTGCTCCGTGCCACCGGCTTGCCGCTCGATTCCTTCTCAAAGATGCTCCTGCCCTCCTTCCAGCCACGGGCAGCTTCCCGCAGCACCTCCGACTCGTAGGTGGACTTGAGGTTGAGGCAGGTGATGGCGTCGTTGATGCCGCCGTAGCCGGCGATGCCGTAGGGATCCTCCTCGGAGATGCGGCGGCCGAGCAGCTTGCCCTGAGCCCGCTCATGGGCTGCTGAGAACATGTTGATGTCCCTGGGCTGGGGTCCTTTGGAGGATGGAGGGGAACCCTTCCCCGAGTGCTGGCTCCCCTCAGGGGAGCTCCAAAGGAGGTTCCTGGGGGGCAGCGGGGGCGGCGAGATCTTTTTGGGGGAGCTGCCCCCATCGTGGGGTGAGGTGCCGTTGAGCGGCTCCCCGAGGAGGTCCTCCCCTGACCCGTCAAAGATGTACAGGTAATCCTCAGCCAGGGGTCCCTTCAGCCAGGGCTGGGGGTCTGGGGAGCTGGGTCCAGGTGGGGGTCCAGGCACCGGGGAACCCTCGGGTGCCACCGGGATGTTGTAGCTGAGCGTGGGGTCAGAGCCAGAGAGGCCACGCGCCGCCTTGATGCCAGCACAGCCGTTCCTGTCGGCGGGGTCATCCCAGGAGATGAGGGGCTGGTCTCCTCGCTGCTTGGCCCGGTTCTCCTCCTTGTCCTGCCGCAGCCGGGACAGGGCATCGTATTCCATCTGCAAGGCCTCGGCCAGCGCCAGCTCCTTCCGGCTGATCCCCAGGGATTTCCAGTGCTCCCCATTGCCGCGCGTGGCTGACATCTCTCTCCAGGGACCAGGACTTCTTCCTGCTGGGCTCAGGGGTCAGGAGAACGGCATGCTGCACCGCCGGCCACCTGGGCGGAGGGGAGAGGCACGGTTAGTGGAGGGGAAAGCCATGGCTAGTGGCTGGGCAGGCCAGGATAAGGAAGGCTGGCTGATAAGGAAGGTTGGTTCATGAGTGGTACAGCCCTTCCTCTCTGCCATGGAAAAAAAAGGGAGCATTCAGGGCTGATGGGTTAAATCAAGGTTTTGCTGCCGCCCACCCACCCAGGACCCCCTGGCTGGGCAGGGCTGGTTGGCTCCACAGCAGCTGCTGGGGCTGTTGCTGGAGCCCGACGTATTTCCCCGAGGATAAAATAAGAGGCAGAGCAGGGAGGGCAGTGCCTGCGGGGGGGTTGTGCAGCTGGGCCTGACTCAACCTGCAACCCCCAAGCAGGAGACTGTCCCAGGATGGGCTTCACCACTGTGCCAAGGCTCTGGGGGCTGCCAAGGACACAGCTCTGAGCTTGCTCGCAGAATCCCAGACTGGTTTGGGTGGGAAGGGACCTTAAAGATCATCCAGCCAAATTCCTGACATGGGCAGGGACACTTCCCACCAGCCCAGGCTGCTCCAAGCCCCATCCAACCTGCCCTTCAACACTGCCAGGGATGGGGCAGCCACAGCTTCCCTGGGCAACCTGGGCCAGGCTCTCACCACCCTCACAGAATTTCTTTCCAATATCTCATCTAAATCTCCCCTCTTTCAACTTGAAACCATTCCCTATCACTCCATCCCCTGATAAAAAGTCCCTCTCCAGCTTCCACCAGCAAAACTAGGGCTTTCTGAGGCAGAAATGAAAAGATGAGTGAAAAGGGCAAGGAAAGGACAGGATGAGGTGCTGCCCCCCTCGCCCCCACCGTGTCTGCATGGGAAGAGGATCATAGAATCATGGGATGGTTTGGGCTGGAAGGGACCTTAAAGATCATTTAGATCCAACCCCCCTGCATGGGCAGGGACACCTCCCACCAGCCCAGGTTGCCTCAGTCCCTCTGAGCCCTTGGGCAGCACCCAGCTCTGTGCAGCCTCCAGACCTTTCTGCACCAGCAGAGAGGAAAAACAGCTGAGCTGGAACCTGCTCCCTGGCCCCTGACCAACACCTGGGGAGGGCCAGCACCACGCTCCCCGGGGAAGGATGTTTCACCTCCTCTTTCCTGCCTAGCAAAATAAATATCTAAGTGGAAGGTAAACAGAAGAATGGAACAAGCCCAGAGCCCCTGGAGATGATGGCACTGGGACTCTCTAGAGCTGAGAGGCAGTCGAGGGCTTTTGGGCTCTGGGCAGGGCAGGATCACCAGCCTCAGCATGGAGAGGACACGGGACCTCCTCAGCCCTGTGCTGCTCCCTCTGCACCACGCAGGGCTCTGCCTCATGCTCTGATTTAGGGCAAAAGGATTCACTGCCCCCCTTCCCCGTGATCCCAAGCTTTCCTGCTGGAAAAGCACTGCTGAGGGCATCACACACCTGAGGATCTCCCCCCAGCCTGCACTTGTGGGGCAGGAAAAGTCTTGAACCACGACTGGCAGACCCAACCACTGCCCCTGGGCAGATAGAGTAGCCCACCTGACACCACACTTGCCCCCCACATCCCACCTCATGGAATGGGGCAACCACTTCCAGCATGGGGTTTTCCAGTGGCCACCCTCCTCTGGCACACATCCCCCCCTGTGGAGCATCCCCATTGTCACTGGGCTGGTCCCCTCCTAGCTCAGGGGCTGATTATGGCCCATGGCAGCCCCCAAAACACATCACTCCCTCCCCACCCACAAACAGACCCTCCTGACCCCAGGGCTGTGCAGGACCAGATGGCTCCTAATTAGCCCAGCCTTCGTCTGCTGCAAACACATTTCCTATGAGCCAGGTGGGTCTCCCCACCAGCACAGCTGCCCCGTTAGTCCCCCCAACACCAGGCTGGCCGGGCACCTCACTCAACCAGCTTCTTTGTGCTTTCTAGATGGAAAAATGGCTTTGAGGTGGGGGGGGACAGGCTGGAAACGTTCCCTTCCCCAACATTTTGGCCCCTGCCAGCAGCTGTGGGCTTTTCCTGGAAAAACAGAAATCCCAAAAGCTGGCAGTCCTGGGCTTCTGGAAGCGGAACAAAGAAAATCTGCTTTTAACCCAAAAGCAATAAAATCAAGCCGATTTTTGTGGCTGACAAAGCCACAAACCCATTCTCATCTCCAAGAGAAGCGTCTGCATCTCGCTGAGGTTTTGAGCAGAGCAACGTTCCTGCCTGGTCAGGCCGAGGTTCCTGCATGGGTTGGTGGGATGCAGCTGGACCTGCACCAGGGCAGAAACAACAAACTGGGTCCAGGCTCCACCAGAAGCCAGGCAGGCAGCATAGGAGCAGCCAGGACATGGGGATGGCTGTGTGCCACCCAGGGGATGTCACCTCAGCTGGGCACACCACCAGCATCCCTGGGTAGGGGGCTCAGCTCCTCCCCTCAGTGTGGCAGCTGGACTGAGGTGATACAAACCCACATGGAAGAGCCCCAAACTCTCCTGTTCACCCTCCAAGTCCTCAGCCAGGGGCAGGACTGATGCTCAAGCAGCACCTCAGCACCGCCACCAGCTCCTGCTCCTGGGGGTCTGCTGAGCAGCCACTCATGTTCCCACCAAAGGCTTCTCTCCTCCCAGAAGCCCGTTGCAAAAATGATCTGGGACTGTGAGCTGTGGGTTAGGCCTCAGCACGGGAACTGAATTCCAGAGGAGCAGAAACAAGCAGATTTTTTTTTTCCTCTTTAAAATACTACCACTAATATCACGGGGATAATTTTCTGACTTTAAATTTCCTGGCGTTTGCCACGGTCACGTCAGCCTCAGGAGACCCATCCAGCTTGGGATCCCACCTTTTGGAGAAATGCTTTGCTGTGCTGAGTTACTGCTGCTGCAGCCCACGGCGGGGCTGGAGGCACACAGGAGGGAAAACCACTTGCCCACTGGAAACCCTTTGCCCTAAGCCCTGGATGATGTTTTAGCACCATTTCTTTCACATTTTGCACCAGCACAGCCCTGTAAAGGAAGCAGCAGCTTCACAGGGAGCCACACACTTGCACCACATCCCTGGTGTAACCCACCAGCACCCACTGCCCTGCTCTGCCTGGCCACAGCAGCAGAGCAGAGGGACATTTCCCCATCAGGGCACTGCCCAGATGCACAAAGCCCATCTCCTCTCGGGGGCAGCCCTCTAGAATATGGGTGCTGAAACCAAAAGGCAGACAAAACCAGCTCCAAGTCCTCTTTTGGGAGCCTCTTGCATTTTTAAATGTCATTTCAGAATATCTGCTGGTTGCTGAGTGGCCCCTCATCCAGCTCCCAGCATCAGCACCCTGCCTGCCAGCCCAGCCAACACCCCCCGACCTGGGGCACCCTCCTGGGTTGGGGAGGGAACTTTGGGGTGAGGCTTTCCTGCCTGCACGCTGGCGGATCCCACGGAGTTTATTTTTCCAAAACCAAACCAGTTGGATCCACCCAGGAGCAGCCCAGCCCAACGGCTGTGGCCAGGTCCCCCCACCCCAAGAGCTCAGGGCCCCGTTAGTCCCCTCAAAGTCCCTCCAAACCAGCAGGTTCCACTCCTTGGTGGCTCCTGGGGACTGCAGGGCTTTGGGGTGGAGGATGCCCGGGCTCCCTGCAGGGCTGTCCCTGGTCCCACACCCAGCATCAGTGGGACAGGGAGGGACCACCCCAGCCCTTGAGAGCCAAGCACCAGGTTGGGAGGAGGGCAGGGGAGGTCTGGGGGAGGGGGGGGACATCAGCACACCCACCCCTCTCCCAGCAGCTGAGCAGCACCTGCTCAGCATGGGGAGGGACGAGGGAAACTGAGCAGAAAATGCTCCTAGGGGATCCCACGGTGGAGCAAATGTGACATCCAGCCCTTCCTCCTTCTGCTGGGGGACAGGAGCCTGAGGCAGAGCCACTGTGGCTGGCAGGGGCTCGCTGAGCACCCCCAGCTCTCCCCATCCCTCCCTGCCTTCCCCCTCCCAGGCAGCTGCGATGGGAGCGGATAGAAGCATCGGAAGCATCTGGGAAAGCATCAAACATCTGAGGGCCAGGAAGCAAAGCAAGGCCTGGAGGGGCACCTCCCCGGGGTGTGGGAGCGGGGATGGAGGTTATGCCTATCAGGGGAGACAATTCACACCCATTTATAATCTGGCAGAGGGAGGAGCAGCCATGAGAAGGATAAAGCACCAGCCTTCACCTCTGGGGCTGTGGGTCCATCCATCCATCCTGCTGCTCCTGCTGAACCATGTTCCCAGCTGCCTGAGCAGCCACTGCCCAGCCAGGAGGATGGTGAGGGCTTCCCTGCTTTGGGGACATGGAGACCCAGCTGTGTGGCACATCCTGGCCGTGTGCCATTGCTCCTGCTGCCAGTCACAGCACCTCATGGGGTGACAAAGCTCCTTGGACACACTGGACCCCTTCGGCAGTGGGAAATGCTCCTACATCCCCTTCATCCCACCCAGCCCCCATGGCATGGGGAGGCAGGTTCCCTGGGCCTCTCAGCAGCTTCAGCACCATCTGGACCAGGCAGGATCCCACTATTCCCACTCCAGAAGAAACTCTCTGGTCTCAGTTCCCCACCTCTCCAAAACCAGAGGGAAACAGGGCCATTTGGGACCTCCCAGGCAACATAATGACCAAGGGAAGCCCTTTGGCTGGGTCTCCAGGTGCTACTTTGACACAGCAAATTGCAGGATTTTCATCCCAGTTTGGAACTGGAGCTCCAGGAAGGTAATTGGAAACCAAAACAAAAACCCAAGAGTGTTTCTTTCCTGGAGCCACACTCTGAAACACCACCCATCAACCCAAGCCCCAGCAAAACCAGCACTCCAGAGGTGCTCACAGCAAAACCAGCATCATTCCCCCCAAAAAACTGAACCTGACAGAGATTTTCAGGCAACTCTCTTTCTTTGCTTTCCCCAGTTTGCAGAGGAAAAGCCAGACTCCAAAAACTACACTCCAGGGAGCCAACCAACTAGTTTCCAGAGAGGATTTGGAGCTGAGCAAACACAGAGCTGAGCAAACACCCGGAAAACAAGCCGTGCCACTTGCTTCCAACCTGTTGCCCCACGGCAGAAGTTTCTCCCTCTTCAAGCTGATGAGTCTCCTATTAATAGCAGAGCAAAGCCCAGTCGGGTCCAAGCTCCCTGGAGGAGGCAGGATGTGAAGCTGGCTGATGCCAAAGGCTCTTCTATCGTTTTACTACGTATTTCCACCTTCGGGAGGAAATCCTGCCCCGGGTTGATGGATCAGGTTTGGGAGGGGAAAGCCCCCGGCTTGGGGCAGCCAAAGGTGGGAGCTCTGCAGAGGGACCACCCAGAGCCCTGCAGGGTGGGAGCTGAGTCGGTGATGGGGACAGCGGAGGGGACAATGGGGTGTGGAGGCGGGGACAGTGTGGGGCAGGAGGTGGCCGTGGGCGGGGGGATGTCAGAGCCCTCCTTTGCAGCGAGGTGTGACAGACACATGCTCGGCTGCTCAGGAGAGGCTGAACCTCAACCCAGCACCTGCAAAGTGCTGGAGTGCAACGAGGAAGGGGGGGGTGACATCCTCTTGCAAAGCCACCCCCCTCGGCATCCTCCTGGTGATCCCGTGAGGCCAAAATCACCCCATTCGCCTCCACTCCCCAGCCCCGGGGCACACCCACGGTCGGACTTTCCGAGTGACTCAACCCTCAGTGCTCCAGCACCCAGCACCCATCCTGGGGGTCAGGTTTTCTCGGTGCTCAGCATCCCCTGGGGATCTCCCCAGCACAGCAGGTCTGCTGCTCAACCCCTATGCAAATCTGGGTTTCCTCCGTGGCCAGCCCCCGGCACGGCGTGGCTGGCTGTGCCACGGGTGGGTGGGTGTACCCAGCTGCACACCGGGCTGCTGGCAGCCATCCTGCCTGCACGGCGAGGCCAGGAGGGGCTGCGGCCCTAGGTGTGTTCAGGACAGCCAAGCAATGTAAAACAGGGCACTTTCCCACTCCACCAGCTCCCAGGGGAAGAGTCCTGCCCACACAGCAGAGCTGGGATGGGCTGGCAAGTGGCAGCCAGCCCGTGCTGGCTCCTGCCCCATAGCCCAGGGGTCTGGGTGAGCCCCAAGGGCCAGATCCTGTGGCTTTATCCCCACCACACACCCCACAGGGCTGTTCCTGCTGCCACGGGGCTCTCCCCAACCCAGGTGCTCCCACAGCTGAACCAGAGGGATGCACTGAGGACATGCAGCAGGCAGGGTGCACCCTCCCCGCCCACAGCACCCTGCTGGGGTGCAGGGGGTCCAGCTGGCCCCACGCTGCACGCCAGAGCCAGCCTGGGCTGCGATGGGAATCTTTAGCCTGTTCAGCCCCTGCTCTGCCCACAGGATCTACATGTTGTGGGAGAGAATGGCAGCCCAAGGACACACCACAACCACAGGCAGGACACACACAGCTCCTCTGGAGCACCCAACACGCAGGGAAACACCTCAATGAGGACGGGGCCATGGCTGCTGCTGCTGCTACAAGCCCCCTCCACCCTGCTCAGGACCGTGGGACCCCCAGCCCGGCACATCATCCCCCTTGGCCCAGCAACCCGGGATGCCGGGCAGCACAGACACACACACACACAAATACACACACACCCTGCGTGTGCATCCAGGCAACGCTCGCAGCCACACGGAGCACCCACTGCAGCAGGCAAGGAAGGCTGGAGCCCGGCTGCACAGGCAGCTCCTTTCAGCTCCTTTCGGCTCCCGGCAGCGGATCCTTTTTTCCCGACCTCGCTTCCTTTGCTACTCCAGAGGGTGCTCCCCAGGCCAGGCGGGGCAGGTGCCCGGCAGGGCGATTGGCCCGGGAGAACCGGGTGCTCCATGCTCCAGGTTTCCCTGTCCCCACAGCTCCCTGCTCCCCCGTCCCTCCCGCTCGGGGAGGCAAAGATTGATTTTTCTGATCACGTTGGTGCTCGTTCACCCCAGGCCCAGATCCCGAGAACAATTACATTCGTGTTTGGCCTTCTACACATGGATAGCTGTGGTTCAGTCGATAGATCTCCTTTGCTTAGGGGTAATAGCTGGCATATCTCTGGAGTTTACTGATAAACACACGCGTGAGCGTTTCCGCAAGCGGAGGATTCCGAGCGCTGCACCGCAGGGGCAGAGGGAGCATCGCAGCTCGCTGCAGCACGCCCAGCATCCTCAGAGTCCCCCCCAAAACACCCTGCCTAGAGCCCACCTAGAGCTGACCCTTCCCGGCTAAACACAAGCGCTGCCTCGTCCCCGACCCTGTCCCCAGCCCTGTCCCGTCGGGGGGACTCCTGACTCGATGGAAACGAGCAGAAACCCCAGCCCAGCCTCTCTCTACTTCGCTGATGGGCAACTTTGCAATTTGACGGGGACCGTTTCATTGTTCTGCTCGTAAAAACAGCCCAACTCCCCCCCGCACACCCCCGCCTGACGCTTGATTTCGAGACCCCGCACCGTGCCCTGGGGGTGCGGGGCCCGGGGTGACCCCCCTCCCCAGCCCCCCGGAGCTTTGAGGGGCTTTCAGCCCTTGCGAAAAACACAAGGCTTGGTTGGAGCTTTCGGGGGGAAAGCACCCGCAGGAGCTCCGGGGATCTTCCCCGTCTCTTCCCGACCGGTGAAATTATTTCTATATTCATATAAAAATGATTATCTATATTTTAAGGGGGGGGGAGGAACCCCAGAACCAGCCGCTCATGAGAGGAGCCGGCCTAGCTCCCACCACCCGCCTGTGTTTTCCCCCCAAAAAAATCTCCCTTCCCCCGGGATTTCTCCCCCCACCCCACAAGGGGGAATCCCCCTGTCCCCCCGGGGTTCAGCCCTACCTGCTGGGAGCGGGTTGCGGCGGGGCCGGGCTGGGGCCGGGCCGGGCGGCGGGGCCGCGCCGCGGCGGCGGCGGAGGGAGGAGGAGGAGGAGGAGGAGGAGGAGGAGAAGAGGAGGAAAAGAGGGGGGAGGAGGAGGAGGGAGCACGGCGGCGGACAATGGCGGGGCGCAGCGCGGTGCGGGGCCATCTCCCGGCGGCCCACCGCACTGCACGGCGGTGCGGGGGCCCGGGGGGGGGGGGCTGGCGAGGCGGGGCTGGCCCCGGGTGCCCCCCTATCTCCGCATGTTTGCCCCCCCCCGTGTGTTCCCTGGATGCTGCCGGGGATGCCGCCCCTCCGTCCCTTCCATCCCGCATCGTCCCCGCCGGGGTGGGCGGTGGGGCGGCTGCTGCTCCTCTTCCCTGGCAACCTCCACCCCCTTCACACCCCCAAAACGCTGCAGCCCCCACTCTGGGGGACATCCCTGGGGAGAACAGCACCCACTTCCCACCGGGCTTGGTACCTCCGTACTCCTCTAGGAAGGTGCTCAGACACCCCACAGCACCCTACTGTTTTTTTGGGGGGTGCTCAAACTGGTCCCCAGACTGGCAGGGACATATTCCTGCCCGCAGCAGTCAGCCAGGGGCGAGGGCAGGGGCAGAAGGGGCTGCAGAACACGGGGGGGGGGGGCAGAAGCTGTGCTGGATCCAGCGGGAGCTGTGGGCTGGTTTTGCGGGCAGCCGGCCCTGCCAGACGGGGGAAACAGCCCCCTCCGAAACCCCAGCGCTGCCCCGAAGAGCCACAAACACGCCCCGGGGCAGCTGCGGGTCACAGCCTGTGGTTTGGGTTTAGCGGTGACACGGAATTAATTATTCCAGCCTGCCCTGGGGTCCCCAGGAGAGGGGAGGACAGAGGCTGTGCGGGGTTCAGCACAACGTGCGGGGGGAAGCCAGGGCTCGAGGGTCCCCTCGGGGCACCCCCAGACCCCGTTTACCACCCGGCCCCGATAGAAAAGCGGCCCTAATCAGCACCAGGTCTGCCCGCAAGAGCCCGGGGGCTGCGCCCACCCTCTGACAGGACCAGTCACGCACTTCGTGGGGTAGTTGTGAGCGGGGAGAAAACCCGCTAATTAAATACCCCGCAACATCCCCTGTCCCGGGATGAACTATTCCCGATCCTTCTCTTCGCACTTTGCCTGACCCCCTTTAAAACACCCCTGGTTTGCTGGAGGGTGAAGAGGCAGGTAAGACCCCCCCGGGCCCGCTGTGGGGGTCCCTCCTCTGCCGGGTACCCCTGCCCGACCCCCCCACGCTGCACCGACCGTGGGAACAAGGAGCGGGGGGCACCCGTGGGGGGTTCATTTGTGTGTCGGGCTGTGCTGGGGGGTCCTGGGGGGGGGATTGCGGCGGGCGGGGCTGTGCGGGCAGGAGTGTCAGGATGATGTAGAGGCAGGGCAGGTAGCGCTGTCAGAGCCCGGATAGCTCAGTCGGTAGAGCATCAGACTTTTAATCTGAGGGTCCAGGGTTCAAGTCCCTGTTCGGGCGACGCTTGTTTTCTTTACTGTCCTTTCCCAGATTTTTGGTTGTTTGGTTTTTCTTTTTTATCCCCGTCAGAAGCCCTTCACAGCCAGCGGCACGAGCGGCTCTTCCCAGCCGGGGTTGGGGTCCGGGCTGCGCCGCCAGGACAGCCCTGGGGCTGGAAAAAAAAAAAATAAATAAAGAAAAACAAACCAAAACACCGGAAAGGGGTTTGAACGCGGAAAAAACAGCGTCGCCCGAACAGGGACTTGAACCCTGGACCCTCAGATTAAAAGTCTGATGCTCTACCGACTGAGCTATCCGGGCTCTGGGGCACCAGCTCCCGCGCTGCTCCTATCACGGCACCAGGGCACGCGCGGGTGGTCCCGGGAGCACCGGGGGCTCGGCCGGGGAGGGGAGGGGGCCTGCACCGGCTGGGGGCGGGGAGGGACGGGCTGGAGGAACCGGGGGCTGCCGGATGAGGCGGTTCTGGCGGTCAGGGGTGGCACCGGGAGGGTTGGAGGAGCTTGTACCGGGCCGGTTGCACCGGTGGGGGGTTGTACCGGGCTGGTTGTACCGGTGGGGGGCTGTACGGGGCCGGTTGTACCGGTGGGGGGCTGTACGGGGCCGGTTGTACCGGGCCGGCTGCACCGGGCCGGTCTGTGCCTAACAGCTCGGTCCTCCACCGCCATTGGGGGCGGGCGCACTCTCCGTCCCGCCATCCCTTCCTCTCTAGGCACATCTCCACGTCGCGCCTAGCGGCCCTGCCGTCCTCTCTAGCCCCGCAGCTCTATGGTCGGCGCCCCCGCGGAAGCGCCGCCGCCGCCATGTTGGCTGCGAGGGGAAGTGGCGGCCCCTGAGCCCCGCTAAGATGGAGGAGAGGAGGCCTCGGGGGGTGTAGGGGTGTCCCCCCCCGCACCTCTCCCCCTCCGCCCCCGGCTGCGGGGTGACCGGTGGGCCCATGGAGCAGCTCTAGGGTGAGCCCGCCGCGGGAGGCCGGGGCTCGGGGAGGGGGGCGGTGGAAGGGGCGGTGGAAGGGCCTGTGCGGGGCGGGGGGCGGCGGGGAGGGCCCTCCCGCCCTCGGCGGGGCCGGTGGGAAGGGGCCCAGCACCGAGGGGTGACCCCAGGGTTGTGCCCGTGCAGGGTTGTGCCCGTGCAGGGGCTTATACTCCGTTTCTGTGCCTCACCCTGACAGCAGCTCTGCCTGAAAAAAGCACCTTCATGGGCGAAAAACTAACTTAAAATATATATATATATATATATATAAAAATATAATAATTTTAAACAACCCCGAAGCGTCGAAGCCAAGAACCCAGGAAACCGGGTGTCAAGTAGCGTCTTAGTTGCGCTGGGAGCACAGCAATTACACAATAGTTGCCAACAATTCGATGACTCTCCCTGAAGATCTGAGCCTTCCACAGCCCTGCCGCCCAACTTCAACGATTATTCTAATTATAGGTCCCGCTGAGCACTTTTAAGGACATCTGACTGTTGTCTGACAGCTCATGGCTTGCACTTCTCTGGTGCTTATACCATCTGCTCCAGCAGTAAAAGGAGACACAAAACATTTCTACGTGATTGCATCTTTTTTCCTAAAATGTTTTGCATCCCTAATGGTTCTCTCCAACATTAATAACTTCAGCAGCTTTAGACTAAAAGTTTCAGAGAAATGGGATGTGAGGAGATGACCACAGAGCTGGCTGGGACTGTGTCATGTCAAACCATGATTTGTAACCTGTTCCACCATGATTTTTAACCTTCCACACCATGATTTCTAACCTTAAATCCTGCCATGCTTTTCCAGGGCAGAGCACAACAAGGAATTGTCTTCAGGGAGGGATTAATAACTGGAAGATCCAGTATGTAATGCTGCACACAAACAGATGGGCTTTAAAAGATGAGCCTTAATTTCTAGGCTGACCACTTCTGGCATGTCCTGTCTTGGGGTGGAGCAGAATTTAGGGCTTTCATGCTCACAGGGTTAAAAAATGAACTGAACCTACAGCCATCCAAGACTTCCACTCTGCACAGAAGTTAGAAATTATCTCATTTCCTTAAAAGAAGGAGACTTGAAAACAGAAACTGAACTTGAATTAGAAGTTAGTTTCTACTTTTCAGACACTGCTGCCAAGAGAAGCCTGTGCAGCCTCTGCTTGCTCTCTTCTCTGGGTCTGTGAAGATCTTTTAGCTCAAGCCTTTCCTGCTCTGGTCTAGTGGGGTTTTGATCTCTTGAGAACAGGAACTTCTACTCCAAAACCAGACAGTTGACTTGTTCCTGTGCCGTGCACGACCAGATGAAGTGTTCAAGTGGAAATAAAGCTGTTCCTTCATGACTCCTCAGTGATTCATGGTTTCCTCCAAATTGTTCCTCTGCTCTACTGGCATTTTCTTCTCTTATTTCTTACAGCTCCAAAGCTGGGGAGCAGCAGTAGGTTCACTGGTGCTTTGTTCAGTTGGCTGCAAATTAGAGGCTTGCAGAGTAAAAGATTGGGCATTAGGTGGGAAGAGAGAGTTGCAGGGAAAGTTAAATAGGGATCAGTGAAGCAAGAAGCTTCTCAGTTCTCAAGGAATTTCCACCTTTTGCCTTCCTGGCCAGGCTGTGTAGAGAGGATGGGAACACATGGGGGGGGATTTTCTGTCTTGGCAGGGTGATGACTGGTGCTGCCTTCATCTGCAGCCTAGACAATGTTTCACAGCTTGCATGCTGCTGAAGGTGGCATCAGTAATCTCAAGATGAAATTCTAATTCAGGGAAGTTAGTATCACTAAGAGTCAAACTTAGCAAAAATACCCTTTCTCTGTGCAGGCTGGAGGCAAAGCCCCAACTTGCCTTTCTCTAACAAAACTAGTACTGAAACAGTTAAAGTATCTAAATTGAGTTTCAGCCCAAGGGCAGCTGCTTTCCAGGAGTGCAGGGTGGGGAGGAAATCCACTTCTTTCCCCCCTCCCGCCCCCCATTTGGCCGTTTTTCACACCAATTCAAGCTCTTATCAGAAGCTGATGTGTTCAGTGACTCCCTCTCCTGCCTAGATGAGCTGGAGGCAGGAGCGGTTTTTGAAAGAGCGACTCAGAGCCCAGAGCATCAGCAGCACCAGAGCTCCTGGGGAGGCTTCAGCCAGAGCTGCTCCAGGACAGGGATTCACAGGCTTTTCCTGGTAGGAACAAAGGGACTGGGAACACGGAGTGATCTTCTTTAGAAAGGTTCAAGGCTGGGAAGTTTGTCTGTAGCGAGGACAAAGTACAGCTCAGCCTGGGGAGCATAAAACTGGGGGCAGTTTGTGGTGCTGTGTGCTGGGCAGACAGGAGCCTGAGTTCAAATTTAAGGCACCGATGGCTTGGGAGTGGTTTTAGTTGTTTTAAGTCAATTATTGTGAGTTACTGCCTAGATCTGATCACTCTCAATGTCATTTACCAAACCTGAATGTTTCATATGCTTTAATCGGGCTTTCTTAAATATTTAGAGCTGTGCTTGATCTGTGGGAATGGTTTTATTTATGATCTTGCCTAACTTGAGAAAAATTTAATGCTGTAAGAACCATCAGGAGCCTCTAAAAAAGGTTTAAGTCCCTCTTAGTAGATGGGGCAGGGGAGGGATAGGGTTTGAATTGTTACCAGTAACTTGAACTGGTGCTAAAGCTCAGATTTTTTGTCATTACTGAGGGTTCTACACTGCCTGTTAGGTAGATTTTCAGCCTGTTTTGTCTGCCTCTAAAATGTTTATTTACATTCCTCAGGCACAAGTCTGATTATTTTGCTAATACTCACTTTTTAATGTACCTAATCATACTGGCTCACATTCTTTATCAATGATGTAATAAATCCATCTACTATAGCTGGAAACTTCCATGACAGACAACTTAGATATTGCTCTGAAAGGTTTTGGCTTCCCATTTTCAAATCTAAACTCCTGCATGGCTTGAGAGTTGACACTTCTTCCAGATTTAATACAGGAAAACATTTTCCCAGTGTTTCATCTGTGCAGACAAATCCAGGAGCCAGCCTTTCCTTTTCAAATTCATCTCATCCTCTACCCTGAAGTTCCCCAAAGTGGCAGTGCCAGGGCTTGTTTCAGCACAAATACAACCAGATTTTATTGTAATTAGGTCCAGGGACACAGCAATTTTACAGGTAAATTGGTTTAAGCTTTAGTGCTGAGACTAAGAGGTCAAGATTTAAACTCTCCAGCACAATCAAGTTGTTGTTTTTTCAGTGGCTGGTTAATTTACACCCTCTTTAAATACGAAGTTTACAAACCTGTTGTGTGGGGTGGGTGAAACTGGACTGTTCTGTGAACATGAGTCATGAAAGCTGTGCCCTGGGTGGGTGCTGAAACTGATGGGCTTTGACGAACTCAAATAGCTGCAGGACTTCCCCTTTTGTTCCTTTCCAGGAAAGGGTCATTTCACCTGCACACCCAGAAATGCTCTTAAAACTGTTAATCTAAAGCCTGCATTGATTCATTTGGGATGAAGGGCTGCAGCAGCTTTAGCAGGTCTTGGAAAAAGCAGGTGGGGGATGTGTTAATCGTTGCCATCCACCCTGGCTGCTCCTCCTTTTGGGCTATCAAGGGATTCTGCCTTGTGGAGATTTCCATTGTGGTTGGTGGTGACTCATCTTCCCCCCCCTCTGACTCAAGCATTTCACCATGATAAGAATTTGCCAGTGGCAGGATGGAGATGGCAGGTCCCAAAGTCCCTCACCCTGCTGTGCCACCCCTGGAGATGAGGCATCCTAGGGATGTCACAGCATCTTGGCCACAGCAGATCTGGCCCGGTTGCTCCCAGTTTTTCTCACAAGGCTGGGGCAGGACAAAGCAGATCAGTTTGGCTGGAACAGCTGAGGGGCACAGAACCATCAGCCCTGCATGCATATCTTCAAGGGCTGCTCTTTGATGCTAATCTTAAAACACTGGTTTCCTGAAGCTTCTAAGAAGTGGAAGTGGTTAAACTCAAGGCCAGGTTTCTCATCTTAACTGGTTCCTGACCCTTCTCATTTCCAGGTTTGTGCTGGGAACAGCTGATCACTGCCACAATGACATCCCCAAGCTCTGCCCAGCATCCAGCAGCTGAGAATGCCTCCAGAATCACACTGGGACAAGTTAACCAGGTAGTTCTTTCTCACACTTCACTGCCTTCTCCTCACTGAAGCAGTGATTCCTTTCACCAAATCAAAGCTCTCCAGGCACATTTTAGTAAAGAGAATTGAATGGGGCTCTTATCCTGAGGAGCTGTGGCAGCTCCCACTGTTAGATCAATGATTTATGAACATTTTAAGGGAAGAGGAGGGGCAAAAAAGGAATCAAAACTGGCCATAGAAGGAATTGTGTAATACATATTTTTAGTCTGGACTTGCAGTCTTCCATGGACAGCATTCCTGGTGCTGGATTGTTTGTCACAGTTGTACTGGAGCTTTGTAACCTTGGATGCTGAACTTGGCCCAGCAGTAATGCATCCCCATGTCGCTTTTGGGGTGAACTAAGTATTGAACATGAAGTATTCCCAGTATCAGCTGTTCCTGGAGTGTCCCTGGAACAAGGAGTTGCAGCTGCAGGCCAAGGTCAGTGTGGCAGGTGTGTTGTTGGAGGCCACATTGACAGCCAGATAAGAGAGATTTGCAAACAATAAAAGGAGAAATCAGGTCTAAAAATCAGGAAGGTTTCTCTAAGGTAGGTATCCATCCTTCCAGAGCTGCTTCATTGGAAAAAAAACATCTCCACAACATGAGGGGATGTGGCAGGAGTGGAAATAAGCTGATGGGAGGTGGAGAGATCCTCCCATTTGAGGCTTAATTGAGAAAGTTTGAAATGGAGCCAAGCCCTGAGCAGAGCTGATGTGTGTGCTTATTTGTTCAGCTCACTCTGCATGAAAAAGTAAGTAAATAGGCTCTGATATTAGTAGCAAAATATTGATTGTCAACACTCAGTGTCCTTGGCAGTCTGGAATAAACACTTCCAGTGTGGCTGCTGAGCAGCTAAGGGCCCATTTGAAAATGATCAAGCTAACTATGTTGCTGCTTTAATCAGAAAGAGATGTGTGAGGAGTTACTGCAAAATCCACTTGAGAGTGGTCATTACAGAAATGAATGAACACAAACACATAATTTCATCTTATTAAAAAGCATGTGCTGATACAAGCACTTCTTTCAGTTGTGCTGATTTCTTTTTTCATGGAATGGTTTGGGTAGAAAGGGTCCTTAAAGATCATCTAGTTCCAGCCCCCTGGATGGGCAGGGACACCTCCCACCAGCCCAGGTTGCTCCAAGCCCCATCCAACCTGCCCTTCCACACTTCCAGGGATGGGGCAGCCACAGCTTCCCTGGGCAGCCTGGGCCAGGGTCTCACCACCCTCATACTACAGAATTTCTTCCTAATTTCTCACCTAAACCTCCCTCTTCCACTTTTAATCCATTACTATTTGCTAATTCATTTTTTCCTAGGGGGAAAAAACCTGTTCTTGAGAAGGAGACTTGGGGCTGGACACAAGCTGTTCTGTTTGAGCTTGAAAATGCATTTAACCAACTATCCTGAGTAAACAGGCAGACCAGGCACAGTCGCAAAGGAGATTAATTTTCTACAACATTAGAGAACAGTGGAATAAGCACCTTGTCAAGAGCCTAGCTAATAGCTGAGTTAAAAATTACCCTAGGGACAAGCAGCCAAAACCTGCTCTCCTTACCTTGTGCAGGAAAAATGGTGCTGCAGCTCTTGAGATGTTCCAAGCAGGCTCTGCTCCTGGGGAAAGGAAGTAGGAATTGTAATTGGATTTATATAGGCAGAAAGTAAGGGGTGGAGGTGAGAAACAGGTGAGCTTCCTGACACTGACAGGTGGAGACCCTTAGGAGCTAGCAGAGATGAATGCCTGGAGAGTACAGGTCCAAGTGTAAAGGAATCAGCAAAGGACATGGTGTGCTGAGGACTGGGCTGTCTGTCCTCTGGGAGATGGAAATATCTTGATTTATTAGCAGCTGAGAAACAGGGGGAACAGAGGGACAGATTCAGTGTGGGAAAAGTGTGTTAGTGTTCAACGTGGGTCAGAATTGTGCAGCATTCAGAGAGCAGTGAGGGCTTTCTGACATTGTTAGGGAACACAAGGCATCAGGTCCCATGGGGGGCACTCTCCTAGGAATTGTTAGGATTCTTGTGGAGTAGAGGAAGAAGCAGTGGAGGAGGAAGCAGCTATTTAAAACTCACTGGTGTTTTATATAGCATCATCTGGCTCATCTGCTACTCAAAGCTGCTTGGTTGTGTGGGTGAAACCCAAGGCAGTTGCATCATTCCCAAGGTGCTTTATATTTTATATAATAAAGATTTTGGTTGATGACTGAGATCCACAGAAAACACAGGTTCTGAGCCCTGGTGTTAATGAACCACACCTTGAGTTTCATGCAGTCTTATGATCATGTCCCTGTTCACAGATCCTAAGAAATGCACACTCCCCAAGGTCTGTACAGAGCAGACCTGATTTGGTCACTGCACTAACTGGGAAAATCCCAGCCTGCTGCCCTGGAGGCAGCAATTGGAGTGCACAGAACTGCTCATGACTCAGTCCTTTTGGTTAGTCACTGCCTAGGTCTCCATACCAAGGGTCTGAGTTTCCAGCCTTCCCTCACACGATGAATCCCATCAAGAGTTGAAGGGACAGTGGGAGTAATTAAAGCCTTTAGAGCTGCCTGCCCACATTTCTGTATCTTGCACTTGAGTCAGAATGACTGTGCTGATTTTCAGGCTTTCTAACTTCTTTTCAAGTGCTTGTCCATGCAGGTTGCTCCTAAAAGAGAAGAGCAGCCTGGAGCAGGTTAGCCTGAGGCAAGCAATATTCCCCAACCACTTCCAGCTCATCCCAGGGGTGTCAGCTCTGGCCTTGGTGTGTGTCTTACCCAGGGTGACTTGGGCAGCTCTGGTTTCTTAGCAGGAACACAAACCCTGATGGGCTTTCTCTCAGCAGAGAACTGCTCCAAACCAAACTCTCTGCTTTCTCTTGTAGGTGCGACCCAAACTGCCCCTGCTGAAGATCCTGCAGGCTGCAGGTGCCCAAGGTGAAACCTTTACCCTGAAGGAGGTGAGTTCACTTTTCAGGCACTGTTGCCTGGTCCAGGTT
The DNA here is from genome assembly GCF_020740795.1 of Apus apus. NCBI lineage: Eukaryota > Metazoa > Chordata > Aves > Apodiformes > Apodidae > Apus > Apus apus. Next base: position 4,111,888 of record NC_067304.1, read on the forward strand.
GTTTGGGAAATGGCTCTGAGGGACAAAGGGACGGGCTAGTTATTTATCTGTACTTTGAAGCCCTGTCTGCAAATTGGAGCCCCCAGGGCTGTTGGGATTTGATCTTGGGAGCCCCCAGAGGAACTGGAGTAGGAGGGTGAAATATTAAAGAACAATATTGATCCTGGAAAATCAGCAGCCTCTTTAAAGAAAGGAAAAATGGGATATCCACAGTCCTGAGAGACTGCAGGAGATTCTGTTCAATTGTCTTGCTCTCTGCTCAGTGCAGGAAAGCTTTAAACCTGAATACCAGCTGATGTTTTTCTTTTAACTTTCCTTGGAAATGGCTTGTCAGCTAAACCTAAGAGACCCTGTGAATTCATCTTCTTTAAGATTAAAATGCAGCATGTGTACAAAATTTAAGAAAAATGACACCGACTGTGAATTACAAGAGTATCCTGTCTGCAAAGAATTAAATGCAGTGGTTTTTCATTATGAATGTGTCAAATATTCCTGCAGAGCCCTGTGACTTATTTTAAACACTTATGCATTTAAATAACTTACTTGGCTTCTAAAAATCTTTGCAAAAAACAAATTGAACAGTTTAAATGGGGGGAGCTGAGTATTAAATGCAGGGTACATGTAGAGATTAACATTTTAACTCAGTTAAGTCAGGTTTTTCTGCAGTGAGTGGAGTACTGTTAGCAACTTCTTGGTTCACTGTCATTCAGGAGGGTCATTTTGGTGGGTCATGGGATGTGGAGCCTGCCTGTGTTGTTCTCTACTCACTTTGCTTTCTCTTTCACTCTGGATCCCTCCTGGTGTTTTGTCAGTTCTCAGAGGATGTTTCCTCCACCCTTCTCTGTGATATGAATACACTTACTGTTGCATCTTGCAGACTGTCTCCTGAGGGACAGCAGTGTAACTTGTGGTCACCCTTTACTAAGAGCATATTCTTTCACCTGGGGAAATCTTCTGCCTCCTCCCCACCAGTTTCCATCTCTTTACTCTGAGTTGAGCAGCAGCTTCCATCTGCAGCTCTGGGGTTTTCTTTCCATGTGGGGTAGCAAAGTGACTTCTATTTATCCCTCTTCCACCCAATTTTCCTTCGTGTGAGGGGTTAATAGTTACAATCCTTAGAGCAACATGGTAAAGCATAGACTCTCCCTTAGGTGGGAGGCACCAAGGAATTGCAGCTGTGCACAAAAAGCAGGTACCATTTGACTCACACTCTGTGGGGCAGCAGGAGGCAAGTCCCATAAAGCAAATTTCCAGGGTTTAAGGTGGTTTGGTCTCAGCTGCAGGTGTGGCTGATGGCATGTGGTGTGTCTACAGGTCATGCATTACCTGGGACAGTACATAATGGTGAGGCAGCTGTATGACAAAAGAGAGCAACACATGGTCTACTGTCGAGGAGATGAGCTGGGAGAGCTGCTGGGACTGGAGAGCTTCTCTGTTAAAGACCCAAGGTAGGAAAACGTGACCTTTAACGTGTCTTGTGTTGTGTTGTAGAGGTGGCTGAGACAGGAGGTTCTGGGTGTCACTGCTAATGTTCACTGTGGCATAAACCTGCTTGAATACCAAGTGCCCTGCTCAATGGAAATGCATCTGACAAGCTTGAGTTTAGCTCCTTTGTTTTGAAGAGCCAGTTCTGAACAGCCCAGGCAGTGAGTTGCTTTGGTGACATCCTTTCCCCCTTTTATTTCAGCATCTTTGGCCCTTGATCTCAGACTGAAGCTACAATCTGCATCCTTCAGTTCACTTCTGAGCTAGACTTAGAATCATAGAATATGCTGAGTTGGAAGGGACCCATCAGGATCATCAAGTCCAACTCCTGTCCCTATGTAGGACACCCCTAGAATCACACCATGTGCCTGAGAGCACCTTCCAAATGTTTCTTGAACTCGGGCAGGCTTGGTGCTGTGACCACTGCCCTGGGGAGCTTGTTCCAGTGCTCCACCATCTTCTCCTCATATGCTACCTAAACCTCCCCTGGTTCAGCTTCCTGCCATTTCCCCGAGTCCTGTCACTGGTCACAGGAGTGAGGAGATCAGGACCTGCCCCATCTCTTCCCCTTCTGAGGAAGCCACACTGCAATGTCTGCAAATGAGACTCCCAAGTCTCATGTAGGAGTGGCAGAAAAATCCCTGCACTTTCCAGCAGGATAATAAAAGAGAATTTCTATCCCTGGTTTAAAAGGGTAGAGCTTGGTTCTGTGAGGATAGTAAGTGTCACCTTCTTCCCCACAGCCCAGTCTATGACATGTTGAAAAGGAACCTGACTTCTGCTGCAATGGCAGGTAGGTTTGTCACAGTATGGGCAAGAATATTCAATGTTATGTTGATGTAACCTGGGTAAGTAATGGTGATAAAGAGAAATGTTTCTGAAGTTGGAACAAACTGCTGATGAAGGCTTTAACCTGACAGTCTCTTGGAGTATGTGTCTTTTCTGTGTGTCCACCATCAGCAGCTGTGGTATGAAATCAGTTAGTTGTTTAATTAACCTGCCTGTAACCAATGACCAAACCTCAGAGCAGCAGACACTGTCTGGGAGGACACTGACAGAGCTACATACTGTGGTTGTACAAAGTATCCCATCCAAATTGTTACTGATTTCTCAGTTTTTTCTCAGTTTCAAGCTTGCTGCAACTTCTCTCTCTCACCTTCTTTTAGACTCTCATAGTCTTGAGACTGAATATGAGAGTGCTGGAAACCCAGGCTAGTTCTGCAAGTCAGAGAGGTCTGGACTTTAATGAAACACTTGAACCTTTAAAGGTTGCTGTTACTTTCCCAGCTCATAAGAGAAATCAAATCTATCTACATCAAAAGTCCATCAGTCCTAAATTAAAATTAATTCTTAAATTCATCTCAGCTGATGGCTTCCTTGCAGCCAGTTCCCATTCTGCAGCTGGTAATCTTAATTAGAAAAAAAACAAAACCAAAACACTTCTGATGAAAGCACAAGCATGCGAATCATGAGGGAGCTGCACCAGGAGAGCTCTGCAGTCTGGTGCTGCACTTCTGGGGTCTCTGAGCAGATAATATGGACTCAGTTTTTCATAAGGGCTTGGTCTATTTTTACACATCTACATAAAAACTTCTGCAAATTTAGAAACTGAGAAAACGTGGCCTTAAACTGCTTAGTCCTCTGCTGTGAGCTGTGTATTGGTGCCTCTGAGGTCCCCCCTCCTTTATTTAGAGAGAAGAACCTTCGTAAGCAGACTCACCCCACATGTAACCCCAGTGTGAGTGCTGTTCCCCTCACTGAGGATGCCCTGGTTCTCCCTGAGGCATCGTGTGGAGAGCACAGGATCCCAGCAAAACTCTGTCTCCTCTGCTGCCCTGTCCCCTGCTGCTGGGTGTGTGTGTGGTCCTGGCCTGGTGTCACTACCCTTAAACCTGCTAAAGGAAAGGCTGTTCCTCTCAGGAGATGAGCACTGAGTTATACCCCCATGTCTGTGTGTGTGTGACTGGAACGAGACAAGCTTGGCAGACCAGATCTGTGACAAACACACAGGAAAGGGTGATGGCTCTGAGTCCTGTTTTGCCTCCATTGCAAGGTAGCAAGAACTAGAGGTGCTTAAAGAGGTCTTCATGTTTTGTAAGAGCTGCTGGTGTTCATTAGCCAAATCAGTGCTCATCAGCATAGCATTTTGCTGATTACCTTGGCCACTTATTTTAAGTACACTTGGAGAAAGAAAAATGACTGCAGAACATCTTGGTAGTAAAGACTGAGCTCTTCATCAGATGGTGTCCCTGCCTGGCTGGCTTTCACTCTGAATCACAGGAGGTGTGTTGAGGAATACCTCACTTGAAGGACATTCTGTGTTCAGTTCCTAGTGTGTGTTGGCTGGGAAAAAGGAAGCCTTCCAGTAAGTGGAGTGTCTTTTCACACAGTGTTTAAGGCTAATTGGAATTATTTACTGTTAGAAGGGGAAGGCTTCAACTCTTCTAATGCTCCTGCAGAGCCAAAGCAGTTAGGGATGAGCCAAATGGTTTCCAATTTCCTTCAGGTATTAAATAATTAGTGTCAGAAGCTGTAGGGTGATGGAAGAAAGGAAAGCTGAACTAAAGCAAAGCAGGTGGGATATAGAGCCATGTCATTTTGTGGTCCTGTGTTATGGTCCATTTTATGGACCACTTTGTGGTCCACTTTTCTGCCTGTAGCAGCAGATTTCAGTGCCATGATGTCAGCCAGACTGTTCCTGGCTGTCTGGCATTCAGCAGGGAGTTTCTCTGCTCAACTGAAAGGGGAGCAAGCAGGAGCCATCCTTGATTCTGTTTTAAGAGTAGACTTCCTAAGTGCAGCTCACCTATTATGCAGAAAGATTTCTAATTGCTTTTAGTTTGACCTTTTAATTAACTCTTGGGGCCAGCATAATCACCTGAGTTAAATTATTATGGATGTCTACACAGTTAGACAGGAAAGAGCTTGCTGTGCATGGAATTTTCCCTTCTTTAGTTGTTGTTCTTCACCCCCACACCCTTTAAGAAAGACGTTTTTCCTGTCTTACCAGAAGTTGAAAGAGATGGTGTCCTCAGGTATATTTAAAGATCTTACTCTTCTCTGTTCACCTTCTTCAGCCCTCAGATCTGACCCAGCCTTGAAGTGAGGGTCCCCACGCTCTGCTGCTGCTCTGGGTGTCTTCCTCCAAGCAGACTTCTTGTGTAAAGGACCTAGAGATAGTGATAGCAGGAAGGAGATTCTTACATGCTGTGAGGTTCCATCAAGCTTCATCTCCAAGGAGGCACAGGCTCTGTATTCCACAGGCTGATGCCTCTGTGTGTGCCTGCCTAGGGAATCCTGGAGTAACGCCTTGCTAGGAAGTGGAATGGAATTGTGTTGTTCTGGTCCCTGCTCTACAAGAAGCATGGGACAGGCTGGAGAGGGTCCAGGGAAGGGCCACAAGGGTGATCAGAGGGCTGGAAGACCTGCCTTATGAGGAGAGACTGAGAAAACTGGGTTTGTTCAGCCTTGAGAAGAGAAGGCTCAGGGGAGACCTTGTTACCATGTTCCAGTCCTTCAAGGGTGACTCCCACGAAGATGGGGACTCCCTGTTTACAAGGACACATGGAAAAGACAAGGGGTCATGGGCACAAGTTGCTCCTGGGGAGATTCTGACTGGACACAAAAGGTACATTTTTCCCCATGAGGACAGTCAGACATTGGAATAGTCTCCCGAGGGAAGTGGTGGATTCCCCCACATGGGGCAGTTTGAAGTCTCAGCTGGCCAGGGTGCTGAGCCCCCTCACATCAGCTGGGGCAGCACCTGGAGAGGTTGGACCAGATGATCCTTGAGGTCCTTTCCAACCCATTCTAGGATTCTGTAGTTCTGGGCAAGGGCTCTTGTTTCTCCTGAAGGGTTACTTAGAGGTCTGCCAAGCCTGGCTTGTTGGTTGCTTGCTGAGAACCCTCTGTGTCGTGAGAATGGTTATTACCAGGGAAGGTTTTTTCTTTTGTCTTACCTGCCATCCAGATGCTGCAGAGAATCTCGCACAGGAACAGAGCGTCGATAAGCCCAGCCAAGACCAGCTGAAGGTAAACCCACTGCCTGGTGGTTTCTTTTGTTGTACAGAGTGCCCCTTCTCTGTACCTGTGCATGGTGGACTGCCAGAACTTTGTGCTGCTTGGCTACCAGGTCTTCACCTTCCTGAGAAAGTTCTTGGAGTCCACACAGCAGGGACAGAGTGACCCTTCTCTGTTCTCTTCATAACAGAGTGCCAGTCTCTGAGCGTGTTTCTCTGGGGTGTAGCACTTCTAGTCCTCAGTTCCTCCAGCCTGCTCTGTATTTTCCTGCCTTTCTCCCCCTTCTCTCATCCCCTCTCTCAGTAGGAATTGCCAGATAATGATGCTTTTGAAAATGTGTGAAGAAGTTTTGTGTTTAAGTAGGATTGTTTGCAGAAGCTTTCAGGCAGAATCTGAAACCTAGGAAAAATCTTTTGCACATTCCAACTTGTTTCCAGGTGTGTTTTGGGGGGTTTAAAGTTGGCTGATCCGTGGAGGTGTCTGTTCACCCTGAGGGCCAGAGCATCACAAAGAATAGAGTGTTAGTGCCTTCAAGATGGCAAGTTTTGGACTTTTGCCAATCTTTTAAGATTTTTCCTAGGTTGCCAGAATGTTGTTTGTGCTGATTACAGATGCATTAGCTGCCTGTAAGAATGAATAGTGTGTAGTTTTTGTTCAGAAACTTTCATTTCTCTTCATAACTTCTTGGTCTTTGTACTGCAGCTGGTGACTGGGAATGGAAGTGCTACATCCCCATGTCCCTATAAGCTCTGCTGGACTAACATCTGATTTTTCCTTCATGCAGTTTAGCCAGCAAGAAGGTTCTGACACTGGCCTCATGGAGGGGGGAAGCAATGGTTCTGCTTTGTCTACCTCAGAGCAAAAATGTGAGAATGACCAAGGTGAGTCCCAGCTTTTCTGCAGTCACACAAGGTACACAAGCTCTTCTGCTCCTTCTCCAGTGGGCTCCACATGAGCAAAATGCTTTGGGAGACTAATAAAAACCTGTTGTGGGATATAATCTTTAAAAATCATCATTTTATGCTAAAGATTGAGAGAACTGCAGATGTTCACCAAAGTTATTAGATGATGGACCTGTTTTCTAGCTTGGATATTTGGTCTCATAAATAAACAAATGCTTTGAATAAAATGGCAGGTTAAGCCTCAAAAGTGCATCTGTCATTAAACAATGCCAGGAAAAAGATCTTACAGACCTTGCTGAAGGGTATTTTAAATGCTAAAACTATATTTGTATCTATTTATCTTCCCAAGGGAGTCTCTCTTCTGATTACACAGAGCACAGCCTGAGCTGTCTGCAGTCATTACCTGCAAACCAATCAGGGAACTGAATAACAAGGGAATTTTTTTTGTTTTTTCCTATCCAGCTGAAGTGTAATATAGCTCCTTCATATCTAGACATTTCCTTTGTTTTTCATGTCTGGAGATTTCTTGCTGGTTCACTCATATGGATTGCTGATGTTACAGAAGCAATTTTCCTGGTTTTCTACTTTGTATTCTCATGTTGTTCTAATATCAAGGAACTTGTAAAACCAAATCTTTGCAAGTGTGGGTATTTCCAGATCAAACGAGAGCAGAAGGTATTTTCCTGGCTGTGTGTACAAAGGAGACAGAAACAGTCCTTGTCTGTGTCTTTGAAGCTCTTGGCACTGAAGAGAGATTCAAGGTTATCTGGAAATTCAGGCTGCTCAGTTTAGGACTACAGACTAAACTGCACAGGGTAAAGAGGAGGCTGAAGTGTGGGGTTGTGGAGGATGGATTCTTACCTTCCTGTTTCCTATTCTGAGCCTGGTTTTGGAGCTCCCATCACTGGAAATTGGAACCAAATTCAACCCAGTTTTCTGCACGTTAAGTCACTCAATAAATCTCAGATTTGACTTGGGTAGAGGTCTGAAAGAAGCATTTGTGTCACTGCATTGTCCTGAAGTTAAGGCAAAGCTAAAGAGACCCTAAACCACTACAGAGACACACTGGGAATACTGGGATGCTTCCCTGACCTCTGATGGCTGTGCAGTGACTGGTTTGTCAGGTTCACTTGAGGAAACACACGAGTACAGGTGTGCAGTGGATCTGACATCCCAGTACACTCGTACAGACCCCAAAGCTCTTGGCAGTAACTGGCTGTAAGAAGGAGCAAGAAAGATTTCTGAAATCAAATGGGGCCAAATTGTTCTCTGCTAGTCTCTTAAATGATGTAGGTGTGGCATGACTTAGATTCTACTTGGCTCTTACAGACAAAGACTTAATAGAAAACCTCTCTAAAAGCAAGAAGCCTAAGCTGGACCTAGTGTTTGAGGAATGGGATGTAGCTGGTCTTCCATGGTGGTTTTTAGGCAACCTCAGAAGCAATTACAAGTCCAGAAGTAATGGATCAACAGATATTCAGACTAACCAGGTGTGTAGACATTTTAAATAGGTGCACTGTATTCTCTTCCTCTCCTCTTTTGGGTTCCAGGTAAATAAAATGTTCTTTCTCTCCCCTTCCCACTCCAGGATTTTCAGCCTCTCCTTTGTGTGTTCCTGTCCCAGCCTTTCACATCAGGTGGTTGGTTCCTTTTAGTGTTCTTCAGTCAGCTAGGCACTCTGAAGGCTGTGGTCAGCCCTTGGAGGTCCTTCTGGTCTTGAGCAGTGGTTGTATTTCAGGAGTTGCCCCTCTTCTGGGTTGGGCAAAAAGGGGTGTTTTGGTGAGGACAGAGCTGCCCTTTTCTCTCCCAGGGGTGACTGGAAAAGCTGCCCAGGGCTGAGAATCTTAGGAAAGGGGGAGGAACAGTCACTGTGGCAATGGCTGTGGTGCTGATACTCCTGCTGCTGATCACCTGAGCTCTAAGTGGTCTCTTCTGTTTCTTCTCCAACAGGACATAGACACTGCTGTTGTTTCAGATACCACTGATGACTTGTGGTTCCTCAATGAGTGTCCAGCAGACCAGAGCAGTGCTGCAGCCAAGGGGGAAAGAGATGACTGTCAGGAGCTGAAAGAAGTTGACAAAAAGGTACCTCTTCAAACAGCCACAGTGCAGGTGTCCCACAGGTTGGCCTTGTGTGATCACATGGTGCTGTGCTGATTCTGGAGGAGCTAGATCTGTAACCATCCAGAGTTCAAACTGTGTTTAGGAAAGGCTGTCACCATGGCATCCATGGGTCACAGGTTTCCCATCTTGTCAGTCTCCTTGGGTTTTGGTTCAAATCCATGTATTTTCAATGCAAAAACATCATTTAAAACTCTTTAAAACTTCAGCAGCAACTTCACTCTATTTCTAGCCAGTCCCTGCAAGACTAATAAATGAAAAGACTGAAAGAGGAAGATCTCAGTTTATGTTGTGTGAGTGTTCAGTGCTAGACAGGCTGGCCTGAGTCTGCTCCCTGAGGGGGTAGTGATTGATCACAACAGTAATTAATCAAATGTGTGTTAAAAGGACTGAGTTCATTATTTCTTCCATGAAAATGAGGAGGGCTGCTCAGGTGTGTTTGTAAGATTCTTGTGTCCCTCAGAGAGGTGTGAATTGACCAGAGGGACATTGCCCAGTGATAGTTACTGACAACAGCACAGATTGTCCAGAAAATGGCTTTTCATTCGGTTCCAGAAATAGCTTAATTATCATGGTGATTATATACTCAGTTTTGGTGTACAGTGCCAGGCACATCATAAATACAGATTATTGCAGCCCTCTAACATCATTTCCACTCTTTCCAGGTGACTGAGGATGCATGTTTGCATGACTGTGAGGACTCTCAATGCTTAAGTGATGACACAGACACAGAAGCTACTCCAGAGGTAGGCATCCTGCAGGCCAGCCTGCCTTGCTGGGGGTGCATCCTAGCTGAGAAAACCCCACAGCTGCTACTGGTAGTCTGATTCTTTCTGGTTTTCAAAGGCCAAGAAAAGCAAAAAATAGGCAAAAACCTCCTTTTTTTTTTTGTAATGTACAGGAAGGAACATGGAGTTGGCTTGCGCTGGTCAGGGCTCCCTTTGGAGGTTTTGTTCTAAGTCAGCAAATTATACTTTTTGCACCATTTTTTAGCATTATTTTTAAGCTGTGCATGCTGGACAGATTGGTGTGTCCCTGGCACTGGGCAGCTAAATCATAGCTCTGAACTGGGGCAGCTCTTGCCCTCTTTGTGTGGGGTTATCAAAGAAGCCAGTATTAGTTCTGCAGATTCAACAGATGCCAAGTGATGAGCGAGCCTGGGAAATAGATTCCTGACTGACTCCAGAAGCCTCTAGCCTTGAATTTAGAGTAAGATAATGAAAATCCAATGAGCTGCACAGCTTGAGAACATTCTATTCTTCCAGAGTGCTGAAGGCTGAGGAAGGGAGGACAGATTTTAATGCTTAAGAGATCATAGAATCATAGGGGTTGGAAGGGACCTCTGGAGATCAAGTCCAACCCCCCCTGCTGCAGCAGGAACAGATCACAGAGCAGATCACACAGGAACATGTCCAGATGGGTCTTGAAAGTCTCCAGAGGACACTCCACAACCTCTTTGGGCAGCCTGTCCCAGGGCTCCATCACCCTCACAGCAAAGAAGTTTCTCCTCCTGTGTTGTCACTTGGTGCCGTTTCCCCTTGTCCTGTCACAGGCACCACTGAACAGAGTCTGGCCCATTCTTGACATCCACCCTGCAGGTATTTATAGACATGAGCAAGATCCCCTCTCAGTCTTCTCTTTTCAAGACTAAACAGCCCCAGGCCTCTCAGCCTTTCCTCCTTAGACAGATGTTCCAGTCAGTCTCTCTCCAGGCTGAGAATCAAACCACCAATCATACAATTGCATGTTTATACCCTGTATCCTTTTTATTTTGGATGAAGCTTCTCTGCAGCTCTTCCTGTGCAGAGGAGACAAGTTGTAGGTAGGGCTAGACCCTAACTTGCTGCTTTGTTGTTTTTTTGTTTGTTTTTTTTTTTTTTTTTTGTCTGCCTCAATCATTCCTCAGGACTCCTGGCAATGTTCCAAGTGCAAGAAATTTAACTCTCCAGGCAAACGCTACTGTTACCGCTGCTGGGCCCTGCGGAAGGACTGGTACTCAGATTGCCCCAAACTGGCTCATTCTCTTTCTCTGTCCAACATTGATGTCATGCAGAAGAAAAAAGAGGATGATGATGATGAAGGGATAGATGTCCCCGACTGCCGAAGGACTATTTCTGCTCCAGTTGGCCAACCCAAAGACCTGTACATGGTAGAAAACAAATCACGTGTGGATACCCAGAGCTCTCTGGAGTCTTTGGATTTGGCAGGGGAATGTGAAAGCAAAGAGGCTCTGCTGCACTTCTCTGAGCATAAAAAGGAGGAAGAGATACAGTCTTTAGAGAGTATAAAGAAATTACTGAACCCTTGCTTCTTATGCCATCACAGACCACGGGATGGGAATATTGTCCATGGAAGGACTGCTCACCTTGTGGCCTGTTTCAGGTGTGCAAAGATGCTGAAGAAGAAGAGATCTCCTTGCCCAGTGTGCAGGAAAGAGATTGAGCTGGTGATCAGGATCTTTATGGGGTAGTTGTGCCTGTTCAGGCCTTCTCCTCCAGAAGACAGCACACAGGCTTTCTTGCACTCACACAAGCCCTAACTTCTGAGCTCAGCCGGTGAATACCAAAGAGAATGAAGATGCAAATCTGACCAAGAACACAGAGATTCTCTGCATTAAATGAAGCAGTATCCACCTTTTCATGTCCTTTGAAATTAAGCCCATAGGGAGCAGGGAGTGACTGACATGTTGGTATCAATCCCCTGCTTTGGAGTAGTCTAAACCTTCTGATTCCAGCTCGGTGGTGTCACTGGGATTCTCTGTTCTAACAACTGGTCCTTGCAGAAAACAATGTTTGGATATAATTATAATTTTGGCTGTTGGAGTGTTGTTCTCCTGTAAGTCAAACCCTGTGCAATGCCTTCTAAGGAGGGGTCTGCATCTGAGATAGACATAAATATATATATATATATATGTGGAGGGGTGGGCAGGGGTGGGAGGGAAGGGCAGACCAATGTGTCTGCAATTTAGAGAAGCCATTTCTCCAAGGATCAGTTCTCGTGAAGGCAGTGAGAAGCAGATAACCTGATTTCAGGATATTTTCATTTTTTTTTTAACATAGGTTTTTTAGATAAGGTCAAGGTCCTCTTACTCCCAAACTTTAAAGAAGTCCTCCCAGACTTTTAATCTGTAGCCATCTCAGGTCTCCTATCAGAGGGCGAAATAATGGATTGTTATATCTTGCTTTTTTACTGGGTATTTTCATTTTAATCAATACTTCATTTAAATACAGTTCTATGTCACTTTGCATAACTTTGGTGAAGCCTGCCCATTGTTAGCTCAGGCCAGTCTAGAGACAAGATGCTCACTTTAAAGTGCCTAGTGGCTTTAAAGAGAGGATATGGACTTTTAAAGGGACAAGAATTCCTATAAAGCACCAGATGCAGCTGGTGAGTCTGTGAGCTGTACTTGGTGTTAGGTTTTTAAATTTTCTCCTCTGACTTTTCTTTCCCTGTGATTTTTTAACACCTGAAATCTGTGTGCAGCATTTCCCTTGTCCCTCAGAGCTGTGCGTGGTTGCTGTAGTGGCTGTTAAAACTCAGCCAGAACTTGCAGTTTAAAAAGATGTCACCTTTTTCTGAGACTGTACCCTGATCTTCCTCTGCCTTCCTGGGCTCTAGGATTTGAGGGGGCCTGCATCAGGCACCCTTCCCCTTTCAGGGGTACAGACACTGGGATTCAGTACAGGGTGTAGGATAAAGCCCATTTTGTCACTTCCCTACAATCCCCTCTCTGATCTGGGAAATACAGGATATAAAAAAAAAGAGCTTGTGCTCATACCTTGGTGCTTCTCCAGGCTGTTTCTTCTTTGTTTTCCACACTCCCTGTGCTGGTCCAGCCCTGGAAGGTCAGGCAGGCAGTGGAAGATCCCAGCAAACTGCCACAAGTTGTTGTTTCTCTGCAGAAATAACAAGAGTAGGTGCTAAATCACTGCCAAAAGTCAGCTCCACTCTGTGTGTTGCATGGTATTGTATTATTTCTGTGTAGGGTGTAAGTTAGACTGTTATTGTTGGCTGTTGTTTACTGTTGTGTTTTAAAAAAATTAGAGGCTATCTTGTGTTTTGCTGCACTATCTGTAAGTCCATGGGAATCAATCCTCATGGAAAAGCTTCCTTATTGCTCCCTTAACTAAAGGGCTGTTGAATTGCTGGTGATGCACTTTAATCATGCTAAGATCAGCAGCTTTACTGCCTAGAATCAGAGAAAGGAATAACTGCCAGGTAGTTTCTTGCCTTTTTTTGGGTAGTTCCTTTCCCTTTTGAGCCTCTCGGGCTCAGCAGGGTGTGTTGTGGCCCTTTGTGGCACTTCTGAATACTGTGAATTCCCTCTAGCCCTGATTCCCGAGTTTTCCTAAAAGCAATTTCACTGAATTGTTCTGATCTGGCTGCACTGAAGAGCAGGTCATTTGCATTGACAAAAAAGTGAGGAGAGTTTGAAGTTCCAGGCATGACATTGAATATCCCAACCAAAACCCTACCAAGATCTGGATGCAGCTGCAATTATTACCTGAAAATTGTTGTCAGGGCAGCAGTTTATGATCAAAACCAGATCTGCAGGTTAACTTTTAGTATAACAATCTTCGTGACTTCTTGTTTGGGCATAATCACGGTGTTTACAACCACCATTTTTGAAGTGTCTTGATTCTTTTGGACTGTAGTAGTTGGCAGGCATGAGACACCAGGATGTTACAGGTTGATTTTCCTTCCTCTAGAAGAATAAGCTATTGCAGAGCCAGCACCTTGGGTGCAGCTGTAACTGCCCAGGTTGGGGCTGGGGCTTGGAGGGGAGGGGTGGGTGAAGTTTTGGTGCAGGAGAAAAGGACCAATAATGTTTTATTGCTTTAACTTAAATCTAAGGGTAGGTAAGTAGCAATTTACCAAGAACTGCTCTTCTGAGACCCTTTAGGAAGTGCAGACTTGAGGTGTGGGTTGAAGGACTCTAGCTCAAGGCACTGAGCTCCAGTACTTAGGGATGGGATACTGGCCAGGCAGTGCTGTTACTTTCCTTTCCTACAGACACAGCAATTAGTCTCAAGTCTAACTTAGCAGCCTGGTTTTTAGGAGAGTTGAGCATTTACCTGAGCTGGGTGTGGACTCAGCTTCTCACTGGTGTCTTATAGCAGGTGACATTTCTTCTCTCTCACAGTGGTTTTACTTTGAAGTGCAATATGAGAGAGGAGGTCCTTGGTGATCTTTAGCAGCTGCGTGTCTGTTGGAAGGAGATTTGAGCACAACTGTCTTCAATGCCCAAACTAAAGAGATTTATCTGTTTCAGTGCTTGTTTTTTTTTCCTTTGGTGACACTGCTTGCTGTTCCTCAGGAACCTGCTAGCAGAAGTGTAGCTGGAGGCCAGGTTTCCTAGAACCCTCAACTTTTCAGCCACAGATTTTGGCACCCTTTTATCCCTAGCAGTAGCACAGTTCTTGCCTCAGTGGTTATTGAAATACAGTGAGGGAACCATGAAGCTCAACTCCAGAGTGCTGCTCTGCAATCATTGTAGTGCTCTGAACCCACAGGTACATGTAACCCCTGTGTGGGCAACCAGAGGTACACGTTGCATTTACTCCCAAAAGTCCTTTCAGTTAAAGTGCCTCTTGACTGACACACACACACAGAAGCACATCAGCCTTTTCTCCTGCTCTCCTCAAAAAATCTCAGCGTCTCTCCTCTGCTGAGATACTATTATTGAGCCAGTTGAGCCTAAACAAAGTCTCTCCATGAATTCAAGATCCTTTGGAGCAGCCCCTCAGAGGGCTTGTTCCTCTGAACAGTGGGTGTTGCCACATAGGCAGCTCTGAACTTTCTGCCTGGGTTGCATATTTATGCCAGTGCACGCCTGAGATGGAAACCATAATGCAACTTGCCAGGCTCTGCTCCAACCTGCATGGATTGTATCTGCTACCAAGAAGCTGTCCTTGCAGGAGAAGAAGTGGCTGTTGGATAAATGGAAATGGAGTGGAAACCTGAGTGTCTCAAAACCCCATCACTGTTGCTTGCTTTCGCCTGCTCACACTCTTGCCTGCTCTGAGCTTCATCTTCCAGCCCTGGAAGAAAAACCAAAATGCTCTCACTTCAGGCCTTCAGTGAAGGCTGACCATGTTGGAAGATGCTGTGGTTAAGTGGCTGAAGAAGGAGCCAGAGTCTCCATTCTGTCTGTCCATAAGCTGAGCAAGGGAGTCCCTCTGTCCTGTGCACACTCTCTGGCTACCACCAACCAACCTGGATCCCTGACAAGGAGTCACTGCGAGGCTGTGTGGTCAGAGCAGGAGTGAGACCCACAAATAATACAGGGCTGATAAACTGTACCTTTGGAATGGCTCCAGAAGCATGGATGACCTTCAGACAGCAGCTTTTCCCCTGGAAATCCTTTAGTTGTCTCTCCACAATGGCCAGAATTTTCTTTGCTCCTGTGAAAACAAGTGGGACCCTGCTTGTGACTCCATGGCTGGCCAGCAGGAAGGTCAGCTGCCCCAGGCTGGGTTACACATCCCCTCAGCTTGCTCTCTGCACCTTATTGTGATGAATCCAGGCAGCTGTTGTGCTGGCAGCCCTGGGTTTCTGAGCTGTTTTCACCCTGGCCCTGTGCACTTGCTGCCCACACGTTGGTGTGGACACCCCAGCCCTGCCACACCGAGCAGGTCTGTCCAGAAGATGCAGCCACTGAACTGCAGAGTCTCCTAGAAGGCACAAACCACCTTGGTCAGATAACATGAAGGCAGCAGGAACATGTTGTACCTCTGGCAAAGAGAAGAGACTTGCTGATCTGGAAAGAGCCATTTCCTGCTGGATTTCTGCAGCCCCTTCTACCCAGATGCATTTTTCCTGCTGAGAGCAACTGGGTGTCTCTGTGCACCCACAGTCACTGCAGGAACAAGCAGGAGTGCTGGCTAAACAGTATCTGTGTGTTTGCACTAGTTCAAGGCACATCCCACAAAGCTGATCACCCGTTTTTATGTCCTTTGCATAACAAAATGAATTAAATTGAGCACAAACATAGGTCTATTTTTTCATTTGTACTGCGTTTCAGGAGAAATAAAGGCCTGTTACCAGTTAAGCAGCCTGTGTTCTTCCTGCCCGTCTGCCTTTCCAAGGAGGGAGAGACCTCCCATCATCCCTCCCAGGATGAGTCTGCCTTGAGGAACATTCATTGCTGGTTTGCACTTGGATATTGAGCCATTAACTGCAGGTCTTTGGAATCTGTGGGAAATGAGAGCACCATCAAAAACTTAAGGCAAAAAATTGTTGAGTACCT
The DNA here is from genome assembly GCF_020740795.1 of Apus apus. Lineage (NCBI taxonomy): Eukaryota > Metazoa > Chordata > Aves > Apodiformes > Apodidae > Apus > Apus apus. The sequence continues at coordinate 4,127,665 of NC_067304.1, forward strand.
CAGGCTTCCCTGTGGTGGTTGTCACTAGTTCTGTCTTCTTGATCAATGGGCTACATATAATTGCTAACTCCTGTTGGTAAACAAATTGCAGGAACCTGGGATTTCTCCAGGTATTTCATGCTAATTAATTTTGCATAAACCAAAAAGAAATCTCAGGACATTCCCCCTCCCTCCCCCCAGTATCCAGCCCAGCAAAGGATGGAGTATAGAAATATGTAGAGATAAAAGTGCTGTTTCCAACACGAAAAAAATACTCTATTTTCCAGGAAAATCTGGAGTTGTGATCTGTTAAATTGTATTGGGAACATGGAATGGTTTGGGTGGGAAGGGGCCTTAAAGATCATACAATCCCGCCCCCCTGCATGGGCAGGGACACCTCCCACCAGCCCAGGCTGCTCCAAGCCCCATCCAACCTGCCCTTCAACACTGCCAGGGATGGGGCAGCCACAGCTTCCCTGGGCAACCTGGGCCAGGGTCTCACCACCCTCACAGCAAAGAATTTCTTCCCGATATTCCATCTGAATCTCCCCTCTTCCACTGAATATTTAGCAATATTACCCCCCCTCCCTTGCAGCCGGGAGGGGTCTGTAGCACAAACCTTTCTTTGCAGAAGCCAAGAGGAGCAGTTGAACCTTCACCTCCTGCAAAAGCACTTCCTGGGAGGGGGGGGGTTGTTAAGCTGGTTCCCCAGCCCCACCTCACGGCTCCAGATTCCCAGGAGGGGCACCCACCACACGTGCTGGTACCAGGAGGTCACTCAGCCCTTCTCCAGCTGGTCCAGGCTGCTGGCTTTGCTGCGGGGGCGCAGCAGCCCTGGGCACAGGGAACTTTTCCCTCTGCACCCCCAGCTCAGCTCTGGACCCCGCATCTCACTAGAGGGCACCCGCCCTCCGCACAGCGAGCGGGATGCGGGCGCTTCCCAGCCCCTGGAATCCCCAGGGCGCACACATACCTCCCCGTGCCCCTTTTTCCCCTCACCTTTTGTAGGAAAGTGATTTTTTTTTTGAGGCAGCATTTGGAGCACTCCCCAGCTCCCCGGAGCACCCGTTAAGGTCTGTGCAGGAGCATCCTCGCAAACCTCTGCAGGCTCTTGCTGGGAACCAGCAGATGTTTCCTCCTCTGCCTTGGGGTAACAGGCAGCAGGATCTGGCCCACTGAAAAGAAACAGTCTCGCCTCGTCCAAACACTTTTCCCCAGAATTGTCAGTGACCCAAATGTCAACATCAGGAAAAAAGAAAAGCTCCCTGAAGGTCTGTTTGGGGTCTCCAGCTGGAGCTCACTGAGCTGAGGAGGCAGGTGGTGGGAAACTTGGCCAGCAAAGCAGGCTCAGCACCACAGGCATGAGCTGCCAGAGCACAGAGCCCAGGGTGGTTTTCAGAAAACAAAATAAAACAAATAAATGCAGCTTTTAGCAGCTAAAGCCTCATTAATTTGAGGATAGAAATGGCCACACAATTGGGAACTGGCATTGCTGGCCCAGCAGGTCTGAAGGAGGATTAAAAGGAACCAGCGTGAGATCCCGAGTCACTGGGGAAGAGGAGGGAAGTGCTGCAGGGGCTGAGCCATCTCCTGCCCGAGGGATGGGGAGCTGGAATCCACACACCCCTTCTGTTGCTGGAAAGCCAGACAGTTCTGTCTGTGCTTTGCCTCTCTGCCCGTGTTTCACCAGCTGACAGAGCTCTACCCCAGAAGAGCAGAGCCCTGCTGCCCGCCGAGGACACGGCCCCAGGGCCATCCCCACCCCTCAGCATCCCCGGCTCAGCCGGCAGGAGATCAGGAAGGATTATTTACCAGAGTGACTTAGCGAGATGCTTGAAGCAGCATGGAAATGTTTGCATGTTGCTCCGAGCGTGGGAACAGCTTCCCAAGTGCCAGCTATTGTTCCTCTGCTCGGGAAACCGTGTTCTTCAAGTCAGCATCACCAAGGAGAATGTGTGAGCGAGTTGGTGAACCCTCTACCATCCTCCTGGTGTTGCCATTCGCAGGGAGGGTTGTCACCCTGCTCACACAGCCCTTCCAGCTCTGCCTGTTACTCTCCTTTGTTATAAAGCTTCACTTTATCACAAGGTAACACCCTCACCTCTGCCCCTTGCTTGCAAAAGGGCGTTTTCTGCTCAGCCCCAGAAATACAACACGTTGCAGTCAGGCCTTGAAACTCTATGTATATAAAACCTCAACCCCAAAGGAACTGAGTGCCCAGGGAATGCATCACCCTGGCTGAGCACACAGGTCCAGGAACACTTTGCCATCCATCAGCTGTGCTATGGAAGGGGACAGTGAGTGTGGGAAGGTGCTGTGGGTTTTAGCTGGGAAGCTCCCACGAGTCCCCACTGTCCCTGTTAGAGGGATGGGCACAGCCTTGCTCACCCTCTCCTGCCTCCAACCCCACTGAGCTTCACCAAGCTCTGTGATGGGCTTTTCCCTGCCCTGGTGCTGAGCTCAGCCCCTGGCTACCAACTCTTAACTGTAAGTTTCCCTGTTTGTTTTTCTTGCAGGAGACCAAGCACAGCCCTGGGCAGCCCAAGGATGCTGGGGCAGAAAACTGGGGCCTGCCCTGGCTGCTCCCCCAGAGCTCCCCACAAGCTCTGCTCAGCTGCCTGGAGAAAGCAGTTTATTCCTGCCTTTGCAGATGGGGATATTTTATTTATCTCCTTGGTGACTTTATCTGGATTTGATGTTCTATAGGTGCCACTTTTAACTCTCTTCTCCTCCCTTTCTCTTAACCTTGTTTGTGCAGTCGCTGTGCCCAAATTAAATATTTACTGTTTTTACTGGTGAGCTTCCCAGTTCCCTTCCACTTCCCATTAAAGATTTACTAGGTGGGCATCAGCACTTCTCAAGGCCAACAAACCAGCCCTCCCTTGTTAGATATTTATTTGTAAGTGCTTCATTATCAAAGCTCAGCAGGTCACACCATAAATTAGATCTAAACCAGAGCAGCAGGCACTGGAGAGATGGAGCACAGTGACCTGCCAGGCAGACCCCTGTTCCCATCCCCAGGCCACATTGAGAGAGCACTTTCCTGCAATATAGGCAGAAACAGGGGACTGTCTCATCACTCTGCTGGAATATTTATAATTAGCCAACTTTTGAGATCAGTTTTTCATGGGGAAGGTTGTTGGGGTAATTCACGCTTCAAGCATCTTCCCTCCCTGTGAGCCAAGCCTGGGCTATTAGGAGTAATGAACTTTTTGCTAGTTACCTTTAGTGAACTAATAAATCTTTCATGCTAGCTGGAAATTTAATAATGGAAATTTAGTCGGTGACCTCAGAACTTGCAGAAAAAAGTGTGGGGGAAGCAGTTGGGGCCAAGCAGCAGGAGCAGAGCAGCAGGCAGGACTTCAGTGGCACAGCAGGTGAAGGAAGCCCAGAGCAGGCAGCTTGGGCAGCAGGGATGTGGAGAAGTGGGACGAGGAACTAGAGGACCCAGAAACCCCCACCTCCATGTGCTCAGCACAGCCTCAGAACCACTGAGGAACCAACAGGATTTCCCAACCCCCAAACTGGTGAGCTGAGGGGTGAAGAGGCCCCAGCAGCTCCTGGGCACTGCTGCAAGTCACGCTGCATTTCACTGCCAAGCAGGAGGAAAAAAAGCTCTTTTACCCCCCATTTTTTCCTCCCCACCACCCTGGGTGTTTTAGGAAGAGCCCAGAACTCAGCATCACTGACCTCCCTCCCCCCAAAAAACCACCAGGTTTTTTTCCCCCCCTTATCAGCAGCTGAGCTGCTGTCAGGGACCTGCATTATTTATCTGCTCAGTAACATTTACTGGGATCTAGTGTTTAATAACTGTCACTCCAATATATCTTTTCTTAATCCCCTCAGATCTGTCGCTGTGGCAATTTTAAATATTTATCAACACAGTTTGTGTGTTCACTGTTAAGGTTGCAATTTTCTTGTAATTAAAGATTTACAAGACACTGCTGAAGATTTAGAAAGGATTGGCAAACATCAAAGCTGTTTGGTATTCATACCAGAAATCACCAGCTCCCTGGAGCTGTTCCACAGGACCCCGAGACATGGGGGATGGTCTCAGCCCCCCCCTTTTTATATTTGGTTATTTTGCTGTTGTTTTTAAGCACTTTTGCTGGCTCCCACTGCAGAGGGGGGTGGTTTTGCCCCCCTTCATGGCTCCCTGACACAGCCAAGTCCATCCCAAAGCCTCGTATTCCTCAGGGCCCTCATCCAAGCCTGGGGAGACCCCCCCACCATGAGCTGCTTGAGGAAGGTCCCTGCCCACCCACTGCTCCCTGCTTGCACCAAGCTGGGCTCCTGCTGCTTATTCCCTATTAATATTCATTCCCCATCATCTTCAGCCCTGCCTGCCTTTCTCCCTCCTCCTGCCTCTCTTCCCATTTAGCCACATGCAAATCCAAACTCGGTCCTTCCCCTTCCCCCACTTAATGAAGATTTCATACGTCTCCAGGAGCAGGGAGGGTACTGGGGTGCCCCAGCACTGGGAACAGCCCCTGGGATGGGAAGGAAGCTCTGCCCTTTGGTGTCACTTGCCTCTCACTGCAACATCAGACCCCAGACACCTCAAAGTGCCACCCTGGGGGGACACACACAAGTTTATTTATTATTTAAACCCACCTGGTACAGGCAACAGGAGCCAGCAGGGAGCACCCACCTCTCACCAGGACCTGCAGCACCCATGGGCTGGTGTCTCCCACGATGCTGCTGCTGCTGTTGCCCATCCCCAAATCCTCACTTCTCCAGAGGCTCCTTGTGCCTTGGAACAAGTTCCAGCCCTGGGAAGGGAGCTGGGCTTCCCAAAACGCTCCCCAGCAGAACGAGAAGGCAAGAGCTGCCAGCCAGAACCACACAGGCAGAGCAGCTACAAGCAAAACAGCCCCTGGAGAGGCCAGCACTTTTCTAGCCTCAGCCAGCTCCAAACTGACCTGCTGCCTCCTCTCCTGCCCCGCTGCTTTTCTATCAGCCTGATTGTGGCCTCAATTGCCCACTTGAAAGCAGCTGAAGCCATTTGCTGGGGCTGGCTGGGCTGCTCTAGCAGGGGGCAGGAGCTGCTTCAGCTCGGAAGGGCTGGAAAAGGCAATGGGGAATAAATGAGCTGCAATCATTCCTCCTCTGTGACTCCTGCCTTCACCTCTTCTTCCTTACTTTGGTGACAGAAAAGCCAAATAAGTGCTTTTCTGCTGACCCCTTGGAAGGGGAAAAGGAACTAAGGGCTGTAAGTCACTAAGTGGCAGCTCCGTGCCTCAGTTTCCCTAGAAAAGGTGGTAAAGGAGGAAGGGGAAGAGGGGATGAAGGGTTTGGAAGGAGAGCTGCTTGCTGTGGAGATTGACAGGTAGATTTTCCTGAAGGCTTTGAAAGCTGCACCTGCTTCATCATAATGGCATCATGCATATGGATAACACGGCTGACATTTCCCAGGGAGGTCAGGGGGTTCAATTTAAATCATTTTTGAGGAAGTGCAGGAGAGAGAAAGAGAGGCCTGCTTTGATTCCCTAACGAACTAATAAATATCTGTCTCTCACCCTCCTCCTGGAGCCTGAAAGCCTCTGGTGCAGGCAGGGATGGGTGCTGGGGATGGGGCATCCCCCCTGCAGGGCCCTGGGCAGGTACAAGGGCTCTGCAAAAAAAAAAAAAAAAAAAGGACACGATGATGGAGCCACTTCAAAAATCAGTTTTATTAGGTGCTTAAAATAGAGCCTGGCACACAATGTTCTCATTTGGCTTCGTTGGGAGAAGCTGGGTTGCATGTGAGATCCAAGGTGGTAGTTGAGAAAGAGGAGGAGGAGGGGTAGAGGGCAGAAGAAGCAGGAATGAGAATTTTTACTGCTGTTCTCAAAGTGAAGGTAATAAAAAAACCCAACATTAAACCTGATGAACAGCTAAGGAAGAGTGGTTAATGGAAGGAACCAGGGGGGAGAGCTGGAGGAGAAGTGTTTCCCAAAAAAAGCCTTTGACATCCCAGGTGGATGGAGCGGGAGGACCAGGAGGTGGTGAAGGTCACCCCTGCTCACCTCCCCCCACCCACTGGGCCCCCCAGCACCCCTGGGCTCAGCTGGCAGCCCAGGAGAGATGTCAGGTGCTGGTGACAGTCTTTTGGGCTTGAGAAGTTTGGGAGCCTCTTCACTGGAGCCTCTCTTTGAGAGCTGCATCCCCCACGGAGCTGGGAAACGGAGGCTGCTGCCCCTGCTACCAGTAGAGCTGCTCAGTGCTTAATTACTTCTGCTACTTACAAAAAATAATGATCTTGTTTCTAAGTTGAGTTGTCCTGGCTCTTGCCATGCCTTTGTGGGTAGATTCAAGACCCCTCTAGTTGAGAGCATCCTGGGTCAGACACTCCTTTCCCCCTTCCCAAAGCATCTCTGGTTCCTGCCACATCCTTGTTCTCTGGGCTGGGAGATGAGACCCTGCAGAGTGAGCTGCTTCCCCTGGAAGGGAACTGAAGATGCAACTAGAGGCTAAAAAGCCCCATCCCCCCTGCCTTGCACCCCAAAATAACCCAGCCAAGCCTCCCCAGGAGCAGAACCCAGCCTGCAGGCAGAGGACGAGCTGTAAGTTGCCATCGGGAGCCCTGTAAAACTTTGCAGCCACTATAATTCACCTGGTGAGGTTCATTTTTGGCCCGACGCCTCTGGAGGAGGAGCATGAGCATCATCCTCCTGGGAGAGGAGCTCGATGCTGCAGGACAAGGTGCTCAGATCTCCCCTGCTCCTCCAGAGAGGCTTTAATTCCACCACCTGCCTTGGATGCTGCTGGTTGTTGGTCTCCATATGAGGAAGGGTCTCCGAGCAGACTGAATCTTGTCCCCCTGGATGACAGGGGACAGTGCTGGTGAGGCTCTGCCTGCAGCTGCTCCATCCAGGCTCAGGCATGGGAGACAGGAACCATTCAAGGAGCATTTCCTCTAGGATGGTGCCCAGGAAAGGCCGGTTGGTGCTTCAATAATGAATAACAACAACAATTAATAGTGTATGAGGAACCTATAGTGCTCTCAGCCAGTATCCTCAGAGGAGGGGAGGGGAGAGGAGCAATTCCCAGCAGACCTCCTGGTTTGGGGCAGGTGGGAGTGATTTTGCCACCCCCTTCTCCTGCTGGAGCACCCAGCAGAGAATTCCAGCAGCAGCTGAACCTTCACCTCCCGTCCCAGCCTGGCAGCTGCAGCCACGATAACCAGGATCAAAGTGGCTTTTTCTCTGCACCTACAAAAATTACAGCTTCTTAAGTGATTCAGTCCTGGCTTTGCTTGGGAGCTGGTGATGTTTCTGGCAGGGAATGGGACAGTGGAGGACAGGGGAGGTGCAGCAGCTCAGCCCCTGCGCCGCAGGATTCCATCAGGGACACGTTTCCACGGGGGAAATTTCTCAGCAACCATTCCCACGTGTTCCAGCAGCAATTTAGCCAAACCACAGGGGATGTATTTTGCATTTCGGTCTCCCCAGTGGACAAAAGGCAGGGGAGAAAGGCCGTTTCAGGCCCTGAGGGCTGCACACCTGAGCAGAGCCGGGGCTTTGCAGCCGCGTATTCAAAGCAGATCACGCCTCTAGTTCAGCAAAGTATTTAATCCTTCACTTCCAGCCGCTGCTCGGAGCCCCTGGAGAGCCAGCTGCATCCTGAGCACATGCTGAACACTTTGGTGAGCTGGGCGGGGCCAGGGGGGGAGCCCTTACCCCCCAAAATCATCACCCAGAGAAGGCACCGGAGCCGCTTCGTGTGCCCGGCTGAGCAGGGAAACATCTCACCTTGGCTGGAAGGGGAATGAGAAGTTCAAACTGCTTTTCACTGTGTCAAGGTTTTCTGGTCCCTCCAAAGCTCCCCCCCCCAGCAGGCAGCAGTCACACCAGCATCACACCACGTCTTCCCAGAGCCACTCTGGGGGTACCTGCACCCCCTGACACCCCCCAAGCCCTGGCTGGGATGGATTATTTTAGCCTTTCCCATGGAAAACTCCCAAGGAAGGTGCTTGGGCGGGCTCTGGATGCACCAGTGCCCACACCAGGGCTGTGCCAGGGTCAGGGGTGTTGACAAAGGCACATTTTGTTCAGGGCTGCAGTTAAACCCACCCCAAAGTCCCCCTGCTGACAAGCAGGGATCAGGTTTGGACCCAAGGAACATGGGGGGAGGTTGTTCACACCAGCACAGAACCCAGCACAGGGGGGGCTGGTGCTGCCTCCAGGCACTTTCAGTTGTGATTTTAATTGTTGCTCAGAGAAAGCAGCAGCCACAGTCCTGGGGAGCAGGTTTTGAACCCTCCCCCCCCTCTCATCACAGCCATGGAGCTGCCACACAGGGACCATCCTGCAGAGCCTCCCAGGACCCCCCCACATCTGAAGCAAGGGGCTTCCTACCCTGAAGCCCCCCAGCTACACACCACCATACAAAGCATTGCCTTCCTTTTTTTTCCCTTTTATACAAAAACAGAAAAGCAAGAACTTCCCCCCCCCCCCCTCTTTTCTTCCCATTTTCCCTTTTTTTTTTTGTTTTGTTTTTGGTTTTGTTCTTTGACATGATCCACAAAGGTTTACAAAACAGCCTTGAGGTGACACTTGCAGGATACAATCTCAATCCCCTCTGGCAGGAGCCAGCCAGCCCCATGGGGATGCCAGTGATGGAACCTGTCACCATCACCATCTCCCTTTCTTCTGCCCAAAGTCCTTTCCTTTCCCCTCTGCTTCCCTCTGGGAGCAAACGACAGCGGGAAGGTGCTGGGGATGGGTTTGTGGTTGATGATCTGGGTGCTCAGAAAAAAAAAAACCAACAAACAAACAGCCACCACCCAACCCCAACAAACAAACAAGACACAAAAGAAGAACATGGATCCCAAAGGGAAAGGCCTTTTTTTTTTTTTTTTTGTATTTCCAAAACAGGGACTGTCCAGTGAAGGAGGTGACACTGCTTGGGGGGTATCTCCTGTTGCCAGGGGCACGTGGGGAAGGACTGATCTGCTGATCATCTGTATGGCTCTTCAACTGCCCAGGGAATTGTCCCCCTTGGGCTTTGGCCCCTCTGAGCCCCCCCCGGCCACCCAGTGGGTGCTTTTGGGAGCCAAGCACAGATCCAGACCCTACACATGGATCCAGACCCTGCCAGGACCATGAACGGGCTCTGCAAGCCCCATGGCCAGCTCTGCTCCTCACCACCTGCCGCTTCCACTCTTGGTCAAGTCCATGAAATTCCCTTTTTTTCCTTTGTTTTGTTGTTGTTTGTTTTGTTCGGTTTTTGCAGTTTAGTTGGGGTGGGGTTTGTGTCTTTTTTTTTTTGGTAAAAAATAAGTTTCTCCCTCCCCGCCCCCAAACCCCCCCTCAGTCAGCCCCACCAGCGCCTCAACCTTCAGCAATCCAGGGGGGCTGCTTGCACCTCCACGGCCAGGAGCTGCCCCCCACGTTGCCCCCAAGCCCAGGGGTGGGTGAGGGGGGGATAGACCACACGCACGGCCGTGGAGCCCTGGAGAAGCTCCCCAGCCCTGCTGGACTCTGTCCCGATGCCATAACGAGCCAGGAGGCTGGCAGCAAAGAGCAGCAGGCAAAGGACCAGCACGGTCAGGAGGCTCTGCCTGCTCTCCAGGAGCCAGTACCCGTGGGTGGCCTCTTTAGTCCTGGTGTTCACACAAGCCACCTTGGCCTGCAAGTCTACAAAGGCCACGTGGAGGCAAGCCCAGTATTCTGTGTCCTGGTGGAGCCGGGTGATGTTGTAGGTGTGGGTCCCCGTGGGGATCCTGGCCACATTGGTCATGTCCAAGTTGGAGCTAAGCAAGAAGCTGGACCAGGTGAGGTTGGAGGAGATGGTGTTGAGATGTGGCTTCCAGGCAACCAGGATGTGGTAGGCCTGGACATCCACCACCACCAGCTCCAGGCTGTCCTCACGGAGTGGGAAGGAGCGGTTGACCATCACGCTGACGCTCTTGGTGTCTGCCCCCAGGAGGTTGTGAGCCACGCAGGTGTACAGCCCAGCTTCCCCAGCAGAGATCCCATGGATCTCCAGCGTCCCTTCGGGGTGCACCCTGTACTTCTCATCTTCCACATAGGGGATCAGCTTCACCCCCAAAGGCGTGACCCAGTAGATCTCCGGGTCCGGCTCTGCCAGAGCTCGGCAATGCAAGGAGACGTTGTCACCATCCAGCACCTCGAGGTGGGAGGGGAAGCTCTTGGTGGAGATGAGAGGCAGGCACCGATCCGTCATCTCCCGGAAGGGGACATCCCTGATGTGTCTCCTCTTGAGCTCGGGGGGCTCAGCACAGAGGGTGGACTGGGGCTCGATGAAGCGGATGTGGTTCTCGGTGCTGTTGACCCAGCGGATGACGCAGTCGCAGCGGATGGGGTTGCCGTGGATGCTGATCTCCTGCAGCTTGGGCAGGGACTCCACCGTCTGCTTATGCAAGGCACTTAGGGCATTGTTGTTGAGCATGAGCGTTTCCAGATGGGGAAGGTGGTGGAAGGCGTTGGGGTGGATGAAGGACAGCTTGGGGTTGTTGGTCACGTCTAGCTTGGTCAGCTCGGGGAGGTTGATCAAGGCAAACTTGTCTATGGACACCAGCTCCTCCATGTTGTTGAGCCCCAGCTCTTTGAGGTGCAGCATGTTGGTGAAGTCGCTTTGCCTGACCCTCTGCAGTGGGTTTTTGTTCAGGTCCAGGAACTTGAGGCCAGGAACCTGCTGCAGCGCCCGCTTGGGGACGTTCATCAGCTTGTTGTCATAGAAAGAGAGGCTCTCCAGGCTCCTCAGCCCTTCCAGCGCGTAGTCTGAGATCTCCCTCAGGTTCATCCCGGCCAAAACCAAGCTCCGCAGGTTGGACAAGGGCCTGAAATTCATATCCAAGATTGCATCCACTCTGTTGCCTCCAATCATCAGGATCTCCAGGCTGGGGAGCATCTGGAACCAGTGGCTGTCGACCGTCCTCAGCAGGTTGGAGTTGAGGTGGAGGCGCAGCAGGTTGCTGAGGCCAGAGAAGGCGTGAGGAGCGATCCTGCGGAGCTGGTTGTGGTTCAGGTAGAGCTCCTGCAGGTTCCCCAGCCCGGGGAAGCTGCCATCAGGCAGCTCAGAAAGCTGGTTCTCCTCCAGGTGCAAGCTGAGCAGCTGGGGCATGCTCTTCAGGCCAAAGTCCCAGACATCAGAGAAGCTGTTCTGTGACAGGTCCAGCTCCGAGAGGTTTCTGAGATAGTCCACCTCGTTTTGCTCCAGCCTGGCAATATTGTTGCTTTGCAAGAGCAGGGTCTGGGTCCCCTCTGGCAGGTCTTCAGGCACAGCAGAGATGAACAGGTCATTGCAGTCCACGGTGGCAGCCTCCCTGTAGACAGAGCGGGGGGTGTACCAGGGTCTGATCTGGCAAACACACTGTGGGGGACATTTGACCTTCCAGGGCACGATGGGGATGGCAGTGGCAGCCACCACGCAGAGCAGAAGCGAGCTGGGTTGGAAGCATCTCATTTTTGGCTGGTGGGACCGGGTTCCTCCCAAGCAGGAAAGGCTCACGGGGCACATCCAGAGCAGGGTGTGGGGTGACAGCAGGCTGGGGACAGCATCCGTGGGAGAAGATGCTCCATGCGATCCCCTGGCACCCTTCAGCCCCAGGCTGCCCTGCCTGGCCCCCCCCACCCACAGCACACAACACCCAGGGGCAGGGCTGGCGCCTTCACTCAGAGCTTCCCCTTCTCTTCCTCCCCAGAGGATTCATTTTTCCACCCAGCTGCATCTTTCAGGTTCTTCCTCAAGGTAGTTCCTGAAAAAGGCCAGACAACAAGTTGTGTTAGAGGAGACCTCCCACCCGGGGTGAACAAGCACAGCAGAGAGGATAAACAGGCTGGGGAGGCAAAGCCCCACACCCAGGACCTCCAGCACCCACCAAGACAGACCAACGTGTCCACTTCATCTGTTTTAGATCCAGAGCTTCAGCAGTGCCCTCCATCCCAAGGGGCTTTGGGGGTAACCCAACCACAGATGCTCTAGAACAAAAATTCCCCCCAGCTCCTTTTAAAGCCCAGGGTGGGGTCAATTTCCTGGGAGCAGGAAACCTCGATTGGGCTCATTAGAAGCTCCTGGGGGAAGGCAGAAGCCCCTTAACCCCTTCCATGCTGGGTGGAAACATAGCCTTGACCCCTCGACTTGCACCCTTTTTGGGGAAGAGGGTTTGGGGTTCCTTGGAGGGGTGTTCAGGGGACACATCCCTGCCCCTCTCCCCTCCTGGCTGCAGGGCTCAGAGGAGCCAGAACCAGCAACCCCCTTTCCCTTTGAGTTTTTGTTTTGCTCCAGCTCTCCTGACCCACGCTGACACAAATCAAACCAAGCCCCAAAGCTTCTCCCTGTCTTAAAAGACTCTCACGCAGCAGGAAAAACATTAAAAAGCAGCCAGAGTAGGAAAAGAAAGTTTCTCTGCAAGCAGCTCTATTTTATCACCCTCTTGTTCTCCCTGTAAAGGGCTTCCAACCAAAGTTTATTCAGCACAGAGTCATCCAAGCCTTGCAGCAGAATTGATCCTGCACACTTCCCTCCTGGCCTGCTGGGAGGGCATTTGGCTTTTAAACCATCTCCTGGAGAAACAGCATTAAAGAAGAGGAAGGCTGTATTGATTTCTGCATCCTTCTGATGGACCCTCATCCTTCTTTTTAAGTGCACAAGCACTTCTGTGACTATAAATCTCTCCGGCCATTAAAATATTATAGAACCTTTTCTCCTTAAAAAAAAAAAAAAACAAAAACAAACAAAAAAAAACAACTATGGAGGAATCTTCTTTATTTCCTTAAGGCTGTGAAGAAGAGCCCAGAAAAAGCACCTTGTTCCAAACTCCATTTCACAGGGCAGACTCCCCAGCTCTGCTGCTGGGTGAGATGTCTGCAGGGTTGGGGTCTGTAATCAGGATTTATCACCCGTGCCCAGCACGGGGTGGGGTTGCAGCACTGCTGACCATGGGAAAGCCTGGGCACAGGATGATGCTCTAATAATACAGGGTTTTGTGTGACAGGATCAGAGCTTGTGGGGAAAAAAAAGTCATTTTTGGAAGCTCTGGGTATCAAACTTGGTACTTTGTGGTTTCAAATGGCACAGGGGCAAAGGGAACTGAGAGAGTGTCAGCTCTGTGTGGTCCCCAGGAGGACAGTCCTGGTGGGGGACAGAGCTGAGCCCCCTCTGCTGTGACAGCCCTTCTGCCTGGTGACAGCAGTGACACCCCAGGGACCTGTACCCTGAATTCCTGCAGCTCCGCCTCAGGGAGATGGGGAAGGTGAGGGCAGGAGATGTTTGTCTTTTCTCCATTAGCCAGTGAAGTCAGGCTCATGATTTCTTACTCAGGCAGGAGGGAACCCACAGTTCCCACCCAGACTCCTTCAGCCTTTTGTTGTGCTGCACCAGAGGTGGGTGGTGGGATGGACCCGCCTGTCCCACAGCTCCCACAGCCACCGTTTCATTCCTGTTGGTTTACTGGATCAAAAGCCTCCCCCGCCAGCCTGGGGAGCTGATGTGGGAGCCAGGACAGGGCCTGGGAGAGGGACAGGGGTCCCAGGAGAGACCCAGACCTCGAGGGCTCACGCAGGAGCCCAGCAGAGTCACCAGCAGGTTTGCAGTGATCCCTGTGCGTGCACAAACACACACAGACCCCAAATCCATCACGACTCCCCAGCAGCAGCAGAGCCCCCACCATGGCCCAAAAGCCCTTGTTTTCCCCCCAAACAGGCTCAGGGCTCAGAGCAAGACAGAAAAGCAGCTGGACCTGGGATGTGAGGCTAACAAATAGAGAGATCAGGCTGGAGAGGCAGCGGGGTTGGAGGCTAAGTGGTGTCTCCCGGGGAGCCCATTTCATCTCCTCTCCAAGACAGGCTGATTTGCTGCCTCTGTAGGCTCTGGGAAGATGCTGCCCAGGATAACGGGAGCCTTGGTGAAACCAGAAAGAAGAAGGGGGACAGTGAAGAGGAGGGGGGACATGGCCAGGCCGGGCTCCAGAGGTCACAGGTCCCACATTCCCACTCAGCCCAGGCTGCTATTTCAGGCTCTTCCTCAGTGTGGGCTGCAGGGTGGCAGGAGTGACAGCAGGGAGCTGGGTGACATTTCTGCTCCCAGTTTATTTTTTTTTTCCAAAAATGTAAAGCCAGGAGGCTGAAACACTTGCTGCAGTGCCCGGAACACTGGGAAATGGAAAATACCCCCAGTTTCCTTGGTTTTCCCACCCCTGGTCTCCACCCTGGGGATGCTGCTTGCCTGAGTTCCCAGCCTTTACCCAGTTCCTTTGTCTCCCTAAGGACTGTGAATTCTACCTTCAAGGCTGGATTTCTCCCAGGTGCAGATGTCCATCTGTCCTTCCCCACAGCCCTCTGTGAGTCTGACTGCAAAGAAGCTGGAGCTCTGGGATCCTTTGAGAAGGATTTAATCCAGAGGAGGTCCTCAAGGACACAGACACCAAGTGGCAGGGCCAGGCAGGGGAGCTGTCACATTGTGCCAAATGGCACCAGCCCGAATTTGCCACAAGCCCATGACATTGTCTGTGGTGTCATTTGCTGATGAGGGGCTCAAGACATCCCTTTCCATCCCAGCCAGGTGTGCCCCAGGATGGAGAGGGGGGTAGAGCAGAAAAACATGGAAGGAGAAGGAATAAGGGGGGATGAAAGCACCACAAGGAGATAAAGAAGGAGGACAAGAAGTGAAAAAGAGAAGGAAAGGGACAGAGACACTATTAGAGAATGGGGCTGGGAGAGGAAGAGGAGATGGGGAGCAGAGGAGGGATGGAGTGTCCAGTGCTGGGAGAGGGAATGTGGTTGTGGGAGCTGGTGGCAGAAACCCAGGGAAGGGGAAAAAAAGAAAGGAAAAAAAAAAAAGAAAAAAAAAAAAAAAAGAAAAGCAATGAGAATTGATGAGGCACAGAGAAGGGAAGAGTCTTTTCATCAGCAAGTTTGCTGGATGAAGCCAGGAGATAAATCACCCTGTGGAAGGAGCCTTGGTCTCAGTGCTTGCACCGGCTGCCTCTCTCCCTCTGTCATCTGTCTAATAGCCTGGCTTGGGGAGATGAATGGCTGCAGCTGAGCCCCAGCTCTCCGGCCCTTCCTTCCCTCTCCTGCCCTTCCCTGTCCTGCCTGCCCTTCCCTCTCCTGCCTGCCCTTCCCTCTCCTGCCTGCCCTTCCCTCTCCTGCCCTTCCTTCCCTCTCTTTCCTGCCCTTCTTTCCCACTCCTGCTTTTGCTTCCCACTCCTGCCCTTCCCTCTCCTGCCCTTCCTTCCCACTCCTGCCTTTGCTTCCCTCTCCTGCCCTTCCTTCCCACTCCTGCCCTTCCCACTCCTGCCTTTGCTTCCCTCTCCTGCCCTTCCTTCCCACTCCTGCCCTTCCTTCCCTCTCCTGCCCTTCCTTCCCTCTCCTGCCTTTCCTTCCCTCTCCTGCTCTTCCTTCCCTCTCCTGCCTTTCCTTCCCCCTCCTGCTCTTCCTTCCCTCTCCTGCCTTTCCTTCCCTCTCCTGCCCTTCCTTCCCACTCCTGCCCTTCCTTCCCACTCCTGCCTTTGCTTCCCTCTCCTGCCCTTCCTTCCCACTCCTGCCCTTCCTTCCCTCTCCTGCCCTTCCTTCCCACTCCTGCCTTTGCTTCCCTCTCCTGCCCTTCCTTCCCACTCCTGCCCTTCCTTCCCTCTCCTGCCCTTCCTTCCCCCTCCTGCTCTTCCTTCCCACTCCTGCCCTTCCTTCCCACTCCTGCCCTTCCTTCCCTCTCCTGCCCTTCCTTCCCTCTCCTGCCTTTCCTTCCCCCTCCTGCTCTTCCTTCCCTCTCCTGCCTTTCCTTCCCCCTCCTGCTCTTCCTTCCCTCTCCTGCCTTTCCTTCCCTCTCCTGCTCTTCCTTCCCTCTCCTGCCTTTCCTTCCCCCTCCTGCCCTTCCCTCTCCCTCACCGCAGCCCCGAGTGCCCGATGCATCCCCAGCACCCAGCCGGGCGGCAGGCGATGGGCAGCCCCTGCACTGGGGGGGGGTGGGGGTTTGGGGCGGTGCGGGCAGGACCACGGGGGGTCTTGGCTGGGAAAAGCCGGGAGAGGAACCGTGTTCAGCCCCGGGCTCCTCCCAGCCCCGTCCCCGAGGGGCAGCGCTCCCGCAGCCGCGTCCCCACGGGGGAGCAGACGCCCCAGCCCGCGCTGCATCTCCCCAGGGGCCACCAGCTCCTGCCGAGCGCCCTTCCCGGGTGGTGGCTTCAAGCAGGCAGAGCTCACAGCAGCCTGTGACAGCCACGGCTCTCGAAGCTTTCCAGCCCTGCTGCACTTCGGCGGCTGCTCAGCCTTCACGTCCCTGTCACCGGCCCTGCCAGCTCCTGGTGGAGGCAGATGAGAAGTGGCAGTTGGATGCTGCGGGAAAATCCTCCCCCGACCCCTCCCCTTGCCCCAGTCCCTGCTGCTTTGTTTTTTGCTTTGCTCTTTTCGGTGGCACAACTGAAATCTGCAGCCAGCCCTGGGGAGAGGAGTCGGCAGCAGAGAGCTGGCTCTGCTGAGGGCAGGATCCATCCTGCCCGGGCTGGGAGGATGAGCATGATCCCGGCACTGCACCCTCTGGCTTTGCTGGATCTGAAGCAGTGGATGTACACACACTGCTGGTCCAGCCTCTCTGCACGCAGAGACAACACCAGGCCAAGCTGTACAGCCCCTCCGATCCCCACAGCCCCACTGCACCCCCAGCAAAGCAATGTTTTGGCACATCACCTCACCCAGCTCTCAGCCCCTGCTGCTCCGGGCTCAGGGCTTCCAACGGTGGCACCCAGCAAAGTTTGTCCCCTCAGGCTGAGGTCACATCTCCCCTGTTAAAACCTTTGTGTAAAAGCTTTGCTTTTATTTCTGGTAAAACCAAGAAGAATTAAACAGGGTTCTGTATCAATTACTTGTAAAACTCAGGAACAGGGTGCTGTGCTGCTATCAGAGACACTCCTCTATCACTTTTCCATCTGGAAGGGGACACTGTGTTAAATCCGGTTGAGTTTTACTGTAATGACCAGTTGTATGAGATTGGATCTGGAGTCCTGCTGTCCCCAGGGCTGTTACCATCCCTTGTCTCTTCCAAACCACCTCATTTGTTGGAGAAAAACTCCTCAGTACCTCCTATTTTCAGTAGCCTCCTATTTTCAGTGGTGCTGAGCACCAACAGTGTGCCTGGCAGCTAACCCCAGGCTGGGGGGAGAGAGAGAGAAGGGACTGTGTGGGCTCTGAGGTCCTGACAGACCAGCCCTGTCCCTGCTGCCATCCCAATGCCAGCCAGGAGCATGATTTATTTATGAGGCTTTTCTAGTTTTAAAAGCCTTAGTGCAAATGCAAACCCATCCCTCTCCTCCCCCTGGGTAACTCCCAGCTTCTGGGAAGCCAGCACAAGTTGTGCCAACACAGGGACTTGGTGGCTCCATCCCTCTGGGCCACTGAGCTCTGCCCATGGAGCTCAGATGTTGCCCTGGCTCCTCAGCACTGCCTGCCCCAGAGCAGGATCAGGCCAGCCTGAGCCTGGATCTAAAAGGATGGCAAATACATCCCGAGGGATCATTAAATCGCATGCATTCTGGATTAGCTACTTATACAACTGGGATATTAATGGTATCTATTAGATAGCTGTTAATCTTGAATAAATGTTTTTAATGATCTGCTGTTTAACATACAATAATGACATCTTCAATTTCAGTGAAGCTGCAGAGGTCAAGTCACTAGCTGGGGCTAAGGGTGGCAGGGACAGTGTGGAGGTGTAATGCTGGATATTGGGAAGAGGAAATACACCTTTCAAGGGTTCTATGGGATCTTGAAAGGTTTTTCTGGTGTAGGGACCAGCTGGTGCCCCTGGGGAGCACAGGGTGACTCTGGGATGTGGGCTGAGCATCCCCATGTGCCTGGGGCACTGTCCTCAGGGATCCTTCCTCCTGCTGCTCGTGGGTTCCGAGGGATTTTCTCCAGGTGAGAACCAGGCAGGCAGCTGGAGTTCCCTGCGTCTCATAGAGGAACTGCAGTGTGAAATACCTGATGCTTGAGGGAGGAAACCCATTCAAGCACCACGGCCCAGGGGCCACCCGAAGCTTCACCGTGTTAGGGAAGCAAGTTTCTCCAGGGGTTCAGTGCAGCTGGAGACCTGGGCAGAGTCTCAGCTGAGCCCACGTCCCGGGCTTTAAGTTGCTCCTGTTGCTGATGGAAAACTCCTTCGTGCAAAGACCTGGAAGGGGGGGGTAACCCCTCAGAGCTGTGCGTCAGGAATTCTGGGCTCAGTCCCCATCTCCGTGTTGGGGATGTGGTGAAACGGGTCAGGTTTGCTCTGCCCGGCGGGCGAGGCAGCAGCGAAGCAAGAGCTGGGGGTCTTCGGAAGCCAAACACATCCCTTCCCTTCCCTCCCGCCGGTCAAACAGGGACGTTTCAGCAGCGCTGCTCGTACCTCCGAGCAAACGACCCCGAAACCCGGGAGCGGAAAAGCAGCCGCTCCGTGCAGGGCAAAGATCCCGCCGCAAAGCTCGGCAGGGAGCTACCGCCGCGTCAGAGAGCAAAGCAAGCGAGAGAGAGAGAAAAGACGCCGAATCAACCTCCCTCTCCCCCTGCAACGTGGCAACCGCTCCCCCCGCAGCCCCGCTCATCTGTATGCTCAGCCCCGCAGCAGCACCATGGCAACACCCCGGCCTCTAAACACAGGAGCTTGTCCTGCCATCGCAGAGAGCATTAGGCCATTTAATTAAGCAGCTGGCAAAAAGGGGGGGGGGGGAATAAAACAAAAAAAAACTTGGTCTGTTCTGTTAAACCGCGGCGGCTTTGCTGCTGGGGTGGGAAGATCTTCCCAGCCCGACCCTTTCTGCAGCTTCATCCCCCGGCTCAAACAACCCGAGCATCGCAGGGGACACGGGGTGACACGACACGGAACCCGGGGAACCCCCCACAGGCCCCTGCAGCCCACCTTGCCTCCATCTCCCCCCCCCCGGGCAGCGAAGCTGTGCTCCAGCCCCGAGCTGCAATTTTGGGTCGTTATCCCCTGAAAAGCCTTTCGAGCAAAAGAAAGAAACCAGCTCCCAAGCCGGGCTGCTGCTCCGCCGGCTTTCAGGGTGGCTTCTAGCCCCGGTTAAGCCTTGTTTTGTGCAGAGAGGCCCAGAGATGTTGTTTGTGGAGCTGCTCCTGCATCTCTCCTGGCAGGGATGGCGATAACATTATTTCTGCTTGTCTAGGAGGAAGCCAGGAGATAAAAAGCTGCTGGGAAGGTGCAAAGCAAAGCTGCTGCCTGCAGGAACGGTGCCCACTTCTTCTCCAAGTGCTTTTCTCCCTCCACTTTGGATGTTTTTTAATGAGGAAGGCTGGGAAATAAGCCTGTTGTTGTTGTTCTTTTGTTTTCAGGTTCTGGAAGGGTTGCAGTGGCTTTGCCTGCTTCCAAAATGCTCCCACAGGTCCCTGTGGCTTCCCAGAGATGCTGCTGGCAGCTTCAGGAACAGCCTCCAGCCTGGAGCAGGCAGGATTTGGCCTTGTTCAGTCACAAACTGAGCCCACGCAGTGCTCAGCACATCCCAGAACTGCTTTTGGTCCCACACTCATTGCCTGGGGAGATCAGCTGGTCCCATCCTGCCAGGATGCTGAGAAACCAGGGAGAAGATGCTCAGGAAGGAGCCAGGGCCCTCTGGGCTGAGGGATCCCTGCAGAGCAGCTTCTCCAAAACATGGCTCAGCAGCATTCAGGCTTTCTGAAGGTTTGTTCCTCTTGGAGATAATCACCAGGGCCCTTCCCTGCCCCTCATTTCCCTCCTCCTCTTTGATTGTAGAAGCTGAGACCATGAGACCTTGTAGGGGAGCAGCACCAGAGCCAGGTGCCCACACACAGCAGTGGGGACAGATGCTGAGGTGGCACCAGGCTCTCCCTGTGACAACCAGAGCCACTGCCAGGCTTTTTAGAAGAGCTAGGAGGTAAATCCCTCTGTGCTGCCCTGCCTTTTTGGGAAGGCAGCTTTGGAGCTGCCAAGCCCACGGCAGGGGCTCCGAAGGCAGCAGGTTTCTCCCATGTCCTGCATGCTCAGGTCTCTGGGAAGCCTCAAGTCTGTTACTTTTTGGCTGGGGAGCCCTGGGACCATTTTATTTTATCCCCAAGAATCACAGAGCTGGTCTCCAGGCCGTGGGGTTAACTGGTACGTTTGTAAATGTCTCGCAAAAGCCAACTGGAAAAGCTGATGGATCCCCACCCTGGATTGCCTGAAGAAATAAGAGGCTGGGAAGATGGAGTTGCAGCCCATAGCTGAATTGTCCTTTACTCTGTGAAATTAGCATGATTTAACAGCTCCTGGGCTGCAACTTGCTGCATTTTTGGAAGCATCTTTGACAACTGGCACCATCTCAGGGCTGCAGCAGGAGCTGAATTCTGATCTGAGCAGCCAGAATCTGTGCCTGAAGATCCCCAGCAACCTCGTGGGCCCTGCTCAAATGGCCAAGTCAAGAACATCCCAGGCAGAAAGGGGATGGGGGGTAGCAGGGTCAGGCAGGGCTGGTGAGCTTGGTGAAAGCAGGAGGGCTGCCAGGCTCAGGTTTGTGTCTCATCCCCCTGCAACCATCTCTTCTGCAACCTGAACAGCCCTGGCCCGTTTTGCTTTTCCTTCAGGGCCAGTCCCACAGCTCTGGCTGTTGCTGTTCCCCTGCCCAGACCCTTCCCATCTGAGCAGGAGAGGCTGCAGGTGCTGCTCACACCACAGACACATCCCTGGCTTTGCTCTGCTTTATTTCTTCCCTAATAATCCCCCACATGCCAAGTGCCCTTTCCAACTGCTGCTGTACTGTGTCACTGTTCCCAGAGCTATCTCCACGATCTTCTTCCTGAGGGGCAATAGCTAATTTAGAGCCCTTCGGCCTCTAAAAGCCATCTCTGAGCCTCTGAGAGCATAGCACAGGGTTTCAAATGGCATTTGCCATCTAAAAATGTGATCTGTGATGAACATAGAGTCCCTGGCAAGGAGCTGCAAGGAGCTGGTGTCCCAACCCCAGCACCCAGAGAGGTCTAGGGATGCTCCAAACATCCCAAACCTGTTTGAAACCCTCCCCTCTTCTGTGCTCCATTCCCACTTTCCAGCCCTGCAGGCACCATGTCTTCGGTCCAGGACCTTCCCAGCAAGGCTCAGCTCCAGCCCTCCCTTCCCTGAGCTGGCATTCCTGGCAGTGGGAAGCTGTGCTGCAGGCACAGCCTGTCCCTGGCACCTCTGTACCATGGCTGAGAGACAAACAACCCCAGCTTGGTAACGCGCTCCCCCAGCTCCCCCTGCCTGCTGAGCTGTGGAGCAGAGTGTTCAATAATTCAGGAGAACTCCTGAACTGCCTGGAAAACACCTCCAGGTCTTTCCTAATGAGCTCACTGTGGACCTGCTGTCCAAGGATATTGGAACAGGGAGAACCAGTCCTTCCACCAACACAGAGACCGAGCAAGCCTTGGCTACCAACATGCCCCCAGATGTGGTCCCCAAATTCCTGGGCCACACACACACAGCACCAGAAGCATCTCACAGCAGGAGGGAGGTGGCCAGGCCATGTCCCAGCTGCTGCAAAGCAGCCCGTGTTCTGCATCCATGCAGGCAGCAGAAGCAGCAGTGCCAAAGCCAGACAGGTCCAAAGGAGGCAGAAATTGTCACTGCAACAAGGAACAAAACCTGGAGCAAACTCTCCCACAGGGAGATGGGCCCTTGTCCTGTTGCTTGTCATTCAGGAGGATTCACTCTGGTTGCAAATCCAAGGTCTAGTTTAGCTTGGCAACCTTCTGCAAGGGGGTTAAGCCTGTGGGAGCAGAACCTGCTGCCTCTCAAGAGCTTTTTGTGCTATTGCTCTGGGGCTATGGGAAGCACCCAGGGTGAAAATGCACATGGTAAGAAAGTGGTGGGGAAAGAGGGAGATGGAGAGATCCCCTCTGGGCTCCTGCACTGGGCTGGGCTGCTCTCACTGCCCAAATTCCCCCCCTGAGCTGAAGGCTGGCTGGGAATTTCTCACAGCTGTTGAGCTCCTCTGCTCTGGGGAAAGTCTCAATTGCCCAAAGGGGCTTTAGGAAAACCAGATTAATCCCTGAAGGGAGGAAAATCCAAGGGATTCCCCAGTCTGGAGGCACCAGCCCTGCTCTAGCAGAGCATTCTGCCTGCTTTGCTCTTGCCCAGCTTTTAGCAGGACCTCAGGGGTGGGGTCACCCCCTGGTCACACCACAGCTCGTCCCACTGGTGGTTCTTGGAGCACGTCCATGTGTTGAGCCTGACCCCTTTGCCCCCCACAAGCCAGAAAGTGAGCAAGACCAACACGGGCTGCTCTGGAGAGTCCTGGCCTTGAAAGCAAAGCAGACGTGAGTCCCTGGTGGCCCCGCCAATTCCAGCTAATAAAAAGGATATTTCACACATCAGGCACTTTGCAGACACCTTAATGAGAGCAAACAAAGGCTCCGTGATGCAGATTAGGGGATGCAGGAAAGCAGCTCCCAGGACAGCAGCTGAGCTGGCCTGCAGGCTTTGCCATCCCACTCCCAGGAGACACTCCAGGAGCATCCCAGGGAGCATGGCCAGGCAGCTCCACCAGGCTGAAGTGCAGCTTTAGAGGGCAGCACCCTGGGGTTCAACCCTCCCTGATCCCCCCCCCCAGCAGCTCTGCCTGGGTGCTGGGGAGGGGATCAGGCAGGCTGGAGCTCCCAAAGTCACTCCCAGGGCTGGAGAAGGGATGAACATGGTACTGTGGCTGCACCCTGAGAGCCAGAGGAGGCAGGACACCAAGGAGCTTCAATTCCAGTCACATCAGGAGCTTGAAACATATTGCAGCTTGATTTCTGCCACTTCTCATGTGGACTGTCCTGTTGCTAGAAGGGTTAAATCACCCCCCACCCCCTTTCCTAAAGGAGACATTTCCTGCCAAGCTGAATAAAGAAAATAAAGTGATAGTCCAAAAGACTGCAGCAAAGTGTATTAGATAGCCCAGCACTGGTGCTGGGGCCTGTCAGCACCAATCACCATGACTGATGACTTCTCAGGAATGGACCTGACATTTCCAAATGAGCTGTTTTGATAGAGTTGTCATTCAAAGGGGATCTAAAATAATAATAATAATAAATAATAATAACAACAACAACAACCAGCCCAGATAGCAACAGGAAGAGAAATGGAAAACGTTTGCTGCCTCCATCCCACCTATTGAAGGGTTCCCAGCTCTCCAGAAGGACAATTGAGTGTGTGGCACTGATGGGTAGGGAGGGATGTGCACAGGGATGGGTGAGTCTGTGTGGTTGGAGGAACAGCAGCTGTGTCCCCTCTCCAGGAGCAGCACTTTGCTAAGGCACAGCTGCAGCCCAGCTTGCCCTTCCACATCCCACCCACAGCCAGGGTGCAGAGGGACAGATGTCCCCAGTGTCCCCACCCTCACAGCAGGGCTGGATGCTGCCACCCTGGCTGATGGAGAAGAAGGTCACAGCCAGCATGTGGGGCACGTGCACCCGTGTCCCTTCCCTTAAAAGGCTTTGAAATGCTCTGATCTCCAAGACAACAAGGCAGCTACAAGTTCTGTGAAAGCAGGCAGCTGGGGCAGGCTTTGGTGGGTGCTTCACCTCTCCAGGCACCAGAGGAGAGCAGCTGTGCCCGACCACAGCCAGCACCTCCAGGGTGCCAGAGCTGCTCAGCATCCAGACACACATCAGTGGGACACCCAGTGACAACTGCTCAGGTGATCACAGCACAGCATTGCCCACCTGAACACTGGAAATCTCCACACAGGACACCCAGGAGCCCATGGGGGCAATCCTGCACCTCTGCAGCTCCTTGAGGCCATGCAGGGTGTGACACTGAGACCCGTCCAGGGCTGGACATGATCCCTCACCACCTGGGAGAACCTTGCCAACAGGATGGGAAAGCTCACAGCTCCAGCACAAACAGCTGGGATGGGCAGAATCCTGACACCAGAGCTGGCTGAGCAAAGAGAAGGGTTACAACCCCCTCCCAGCCAGCAGGAGCAGGTCTGCATTATCCCAGGAGCAAGGTGGGTGCATCCCCTGGGTGGGTCCTTCTACACCCAGAGCACCTGGGAGCTGTGTGAGGGGGATGAGACAGTCTGTGATCAACTTGTCTTAGGAGGAAGTGGCAAAATCCTGTTCCCAAAAAGCCAGGGCAGCTCCTTGCTGCAAGTCTGAGCTGATCTGCATCCCTTCATCTCCCAGGAGGGGGGCAAGGGGCTGTTGTTTGGAGAAACCTTCAGATGTGTCATGATGGGTTTGAAAGGACTGTAAAAAACCATAAAACCTGACACAGGATGTAGGCACGTGTGGGCACAAAGAGCAAAGAGAAATTCAAGAGCCATTTTCCAGCAGAAACCCCCAGTAGCAGCAACACCCCAAGGCAGAACAAAACACAGGGCTTTACCTTTCCAGGGCCTCCTCTGCAGCCTCCTCCAGGGTTTTTACACCAACTACAGCAGGGAGAGGAAGGACAAGCTCAAACACACCATCAAGGAGCCCAGTTTTGGGCCAGGCTTCTCCAAAGGCACCCAGGGTGCAGATTCACAGCCCTGAGGCTCTCAGAAATCAAATCACAGCATGGAAATACTCCAGGAATAGCACAGGAAAGACACAACCATCCACAGGCACTGAGATCTTCCCAGTAGCTGCAAAATACCTCTGATAAGCCCCTTAAGACTGGGGGTTAATAAGCACTGAGTCCAGCTTCTACATCCCCAACCTCCCTAGCAAAGAGCCCCCAGCACCTGCCCAATTAAATAGGCAGCTCTAATGGGGCCCTCCTGGCCCTGATGAGGCCCCATCATTAGGTGATTGCTGCCAGGCAGCAGCAACGAGCAGTGACTTCTCCAGCTGCCAGTCCCCATCCCAGTGACAGCAGGAGCCAGCTCTGGTGACACTGAGATGGGGTGGACATCCTTGCAAGGCTGGTGTGGTCACTTTGTGATCCCTGGAGCTGGGCTGGTCCAGCTGGGCACGCACAGAGGGACGGATCCTGCACACACCGTGTGCTGGGATGATGGGGCAAGGAGGCTGTGGCTGAAGGGACACTGCAGCAGGGCCTTCCAGGAATGATTTTAGTTGGTTTTAGCTTCAGACAAGGTAGGGTTTGACCTCAATTGTGCAAACAGCTAACGGAATCAGCCCTGACTGAGCACAAGGTGTCTGCAGGGCACATTAGTCCAGCCTGAGGGGAAGGGCTGTGGAGGGAGTTGGGGGCACAGCAAGGGCAGCACCAACTCTGGATCCTCCCCAGGTGACACAAAAAAACAAGGGGAAGGCAATGGAGCTGGTGGCAATGCCAGGCAGGGTCTGCCAGGCTGCTGTGTGACCTCACGAGTTGGCCAGAGTGATGACATCTCATGCACATCACAAGCTTGTTGCAACCCCCATAAGCTGGAGGTGGCATTTTTCCCTGAGAGATCAGCTTCTGTGGCTGTCATTTCATCTTCACCTGGCTAATATGCTTATTTCTCCTCTTCCCTTCACCTCACTCCTCCTCACACCTCTCTGCCTGCTGCTTTCAAGAGGCCAGCAGGGCTGCAGAGGAGCATCCGTGTCCCAGCACAGGGCTGGAGGGTGGGGATAAGTTCAGACACCAGGTTTCTGCTCATCCAAGGGTCACAGAAAGTACATTTTCCCTTTAAAGCAAAGCTATTAAAACTCAGGCTCAGGCCATATTCCAGGCTGGGTGATTACTGCCTGCCAATGCCTCATTCCCTCTGCAGATTTAATTGGTGCTATTAAGGAGCTGCTGCTTCACCCCAGCAGAGGCTGAGGCTCCAGCAGGATGACTGAGCCCTCTCCTCTGTGCCTGCCTCAAAATGATCAGACACCCAGGGCTGGGAGGAGGGGAAGCTGTGCAGGCTGTCTGGCTTTAGTGTGTTTTGCTGTCCCTTTGCCCTGCACCAAATGATGCCCAGAAGCTGCAGAGCAGGAGAGGTCTGGGGTCCTCAATCAGGGATGTGCCACCAGATCCTGGGGCTGCTGGATCCCAGCCTGGCTGCCTCATGCTGAGGGTGGAGGAGAAGGAAGGCTCAGAAAGCAGCAGGGTGGTTGTGCAAAGTTCACCAGACTCAAGGGGCTCTGCTCATCCCCAGCCCACCGGGCATCACCCAACTTCCAGGCAAAGCTACAGCAGGGACTCACTTGGTATTCGAGACCCAACAACCACCTTCTTCAATCTCAATTAAGCATTAAAGTGAAAGGCAATTCAGTGAGACCGTGAATTCATCAGGAAGCAGAGCTAGATCCGAAAGGTGCTGCAGGTAATAACACATCAGGGAGGTGGAGATGGGGTGGTGGGAGCAGGGTGCAGACAGATGTAGAAGGAGCAGTGAGTTAAAACCAGAAAGGGGGGAAAAAACCTTAAAAAATCAGTGCATTGTTTTAGATGAAGATTAAATGACAGCCCTTGCTTCAAAGGGCAAGAGCAAGAGGCTAACAGGCTGTGACAAACCAGGATGCATGGACACAGGCAGCCAATTCCCTTAAATAAAACTTTTATTGGCCATGATATCTGAAAACAAGCAGCCCACAATGGGGATTAATGGTTTTCCTTGGCTGCTCCCAGCACTTCCCCATCCTGGGTGGCCCCTCTGGAGCTGGGGATGTCAGAGGGCCGTGGGGCCTGGGGAGGAGGAGCGAGACGGAATCACTTAGCCTTCATTAGGCCAAATTAAAATCAGAAGTGAGATGACAATTACAATTTGTGACCGGCTAATTGTTCGCCTCAGAAGCTGATCGTTGTCTAGATTGGGGAAATTAATTGTTCTCAGTCCCAGGTGGGTTGGCTTTGAACCCTGCTGAAGTGGAGCTTCTGCCAACGCTGCTGCCAGCCCTCCAGCCAGCCCGGGGGGTGACATCCTGCAGGCTGCATCCTGGGGGGTCCCCAGGCAGTCTGCAGACCCCCAGGGGACTGGCAGACCCCCAGAGCCCCTCACTGCCTCCAGCTTCAGCCCCTGGCGAGGAGCAGAACACCCATGGGGCAACCTGAGCTGTATCAATGGCAGTGCTGGGACCTGCTGCCTCCACAACGGGAGCACCCGTTGTCCTTGCCTGGCACGGTGGGCTTGCTGCAAACCCCCCTTCTGCCCACCCAGCTGGGGAGGGGGCTCTCTCCTGCCCACTCAGCTGGGAAGGGAGCTCCCTCCATGCCAGGGCTGCCACAGTCACTGCTTCACCCCCATCAGGCTCCCAGCATGTTGTGTCAAGCCCTGCTCCCATCAATCAAGCCTACCCTCTCAGAGAACCCTTCTTGATTTTTATCCCCAGGCTGCTGGGGAAAAGGTGTTGTGAACACTCAGATATAATTATAGCTTCTGAAGGGGCTGTCAGTGAGGGGGAAGGTGCCAGATTTTAGCAGAAACAGAGACCTCCAGCTCCTGCCTTGGCTCTGCTGCTCCCACCCTGGGTTTCTGGGAGGCTCCTGGTGCTGCGTGGGAGCTGGTTCTGCTCTGGGGGCTGCTGAGCCCAGGATCATCTGTCCCACCTCCTGGGGGATGCGGGCTGGAGTGTGGTGTGGGCTCTCCCACAGGAAAACAGAATTGTGGAATGGTTTGGGTGCAAAGGGACCTTACGTATCATCTAGTTCCAACACCCCTACCACGGGCAGGGACACCTTCCACCAGACCAGGTTGTTCCAAGCCCCATCCAACCACCCTCTGTGATGAGCCCATTGCAACCCCCCTCTCCACCAGGCAGGGTCCCAACAGAGGGGCCTTCCCCCTTTCCATCTCCCCAGGGTTCAGCTGTGAGGTTCACCCAATCTCCCTTTGGGAGCAGGGAGCAGCCCAGCCTGATTTCCCTCCCGTGTTCCCACCACCAGAACCTTCAGGGCCAGGCAGGGTGGGCAGCAGCCAGCCTGGCATCTCAGCCAGCCCATTGCCACAACTGGCCATGCAAGCCCAAAGCATCTCTGGCAGATTGCAGCTCCTCTCCCTGCAAAGCAGCTCTGCAATGGGTTCCTTTTCCTTTGAGACCCTCCTGCAGCTCCCGCAGCCCTGGGGAAGCTGCAGGCATGGAGAGAGGAGCTGACAGCAGCCGGGCACTGGGATGTGATAATTCCTGTGGCTGTACATGCCTGTTGAGCTGCAACAACATGACAGCAATAGCAGCTCATGATCCACACAAGGGATGTGTGTGTGTGTGTGTGTGCCCTGCAGCAGTGTGTGTGCTGGAGAGACAGGTGAACGCCAGGAAATGATGGGATATATTTCCATGAGATGGCTTTTCCCTCTGTTGCATGTTGCAGATACAGGGGTAGACCCCAGGGGTGGTTTCAGGGGGGGAAAGGCCAGCAGCCCGTGGGGAGCAGCTCCTGGGTAGCCCTTTGGGACCAGATTTTCAAAAGGCTCATCTCCTGTGCACCCCTCTAACAGATGCAGACAGCTCTGAAGCTCTGGACACCGAGTCCTTTTGAAAAATCAAGGCAGTACTGCTCAGGAGCTGGGAGAGAAGAGGGATGCTCACATCTCTGCCATTTATTTCTCCATCCCTCTAATCAAACAAACAAGGAGCAGCCCTGGAGCTGCGGCAGCAGAAGTTGCTTGAACCTTCCTCTCCAGAGATGTTAAAGCCCAAAGTGTCCATCTCTCTCTGTTGCTCCTGGCTGCTC
The DNA here is from genome assembly GCF_020740795.1 of Apus apus. NCBI lineage: Eukaryota > Metazoa > Chordata > Aves > Apodiformes > Apodidae > Apus > Apus apus. The sequence goes on from NC_067304.1 coordinate 4,156,126, forward strand.
AGGCAGCCCAGGGTCCTCAGCCCACCCAGCACAAGGGCTTAGTCCCCAGGGGCACCTCAGACCTTGAAACCACCCAAGCCATGGCCGGGGGAAGAGCCGCCTGTGCCGCATCAGCCTGGGGGACCTTCCCCAGCAGATCACAGGGAAACTGGAATGATCAATACCCCTCAGCACAGCCTGGGGGCTGTGTGGGGTGGGGGGGTGGCCCTAAAGGCTGGCTCATTCGAAGAGCAGCCCCTTCAAACCTCCCCCTCCTTTCTCTGCCCTCACCAAGGCCAAGGGCAGCAGCCTCTGGTGTGGGGATGCTCCTGGCAGTGTCAAAGGCTTTTGAGCTCTGTGACCCACGTGGCTCTTGGCAAACCCACCCCTGAGGTCCTGCTGAAAACTGGGCAAGAGCAAAGCAGGCAGAATGCTCTGCTAGAGCAGGGCTGGTGCCTCCAGGTTGGGGAATCCCCTGGATTTTCCTGCCTTCAGGGATTAATCTGGTTTTCCTAAAGCCCCTTTGGGCAATCGAGACGTTCCCCAGAGCAGAGGAGCTCAACAGCTGTGAGAAATTCCCAGCCTCTCTGAGCTATGGGCTGCAAAGATGAGAGAGTCATGGGTTGTCACTTGGGAAGGGCATGTCCTTGTCTGTCCATTCCACCCCAAACAAGAGGTCCCTGGAATAAGGTGTTGGCTCCCAGTGAAAACGCTGGTGGCTGGTGGTTCACAGCAGCTCTGGGGCTGGCTCAGGTGCAGAGCCCGGGTCACCACCCCAGCCGTGACAATCCTGTCCTGGCCCAGAGCTCAGGAACAGCCAGGAGCTGCTCCAGACTGTCCCACTGGGATATTTTAGGAAGACACATTCTGCCATCACAGCGTTTTAATATTAGTCCCTTCAGAGGGATAAATGGAGGCTCTCTAAGCTTTCCCTGGCAGGGGAGGGGCAGGGGGGAAGGAACAGGTTCTTATACACAGCTTAAAAAAAGGAAAGAATTCCTGAGTGTGATTAAACTCTAAGCCATGATGGGATGTTTCCTGTTACTTCTCTAGAGGTGTCTGTTGTTGGAAATATTTCTTCAGCTGAGCAGGTCTGCTGCAGGCTGGGAAAGTTGCACAACCAGCAGCAAGAGAGGAGGCAAAGGCCAGGGGACCAGGGACCTCAGCCATCCCTGGTCCCTTGCCATCTGCATCTTTCTTCTCTCTTCATTCATGGATTAAACTGCTCTTCCAGCAGAGAAGGGAGGCAGGAGCTCACAGCTGACCACCATGCCCTGGTGGCTGGCTTGGGCAGGGAGCAAGGCAGGTTTCAGAGCTGGCAAAGCCATGGGCAGGTGACACCAGCATCAGTGGACAGGGACCACAACCAAGTTGCATAAGTGGGGCTGGAGCCCAGCCTGGCTCACTTTGATCCTCAGCAGAGGGAAGGTCAGGATGGCAACACACCTTCTTGTAAGTGCTGTGGAATCAGGGTTGTTTCTAATTACAAGGAAGTCTCTGCCTGTTATCTTGCTGGCACATTCTGGCTTCCTTGGGCCATGGGGCTGTGGTAATGGGCTAGAGTTAAAAAGCACCTCCTGAGAGCTTGATGAGCCCCCAAAAGAGCATCTCAGCAACATCTGTGGGGCAGCAAGATGCTCCAAAGGGGCTGAGCCAGCTCTGAAGAAGCCTGGACTCCCCCACTGCTTCCCACCACAGGCCACATCCTAATGAGCAGCTGCTCCATTGTCAGAATGCCCCTGGAGAGGCCATAAGGAGATGGGGTCCTACCAGACCCTCTGGGCTGGCAGGTGCCCAGGGACAGTGAGAGGTGCTTGGCTGTCCCTTCCCCACCCTGCCAGCCAGCAGCAGCCCCCCTGCATTCAACAGCCTGGCTCCATGGCTGCAGGACAGAGTGAGGAGGAGGGGAGAGCCAACCAAGCAAGGACAAGAGCAGATCCAGGCTGGTGACAACCCATCCAACAAGGGGAACTAGGAATGGATGAGGCAGAAGAGCTCAGAACCACACGGTCTCTGCTGACAACCCTGCACTGCTCTCAAGGTCCCAAGTACAGGTTCAGCAGCTAGAAATCAGCCCCCAGATAAGGGCAAAAAGACTCTGAATCTCTGCAAAAGCCTCCAGATGTTTATCAGAGCCAGGCCAGGCCTGGCTCAAGCCCTGCTTTCAGCCAGAGGGACCCAGGCAACACTGCCCAGGGTGCTGCTCCAGCCTCACAAATTGTTCAGTGATGCTCACGAGCAGCTCAGAAGTATCTAATCCACCCCAATCCATCCGAGCGAGGTATTACTTTTGGTATTAAACATGGATGTTTTAAAAAAAGAGTGCAGTGATTTTCCTCTTTCTGCTGAATTGCACTGAGCAAAAGCTCAGATGTCCCACCAGCACGGTGGGAAACATGACACTGAAGTCACATCTCAGACCCCATCAAGCCCTGCATCAACCCGGGGGGCTGCACTGACAGAGCTGTTGGTCTCTGTTCAGGCTGGTTCCTCCAAACTCCATGGCCTCCTCTCCTCCTCTCAGCCTCACTGGTGAAAAAAACAAGTTCTGCTTTAGCACCTGCCTCTAGCAAAGTGTCTCTCTCTTCCTGCCTCTGGGAAGCACTGGGAACGCTGTGCCTGAAGCAGGGGGCAGCTCCAGCCCAGCCCCCCATTGGGCTCTGACACCACATGAGATCCTCCTGCTTTTTAGAGGCTGAGGGAAAACAAATACACCTCTGGCAGCCCAAAACCCCCTGGATTGTTTGAAATGCCAAGAGGTGATTAGGAATAATAAGAGAAAAAAAAAAAAAAAGAAGAAGAAAATGTACGGTTGCCATAGCAACTGCCAGGCAGGGCTTTGGGGCTGCTCCCCCTGCTCGGGCTGGGGGCAGCTCGGTGGGGATGGAGCAAAACCCTCTGCCCTGAAAAGCCACCGTGGCTGGGAAGGGCTCAGAGAGTTGAGAGTGGCTGGATCATCACGACCCTTGCGGGGTTTGGGGGTGCTGAGCCCCTCCCCGGGGAGCAGAGACCCCCCCCCCCCCCCCGAGACTTTTTTTTTTTCCAACGGGATGGGAACTGTTTGATCCTTTGTAAAGCGAGGAATTCATTCCTTCCGCATCCCCCCCGCCCCAGGGCTAGAGCTGCTGGTGGCTGGCGGAAATGTCACCCACTTTGTCTGGAATTCACAAACATATAAATCCCCAGGGGATATATGTCCCTCCCCCCTTCCCCCCCCAGCTTATTCACAGAATTAGATCTCCTCTGAGTCCCCATGAGTGGCTCATCATCTTTTAGTCACCCCAGGCTGCTGCAGAGATCAAGGAGCTGCCCCGCGGGGCAATCCTGCCCTTCCATGGGGTTTTGGGGGGGCTGCTCGTCCCCCAGCACAGCGGGGTGACCCCCCTGCCTTCCCCTCCTCTGCAGCCACTGCAAAGGGAGGATCCAGCTCTCGGAGGCAGGAGTCACATCGACCTTCTCCGTTGCCTCTGGCTGGGAACTTCATCCCTCCTCCAGGGATGTGGCTTTGAAACCCGCTCAGCTCGGCAAGTGTTATTTCCAGGGGCTGCCCAAGGAGACCGGCTGCTCCAGGGACACCGGGAACAATAAGATGGCACCAAGCCCTGAGCAGGGTGGGTGGAACAGCACCCAGCTCTGCAGGGTGTGGGATACCCAACCACCAGGACCGGGAGGCCACGTGCCGAGAGCAGGATGCTGAGCACCGGGACGGGGATGCTGAGCACCGGGACGGGATGCTGAGCACCGGGACGGGGATGCTGAGCACCGGGACGGGGATGCTGAGCACCGGGACGGGGATGCTGAGCACTGGGAGCAGGATGCTGAGCACAGGGGGCAGGATGCTGAGCACCGGGAAGGGATGCTGAGCACCGGGAGCAGGATGCTGAGCACTGGGAGCAGGATGCTGAGCACCGGGAAGGGATGCTGAGCACCGGGAGCAGGATGCTGAGCACAGAGGGCAGGATGCTGAGCACCGGGAAGGGATGCTGAGCACCGGGAGCGGGATGCTGAGCACTGGGAGCAGGATGCTGAGCACCGGGAAGGGATGCTGAGCACCGGGACGGGATGCTGAGCACCGGGACGGGATGCTGAGCACAGGGACTAGGATGCTGAGCACCGGGACAGGAATGCTGAGCACCGGGCCTGGAATGCTGAGCACCGGGAGCAGGATGCTGAGCACCGGGACGGGATGCTGAGCACAGGGACTGGGATGCTGAGCACCGGGAGCAGGATGCTGAGCACCGGGGGCAGGATGCACCGGGAGCAGCAGCTCCACGAAGCCGTAGCCCATCACCCATTCCTCTTCCCAGCATACCCGCGATTTCCCAGAAGGAAACGACTCGGGCAGCGCGGTGCTCGCCCCCCCCCCCCCCAGCCCCCAGGAGAGCCGAAGAGAAGCAAGAGGCAGGAGCCGCTGCTGGGAGAGGCCGCCGGCTGCCCTGCCCCGCCTGCAGAGCTGCAGCAATCCTGCGCTGCCAGCTGAGATTTCGGCAGGATAAGGGATGGCTTTGGGATGTTAACAGCCCTGGTCACTTAACTTCCCGTAAAAACTGAGCAAAACTGGGAAAAATGTGGAGGACAACGGCGGCCAAGGAAAGGAAGACAATGGGGGTTCATTTGCAGCTTCCCTGGAGGGTTTAATGGACTTGATGATCTTAAAGGGCTTTTCCAGCCCTGGTAATTCTGGGATTCATAGAATCATAGAGCTATTCAGGTTGGAAAAGCCCCTTGGGGTCATTGAGTCCAACTGTCACCCCGTGCTCTACAAAGTTCTCCCCTAAAGCACATCCCCCAACACCACATCCAAAGACCCTTAAACACCTCCAGGGATGGTGACTCCACCACCTCCCTGGGCAGCCTGTTCCAGTGTCCAGCCACTCTTTCTGTGACCATTTTTTCCCTAATGTCCAGTCTAAACCTCCTCTGTTGCAGCTTGAAGCCCTTCCCTCTTGTTCTGTCATAATTCTATGTAATTCTGTACATATATATAATTCTACATATTATATTCTATCATTCCGTGATTAACCAGCAAAAAGGGAGTTAACAAAGCATTAAAATGCCATGAAGCACTTGGTAGAGGGTGAGTGAAACCCTTTTGGTCTTGTTTCATGACAGCAGCTCCATGAGAAGCAAAGCACAACAGGAGAGTTGAGCACAGAGCAGGACTCGGGCGACAGGTGGGAGCTCGAGCCCAGCAACATCCCCAGCCTTGCTCCTTGCAATATTCCCCTTTTCCATCAGAATAAACAAGCCCTGGCTGGAAAGGTGGTTCCTGATCAACAGCAGCAATCTCCACATTTTCCTCAAAAGCTGCAGAGCCTTTTTGGGGCCGAAGTGTCTCAAGCCCAAATGGGTTTTTCAAGGCAGGCGAGTGGTTTTGCTTGTGCTTTGCTACACTGGGCTTTGACCAACCAAACCATCAAATTAGACTTGATAATCACATTATGGATGGGTGACAGACACCCGACTGAAGTGCTCATTCCAGCACAAACCAAATGGGTTCATTTTTTTAATGAACCAATTTTATGTTTAAAAATGAAAACAAAACCAAACTTTTTTTTTTTTTTCATTTTTCAAGTGACCAGATGCTTGTATTTTGTTAATTTTTTTTCCTCTCTGTTTCTCCAGGCTGTTGATCTCTATCCATATGGTCCTGCTGGGACACAGGACAGAGCAGGGAGAGGAGATTCCTGAGGCTTTGGAGCAAAGATTCTTTCTTGCCCAAAAGGAGAGAGCTGGAGTTTGTTCCTCTCTGCCTTTGGGAAAGACTTGTTAAAAATGCAAAAATCCCCTTTTATGCTGATTACAAATTCCTCCCTGATAAAGGCTTTTAAATTCAAAGCAAGCATTATTAAGTCTTAGAGAAGCACAGTGGCCTGTCTTGATGCAAAACAATTTTCTCAGCTTGAACCTGAAAACAGACTTGACTCAGCTCTAGTCAACAGGAAGGACAAAGCCAGTCATGCCCCGACTTCACACACCAAATCTCATCTTGGAGTGATTTTTTATGACCTGTTATAAATGCCACAAAATATGGGTTTATAATAGTGCCTGGGATAGGCTTTTAAAGCTGATGGGCAGCTCTAGAGCTTGGGTAGGGTCAGGAGATATCAGAGCATTTATAAGCTGCTGGAGGGGGGAGCTGGCATTAATTCTGAGTCGAGTTGGTGAATAATTTATCACAAGTAATTTATTGACTAAGTTTGTCTCTTTTCCCTGTCTGGGTGAAAAGCACCCCAGTGCAGAGCCAGCACAAGACTTAGGCACCACTTAAGTCCCAATTAAGCCCTTTGTGAATTGTCTGGGAACGGATCCCAATTTTCCCATATTTATTTGTTATTCAGAATTACACTAAACAGAGCTGACACATAATTCCTGCTCTGCAACGTGTTTGCAAACAGCTCCCAGGGGGCACCCGCTGAGAGGGCTCCAGCCCTTCCGAGGGGGCATGGGGGTTACTGGGACCCCCAGCCCTCCCTAACTGGGATGGGGTGATTTTTGGGATCCCATTTCCCACCATCAAGGAGCCCCAAGTGCTCACCATCACCAGGGGGCAGAAGGGGGGAAGGAAAAGGGTGCTGGGGCTGCCCCCCCCCCCGCCCCCTGCTCTGAGGTGCAAGGGGAGCTATGTTTCTCAGCTCTTTATTGCCTTCCTAAAACCCACCCTTTGGAACAGCCTTTTACAAAAGCCTTTGCAAATACATTGATCACAAAGTGCTCTCTGGCATCACCAGCCACAGAACCTGCACATAGATTTCACTGCCTGTGAGCTGGTTGATGTCCTGGAACCGTGTCACTGCCCTGGTCTAGCACAGGAGGATGCTGGAAGGGACACGGATGGGGACTGAAATTGCACAAGTCCAGGGTGGCTGCAGCTTGTCCATGGCCTGGCACAGCAGGAGGGCAAGGGGGGATGCTCTGGGCTCCACGAGGAGCCCAAGAACATCAACGACCCAACCCTTAACTCAAACCCAACATCTCAGTGTGGAGTCTCATCACCAGAGCTCACCTCCTTTCTTAAGAGGAAGTTTGAAACTCATCTCACTGGAAGGTTTTCCCCAGTGCAGCAAGCAGCAGGCAGCACTCTGCTCTCAGCAGCAGCTCTAATTCTCCTTCCTGTGGCTCTCCCTGGCCAGGGCTGCAGCTTTCCACGCACAGCACAGGGGAGGGCATTTCCCTCAAGAGCAACAATTCCATTTCCAGCAGGAGAACCAAAGCCATGGCTCCTTCCATGCCTTCCCAGCAGAAGAAGAGCCACCATGGGGCAGTGTTGGGGGCCCCAGCATCAGCCGAGGGCAGCACAACACCCCCTCAGGGTGTTTCCTGGGAAATAGGATGTGAGGGCAAGAAGGGAGAGAGAGTGGTGGCCAGTTTCTGTGTGCAAGGAGGGGATCACGGTGGGCCTGGGCTGGTACCTCTGCTCTTTAGGAAATGAGCCACTTGCCAACAGGAGCACTAGCCCGTGGGTACCCTTTAGGACAGAAGGGAAGGGGTATTAGGGACCAGGATCTGCCCTGAAGGTGGTTTGGAGGTACATTGTCTGCTGGGCATAAAGAAAGGGAGAGAGCCCTGTGTTCAGGCTTCCCTGCGTTCGGAGAGGGGCTGGGGTCGTGGTGAAGCTCCCAGCCTTTCAGATGCCCAGCTGGAACAAACCCCGGAGCTTCCTAGCAACTTCCATACCTGTCCTAGTTGGGAAATTTAGGATCACCTCCCTAAATGGCAGCGATCAGCTCCAGCGAGGAGCGGGGATGAAGCTTGTGCTGCCGTGAGCCCGCGGGGGCTCCTGCCAGCCGGGGGAGCCGCGTCTGGTTGGAGCAGCCGGAGCTTTGCTCGGCGCTGGGAACCGGAGCCTCCTCTGGAGCACCAGACGAGGGGCTGCCCCAGCTCCCTGGGGAGGCAGTTACGCAGCTTAATACAGTGCTGGGGGAAAAGGGATTTCCCGGTGCTCCGACATCCCCAGGGAGCTGGGATGGGTTTTGCTTGGGGTCCTGCCTGACTCGACACCCCCTTCCCCTGCACCAGAGGGATCTGCAGCTCCGTGCTGGGTGTTGGCACAGCTCAGCCCTGGCAGCTGATGCTCATCTCCTCGTTTTGTATTGCAGAAGATAAAAAAGGTCCCACCCAAAGGAAGGGGTTTAAAATGGCTGAGGAGCAGAGAGTCGTCCCCGGATTTGGCCCTGAGCTCTGTTCTGCACAGCCAGCACCAACTGGGTGCCAAACCAGGTCCCACTGCCCACAGAGAGGACCCAGGGTACTGGGGCAGCAGCAGGCAGGCTCTGCACCGGGGAAAGGAGAGCTGGGAAGAGCTGTTTCCCTGGAAAACAGGCCCTATGCCATGGGAAGCCAGGATGGGAGCTGGGGTGGGACCAGTTGTTATCCCCAGGAGAAGCCCAGTGGCAGGGAGCAGCCAAAGGCTCCAGGAAACTTACACCAAGCCACATCCCATTACCCTGCAGCTGCACCATGCTCAGGCTTGGGGAGAGAGAAATGAGACATTTGCTTCCCAGCCTTGCTACGAGCTCTGCCCTCAGCCAGGCTGTGGCATCAGGGCTCCTCATCCTCCAAGCAGCAGCAGGGGCTGGGTCCTGGCTGAGCACCAGGGGGTGAAACCAGCAGCATCCCCGTGTAGCTTCTGAGCCCCCAGCCCTGGCAGATCAAGGCTTGAGGAACCAGATCCTCCTGGCCAGAGGTGATGGCAGCACCTACCTGCAACTTCCAGCAAAAACCTCCCTGGGAACACTGCTCCAAGGTGGCTTGGGAATGAGGGAGGGAGACCAAAGAATCAGGCTGGTTTATTTATCGCAGCCTCTTTTCTACACCGAACTTCACTCCCCTAACGTTTTCCAGGGAGCACAGGCACGGAGGGGTTAATGCACTGCCAGGGCTGCCCTGCCTGGATCGCATCCTGCCAGCATCCCTGTGCGAGGCTGGGCTCAGCCTCAGCTGCACCATCCCCAGAGCATCACCGCGGGGCTCCCCATGGTTACCCCACAGTCCCATCTCTCACCCCACGGTTCCATTTGTGTCTGGGTGAGGATCAACTCGATCCCAGAGGAGTTTCCAGGACCAGGAATCCAGCTCAGTGCCGAGGCAATCGGCTGCCTCATAAACTCCGCGCCCCCTCCCGGACCCCACCGCGGCCCCGATGCTCTGGCCATTTCCTATTTTCACCTGTTTTTCTTTCTTTTCTTTCTAATTGCACCCTTTACCCTCCATGCCCAGAGAAAAACCAAGCTCCGGAAGGAAAAGAACAACAACCAAACCCAACAAACTGCCAAGCAGCCAGCTCGGCGCTGCAAAGCCCCCCCCCCCAAGGCACAGGAGCCCCCGAAGTCACAACCCACCGACAATCCGGTGAACGGGGCTGGAGCCCAACTTACCCTTGGACTCTCCTCTGGTCTCCCAGCGCCGCTGTCACCCGCCTGCCCGCTCCCCGCCGCAGCTGCCCGCACATCTGGCTCTGATCGGCAGACAAAAGGCCGGGGTCGGGTTGGACCTGCCAAAGCTGCGGGGGGCCCCTCCTTGTCCCTTTGGGGGTGTGAGGGGAGAGGGACAGCAGGACACCCCCGGCCTGTCCCCACGCTCGCCCTCAGCGCCCGGTCTGGAGAGAGACCTTCATCCTTCCCTCGCACGGCTCCTTTGCAGCCTCCCGCAAACGCTCCCTCCTCCTCCTCCTCCTCCTCTCTTCTCCCCTCCCTTTCCCCGTCCTCCTCCTCCTCCTCCTCACTCCAGCCTTGTCGCCACAACGTGCCACCCACCTGAATCAGCTCCTGTTGGCTGCGCATTTAACTCCTGCTGCTCCGGTGAGCACCCGAGGGGCCACCCTAGACATCCCCAGCCCTGGGACCCTCAACCCTGGCACCCCCAGCCCTTGGGGGTGATGCTCCCGAGGACCAGGTATAAAAAAACCCCCGGAAAGGCTGAGCCGGCTGCTCTCTCCCCTCGGCATCCGCAGCGCATCCTGCTCCCTCTGCAGCTGAGCCCGCTGCGGCACCGGCTCCCCTCCCCACGGGCTGGGGTCACCCAGCTCAGGGGGTTTTATCCCCCGAAAGGCTTTCTTTGCCTTTGGAAAGATCTGGCTGAGTGTGGCCCTGGGGGTGCATGTGGTCTTGGGAGTCCCCTGCATCTACCCCCTCCCCAGTGTGCCCAAGGTGACAGCACAGATGTCCCCACGGGGTTTGCAGCTCCTCAGAGTGGCTGGGTCCCCCAGCAGGACATGCTGCTGGTGGCTCAGCTCCCCTGGCAGGGGATGCTCACAGACTCTTAACCTTGAAAAACAGTGGGGAAACGCTGCCTTCTGTTTTGCTGTGTTGTCAGAGGGAGAGATCTGGGGTCCTGGTTGCCTGTCATCCACTTTAAGAGGTGAGGGATAAGACCCTGTTCACTTTTGCACCCAGGGGGAAGTGTCATGGGTGCAGTCATGGGCCTCTGACCCAGGCAGGATTCAGGGTGGGTGCAGCACAGCAACCCCAGCTTTTGTTTGCTTTCCAGCAGTCTCTCCCCAGAACTGCTTTTCTCAGCCTCATCCATCAGATGTCAGAGCCCTGCAGATGCCACATGCCCTAGAGGTGACAGTGGCCACTGAATCCCCATTTTATGCTCAGGAGCTGAGCTGGGGTGGCTCATTCCCAGAGCATTGGCCTGGGGCTGTGGGCTGGACCTTGGGGCTGAAGACAGACGTGCACACACACCAGAGAGCCAGGGAGGCAGAAGAGGAGAGAGTGGAGTGACCTGATTTAATTGGCAGGACTTCAATAACATCAAATCTCTGCCATTGTGCCCAAACCAAAAGGGGGGATGTGCTGTCGTGTTGGCCCCCATTCAGCACAGCCGTTCTGCAGCGACTGAACGGGAACACAACCTGGTGTTGGCCTCACTTAGATGCTTTGCGGCATGAGCTGTGAGTCAGAGAGGGGTCTCTGCTCCAAAGTCCCCTCTGTGGCTTTTCAAAGAGCAAGGGGTGAAATGTGAGGCTTTATCCAAGTCCTGGGGCATGCAGGGCCATGCCAGGTCATTTTGCAGAAACCCCAGAAGCATCTTGTGGAAACCATTTTGCTTCTGAGACTGTGGAGCTCCCAGCTAGCTGGAGAAGCCCTTCCAGATGGTCTTCATGCCCGTGCCCACATCCTGCTGCAGCTGCCAGGACCATGGGTATTTTAGAGGGAGCAGAAGTTCTTCTGGTTTGGAACCCCACCATGCTGGGGGCTGGCAGGGCACCCACTGAGCCCAAGGAGAGGGGCTGAGCAGGCAGCCAGCCATGCCAAAGCCACTGCCAACCCTTCAGTGCCTGTTCCCAGTGCTGCACCCTTGTGTGCCCACGACATGGCACACATGGATCACTGTGAGCAAGGGGAAGGGCTGCTCTGGGCTCTCCTTGGTACAGGAGATGACTCCAGCCCACCCCAGGGTCCAGCATGGAGCAGCCCACAGCTCCCCAGGGCACAGATAATCACTCCAAATTGATGGTGGCTCTTGACCACTCTGCTCCAGAGCTCAGTCCTGTGGCTCAGCCATACAGTCCTGCCAGAGAGGCTGGCTTCAGCTCCAGGAGGTACAGGGAGAGCTTTGCCTGCCCTGGCCCCCTGGCTGGTGATGGATGCTCTTGCACTTGGCTGGGTCCCTTTGCAACACCCCTCAGCTCCCGGGGACTCTTTTCAGGGCACCCATCACCCCAAAAACACGGGTCTGGGGAAGGCGGACAGGCAGCAGCTCCCTTTCCAGCTGTCTGAGCACCATCGATCCGGGCTGCAGGGACCTTGTTCAGGGCTGGACCTCTCAGCAAACTCCATAGAAACAGCTGATCCAGATGAACTGCCCAGGGCTTTCATCCAAAGCCTGGTGGCAGCTTGTGCAGCACCGTTAAGCCCAGGTCATTTAATCACTTCTCATTCCAGCTACGGGGGGTTCAAAGGTGCTTGTTAGGTCTTAAGACTAATTGAGCTTCTCCTCTTCTGCCACAGACTCCCTGCACAGCCTCAGCCAGGTCCCTTACTTGATGACCCCCTTCCCATTTGAGGATGGGGACACTAATGTCACCCTGTGCCTGGTGACATGGGACATTTACTGCCACACAGAAGGGAGAGATGCTGCCAGCATTCCCCCACAGGCTTTGGGTGTGGGAGGAGCAGCATTTCTGTAAACACATTTCCAGTCAGCCTGAGCTGCCTCCACTGCAAGTGGGGGAAGGAGCTCGAGCCAGGCATTTCCCTCTGCTCCAGACATGGGCAACATGCTGCTGGGGAGGAAGAAGGTGGCCCTGGGTGGCCTGGAGCCTTCTGTGTCTAACACCTTGCTCCTAAGCAGGCTCCTCCTGTGCCCTGCACCAGCCTCGCTGCAGATGATGACTAACGCACGTCGCTCTCAAGATGCTCTTCAGGCAGATGAGTACAGCCTGATCCAGGTTTTAATTGTGTGGGATTTTAGCCGAGATGGCACTAATTTATTTTCTCTGCTGCTTCAGCAGTTCTCGTGCCTCTTGTGCACTTGAAGTCACCCGGAACATATTCCCCTGGTGCAAGGGGTTAAAAACTCTTCTTGCTGGAGATGCAGCTTGCAGGCTCGGGATGATTTTTTATCTGCAGCCAGTTACATGTGTAGGGTTGTAAGGAGCTTCACATGCTCCTTCTTATCCTTTAAGACACAACATTAGCTCCCTGGGGAGCATCTCTTGGGCAGCCTTATAGAGAAGCAGTAGATTTGGAGGGCTAAGCTTGGGCAAACCATACAGACCTGGATGAACAACGACCCTGGTGTCTCTTCAAGGTTTCCCATCTGCAGCATCTCCCAGGGCCAAAGGCAGGGTTCCAGCCTCTCCAGGCTGTGCTGGGGCCAAGCAGGTCCTACAGCCACTTGGGAACTCATGGAGGGTGGGAGGAGATGCTCCCAGTCCCTGCTGCACCATGGCAGGGTTGTGTTAGGCAGGATCCATTCACCAGCAGCAGTTTCCTCCTCTCCTTCCTTCCAGGCAACAGCAGAACCAAACCTGACTCCGGTACCTCCCAGTGGGGACAGGAGCTGCTGGAGAATTACCAACATCTTCTGGAGACTCACATCAGCATTATTCATAGGTGGGAATTGTTTGTGGTGTCATGGTTATTATTATTCTTTAATGATTTAAAGACACAACAGCAGCTCCCGCAGGCAGCCTGATGGAGTCGTAAACCCAGAAGGTGTTTGGAAGAACTGCCTGCAGCCCTTTCTTTGGAGCCAAAGAGGAGACACTCCTTCCCCTCCTGCATCTCCCCTGTGCTTAATAAACCAAATCACACCCCAGCAGCTGGCAGCAAGTTCCTGTCACTAGTGCAGGACGGAGCCGTTACTCAGGCAGGCTCTGGCTGCTCCTGAGTTATGGTGTCTCTGCTGCCCCTGGCAGGGCAGCTCTGCCTTACCCTGGGCTCCCAGGGCTCTCTTGCTGTGCATGGCTGGAAGCAGGGATCAATAACCCCCCTTCCTTCAGCAGCAACGCCAAGAAAAACCAGCTGGGTAAGAAACACAAACCGGCTCACACAGCCTGAGTCCTCAAGCTTCCCTGATCTGCCTTAGAAAAAGAGATTTTCAAGGGTCTACGAAGTGTTTTCCACCTACTCTCTCTTTCCCTCTCTCTGCTGCACAGGTCAGCACTGAGCTCCCTTACCCTGTGCCTCCTCCAGCCCCAGCTGCACCCATGACCCCTCAGGGAGCAGTGCAGAGCCCAGGGGCTGTGGCTTCAAACCAGGGGGAGGTTTGTCCCCATGGGACACAGGTCAGGACGCAGGTTTTGCTCCTAGGATGAGCACTTGAATAATTGCTCTTTTGGAGAAATAGCATGCATTGGAGTTTAGGAGTCTTGGAGAGGCTGTGGAGCTGTGGTGTACTGAGGCCAGTTTGTTGGGGTTGTCAGGAGATCCTCACCCTCCACCCTCGGCACCAGGCACGATGAACGTGCTGGCATTATTATTGGCTACTAATCCTATTTTAATGTATCTTTTTTTTTTTTTTTTTGTGTCTTCTAGTGCTTGTTTCAGGAGAATTTCCAGACCCCTCCAGATAATCCCACACATGTTAAACGCTGCCCACAGACCCTCCCAATCCCCTCCCAAAAAGTGGGAGCAAAGTCGTGGCAGGGCGAGGTGACAAGCCCAAGGCCATGGCAGCAGTTGGTGTCGGGGTGATGTCTTTGGGGTCCTGCAAAGCTCAGCCATGGCCACGAGCCTGAGCTTGCTCTAGAGCTGGGGAAGTGAGGCACAGGGAGGCTGAGGGCTGCATCAGTGCAGACATTTCAGCAGCCACCTCTGAGCCCTCATTGATTTTATCATTGAAACCACCCGGAGCGCTGGGTCTGTTTGGCCAAGCCAAGGTCACACCAGAAACCTGTAGTAGTGGAGGGAACTGAGCTCAGGGCTCCTTCCTGAGCCAGAAGTGAGGGTCCTGGCTGAGGAGGCTGTCCTTCTGCCTACCCACAGCAGCTAATTTCAAGCTGATTAAAGAATGCCCGACCTCACACCGACCTTCAAGAGATCGATACCAAACCCCAGGGCACGGAGCCCTGATTGACCTCACTGATGCCATTTCAGATGAAAGCAACATCCCCCATGTGCCCTTCAGAGGGTTCTCCACCCCTCATGTGCCCTTCGTGGGGTTCTCTGCTGCCCACGTGCCTTCCATGAGGTTCCCTACCCCTCAGGTGCCCTCCATGAGGTTCTCCACTGCCCATGTGCCTCCCATGGGGTTCCCCACCCCTCATGTGCCCTCCGTGGGGTGCTTCCTTGGCCACTGCAGCAGCAATGGAGGGAGAGCACCCTGCATCCTCCAGCAGGGCCAGGCAGACCACCTTGGGTGGGCAGGAGGAATGTTCTGCTGGTTACTTTATTTCTCTGCTTTGGGGCTGGTTTACAGCTGCTATAAAAGTTGATAATAAATCAGGGGGGATACTATAAAATGCTGCAACAACTAGAGTTAGAGCCCAAAAGAGACTGACTCCCTCTGCCAGCCCCAGAATTGCAGGAGGAGGAGCTCAGTTTATCTTTCCCCCTCCCACTTGTCTTTACAGCCACCCTGGGAAGCAGGTCGTGGGGGTGACATGAACCTGATGGAGTCCCCCGTTATAAGAACACGCCAGGAAGGCACGCTGAATAATGTGGAATGTTTCTGTAGAATGCACTTTGCATAGCAGGAATTCTGTATTACTCTCTCTTCCTCTCTCTCTCTGTCTTCTCCCCCCACCCGCTCTCAAATTTACAGGCAGGAGATTGGTCAAGGGGGAAATAAACTTCCTAAAGAGCTCAGTGTTTGCTGATAAAGAAAGGAGAGACCAGTGAAGAAAATTATTACGATGCCTCATGTGTCACGTGCTGCTTTAAGAGTCGAATTTGTTTCTTTTATTGCCAGAGAAAAATGTAATTAAAAGGCTGCAGCGTCAGCCTGTTGTCACTTGTTGCGTTTGGTAGCAGACAGGACCATTAACACCTTTTGTGTCTGGGTCTTTTAATCTCCCAGGACCAGTTATCCCTTCCGCAGGTTGGGAGGAGCAGGGATGTACTGGGTGGAGGACGCTGCTCAGGCTCGTGGCGCTGCCTTCCTCCCCACCCTCCGGGCTGAACAACGAGCTGTCTGCTTTTCTCTTGTATTCCCAAGATTCAGCAGGGATATGAAATTGGGGGTCCCGGGGGGAGGGTCACCTGGCCCATCCCCAGGCTCCCACCCCACACAGGCTCATGCTGCAACCCCCTCGGGGACCCTGCTCGGGGACACCAGCCCAACCTGGTGACAAATCAGGGAGGAGAGAAGCCCCGCAGAAATGTCAGGGGATGAGCAGGAGGGAAGAGCAGAAGGGACGGGCTGGGGAGGGGGCGGCTGGGGCCGCCAGTGTCCCCTGCTGGAGCTGCTGAGCCCCTGGTGTCCCGCAGCCTCCCCCGGGCCGGGGTCTTCTGTCACCCCCCGCCGCAGCTCGGCCGTGGGCAGGAGGGCTGAGGAAGCAGGTGGCAGCCACGGCGGGCAGGGGACAGAGGGATGTCACCGCCCTGGAGCTGGCAGGACCCCCCCACAGCTCCTGAGTCCCTCTCAGCCTGGGAGCTGCGGCTCCGAGAGAATTCCAGCGGCAGGCAGAGGCAGCGGGCTGTGCCGGCGGGCTGGGGTTTGTCAGCGTTTCCATGACAATGGGAGAGCCACCTTCCCTCCCCTTCTGCGGGCACACGCACACACACACACACACGCACACACACACACACACACACTCACGCACACACACACACGCACGCACACACACACGCACCAGCGCTGGTGCTGCTGCGGGCACTGGCACCGGCTGGCGTGGGAGCACACGCGTGTGCACCCGGTCAGAGCACACCCGTGTGGATCTGGTCCTAGCACACCCGTGCACACCTGGTCAGAGCACACGCGTGATCTGGTCAGCACACACACACCCACACCCCCCCCTTGTGCTCATGCGCTCCCACGCCTGCACACACACGTGGCCACACACGCTCACGGGTGCGCACACCAGCGCACACACACCCCGAGCTTTTCCCCCCTCTCCCTTTTCCTCCCTCCCCAGCCCCCCCGGCTCTCCCAGCAGCTGCCGCTGCTCCCTGCGCTGCCTCCTGAGCAAACAAACCCCCGCGAGGTGAAGCCCGAGGTTCTCAGAAGAACCGTGTGTTTGTTTTTCTGTCGTGGGGTCATTTCCACGCTCAGTCTCTGTCGCTGCTCACCCGGGGCTGTCACTGCCCGAAGTCACCAGAGAATGACTCGTTACTGGCATGAAAAAACCCCACCCAAACCAAACCACCACCACAACAACAAAAGAAAAGGTTGTGGGATTTTTTGGTTGTTTTGTTTTGTGTTTTGTTTTTCCCCAGCGCTGGTTCCAGCCAAGGAACTAATTATCTGGGGCATGTCCCGGCTGGTCTGGCACCCCGTGTTGGTGGGAGATGAATGTTTGACCCCCGGGTTTGCTGCTGGGAGAGCCCAGGCAGGAGAGACGTGGGCAGTGATGCTGAGCTGAGGGTGCAGGGGGGCTGGGGGGGCCTCCAAACTGCCTGGGTGGGGAAGTTAAAGCTGGGAGATGCTGGGGGCTGGGAACCCCACCCGTGGTGCCCTCCTGGCAGGACGTCCCAGAGCTGGTGCTGGACACCTTGCTGTGTTGGGACCCTGCAGTGGTGCCACCTTCCCTGAGATGGATCCCTCATGAGGCATCACTCCAGCCACGGCTCCTCAGCTTCCCTGATCCTTCAGCTTCTCCCTCCCAGCTCCTCTGGGCCTTTTCCAGAGGCTTTCCAGGAGCCCAGAGCAGGGGTGCTGTCTCCCTCAGCACTGCCTCATCCCCAGAAGAGCTGGGAGGGGACTGCAGGGCTTTCTTCCCCTCTTATTTTTTGTAATTGGAATCTCTGCTGAACCCGCTAATTAAGTTCTTTGCCTGCAACTAATATTGTGCTGCTAATTCCTCCCCCGAATGATTCCTCCAGCAGTCACAGAGGTTATTCTCCCTGGCATCCTTCCACGGCTCCTTTACAAAAAAAAAAAGAGCCCTTTTAAATCCTCGCAACTGACTCATCTCTGAGCAGCCCCCTCCTTGTCCTCTGCCTCTCCAAGCTGCAGGATTTGGCCCTTGAACCCCATTATTGTGGTGCTGATGGGGCTCAGCTCCCCACAGCAGCTCTCTGTGTCCTCCCAGGGGCACGGGGCTGTGATCTGATCCAAAACGCTGCTTCTTCACACTCTGCATGAAAATTCAAAGGCCCTTTGACATTTTTCCTCTCTCCCTGTTTCTCCTGCTTTCTATTTTTATAAATAATACCTGCTCTCCAGCAGAACACAAGACCAGGCGTGCAATTAAACCCCTGAGTGGATGCTCTGCCTTTGAGGAGGGTTTCCAAGCATCTCTTCCCGAAGGCAGGAATGCCACAGCAAAGCTGCAGCTGGTCAGATGGAGCAGAAGCACTTAGCTGGGCCTGACCCTGCTTCACCTGCCTCCAGAGCCCAGGGTCCCCTCGATGGAGGCAGGACTGGACCCATCACCTCCAAGCTCCAAACCCCAGGGCTCACCTCTCTGATTTCTTTTATCTTGATTCCCATTAATGCCAGAGAGCTGGGGTGGGAGCACTGACTCTCCCTGCCTGTTGGGCACTGGCTCAACTGTGAGTGGGTTTGATTGTTGAGCTGGCTTAATTGTGAGCTGGTTTCATTGTGGGCTGGCTTGACTGTGAGCTGGTTTAAGCGCTGCCTTGCTGGAAGGCAAAATCCATCAGCATCAAGAAGATGGAGCAGGGAGGATAATGCACATTCTGCACGTGCAAAGTGGGGAGAGAAAACCTGCGACCTGTTTTTGGGCAAGAAATGCTGCTTTGATGTATCTGAGGGTGCTGATAAGGTGCCCAGATCAGGCAGAATGAGTCCTCTGCCCCGCTCCCAGCTCCTGGCAGTGAAGGCAGCTGGGCTGGGCACAGGGCAGAGCACAGGGTGCTGGTGACAGTCACAGCTGCCACCCCAGGGCTGCACTGGTGCCATCAGCCTTGGCTGTGCCCAGGGCTTGACAACAGGGACAAAACCCAATGGCTGGACGTGGATCCAGGGCTGATCCAGGGAAACAGGGGGGGATCACAGCCCTGCAAAGCAGATGGGAGCTGGGGGAAAGGCTCCCCGAGGCTGGCAAGCAGCTCAGGAGGAGGAGGAGGGCTGTGGGGTTGCCATGACAATCAAGCAGCTACAAATTCTGGGATTATTTATCTTCTTTTTGCTGTTTTGGCTGGGTGCAAGTAAGTCTTGCTTCTGAGCTAGGGGCTGTCAGCAGGCTGTGGGCATGAGGGAAGGAGGGTGGGAGCTCAGCCCATCTCTTGGGAATGCTGGAGTGCACAGCATAGAAGAGAAGATATAAAATGAAAGGCATGTCTGCCAGCCACCTCTAAGAAGGAGACCTTTATCAAGGAGTCCACAGGTTTGGACTCTAACAAAAAAAGCTTGGGTGTGGGTAGGTTTATTTGCCATTTGCCTTCTCAGATACCCTCTAGCCCCAAATCTTGCACAGATCTACAAATATCTGGCACCGTGAGGCCACGTTGTTAAATCTGGCACATGCAATACAGGTTTGGGCTGCTTTAGTTAGTTAATTTTGATGTCTGGACAGGTTTGGACTGGGATCTGGATTAGCTGCTGTCTGTCTGCTAGGAACACTTTCCAAAGCAATTTCCCAAATTCAAGCGTGGTGATGGAATGTTCTTCTGATTTATGGGATTTCACACCACCTCCCTCATTCCCTTGCTGGAGCGTTGGACCATCTCCCACGTTTAGAGCCCAACCCAGCTGCAAATTCCTCTGCAAAGGCTCAGTTGGTCTCCTCTGGCTCCAGGGCTCAGCTCAGCGTGGCCGGGCTGACAGAGCTCGCAGAAATTCAAGATGCTTGATGTGGAGCCCCAGCTGGTTCCAGATGTCTCTCTGCAAATCTGCTGTCACTCAGGCTGTGGAAAACAAGGGCACCGTGGGGAGGTTTGGAGCTGCTGATAGCTGGGAACTTCTCAGCGAGGTGTAAAACAGAATGAGTGTCACTTCCAGAGCTGGGAGAGACCCAAGCACTTACCAGCCCGTGTCACCCCCTGTCAGCTTCCTCCCCCTTTACAGGAGCTGTTGCCATAATTGCTCCTAAGTCTAATAACTGATTCTTTTTGATGCCTTCATTGCCACTGTTATGTAAATCCCAGTGTGAGGATGCTGTATATTTTATGGATCATGTGTTTGCCAACGTCCCCAAGTGTGTGTGCAGCTAAAGGGGCACCTTTGATTGTGGGATCAAAGAATCACGGGAAACGTTAAGGACAAAATGAGCAAAGAAAAACTCAAGGAAATCAGGAGCCTGTGGTTAAATTGATTTGATTGGATGTTGCCCGCAGAGGTCAGGATGAAGTATTAAGGCTCCTGAAATTGTACAAAGCAATCCTATTACTCAAGGAGGGCTGTTTTCAGAGTGGAAATGATGGGAGGGAGAGAAGGAGCTGAGGACTGTAAGGTGGCTTGGGAGGAGCTCTGGTACCTGATGTTCTGGGTACAACCTCCAAGCTGGTGGAGCTGGAAGCCTGAGCAGTGCTTTGCTCAAAGGGCCCTGGATCTCCTGCAGGGGGGCTCAGGGTCAGGCCATCACGGGTCCCACCATAAACTGAAAATCAAGGGCCATGGAAATGCCCTCCTCCTGCCTTGAGCTTCCTGGGGACAGGAGGGAGAGGAGAGCTGGGGTTTGGATGCAGCTGATTACAGGGAAAAGGAGGAGAGGACATTGGGATGCAACCCCCTTTCCTCAGCTCTTGGACTTGAGCTCTCCTGTTTGACCTCCTCTCCAAAGGGTTTGCTGTGAGCAGCTTTTGTTTCCCTGGGTATTCCCGGGCAAGTCGTGCTGCTCCAGATGGTGACCCACTCAGCTATTTTGGGCCATCAGTTCAACTAGATGTCCCCTGCCCATGGCTGACAGACCCCTTGGGGTCTCTGCTCCAAATAGAAGCAGCTGCACCCAAAGCCCCTCTACAAAGAGTGCTGGGTGGGGGCGGCTGCCAGACGGGCACTAGGGATGATCTTCTGCTGGTGCAGCTCTGCCAGTGAAGCCTCTGTAGAATAAATTCCTCTGCAGAGGAATAAATTAAGCTGACAGAACTTCCCCTCAAGCAGCAACTTCCTCCCTCATCAACAGATGCCTTGAGATGGCCAAGGAGCATCTGGGGGCTGCTCGGTGGTGGGGGGTGCACAGGAGCAAGGGTCCCAGCTGGAGCTGTCACCCATGGGTGGCAGGAGAAATGAGGACCTTCCCTTGCTAAGGATGGGTATGGGCTGGTGATGCTGAAGTAGCCTTAGATGAGGAACATCTTCATAGAATCACAGAAGGGTTTTGATTGGAAGGGACCTTAAAGGTCACCTAGTCCAACATCCCTGCAGGGATATCTTCAAGGGACCTTGTCCAGGAGTTGGTGGGTCCATGTTTCATTACTCAGCTCTCTAAGCTGCCACCCAGCAGTCTCAGTGTTCCCACAGCTTCAAAAAACACAGGCCTTGGCTAAATGACTGGGACAC
The DNA here is from genome assembly GCF_020740795.1 of Apus apus. Lineage (NCBI taxonomy): Eukaryota > Metazoa > Chordata > Aves > Apodiformes > Apodidae > Apus > Apus apus. The sequence continues at coordinate 4,177,123 of NC_067304.1, forward strand.
GGAAAAGACAAGCACTTCTTGGGAGAAGAGGGAAGGTTTTCCAAGAAACGTGACCCCACGTGTGGGGAGGACAATGACAAAGGAGGCGAATTCGGAGGCTGTGGAGAAAAAAACTGGCAGAGTGTTGAAAATGTGCTGCCAGGCTTGGGGAAGCTTTAGATGGCATCTAATTAGTGGCATTCAGGTGGTCACAATACTGTTGGGGCACAGTGGCAGCACCGAGACACCACTGCAGCCCCTGGCATTTGTTAATTAAAGCCACTCCTGACAGAGACTAATGACTTTTTAATGAATCTGTTGTCTGAATGTCTTATTCTGTTTTGACTTTCCCTTTCTATCCCCTTCGAGATCCTCTGCCCAGGCTCCCCCCACCACTGCCAGCCTGTTCCTGCAGGAATCAGCATCCCAGCCAAGGGACCCAAGCTTGGCCAGTCACTCCTTTCTGGGAAGGGCTGGATCCAGCTGAGAGAATCAGAGGGACCACACGGCTCCTGCCTGCAGGTGACAGAGCCCCAGTCTCCTAAAAAAAGGCAGCACATGGATTCTGGTGGCTGAGAGGGGACAGAATGACCAGTGCCACTCCTGCTCCTTGTCTCTCCTTCCCCCCTGCTGGAATGTCTCTGCCTCTCCTGCTTTGCTGGTGGAGGTTGCAGGGTGAAGGACAATGCTGGAGAAAAGCACCTTTCCCCAACACCTGGGATTGAGAAGGATGCAGAGAGGAACCCCAAAGCCAAGTGAATCCATTAGTCCATACCATAAACAAGCAGAAAAGATCCCTCTGGAATGCACGGCTGCCCTTTGGAGAAGGGCTGCAGAGTGACCCAGGGAAATGACTACACATGGTGCAAGGGCTGCTTCTTCTGGGGGCTTGGAGTGATGCAGAGCCCTGGGACAGGGGAGTAGGGGGGACAAACGAGCACGTTTGCACAGGGATGAAGCACACACGTCCCCTGGCTCCAGCTCTGCCACGGCGTGGTCGGGGCTCGTGTCACCCACTGTGACAAGTGCTTTATCACCTGAGCGACCACAAGGGTCCAAACCCCACCAGGGACATGCCTGGATACTCAGGGGGTCACACCCCCACCCTGAGCCCCGAGGACCCCACAGAGGGTCCCACCCAAGGACAGGCATGTCCCCTGAGTCCTGCCCCATCCCCCTCCCTTACAATGAGGCGCAGGCAGAGCTGACTCCTCCATCCCATCTCTGTCCCCAAAAGTGGCCAAAGGCTGAAGGCTCAGAGCCAAGCAGGGTGGCAGGGGAAGGGTGATGCTGCCACCTCCAAGGAGATGAGCTGCAGGGAGCCTGGCACCCACCTCCCTGCCAGCCATGGGAAAAATATTTACTGGAGCTTTATCTCTAGGAGACACCGTCCCCGCTGCTGGCACTGCCAGGAGGTTTATCTACAGCAGCCTCAGCTAATCTGGGTGGCTGGAGGGTGGCACAGGTCCCTGCTCCCCCTGCCTTGCTCCTGGGCTGGAGCAGAAGCCTCTTGCTGAGTCCCCAGCACCACTGCAAAGCCCCTGCAAGGGAGGAGTTAAACTGCAAAGCGTTTGTACGAGAGCTGGGCTGGAAAAAGCTCTGGAGAGGGAACTGGGGCCAGAGCCCCTCCATGGGTTTCAAAGCCCCCCTGCTCTGTGACCAGCTGCTCTCCATGGGTGCCACTACCCAAACTGAGAAGGAGACATTTAGTGGAGTGGGTTGAATGGGAGGAAGGAGGGAGAAAATGCAGGGAGGACAGGGAACAAAGCTACACACAGGGGTGAAAATGGGGGGTGTGCAGTGAGGAGAGCAAGGACTTCTGCTGGGCTGAGGACCAAGAGGTAGATGGAAATGGTTCCTTATGTGGAGGAAACCAGCCACCTCATGGCTGAATCTCTGAGCAGGATTCGGCCCGTCTTGGCTCAGCTTCTGGCTCTGCCTCCCGTTGCCTGACGTGACTTTGGACAAGGCACTGTTGGATCCCGGGTGTTGAACAGGCTTCCCCCGAAAAGCAGAGAGCAAAATCCTGCAGGGTCCTAATTGCACTGGTTTCTCAGGCTGTGGCTAAAGGGATTCCCACGTGTGGGTGGCAGGAGCCCACGTCCTGCTGGGCTGAGGCTCTCCTGCCAGTCCCTGGGCTTGAGATCCTCAGGGAGAGCAGCAGGCAGAATCTGCTTCAAAGAGAGCACAAACCCACCAAAATAGATCCAGTTTCTACATCTATATTTAACACTCTGTGTTCTCCTTGGGATGGACTCAGGCTACTGCAATTAGCTAATGATCAGGATGATTAAGGATTGCTCTTGCACTTCACATTTATAGCATCTCTCCCACTTATAACTAATAATTCCTTTCCTTTGCAACACCAGCAGAGCATTCCCAGGAAACCAAAAGGTAAAAGGCAAGGTGAATTAGAAAGGTGACCCACTAAATGGATCAGGGAAATTAATAAATCTGATGTTTCTCTATCCCCAAACCAGGATGACAAAGATCCAGCCCAGGCAGGATTTTCCCTCAGCACTTGGGTGAGAGTAAATGGCTCCAACACGAGCTGGGCAAGCACAGAAATGTCTCTGGGCTAAGAAATAACTGGGATTGCATTCAGGCTCCATCCTTGAGACCCTGGGGCTCACTCTGGACCAAACTGGCTTTACCTGATTTTTGTCCCCAGCAGAAAGCACCCATTTCCCATGGAAAGGGGCCATTTTGCTGCTGAAAGGTGGCATGGCAGAAAGGAGGAGAAAAATATAAAAGCACCAGAATAAAAATAGATGTGAGCTAAATAGGAGGAAGGAATCAGGCTGGTGATTGAAGCTACAGTTCTGCTACCCCACTTGAAGAGCAGGGAATGAGCAGCATTGCTTGTGGGGTGGCTGGAAAACATCTGAGTGACCATCAGCTCTGTTATTCTGCCAGACCCCTGCCCAGCCCAGCCTACCCAGCAGGGTTTCAGCTGTGAGAAATATTGTTTGTCTCCCTGAGGGTGAAAACAAACAGAGCATGAAATAAATAAACAAAAAATTCAAAAAAAAAAAAAAAAGCATCTAAAATAATTACAGGTTACAACGAATCAATTGGAACTGTGTAAATAGCCTTCAGGCAGGCGTAGGACACAATGTTTGGTGCTTAACATGCTCAGAACTCTCTCACTTCCCTGGATTCCTCAGCAGAAGCCACGGATCAGTGACAGGAGCCTCCCTGGGCACCACAAACCCTCATCCCCCCCGTGCTCTGCCCTCCCAGGCTGGGTGGTGAGCAGGAGCTGGGACAGAAGGACCTGGCAGAGCAGCCCGCAGGGGTGCAGGCTGGAGAGCATCAGCCTTGGGTCCCAGCTGGGTTTGCACCAGCCCTGCTAAAGCCCCCAGTGCAAATCCTGCAGAAAGCAGAGGTTGAAACCTGCCCGTGCTGGGAGCCAAGGAGGTGGCTTCAGGTGGCACCACGAGGTGGGGAGGTTGGAGGGAAGGGTCTGGTGTTCACTCCTGTATAAGCCTGGGAAGCAGATGAGGGGCCCGGGGTGCAGACTCTGGGCTGGGCTGCTCAGAGGATGCCCCATCATGCCTTCAGAAGCCTCTCGTGGCACAGACCATCTTTAGGTATTCAGGCAGCTAATTCTTGGAGACGCGTTGCTTGAAACGAGGGGGCAAAACCACCGTGGTAGTGAAAATTTTATGGCTTTCAAGCCTCGTGACAGAACATTTTGAAGCAACAAGACAGGAACAATTTTCTAGGATGTTTCTTTTGCATCCAGAAAACCCGATGACTGTGAGTGCTGTTCATCAGCTGCCAGCAGCATCTGGGTACCCCCCTCAGCCTGCTGGGCTGCCCCAGCCATGGAGGTGGATCTGATGGGGCTTCTGGTTGAACGTGTGGTGCTCTAGACCCATCTGGGGCAGGTCTGTGGAGAAGGAGCATGGACAAGGGCACAGTCTGGTCTTCCATTTGCAGTGAGTGCTGCCTGGATGAGCGTGTCACTGCAGTTCATCCATGGCTTGGTTCTGGTTAAATACCCTGGCAGGGCCCTGTAGGGCTTATCAAGCCCTTCTCACTTGGCCTTTCACAGGATTATCCCACCTCCAGTGGCTCCTGGCTGGTCATCACTGGTGGCAGCTCCTTCTTGAGCTACTCAGTTCCCCTCAACCCTCTGGCATATTCCTGCTGGGTGCCTGTGAGGTCCCACCAGCATTGGGACCCCCTGCCACGGTCCTGCATGTCCTTGTAGAGGGCCACTGCCCTGGGGATGTCCTTGCTGCAGTGGTGGGACCTCCCGGCTCACCTGGTGTCCCCAACACTCTGCAGCTGATCTATGGCCACCAGAGACCCATCCCCACTGATGGATCTCCTGCAGCTCCTGTGCAGATGAACCAGATGCAAATTTAATCCTGCGGTCAACTGGCTGCGTGTGAGGATGGATGGGAGCTCGTTCTGCAGAGCTCTGCTTGCAAGGAGACAACCCCACCCGTGTGACACTGCTCCAGGGTGCCCAGGAAGCTCAGGACTCCTGGATGAGCCCCCTGAGGCTGCCCACCTTCCTCCCACTCCTCTCCACACAGGAGATTTGGGGAGATGCTCCAGTTCAGTCACAAACTGTAAGTGTAAGACGGAAGACTGGAGCGTTGTGGGCACCATGTGGGATTTGTTAGGAAGCTGGAACTGAGTAAATGCCTCCCAGAAAATAATTTTCTGGACAAATCTTGGCTTGAAAGTTGCTTGCGAGAAGCTGAGCAGTTTCCTGGCCAGATCTTCTTTTAAAAATCAGTTGTGGAAAATCTTCTGCACCAGCTGCTCCAGTGGTGGTGAACGCACAAGCAGCAGGCAGGAGGTTTGCAGGATGAGGTGCCAGGGTGAGCTCGGGGTTCATTGTTTCCCCCATGATTCTGCTCCCCCCTGGGATGGCCCTGAGGGTGCCTGGGAGGGAGCCCTGGGGGCACTTTCTGGAAACATCTCTGAAAGTTGCTCTGAATTTGGCTGTTTGCTCAAACACAGGTGCCAAGAGATTCATCAGTGAACTGTTAATGGAAAAGAACACTAGGTCTGAGTGCTCCTCAAGGAGCTCACAGAGGAGACACTTGGCTGCTTTCATCAAGGTTGATGTCCAGCACCTGAAAAGTGTTGGAAATTCAGGACATGGAGCACCTGTGGGAGAGCTGCTCTGCAAATAAAGCTGCTGAACAAAGGGGCTGTGTTCCTTGGACCTGCAGAGCCCTGGTGCAGCACTCTGGGGTGCCATGTCCCTCCTTCTCAGTGTGCCCCAGCTGAGGTGGCAGTGGCAGCAAGGACACATGGCTGCAAGCAGAAGTTCTTGGTGTTTTTTGCTCCCAGCTCCTGCAGATATTGAAGACTGGAGGTTTGGTGGTGATCATGGGCATGTGGAATAAGGTAAGGGAAGAGGGAAACCTTTTGGGTGGGAGGAAGGGGTGCAGAGCCATTGTCTGTGCACAGGCAGAGGCTTTTGGGCAGCTCCCAGAGGGTTCATGTCACCAGTGACCAGGTTGTGACTGGCTGGATGTGGGAGGGCTCAGCAGCCATCAGGTACTGCTGGAATGGCTTAACCTGCTGAACCCTCCCCAAAATGGAAGGGGTTGCCTGGCAGTTTGGTGTCATCAGGCCTGGTGTTGAGACATTCCTGAGGGCAGTGAGGCAAAGAGCAGGTTCCCATCCTGGTGGTCAGAAGCAGCTGGTGAGTCCCTCCCTGCCTGGGGGCTGTGGGTGCTGCTGGGCTTGGTCTGTGCTGCTGGCAGCTCCAGCTTCCTCGGCTCTCCCTGGTCCCTTGGGCAGAGCTGGGGGCTGAGGGCGTGGGGTGGCCTTGCTGGAGAAAACCTGCCCAGGCAGTTCTAGCTGAGAAACATCCCGAGCAAACCCCTCAGCCCCTGGGGGTGGATATTCCTCCTTTCCTGGAAGGAATAACTGGGAGCAGGGAGGGAGGCACAGAGTGGGTGATGCTCCAGTGTTCCTGAAGAAGCTGTAAATCATATTCCAGCCTTGACTCCCTTTGCAGTGTGAGGTGTTGGCTCTGGTGTTGCCTTTGTGCTGTATAAATATTTATGGCTCCTAATGCAGAGGTTTGTCACATGTAATGATGTGAAGCTAACGTGATGGTGTCTATGGGTGACACGCTGCACCCAGGGGAAGCAACTGATGTCCAGGAAAGTGCATTAGCAATGCTTTATGTGTAGGACCAGGGAACAGGGTATGGAAGAGTGATTTCCTCCCAGACATGATACTTTAAGATAAGGGAGGGGAAGCTCAGAAAATTAGCTTAGTCTTTCTGATGGCTCCAAGGTGGGAGTTGAGGTGAAACTCCCCTATAAACACCCCTAACTGTGGGCTCAGGGCAGTAGCTGGGATGAGCCTGTCCTGGGAGTGGGGGGAACAGCCCCAGGCACTGCTTGGAGGGTCTCCAGGCTTGTCCTTCAACAGCAGCTTTGGGCCACTGCTGGCTTGGTGGGAGCAGAAGGGTTTCTGTCTTGTCCAAGCCCATGGAGGGGTGAGGGGAGCTGGGGCTGCAGCTCTGGGCTGGCATCTCAGAGAGGGAAGGCAGGAGGGGCAGTGGTGGCTCCTCCATCTCTCCTGCTGTGCGTCCTCTCAAAAAAACCACTGGGCTGCACTGGCCCCTCTGCCATGAGGCTGAACCCCAGACCCCACCAACCTCTGAGCCATCAAGGGGGTGTTACTGAGCCCTGTGCTGGGCTGCAGCCCCCTCACACGTGCCCCTTCCAACCTGGGGGGTTATTAAACACCCCTCTGCCTGCTCCTCAACCACACCATTTACCCATCTTTTTCCCCCTCCCTCTTCTATTGTTCTGCATATTTCAGCAACTGGAGGCTTTGAAACAGTCTCCCAGCTTCTCTGATAACATCACCATCATTCTCCTCACCTACCACCCTTCTCTGAGTCCCTGCCATCTCAAAGGGCAAACACTGGGGTTTCTGAGATATCAGCTGCAGCTCAGGCAATATCTGGCTGGTTGGTTGGGGTTGGTTCTATTCTTTTTTTTCTTTCTTCTTCTTCTTATTTTTGCATCTGGGATTCATCTTTGGGGAAGTGAAGGGGTTGGGGGAAGGGAGGGAGGGAGGCAGACTAATAAGATTAATCCTCCAAATTCATTATGCAAAAACTTGGCCCCCTGCCAGCCCTTCCCCTGAACAAATGGTCAATGCTTTTCTTTAATGGCATTAAGCAAAATTACAAATCACAACGTTGGTTAATCAATCTCAATAGGTTTATCTTATTTTTTTTTTTTCTTTTTAACTGTCTCCTGGAAGAGGCTGTAGCAGCTGATGCTTCTCTTCTCCCTGTTTTCGGCCCGAGCTGGATTTGCCAGGGGAGATCTGGGTTGGTTTTCACACAGAACCACAGGAGGTTGGGGTTGGAAGGGACCTCTGAAGATCATCCAGCCCAACCCCCTGCCAGAGCAGGACCAAAACTAGGGCAGATCACTCAGAAAGGCATCTAGGTCTGGGAAGTCTCCAGAGAAGGAGACTCCACAGCCTCTCTGGGCAGCCTCTCCCAGGGCTCTGTCACCCTCACAGTCAATAACTTCTTCCTCATGTTGAGGTGGAACTTCCTGGGCTCCAGTTTGAACCCATTGCCCCTTGTCCTGTCACAGGGCACAGGTGACAAGAGCTTGTCCTGCCTTCTTGCTGTCCTCGTGTATTGATAGACATTCATTAGATCCCCCCTCAGTCTTCTCCTCTCCAGACTGAACAGCCCCAGGTGTCTCAGCCTTTCCTCACCAGGCAGGTGTTCCAGCCCCTTCATCATCCTCGTGGCCTCCCTTGGACTCTCTCCAGTAGCTCCCTGTCCCTCTGGAACTGGGGAGCCCAGAACTGGGCTGGATGGCTGGAGACCTGCATGTAACCCAAAAAAGAAATGAATACAAGGAACTAACTCTTGGGCAAGGAATGAGCATCAGGGTTTGATTCAGCCCTGGCCATGGGACTCATGATTGCACGGAGCTCCAGGAGCTGCTGCCTCAGTAAATATAAATTTTAAATGCAGGGATATTTTTTTGAATGCTAGACAAGTCTGGAGGCAAAGCAGGGCATGATTTGGGTTTGGTTTTACTCCAGTATTGCTTTTTCACATGAGCAGACGTATCTAGGTGTTAACAGTGATGGTTTGCACACAGTGTGTGGACATGGAAACAAATTCCAACCCTTGGGGCTGGGTGGGTGCTCAGAGGGGGCTGGGTGGGTGCTCAGAGGGGGCTGGGTGGGTGCTCAGAGGGGGCTGGGTGGGTGCTCAGAGGGGGCTGGGTGGGTGCTCAGAGGGGGCTGGGTGGGTGCTCAGAGGGGGCTGGGTGGGTGCTCAGAGGAGCCAGAAGCATCAGAGCAGCAGGCAGTGAGGAAGGCAGAAAACCCAAGGAGCAAAAGAAGCCCTGCTAACCTGGCTTCTGAGGAAGCTTTGCAGGGTGAGTGTTGGCTGGAAGAAGAGGTTTGGGAAGGTGGGCTCTGGAGCTGCCTTGTGCTGTTTGCTTCCTGCAGACCTGGAGGAAGGGCTCCAGTAATGAGCAGGTTTGCTTCAAAGAAATGCCCATTTACCACCTACTTCATATTGCCATGAGAACAGCCAAAATATACCTCTTAGGTCCAAAGTACTAATTATGTTTAAGGTCACTTCTAGCTTATTTATGGGATTTTTCTGGCTATTCACATCAAGACACAGATGAGTGTACTGAGCTCCCCCCAGGCCTGGGTTTTAAAGACATTTTTGACACCTTTATAATGTACCAAGAGGAAATCATCTTGGTGATACATGCAGTGCTGGAAGGGAGAGGACAAGCCAGCCCACCTGGGTCAGAGACACCCTCTGGGGTGCAAGAAGCAAGACCATCTGATTTTTTCCCTGTGCATGGAGCTGAGTGGGGAAGCTCTGCAGAGGGCTGGCTGGAGGTGAGAGAGTCCTTCTGCAGAGCCAAGGAGAATGTGCTGGGGGGGCTTGGAGGGCTTGTGGATGACTAATGGTTGGGTGCAGGAAAGCCTGAAGCCTGGTGTCCACCCCCAGTGGGGCTGTGCAAGTGTTGGGGGCCTGGTGCATGATGCCAAAGGGTCCTGGAGGGCAGAGCTGTGTCCATCAGAGAAGCCAAGGAGAGAAATGCAGCGCTGAGCTTCCCTGGGTGCACCAGCTTCCTCCTCACCTAATCTAAAATTAACTTCACTGTTCAGCTGCATTTAAGCAAAACCAGTTGCCATGGCCACGCCAGGGGCTCCTAGATTTAGCAAACGAGGTAATCAGTTAAAAGGAATAGCCACAGAGCTGCTGTTTGCTGTAGGTTACATGTGAAGTTCATTCACTTGTTAAACCTAATGGACTGTATTGCCTAGGAATTGGAAATGTAAATTCCCTCTTTTGGTGGCTGGAGTTGGAATCAGGCTGGGAAAGCTGGAGGAAAATGTGAAATTAAAAGAGCTAGTGCTGTGGATAATGTGAGCCCTTAACAGATCAGGGGGGATTTCTGGGGTAGGTTCTTGGGTTTGGTGCAAGGCACGTGGCTGGGAGCTGAGCCCCCCTGGCTGCTTCCGAGGGGGACACTGGTATTTATAGCACCTTATTAATGCCTTTCTGGTGCTTATTAGCTCTGCTATCCTGTTCTGAATAAAATAAGCTATCAGGTCCTGTTGGTGGCTCACGTGGCTTTGGAGGAGGCAAGAAAAGAGCCCTGCTTTTATGGCACAGCCTGTGAGCCCCCAAGGAGCTCGAGGCACGATGTGAGGTGATAAATCACATGTAACAGGGTCTGCCCATCACCTCCACCCAGCCAGACCTGGGGTGAGCACAAATGTTCCCTGGGGCTGGGGAAGGATGCTGAGCAGAGCCCACCCTGGAGATGTTGGAGTGCTGAGTGCCTGAAAAAGCTGCCAGCAATGTAGGAGGGTTGTTACTGTTTTCATAAGCTAATTCCCGTGGGATGAGAAATCCTCAGGAATGGTCCAGACCTCCGTTTTGTGTCTCAGATAGGATTTGGCCAGTGTCCTGCTCCAGAAGCTGAGCCAGGCCCTGCCTCTGTAAGGATGTGGGGAGCAGAGTCCCTGGCATGGCTTTCAATAGCTCTTGGGGGTTGCAGCCCCTTGCTGAGCTCAGAGCAAGGGACAGATGACAGGAGGTCCTTGTGCTGCTGCCCAGGACAGTCACTGCCAGAGGAGGGTCATGTTGTTGGATAAAGCAGGTAGTCCTTGGGCTTCAGCCCACAATTCCTGCCATGCAAACCTGTCAGGGATGCAAGCCAGTGATGCTCTGCTTCTCCTGAGGGATGGAGGCTGCTGGGTGGGTGGGAGGTGACCAGGTCTCAGTGTCTTGCAAAGCCCTGGGACCACCACAGCTGCCTTTGGGTGGGAGCCCTGGGCAGATCCAGCCCAGCTCCTTTGCTCTCTGCTCACAACAGACACGAGTGCCCCTTCCTCTCTGTGCTGGGAGTTTACAGTAAACCTGCTCTGAGCTTGCTCCCCAGAGCCTGAGCCCTGGGATTTCTGGAGGTCCCCACTGGAATCACTGGGTGCTCACTCCCAGCACCCCAGGCTCCCTAGGATTCCCTCTGAGGGGGCTGTGAGCAGGCAGGTAGGCACAACATCCCTTGCTTGCTCATGCTGCATTGCTCCTCAGGCTGAGTCATCTCCTGCCAACCTCCCACTCCCACCTCCTGGAGCCTTGCAGTGACTTGCAGCACTGCTGAAAAGCTGGTCCAGGCACTGGAGGGGCTCTGGGAAGGTCTGGATTAATTTCTCTGGCTCTGCCACACATTTTCCATGCAGTCATGCTTTGCAATGCCTGTTCTCACCTTAAACTAAGGTGTCCATGGCTGCTGTCAGTATGTGACATTTCCTGTGATGGAGAGTTGTATTTATTAACTTAATCTCCCTCACTAATTCGGCTTCAACCAACCTACAAAACAAAATGGGTATTATTTTGTCTACTTAAGGCCTGTAGCAATTGGAAAATTTCATTCTCCTACTAGCCTGGGACTTTTGATGGGCATATAACACTTCATTGGCTTTTTTATTATCTCCAATCATAACTGTAACAGGCATAGGAGTGGTTTTGTGCAGAATGCCTGTATCTGTGTCCATATGGATAATTATAGACCCATATGGACATTATGGACTAGTTCATCACCTGACATAAATCAGAGCTGCCCCATTCTCTATCATAGTTACACTGATTTATACCAAACCAGAATCCACTTCTAAACAAGCTGTGACACTGAGTAATAAGCCCCGTTGCAAATCTAGGAGAAATTAGCTTTGCTGTGACATGTGGCACAACCTTCAGGTCCTAATTGTGCTGGCTCATGCATTCATAATCCTACCAATTATTTATATGATGAGGCAAGATGGTGTGCTTATCAGGAATTTTCCCTGGGTGATGATGGGCCACGTAGCACCCGTTGGAATCCTGCAGGCAATCAGCCCCTCTGCTCTGAGCCTTGGTGTCAGGAAGGTGGCATAATAAAGAGTTTTAGGCCTTCAAAGGGGGCCCTGCTAGAGCTACCAGGTCAAACCCACAGCCTGCACTTTGTGGCTGTAGCTGCAGGAGGGTGGGTGGTTTGGCAGCTCTGTGCCTTTGGCTTGTGAGGTGGATTCACTGCAGCCACAGAACTCCCCAGCCTGGAGGTCTCGGGGTTGTCTCGTGGGCCACAGGTTTGGGATTTGCTGCAGCAGCCAAAGCCATGGAGCAGTCAGTAACTCCCTGCAGCACCAACTCATCCTCGCCCACAAACGAAGGGCACAGTGTCTTGTCCCCTCTGGAGGAGGTTTTGTTTGGTGCTGGGTGCACCAAGTCTGCTGGTGCTCCCACGGGTGCTCAGCTCCTGGGGGTGCTGGCAGGTCCATCCCACTCTGGGTGTGGAATCCAGTTGCTCTTCTCTTGTGTGGGAGGTCTGAGCTGGGACCTCATGGTTCCCTGGGATAGAGAATCATCTCTGGTGTGGCTGGGGGTCTCACCCAAGTGTCTCCTGGGGAGTTTGAAGGGGGATTATGGACAGACTTCCCTGTCTCCTGTCATCTGTGGAGAGGAAAGCCTTGCTGATTGACATTGCTTCTTCCACTGAGCTTAATGCATTCATCTGTCAGGACAAGTATGTGTCTCCAGGTGCTGGTGAACACAACGTTCCCACGTGAGGGTGTCTGTGCTCAGGTCTGCACTGCACAGGCAGGACCAGCACAGTGAAACTCAGCCCTGTGTCATCTTGGTGTGCCCAGGGCCCTCCCTTATCTCTCCTGTGCCTTGTCATGTCTCTGCTGAGGTGTCAGCTCTCTCCTGCTAATCAGCCATTTCCCACTGCCTCAGCAAACTTATCAGATAAGGAGGGCTGATAGGAGAAGGCAAAGTGGGAAACTGAGTAAATGTGGGATTTGGGAAGATGCTTTAATTCTGAGGAGAGCTCAGGCTGCTGCCACGTCCTGCCAATGGAGCTGCCAGGCTGTCCTCCCTTTTGCACTCCAAGAGCTCTGCCTTCCCTGAGCTCTGCTCCTGCTTGCAAAGGATTGATCCACTCCCATGCCAGCACCTGCAAGTGAAAATTGAGTATGTAACAGGGTTGTTCTCCTGAGGAGCTCCTTGGCTGGGCTGGTGGTCCAGCTGGGCAGGACAGGACATGCCTGCTGAGATGCTGGAAGGCTGATGCAGCAGCTCCAGCAGAGCAATGACTTCAGCTTCCCAAATGTGCCAGACCAAGGAGAGATTACAGGAGCTCGGGGGCAGCAGCTTGCTGGGAATAACCCCCCTTCCTTGGAGAGCCCTGTCATGCCAGGAACACCTGATGCTGGAGCTGATGAGGCTGTGACAGGATGCTCGGGGTTGAGCTGCTGAGCTGGGGCCCAGGTTTGATCCATTCCTGTCAGCTCTGCAGCCTCCAAGCAGCACAGCCCCTGGTAGCTGTGTTTTCAGCACAGTGATGTACTGAGGTAACAGGATCACCCAGGCACCCAGTGAAAACAGCTCACAGAGCCTCACCTGGAGTAAAGCAGCTGCTCTGTGCCACCCTGCAACAAGCAGGAATTTCTCCAGCATCCATATGTAGTCCCAGATTTACAGTTTGCTTCCAGGCTGGATAACTAAGGAAGACTTAAAATATATTTATTCCTTGTTTTTGTTGTGCCTTTTTGTCTGGCTGTGATACCAAAGCTTAACAGCTCCCTCTGATCAGCTTTGCTTCCTCTGAGTGAGTTTGTGCTCCTGTTTTGTAACCTGGGGCAGATTGTTTGGGTTCTTTGTAGCTCTGGGGGTTTTGTGCCCAGTGCCAGAGGCACTTGTGGGCACCATTCTGTGGACTGAACCCACTGAGACTGTTTTCAATTTGGTGGTGGTGTTCTGCTCTGGCTTTATAGCTCAAGCTGAATATGTGGGTATCTATATATTGTACTTATTCATCCTGTGGAAACTGATGGCAAGGTTTGCCCAGGTCTGGGAACGCAGGCTGAGCTATTCAGGGGGAGGTTGCAGCAGTATCTTAGAGGTGTTTTCCAACCATGATGCTTCTGTGATTGTGTGATCCTCTACAGCCCAGGTACTTGCAGCAAGCAACAAAAAAGCCACCAGATGGGATGCCAGGGGAAGGCAGCAGAGCAGGAGCCAGGGCTGGTTCTCCTGGGGCTCCTCCACTTCCAGCAGCAACCCCTCTGCTCGTTCCCGGGGCTGGGCACCAGCAGGGATTTTAATTGAAGATCTACTGGCAAAAAAAGGGTCTGGGAGGGATGTGTGGAGCCTGTTATTGTTCTATGAGGGGCCTCTGTTCCTGCACAGGCCAGATAACATTTAAACCACATCACCCTTTGGTTTTAGTGCTGTGGGAGCAAGAGCAGGCAGCTTTGTGCCCTGGCAGCAGAGACCAGCAGCAGCAGGGAGGGGAGATGTGCCCACAGCTCAGCTTTCCCAGCCCCCCGTGTGCCCCTGCTGGTGCTGCTGCCTGCAGGGGAGGGCAGAGCAGGGCTCTGCCCAGGCTGGGGCTGGCAGATATTGCCTCCTCCAGCATCACTGCAGCCTTGGGTTCACTGCCCAGGAAGGGAGCATCCCCTTGGCATACCCAGCCCTGCAGGGAAAAGAGGGAATTCCAGCTCTGCCTCTGCCCCAGCTGGGCTGTGTCCCTTTCTCCATACAAACTGGGATGGATTCAGATGGAAGTAGTCTCTGTAGTTTTAGCTTAGCCTAAAAACTGAAGGTAGAGGCAGGCAGTGCCCTCTGGGCTGTGCTGAGGAGCAGCCTGGAGGAGCCCCCTGCCCTTGCAGCCCCCTGTGCTGTCCCACCAGCCCCCTGGCTCCAAGCACCCTGCTCCTCATACCCCTGTCATCTCTCTCTCTTTTGCTCTGGCTTGTTGAGACACTCAAGGCTGAGCTTTTTGTTTTCAAATGTCATTTTCCTTCAGACTGGGGGGGGTTACTTGTGATCCAAAGGGTGTCTGGACGCTGGCTGCCCCAGGGACACAGAGCAGATCTCACTCCAGCCTCAGCTCACCACTGCCTTTACAGCCCATCAAATGCTGCCTATCAGGGGACACTTAAGGAAACCTTTTAGTCAATATTGCCTTGAGAAATTCTCGAGTTGAGAGCCTTGATGCCTTATCCCCAGTGTGTGGTACAGGCCAACACAGACTAGGAGGCAGAGAGAAACCCTCCAGCACTTTCATCTTCTGGATGAGAAGTGGGGAGGATGAAAACCCAAACGGTGCTGCTGGCTGGAGAGGGAAGTGACTTCTCCCTGGGAGAAGAGAGCAGTAAGATTTTGAGTGCTGCCATTCTCCTCAATGTGCTCTGCTTTCCCAGGGAGAAGTGGGTTGGCAACGAGTTGGATTGAGGTCCTTGTGCTTTGTAGTTAAACTCTGGGTGGTGAGGAGGGGTGTTTGAGCCAAGGGGGGTGAGGGATGTGTCAGCACCTTCATGCTCTGAGCTTCTGCAGGTCAGTCTTGGTGCTTCTTCAATGTCCACCAGCCCATATTCCTACTATGTGACTGGGACTCAATGCCTGGTTGCCTGGGAATGTTGCTGATGGGGCTCCTGTGCTGTGTTTAGCAATATTTTCAGCTCCCATTTGCTTTCCAGATCTCTCAGCCTCTCCATGGACAGGCCAGTCCTCCAGCCAGAAACCTGGTGGCCAGGCTGGGAATCCTTCCTGGAGCTGTTGATGTGCAGAGCCATGTTGTGCATAAATAAGGGAGAACTAGCTGGTTTCTATTTTAATGTAGACCTTTTATCTATCTGTCTTTCTCAGCTGTGCTGGTCTTTTGTAGTCCCTTTCTTCCTATCCCTCCCCCTCTGATCTGTCTTTTTTCCTTTGTGTCTCTCCTTCATTTTTCTTCACCTTGCAGCATCACACTAATTAAGTCTACTAATTAGTTCATGTTTGTGCATTCAGCAAATTGATATGCCATGTTAGGAGTGCTAAATATTGGACGAGATGTTGTCATTTAGATCCTGGGACACAAGAAGCTGCCTATATGAACAGGTGTGAGTTTGTGTGATGGGTGTGAAGGTGTTAGTGCTGGGGATGTGAAGCTGCAGCTGCTTGTGGGACCTGCAGTGCTGATGCAACCCCTGGCAAGGTCTCTGCAGCATCTTCTGGGTCCCCTCTGGGCAACATAAATACCATTAAGTAGAAGCTGAAAGCTTGTGCCTAAGTGCTGCCCTGGCACAGGTTTGGATGGAGGTGTAGATGAGTTCTGAGGCACCTGGGGAGGTGGTTGGGAGGAGTTGGTAGTTGTTCCCTTCAAAACCAGAACAGCAGCAAAAGTCAGTGTGGGCACCTCCACAATTTGATCAATGTGCCTGGGTCAGGTGATGTGTTCAGGAACAGGAGGCTCCTCTCAGGGTTTGCTTCTTGATTCAGTGCAAGAACCAGCTCTTAATCCTCACCTGCCAAAGGCCTCAGAAATCATTTTGTGTATGGGCTGGAGTGCAGAGTAAACTGAGTTATTATAACTAATGAGGCAGTTAGTTATGTCTGTACGTTCTGTACAACTTGCTCAGCATCTTTGCCATTGACATGGGAATAAAGTATCCTCTCCTGCATGAATAGTAATTGCCTCTCTCCTGGTCCCTCTGCCTGAGCCCCTGCCTGCTCCCTGGCACCTGGGGCTGAGGGGGCCTGAATTACTGCTCTGCATGGAGCCAGGGGCTGGGACTGCTGAGCAATTTACTAGCAGCAGGAGCTGGGTTAGTGCCTCACTGGTGTAAATTGGTCCCTCCCTGGTTTCAATCAGCAGCTCTCCATCAGCTGGGGTAGAGCACAGTCCTTTGTCCCACCCGAGACCTGCCCGTGGGTGCTGCTCCCCCCAGCCTTTGAAGTGACCCCCAGTGTTGAGCCCCAAGGACCAGGAACCTTCCTTCTGCCATTTGCTCACTCACTGTGCAAGACTGTTTCTTTTCAGCAGAGATCTGTGCAAACAGCCCCCAGGCCTTGTGGGCAGCCAGAGAAGCTGCCACTGTGTAAATCAGGCAGTTAAATCCGAGTTCCTTTACCTGCTGCCTGGGTGTGAATCCTCTCTCTGGGTGCTGCCCCTGACCACATCCCAGCACGTGGGCACTGCTCTGCACCCAGGGCAAGCTGCCCTCTGGATCCCAGTCAGTCCTAATTCAAATGATTTCTCTACCTGTAGAAACCCAATTACCTGCCTAGCTGCTGGGGTCAGAAGAAGAGGTAGGTAGGGTGATAAAACTTCCATTACCACATCCCCCAGGCTTCACTGGATTATTTTCTTCCATTATGTCACACTGTCAGAGCCCATTGCCAGAGAAAGTGTGTGGCCCATCACCCAAATGATCCCTGCAGGATCGAGGCTGATTAATCCTTGGAGAAGTGAAGGACAAGTGTAGGGCGTGTTAGGGATGATTGTTTCAGTGAGTCCAGCCAGGAATGGGAGCCCTGTGTTGGTTCCTCCTCCCTGAGTCCCACAGCTTTCCCTGCCAAGCATCCCAGGATGGTGAGGGAAAGGAACAGGCTTTCTGGGGACACTCTCTGCTCCCCCTTCCTCGCTGGTTCCTCTGCTTCCCACCTGGCTCTCCTTGAAATCAGCTGAAGACACAGACAACAGGGAGCTGGGCACTGAAGTTTTTTGCTGATCTGCAATTTTAACTGCTGGACAAAAGCCTGGAAGTGTTCTCTTAACTCACCTCCCTGCACAAACCACAAGCCCCAGGTCAGCAGTGACACTGAGCCCCCTGGGGGGGCCTGATTTTTTTGGCTGGTGCCAGTTGATGCTGGTGGGCAGGAAACAGCAGCACCTTGAGGATCTGGTCTGTTGATCCCACGAATGTGCCTGATCCTGGGCTCAGGGGCAGAGAGCAGAGTCAAATTCAGCAAAGGGAGTTAATCTAAAAGCTCAGCTGATGGGGATTATTTACATTCCCCAACCTGCTGTCTAACTACCCACTGGCCTGATCACAAATAAATGTGGAGAAGCCTCTCTGGGAGCGTGTTCAAGACAAGATCACATCTGTCCCTTGCATTTCTTTTCCATCTCTTGCCAGACTTCTCCAGATGGCTTTCCCAGAGGAAGGGGAGGGAGGAAGCCCAGCTTTCCAATTAAGAAGCAGGAGGACAGATGATGTGGCAGCACCACTGGAAGCTGTGAGGACTTCCTTGCCTCTGGAAAGCGAGGCCTGGAGCGGTGCTGCCCGCTCGGCAGGATGCTCTGCAGAGCTCTGAGGTGGCCCTGCTCCTCAAGGATGGGTGCAAGGAGAAGAGAAAAGCCATGTGGAGTGTTTTCAGCAGAGATCTGGAGTGTGAGAAGGGAGGCTGAAGTGCAGGACTCCTGTTCCTGACGTGTGGGGCTGCAGGAGAGGATTTCTGCATCACCTCATGGAGAGCAGAGCGAGGGAAGAGCTGGGCAGGTTGTACGAGATCCCCAGGGTCACTGCTGTGGTTTGGGGGCTTGGGTTTTCACTTCACACACTCTGCTTGCATCAACAGCCCGAAAAAATGAAAAGCCAGCAGCTGATTGACACCTGAAAAATGAAACATTTCATCTGGAAATTCAAACTTTAGTTATTTTGTTTGTTGTTCTAATGAAAAACGGGCTTTTTTCTTTCTCCCAAGGAGGGCAAATTCCATGAGAACTTTCATTGAGTCGAAGGCTGAGATGGAAAAATTTTTGATGAGCCTTATGGGGAAGTCCCCAGTGAGGTTTCAAAGGAAGCAAGGCAATTTAAAATTTAATCCATCCAGAGCCAGCAGAGAAAACTGAGTTCTGGTGGAAGGGATGTGCCTGGATTTTTGTGCATGGGGAAAGGAAAGTGTGTGGAAGGGGTGGCTGCAGGAAGGGACATGCCCTCCCAGCTCTCCATCCTTCTTCTGTGGAGAGCTGGGAGCAGCTGTACCCAATCCAGCTGTCCCCTCCAGCTCAGGCTTTCTCCCAGGAGAAACACTTGTCACCAGATCTACCAAATGTGGGAGCTGTAGGTGATGATTGTGAGCACCGAAAGGAGGGGAGGAATGTGCCTTGTGGCCACCAAAATCCTTGTGCCACAGGGAGCCAGATCCCAGTGGGATAATCTTCTGTTTTCCCTTGAAGTCAGTGGAGCTGGCAGGGATTTACACAGCTCAGCCCCACAGCTGAGAGCCAGGATAAACCAAATCCCATCACCTCCCAGTTTGTAGTTGCTGGAAAACCAGCACTGCTGCAAAAGTGGCTGCTTGGTGCTCACACCCATCCTAGGGTGGCTGGAGGTGCCTTTGGTCACCCAGCAGCCAGAGCTGCTGAGCTGCTTCTTGTCTCTGGTGAATCTGGATTCAACTTTCCTGACTCATCAGGATCTCTTGTCAAAAGTCATGGAAATAGTCAGGAAGCTGGAGAGGAGCCCCAGGGTGGGGAAGGAGGAGGGCAGGGGGAGCAAAATGAGAGCACTGGGTGCCAGGGACTGCTCCTGAGGTGGCTGATGTGGGGCTGTCAGGTGCTGTCAGGGAAATTATGGAAAACTGCTGCAGGATAAACATCTCTGAATTTGGAAGAGTAATTGTATGGCAGCCTCAGGTTCCTTTCAGCATGTCAGGCACCAATTTTAGCTCCTCATGCCTTGACAAGATGCTCTGAGGAAACAAGCTCCATCCTTCCCTCTCTGCCTCCATCTCCTATGACATCTCCTCCTCCAGCTGGTCCTCTTTGACCACAAAACACCAGCCCAGTAAGTGCAAGTGACATCCCAACAGGGCCAGAGTTTCCCTTTTCCTCCAGGGAAGAAGTGAATTTGTCTGTACATTTGAGAAGACCAAAGTCTGAGCCAAAAGCAGCCTTGATTTTTGGCAGGGAAGTGCAGTCTAGCAATTTTTTTCATTTCATAATTTGTTTTTTTTTTCTGTACATTCTTGGTAGTAATTGTGGTAAAGAGCCACTCTTTGTAATTGTAAACAGCCTTCTGTGGTTTTGAGGAGAGTCTGGCTAAGGCATTGGCTGGGGCTGCTGGAGCCCCAGATTGGATGTATTGAGATGTTTCTTCTGCAACCAGCTCTGAAGTCCAACATTCCTCTCTCTGACTTGTCCATCTGTAAAGAAGAGACAAATAGAAGTGGAGGAAAAGCCTCATAAACCAGAGATGTGGGGAGAATAAAATCCAACTAGTGTAAATCAAGAGTAACACCATAAATACAGTGTCTCTGGCAGGCTCCACGCACTGCTGGGCAAGGACTTGGCTACATTTCCAGTGAAGAATGGGTGGAAATGGGTTAACTTGTCAGTGTGAAGGCTCTGGGTTCCTGTGTCCTTGCTGGAGTGGGGTGGGGGCCACTGAGGCTCTTGATCTGCTGCAAGTTTATTTGGCTCTGGGGGCATCCACAGGGTGTTTGGGTTTGGGGATGTCTGGCAGTTGGGAGGGACTTGGAGCTGGGTTTAAATTCTGGTTTAGCTCCTGGGACTCAGGGTGTCATCCTGGTCAAGTTAATTGTCCCCTGGGCAAGCCAGTATCTCCTGGGGGAAGGGGAGACTTGGAAGAGCAATTAAGACTAAGCAGATGGGTGTTTGTGGTTACGTGGGGAAAGATAAACAGCAATACAGCTGGGTAGCCAAGCCATAAAATATGGGTAGATAATTACATGGTAGATGGATGTGCCACAGAAGGATGATTGATAGCTGGGGAGAGAGGGGAGTAGATGGAGAAATGGGTGTGAGGAGATGGAAGGAGACTTCTTCGAACTGGGTCATCTCTCGTCAGCGTAACTCACGGCAAGAAAATACACTCCAGTCAACACACACCCACGGGTGTGTACAGTTGGCAAATTCTGTAAAATCCTGTTAAAAACCTCAGAATAACTTTATAAATAAAAAACTTCTCTGTCTCGATGCTCAGCACTGAGGAAGGAAGCAGGAGCTGTGAAGCCTGCACCTTCTGCAGCAGTTGATGAGGTGACAGGGACGTGCCCGAGGCTCTTTTGCTTCAACCAGGGGGGTTTGAGGGCTGCACTGATGGGAGGTTTGCCCAGGAGGGAGCCTGGCACCACCACCCCTTCTCTGCAATCTCTTTTGGGCTTGTATCCTGCTGTCTGCCAAGGGGTCATTGCAGCAGAGGGCCTGGGCTGGATGGTGGAAGGAGCCCCTGAAGAATCTGTCCCCATGGCAGGTGGGTGCAGGGCTCCTGGGATGGAGCTGAGCTGGGGGCTGGTTACTGGGCACAGCTAAAGGAGTAACAGGTCCTGGTTTATTCTGGGACAGCTGAGAGAAAATGGAATTAAGGGAGAACTTAGGGTGTGATGTCTATGGACAAAATGCAATAATACAAGAAATAAGTGTGATGCTGGGACCTCAGGAGAGGGCTCTTCTCCAGGACTGGAGCTGTGGGAAGAGCCTGGTCTCCTAAATCCTCTCCCCCAGACCTCAGGGAGCCCTGCAGCAGAAGGGTGTCCTTGTGGGAGCAGCCCACCATCCCTTTTCCCCCCAAGATTCCAGCTGGTCCCCAGAGGAGGCCCCAGGACTCTTCTGCCATCCCTGCCAGGCAGGTCACTGGGAATGGTCTGTGTGCTGGAGGGGATGAGGGCTGATCCTGGGAAGCTGTCAGGAGCACCCTGCTGTGTGTGCTATTGACAGAGATTAATTTCTTGTTAAAGAGCTTTCTCTGATTCCATTAAGGGGAGCACCAAGACACCTCACAAATTTGCTGACCTGGTTCAGGCTGTTTGCTTGTCAGTCAGACTAATGCACCCTGGCACTTCCCCGGGTAATTTGCTGCCTGGGTTCCAGCCTGGCAGCTACAGCACCTTATCCATCACCTTGCTTAAAAACCAACATTTGCATCCATGTCTTAGTGGCACCACAACAGAATCCGCAGGCTCTCTGCACTTCAGAGCCTCCAAAATGTGAGGAGAAGCTTTGAGAAAATGAAGCAAGTTTGAGAGAGAAGTGTCAGAACTCGTCCCCCTGTGCCTCAGGAGCCTCCAGCATCCCAGGGACCTTCTCCAGCTGAATATTTGCCCTGTCTCTGCACAGCTGGGGTCACCTCTATGAATGCTTCTTACCTCTTCATCTGCCTCTTCCTTTTATAAGATTGACTAAACATGGAGACCCTGAGCTGCAGCAGAAAGAGGAGGCACACCCTGTAAGTCTGTGGGGAGCAATTATTACAGAGGAGTTTAGTCTTAATTTGTTGAATGGGGAGAAAAAAAAAAGAATGAGAGGGGAAAAAAAGATCAAAAGGGAGTTTTTCCTGCACTGCAGGAAACTGGGGCTGGGAAAGAGCTCTTTTGGAATTCAAAGAAATCAGGTTTTTAAAGAGCAGTGATCCACAGAGGTGCAGCTTGATGATTGTCTTGATGGCAGGACAGGGGCTTGGAGGGGTGAGGAGGTGGCAGCTCCATGTGTCCTTGGGCATGTTCCTGACAGCAGCAGTTGTGTTGAGGTCCTGAGGCTGCAAGGGCAGCACTGCTGCTTGCCTGGGCTTCCTACCACTGGAAAAAAGCCTCTGGAGATGCTAAGAGAGAATTTCATCCTGACTCTTTGCTCCCAACTTCACGCTGCTTTTCCTGTGGGATCAACATCAAAGCATCTGGGAACTATTTGGAGCTTCACTAACTGTGGATTGAGTTCTTTCCACTCAAAGCAGGGACCTGCTCCTCTGTCCTGGCAAACCCAACACACCAGCCTGTCCTGGGAGGGCAGTGGGTGCCTGTGGAGCCACCCCCAGCCCAGACCTCTTGGTGAGACAGGTGGCTCTGGAGAGGGATGCTCTCTCCCTGTGTCCCCCATCTCCTATTTCTAGGAGCAGGAAGCTCCTTGATCCCTCCTCCTCTTGCCCCAGGAGCTGGTGCAGTGTATTTTGCTGACTTGCAAGGAGCTCCTTGTACCCTGTGGTCTGGGTGCTGGTCCCTGCCCATGGGCTGTGAGCTGAGCCCACCCTGTGGCAGCTGCTGGGCTTTTGAGGTGGGGGGAGACTGGACAGAAAGCTCTGCAGGAACCATCTGTGTCCATAGATAGTGCAATGGGGGTTTAAAAGAAGAATATCCTTCAAAACACTGACAGAATTAATCAGCTATGATTAAGATATGCCAATGGGATGAGTGCATTCAGGTTCTATATGCTGGAAAAGCCAAAATAAACTTACCCTTGCCATGTGAGGGACCTTGTAACTTGCCTCCTGGTGCCTCTTCCTGCGCTCAGCCTGAGCTGCTGGTCCCTGCCAGCCCCACAGGGGCTGAACACTGAGCACCAGACCCCGGGAACTGGCTCCTGCTGCCTTATCCAAGCATTCCCAGCTCTGCTGGTGGGAAAGCTGGTGCTGGTGCACGGGAGCAGCTCTGGGTGGCAGCCCATGGGGGGGGATGAGGGAAGGTGGCATTTCATGACCCCAGAGCTGTTCCCCAAGGATTTTTTCCCTGGTGTCTGAGCTCCCCAGGCTGGCTGGGCTGCCTGCCCTTCCACCCCATCCATTACACCCCCCAGCAGTGCCAGGCAGACACCCCGACCTATTTACTTGACAAATTCTGCTGCTTGTTATTTGAGGGATCGGACAGACCCGGAGCTTTTGGGAGATTAATTTTTGATTTATTGTTGCCTCCGATGATTTATTCTGATCCTTCCCCAGGGAGAAGACGGGGCTGTAAATATTTCAAATGCCTTTAACTGGTGACAAGAAGCACTGCTGGATGGGAACGGGCTGGATGGGAGATGGAAATCATAGCAGCCTTTCTGCTGAATTACTGAGAGGCAACTCCCAGCGTCTGCGGGGCTGTTTGAAGGGAGGCAGAGGGAAAAGAAACCTCCCCACATGGTAAATTGTTATCTTATTAACTGAGACGACGCTCTTGGCTTTCTCCATTTGCCCTGGGAGCTGCTGCTGATCGGGATGAATTGAATTTCAAAGCAGGATAGAGCCTCGCTGAGAGCACGTGGTGCTGCCTGCTGGGAAACGGGGGCAGCTCGTAGGAGCTGAGCTTAAAGAGGGCAAATAACCAAGGAGAACCCCCCCTGGCAAGGGGCTGTTGGAGCCCTCTGCTCCTGAGATCTTAAGGTGCTTTACAGCAGGGGGGGGAACATCCTGCTGTCCCCATCTTGTGGGTGCAGGCCAGAAAGGGCAATAGTTAGGTCACTTAATGAACCAGCACCAGAGGCAGGAGAAGCCCTTGGGTCTCCTGGTGTACTGGCCAATGTCCTGGCCACTGGGTCCAGCTGTTTCTCAGGAGTCCCAAAGGGGCTTGATGTTTATAACCATGAAGACAAACTCTCCATTGTCAAGGAAATGCCTCAGAACTTCCTTATTTGGCCCCTGCCTGAGTTGGGCTTTTCTTTCACTCCAGCTACTGGGGCAGAAACCTTCCTGTGGAGGAGTGTGAGGCTCCCGGGGTGGTCCCAAGGCAAGGCAAGAGCCTGTGCTGCTCCCTCCAACGAGGCATCCCTCCTGGCTGCTGAGCTTCCTCCCTGCTGTGAGGAACCTGATCAAAGAGAAGCCAGTTACAGCTCTTGGGGAAGAGCAAAACCACAGGCACCTCCTGATCAGTTATGCAAAATATGCAAACAGGTTTCTTTCTTTCTTTCTTTCTTTCTTTCTTTCTTTTCTTTTCTTTCTTTTCTTTCTTCTTCTTTCTTTCTTCTTTCTTTCTTCTTTCTTTCTTTCTTTCTTTCTTTCTTTCTTTCTTTCTTTCTTTCTTTCTCTTCTTTCTCTCTTTCTCTCTTTCTCTCTTTCTCTCTTTCTCTCTTTCTCTCTTTCTCTCTTTCTCTCTTTCTCTCTTTCTCTCTTTCTCTCTTTCTCTCTTTCTTTCTCTCTTTCTTTCTTTCTTTCTTCTTTCTTTCTTTCTTTCTTTTCTTTCTTTTCTTTCTTTTCTTTTTTTTTTTTTTTTAAAGAGACATTTCATGCCCTTCTCCAAAAGTTTGAGGCAAGTGAGAGCATTTAGGACTTGAGGCTTTGTCAGGATCCCTCTGTTTGTCTCTTTGCACACACGGATGATGCTCATACACATCTGTGCTGACCCTGGTGATGTTCCTGCCATGTGCCCATGCAGGGTGAGCTTTGTGTCACAGCTCTTTCCCAGCACCCCAAACCCTCCCACAACCTCCTGTAGTCTGTCTGGAAGGACAGCTGGAGTTGGGGCAGCATCCCTTTCAGGAAATAGAGAGATTTCCCATGGATTCTCTGTTCTTCCCAGCTGAAGCCCCTGTGCTGGGATCCCTCACCAGGCACCACTTGAGCAGTTCTCATGTCTCAGCTGCATTCCTGCTCTTCCCCATCAGTTTAATGGTGTGTGAAGAGGCAGCAGGCACAGGGCTTGGGGGAACCTTCTAGTTCTGTGCCCTCTGTTCATTCTACTGCAAATTCCTCTGTTCATTTTCCATCAGTGCTTGGAAATCCTTAGCAAGAGGCTTCGAGCACCTTCTTCTCCCCCCGGGTACAAGTGCTGCAACTCTGCTGATGGGTGGATAATCAGCACCAGGACTTTCCTTTTCCTAGGAAACCCTTCCACCTCTCCTCATTCACAAACAAAGCCACCCCAAATCTCCCCTGGCTGGGTTGTTCCCAAGCCCCCTTTGCCACCCATCAGCATGAGGAGGCTGTTGGCCATCACATTAAAGGAAGTGTGGCCAGCAGGGCCAGGGAGGGGATTCTGCCCCTCTGCTCTGGTGAGACCCCACCTGCAGTGATGTGTCCAGCTCTGGAGCCCTCAGCACAGGAGAGGAGAGACAGAGAGCTGTTGGAGAGACTCCAGAGGAAACCATGAATATGATCCAAGGGCTGGAGCAGCTCTGCTCTGGAGACAGGCTGGGAGAGTTGGGGTGTTCAGCCTGGAGAAGAGAAGGCTCCAGGGAGACCTTAGAGCACCTTCCAGTGCCTGAAGGGGCTCCAGGAAAGCTGGGGAGGGACTTTTCACCAGAGAGGGCAGTGACGGGACAAGGAGTAATGGTTTTAAACTGAAAGGGGAGATTTAGGTTAGACATTCTTGGAAATCCTTCCCCATGAGGGCAGGAAGGCCCTGGAACAGGTTGCCCGGGGAAGCTGTGGCTGCCCCATTCCTAGAGGTGCTGAAGGGCAGGTTGGATGGGGCTCGTGCAGCCTGGGCTGGTGGGAGGTGTCCCTGCTCAGGTTGAAACCTGGGGGTCTTTCAGGTCCCTTCCAGCCTTCACCATTCTGTGATCACTGTGCAACACCTGCAGGTACCAAGGTGACAACCACCCGGCGGGGCCACCCGCGCAGCCTTTTGCCCTCTGGCAAACAGCAGCCCTGTGCCTGTGGGTGAGGACACAGGGACCCCCCAGCATCTCCCCCTCCAAAAATAACCCTCCCAGACCCTGTTGGCAGAGCTGGCATGCGAGGGTGCAGCATCACCCTGGCAGCTCCCACCCATCCATCTCTGGCACCAGAGAGTGGGGAGGGCCCCTTGCCAGCAGCCAAAGCAGTGACTCCCTTCTCCATTTTGTTCCCTTTTGCCTGGGCAGCAAATAAAATCCTTTCCTCTTGCTGCTAAATTAGAAGGAAAGGAAGAAAAAAAAAAAACAACCCCACACAACCCAAAAACCCAAACCAAAACAACACTCCCCTCCCCAGCTTAACAATAAGTATCTTGGAGGAAAAAAAAAAAGGAACTGAAGCATTGAAGATAAAAGAACGGCTGTTAAATGAAAATGTTGAGGCAGAAAAGCATTAGACAGCACCAGTAATTGTTAATTTGTACTCAGATTTACTATGAAAGGGCTTTTATTACTTCAAATATGCATTTATTCTGGTTTTCCATTTGGAGCAGCAACACGCAGATGAGCTTTCAAACCCCCAAGGTATTGGGCAAAAGAAGAAATAAAAAAATAAATCCTTTAATGGATTTTCAAGTCTCTAGAAACAGCAACCACTTCTTTTTGGGTGGTGGTGGTGGGTTGTTTTTCTTTTGTGGCTGTTGCTGTTCAGAGCAATACCCTGAGCAATGCCAGCAGCAGGATGGCTGAGCTGTTAATTGGCTGAACTCCCTGGGGAAGGGGGGGGGGGCTTCACTGTGTGGGGGGGCTGAGACCTGGGGGTGCAGCAAGGGGTGTCCTGGGTTGTTGTTTGTTGTACAGAGAAGGCAGAGACTCTGCTGCAGAGCTGGTTGCAGGTGGTCAGGAGATTGCCCTTCGTGCCATACGCACCCAAATTAGGAATAAATCCTCCTTATTTCTGCTCTGCCGCAGGTGGGGAGTGTGGGAGTGGAGGCAACAGGAGCCCCCAGCAAGAAACCAACCCAGCAGCTTCAAATCCCACCTACTGTGGGCCCAAGGCTGTTGCTCCCCATCCTCTGGTTTGTTTTGTGCTCCAACGGGTCAGATCCCTGCCCACACCACTTGTTCCTGCCCACACCAGCCCTGGGTGCTGCCCATGGCTGCAGCCAGGAGGAAATTCTTCATTCTGAGGGTGGGGAGACCCTGGGACAGGTTGCCCAGGGAAGCTGTGGCTGCCCCATCCCTGGCAGTGTTGAAGGGCAGGTTGGATGGGGCTTGGAGCAGCCTGGTTCAGTGGAAGGTGTCCCTGCCCATGCAGGGGGTTGGATCTAGATGATCTTGAAGGTCCTTTCCAACCCAAACCAGCCTGTGATGCTGGTGGGTGGCTGTGACCAAGGCATCTAACCCAGGCACTGGGGACTGGAGCTCAAGGAGAGTTTTCTACCATGCATAGATATGTTGGGTTTGTTTTTCCTGCAAGAAATATTCTGGGTTAGATAGGAATCGATTCAGGGAAGTCTGACAGATGAATATTATGAACAAGATCAAATGAATTTATGGCTGTTGTCCCTTCTAGCCTGATAATCAATGAGCTGGCGGGGGAAAGATGCTGGAGTGGCCAAGTGTTGGGTCTGTATCAGCAGAAGGAAAAACAAAAGGAAAAGTCAAATCAGGCACCATCAGACACTGGCAGTCAGCTTTGGGATGGGTGCAGGCTGGAAAATGATTTGATTTATGGATGTCACCTGGAGCTGAGGGAGTCCTGGCACAACCTGCCCACCCCCCTGGCTCTGCAGCCAGTGGGGCTGCTGTGTGGGCATGAGAACCCACAGCAGCTGCTTCCCTCTGCTCTTTGCTTGCACTTTGCATCTTTTACTGATTACTCATGTTGCTTTAATAGCTGCATTCCCCACCTCCCTGGTGGGTGGTGTCTCCTCTGGGGACACGGGTGCTGAGACCCCCCGACCTGGCCCTGCTGCTCCCACAGCCCTGGTGCTGGTGCCTGTGCTGGCTCCGTTGCTGCCCCTCGGTTGATGAGCTGTGTGTGTCCTGCAGCTTTATGATCTGTGATTCCCTCTGAGGAACTGGGGTTTCTTACAAGTTTGTGGCAGAGGCTCCCAGCGGGTGGGTTTTACTGTCTCTGTCTGCTCCATTAACGAGTAATCACTTTCTCTCCAGCCCAGATCTGGGCTGGGTTTGTTTCTCGTCTCATTTTCTTTAGCTCTGGGTGAGCTTTGCTGGGCAGAGCTGGGAATCGTGACCCTCTCTGGTCCTGGTGCTAGTTCAGTTTCTCCAAATTGAAGGGGTTTTATCACGTTGGGTCTCACGCAGCCCCAGGGTGGGCAAGGGAGTGAGCAGAAGACTTGGCCTGTGAAGGATGCGGGCAGGGACACCTCTTCCAGGGTGGGCAGCTCTTCAGCACCAGAAAGGATGTAATGACTGAGGCACAATGAAAAGCACTGACACCCAAATCCTTTTCAGCCCTACAAACTCCTTGCTGCAGAAACCCCCCCCCCCCCACTTTCTCAGGATCACCCCAAGATCCCTCTCAAGCTCTGATGGATCCCCCCACCTTTTAATTCACATTCACCCCCAGGGTGCTCAGTGTCTGCAGAGGGGATACCAGAGTTAATACCCATCTCTGTGAGCAGACACCCAGAACTCTGCCTTCCAGCCTCCAAAGCCCAGCAGTTAATCCCAGCCTTCATGCTTGCTTGGCACTGGAGCAGGAGAGCCTGGGAACACCAGGGCTGCCCAAGGCTGGACCACCCCCCCTGACCCCCCCCCCGCATCCTTCCCCGTGCCCCTGCTGGTGATAAACATGTCGGGAGCACTAAGCTTGCAAGGATCGATTCTCTTCACAGGATCAACAAAGCAATTTGCTGTCTAGGCCTTGTCCTGTTGTGAATAATAATCAGCCATGGAAGCCCGGCCTGTGTAGCACCTTGTGCACTGGAAACTGGGAACTCATCAGGGACTGGGTTAGGCAGCGAGGGCAGGGAGTGGAAAAAGGGGAACAGAGGGAGGGCAATTCCAGCCACGGATTGTCAGCATCATCTTCTCAGATACCTAACCCGTGAAGGGGTGGTCAGGTTCTGGAGTGCTGCAGGCAAGCAGAGGGCACTGATTCAGCAGGGAGGGAAAGTGACTCTGCAGTGGGAAGGGGCAGCTGGGGCAGTGCCAGCTCTGCTGCCCACAGCCAGCTCAGGGAGCACAGGTCACTGCTGGGGTTGCTTCAGTGGTCAGTCATCATCTTGTTTTGCGTGGAGCCTCTCTTCTTAAAAGCTTCCTGGAATTAGTGGTCTCTTCTCCCCGGGGCACAGGCAGGGCAGGGGTTGCTGAGCCACTGGGCTGCACAGGGCAGGACATCTCCATCCCTGTGGAACACGAACCAACTCCCAACATCTCTTGAGGCCCTCTCCATAATTCTGTTCCTCCATCAGTCCCCCCGTGGGTGTGTGGAGCTGAGCTCTGGCCATCTCCCCAGGCTTTCTCTCCATGCACAGCCCAGCCCCTGCCCACTGGGTTTGTGTCACTCTCCACTGGACCTGGGGGTCACCCACGAGCGCTGCCTGTGCCAGCTGGGACAGGGGTGAAAATGCAAGAGCTGAATCCTCCGTAAGTGGCTGCATCAAGTGCCTTCAACCCCTGCAGAAGGCAGCCTTTGCCTGGTGCCCCCACAGCCTCTCAGCCCCCCCCGCCCTAGGGGACACAGCCAAAGCCTGTGTTGGTGTTGGTGCTGCACACACAAGGCAGGAAGACACAGGGTGTGTGCTCGCCCTGAGATCAGATGCAAAACCAGCTGCTGCCTTCACAGGGTTGCACGATTAACTCCAAATTCAGAGGAGGAGCACGAGGAGGGACCCATGCACACACCAAACTATACACGTTCCCAGCCATAAGAGTCCTGCCCGAGGGCCACAGGAGACCCACTCAGCTCTCTCTCTGACAGCAGCATTTTGTCCCTTTTGCTCCCCAGAGTGGTTTCAGCAAACCAACAGCAGTCCATTAACATTGAACCCCAGCCCTCCCTCCCCTTAGCAACAGCATCAATATTTATGATGTGTAGCTAATGCAGTCCACTTAGATGATTTCTAGGATTTCAGGTGGGAATTCTTTGTACAAAGGACCTCTATTACCTTGGAGTACAGGACGCTGCTGCTCACCTGCAAAACAAGCCTCGTGGATCTGTGACCTTTCTTTTACAAGCTATTTCATGCTGGAGAGACCCAGCCTGCAGCTGCTGCTCCATCACAGATAATTTAAATGGGAGTATAGGGGCCAGAAACATGCCTAATACTAATGGTTCCACTTAGGCATGTTTCTGTAAGAGTCTGAAAAGGATCAAGCCTATTGATTAATTAACTGATAACCCATATCCAGGCTTTGGTGCAAGCTCTGCTGCCGTGGGCTTGTGCCAGGTGCTGCTGGCAGGCACAGGAGATGGGGAGAGGGTTGAGCACCCTCAGGGTTGGCATTTTTTTGCCTCTTGCCTGGAGAGGCTGTTTGAAAAGCTGTGAAGTGTCTGTAGCAGGGCATGACGAAGAGCTCAGAGGCAGACGGGTGGTGATGGAGGGAGACTGATGTTGGGCATAAAAATTCAGTCTTTGACTGTTGAATCGGGCTCATGTTACGGGGCTGATGAATGGGAGGTGAGAAGGAATTAGTCAGGGGTTGAAATATTGTGCTGAGCAGCCCGTGAAGCACCCAGGAGGGAAGAGGAGACTGATCTCAAAGGCAGGGGGTGGGAGTTGCTGTGTTGTGGATGGGCAGCAGCAGCTCCTGAGGGTGTAAGTCTCTGTAAAGACTTGCTGAGTCTTCCCTGGGCTCTTGCTCCCACCCCAGGAGCTGACACCAGGACATGGCAGCTCTGTCCCGCTGGGGTTTTGTGCCTCCTGCTGCTGCTCAGTGAGGGCTTCAGGTTTTGAAGGCACTGACTGAAGGGACATTCATTCTCCCTGGCAGCAAAGCCTTTCTGCAGGAGGATCTTTTTCAGCTCACTGCCTGGCTAAGGAGGGCAGGAGGAAGTTTGTCTGGCTTTTTTAATTATTATTATTCATATGAACAGGACACTTGGCAGGTGTTTTCCAGTCAAGCAAAACCACTGCTGAGTGTTGATCAAGTCCATTTGTGCTTTGTTTTGGCTCAGACATGGCCATCTAAAGAAGGAAGCCAAATGCCTGGTGTGACCCAGGGCACTTACCATGCCTCCCTCCTTCCCTTCTTGGTTTTTCCTGGCATTAATTCTCTGTGCAAATCCAACCTGGCCTTTCCCTGTTGTCCCTTGCTTCTGCTGTCTCCTCTGGGTCCTTGAATTCATCTGTGGTTTATACAACCCCAGAGTTTCCCACCAGTCCCCAGGAGAGGGATGGCTTTAGGTCTGACACAGGGTGACCAGCTGGACGTTCCCCCTCCGGGCACTGGAGCCCCATGGAGGACACTGGGGACAAAGCAGCAGTTATTAGGGTGGTGGCCCAAATGCTGAGAACCCTGGAGGTTTCTATCACAGCGTGTCCTTCAGAATCAAAACTTCTCCCTGCTCCTACGAAGCCCCTGCCCTTTTCTCTCTAGGGCACTTAGCAGCCAAAGCCCAGAGTGGCAGTTGTTGAAAGCAGTTGACTGATGATTATGTTCCCTCTCTTTTAATTAAAAGCCTGGCATTTACAAATCAAAAATATCCACACCGGGATTTTTTTTTCCTGCCCTGGTATTTTAAATAATAATTGTTAATTATTAATTATTCATGATTAATGAATGCCTCGAACATCTAAATGTCTTCCTTCCAGATAAGCCTGTAAAATCATTTGCTATAATCGTGAGAAATCTGTTGGGCTGGTGACAAGGGTGAAGTCCTGGGTCCTTCTGAGGAGATGCACCAGATCTGGACTAAGACATGGCCAAAGCTGTCACCAGGGAAGGTGCTAGAGGGTCTGATCTTTGGATGTGCTCAGCTACATCTGCCTGCTCTATCAACCACAGGAAGCCCATTTTGTTCCTGCCTGTTGGAGACTGCCTGGATCACCTCCAGGGACAAAAACCCCCACGGGTGGGTCCGCAGCCACCCCCTCCTGCACAGCAACAGAAGGGAGAACTCAACCTTTGGGGTCTGAGACCAGCCTAAAGTTGAGCTCTAAAACACTGATCCCAGCCAAAGGACTTGGTGGGCTGAGGTTCAAGGGTGCTGAGTGTGTCACAGTCCTCTTGGCTTCACTCTACAGAGAGAACCGTGGGGTGGTTTGATGACAGTCACCACTGCTTGGCCATCCCTCCAGCTGTAGGGACTTGTTGTCAACTCATTAGCTTCTTCTGGGTCACCTTTTCCTTGCAGGATTCACAGCCAAGTTCCAAGTTTTCAGTGTCTGTGCAAACCCAACGGGCAAAGAAGATGGTCTGGTGGGCTGGGTGCATCCTCAGGGCAGAGCTTTGCTTTGCTGCAGGATTTCTCACCTAGATTTTTGCTTGAGTGGCAGCAAGATGTTCCAGTGCTGCACGGGGCTCTTTTTCCTCTTTTCTCCTGTCCAGCAAGTGAGTTGGCAGCACAAGCTGGTGTTTTGCTGCAATCTAGTGGTGTAACACATGAAACAGTTTCATGATACTCCCTTCAGGCTGAAGATGGACTCCCAGGCAGGTTTTCCCAGGCTCTGACCTAAATAACATTTGTGTTTTGTGCCTGTATTAACAATTCCTTCATCAAACAAAAGGGAAACAAAAGGGATGTACATTCTTTTTCATATTAAGCAGTAGAGATGGATGCTGCTCAAGGTATGTGATGCAGGAACATGTTTCAGGAAATTGAACCTTTTAAATGTGCCACCTGGAGATTGTTGGGAATATTAGGCAACATTCCTGACTTCTTGCATGATGAGCAGCTGCCTCATATTGCAAATCAAGGTGCTACGAGCACAGGCAAGGTGGCCTAGTCTCTTCCAGCTGACCAAGATCCTGACCCTCTGGAAGTAAATAAGAAAAGGGAGGCACTCAGTGCCCCTCAAGTCTGCAGGGGATGTTGAGAGAGATGTAGATGTGCAGGGAAAAGGTAAAGGGGTTTCCTTGTTGTGGTTTGTTGTGTTTTTTTCTCCTTCACTTCCCCTCAGCCCTTCCTTTGGACCCTGAAGAGCTCTAAGGGATGATGTAATTCAGATTTCCCTTGAAAATATTTCCTTTGCCTTCACCTTCCTCCCATCCCCTCGTGCAAAGCAGGAGGTTTGTGAGGGCAAGTGCTGGTGAGCACAGGGATGCACTGCCTGACCCCAAAAGGGGGTGTTCCCAGGGGGAAGGATGCTGGGCAAAGCTGCCTGGACTCTTGTATCTCATGTCTTGAAATCTATCTGGGAAGAGCAGTACCAGAGCAAAGCTTTGTTCATACTGAAGTGCTTAATATTTGATGGTAAACTGGTGTCACAAACAGGAGTCTCCAGGGATGCCTGGAGCTGAGCAGCAGAGTGGTCTCAGTGGCCAGGGAAGCTGGCTACTTGCCATTGGCCATGAAAGGCTTTGCCTTCAGCTGTGCCAGTGTGGTCCCCCCCCGCCGGGGCTGATAGCCCCCCTGGCCCCCAGAGCAGCCCCCTCACAGCCAGCATCCCACCGAGCAGCTCCCTGGACAAGGTTCAGAGCTTCAAGCCTGGGGCTGCAAACTGTGCAGAGGAATTTGACCCAGGTAGAGAGGGGGAATTGGAGGCAATCTGGGGGGAAACAACTGCTTTGGGATGCTGGTGTGCAAAAGCTTCCTCGGGTAAGTGCAGTTGGTGTCCTTGATGGTTTGGGGACAGAAATGTCAGTATTTTGGTGTGGACCTGTCTGATGATGCACCACAGGATTTCACCCACCTCTGGTTTGGGGTGAGTACGGGCTTGGTTGTCCCCACCAGGCAAATAAAGGGTTTATTTCTGGATCTAAAAGGTGAAGGAAACCTTTCCTGGAATGAAGGCTGGAACATGCCTGGCTGACACCACCTCTCCATGGGGTGCTGAGCTCTCGCCAAGCCAACTGCAAGTCTGTTCCCTCACTTCTGTGCCTGTAACGTGCACCCAGGGAACCTTTCCTGCCAGCGCCAAGGAGCTCATCCTCTTTGCTGAGCATTTGCAGGAAAATCAAGTAGCTGCTCGCTCAGTTCGCTGCAAACCACCTGCAGGTTTTCCCGGCCCGAGCCGAGCACTGGGCGAGATTTCCAACAGCCGCCTGCCCGCGGTTCTGGGGGTGCTTTGTGGGCTGGGTTTTGTGCAGGCTGCAAATAACCCCCCGTAGCAGGGAAAGCCCTTTTTGCTGGAGCAGCAGATGGCAGCACCGGACCAGGAATGGAGCGTCCCGGCTGTCCTGGGCATCCACCACCAGCCTCTCGGGTGGTTTGGTAGCAGTGGGTGGGTTTTTTGCATCCTTGTGCAGTTGCAGGGGTCTGGTGTTGCTGGGAAGTGGGATCCGAGGCGGCTGGAGTTGGATATTCATAAACGGAAGGATCCCACCCGTTTTATATTGTTGGCTGTAAAGGAAGAAATGTCTGTGCTGTGTTGTGTGCTTGCAGTGGTTTAGCAAAGTCAGGAGAGACGTATTTAAATACCAGTCCAGGTTTTTAATCCTCTGCACCAGTACTGAATAAAACTGCAGGTGTATTAGCAGGCAGGACACCTCTGCCAGGGCTCCTGGAGCTGGGATGGGAAGGGCTTCATGTCCTGTGCTCTCAACAGGGAAAGAACAGCCTGGCTGCAACAGCACCAGGATTTATGTCCCAGGGGCAAGTGAAGGTGCTATTCCATTAAAACAAAGGGCCTGGGATGCACATCCATCACCAGCTCTTCCTGAAAGGCTCGACTCTCACATGCAGGGTGCCCACAAATCCATCTTGCCAAGTGCAAATGCTTTAAGGTTAATCAATACTTTCTTCAGAGAGATTGGTTGGAGGGAAGGAGCTCATCTCATTTCTCCTCGTTGCCCGAGCCCTGGTTAACCCGTGGTAATTTGATTGCAGTGGATCTCTAGGGAGAAAGCAAAAGAAGGGAACCTCGAGTGAGGACAAATATCCCGAGTGGGTTTGGTGAGGAGTGAGAGCCAAGGAGGGAGCCCAGAGCTGCCGTGTCAGGACTCAGCCCCTCACCTCCCACGCCAGGGCTGGAAGGTCTGGCTCCATAACCAGTGCACATACGTGTCTCTGTTGGTTTGGGATGCCCTCCTAGTTCAGCCTCATGCTCACTGGGAAGCACCAAACTCCCAAGCTTATCTTCATGCTAATTTTCATTGCAAACCACCACAAATGTGTCTTCCAAGTACAGGATGCAATTTCTATTGCGTTTCACCCTTTGTCTCAAGTTGCCAATGGTTTGCAGCAAACTCTTGACTGGTTTGATCCTTGCTGCACCAGGTTGGTTATCCCTAAAGAGAGATTCAGACCAGGAGACACCTTTTGGTTTCATTTCACCCATGTACAACACGTTTGGATCTTCTCCAAGCTTTTCTTCTGAGCTCCACTCACTGTTTCTTCCAGTACATCTCACAGAGGTACATTGTAAAGGTAGCTACAAAGAGGAGGAAGCAAATTTTTGGACACAGCACAAACAGACCTGTCCTGTGTGTTGCAAATCAGTGTGCTGCAGGTGGGCAGTGTCCTCCTCCAGGTGGGATTATCTGAAAAAGAGATTCCCAAAAGCAAGAGGGGATACTTCAGTACCTTCCCAGCAGCCTGGTTTGCAACCAACACCACTAACGGGGGGGAAAGGGACAGACATTTGCAGGATCAAGGAGGAGGAGTAAACTTTTCAGTGTCCTGAGCAGCTCAGGAGCACAGGGAGCCCTCAGCTCCCTCTGGAGTGAGCAGCAATCAGCCTTTTGGAGGAGCACTCCATGCTGTTTAAGAGGGAGCTCTCAAAGAGTGACTTTCCCTGCTCCTGCCCCAAATCCAGCTGTCCCCTGGGATCCCTGCAGAAATGGCAAAGCTTGATGAGGTCTAACGTTTCCAAGGGTGCTGAGCAGCTCCGGGGTAACTGTGCCTTGGGACATTAACACTGCAGTGTCCCCAGTTTTGCACACCTGGTTTCCTTGCACTTCCTCCTGATCCCTTTTTGCTCCCAGCTTTTGCCTTCACTTTCACCAACACCCTGGCACTAGGGGGGTGGGGGTGGGTGGCTGGAGCTCTGCTCGGAGCTGGGCTCTGCCCTGCCTCAGCTATTCTTAATTGATTTCTCTTCCTGCATGTACAGCAGCTGGGCTGTTGCCCTCCTGCAGCACCTGCTCTCTCAATCCAGTTTTGTGGTGCTGCATCTACTACTCAGTAATAAAATTGCAGCCTCCAGCTTCTTTTCCAGATCCCCTGAGGAAGGTTCTTTCCTCTGGTGGTCCAGTGGACCCTGCAGGAGACACGTTTCCCTCCTGACATGGGAATTTTTCCCTGACTTTCATGGGATGGCAACACATGTAAATGCACATATAGATATTTTGGGGGCAAAGTCAGGAACACCAGCACTTTGTGATGAACCCCTAAAGGGCTTCAATATGTCAGCATGTTCAATATATATTGTCTAGAGGTTATGCCAAATCCATAGGGATCAGTGTGTTGCTTCTAGAGTCTATATTAGTTTAAGTTTCATAACCTCAGCAGAATATTTGTAATGTGATCAAATGTCTGGCGAGGGAAGCAGCAAATCTTGCTGGGACTGGTTCCTAGATGGGGGAGGCTTTAATTAAACTGACATTCTTGATAACCAAGTCACTGAAGAGATGTTCACAGCAAGCCTGTGCTGGGTCACACGGTGGAGGACAGAGCCCTGTTGTGGGTAGTCACCAGCTGTCATCCTGCCCAGAGCCAAGCTGCCACTCTGCTGTCCCTCTCCAGAGAGGCAAAGACCCCCCAGGGGTCGTTCTGCTGCTGGGGGGGGGGGGGGTGCAGAGGATGGTGCTGCAACCTGCGGTTCCTCTGCAGTTCCTCATCTGGGCGATTCCCTGTGCTCGGAAAATAGTCGCCCTTTCCTCCAGAAGGTCTGTGCCTTCCTTTTCCTCCAGCAAAACCTGGAGGTGAGCTTTGGAATGATTTTTTGGAGCGGTTTGTAAGCCCGGCTCGGGTTTTTTTTTTTTCCTGCCCGCGGGAACTTTCGGGGGCTGCTGGGGCGGGCGGAGCCGGCAGAGCGCTGATGGGCTGCACCTGCTAATTAACCACCCCGCCTAATGAATCCCTCCCCCTTCCCCTCCAGCCTTCCCTTTCTCCCTCCTCCCGGGGCGCGCTCCCACGCCCGCCACGGGAGCGCGCAGTGCGGCGCGGCCGCGCCCGGGAGCGCGCAGTGCGGCGCGGCGAGCCCGGTCTGCGGCGAGTCCCGGAGCTCCCGGAGCAGGTACCGGGGGGGTTCGGGGAGGGGGGTACCGGGCCAGGGGGGGCTCCCCCGGGGGATGCTCAGGCCGCTCCGGCCGGGGCAGGGCTTGGGGCGGGGAGGTTGGCCCCGCATCCTTCTCGCGGGTTTGGGACCCTCCCGCCCGAGGGGTTTTCTCCTTCTTCCCCCCTCCCCCCAAATTCTCCCTCCCCGGGCTGGAGCAGCGGGCAGGGGGAGCTGGGTGCCGGGCTCGGGCATGTGACGGGATTTTTGGCTCTTACGTCACGACACGGTGTCGGTGCGTGCGATAAAACCCCGGGGTGTCCGTCGGGGAGGGATGCGGGGGGGGATGCTGGGGGGGCAGGGAAGGACCCGCAGCCCAAGCAGAGACCCTGGTGTGGCAGGACACGTGTCGGTCCCCGAGAGCTCCTGGGGAGGCAGGTTTGCTCTGCCGGGGGGGTTGCGCCCTGCGTCCTCCCTTTGGCTTTGGGGGCTGGATTCGCTTTCTCCTCCTGAAACATCCTGCGCTGGCGAATTCCATCCACCGGCCCCCTGGGCTCTCCGGGGACAGCGGGGTGAGGATGCTGCGGTGGCTGGAGCCGGGCCCCCCGGGGGGGGCAGGGCTCGGTGCCCACCGTGCATCCCCCTGCCCGCTCCGGCCGCGGCTGCGGAGCAGCTCGTTGCTATCGATCAGGCTTCTGGAGGTGGGGAAAGTGCTGAATCATTGGTCCTCCCGGCTCCTCCGGGCGGTTCAGCTGCTCCTCATCTCCGGGAAATGCTCAGAAATAGGCTGCAGAGGCTGAAGGAAACTTAGCTGTGTGGCCCTGGTGGGAGACTGGTGGGCCTGGGAGAGGTACTGGGAGGTTTGAGCCCGGGGTGGTACCTTCTTAGTTGTTCCTTGGAGGGGAGGGCACGGGGAAGATGCACCCCTGAGTCTTGGTGAGGCCTCTGGGCACGGTTCTGTGGGGAGGTGGGGGGGTTATGGGGGATGCAGGGAGGTTTTCTTTACAAAATCCTGTCCCTTTTAAGACTGGGCAAGGCTTGTGGGGTTTGCTGCTTGGGTTGGTTTGGTTTGGTTGGTTTTATTCCTTTGGAGCAGTGTCTTTGAGCTGCTTTTTTCAAGGTCGGGTCCTTGGAACAGCATGTGGGCTGTGGGGTCTTTCTGGAAGTGAAAGGGGGAGGTTTCCATCTGCTTTTTGAGAGAGGGGCAATGGAAAGGGGCAGGGGGACACATATATTGCAGAAAAAGCTGGGATAGTGAAATGCCTGACTGGTTTAAGATGGATCCTGTGACGCTGTCAGTGTTTCCAGGGTGCTCCTATCAGATGCTGAGGACAAAAGCAAGAATCCTGTGACTTTTCTCGAGCTGCTGCCCCTGTGGCAGCAAAATGTCCCCCTTTGGTAGACAGCTGAATTGGTCATCAGCGTGGCTGCTTTGTTTCCAGAAAACTTCTTTGCAGGGCCTACCTTAGGAGAGAACTGCTCAAATTCAGCATCTCATTCTTTATATTTAACAGCTCCAGGCTGGGCCCTGGCTGACTTCCCTTTTTTGTGTGTGTGTGTCGCTGTAATGTGAGTGCAACATAAATCATGCATGGAGGTTCTTCTCAGCTGATGGGCAGAAGTTGTTAAATTTGAAAATGGACCTTGTATACAGGGGTTGAGACCTGGGGGTTGGCTTTGTCTTGCTGGAGCCCTGTGATCCTGCTGGCTCCTGGAATAACAAAGCTCCAACATCATCCTCAGCACTGGGGGTTCCTCCCAGGGTTTCCCCCAGTTGTGTTGCCTTGGCTGTGGCAAGGGATCTGATTTAAACTAAGTCACTCAATCCAATCATCTCTTCTCCCAGATTAAATGGAAAATATCCCAAGCTCTCAAATGGTATTAATTCATAATGAATTATTTGCCTAGCTGTGATCTAATTGTCTTCGTGGGTCTCGGGTATAAAATCGATGCTGCTGCTGGCAAAGTGCCACCACAAAGGCTTTCTGCAGTGTACAGGCATCAAAGATGGTCAAATATCTTTGATAATAACAGCAAGAAATGAGGTCTAATCCTCCACATCCTTGTCCCAGCTGTCTGAGACCTTGCAAGGAGGTTACTCTGCGTAGGTCATAGTGTGGTTGTATCCCTCCTGTGAAGGAGCTCACTAGGACTTGTGGGTGAGCTGCTGGGTGCAGGGTGAGCAGGGAAGGTGTGGAGATTAGGTGTGAGTGGTGATGTGTCAGTATTTTGAGTCAGGGATGGAGTGGGAATAGGAATGAAAAGCTGGGAATGCAGGCTCAGGCAGCTGTTGCCTGTGATCACGAGGAGATGAAGGATGAAGGAGGCAAGGTGATCTTTGTTGGTGCTTGGTTCAGGTTGGTGGGAAAGGGTAGATAGATGGCTTTTAAAGTAGTTTAACTTGCCACTGGAACGATTTTGACTCCTGATGCCCTGTTTCAGTCCTGGTTGAGTGACCTGGTGTCCTTGGGAAGAGGCTCGAGGGGTGAGTTATTCATAGGTACCAAGTACCTTGCCAGACCTGAATCCTCTGTCCGTTCCTGCCACCTCTTTAACCCCACTCAGCAGAAATGTGGTAGTTTTGGGATGTCTCTAACAAAATCCTGTCTGGATGAACATCAGTGCTTCTAGAAACAGAGCCTACACAGGCAAAGGGCTGTGCAGGTTTTTCAGAGCCTGAGTGAAAGGCTCCACCTTGTTCTTGGTGTGCTCTGGTAAGGAGGAGCCTGCAAGTGAAAGGTTTGCTCTTGAGATTGTTAGAGAAACCTGGGGAAATTAAACAGCCAGATTCCTGGGACAATTCTGGCATTCTGAAGTTAGTTGTGAGCCTTCAGCAGGAGTTGCTGAGTGTCTTCCTTCTCCACACAGAAGTTGTGTGTGTGTTCTTTTGATGGGGCTTTAACTTAGTTGGTCTGTGCAGTGTTGGGCTCTCAGAGCTCACCAGCACTTCACCTTGGATGGAGATACAGCTGAACACCAAGACAAGGCTCCTTCTCTGACAGTCTACAGGGCTTCCAGGGAGCTGGGAAATCCCCTGGTTTCTGCACAATTGGGAAGCTCTGCTTGTTTAGGTGAAATAAATCCCCACAATTCAGCTATATTCTTAAACCCATTATAGTTGTTTACATTGAATGTCTCTGAGTCACACATAGAAAATCAGTTTTTCCTTGAACTGGAATAAAATCCAAGCCTGGGAGGAGATTTTAAAAAAAAAAATTCAAGAAGAAACCTGAATTTTGGGACTTGCCCTTTGACTCTTTATTGCTCCTTGGGTTTCATTTGCCTTTCTCAAAATATTCCCTTGTATCTTCAAGCTGAGCAGGCAGCTCATGCCAAGGATCTTGCTCAGTTACAGTTTCTGAAAAGCTCTAGCAAATCTTGCCAGAGAGGTCTAGCTTGTCTCCCTGCCCTGTGGGTAACTCCTTTCAAAAATAGTTTTCCTTCTTTTCCCCATTGTTGGGTGACTTCTGCTGTGTCTTTTCCCCCTGCTGAAGCAGGTCATCCCTTCATTCCTTTACCTTTGCAGTCCAGGATAATTGTTGCATAATTGTAGAGGTCCAGTTCAGGATGAACTTGCTCAAAGTTGTTGTTATGTTAAATAATCCCCCTCCCTATCTTCTTTTTTTGTTTTCATTTCTTTTAAATCCAGATCTGAAAGAAGCTGTGCTGTATTATTATGGATTAAAATAGAGGAGGATTTAGTCCTCAGCCCTGCTTATAGGGATCACCATCCCTAGTTAATGAGATAGGAGGGGAAGGATTAACAACTGAGCAAACAGAGATGCTTTTGCATGGCTAAACCAGGTAGAAGTTCCCAAGGATGCTGTGTAGGGACAGGTCTTTGCCTTGCCTCTTTAGCCCAGGGCCCTTTGGATCTCATCCATCCTCTTGCTGCTGGTGATAACTGGGTTTCTATTCTTCTCCCTGTAGGAATGCAGCTTAGAGAGGACAGCCCAAGGGCACAGGAGAGCAAAGCATCCTGCCTGGCTGCTGGCAGAGCTGGACAAAGGGCAGGGGACAGGCCATGGGAGCAGGGAATGGAAAATGCTTTAAAAAGCAACATCTGGAAATCCTTTGCTGGTATCACTCTGCCTCTGCTACTCAATCCAGCTGAAAGTGGGGGCTGCTGAGGCTGCCAGAGCAGCACGGGGGAGAGGGGGGGTTTGTACAGACAAGGTTCAACGTGGCACAGCACTGAGCACCTTCCTGATGAGCCCAGCTGGGTCTGACAACTCCATCTGTGCAGTCCGGGGTGACCCCACCTCCTGCAGGCCCAGCTCCATGGGGCACTGCTGTTCCTTGTCATGGGCAACAAATAATCACATGTTCAAAGCATGACACGCATGTAACTGACAACTCCCTGGCAGGGCCTGTCCCAGGTGCTGCTTTCCCACCATTGGAGGCCAAGGTTGGTCCTTCCAGAAGGCCAGTTAAAGGGAACAGAACCCAGAGGCTTGGGGCAAGCTGAACCTGGAGGTTCATTTGAATTCGTGGCAGGTTTTCTCCTGCTTTATGCCTCCTTGACAGTAGATTTTGCTGTCTTCCAGCATGAGGAGTGATGGGTTCCTACACATCTTCAAAGTCACAGCAAGCATGACATTGTCTCACTGTCAGCCTGCATATCCTACTCCTCTTGAAATGCCCTGGCAGGGATGGGCAGAGCTGGCAGCTGCAGTGTGAGCTGTGAGGTGGAGAGACCTCTCCTTGAATCCACAGGAAATGGGGTGAAATCCCCTTTCTGCTATGAAATACTTTTCCTAGTTAGCTCAGTAACCTCCAGAAGCTGAAAGAAAACTCGGAGCCTCTAAAATCAAGGAGACCTCCCCAGGCACTGAGCTGTTGCTCATGGTTTTCATTTGAATTAAGGAGTTGCTCCTTGAGGAGGAAAAGAGGCTTCTGTGTCCTGGGGGTTACCTGGAGAGCTGTGCCCTGGGACAAGCATCAAGCTCTTGGTTTAATTCCCTTGGTGTCCTACATATGTTGGTTGCACAAGTAGGTTGGACGCTCCCCAGTTTTGAAAGATTTTGCATTCCATGTAGGACTCGGGGAGATGGTGAAGTGGGGACTTGGCAGTGGTAGCTTTACAGTTGGACTTGATGATCTTCAAGGTCTTTTCCAACCTAAAAATCATTCCATGGTTCTGTGTATTTTATTTTTTACACCAAGGATGCCAACAAGGCATCCAGGAGAGCATCCCCCAAATCTCGATTCCGACAGGGAATGATGCTTCACGGATGATTTACTCGGGGTCAGCAAGGAAGAATGGAAATCACCGTGGATCGGGGAATTAGAAGGAAAAGAGTGTCCGTGGGTGGGAAAAAGCCCCGACCCGAGCCGGGCCGGGCCCCGGCAGCTCTCCAGGGTTCTGAACCATCGCCGAGCCCCGCGACACGGAAGGGCTGCCCAGGAACCCCCTGCCCATGGGGATGAAGGGGATTCTTTGGGCATCCTCAGTCCCTGCCTTGTTGCTCTCCTTCTGTGGTTGATCAGGAGAAGGGATAACAGGCATAGGTTGGAATAAGAGGTTGGAAATGGATGCAAGGAGGGGGAGGAAGGGGGGAAATCCCCCCCCTCTGCTTCCTCCAGCGTGGCTGTCGAGCAGTAGCACGAGTTACCCAGAGAGGGTGGGTGGTCTCCAGCCTTGCTGGAGAAGTGTTTTAGAGACTCAGCTGGATAAAGCCCTGAACAACCCAGTCTGACCTTCTAGCTGATCTCCCTTCCAGCTGACGGCTGGACCTGCTGCAGTCCCTTCCCAACAGGATCCTTTTGTGGTCCTGCTACCTTAAGGGTTTTCACCAGCGGGAAGCCAAACAATCTGCTCCCCCTCTGCATCACTCTGACAACCTTTTCTCATGTACAAAGATTGACTGCCCATTTTCCTGTCCCTGTGAATCAGCTTTTATTGGATATTTAGTAGCCTAGGGGTGAGGAGGGAGGGAAGGAAAATACAGCAGCTCCTTCTCACCCAACAAAGTGAAAAGGTGGAGACCAGCCCTGGCTCTTGACTTGCTCCTGGAAGCTTTACTCATGGTTACTTTACTCAGTTAATGAGGGGCTGCCTGTGCTCTGCTGTGTGAGTGGTGGGAAATGTCACTCTTCCTCAAGCAATTGAGATGATTAGTACTTGGAGCCAGCCTGCCTCTTGTTCCACAGCCTCTCAGCAGCTCCACAGTAGGGTATGGTACCACCAGCCGCCTCGTGTTTAATTACACAGCCCTGTTTGTGAGAGCTGGGAGAGTTGCTAACATGCCTGACAGCCCAGCATGGCTCTGTAGTTGATAAAGACACATCTGTATGTGGAGCTGGGCCCTGATGGAGTTTAAGGGCACAGAAAAAGCCCTCTTTCTTGCTGTCATTTAAATGGTGTCAGGATTCGTGAAATCTTGCTTTCAGGTTCCTACCAGACCCAGCAACAAAGGCTGCTTGTTGCAAGCTCATTGGTTTC
This sequence comes from Apus apus, assembly GCF_020740795.1. Classification (NCBI taxonomy): domain Eukaryota; kingdom Metazoa; phylum Chordata; class Aves; order Apodiformes; family Apodidae; genus Apus; species Apus apus. Next base: position 4,220,421 of record NC_067304.1, read on the forward strand.
TGTTGGCAGCCCTGTGACGTGTTCCCAGATGTGTGCAGGGAAGGGGAGGGGGGGGAGACATGAGAACCCAGGCTTTGTAGCCCTGCACATGTGCCAGCATGTGTGGGAGCCCCGAGGTTCCTCCCTCCTTTCATGACACATCTGGGACATCCCAGCCCGTGTTTTGGCCCTGGCATTTTGAGCAGTGTCTCTAGTTGAACTGCAAGTCCTGCAGCAAGGCTGGGCTCCGAAATCTCAGCTTTAATTCTCCCACAGCCAGTTCCAAAATTCCTGACTAGGATTCCACATCCTCTGCAGTGGAATTACACATCTGAGTGTGCCCTGAGAGCAACCTCCTGAAAACCTTATCAAATCAACTCAATACACAGATAATCCTATTTCCTTCTTCCGCGCTATCTGCTCAATTTGGATTCTCATGGCAAATGTCTTAGGAATGAACTTCCTGTCAAAACTAAGTGCTCCTTCCCTCGTGCTCAGAAAAGCTGAAGTGCAGGGTTAATTCTTACATGGATTCATTTATGCAAGAGATTCATTTATGCACTTGCTAATAGACACATGTGTATGAGTCCTTCAAAATACTGTGTTGCCTATCACAGCCTGATGTCTCTTATTGACAGCTCTGGTGCCCAGATGCCAAGGCCCACGGGGGTTTATTTTCCAGCAGGATCAGCAGCTGGCTCCACAGCTTTTTGGTTGACCTCATCTGAATTCTGCTGGCCACGGTGACAGCTGCGAGGCTGATCTGGCTTGAGCCCAGTAGAGCTTCTCTCAAACAGGGGATTTCATGGACTCTGCTTTCCTTGTCTGCCTTTCTGCTCCAACCTGCCCCTCCAAACAGAGCAACCTGTTTAGAGAGCCTTGGCTTGGGAATGGAGGTGGGACTGGTTCCTGGGGGTGCCAGGAGATGTGCTGGGGAGCCTGTACTGTCTAAATGTCCCTGGCAGGCTTTTTATCCAGGAGATCACTGGTTTTGCTCAGCTCTAATGTCTCTTCCTTCCCTCTAACTTGCCTTGCAAGACAAACAAATGTGAATTATGTTTATGCCCAAAAAATGGCCCTGGTCTGTGGTGCACACTAATACATTTAAAAGACAACTTTATTACAATTAAGAGAGTAGTTAGGGACTTATAAGACTAATTAAATCTCTGATTGCAGAGCTTGCATCAAGCTCTGTGGAAACAGGTTGGTTAAGTCCAGTGGGGTGACTGGGATTGTCCCTTCTGGGGAGGGATGGCACTTCCCTGGAGCTGCCTAAATGGGAAATGAATGCAGTGAGTCTCAGCTCTCTCCTTGGCACCCAGTTGTTCCCAGGCACCTCTTACCCTGGGTATTCACTCTGGGCTCTAGATGCTTCCCCAAGAGCAGGCTGATAATGGCAGTTACATAATAGATGATAACATGGTCCTTTTGTGGAAATCAAACTCACCATGAGATGTGAGGTGGGGTTGGGAGCAGGGAGGGAAGGACAGGAGCTCTTGGTTGAAGGGTCTAGTCAAAGCAGGAGAGCCTGAGAATGAATTTTAAATAAGTGTATTTGGTCTTAAAGCAAACATATAATTAACAATAAGATAACAGGGTGGCTCTACAAGGCAGCTAATTGCATTTTCAAATGTCAGCTTGTCAGCTCTTATTTAGTCTTCACTCAATCTGGGCTTTGCCAGAGCAGTGTCTGGTTGTAAATGGCATTTTCCACTCCTGACACAGTGGATTGTCTCCTCCTTGGTCCTCAGCAATCTCTGCTAGCCCAGCTCCTGATTTGCTTCACCTCAGACATGGTTTTACTTGCTAGGAGGTGGTTTTAGTCCACTGGGTTACATTAAACAAAGTTATATTAAAAAAAACCAACAACAAAGAAGACTTTGCAGGGGTAGAAAAAATACCAGCACATTCAAGAGGAGATTGTCCTGTAGGGTGTGGGGGCTTGTGGGGCATCAGCTGCCTGAGAACGTCCTGCAGGCACTTCCCTCTGCCTGCAGAGGATAAGATATTATCATGATGTGATGTCTCTGGAGCTGCCTTGGGCTCCACAGCCTGGTTGGGCAATTGTCTCTACGTACCATCAGTGGAGATGGCTCCAAGGAGCTGCAGTTACCTGTGCTTTATGATGTAGGCTTCTGTCTGCTGATGTCAAGGTGGGAACTGGCAGTGTGGGCACTGCTTGGATGGGAAGGAAATTGTGTCACTCCTGCAGCTTGCTGACTGTGCTGCTGAAGGTGACTGAAAAGTTGCATGTTCCTCTGCTAGTCCTTGGAGTGCTTTGAAACCTACATTCATTTGAGGTAAATGATGATGAAGTATTTTGAGCTGCTTTGTTGGAGCATTGATGTGTACCTGGATTGACCCAGCCAGGCAAGGACCCTTTGGAGAAAACTTCCAGCAGAGCGAGTGGATAAGAAGGAAAGAAGAAACTCAGACTTTCCCCATGAGTTTTTGGCCTGTGGATGCAGGACACCATTCCAGATGTGAGGGTTTGTTGGCAGCCAAAGCTCAGCCTCTGTGGAGATGGCTGATGTGTGCTGGGAAAGGAGCATGGGGACATCCCAGCTCCACAACCCCTCAGGAAGGGTTGAGGGAGGACCCACCTCCCCAGCCCCTCCACATCCTCCCTGTGCCAGGCAGGTTGCTGGGCCCCATTTCTGGTGTCCATCAGTGGCTGCAGCTGGTCACTGACATGGGAGGGTGTTCAACCTGCCTGGTGCAGGGCAGAGATCAGCAGATCAGAGACAGAGCATTTGTGGGGACATCTCCAGCCACGTTGTCACACCAGCACGTGGTGAGCAGCAGTGTCATGGCCACTCAGCACAGGGACAGTGGCCTCACAGCTGGTTAGTGAGGAACACCAGGGCAACCCCCCCGTGCCTGTCTGGGTGGGTGATGAGTAGGGCAATGGAGTTTTCAGTGTCTAATCCCTGACGTGCTCAGGCAGGGGTGCTGTGACTTGACTCAGGGATGGCCTTGAGCTGCCTGCAGTGGCAGGGACCACCTGTGAGGCTAATGCCACCAGGTTTGGGGCTGGAAAGTGGCTTGTGTGTAGCCCCCTGGGGTGGCTTGTTGGAGTGAGTGCTGCCCTCCCTGCCCACAGCTGGCCATGGGCTCCAGGATGGGGTGGATCAACAACCTGCAGGAGAGCAGCAAAACTTTCAGTTCTTCTTTATTCCCCCAAAATCAGCCCTCTGTGAATTGCTCCCCCCTGTTCTGTGGTGACAAACTCTGGGCATGGCACAGGGCGGGTGATAAAGGACAAATCCCAGCTCCATGCTCAGACCTCCAGGAGGCTTTTATTCTCCACGTTTCAAGGCCCAGTTCCACCCTCTGCTTGTTACTGCAGGATTGTTCCCTAAAAAGTGATTGAAAAGACCCTGAATTTTAGCTGAATAACTTCAGCTAAAAAGTTATGGAAAACATTCTGTAGGACAAAACCAGAAGTTCTTATTCTAATCCCAGCTCTGCTGGCAGGAGGCTGTGATCCTGAACCAGCCATTTAGATACCCTGCCTCAGTTTCCCCATAGGTGGGTAAGGAGTTTATTCCATGTTGCAGGGACTGGTACATGTTCTCTCCTCATGTCAAAAAGAAAACAATCCTCAAGACCCTGAGTAAGCACCAAATATTTATTCTGTGGGCTGCTGAGTGCATTAAATCCCTGCCTTTGCCTGCCTCCAGTGAACATATGTCAATCAATTAGCAATAAATCCTGGTTCTCAGTCAGAAGGAGCTCTGGCAAAATACAACAGTGCAGGCAAAGAGCAGGGATGTGCTACACGTGCAGCCCTGGGAGTTACATGCCAGAAAGCAAAAAAACCACAACACCCCACCCCAAAATAATGCATGTGTCTGTGCAAGGGCAGTGCAGCTCCTGCCTGGTGCTGCCCATGGTCCAGGGAGAAGGGGTTTGCTGAGCTGAGCTGGCCACGCTCCTGCTATTGGTGTGAAGCAGATGCTGAGCTGTGGGAGGGCAGATGGAGCCCCCAGCACAACCCCCTCCTGCCCTGTGGTGGGCAGTGCTGGGCCAGGTGCCCCCTGAGGGGCTGGTGTGAGGGTTGGGGTCCAGCCCTGGCTGCTGGGAGCCTTTCCTGGCCCCCCTGCAGCGGGAGAAGCTGCAGAGGGGCTGTGTCTTGTCTAGTTTTTTAGAACCATTCAGATGGGAAAAGTCACTGAGTCCAACCATCAGCCCCACTCTACAAAGCTCTCCCCTAAACCATCTCCACCATCATCTTGGAGAAGAAGGTGGTGCTGGTCTCAGGCAAGTGAGCCTGACTCAAAGCCTGATTGTGCTGCTGCTGAGGGACCCGGCGCTGCTCGGAGCAACGGGTGCCACCAGCTTTCTATTTCTGAACCACGATCTGTGACAAATCCCCAGGCAGCTGCTGTGCTGGGCCCCGGAAAGGCTTCTGGAGCTGGGTTGCCATCGTGGCTAATTATAGCCCCACGCTCACAGCTGTGGCCCCCACGGAGGGAGGGAGCAGCAGGGACCACCAACGTGGATGGAGCTGAGCCCACCCAGCACAGCAGGGTGGGCTTCATCCTGCTCTGACCACATCCCAGGCATCTCTGTGCATATCGAGGCTCTAACCCCATTCTCAGGTGCCTTTTGGGTGCAAAGGACCCTTAGGGTCCTGCCCTGCAGCTGAGCACCCAGGCAGGAGCTGGGGGCTGCAGGTGGGGTGTGGTTGGGGGGTTTGTGGTGAGTTTCTGAGCTAGAAAAGACATTTGAAATGAGAATACAGCTCCAGCTGGGATCCTGGTCACAGAGTAGCAACGTTCCAAGAACCAGCTGAAGATGCTGTTCACTGGGGCTTCTGGAGGGTTTTTAGAATACAGGCTGAAGGGTTAATTGGGCAGATAAAGGACATCTTCCCCCTGGAGAGGAGCTGAGGCAGGAGAGGTGATTTACCATTAGCAAGGGATGTGAATTTCTGGATTTCACGTTATATTCCTACCCCTTCCTCATGCTTCCTTCTCACTCCAGGTCACATTCTGTGACCCTGAAGGAGGACAAGGAACCATCCCATGGGACAGCCCCACATCCTGCTGCCTGCAGCCCTGCCTCCCCATGGCCAGGGGCAGCAACACCCCGAAACTGCACCAAGTGCAAATCCTAGGAGAAACCAACTGCTTTTCCTCTGCCATTTCCTTCAGGACAAAGGCAGAAGAGAAAGATGGTTCATTTGTTCTGGCCAGGAACTTTGCAGGATTGTCAAACCCCTCCCGTGGGACTACATGGGAGGTCTGCAGGGCTAGTCAAGCAGAGGGCAGAGCTGTGTTTGCTCTCTCATGCTGCCATTTCAAGGAACAAGAAGTGCATCTTGTTTGAGAAATAGCTTTATGCTAAGTGAGAGTTGTTTCCTAGCTGCTGCCCTGGGCGTGTTCAGTCCCTGATAACACACAGAGCTGCAGAAGGAGCTCAGGGCTTTCCCTGCCATCGCTGCTGACTTGTGGGGCTCCATGAAAAGACTCATCCCCTCCTCAGCAGCTTCAAATGGTCTCTGAAACATGACCAGTTCTAAAAGCCTCTTCAGGCTACTGTGGGGAGAAAGAAGGACCAGCTCCAGTGGACAACTCATGCTTGGTGTAAGCCTGTGAGCAATAAATAGGATTTTAAGGGTCCTGAAAAGAGAACACGGCTCGTCTCCCCTGGGGAGCCTTTGTTCACCCTCATTATTCCCTATCTCCCTGGCCTGCAGCTTGTGCTGTCCCCACCTTAAAGCAATAGAGATATTGGACCGAGTTAATCCCTGGTGACTTCATTCATCTTCAAGCTGGGATGAATTTTTGCTGGCAGCCAGCCCTGCTTCTGACCACCTGCCACTGCTTTTTGTGGCACGACCGAGGCCGTCCCCTCCTGCCAGGCTGTGCAGCTCTTCCCCTGCACCTCCGTAACGCACTGTCTGGGCTGTCCATCACAAGGCAGACAGAATCCACTAGGATGGGGAATTTTTCTGCCTGCAGTGCTTGGCAGGGCCCTGCTGCTGTCAGGAGCAGTGCAGCCAGCACAGCTCCAGGTCTGCTCTTGTGCCGAGAGGGTGATGGTGCTAATGTATGTGATCCATCCGTTTGTCTCCCAGGAGCACGTTGTGTTGTAGAGGTCAGGATGGAGGATTACCAGCCAAGGTTTGGGGGGCTCACTCTCAGGGTCAGGGTCGTTTCTTGGGGCATCACCAGGAGATGCCCCATGGCAGGAGCAATGCTGGGTTCCACAGTCTCTGCTCTGGTCACTGGTTGCCAAGAGCAGAAGATAGAAGAAGGTCCCTTTGGTACCTTCATGGTTCAGCTGAGGATCTGCAGCAGGAAGATCAAAAGTAATTCAGCCTTTAAACTCAGATCTTGCTTGTATCTCTTTAACATTTATTCTTCAAGAGGCTGCTTCATGTTTTAATTTCAGCAGACAGCAGGAAGGCATCCCCTGAATGCAGAGGAAAGTGGGCAGGGGTGACTAATCAATTGGTAGGAACGTGGCTTGTGGTTTCAAATCCCAAGGTCTGGTCCTGCTCTCATTGTCCAGACCCTTTCTTCTCCCTCCCAGCCTCATTCTTATATTCTAGTGGTTTGAAATCTGGCTGGGCTTGCTGGTTTGCCCGTTGGGCATCCCCTGATCTCTAATCCGGATCAGCAAGGCTGGATCTGCAATTATCTCAGCAGCTACTCTGGGTTAATGAGAAATACCAACAGCAGAGCTGAGCTGAAAGCAGTTTGTGGTGGTTACCAGCCCCTTTTGTGGGGAAGTAAGGAGTTGGGGGTTATGGAGGCTCAGTTTCATTGACCTTGTGGTTAGAGTAGCTGTCACAAATAACATTCTGACCGGTTGTTTGAGGCTTGAAGTTACTGGAATGGTAGTTGGTACTGGAGGGTAGGTTTTGCAGCACTGTGGGGTGGGTTGTGTGTCCTTGCTGGTGGAGATAAGAGCATATCCCTTGGTGTACAACATCCAGGGAGAGTTAATACCAAGTGCTTGAGAGACAGGAGCCAGAAAACAAGAGATGCTGCTGTGTTTGCTCTGAAATATCAAGTTCTGGGTACATCTGAGCTGGGAGGAAGGTGCAACCTTGGAGGGCACCTTGGGCAGGAAAAGAATGGAAGTGCTTGCTCAAAAAGGTGTCATCTGAACCATCCCTGGAGCTTAGACCTCTCGGCACCAAAGCTTCTCCTCCCTGGAGGACAGCCAAGACCACAAAGTCTTCTCTACTCACACCCGTTTAATCAGGAAAATGGAAATAGCATTTTAATAGGATGGTAATGAAGTTGTGGATCAGATTGGTCGATTCCTCATTTGAAGCTAAAAAGGGGAGCTTTGTTTTTTCCTTGGGTTTATCACTTCTGTTCTTGCCTGATTAGTTGTAATCTTCTGCTGCCCTTCACTGGGAAACTCCCTCCTTTATTCTCTGCAAAAGTCTATCCTTAAGTTTGTGGATGATCCTCCAGGGAAATCAGGCCACCTATATTTCATTTAGTGGCTTCAAACAATTAACCTCACAAAGATTCCTCCCTCTCTCTCTCTCCCTCCCCTCCTTCCCCCATCTGTTTCCTAATTACCAGTGGAACTGGGATGTGCAGAGTGTGCCCATTTTGTAATTAAATCACCTCCCTTCAATGTTTTGTGGTTGGCTCTTTAAAAAGCTGTGTGTTGCTACTGGGAAAATAGTAAAGCCCAGGATGTGCCACAAGGGTGAGTGAGCCTGAAGAGGGTGTGAGATTCAGATTTTGGGGGATTTTTTTTGCACATTGGAGCTGGAATGAAGAATCCCTTTGGTCCTTCTCCTGGATCAGAAAGTGTTGAGTCACCTGAGGGGGCAGCTGAGTGACCTGGAGGAGGTCTCAGCCCAGAGCAGCTCAGGGAAGCATTTCTGGGAGGAGACCAAGCTCCTGTTTCTCTTTTCAAGCAGGAAAAATCCTGTGTCCCTCTGTCCTTGACCAGGCTGTCCTGTCTGCTCCATCCTGCTTCCTCTGGAGAGCTCTGGAGGGGGGGGGGAGGCTGTGGCCTGTGCTGTGCCAGCAAGCTCACCCTCCTGTGACTGCAGGGGGAGAGATGCATCCATACTGGTGTCACTGGGAGGCGAAGAGCCCTGCACTGGGAACTTGGGATCTGTCGGGAGCTCACGCCTGCTTGGTGCGGGGTTTGCTGCAGCCTTTGGCTCTCCTTGCAGAGGCCGCGTGTGCTCCCGGACCTCGCTGGCATCTTCCCTCCCCGGGCCCACCCTCGGCCCTTCCCCTCGCCCTCGCTCTTACCCTGCCTCGCCCTCCGAGCCACCTTGTCTGCATCCTGGGGGACGCGATGAGGAAAACCTGCACCCGTCTGGCTGCTCAGCCCACGCTGCCGGCGGGTGGGAATCAGCTGAGACCCGTCGGGGCAGGTGCTCTCCCTGCCAGGGGGGTCCCGTCCCCCCCAAGTCCCCGCCGTGCCCGGGTACCCCTGCACCCCAGCAGCCCCCCTCCCTGCACCCCAGCAGCCCCCCTCCCTGCTCCCCAGCAGCCCCCCTCCCCGCTCCCCAGCAGCCCCCCTCCCTGCTCGTCTGCCCAGAAAAGCTGGAGGGTTTTTCTGCCCTCCCTGGCGGAAAAGCATCGAGGGGTTGGGGCTGCAGGGAATGACGGGGGGCAGGGCAGGGGGGGCTCTGCTGAAACCTGCTGGGAGGTCGTTCATGATCCTCCCAATGCCTCTGGTGCTCCGCGAGGCTCCAGGAGCTCGACCCGCTCCGGGTGCTGCCGAGCCCCTCGGTGGGGCTGGGGTGGGTCCCGGGGGGGGGGTTCGGGAGAGGGGCTGGAGCTGGGCTCGGTCCCGGGGGGGATTCGGGAGAGGGGCTGGAGCTGGGATAGGTCCCGGGGGGGATTCGGGAGAGCGGCTGGAGCTGGGATGGGTCCCGGGGGGGATCGGGAGAGCGGCTGGAGCTGGGATGGGTCCCGGGGGGGATTCGGGAGAGCGGCTGGAGCTGGGATGGGTCCCGGGGGGGATCGGGAGAGCGGCTGGAGCTGGGATGGGGAGGACGCGGCTGCTGCGCTGCTCCCTTCCGCTTCCTCGCGGCTCGGGAGCCCGTTGTGGCGGTAGAGGATGGGGCATCGCAGTGCCGGGGTGTTTGGGGGCTGGGACACCTTGCTCTGGGCAGAGGGTTCATGTCTGGGGGCAGACAGGAGCTGAGGCATCTGGAGCTTGGTTCTGCAGGGCTTTGTGCTTGTTACATTGCAAGACCAGAATCTGGGACCTCAAAGGGATTGTCCTCCCCACACCCCAGCTGGTAGAAGGGTAGGAAAGCCCATCCTGTCTAAAGTGTGTCCCCCCCAGACACGGCCAGCCTCCTCCTCCTCAGCTTTTCTTGAGGGAGGGGTTTTTCTTGAACTGGAGAAGTTTGTGCTTCTCAGGCTTTGTCTTGCACCTTGCAATAAGTAACATTCTCAGCAGAGTCTGTGAAGTCTGTGCCTGGGGCTCAGCAGGACTGTGGCTGCAGGGCAAAGGGGAGTGTGTGTGTGTGTGTGTGTTTGTGCTTTAATTCACTCATTTCTTGCACTTGAGTTTGGTGCCTGAGCAATCTGAGTTGCTCCAATGTGCGTGGTAGAAGGTGAGGCTCCCTGTGGCTCCTTGCCTTTGCTGCCTCCCTTTCCAGAGACATCACATGGAGATGCTGCTGTTGGAGAGGGGAGAAATGGTGCTGAAATACTGGTGAAATACTTGGCATCCCCTGGCTGAGAAGTCTCCATCATGGGCTGGCTCTGGTGTCGGTGAGATCTCTGGCTCCTCAGCAGCTTTGCTGTGGGATGTGTGGGGCTGGCTGGCTGCTGCCAGCAGGGCTGGAACAAAAGCAAACTGGGAACAAAACCCTGTCATACTGGCACCCAGGACACGGGGACAGGCCCTGGCTGGCACTTGAGCCCGTTCCCTGCTGGCTCGGGGACTGGCAGGGGACAGAGTGAGTAGTGTCCTGCCCCACAGCTCCTGCATTATTCATGAAGGAAAATCCAGTAAGAGCAGGGAGGGAAGGGAGAAGAAAAGTCAGAGTTAATAAAGGGTATTGTGCCTTCTCCCCTTCACCAGCCCCTGGGGATGGGTAGGCTGGAGATAACACAGCTCTGTGATGGAGGGGAGGACAGGGAAAGGGTCTTGGGCAGCAGCCCAGAGATTTCTGTGCTCATCCTGGGGACTTTGGGTCTGCTCCAGGGCTGGGGAATGCTGGCAGAGCCCGGGAGCTCAGAGTTCTGCCAGGGGCTCAGCACATCCTTCCCAACACGTGGAGACACTTCGTGTTGGGGATAGAGGAGATGGAGAACCTTAACCTGAGCTCTGGAGGGGAGAAACTGTCTCTTAAATGGGGAAAGGCAAAGGCAGGCAGCTCTTGGCCTCTGGAGGAACTTGTGAGGAGCTGGCAGTGGAGATGGTTTTCTTAGAAGTTGAGATATTTGCAGGAGGATGGGCAGGAAAGTCTGCTGCTATGTCCTGCTTGAGGGCTGACTGACATGTCCTGAGGGCCTCCCAAGGGCATGGTGTGTGTCACCTTGTGGCTGAGACCTGCTGGTGGCTCCATCTGTGTGTGTCCATCCTGCTGCAGGTGCTGGGAACAACACCCAGACCCCCTTTTGCTCTTAGTTCCCTCATTTGGCCATGGCTGGATGCTTCCCCAGGACAAGTTAATGTAGTTCAGGTCTCTATTATCGCGGTGTCTTCTGACTTCCTTGCTTTCCATCACTTTCCAAGGCAGGCAGGGCTGACCTGTGACTCTCACTCTTTGTTCCCTGCTCTCAGGACTCCTTGTCCCCCAGATGGAGCTGAGTAACCCTGCCTGGATGGAAGCAGCCCGTTCCCCTGTGGTGGGGAGGCAGTGGTGTAAATACCAGCCTTCATCAGAGACATGTGCACCTTTGCATTTAACTAGGATGCTTCTCTTTTAAGCCAGAGAGCTTTAGGGGAAGGTGTCAAAGTGCTACCCTTCTTCTTGGATTACTAAGAAGCTTTTTCTTGCAAAAGGAGTTGGTGGCTCCGTGGCGATCTGGGTGTAAACTGGTTGTAGCCTCCCTTGCACTGGGCTGTGGGTTGGTTTGGGTGGAGCTGGCGTGGGAAGGAGGTTGTTCAAGAGCAAACTAGAGATCCCTCCGGGGTGCAGACATCAAGCAGAGGGAACTGCCACAGCCCCAGAGCAGGAGGCATGAAAGCAGCCTTTGGGCATGAGGAGATGATGGAGGTGAGCTCCTCAGGGAGGTGATTAGCGTCCTCTTCCTCCCACTAACCGTGCCGGGCATGTTCATTACTCTTTAATGGCAGGCTTTGTCTGTTCTGCTTTACCCAAACCTTGCTTGTACTGAGATGCTTTGGCACTTGAGGCCCTAGAAAGCTCTGTGCAGGGGAGGAGAGTGCAGCCCTTTGGGCTGGCTTTGTGCTCTGGAGGAATGCAAAAGGCATCTGTGAGCTGGTGACCTGGAAATCTGCCTCCCTGCTCTCCTCCATCGGTCCAGGAGGACTTGTGAGCTGTGTGGTACCGGGAGGATGGTGCATCTCTGCTGCCCCCAGCAGTGCCCAGCCCCTCCTCTCACAGTTCAGCCTTTCCCCCAGCCCTGCCCGTGCTGCAGGGAGCAAAGCTGCTCTCTGAGCTGCTCCAGGTTTCGACACAAGCCACATGGTCAGATGGTTCGGGTGTAATTGCAGCCGTGTTGCTCTGGAGATGCCGTGTCGAGTTAAATACATCAGTGGTACCTGCCTGTTCCTGTAATTCGATCCGATTAAAATGAAAACCTCTCAAAAGATTGACTGGGAAACCTATCCTAAAAGCCCTGACAGCAACAACTGTGTTTCAGGGATGCTGGTTTGTTTCCAGAACATGCTCCATCAGACATCTGTTGGGGAGGGACTCTCTTTCATGGCCCCAGGTGACTGTCCCCTCCATGTAGCTCAAGTCTCAGCCTCCCTCCTGCATCTCAAGCATCTGAATTTGGGAAAGCAGAAACCAAAGTCTCTGGCTAAGCTCAGTTTTGCTGCCTTTTGTGCTCCTCCTCCCGTTGCCCTGGCATCTTTCCTTCCATGCCCATCACTGTGAGGTACAGTCCCCGCACTGAATGACAGGTCAAAATTACCCCCCCAGGCTCCCTGCAGGGCTGCAGGGCGTGTGTGGGGGGTGAGATCCACCCAGAACCACCAGGCACTGTGTCATATCTGCCAGCCACTTGGCTGGGAACTGGTGCAAAGGGTGTGATGGGTGGCAGGCTGGCCTGCATCCCAGCCCTGATCCTGCAGGAGGGATCAACCATCCCAAACCGAGCAGGACCAGGCGTGTGGAGAGGCTGGTGGGAGGAGCTGCTGGCACTCAGAGGATGGCAAATACATTTCCATGCATCTTTTATCTGTGGGAGGAATTTGCATAAAACCATATAGTAAATCATTAGCATAAAAAGGCTGAAATGGGGCTGTTGGATGGGTAATAGACTCCCGGGGGGGTGGTAAGGGGAGTCCTGGGCAGGGCTGGCCCCCTCTACACACACCCCCCTGCCATGGAGGGAAGGGAAGAAGCATTCCCTGAGCCTCAGGGGTGAGTGGCTGCAATGCAATTCCCAGTAGGAAACGCTCATTGAGTCGTGGTGGGGTGGGAATGGTGAGGAGGGTTCTGGCGTCTCAAGTGTCACGTCATTGTGGCAGAACATGGTCCTTTAATTGGATCAGCTTCTGTATTCTGAAGGGTTGGGGGTTTTGTTGGGTGGTTTGTTGGTTGGTTTTTTTTTCCCATGTCAGTTTATTTACTGCAGTGAGTAACAGGATTTCACTGCCCCTTCCTGGATGGACTGCCCGGGGGGGTAGGAAAGATGAAAATAAGGAAGCAAAGGGCTGTGGGTGCCTGGGGGGGCGGGGGGGGGGGGGGGGGGGGGGGGCTTGGAGCTGCCCCTCTCCCTGCATCCTTGCTAGTCTCTCTGTCTGCAGCCTCAAGTGACCTGTGGGTGCAAGTTCAGCTTTGGCATTTGGGTTAAAAATTAAAGAAATGCTTCCAAACGGGGTCAGGAGTCTCTGAACTAGAGGAGCAGGAGCGGGGGCTCTGGAAGCAGGGATGGGGGGGGGGGCGGGGGGGAACAGGACCAGCCTCTGCCAACTCAGAGACTCCCTGCAAGAAGGTTTTTCTTCTAATGAAGAGCAACACAAAGGCACTCGGGCTGGTGCTGAGATCACAAGAAAGGGCTCTTTTCCTTTCTTTTTCTTGTTTAATATTAAATTCTCAGCCTTTAGCCGAGGGGAATGGTGAGGAGGCCCCTGCCCGCCCGCCCCCAGGGCTGTCTCGGGGGGGGGGGGGAGCACGCTTCAGAGGGCTTGTCGTAGCAGGCACTACTTTCTCATGCATAATTTTTGAGCTGGGGAGCGAATTTCCAGCCCCGGTCCCGCCGGGGGGGCTCGCGCCGGGCGCGCATGCCCGCGGGTTGCCATGGCCACGGCGCTGCGCCCCGGGATGCGGGATGGGGAGAATCCCAGGATCTGAGGGGTTGGAAGGGACCTGGAAAGATCACCCAGCCCAACCCCCCTGCCAGAGCAGGGTCACCCAGAGCACATCACACAGGAACGTGTCCAGGGGGGTTTGAATGTCTCCAGAGAAGGAGACTCCCTTCAGCATCTCTGTGGTTCTGCCCTGGACTCTTTCCAGCAGTTCCCTGTCCTTCCTGAACTGAGGGGCCCAGAACTGGACACAACATTCCAGATGTGGCCTCACCAAGGCAGAACAGAGGGGGAGGAGAACCTCTCTAGACTTACTAACCACCCCCTTTCTAATGCACCCCAGGAAGCCATTGGCTTTCTTGGCCACAAGGGCACATTGCTGGCTCATGGTCATCCTCCTGCCCACCAGGACCCCCAGGTCCCTTTCTCCTACCTTGCTTTCCATCAGCTCAGCCTCCAGCCTGTACTGGTCCATGGGGTTGTTCTTCCCCAGGTGCAAGACTCTGCACTTGCCCTTGTTGAATTTCACCAAGTTTCTCCCTGCCCAACTCTCTGACATCCGAGGAGAGATGTGCCCTGCTCTCCAACCCTCCTGCTCTCAGCTGGGATGGGATTCAGTGACACTCCAAAACCCACAAGGCTCTTGTGCCTGTGCTGCAGGGCAGGGATCCCTCCCCCTGGGGCTCCCTTCATCCTTCCTGGAAATCCTCCTTTTCCCAAAACTCCAAGTCCACTTCTCCATCCTCCTGAAGCCATGCAAAGGGGGATAGATGCCTGCAGCTTTTGACCAGCTTTCCAAGCTCTGAGCAAGGCAGATATTTGCTGGGAATTGTATGCATGCCTGAGCAGGAGGGAGGCTGGGCTGCTTGGCACCCGCTGTCACATGGGGCCTCTTTGGATGCCAGAAGAAGGATCCTGAAGTTGCCACCCAGAATAGATGCTTTTTCTTCAGCTAATTGCACCCTTTCAGGGATTCTCGGGTAACAGAGTGCCAGACTTCCTCTGCTCCCAAAATTCCTGGAAAATGCTTGGCACTTCAGTGTGCATTGGGAAGAGCTCTTGGAACGGGCTAACAAAGCACCAGCAGTGGTTTGTAATGGCAAGACCATAAGAAAAAAGAGTGTTTTATGGGCAGTGACAAAGATTTTCTGACTTGATAGGGTTGCTTTAGTGGGGCTGACAGGCTTGGGATTTCTCAAGTTGCTTTGGGAAGCACTTTGCAAGTGAGAGCAGGCCCAAGTCCTCAGGGGATTAGGATCCAGGCACCTTCCTGGAGCTGCACAGACCCAGTTCCTCTGTCTGCAGTTGCAAAAATAAGGTTTCAGTCAAGTTTTGACAAAAGCATTTCCTGCTCTAGTGATAAAGACTCCAGAGCTGCTTTCCCAGCCCTGTCTGTGGGCTTGGTAGCACTGGCCTTGGCAGCCACCTACCTCCTCCTGCAGCCAGGGAAGAACATTCCTCCTCTGACAGCAGCCCCTGGAAAATGCTGTTGCTGCCTTTCTGTACATTCAGGCAAGAAAAAAGCCAAGTGGTCCTGCCTGGGACCAAGCCAAAGCTCATTAGCAGAAGCCTCTTGGTACCTTTTGATGGGGACAGTGTTGCTTAATCATTTTGTAGTACTGAGCATGGGCTTGTCTGCAACCAAGAGTGAAAAGCCCATCCTTAAATTAGAGCTTAACTCTTGGGCCTGGTCGAATTGGGTATAAAGCTGCAGCTGGGGGGGATACTGGATCAGCCCCAAAGTGATCAGACTCGTGGCAAGCTCTGCCTTTGTTCATGCTGGGTTTGAAATAAAGCTGCTCGTGTGATAAGCACGTTGCCTTGAAGTGCAGCTTGTTAGGAGAAAAACCACCAGCAAGGCTGGAAGGCAAAGCTCAGCTCTCTCATCACTTCTTGTAGCTTAAAAACAATTGAAGTTGGCTCTTCCCCTCTGTTCTTTGAGGAGCTTTAATAAATGAGCTGTGAAAATATCTCTGGGGAGAGATGATGTTTTAACAGAGCTATCTCTTCAGGGTGTGCTGGCCTTATCAACATTGCTAACTAAGTCTTAAAGTGGGGAAGTGTCTAACTGGGTTAGGCTCCTTGGTGCCACTGGTGCTCAGTGGGATCCAAATGCAGGAGAAGGCAGCACTGACCTTCAAGCCCAGCAGCCACCAGCAGTGGTACTGGTGCTTATGTTATGGTTCTGGCCTTGAAGGCAAGAGCTGGAGGCTGGGGACACTGCAATCAGCTCTGCACTGAATCTTGGAAAATGTGGAATCAATGTATTGCATATTTTTTTATCCTTTGACAGTGATCTGGCCCCACTATCTGCATTTTGGTCCAGAAACTCAAATTCACTCTATTTTAAAAATAAATGGTACTGTGTAGCTTGGAGCAACCTGGTCTGGTGGGAGGTGTCCCTGCCCATGCAGGGGGTCAGGACTTGAAGGTCCCTTGCAACTAAAACCCTTCTATGATTGATTCTATGATTGTATTTGCAGGGGTTTGTAGGGCAGGGCTTTCATATCTTCTCCCCTGTGAGCTGTTGACAATGATGATGGTCCTCAGCTCATGCACCCCCTGGCTCAAACCCCCCTCCCCGACACTTGCAATCCTAGGGCTGATCATGCACAGGCAGAGATCACAAAGCCATGGTTAGCCCTGCAGCTGGTGTGATTTTTATTCTCCTATTACCTATCATTTATTGCTGACCCTTCTGCTGTTTCTGTGCCCATCTCAGGGCACAAACTTGGTTGCTTTTGCCCTCCTGTGCCAGTTCCAGACACGCTGTTGGCTTGGATTTCAGTGGGCAGTCCCATCCCTTTTATTATTACTTTTTTAAACCAATGAACAAGCAATCCCTGTCCTGCATCCTGCACTCAGTCCTGAAGGTTAAAAGCTGTTCCTGCGCCAGCTTCGTTGTGTGGAAGCCAAAATGCTTCCACCAATTAACTTATTACTCTTTGGAGGGGGCTCAAAAGGCAGATGGAGCCACTGTGCTGGCAATATTCATGACAGGGCTGCAAAGGGTGAGAATTTTAGGCAGAGTAATGTGAAAACTTGTGAAGGCACTGCTGAGAAATACCAGGGGATGGTGTTTCCCTTCTAGGTCTGAGCTCAGGGTAATAAATAAGGTGTGATTTCACAGCATCTCTGCTGTTCCAGGCTGTCTGTCATGAAAGGCTGTCAATATTGAAGGGCTGGGGAGAGGCAGTGAGAAGGGGGATCACCAAAATGGTACTTGGGTGGTGGGAGACACGTAGACCAATAACTTTGGGTCACCAAATGCATCTGGAGGGAAATAAACTACTTGAAAATGGAGGTGGGGAGATGTGAGGGAGGAAGGGGCAGTGCAGGTGCCCAGCCTGCCTGGTCAGGGTGGTGGGTGCTTGATTTTAACTGGGTAACTAATGAAGCCTGTGCATGAAAGGCTACCAGGTGGGTGTTGAAATCGCCCTGACAAGCCATTTTCATGAAATGAGCAGGAATTGAATGTCTGTAGCAGAGGCAGAGGGGTCCTTGGCTGGATCTGAAACGAGCCAAGAGGTTGGGAAGTTCCTGGCAGGGACCAGGTGAAAGGCAGGCAGTGCAGGGAGGGTTTCCCCTTTGGAAAACTGGCTGAAAATATGGATTTGTGAGGTTTGGTTTGGTCTTTTTGGAAAACTGCCACAAAGCACTTTATGGCTGCAGAGCAGTCCAGTGAAATGTATATTTTTGGTGAAGATTTGTGACACTACGGCGGGAGGGCAGTCGTTGCAAATCGGATTTCCCAGACATGAGCTCAATTGTACTGTAGTAATGTGACTTGTTAAGAGGAGAGGAGAGGTGATGATCTTCTTCCTGTGATTCCTCACCTGTGATCAGGCTCTGAGGGTGCACAGGGCCAGGAAAACCCGCTGCACAGCACTTCTGCAGAAGCAAATCCCTTGCTACCGAGGCAGACTTCCAAGCAGGCTCGTTGTTTGCGTGTGTATATGAGGTTTTGAAGGATTGTCTTGTCTTCCTTGGTCCCCTCCCATCCCTCCAAACTGTTCAGTGCTGCAGCCTTGTCTGAAGGTTGCACATCAGATGGCTCAGGGATGAAATGCCAGGTTTGCTGCTTTGCTCTCTCACCACCATCAAAGTGCCTGGGGTTGGAATTGAAATGTCAAAGGCATTTTGCAGAGCACGGGAACCAGCTGTGCTCTGAGTCTGTGTTTGGGAAGAGCAGCTTAATTACCTACACTGACTCTTCTTGGGAGATCCATCCCGGGATTTGGGCTGACACCCAGGATAAGGATGTGGGTCTGGGGAGCTGTGCTCTGCCCTGCCTGGTCTGAGGGTGGTGGCTGGAGGGACACGGTGGTTGGCAGGTGCCTGCAGAGCAGGATGGGCTGTAAGGTGATCCAGCAGCTTGAGGGCCCTCGGCCAGGCTCTGGGGAAGAGCTGGTGTCTGTAAATACAGCTCACTTACGGGATTAATCAGCAGCAGGCGTGTTCCTGCCTTGTCGGTGACACCTGGTGCTTGATCTGGTTACAGACCCGGGGGACGTGGTGTCTGGGGGGCTTGAGCTGGAGGTGGCTGGGGGGAGGTGGGGGATGGGATTGGCTCGGGAGCATTGCCAAAAGCAGCCAAAAGGATGGGGGAGACAGTAAGGAGGGAGCAGAGCCCGTGTACCCCGGGAAACTCTCCCGGGGCTGCGGCAGGTGGGTCCCTGCCGACCTCAGCATCTCTGGTGGGCACGACCAGCCTGTGCCAAGTTCCTGCTGGGAATGTGGCATTCCCAGCTTCTCAGGAGGTGCATTCCTATGTAGGTGGGTGGGCACACAGTCCCCCTTTGTTCCGTGAGCAGGAGGATTTGCCCCGTGATGCTGGTCGCAGCCCTCAGTGCCGGTTCTGCCTCCTGCTCTTAGGGGCAAAACCCTCCTTGCTCCTCCTGGAAGCTCCTGTCCCAGCTCTTCTGGGCTTGCAACACCCCACGAAAATCACAGCTTCTGTGCTGAAGTCCTTCCTCTCCTTTGAATACTGTAATTTCCAGTGAGGAACATTCAGAGGGGCACCTACGACCGCGAGCAGGTCTGAAAGCTCTTGATCCTGCCCCTAGCCTGGCCTCCCTGGAGCAGATACTTCTACTTGTCAACCCTAAAAGCCTGAAATAATCACCTTCCTTCTGGTTGTGCTAGGGGAGTAACTGCATTTCCCTGCTGGAGGGAGTGTTCAGCTGAATAAAATCAAGGGCAGCCTGTACTAATTCAATTGTGTCCTTCTCCATCTGCTGAATAAAAACATCTTGGTGAACTGTTTTGAAGGGAAAGCTCATGGAATAAACACTGTTTGCAGAGGCACAGGCAGGACCAGGGCTCTCCTGGGTCTCCCTGCTGCTGTGTTTGCCCAGGGATGCTCCCAGGCTCACCCTTGTCCCCAGGTTTGCTTGTGGCAGTGCTGTCCCTGCCTGGCCACTGAACCCAGGCAACTGGGGACACTGGTGTGGGCAGGGGCAGAGCAGCTCTCATCCACGCTGGGGACCACTCTGGGCTGTGGTCCAGACCCTGCTGAGGCTGAAGGCAAGTTTTGTGGCCAGTCAGAGGGCTCATCAGGGCACTGGGGGTCCCTGGGAGGGAGTTAGAGAGTAGTGGAAGGGTTAATGGCTTTTCCCCAAGCTCTTTAGTGCTCACAAGTGGCCAGGACCTGGGTGAAGTGAGACAGAAACACAAATACTCCAATTCATTGAGGTGCCAAAGTGGCTTCCTGCTGTTGGAGCAGTCAAGGGCCTTTTAACCTACAGGCTGAGGGTCAGAGCCTTCTGCTTCATTAACCTTTTCCCTCCGTGCTGAGGGAAATCCCTGTGTCTGGGACCAGTTGCATCATGTCCCTGGATGCAGCTGAACAGGGTGGCTCGTGCTTCAGGAGAGCGTGGGCAGCTCCTGGGCTTTGGTGGCACAGTTGAATTAAGTCACCATTTAATTATGACTTGAGGGTGGGAGAGATGCTGTGGGCTCAGGAAACCCCTGGCATGGGAAGGGGAAAGGCTGGGCATGGGCAGGGCAGCTCCCAAGCTCATGGGACCCTGCAGGACCTTTCTCCTCCCAGGACCTCCCTGTGCTCAAATGCAGGCTCAAAAATCTTGCTGATTTTCCAGCTTTTTGACTGCATGAGAGCACAGAGGGAGGTGACCTTGCCTGGGCAGTGTGTCCCCTGCCACAGCTCCCTGTCTCCTGTGTCTGGGTAGCTGGGCCAGGTTGGATGGGGCTTGGAGCAACCTAGTCTAGTGGAAGATGTCCATGGCCATACAGGGGGTTGGAATTAGATGATGAACCATTCTATGATTCTATGGCCACAGCCACCTCCCTGAGCATCTTGAGGTGCATCAGTGGAGTGGATGAGGTGCAGGCTATGACCAAGCAGGGAAGCAAGGGCTGGTGACTCTAAAGAACACAAGCCAGACCATCTCCTGTCCCCCTGCAATTAGAGATGTACATTTTCTTGCCTCTTGCTGGACGTTGCATCCATCATCTGTCCAAAATCCCTTGTGCTCCTCCGGGGGGTTGTGCCCCACAGAGGGATGCAGAGCAGCCTTGTGTGGGAGCCAGAAGGGGAGAGGCAACTTCTCCTGAGCCATCAGCACACAAGCTGTCCCAGTCTTTCTGTTTGTAGCTGTTGCTGTGCGTGATTAGCAGTGGGCTAATCACCAGGGCCAGATGCTGCCTCCTTGGGAGGGGTGGCTGGGGGGACACGGTGGGGACAGTCATTAACTGCTTGCAGGCTGGGTGTCCCCTGTAGCTGTTAGCTCTGTCCCATGTCTCCAAGCAGTGTGGGATGGATGGCCTCAGCAAGGAGCTTTGCTGAGGGTGGGGGATTGGCACCCTGTGGTCACCACCTCTCCTGAGACTGCTGGGAATCTCCTGGCAGCACCACCAGGGCTGGATTTGCTCCACCAGGAATTGCAGTTCCTCATTCTTGCTGATGAAAGGAAAAGCTGCAGGAAGCAGCAGCTCCCCGAGAGGGTGGAGAGGTTGACCAGAGGGGCTGGTGTGACCTGGTGTCCTGTGGGAACCCAGAGCAGCCCCAGCAGCCTGTGGATCAGCTGCCCTGGGGGCAATTCCCAGCTGCTGTGGGGGCAATTCCCAGCTGCTGTGGGGGCTCAGCACAGGCTGGTGGGTGATGTGTGGTCTTCCATGGAAAGTTTCGTGCTTTTCCTTTTTTTTTTTCTTTTCTTTTTCCCCTGCCTGTGACCTGTTTGTAAAGGTTAAATGGTATTTTCTGATTAAACTGAGTACTCTGGTGATCTCAGCTCATTTCCCACTCATGCCATATCTTGTTGTCTGACCTTGGGGTAACACTTAACCTCTTTGGACTAGAGTGTCTCTCTGTGTAATAGAATGACAGGATTTCCTTACATTACCAGAAGGACAGGATGATAAATTAATTCACATTTATGTAGTGCTGAGATATGGCTGTGATAGATTAAGAGTCTGTCCCTGGAGTTAGCCATGCTCTCCCTAGTGATGTGCAGCTCTACAAGGGAATGAATTACCTCCTGAAAGAGCACCCACCCTCTGCAGGGCTGCAGCCACAGCTCTGCACAGCAGCAAGTGCAATTCTCCCCTTTCTCCTGCGGGTTTTAAATATTTCTGAAGTGAGAGCCTGGGGGCAGCTGGTTGAGAGCACCACAGGAGGAAGGTGGGGTGAGCTCTGGTAGCTACTGAGACACACTAAGGTATAAATCTCCTTACTGCTGCATCAGCTCTGAAGTTCAGGGGATAGAGGGATTCATTCCCCCTTCCCATGTGTTGTCCTGTGGGGAATCAGGGGGATGCTGTCGTGGCTCTGCCTGGCACGTGTGGGTGGGTGACTTTAGGAAGCCATCCTTGTTCCCTGTGACATCCCGGTGCTTTCACTCAATGCTTGTTTGTTTGGTTCTTTCAAAACATGCCCAGCCTGCAGGGCTTGGGGTCCAGCTCACCCACGTGCAAGGCAGGAGAGTTACAGGCAGTGAAAGGAAAATGCAGCATATGGGAAAAATCCTGTGGAGGAGCAAGACAAGAAACCAGGAGCTGTGAGAAAAGGCTGCACGTGTGCTCCTTAAAGGGGGGATTCTTAAAGATGAGAGTCTTAAAGATGAGATTCTCAAAGATCCTATGTGCTGAGACATAACGGTGGGAGTGGATGGGTAGTTATCCTGAGCAAACTGGTCTGCCTGGAGTTGTGGTGGAGGGCTGGCAGGGACGGTGCTGGAAGGGCCTGTCTCTGCAAAGCTCTGCTGCTGCTTTGAGAAACGTCCCTTTGCTCAGAGGACGGGAGCAAAGGTGGGTCTGGGGGCTCCTTTGGGGCTACAGGAGGAGCAGAAAATGATTGTCAATAAACACTGGACTGTCAACCATCTTAGCCCAGGAGCAGTTTTCCATGCCCAGCCTGACTTCCCGTGATGAGGGTGCGTGGGTCCGAAGCACTCTGTGCTGCAGGTACCATTCTTTTGTAGGGGGAGACAGAGAAGATGTAGATGAATTTGCTGGTGTTTGCTCTGGCAGTTGTTTGGCAGAACAATTGTGAAAGCTGTACCCAACCTCAGGAACACACACAAAGCCCTTCTCTCTCCTCCAGGCAGAGGCAGGCGGGAAGCCCTGCCCTCCCTGTGCCTGCTGGCTGTCCTGGGAAGGGACACACCCCATCCCTCATGGGGAATGCCAAGGGATCTTGTCTTGCCTCCTTCATGGACGTATCTTTGCTGTTTCAGCATCGCTTCTTTCCTTCTTTCCCCTAATTTCTGTGCTGTCATTGAAGATGTAAGGGCAAGGTGTGGGGATGTGGCCATCCCTGTCACCCAGGTGGTGTGTTGCAGGGTGGGTCCCAGCTCCCTGCATGGTTCCCAGAGGGATGAACCCACCTGGAGCAGTTCCTCTGAGGGGCTCTCAGGGTGGCACCGGGTCGGTGGCTTTTACCACGTGTGACAGGAGGTCCCTTCACTGTCAGACAAAAGCAGATGCAGATGTATGGCCTGGAATTCAGCAACCCAGAAACCCCTCTGATGTGTTAAGTATGAAGGGGGAGGCCACAGGGAACCTGCATGGAGCTGGAGCAAAATGGAGCCTCCAGTCACTGCTAGGGAATCACATCCATCTCCTCCCTCTAAGTCAATGGTTTTCATTATCTGAAACCAAAAGGATTTTCTCTTTGTGGAAACGTTGCTCTGTGCTATTCAGTCAGTGTTAATTAAGCAGCTGAAACAGCATTAAATGGTGCTGGAGGAACCTTCTTGGGAGCACTAGCTGCTCAGTTTTACTGTTCCTCTTACAACCATAAATAAGGATAAATGCCTAATTGCTACTGAAAGCGTCCTGCTAGACCTAATGAGCTGATTAAAAACAATCCTTCATTGTGGAATTATTGAATTTTGTTTCAGTTCAGCCGGAGGTTCCCCTCGTTTGCCATTTCTGTGCCTGCTCTGCAGCCCCCCCCCTCTGCCTGGCAGAGTTCATGCCCGTGGCTGTTTTGCAGGTGTGGGGCTCCAGGGGAGGGATTTGCTTCCATCCTTACTCCAGCATGTCTCATGCCATTAAGATGTTGAGAAGGGAATGAATTTCAGCCCTGTCCCAGTTTTATTTGTGCACCCAGGGGTGTCCTCAGGTTTATCTCCCCCAGGGCAGGATGAAGGGCAGCAGGGCCAGGGCAGGACAGTTGTGGTCTGCAAGGATGTGGGTTTGGGAATTATGACAGAGCCAAGTTTTGACCAAATCAGCCTGGGGAGGTAGTTGGGGTTCTGCTGCCTTGGCCCAGAGTGGGTTCTCACAGGCATCTCTGCAGGGAGAGGAGATAATGTCACTTAGCATTTGCCCTCCAGCTCTGGGAAGCCGTGGGGCTCCAAAAGGAGAGCCCAGAGCTTGGCTGGAGGAGGAGTGGATGACACAATGTGTGGTTCCTGCTCTGCTGATGAACAGAGCACGTCCACAGCCTCACCCAGCCCTCCCTGCTGGCTCAGGGACTCTGCAACAGGCAAACCCCCTCCCACTCTTCTGGCCATGCCAATCAAAGCCAGCAGGGATCTGTTGGTGTGGAGCAGATGGGAGCTCTGGCTCTGCAGCACAGGGATGCTCTGGGGCTGGGTTGGGAGGATTGGCTAGCCCAGCTCTCCAGCATTTGCAGAAAGGAGAGATTTCCCCTGTCTCAAGGCAGGGAGGAAGTGACGTGCGTGTTAAACTAACACGTGTGGAGAACTGGAGCTTCAAAGTGTCTCTGACGTGGCTGTGAAGGTTTGCAGCTCTGCCAGGCTGGGATGCAGCCCCTGGTGCTGGGTGCCACTCCTGGTGCTGGAGCAGGGCTCTTCGAGGTGGAGAGGAACTTAAAAGAATTTTAAAGCTGTTTTTTTTTCTTTTTTCTTTTTTTTTTTTTCCCCTTTCACTGCAGATTTGGAGTGGTTTATGGGTAAAGTGCTTGGACAGGTTTTCTGTTTTAATTACTGGGGTACGAGGGGTGTCATTACATCCAGAGAAACTTGAGAGTGTGAAAGGTGCAGCAGAGCAGGGCAGTGACCTGTGGCAGCACGTGGGCTGGCTGTGGTGACAGTGGCATCACGTTGCCCGTGTGGCTGTGCAGATGATCAAGGCACATTCACCTGGTGGGTTCCACGACCATCAGCACCTCTTGGGAGAGGGTGTGGGGGGGTTGTTCCTGCTGGTTGGGGTACAGGGGGGTCTCCCCAGGGCCAGGCTGGGCTCTGCCAACCCATGTGAGCACCCCTTGACTCTTCATGCCTCCTCTTGGCTCCACCAACCCTTGAGGCTGTTGCTTGCTTGCTGTGCTGTCATTTAAAAACCCAGATTTATTTGGGAAACTTTTGTCAATGCAGGAAAATCACCCCCTGCCTCACCCTGAGAAAACCCTCCGTGGCAGGATATGGGCCCAGATGTTTTGTAATGCAGGATGGGTCTATGCACAGCAGGATGTTTCCTCCTAGAACCTTCTTTTTCTTTCAAGCTGATTGACCCAACTGCTGTAGAAGAATAAAAACGGTGGCTACATTTTCTATGGAAAGTACAAACCCTCTCCAAACCCCCCAGTTCCCATCCTGGTTGCCCAGCCCTCAGTTGGGGCAGGAACTGCTGCCATTGAGTCCCAGCATCTGGAGTTTCAGCCCCATCATCCCCAGGTCTCCATCATCCCCAGGTCTCCATCATCCCCAGGTCTCCATCATCCCCAGGTCTCCATCCCCTTTTTTGTCTTTCTTTTTCCCCTCTAGTGCCTGTCCAGAGAGAGAGGAGGGAGGCTCTGAACTGAGCAGAGTCAGGGTTGCACATCCACCCCTGGATTTCAGATGCACCCCGTGCTGGGTGGGTATTTGGTTGGATTTTGCCAAGAGTCTCTGGTTTTAAAGGTCCTGTCCTGGGGTTACTCATGTTTTTGCCTGGAGAAAAACAAATTTACAACAGTATCTGCTGCAGCTGGAATGGGGGTCTGAGCCAAGGTCTGGGATCTATTTCTCAACCCAGATTAACAGCTTTTGAGAACTGATGCTGCAGTAGGTCATGGTGGAATGGGAAAGCACTGACAAGCCTGAAAAACCCTTCTGAGTAAATATTTACTTCTGGGTAAATATCTGGGGGAAAAGGCATCTGAGTCCATCTCACTGCTGGGTCTTGGCTGGAGCTGGAGCGAAGTGGAGCAGGGACGTGGCTTTTATTGGTGCTCAGAGGCACACCCAACCCTGGATGAGAAATGCATTTCAGCAGATAAATTCCTCTCTGATGGCATCATGATCTTGCAGCTGTCTGGGTGAGATTTTGCTCCGTGTTGTGTTTTTACTGAACATTACAGGCCCAGATGTTGGGTCCAGCCAGCTCAGAGACTTCCTGAGCATCCCCAGGCCCAACCCTCCCTCCTCCACAGCTCGGGTCACCCCAGACTTGCCTGCAGTGATCAGGTTTTAGGGCCTGCTCTGCTCTTTAGGCAGCATCGGGTCGTTTCTGTGTCGCACAAACGGGGCCAGGAGCAGCGATTAAGAAACGCAGTCTGGGAAGAAGAGCTCTCAAAAGCAGATGAAGACATCAGACTCTTCACGGCTCTGAGCATCCCCAGTGAAGCCTGTTCCTGCCCCCACAGCAGCTCTGTGCCAGGGAGATGTCCCTGTCCCCAGCCCTGACAATGTGGGCTGTGTTCTGCGTGGCTGGGGGCTGGTGGCACTGCCTGTCCCCAGGACCCACCTACGCTCTCAGGCACGGCCCTGGATTGTTCCTGAGCCTCAGCAACTTGCACCCACATCTGCCCCGAGACAAAGGGGCCCTGGAGCAGCACAGCCTGCGCTCAGCTCCAGGCAGGGATGCCTTTGGTGGGTGCTGTGCTGTGGGGTTTATTATTTGCTGCTCCCTGGGGATGTGTGGCCGCTGTCCCCGGCTGATCCAGCAGCACTGGAAGCATCCGGGTTGTTCCCACCTAGCTCTGCCCAGGGGGTCACTCCAGAGCTGCTCCCTCTTGCAGCTCCAAGGTTTTCTGTAAACTCATCCCTTCCCGACAGGCACAGCCCCTACCTTTGCCAGTCCCTATGCATGTGAGGACTGGTAGGATGGACCTTTTTGTACCAGATGCCTCCTCTGAACACTGAACACCCCAGTGCTCGGGCTCCATCCCCTCTGTATTCCCAGTTAATGCAAAATGCAGATATCTACCAATATCTCCCAAGCATCTGTGCCAGGAACCTACTAGTTAGTGTCACAGCCATTTCCTTCACACTAACTAGTACCCAGGCTAAAGAAACCAACATTTTCTTCACTTTTCAGGCTCCAAGCAGCACAGAGATGTGACTGTTTAACTCTCTCCTGTCTTGCACCTTCCCTCCCATGCTGAGACTGGGAATGCTGGGGGGGGGTTAAAGCCTTTTGTGACAATGATGTGAAGCATCAACACCTGAGCAGATCTTGGCCATGCTGAACTTCTGGTTGCAGAATTGGCTGATTCAGGAGTCAGGAACAGAAAGGCATAAAAGCCACTGAGCCATCCCTCATTTGAAGCTGTAACGGGAGAAATGAAGCCCTTTTTAAAAATGAAGTCTACAGATCAAAATGATCTCTTCCCTTAGGCAGGGAGCTAAAGAAGTAATTGGAAAAGCTTTGTTCAGTGTGACCTGATCACAGGACTGCAGAACTCCAGGACATGACTTTAATTACTGGCCCAGTCCTATCATTATTCTGTCCTTCAACTATTTTTATTGCAACAGCTGGATTGGAAAATCCTTAGAACAAGTGAACAAGATCCAAGCAGCACTCCCCACCAAGCCCCTTCACAACCTGCAATCTGGCATCTGGTGTAACTGGGACGTGCTGGGACAGTCAGTTCCTTCAGGCTTCAGCCTGAGAGTGGGGACACGGAGAGGAGAGCTGGGAGGAGGGACCCCTGAGCACATCTTGTTCCCCGTAAGGGTGAGGGGGGGAGAAGTGTCATTAGAAGTTGCCTTGTGATCCTGCCGGCGGGTTCAGGAGAGCATCCCGGAGCATGTGTCAGGGCTGCTGATTTTTTGGTGACATCCGCTCCCCCGGCAGCTCCCGCAGCCCTGTGGTGCGTTGTGCTGGACCCTCCCCTGCCTCCCTCCCTCCTGCCCTTGCTCGGGGCCGGGCTGGGGAGCAGCTGAGGGGGCAGCAGCGCCCGGACCTGCCCGGGTTGCTGGTGTTTGACGCAGACAAACCCAGGCACGGGCTCTCCTTGCTTGCCAAACGGGCTCTTCCCCCCTCCCGGGCCGCATCCTGCCGCGGCCAGAGCCTGTGCCGAGAGCCCAGCACGGGGCAGGGCTGGGGATTTTCCACTCTTCGTTCCCCTGGTGTTATTTTTCTTCTTCCCGGGGTGAGCTCTCTGCCCTGCCTGCAGCTCCGGGACGTGGAACCCCAGCTCTGCAGCCTTGCTGGGGGGGTGGAGGGGGCTTTTATTGTGCAGATGGGGGTCACTGATCCTCCTTTTTTGCTCTTCTGAAATCTGCCGTTGGGTTTTTTTAACAGCAAGGGAAGAGGTACGTGGATGGAGAACGCAAATGATGGGCTGGCAGTGCCCCGGGGTGGGGGGGGCGGTGATTTGGGAGCCCAAATGCGAATCTGGCAGCGGGGGCTGCCTGGGGAGGGGGGAGCAGCTGGAGCCTGGGTGCAAATGGGCTCGTTAGGAGGAATGGGGAAGGTCCCACCATGCCCTGATTGGTGCCGGAGCTGTGCTGGGGCGGTGCCAGGCTCCTGGCTACAGCAGGGTGTCTCTGGAGCCAGCTCCTTGCTGCTCCCGGCTGCCTGCGCCTCATCCCGGTGCCCCGCTGGAGGGAGCGGGTGTTGCTTGGTGTTTCTTGTGCCCAAAATACAATTATCTTTGTTTTTTTCTGTTGGTTTGGTTTTGTTTTGTTTTTAACCAGCGAATTCTCCTTTTCATCCCCTGGGGGCTGTTTGCTGCTTTTGCATCCAATTGCTCTGGGTAACTTTCCATCAGTCTCAGGGAGTGCCTGGTCCTTCTCCCTCCATCCCAGGGGCCTCTCCAGAGTTTGAGCACAAAATAGAATTGTAGAGTCACTGAGTCATTTTTGGGTGGAAAAGCTCTTTAAGATCCCCAAGTCCAACTGTTAGCCAAGCCCTGCCAAGGCCACCACTGCCCCACGTCCCTCAGCACCACATCTACAGGGCTTTGAAATCCCTCCAGGGATGGGGACTCCACCACTGCCCTGGGCAGCCTGGGCCAGGGCCTGACAGCCCTTTTAGGGAAGAAATTGTTCCTAATAGCAACCCCCTAAAGCTGATTTTCTGCCAGCAGAACAATTCAGGGGTTGGGAAGCCAGTGACCATGGGCTTGTACCTGGGTCACCAGAGCCTGGAAACTATTTCTGGCTCTATTCCCACCCCCGTCCCTCCACACAAATATTTTTGGATTGGAAGCACCCTCCCTCCACAGCTGCCAGAGGACAGAAGTGGAGCTGGGAAGGGCTGGGTGATCACTGGGTTTGTGTTTGCTTTGCAGCTGAGGATCCATCTGCCTGTGCTGCTGCTCTGCTCACCCCGGGGGGACACGGCCCAGCTCCTGAGGCTGCCCAGGCTCCAAAATGGTCCTGGGAAGACACCACCTCATCTTTGCAGGAATAGCACTTGCTCTCTGCCTGCACGACCTCGCCAGCACCATCGAAGTCCCTCTGGATTGTAAGTCTCTAAAAACTGACATGGTTGAGGAGCTAAAGTGAAGCTGTGATGGCCCAGGCAGCTTTCCTGGGCCAGCCCAGAGTTTTCTTTTCTGCTGTGGTTGTGTGTTGTGGGGTTTTGGTTTTTTTTTGGGGGGGCTGTTTTTCTTTTTAAACCACGTGCCCTCCAGAAATTCACCGAAAACCTTCTCTGATTTAGTCAGCCTATCTCAGGAGCTGAGCAAAGGACTTGATACCACATAGCAAAATGGGACAGAGCATCTGAGCCAAGCTGGTGAGGAAAAGAGGTCCTGGCAAATCACAGAATCCTCAAGGACACTGATCCTCAAGGATCACCTGGTTTCAGCCTGTTGATTTCAGTGGAGCATCCCAGGATTCTGGTGTCCCTACAGAGCATGGCAGGCCTTGGGATGCTCTTTTGTGGAGGACATGAGCTTGGTGCTTGTCTTACCTGGCAGATGCTGCCACGAGCTGACACCCAGTCCCCGAGGGCAATGGGAACCCAGGCAGGCCCTGCAGAACAATGTGATTTTTCTCTCTCTTTCTGTAATAACTTTTTGGTTAATTCTGAGTTATGTTTTATTCTGAAGAGTTGGGGGGATGTGGAGAGAGGAGGAAGGGGGACACGGGCTGATGTTTCTGCTGAACAGGCACCTTCAGACCAGCACATGGGAAATGCAGGGTTTGTTTGAATGTGCCTGAGATGGGGGTTTGTACTGAGAGCTGCTCAGCCACTGCTCTGAAAACCAGTTTCATAATTTGTGTCCCAGCTTCCTCCTGGAGTGGCTGTTAACAACCATCAGCCTGTCGCTGCGGGGAATCTCTCCCGACAGTGCAAAGCACAACTGCTCCAGCCACCACTGCCTTGGTAGAAAAACCCCAGCTTTGTGCTGGGGTCTAAATTCAGGCTGAAATGGCAGAGTTGCTCTGGGCAGGAGAAATGTCTGCCCTGTGGCTTGTTGCTCTGTGGAGTCCTGGGTGTGCTGGTCAAAGCCGTGGTGCCTCAGCTGATCCCTGGGCAGCCAAACAGGAACTGTTTTGGTTTGGAGAAGGCAGATGCATGGGCAAAGCCTCAGGGTCCTCTCATGGCAGAGAAAACAGCCCCTACTCACCCTGCCTCGAGGGAAGCTGCACCCTTTGCTCTTTATTTAAGCCTGCCTAGGTGTGTTTTCCCTTCACCAACCATAGCAAGTTTTTTTTTCTTTGGATATAATCCTGCCTGTCCCTGCCCACAGGGATATCTACCTCTCCCTGTACTACAGGCACTTTCTCTGAGTTTGAGCATCACCCAAAAAGCCAGCTAAGGGTTTATCAGGCCGATAATTAGCCTCTGTCCCAGGGGATGGAACTGGGGGCTCAGGACAAGCCCAGCCATAAGGAAGGGGGGAACGTTGTGATCTCCTGTGGGCAACCCACTGGACCACAGGGCCACCACTGCCCGTAGGCAACCGGTGTGAGGATGCCTGTGCCTTCTTTTGGCCCCCAAAACCCCCTGCTGCAGGGGCAGTTGACATCCAACAGGACCACTCAGCAGCAGCTTCTCCCACTTGGACAAATAAGTAGGTAGATTAGAAGATGCTTGGATGGCAAAATGATTTGTGTGTAGTGTTGGGGAGCCCTACGAGGACCCTACATGTTGAGTTTGTGTACGTGATGTGTAGGGGTTTGTTCTTCACTAAACCTTCTTTCTTTCTTTTGTTATGCTTGCACTTTGGGAATAACAGCAAATATTCAGAGTGAATGTAAGTTTCCCCCTTGCCCTCTGTCTGCATGTGTCTGTCCCCTCTGCATGGGCAAAGCAGGGCCCCAGGGGTCCATACCAAGCTGGGGGCTTGGTGGGGGCTGTTGCTTGGCACATGGTGGGACCTGTGTCCATCACCAGCCCCTTCTGCTGGGAGAGGCACAGGAGGTGCTGGAGCAGCTTGGGAGGAGTGCTAAGGCTCTGCTGCTGCTTTCTCTGGAGCAGGAACCAGACTGTGATGTGAATGTTGTTTCTGCAGGGGCTTGTTACTGCTAATGCCCAGCCTCAGAGGAGAGCAGGCTCCTCTGCCTTGCCCAAGCATGTACCAGGCTTAGCTCCACATATGGACATGTTTGGAGCATCCTTAGCTCTTGGGGGACAGCAAACAACCTGGGACCTCAGCAGCTTTGTTCCAGGACAGCCACAGGACTGAGCTCTTCAATCCAGAGCTCAGGACTGCAGCAGGAGCCTGAGCTGGCTACTGGACTCATGTGCCCCTTTCCACCAGCCTTGCCCACCAGTGGGGGCTCCCCTGGGGAAGCCTGGGAGGTCTGAGCCCCTTCCTTGCACCTGTGAACGTCTTGCAATGGTTCTTGGCTCCCTGTCCCAGCTGCAGCCCTGTCCTTGAGCTGCACAGCCTTTTGGTCTGATTCCAGTGACCTGCTGTAGCAGGGAGATGTAACTGTGCCATTTCTTCATGAGACCAAGACATCAAGTGAGGAACAGCACCGATGGTCCGAGGGGTGATGAGTAGCACACCCCACAGGTGTTCCTGGTAGTTTCCTCAGTTGTTGAAGGGCTTTCAGCCACAAATTGCACGTCCAGCCTGGGAACCAGGCTGAGCTCCAGCAGGATCTGCTGCAGGAGAGCAGCGAGAAGCTTTGCCCTGTCTGCACACCCCTCCTCACAGCTTCTCCTTTGCTTCGCAGTGCCTCAGCCCCCCACCATCACCAAGCAGTCCGTGAAGGACTACATCGTTGACCCGAGGGATAACATCTTCATCGAATGTGAAGCCAAAGGGAACCCTGTGCCCATGTAAGTGCATCTCCAGCCCGTGTCCTGCTGCAGCTCTCTGGTTCCTTCGAGCTGGCTCAGGAGGAGCCCACCCCGTGGCCGAGCTGTGCCGCTGACCCCAGCAGCTCCATCCAGCCGCTGGCCGCACAGCACAGCTGAGGATCTCGGCAGGGAGCTGCGGTCCACGGGTACCAAACCAACCTCTTCCCTGCCTGCAGTTTTTCCTGGACGCGGAACGGCAAGTTCTTCAACGTGGCGAAGGACCCCAAGGTGTCCATGCGGAGGCGCTCGGGGACTTTGGTCATCGACTTCCACAGCGGGGGGCGGCCGGAGGACTACGAGGGGGAGTACCAGTGCTTTGCCCGAAATGACTATGGCACGGCTCTCTCCAGCAAGATCCACCTCCAGGTTTCCAGTGAGTAACAGCCCGGAGCGAGCGGCCAGCCGAGGAGAGCAGGGACCTCTTCCATCCTGTGAGATTCCCTAGCAGAGGCGTGGAGAACACCCAGTGCTCACACATCTCAGCCCCCTTCACCTGTGACCGGTGTGGGGCTGTATCCAGCTGCAGGATGGAGGTGAAGGCTGGAGGGTTCCAGCTGTAGCTAACAGGGAGACACCCCTCTAGGTTTAGGGGAGTCTTGCAGATGTAGAAATTAAGTTTACGTCGAGGTTGCTTTGTTGAAACCAGCCCGGACCCAGCGGGACGAGCTCTGTGAAGCCCTCCCTCCCTCCCTCCCTCACAGGGTGTCTTTCCTTCTTTTGGCAGAGTCTCCCCTGTGGCCCAAGGAGAAGGTGGATGTGATAGAGGTGGATGAAGGGGCTCCACTCAGCCTGCAGTGCAACCCCCCGCCCGGCCTGCCCTCCCCTGTCATCTTCTGGATGAGCAGCTGTGAGTCAGGGGAACCCCCTCCCACCCCACCTCCAACCCCGTGGGCAGCCCCTTCTGTCACCTCCAGCCTTTATTTGATACAAGAAATACTTATTTTAAATATCTAATGATACAATTCTATACTCTAAATACATTCTAATGTGTTTTGATACATAATATATATAATGATATCATATCTAATACATCTATAGTGAATAATATAAAAATAATAAACATCCTCTCAGCCTGGAGAAGGTTCCAAGGAGACTTCAGAGCAGCCTTCCATTATCTGAAGGGCCTTTTTGCAAGAGCATGGAGTGACAGGACAAGGGGTAATGGCTTTAGCTTGGGAGAAGGGAGCTTGAGGTTAGACATTAGCAAGAAATTCTTTCTTGTGAGGGTGGTGAGACCCTGGCCCTGGTTGCCCAGAGAAGCTGTGGCTGCCCCATGTGGGGGGCAGGGGGACTGGGACTAGATGGACAAGTTCCTCCCAACCCAAACCAGTCTGTGATTCTTTGAATAACGATGTTTAGGGTGATTACTGACAGTTCAGAGCTTGGAGGAACCTACACATGGCCTGGGTCTGGGATCTTTCTGAACGCCTGTTCTCCCCTGCAGCCATGGAGCCCATCCACCAGGACAAGCGTGTCTCCCAGGGCCAGAACGGTGACCTCTACTTCTCCAACGTCGTGCTGCAGGATGCCCAGACTGACTACAGCTGCAACGCACGCTTCCACTTCACCCACACCATCCAGCAGAAAAACCCCTACACCCTCAAGGTGAAAACCAGTAAGTGTCACCATGATCCCTCAGGATGAGCCTTCCCCCACCTGTCTTGGGCAACATTTTCCTTCCAGAAACCTTGGTTCTGTCCTTGACAGCACTGAGACCTACCAGAGGGAAGAGTGGCTTCCTTTGTTTTGTTTAGGATAGTTCAGGGACCTGTTTGGCTGAGGAATGATGGTCCTTGGGGGGCTAACCTGGCAGGGAGGGGTGGCTGGTTTCCCTCCAGTGCTTCTGCAGCTTCATGTCTCCAGGGCTGCAGAGGTGGCTTGGGGCAGGGATCTCTACATCCGTGTGTCTGGGACAAACTGGAAAGCCTTTCAACCCAGATGGTTCATCCCCCCATCTTCAGGGAAACGTGTAACATGAAGTGATCTTTCCCTAGTTTGACAAGCTGGAGTTTGCCAGGGTTTGCTGCAGGCTCAGGTTTGCTGGGAGCCCCAGGAGGGGACCAAGAGGGTATCAGCCTTGCACAGCAGTTCCCTGCTGGCCAGGAGCTGCTCTGAGCTGTGGGGCTCTGGGACACACTGGCAGGAGGGCTTGAGCTTTTGGGCTCTGAGGGTGTCCTGGTGGGACATGCTCAGAGATCACAGGTTCAGCCTGGTGAAAAGCACCATCCTGGGAGACAGGAGGGCCACGAGTGTGGCTCTCCCCAGGGGTGTGAAGAGCCTTTCCATGGGCAGGTCCAGCCACCAGCAGTTTCTTCTCCAGAAATGAGGCTGCTTGAAGGAAGGCAAGTTCCTGATGCCAATGCATTTGATGCCAGCTGGCAGTGGGGACATGAAGCTTTTGAGTTGATGCAGGTCCTGCAGATCTTGGGCTCTCTTTCTGAGGTGTATGTGTGTGCAGAGCACCAGCACAATAAGCAAGTGACACAGAAATGGCTTCTACAAGTCCCAGTCATCACCCAGTCTCCCATTCCCAGTAAGGTCCCACTGGGAGGAAGGGTAGGGTGTGTGGCAGATGCAAGGCTGTGGTTTGGGGAGCAGGCTCTTGGCCAAAGCAGGCATGAGGCACTCCTCAATCCCAGCCTTAGGAGCTTAATTTGATCTTGCAGCAGCTTAAATTAGAAGTAATGCTGTTAAAGTGACCTGAAAGTGATGTGAGCAGCAGACAGGCCCCAGAGGGGTTTGCACTTTTATTGTAGCAGCTCCTCCCCCTGTGAGTGGAGGAGCAGCAATAGAAATACTATGAACAGGCTCTTGGCCACTGGTGAGGACTTTGTGGAGGTAATTTGTTCTGAACAGGGTTTGTCTGGTTACAGAGCTGGCCAAAGAGTGGCAAGGTTTACCTGCTAGGGAAGGACTGAGTCCTGAGTTAGTGTGAGCTGGAGAAATTCTGGCAAACCAGGATCTGGGGTCAGCTGGGCCTCCAAAGGCTCCAGCCTGACATGTGTCAAGCTCTAGAAAAAAATGTGGAATGAATCTGGGAAGGTTTCTGTGCAGACAGATCCAAGCTCCCCCTCCTGCTGCCCTCAGATGCCACCGCAGCGTTTTGCTCCCAGACTGTGTGGAATTGGCTTCCAATTATACTGGACCCTCTCTTTAAGTTTTCCTTTGGAAGCATCTGCTGTGTTATCAGATGCAAATGCCACCCCCTGAGCTCCCCAGAGACCCGGAGGATTAAAGAACCGAGGCTTTAATTTCTCATCTGTGATGATACAAAAACTCCTTTACACGTAGAGTGTTCAGAGGAGAGGAGCTTGTGTTTGTCTCAAGCTGTTCAGGCATCTCAGCCCTGAGCTGGGAGTACTGGGGTATTTAAAAAATAGAAGTTCACCAGCTGCTGAGAAATGATTGTGTGGGATTGGCAGTGCAAAAGCTTGAGGCAGCAATAGACCTGTGCCTTCCCCTGCTGAGCCTTTCTCTTGGGTTCCCAGGTTCAGGTGCCTCTTGGGCATCTGCTGGGCTCTCTCAAGCCCCAACACAGAGCCCCAGAGTGTGGCTGACAGCTTCAGGCTCAGGGCAACAACTATCCAGCAGCCAGCACAGCCTCCCCCATCTCCTCTGGGGCAGATGAGATGGTGACCCAGTTGGTACTTTTGCATGTAACAAAATCTACTTTTGGGGAGACCTTATTACCACATTCCAGTGCTTCAAGGGTGGCTCCCAAAAAGATGGAGACTCCCTGTTTACAAGGACACATGGAAAAGACAAGGGGTCATGGGCACAAGTTGCTCCTGGGGAGATTCTGACTGGACACAAAAGGTACATTTTTCCCCATGAGGACAGTCAGACATTGGAATAGTCTCCCAAGGGAAGTGGTGGATTCCCCCACATGGGGCAGTTTGAAGTCTCAGCTGGCCAGGGTGCTGAGCCCCCTCACATCAGCTGGGGCAGCACCTAGAGAGGTTGGACCAGATGATCCTCGAGGTCCCTTCCAACCTGGCATTCTAGGATTCTATATTTCTATGATTCTACCTTGTAATTAAAAGGGATTTCACAGCAGACGATGCCTTTAGAGCCTACTTATTATTATTTTTATTTGTTCACCTTCACCATGCCTTTCTGCATCATGCCTCTGCTGCTGAGCTGTGTCCAGCCTGTGCTTTATGCAGGGAAAAATGCAGCAGGAGCACATTTCCCTCATAGAATCAGAACCCCCTCAGTTAAAAAACTGAGAGGAAAAAAGCCATTTTCTTCTCCAATCGAGCTATTGTTTTTTGTTTTGTTTTTTTTTTCAAAGATACCAAGGTCTTTATACCGAAAAGAAAAACACTTCAAGGAAATGCTTGTGATACAATTTTCATCCATTTATGTGCCTGCTCACTTTGTAGGAGGAAAACAACCCCCTTTTCCTCTCCGTTACGGCTGCGTTCTGTCGTTTGTCCTGGAAGGCAGCTGCTCTCAGAGTGCTTTTTGTGCCCCTGCTGTTGCCTCTCGCATTGCTCTTGTGTTTCAGGCAGTTATTTTGTTTCCTGTCCCCTGTCCCCTGTCCCCCCCCCCCTGCTTTGTGGCACTCGGGATGCTCACAGTCTTTTGTTTATTGCAGAGAAACCCCATAACGAAACGTCTTTACGAAATCACACTGACATGTACAGTGGTGAGTCAATGCTGGCTTCTGGAGACCTTCACCATCTAACCCCCCTTCTGCCTAACCTGACTCACCCCCCCCCATGTTCACAGCATCCCCTGTGCCCCCCGTGCCCCCACCCCCACCCCACCTCAGTTACCCCCCTCCTGTGTTATCACCTCCACTTTGCACAACCGGGTGCAACCAAAGGGCCAAACAGCCACCAAGTCCCCTCCCAGTTGTCATGATTGGATGTTATGGAGCTTTAAGCTGATTAACTGGATGTGCTCAGCTGGAGAGGCCTTTGGATTGATGACATCTAGCCCACGTGGATGAGTCTCTTGCCAGAGAGGTGGCTTGTCCTCAGGAAAGGCTCTTGATTTACAGATAAGACCCCCCGTCCCTCTTCTCTCTGCCTGCAGAAAGAGCATCTCTTGTGTTCGTGGCTGAGCACGGGCAGTGACTGGGAGACAATGAGAAGAAAAAGGAAAAAAAGGAGTATTTGGGTTTCTCCAAAGCTGGGGCCTTTTGTCTCTTTGTGGTGAGGCTGTGGATGTGTTGGATGCTTTCACGGGGCTCTTGCCCTTTGTCTGGGCAGGCAGATCACCTCCAGAGCCTGTGTGAGCTGGGAGAAGCCCATCCCAAACTCACCAGTTGTGCTCCAGACACTTCCCCCTGGAAGTGTCAGGGGATGCTGCAGGCAGAGCTGG
The DNA here is from genome assembly GCF_020740795.1 of Apus apus. Lineage (NCBI taxonomy): Eukaryota > Metazoa > Chordata > Aves > Apodiformes > Apodidae > Apus > Apus apus. The sequence continues at coordinate 4,257,036 of NC_067304.1, forward strand.
GCAGCAGCCAAGGGCTGGAGGGGAGATGGGGCTGGCTCTGGGTGATGCTGAGAGCTCAGGCACCACCAGGGCTGCCACAGACCCCCCCTGGAGTCTGCCTGTCCTCAGGAACTGACCTGGGCAGGGTTTGCTTTCTGCCCCTCTTGCTGCTTACAGGGGGCAGAGCGTGTGGCAGCAGGATGGGGACAGCCCTGGCCATGCCCTACAGCCCAACCCCACTCAGCTGCCCACCCACATGTGCCACAGGGCACGTTTTCTTCTTCCAGAGGGACTTTTGGGGACAAAGAGTGCTCTTTTTTTGCCAGCTAAGAACAGAGAGGGTTAGAGCAGGACAAGAGGTGGACGTGCCAGGTTTGGTGACCCCAGCAGGCAGCCTGGGCAGCCTGTCCCCACCAAGGGAACTGGGGTGTTGGCATCTCAGCTGCCAGGGGTGGGAGGTTTGAGGATGCTGGAGACCTGGGGAGAGCTCAGCAGAAGAACCAGCCTTGGAGAAAGCACTGGTGGCAGCAAATTGGCTGGGGGGGGGTAGCCTGAAAAACTTTGTAGAAATGTCTGTGAGAGGGGATTGTGGCAAAATGAGCTTCAATGGGAAGAGCATGAACCCATGAAATCATGGCTCAGTGATGGGTGAGTGGGAGGAGATGCCTCCCCCAAAGGCACGTGGGGCCAGGGAGCAGGGAGAAGTCCACTGGCAAGCTCTCCTGAAAATGTATCTTGCACCTCAGCAGCATAAATAATGTTTGCATTTCAGAGAAATGCATTTTCAGAGAAATTTCAGGCTGACTGAGCACAGCCCTTGCTGGTCCAGAAGGGAAGGTCACTGTGGTGGTCATGGGCTTCTTGATCTCCCCTCTTTGTTCAGGGATGCTTGGTATTCACTGGGTTAGGAAAAGGAGTGATTTTCTGCACTGTCTCACAGATTTCTGTCCATGGCTGCATAGGATGAACTGCCTGATACATGGAATATTTGGGCTATTTGCACTAAACATGCCCCTGGAACACCTGATCCAGTGGATTCAAACCACCCAGCCACGTCCTGCTGCAAATCTGAGCTCCACCTCAGCAATTTCTTAATAGTTCATGAACTGGTGAAACAATTCTTACCCTTAGCCCATTTTTCTTCTTGCAACCCCTTTGTTTCTCCCTGGAATGACCTGTCCAGCTGGACTGGGCTCTGGAGCTGCAGCAAAGCAGGGAGGCTTAGGGATGTGGTGTGGGATGAGGGACATCAGTGTCCCAAGTGGTTTAAGTCTTTAGGAGGTTTGGGGCTCTCAGACCCTGTCCCTTTGGGTGCTGGTCCCTGCAGTGCAGGCTCAGCACCAGAACCTGCTGACACAGGGCTCTGCAGAGCTTGCAGGGAAGCAGGATGGGGTGGGATTTCCTTGCTGAAAAGCTTAAATTTCTAAGCAAACTGCCTGCAATGATTAGGGAAAATGATCTAAAAGGATTAATTGCATGTTTTTATTAGCAGAAGTTGCTCACCTTTTTAAAAAGTGGAAATGAAAGTCTGGTTTGTTCTTTTTTTTTCCTTTTTTTAAAAAAATATTTATTTTATTTTTCCCCTTTTATAATTTTGGCAAACCTGCTGGATGGTTCAAAGCTGGCTGGCTGTGCAGGAGGCAAACAGATGGGATGTGTCTGGATCTGCATATTCCTATGATCTCCTCTAAGTAGTCATGCAAACTGATGTACAATTTTGAGATGCCATCAGGTCAGGACTGTGGGGAGGGACAACTTGGCTGCTCCAGGGTGAGAAGCTGCAGTTTCTGGGATATCCTGTTCAGAGCTGAACGGGGCCAATTCCACAGAGATAGGATCAACAGCAATAGATTGGAAGCAGAGGCTATTTTTGAGCAGAAAAAAATAGCCATGAGATTTATTTTTCCAGCTCTGTTCCATCCAAACAGATGAGGGAGTCTGACACCTTTCAGCTGTAGCTGCTGCAAGTTCAGAGCTGGAGTGGTACCTCTGCCTGAGAGAATTTCTGGATCCTCCCTGTGATAAACAGCAAAATATTTATTAGTTGTGCTGTCCTAAGGCAAAAAGCTTATCAGCTACACGTGTTCCTGTTAGGTTTATTAAACAAGTGGATTGGGTACTAATTTATCTCCCTGATTTTTCATTTTCATCATTAATATATGGCTTGTAAAATTTGGCTTGCATGGCTGCCCTTCTGGTTTTGTCCTCAGCTCTTGAGCAAATGGGTTTGTAGGGGGAGTGAAGTGACCAGCCTGTTCTAACAGGCTGTTGGCTAATAAAAGCCAATATTGACTTATAAAATAATATCCCACTGTACTAATTACATGAGAAGAGGAGTTTGGCTGTGGGAGCTGCTGATAAATGCTGAGTTTAGATCCAGTTGAGATCGCAGAGCCCTGCCATGGGCTGGTGTTTTTAGCCAAGGAAAAGGTCCTCTCCAGAAGCAGGTGAGCAAAGAGTGACATGTGCCTGCCCAGAGAGCTGTCCCTTCAGGGTAAGGTTAAGATTTGCCTGTCCTGGTAACCCATTAATCAAATGATTGACTAACGGGCTGAGGAGGAGATGCTGCGGGGGGAGGGGGACACGCGTGTGTGGCCACGCTCCACGATGTGGAGCCATTTCCAAGGCACATTTTCACTCCTGGTGGTGTTTTTTGTCTGCCCCTGGAAGCCTGATCCTGAGCCTTCCCTAAGGCAGACTGGTGGGAACTCCCTGAGCTGCCCCATTCCTCTCTCCTCTCCTTCTTCCCAGCCCTTTTCCACCTCCAGAGCTCCGGTGAAGGCTTCCCAAATAGACACGGGCATCTCCAAAATCCCTGGGCATGTAGGGCTGCCTCCTGCTTGGTGAGCAAACAAAGCCTTGGGGGCAGCAGGAGAGGGCTTGTTCCACACCCCGGGATCCTGCTCTGGCCCCAGGGTGGGCTCTCCCCATGGATCACTTTGGTATTTGTAGTGACCCTGTGCCAACCCTGGTCATTCTGTCCCCTTTCCTAATCTCATAACCTTTGCCTCTGCTACTGCTGCTCTCAAGCCCATCTCATCCTGTTTTGTCCTCACTGATCTAAGTCTAGTTTAATAATTCCACTTATTAATGGAATTTATTCCATCCATAATTCTTATTCCCTACAAAGAGACCTTCTCTGTGTGTAGAGTTGTCTCGTGTCTTCCCCTGGTTTTCTCCAGTTAAACTTTCCTGTCCAGTCCTGAAATGGGTCAATTTGGTTGTCAAGTTGTTCCTTTCCAAAGGACACTGTCCTTCCAGGCCCCACAGCTCCCAGGAAGGGTGGGAAACCTCTTTGGTGCTGCTAGAGCCCCAGACAGCACCAAGATTCTCCCCACTTCAGGGATCTCTGTGGCAAAGCAGCTCCAAGTGATCCCTTCCTGTGTCCATTCGTTCTTTCTGTCCTTCATTACACGTTCTGTGCATCAGCATTTCCAAGTCTCATCTGATTTCATCCCATTTCTTTGTGCCAGAGGCAGGGGTGGGCAGGAAAGGTGCTGTCCCAGACAGAGCTGATGGTGTGGGGCTTTTTCCCTGCATCTCAGCTCCCTCTGCCCATCCCCTCCTGCTTCTTTACCTCCTTCCTCCCAAGCATCCTCTTTCTACCCTTTTTTTTTTTACTTTAAAATTGCCTCGAGTCCTTCTCTACTTTCCAGGTACATTTCTGGGTGAGTTCAGTATCCCAGGCTTGGCTGGGAACCCAACAGCATCCCCCAAAAACCACCGTGTGTTTCTGGCCCTTTCTGTGCCCTCCTCACCGCTGCGGCGAAGGAGACTTCCAAAGCACTTTGTTTAGTTGGTTTGTTTGTTTGTTTGTTTGTTTCTTCTCTCCTGCTGATTTCAGCCCGAGGGATTCCAGAAACCACTCCCAGCTTCATGTATCCCTACGGGACCTCCAGCAGTCAGATGGTGCTCAGAGGGGTGGACCTCCTGCTGGAGTGCATTGCTTCAGGAGTGTACGTACCTGCTTCCCAGCTGGTGGAGATGGGAGCTGGGGGGTCCCTGGTGGGATGGCTTGGGACCAAAGTGCTGCATCACCAGTGGAAATACCCCTTTTGTGGGTTGGAAAAGACCTTTTAAGTTCATCAAGTCCAACTGTTAAGCCAGCACTGCCAAGGTTACCATGTCCCTCAGCACCACATCTAGATGGCTTTTAGATCCTTCCAGGAATGGTGCCTCCACCATTGCCCTGGGCAGCCTGTGCCAGGGACTGACAAGGGATCATTCCCTTCCTTTAACTGCTGTTAACAATATTCTCATAAGCTGCTTGAAGGATAAAAGCATGGAAGGAACAGGAGAGCTGAGCTTTGAGCACTGTTCAGAGAAGTGGGTGTCTTCAGATACTTGTTGTCCAAGGGTAGTTCCCCACTGATTTATCCCTATGCTGATTTGAAAAATCTCCTGGGCGCTCCTCACCCTGCTGTGTGAACTGCAGGTGAGGACACTTGTGGTCCGTGTGGTGCATCCCCAAGCACAAGGCGTGAGATGGACCCTGCCCCTGAGCAGCTATTCATGCTGCAAGGTCCTGATTCAGGGGCTGTGCTAGGAAGGAGGGTGACCCAGCAGTGGGATCAGTCCTTCCCCCTGGGTGTGAGCAGTTCCCAGTGCAGGATTAGCAACTGGTTTCTGAGGAGTTTCCCTTCTTGTCTTGCGAAAACATTTATCTCCTCCCCTCTCCTTAGACCAGCACCAGACATCATGTGGTACAAGAAAGGAGGAGAGCTCCCAGCGGGCAAAACCAAGCTGGAAAACTTTAACAAGGCCCTTCGCATCTCCAACGTTTCGGAGGAAGACTCCGGGGAGTATTTCTGCCTGGCGTCGAACAAGATGGGCAGCATCCGCCACACGATCTCGGTGAGAGTGAAGGGTACGTCACCTTTACCTTGCCATCTCTTTTACCTTCACACCCAGGAGCTGAGGAAGGGATGGGGAGGGATGGGAAACGTGGGAAGGGATGGGAAATGTGGGAAGAGATGGGAAATGTGGGAAGGGACACTCTCTCGTCCGGTGAAGGAGAGAGCAGGGGCTGTCTCTGTGCTGTATCCAGCCACGCTTGCTTCTTGTCCAAATTGACCTAAAAGCAGTGTGAGATGTGACCTCAGCTGGCGTCACTCAGCAGAGTGACTGAGAGAAATGGTTGTGGGTTTGGGTGGCCAAAGAGGGGATGGAGGACTCTCCACCCTCACTGCACCCAGGGAAGCCCACTTGAGAGGAGGGTGTTTTCACGTCCGAGTTCAGTGGTGTGGAGGCAGGGAGGGGACTTTGGAAGAGGTGGTGCTGCTGCGTTGGTAACTGGTGCATTGGTGCATTTTCAAGCTGCTCCATACTGGTTGGATGAACCCCAAAACCTCATCTTGGCCCCTGGTGAGGACGGCAGGCTGGTGTGTCGGGCCAACGGGAACCCCAAGCCTGCCATACAGTGGCTGGTGAACGGCGAGCCGATAGAAGGTGAGCAAAGGGTAACCTGCACCTCCTTCACAAAAAAAACCTGGCCAAGGGTCTCGTGGTTGATGATGAGAGCCAGAGCTGCTGTCAGGGTGCCAGGCACCCCGCGGAGCAGTGTGCGTGGGCTCCAGCATGGCAGCACATCAACCACCTGCTTGTCTGAGACAGGGCCAGTTGAACCGTGTCTTTGTAGGCTGAGGAGGTCACGTACCATCGTCTGGTTTTGTCTGGGCTGAGGCAGAAAGAAGCACAATGATGCTGAGAGCCCCGTGAATTTAAAATTCAAAATGTCATTTAAAGAGTGCTCTCTGTGTTGAAGCTTCTCCCCCCAACCCAAGCCGAGAGGTGGCTGGAGACACCATCGTGTTCCGAGACACGCAGATCGGCAGCAGCGCCGTGTACCAGTGCAACGCGTCCAACGAGCATGGCTACCTCCTGGCCAATGCCTTTGTCAGTGTCCTGGGTGAGTGCTTTGGGAAGGTGACCAGCCCATCCTCAGCTTTTCCCTGGATGAGGTCCCTGTTTGCTTTCCTCTGTGTTCTTAGCTGCCCTGAGGCTAAAGCACAAAGGTACGTGACCGGGCTCAGGAGCAGAAGTCCCTTGCCACGGACCTGCAAAGGCTGAGCAAGTCCTGTTGGTGCCAGCAAGGCTGGAAAGGGGAGATGAGAGGGAATGGAGAAGCTCTGCTGAGTCTTGAAAGTGCCAACAGGGAAGAGAGAACACAAGGGAGGGTGGATGGAAAGACTGGAAAGGGAGCAGCAGTGTGTGAACTGGTTTCTGTTCTTCCTCAATGGCTGATTTGTGATTCCAAAACCTCAGTGGTGGTGGTTGCTCTTTGCAGATGTGCCCCCCCGGATACTGGCCCCCCGCAATCAGCTCATCAAGGTGATTCAAAACAACAGGACCCGACTCGACTGCCCCTTCTTCGGCTCACCCATCCCCACCCTGAGATGGTAAGAGCTGCAGCACCTCCCCTGCCAGTCCCGAGGGGTGGGGAGGGGAAGTTTCCTGCTCTTTTTTTCCCCTTACAATAATGCTTTGTGGTGTTGTGAGGTTTAAGAACGGCCAGGGGAACACACTGGATGGAGGAAACTACAAGGCACATGAGAACGGGAGCTTGGAGATGGACATGGCTCGGAAGGAGGACCAGGGCATCTACACTTGTGTTGCCACCAACATCCTGGGTAAAGCAGAGGCCCAGGTTCGCCTGGAGGTCAAAGGTAGGAGCACCAAGAGCTCCAGTTCAAAACACTCTCTTGGATCTTTTGCAACTTGCAGCAGAAACAACAACTTCTGTTAAGGGCGGGTTGGTTGTGTGCTCCAGTGGTCTGTCAGCAGGACAGGCTCTGTGGAGATTGGAGCTGGAATCCAGAAATGGGCAGAGCTTCCCTTTTAGTGTTGAAAAATCCCAAATCTGTGAAGACACTGAAGCTGCAGAAGGGCTTGGTGTGGGTGTTGAGCTGTGAGATGCCATCAGCATTGCAACAGGAAACACCAAGTGTACATCAGGATTAACTGATGGCAATAAAACATTTTCTAAATCAAGTTCCTACTGGGGCTTTTCCTGTTCAGCAAAACTGATTGCTGACTCAGGGAACCAGGTGTTTTGTAGAGGGTCAGCACAAATTAATGGCTTGTTAAATTAATTTATTTGCAAGCATTTGTATCAGAGAGAGCTCCTTACAGCAAGCTCGACAAAGACTTGACCCGCGCGCTTGTCTTTTCCAAGTAACACCACTCTTCATTGAGCTCCTGAGCCAAGACTCAGAAGTTTGGGGCCTAAACACTTTCTTTCTGACCTTGTGCAGACCCAACCAGGATAGTGAGAGGACCAGAAGATCAGGTGGTGAAGAGGGGCTCCATGCCTCGCCTCCACTGCCGTGTGAAGCACGACCCGACGCTGAAGCTCACGGTGACCTGGCTGAAGGATGAGGCACCCCTGTACCTTGGGAACAGGTCAGTCTTCAACAGTCTCATGGGTTTCTCTCCCAAGATTGTTGGACATTTCTGCAGAACGTTTCAGGAGTCACCAGGGATAGACAAACATCAAGTTCCCATCTAGGCAACATTTGCTGTTCTTGATACTTAAGTTACTTTCACCTTCCAACAGACACTGCTTAGCAGGTAAAATGGACTTCTCAGTAAATCCTGACTTTGATTATAGGTTTTATTTACAGATATTTTAGGACATCTTGATAAAATGGTTGAGTTAGTAACAAGCTGCTTCAAAATTAATGTTCATCTGCTGTGAGTGGTGTAGCTGTAATTTCCTTTCCCAAGCTGACTCATGAAGTTGAGATCTGATCACGGGACACCAGCCAGTCTGAGGTCAGACTGTTTTCCTAAAAGTGTGATTATTCCAGATATAAACCAGAGCACATTTGCTGATTCCTTAGGAAATGAGGTTTCCAAGAATAACTCAACACATCCTCAGCTGATAAAAATCTTCAGACCAGAGCTGTACTCCCATTCTGTGTGGGCTTTTAGATGTCATTTTATGAGAGAACAGTTAGACTTCAACCCTGCTGCCTAATGTGCTTAGGCACAGTTGTGTGATTATCCTTTTCATCCCTTTCAGGATGAAGAAAGAAGACGATGGCCTGACAATATTTGGTGTGGCTGAAAAGGACCAAGGGGATTACACCTGCGTGGCCAGCACAGAGCTGGACAAGGACTCTGCCAAGGCGTACCTCACCGTGCTGGGTAAAGCTGTCCTCCCAACCTACTGCTGCAGAGCTGGTGGCTTTATTTTTAATACAACAGACTGACCTCAAGGTCAGTCTGAAAGGGTGATCTGTGATCACGGAACCATCCTCTGGAGCAGAGATGCTCAGGGAGGTGCTGGCAGAGGAATTGTTCCGTGGCTGCGGGACTCGGCAAGGACGTGCTGCCTCATCTCAGGCTCTGACAATGGCCTTGAATTTGAGTCGAAGGGAACTTCATGTGAGAGCAAATAGAAAAGAGGAGCTAAAAATATGCAAACGTAGATGTTGAAGCTCTCTGAGAACTGTCCTGAATTTGCTAGTGAATTTAACTGGATGTCAGGCTGAGGAGCAGCCCTGGAGTGAGGGAGCCACTGCTGGCCTTGCAGGTCCCCTCTTCAATCTGGGGAGGGACAAACCTAAACCCTTTCCCCATCTCACAGTGAGACCTCCTCACAAAACACAGATTTATCACTTGGCCACCTGAGGTCTTGCCAACGTGGTGCATTCCTGGCAGTGCCCCAACCTGCCAGCACCACTGGCACGGACCCGCCATGCCCTACAGCAGTCAGAGCAACTGATTCCCATATCCCTAATAATTCGACTGGCCTTGATTTATTTCCCTTCCTTTCCTCCTAATAGCTCATTAACTCCAGAGCAGGCTGATGTTTCCCCATTGCCAGGTACTAGAAGTCTGAACAGAGGTGTGCAGAGCCTGCCTGGGAGGCTCTGGGGAAGGACACACTGGGCTCCCCAGGCAGGATGGGATCCTTCTGAATTCTGTAACTGTGTGTGGAACTTTGTGTTTGCCAGGTGCTCCTTTGGCCACCCAAGCTTAATGACTAAACTAACATGGTTAACAACCAATATCTTACCTTGCAGCCGTCCCTGCTAACCGTTTGAGAGACTTACCAAAAGGTAATGATCACTAATTCCTTTGGTTTGTTTGATTTTGTAAATTGATTTTGTTTTGCCTTGCCAATAACACCAACAGAAACTCTAGAGGTAGAGGTTGAAAAAGCTGGGAGCTGATGCTTCCAAATCCTGTCCATGTTGTCCTTGAAAACCCATCCAGATGGCCAGGGGTGGAAAAGTCTTGTGCCACATCATTTCATATCCCACAGTGCCAGGTCTTGGGCGAAGGAATCACCTGACCCATACCTGGAAATGGTGAGCTTAGAAAATAATCACTTTGAACACCTTGACCTTTACCTGGAAAGAAGTTATTACGGTTACTATCATTGCATGAGCTGGTTTTGTGTGACCTTGTGGATTGTGACCAGACAAGGAAACCAGAATTATGCCCAGAGCATTTCTAACAAGTCTGCTTTCATTGAGGTTTTGTGTCCTTTCTGTTCTCTTTGCATTTACTTTTCTGGACAGCTGCCTGCAGGCTGTTGTATGATCATATAACCAACCCCCTGCTAAGCCCCTTTGTCGTGCTCCCACCACCAGATCCCAGCAGTTGCACAGGGAGCAGGTGGGGTTTCAGGGCACAACTAGTCCATGAGCACTGGTCCACCAAGAGCTGCAGGACACAAATCGTGCCACAGAGCACGTGTCTTCCCACCGATCTGGACTGAGATGCCCAGAGCTTCCCCTCCCGGGAGAAGCAATGGGAACTGGGACTCCCAGTTCCAGGGACAATCCCAGCCTAATTTGGGATTCCTTGGCCAACAGAACGACCTGACCGGCCCCGTGACTTGGAGCTGTCCGACCTGGCCGAGAGGAGCGTGCGGCTGACGTGGATTCCTGGTGATGACAACAACAGCCCCATCACAGGTCAGACCCCACACTCCCGGCCCCCTATCCCTCCTTTCCCCTGGGAGCTGAGCCTGTAACCCCATCTCTCCATCCTCTCTCATCCCCAGACTACATCGTGCAGTTTGAGGAGGACAGGCTCCAACCTGGCATGTGGCACAACCACTCCAGGTACCCCGGGAACGTCAACTCGGCCGTCCTGAGCCTCTCTCCTTATGTCAACTACCAGTTCCGGGTGATTGCAGTGAACGACGTGGGCAGCAGCCTGCCCAGTGTGCCCTCCGAGCGGTACCAGACCAACGGGGCACGTGAGTACCCTCCACCCAGTCCCTCTTGCCATGGTGACCTGTTTGTAGCATCTGGCCACCGCTCTCTGTGGAGGCTCTTCCCTTGCCGTGCATGATCACAGCTCCTGTAGCAGGAACAGCTGGACAGAGGTGAGGGAATGAGCTGGTCCACGCATCTCCTGGGTGTTATTTTATATATCCCACCCTCAAGCCTGTGACTGATGTTCTGCAGAGCAGCAAAGCTCCAGTGGAAGGATTTATACAAAGGTCACTCCAGCAGAATCTGTTGAAGGAAAGTCCACCGTACAGAGAAGCTTTCTAAAGAAAGTCAGTCAGCCTTTCTGACCACAGGAAGTTCAGAAGTCTCTTGGAAAATTAGACTCAAGTGTAAAGTGGCCACCAGTAAAAGGCATTTTGTTCCAAAATTGCTAACTCATTGTCTGCTGCTAGAGCTGGCCAGGAGCCCAGGTCGATGCAGGAGTAAAGTGCACCCCAGACCATGACCTAGACTCAGGTCTTCAGTCTGTGTGCCCAGTGCTTTGTGCCTTGGAGGACACTTGGGTAAACTCACCAGGAATTCACAAGCAGCTTCGTGGTTCTGCTGCATTTCTTAATTGAACCATTGCGGAGAGATCTCTGCAATATCTGCTGGCATCTAGTGTTGGCTTTCGACATTGCTCTTCCTGTTTCAGGTCTCAGAAGTGTCGGACTTGGCTCCTGGGGTTGCTGCACAAAGGCTGCCTGGCAAAGATTTAGGACATTTGGGGGAGAAAAAAAGAAAGAGGCTCCTAAATAAATGGCCTGGTTTTCAAGAGTGCTGAGAGCCTTACGTTCCATTAACCTGAATGGGAACTTCTGGAAAAATCAGGCCATTAACTTCTGCCTTGGAAGTATTTTTGGCTTGCACAGTCAAGGGTTTTTAACCATTCACACAGGCATTTCTCAGCATTATAAACTGCTTTTTGTTGTTGTTGTTTTGCAACATGAATTTCAGGTCCTGAAATAAACCCGACAGGAGTTCAAGGTGCAGGGACTCAAAAGAACAACATGGAGATAACCTGGACGGTGAGTTCTGGGATGCTTGGGGGCCACTCAGCAGCTTATGGTCATAGATGTTCAGGTATAGAGAAGTCAGAGTCTCTAACAATGTGTGATAGAATAAACTTAATGATCATAAAGGAAATAAAAAGCAGAAGATGCATCTCCAGGAGAGGCCCCTGTTAGTGCCTAGAAGAGCCCGGGTTGCCCAGGGAAGCTGTGGCTGCCCCATCCCTGGCAGTGTTGAAGGGCAGGTTGGATGGGGCTTGGAGCAGCCTGGGCTGGTGGGAGGTGTCCCTGCCCATGCAGGGGGGTTGGAGCCAGATAATCTTTAAGGTCCCTTCCAACCCAAACCAACCCGGGATTCTATGAAGAAGGTTTGTGATAAAACCCAGTAATTTGCAGCTATGTAAGTGAAATGCAGGTGCTGGGTCACAGGCACAGGCTTGGGAGGGTGCTCAGTCTGACTCCTTGAGCAGTACATAGGGCTCAGGGACCAGCTCTTGCTTTATCTGATGGACCAGCAGGTGTCATCCACAAATAAGCCAAGATCTGCAGGGAGGCTAGAAATTGCAGTGGGAGTGTGGACAGGAATATGAGGATATGGTTCTTGGTCCTGCCTTGGGTCTGGAGGGCAAGGACTGGGTATGTCTCCCTCTGGGAACAACAGGATTGACCTCCTTTGAGATTTGCTGATGGAACATGAAAGAAATACCAGCTGCTGAGCAGAACTTTTTGGAGCTCCATGGCAGAGAAAACACAGCTGCTCTTTCTCCTTCTCACTTCATTATTTTTTTTTTTTCCTGTTTTTTTTGAAGCCTCTGAATGCAACTCAAGCTTATGGGCCCAACCTCAGGTACATCGTGAGGTGGAGGCGAAGGGACCCCCGTGGGAGCTGGTACAATGAGACAGTGAAGGCCCCAAGGCACGTGGTGTGGAACACCCCCATCTACGTCCCCTACGAGATCAAAGTGCAGGCAGAGAACGACTTTGGGAGAGCACCAGAGCCCGAAACCTACATCGGCTACTCAGGGGAAGATTGTGAGTATTTGCTCAGCCAGAGATTGTGTCTCAGAAGGGCAGGATCCCACCCAAATCAAGCAGTGCTATGAGCAGGTACCTGTGCTTAGGCGTGTTCATAGCACTGCTTGATTTGGCACAAAAATCCAGTTCCAGGCACTGGAAGAAAGAGGCTTGACCTTGAGATTCTGCTCTGGGCTCTGCATGGCCCAAGTCACTTCACTTCTGTAAGAGCCAGGGAACACTGGGTGTGCAAGACACTAAGATTTCATTTAAGATGATCTCTGGCTCTAGCCCAGTAAACCACATGAAATTATTTCTGTCCCTGACATCTTCAGATCACCAAGCTCATCTCAGGTGAGAGGTGCTACAAATGGCTAAAAGGGCCTCGGTTCATCCTGGACTGGATTCTTGTGCCTCTCTGATAAGGCTCCAATTTGGGTCCCTGTTTGCAACACACCATTGGCTGGGCTTCTCTTTAAAACCCTCCTCCTGGTCATGCAGAACTTGTTTAACTCTCTTTTCACCTTCTTTCTGGGCTACTGGTATCACCCTCTGCTCCTGTAGCATCAAGCCTCTGAACTGCAATTATCCTCCCCTGTTGGGACAATGTGCTTTGCTGCCAACAGCTTTATTTTGAAAGAAATCTAGAGGAGTTCCTCAGGTTGCAGCATCAGTGGAGGAACCTGGCTGTGCTACCTTGGGATTACTGAGCAGAGAGGTGGGTGACCAGGCACCCAGCCATGGCTCCAGGCTTGAAGACAAGGGGACACAAACAGGCCACAGTAATTTCAGGAAAACCTGCAATCTTGGTGCTGAGATAGAACACACAATGTCCTCCAGCTGGGTGTCTTCTCCCAGGGAAGGAAGATGGGGAGAAAAGGTGGGAGTGAGGGAAAGAGCTGAGCCTGGGAAGCAAATCTGGACCAGGCTGTTAGTGGAAAAGGACCCACCTGCACCATCATCTCTGCACTACTTGGCTCTGCACCACCAGGTGCTCTTTTCCAGTTTTAGTTTAAAAATTTGTGCCATAATTTTGAGGTGTGGGAGGATGTGACCAGGCCTGCAGATGTGGGCTTCACATGGAGGGAAACCAATGTCCCCATATCACACCCCAGGCACAAAAGTGTCCCTGCCTGTGTCCCAAGGGGTGGCACAAGGTAAAAATAACCCAAAACCAACCAACCAAACTAGTCCCTGCCCTGTCCTGTCTGAATTACTTCACAAATACCTGCAGATTTCTCCATACCAGCAGGTGACCTTTAAATAGGAGGCAAAAAAACCCAACAGCAGGTTCTGGCCAAGTTGAGATTATGGGATGTGGAAAGAACACGTGGTTTTGTAAATCCTGGGTCTACCCAGGCAGGTGCAGCAGGAGGGGCTGGATGTGCCACCCTGCTCCTGGAGATGGAGGGAGCCAGACCCCTTCCTCACTGCTGACATCAGCTCTTGCAGCATCGTGCAGGGAGTTCTGCTCTTCACTGGGTTGTTAATATTCCTGTGCTGGCTGAGGGAAAGATGGGAATTTCCCCCCCCTTTCCTGTGGAAGTAATGCTTGGAAAACAAGCTTTTAAAACATGCAAGAGAGGGGGACAGAGGTAAGTGATGATTTGCTATGTGTTTGGGTTCCCCTCACCCCCAACAAGAGCACCCAGAGTTGGCTGTTGCTCCTGTTTTGTTACCAAGCTTGGGAATTCCCAGAAACTGAATTTAAGGAGGGAGAAAAGGAGAGGATCATCCCCATGGAAGTGCTGCCAGCAGATAGGGCTGGCAGGGGTGCAGCTGCTTCCCCAGCAGCCCCCAAAGCTGTGATGGGAGAACCATGGTGAGGGTGAGGGGGGCAGGAGGGGCTCTCTGTCCGTCCGTCTGTCTGACTGACCCCCTGGGTACCATTGGGTCCCTAATGCACACTCTGCTTTGTCCTCAAATGCTCAGATCCCAAGGCTGCACCCACGGATGTTAGGATCAGAGTTTTAAACAGCACTGCCATTGCTCTGACCTGGACCCGAGTGCACCTGGACACCATCCAGGGACAGCTCAAGGAGTACAGAGTGAGCAAAGCCACATCTCTTCTGAACTGACTATTAATCCAGCTAATTTCCTCACGATCCCAGGCAGCCCCAGGGATGGAGCTGCCTGCGATGGGGATGACAGAAAAGTCACCTCTGGCCGTTGGGACCCTTGTCCCATGGCTGGGTGCAGACCACGAGGGCTGAGAGCTCAGCTTGGGAGCAGCACCAGAGACCAAGGGCCTTGGTTTGCTCTTTGGGGTGCCCAGATGGGGCTGGGGACATCTCCTGATGTTCCCACAGGGCTGGGTGCTGGGTTGGCCCTTCCCGTGCCTGGCTGCAGGATCTGGGGTGCTCAGACAGAGCTGCCCTTGTGCACCCAGAGAGGGACTCGAGGTGCTGCTGCCCGTGCAGAGAGGTGTCTCCTGGCTCTAGAGCTGCCCAGAACATTGGGCTGGCTCTGGGGGGAATGATCTGAGATAGACACAAACAGGTTTTTGTGTCATCCCCAAAGTACCTACCTCATCTTTTAATGAACACCAACACCTGCAAAGCCTAAACCCAGTGGTTTGCACTAACTGGCAACTAAAAACAGCATGGATCCTCTTGTGTTTGGGGCTTTATTTCCTTTTTAATGTTGAATACTTACTGCTTAGGTAAAATGCAGAGGACAGACCCTGTTCAAAACAAGACAAAGTCTGGACAAAGCCCCTTCTGTCAGAGTTTAAGGTGTTACCAAAAGTGTGTCCTGCAAACAGTTGCAGATTTTCAAATCCAGCAACCCCTGGAGCATGAAGTTTGATATTTTTTTTCTGTGTCTGCTCCATCATTCTGGTCTGAATGAATCTTATTTCTGCATGAAATAAGATTTACAGTCGGGGCTTTGAATGGGACACTTTCCAAACTCAGACTTTCCTTTGTGCCTGGACGTGTCCCACTTCCCTTGTCCATGATGACAGTACTAATCTGGGTAGAAAGGGAGAGTCACTTGATGCCAAAACCAGCTCTTTGTAGTCTGAGCTTAGCTGGTTTTGCTCCGTGACCTTCAGTAAGCACTTAACCCCATGCTCAGCCTCTTCCTCAGGTAACACAACTGACCTGTCTCACCTGGGTGGGTGGGAAACGTGGAGCTTCATTAATGGCTCTAAAAAGCGT
Organism: Apus apus; assembly: GCF_020740795.1. NCBI lineage: Eukaryota > Metazoa > Chordata > Aves > Apodiformes > Apodidae > Apus > Apus apus. Next base: position 4,272,432 of record NC_067304.1, read on the forward strand.
CTGCGGCGAGAGCTGCTCTTGGAAGGGCAACGTTGTGCTATGCTTTGTTAATGAAAAACCAACTGCACTTAAACAGGATAAGCTTCACTTGCCATGCATGTTTCTTGAAGGCCTATTTCTGGAGAGACAGTAGTTTGCTGAAGAACCTGTGGGTCTCCAAAAAACGGCAGTATGTGAGTTTTCCTGGAGACCGAAACCGGGGCATAGTGTCCCGGCTGTTTCCTTACAGCAACTACAAGCTTGAAATGGTTGTAACCAACGGGAGAGGAGATGGGCCACGCAGTGAAGTGAAGGAGTTCCCCACCCCAGAAGGAGGTACGTGCCAGGATCCATCCCTTGTGCTGATAAGAGACTGGGGTGGTTCAGCTCTGAGGAGCAGAGCAAGACCTGCGTTAAGGGGCAGTTCTCAGCTGAGCCTGGGCAGCATCTTCTGGGCAGCATCCCTGTCTTGGTCACCACAGGGCAGGTGACATCTCTGCAGCCAACTCCTGTCTCCTCAATCTAAAAAAAAAAATCCCCTTCAGGTGCTTTGAACACATCACCAAGTAGCTCTTGAGGCTGAAGATGAGAAATGGTTGTAAAGCCTCTTCAGGGGCACAGGACCTGCCCTTGACCTGCTGCCTGACCTGCAGCGCTCGGGGAACTGCGAGCGAACGTGCCCGTCCTGCTCAGTGAAAGGCAGCAAATCCTTGCAAGACCCAAGTCCTTTTGTTCTGAAAGGATGTCCCTAATACCCCTGGCAGGCTTTTCAGGCAAGAGCACCTCGTTCTTCTGTTTAAAGAGCTTGTGTCAAGGATGAACTTGAGATTTTAATTTTCTTGCTGCCACGGGAGCTATTTATAGACACGCCAATAACTTTTTGTTGGAGCTGCACTTTCAGTGGCTGGTAATGACTCTTCCTGTAGCACAGAAGGTTCTGGTTCAGAATGTTCCAAAAATGCAAGAGGAGAAAGCAGTGAGGCTGGAAACAAATCCTTTCTCAACTACCCCAGAATATTATGGGGTCTTCCTCTTCATCCTACTCCTGCTGTACAAGGACAGCATCTCTCAGCCCTCTCTCTTCCTGAACATTTTCCTGGATGCTGACACCAGCTTCCAAGGATTTTCAGCAGAGCAGCCATAATTAAGCATGTTTAAAAGGAAAGGGCTCAGTTCCAGTAGGGAGGATTTGCAGTCAGGAGCATTTTGATTTAACTGCTTACATGTGTGCTGGAGACATGGAGCAGCTGGGGCAGCTCCATGGATTTGGGGTATCTGTATGGATTTGGGGTAACTATATACATTTGGGGTAGCTCAATTGCATACCTGAGTGGCATTGATTGAAAGAATGATAGAAGATTATACTCTTGGCATAAGTAAACTGCTGATTTGTTTTTTTCCTGTACCACTAAGTGATTTGATTGACTAGATACTGACATTTAGGAGAGTTAATGACATTCTGCAAAACTTCTGGTTAAAAAACAACAACAACAACAACAAATCACTAATCTCTCAGCTCAGAGAGTGAAGTTCTCTCCCTAGTCAAGACACTGCAATTATTAGTAAGCCAGGAGAATAATTTAAGTCAAGAATGTAAAATGCTTTCCTTCCTTTACTAGCTTTGAATAAGCAGTCATAAAAGCAGCTGTTCCTCAGGGTAAGGAGCACTGGACACGTTGCAGGTCCCTAGACATGAAATAACACAAAGATGCTTTGCAATAAGAGAAGCTGCTGCAGGATTTCTCACTGTTCCACCAGATAAACAGATGAGAAGTAAATGCTGGGCTGGGTGAGGGCTGCAAACAAGACCAGCAGAGTATGTGTGGAACACACAGAAGTGGGACCTGAGCTGTGTCCCAGCTCCGTGTTGTGGCTGTAGCATCATTTGTGGGTGCTGGAGGGCAGGAGGAGCTGGGGGCTGGGGTTGCATGCAGAGCTGCTCTGCTGGCTGCTCCCTGCACACCCTCTGCTGCAGCCTGGGCTGGTGCTTGGTTTCTGCCACAGCTTCTCGGTTCTGACCTTGGGGGGGCAGGTGTGGTTTATCTGTGTGTGCATTTCTGAGTGCCGTGCGTGTACCAGTCACCCTGCCATGCATGCACTGTTGTGAGGTATGTTATCTTGGATGTTTTCTCTTCTTTCCCTCTCCCTCCTGGTCCCGTCCTCCTCCCAAGTGCCCAGCTCCCCCAGGTATTTAAGAATCCGACAGCCAAACCTGGAAACCATCAATCTGGAGTGGGATCACCCAGAGCATCCCAACGGAGTCCTCACAGGATACAACCTTAGATATCAAGCCTGTACGTGCCACATGTTATCTTCTTAGAGACAATAATTAAGTCATTAAATATTTCACTTGCTGCTAATTACCTCCTCACCTGGGACAGAAAGGTCTCCATTAGGAAGTGGGGGCTTCCATCACAGGGTGGTGTTGGAGAGGAGTGATGGAGCAGTGCTGGGCTGGTGCAGTTAACCAGGGGGGTTGTGGGTGCTCAGCAGTTCCCCAGACTCGACCATTGAAGGGCAACGAGTCTGATCCCTGACTTAGGAAGCCCTTTACTGGTGTAGGAAGCTCATTAAGCACAGGCTGAGTAGTTTACACCCTCACTCCAACACAAGCTCCTGGCTGTGTAAAAGAGGCAGAGCGCAGAGCCCAGCACCACAGCCTTCTCTAAGCCCCTGGCACTTGTGCTGTGCCCTTCCTGGGCCACCTCTGCAACCCCAGATGTCCCTGCTGGTGTGTCCCCCAGACAGCAGGTCACCAGCTGCCCCAGATGAGGTGTGTTCAGCAGCAGCTCTGAGCACACGTGGGCCCACCCCAGCTGCAGGGCGAGGTGACAAGGTGGCACCCATCTTTCTCAACCAAGGCTGAAGCCACCACGACCTGCCTTTCCTTCCCAGTTAACGGAACCAAAACGGGCCGAACCCTGGTAGAGAACTTCTCTCCCAACCAGACAAGGTTCACCCTGCAGAGGACAGACCCCATCTCACGCTACCGCTTCTTCCTGCGCGCACGGACCCAGGTGGGAGAAGGAGAAACCTTAGTGGAGGAATCCCCAGCCCTGCTGAATGAAGGTATGTGCAGCAGCAACAGCTTCTGGCTTTGCTGCAGGGCTTGGGGAGGAGGGGGATGCTACATGGATCAGCCAAAACCTGGAGCTCAGGGAATCGGGTGGTCCACAGAGCAACCAGTACAAGATAGTAGCTGGTGCACATCTAGTGCCTACTGCAGAGATAGGCAGGTAGGTAGATGAGGGAGGGATGGATGGATGGATGTGTGTGTGTCCTGTGCTCCAGGGAAGCATCTTGCTGAGCCCCAAGCTATTAGAGTTCTTCAAGAGACCCTGGAGTAGCAGGCCACCCACCTTGCTCTCCTCTTGCAAAAGGTGAAGCTCTTCTCTGCTCCTCTGCAGTCTCTATACAAGCAAAATAAGGGGCAGGTGAGGGTGATTTTTACATGGCTCGAAGGGGCTGCAGCAGCTGCACCCTCTGGGCAGTGACCCCCCAGGCAGGGGCTCCTGTGGCCCTTCCCTGTCACCCCAAAACCAGCAGCTGACCTGACCCTCCCAAGCAAAGCCCAAACTCCCAGACTCATAATGAGAGAAAAACGCCCATTGTGGGACATTCATCAAACTAAGTGAAAGTTCAGGAGCCCTGAGGGAACTCGGGGAGACAAAAGTGGCTCTTTCCTTTCTTTAGCATTTGCTAACAGACTGATGATTTGGTTAGTGCTCTGATTTAATGGGGGTTTTGTCTCCTTTCCTCCATCTCCCCCTCCCCAACTAATGGCTCCGAGTAGGAAAAGTAATTTCTTCTGATGACCCAGTGGAAATGAAATGCTTCCTGACACCTCTTAGGTGGGCTGCAGCATCTCTAATTGATGGGATGGGAGATGAGGCTGCCCGTGCTGTGGAGGGGGAAGGAAATCAGCTAAATTACATCCTGGCAAACATGAGAGGGGACATGACATTGCTTGGAAAAGGAGCTTTGCTGAGCAAACTGTTAGAGCCCAGGGACTGGATTGAAGCTGCCAGTGCTGAGAGGCAGTAGCTGCTTCATGTACCTTTGCTTTACTGGTTTGTTCCTGTAGCAGTGACTGTTGGAGCACAGCTGAGTCCCAGCCACAGCCACCTGTATATTGCTGGCTTGTGCCAGGAAATAGGTACAGGTATTGCCAGGGTGACAAGGTAAGGGGCCTTGTTCCCCCACCCTGGGGTCAGGGGGGTGTGGATGGGGGGGGTGGTACCCAAGTGCTCCCCACCTGCCCCTGCCAAAGGGACAAGCTGCTGCCAGTTAGCAACAGGACAAAGCCTTGGCAGTGAGAAACACTAAAGAGTCAAGTCCCAGCCTGCAGATGCAGAAATAAGGCAGCTTGACCTCACACCATGAGCCCCTGAGGCACAGCAGGCCAGAGGGGAAAGCATGGAAGTCCCATGAGCAGCTCTACATGCCCTCTCTGCTGTGAAGCTACATGAGAGATGGGTGTGGAATTAAAAAAAAAAACACAAGAAAACCCCCACAAAAACAAGCAAAAAAAACCCAAACCAAACACCAAAGCAGATTAAGAAAATGCAACCCATTAATGTGCTCCGAGGTTGTTTTCTGCTTGCCAGGCTCATTCACCTGAGAAGTTGAGATAAAACACATTGCCCTGGTGCTCTGCACCAACCCACACGAGGCAGGACGAGCTCTGAGCTTGGAATTAATTACACTAGAAAAAAAAAAAACGAAGGTGAAATTCAGTGTCAAAACCAGGATAAGTACCCGCTTAGGCACTTTGCTTAATGGGCACCTGTGGCCCCTCTGCTGAGGTGGCGTGTGGGGTCCCCATCTCCCCGGGGACATCGCTGTGTGCTCTGCCCTGTGCCAGGGTGAGGGGCTGTCGCTCCTGCATTCACTCCTCCCTCTCTTTCTCTCTCTCTCTCTGGTGACTCTGTGCAAGTGGTCCCGAGTCTCTTGTTGGTGTGTTCTGGTTGTTTTATCTGTTCCTCTGTTTTTTCTCTTCCCTTTCCTTCTCCGCTGTCCTCGTATTCCCCTCCCTACCCTTGGCGCTGCCTCCGAAGCCACACCAACCCCAGGTACCGTACCGGCCGGAGGAGGTAACAGGCATGGGGCAGGGCTCCTTCTATGGGGCAGGGCTCCTTCCATGGGGCAGGGCTCCCTCCATGGGGCAGGGCTCCCTCCATGGGGCAGGGCTCTTCCCATGGGGCAGGGCTCCTTCCATGGAGCAGGGCTCTTCCCATGGGGCAGGGCTCCCTCCATGGGGCAGGGCTCCCTCCATGGGGCAGGGCTCCCTCCATGGGGCAGGGCTCTTCCCATGGGGCAGGGCTCCTTCCATGGGGCAGGGCTCCTTCCATGGAGCAGGGCTCTTCCCATGGAGCAGGGCTCCCTCCATGGGGCAGGGCTCCCTCCATGGGGCAGGGCTCTTCCCATGGGGCAGGGCTCCTTCTATGGGGCAGGGCTCTTCCCATGGGGCAGGGCTCCCTCCATGGGGCAGGGCTCCCTCCATGGGGCAGGGCTCTTCCCATGGGGCAGGGCTCCCTCCCGGCTGCTCTCCCTGCTGGCAGTGAAGCATGCGCTCCATTAACCCTTTCAATGGGAAGGCGAAGGGTCTTGGGGGGTGGGTTCGAAATTGGCCACAGGAAACCATGGCAGGTAAACCGAAGCCCCACGGGCAGCAGGGATGGAACAGGCTGCACCAGGGGGGCTGTAAAGATTAAAAGATCCCTGAGTGGGGCTCAGCAGCCTCCCAGGTGCCTCGTGATGGCCAAACCCACCCACCACTGCAGCTGCCACAGGCTGTACAAGCAAAAAATGGGAGTCTAGTCACCTTATTCAAGAGGTTTTTTTAATCCCTGGGCTGCACAAAGAGCCTTCTCCCTTTTGAAGTCTCATCAACCCTGCCCTGCGAAGTACAGCCCGTGTACCAGCCCTGCCTGGCTCCGTGGTGCCTCTGCACTGCCCTGGGGAATGTAAGCTGTGTTTGTTACACCCAGTGTTGCTGCTGGAGCAGCAGTACCCCCTTGCCAGGCAGGTCTGTGTCCCAGCAGAAGGGCAGCACCAGCCCCACCTCCCCGTGGCTCCTGGGGCTTTTGTACGGGAGGATCCTTTTGTTTCCAGGTGCCCATTGAAAGGGTTAAGGAGGATGGTTGTGGCCCAGCTCTGCATGTCTGCATGTGAAGCTATTGCTGCCTTTGCCCTCCATTGCAAATTTCTACAGCAGTGTTGAAGCAGAGAGGACCCTTTTCTTGTGATGGGGAGGGGGGGGGGCAACATCTCCACCTGCTTTCAAGGAAACCCAGCTCCTCAGCTGCCCAGTGCCAACCCTGCCAAGTCCAAAGCACAAGCACAACTACTGGTGGCCCAAAGGAGGATGCCCACCTCTTGCAAAAGCTGCAGACATCAGGGTGTTTTGTTTTTTTTTAATTCCCCCTCTTTGAGACAATATTTGGGCAGGGGACCAGCCCGTGAGCAAGCTCAGGGGGCTGGTGGCAGTGCTGGGGAGCACAGCCAGCCCAAACAGTGCTGCAGAAAAGCTTCTGCTCTGGAGCAGCAGCCCCTGATTGCCCTGCACCAAGGACTCGGTAAGAGGTTGTGCTTTGCCTTTGCTGGACACAGCCCTGGGGCTCCCCAAGGAGGAACAGCTTCTTAGGGAAGGCTCTTCCCAAGGGATGCAAGGGATGCAGGTGCTCTCTGCACCTGTGGGTTTTGCTTTCCTACCTTACGGATGTTTCTGCTCTTACTTTGTTGCAGTGATTGCTCTTCCCAATATTAGGTTGTAGGGTTTTTTTCCTTTCCAAATAGTTGCCCTAGTATATTTTTCCTTCCTAAAAAGAACAAGAAAAAAGGGGGTAACAGATTGGTCTCCTTTGGGTGGTGGGAAACTGAAAAAGGGTTGTAACCTTTTGACTTAGAGGATCTCTGTTCTCTGTGTCTGGGAGGACTGTTTTGCTGCTCTGGCTCATCCTTCAAGCCCAGGTTTAGCTTATCCACAAGAATCTGCGTTTCCTTTGTGGCTCAGGTTCACCTTCTTAAAGTACTTGTCTACTTGCAGTGGCTGAGCTTTGAAACCACAATCTGATCTCTTTATCCTTTGAGCATCACATCATTTCAGGCCTAATTTCTTACACCGCTGGAAGCTAGATTGATTCTTTGCCATTTCAAAGATAATTCTACAAGAACAGGGCTTACTGGTTCCCCTAGCCCTCTTATTTTCTACCTTCTCCTAGGAGAAATAGTAAGAGAAAAGCTACACCAGAGCTGGAAGGTGTCAAAGTGTCAGCAAGTGGAGCAGCAGGTGGTGAAGTGATAATTCAGCTGCATCCACAGCTTCCTCACTGTGCTCTAGGCTCCAGCAGGAGAAATCAAGGATCCAGGACACATCTTCATCTTGCTCTTGAGCTGGATGTCATTTCTCGTTAGGACCCAGGGCAATTCCAGCAGTGTTTGTCCCAAGAGGCTGTTTCTCTTCCAAACCAGCACAGGGCTCACGTGAGACGCTGCTCGACCTTTCTCGGAAGCTTCAGCTCAGCTCAGTGACCTAGATTTTGTAGATCTTTTTTTGTGGGTTCACAGCAAAAAAAAAATGCCTTAAACTGCAGTAAAATGCTCTTTGCCATGGGCTGCTGGCACTAAAAAAAAAAAATAATACAAAAAGGTCTTTATTTTCAGGGGTAACCTTACATATATAGAGGGTCACAGCTGGTTTCTGTGTGTGTGAGAACTGGACAAGCTTGGTGAAATCAAAGTGAAGTGCAGAGACTTTTCCCTTAGGAAAGACTTTTCCTAAGCCAGATCCAAACAAAGGGAGAGGTGATCTGGGAAAAGAGGGGACTTCTGAAAAGGGCTCTCGTTTATGCTCTGAATGAGACAAAAAGAAATCAAAACTGGATCCCGTACTCCCCGTGTGTATGGCAAAAAAACTTCATTAGGGACCACAAAAAGTGTAGGTCTTGGACCTTTTGTCTCTCCATAATTAGGAATCAGAGGAGAAAGATCCTATTGTTCATTTTAGAAAGGACCAGCAGTAGAAACAGAACTGCTGAGCCCTCTCTTTTAGAGGCTGCTCAATTGCTCTTTTCTATTCTTGAATTTCTTATAGCTATCAGATTTGGAACACTTCAATTGTATGGTAAAGACTTTACAATTTCCTTCTCTTGCTAAAAAACCGGGAGAGGGTGAGGAGAAACAAACAAAACATCTCTGAAAATGTACTTGGCTGATCATCAAAATTCATGAAAAATTCATCTAATTTCTCCAAGCCTAATTATTTTGTAGACACACCCCAGGGAAAGCTGTGACTACAGCCTAACAACACATAAAAAGCATGTTTAAATAATTAAAGAGCAGTATGGATGGGTATTGTTTCCTGTATTTTGCAAAAAAAACCCAACAAACCACCCCATGCAACTACTCCCTGAACTGCTACACTTGGAGCAGGACTCCAGTCCCTCTCTTCAGAGATCCCCTCTTTAAGTATCCCCCTCTTGCTTTTATGAACCTTCCTCTCAGTGTTTTATGGTGTATTTTCTAGTCTGAGCCTCACACAGGTTTTTTGTATGGTTTGGGCTCCTTTTTACTGGTCCATTCCTGGTTGTAGGAGCCAAGCTGCAGTGAAGAGCACCCCCCTGCTGCAAGCATCTTGCTCATTACTTAGCTTATTAATTGCTACAGCCAGACTGCTGCCTCCCCTGTCCATTAGAGCAGCCCATCTCCTCCCCACTCTGCCCCTCTCTCTCCCATTACCTGAAAGGATAATGCATCTTGCAGACAGAAAAAGCAACCTCTGCCTTGCAAGGACGGGGCCTATTAATGAGCTGGATGGTCGTTAGGATGTTTCCAGGAAGATGGGTGATGGTGGGAGAATGGGAATTGCTGCCTGTTTTTGCTCTTGGGTTTCCTGGGTGCACTGGGGCAGTTTTAAGCCTGTGTCTTCAGACACGCTGGTTTTTCAGGGGGCTGCTCTGCCCTGCAGCCCCTTCTCTGCACCCTCTCCTGCTTTCAGAGATGAGGGAGAATCTCTTCTCCCCGTCTCACAAATGCCAGATGCTTGGTGCTGTACCTAAATTTGAGGCAAAGCCCTTGAGTGACCCTCACACTGGGAATGCAGAAGAAAGAAATCCAGCTGCTTTGCAAAGTTCAGAAACGTTCTACCCGAGGAACTGCTGCAGCCCCAGGTGTAGGAGGATGTGTGTGATTTCTAGGTTTTCAAAACTGGCAGTTCTGGCCATGCCAGCTTGGCTCTCCAGCTCCCCTGCCCCCCCTTTTCCTGCCAGGAGCAGTGAGCTGTCACCCCTTAACAAGCCCTGAGGTGGTGGGCAATGAGCAGGGGACCCCGGGCACCCCTGGGGGTGCAGGGCTGCTCCCTGCTGCTGCCCCTTTTCTTCTTGTTATCTCCCCCCAGCCTGGAACCAGCTCTCATTAGGGGCTGGATTTCAAAGCCTAGAAGCTGCCCCTTATCTTCTCCCCCCCACATCTCCCAGCTGAGCTTTTCTCCTGCATACATTTCCCATTCAAACACAAATGAAGCTGTAGCCTGGGGTTGGGGCAGCTGAGGACTCATCCCCCCCCACGGCCACGGAGCCCTGGGTGGGCACAGTGTCCCCATCCCACCGCCTGTCCCACCCTGCATCTGCCCATAGCCACCTTCCCCATCCTCACCTCTGAACTATTGCTTTCCAGACTCGCCTGATCCCACTTTTTTACCTATTCCTAGTCCTGCCAGGATCATTTTTATCCCCTGTGCCAAACCCTCCTCGCTCCTCCATCTCACGTGCAGATCCGCTCGGGAGCACTTGGCTGCAGTGACAGCCCTGCTCTCTGGAATTGCTTCCACTGGAGCCCTGTGGGCAAATCCTGCCTGGCATCACCGTGCTCTGGAGCTGAGCAGCACAGCTCAGAGTGATGCTGGATCTCTTGGATCACTGCAGCACCCAGGAGAGTCCTGGAGCTGCAGCTTCCCCCCACGTGTGCGTGTCTGCATGTGACACGTACAGATGATGCCACACGAGGGGCAGCAAAGCTTGGACTTGACCTGGATAATCTTTTCCCATCAAGGATCTCGAGGAGCATTAATGGCAAATCTCTCCTTCTGCCAAAGCCACCCCAGCAGAGCTCAGTGATGCAGAGGGTCCTCGAAGGTGCTGTGGGAGAGGCAGGTGCAGGGCCAGGCCTGGGAGCTGGGGGTTGTGTGAGGTTTTTCCACCAGCTCCTGCCTTTCAGCAAGTTACTTTGTGCCTTGTTGGGTCCTGTTTTCCTTAGAGGGGAGTCAGGGATTCACAGGGGAAATGCTGAGACTGCATTAGCTAATAACTAGTCTGCGGTGCTGTTTGATTCTGTACATAATCTGTTGAGGAGCTGCAGCTTAATCGGGTTAAGGGGACACTAACCTCGTGACACCAATCTCTTAACCTTCCCCACAAACTGCTCCGAATCAGCACAGATGGATGAGAACATTTCTCAACCCAAGAAAAGCTTTTGTAACTTGGAGCCTCAGGGCACAGCAAAGCCCTCCATCGGGATGAACTGGATGAAAGAAACGCAGAACTCGAAACTCCCAACCCCTGTTGCTGGGCTGGGTCAGGACAGGAGGGCTTTGCTACGCCCCAAACACCCGAGGACAGAGCTGTGCCCTGTCCCACCTGCTCTGGGTCCCTTCCCTGTCACCATCATCCCTGCTCCCCCCCCAGAGCCCCTCGCCTGGTGCTTTGTTTGGGTGGCTGCACTGCATGAGGCTGCTGTGATGCTGCGTGGGGACCATGAAGGAGGGGACACCCCGGGGGGGGACACACTGTCATTTTTTGGGACATGCTGGTAACTGTGGTTTCATTGCAGCTGAGCTCGGTAGGGAGCTGGACTGAGCGACCTCCTGCTCTTCTCTGCTTTTGGATCTCTGGGAGGGCTGAGGTTTTAGGGGATGGACTTGGTGGAAAAGAAGCCCTGGCTTGGTTCTGGGGCACTTTTTAAAGTACTTTCCTAGAGTGAGCCTCCTTTGTGGGCAGTATTTAAAATAGCCAGTTTCATTTGCCTAACAGGGGGATTTGTAATCCCTTATCTACAGTAAGTAAATACCATTTAATGCAGGCAGCACGGGGTAAATCCCTGCTCATTCACCTCAGGCAGTTTAAGCAACGTTTCTTCTGCATTTTCTGCTGGCAGGTTTTCAGGCCCAAGCCAATGCCCTCCCCTTTGGTGGTGCTCAGGACACTCCAGCCTCTCCTGGGGTGGGTGAGGGGGGTTGTGCAACATGCACATTTACCCCTTTGCTCAGCCCAGGTGAGATGTGGATGTGGATGGGGGGGGGCGGGAGGGGGCGTGATTTAGAAAACAAATTGTTCTGTCTTTCCCCTTGGCCAGCTCAGGGTGTGCCAACCCCTCTGGCCTAATTTAAATGTAAATTGTGAGGGCCAGTGATGGCACCATCCATCACACTCACCCACCAGCTAAAATCCAGGTTACTGCTCCAGCCACTCATCACCAGACTGTGGCAGCAGCACAGGGACGAGCCAGGGAGGAGAAGCTGAGAAGCTGCAGACTTGCCTGGCAGCTCAGAAATGCTGGAGGTGTAGTCCAGGGGCTGCTGAATTAATGGAATTGTGACTTGCCTGGCCCACAACAAATGGGATTATTATATCCTCTGAAGAGATAAGCCTGGTTCTGATTTCAGGAACCCTGAGTGCTCTCAGCACAATTCTGGTCAGGGGGATGATGGGGGAGGACACCTTGCCCTGTGCATCCCCCAAAACCCCCTCACTTACCTCCCTCTGTTTCCAGGGTGGAGGGGGGCACCGACAGCAGAGCCAAAGCAAAAGAGAAGCAGGTTGTTTGGTCCTGGGCAGAGGGATCAGCCCTGGGCAGAGGGACCAGCCCTGGGCAGTGGGTGCACAAGAGCAGCTTGCTGGGGGCAGCCCCTGCTCTCCACCCTTCCTCGCCCCCAGTGCTGCTCCCTGCCCGTCCCCCCACGCAGGGGGAGAAGGGCAAAACAGATCCACCCAGTGGTTCCCAGGCCTGTTTGCTGCCTCCCTCCCCAGTCCCTGCCTCCAGCTGCTTCCCCTCACCTGCCTGCACCCCCAGCCCGGGGGGGACGGTGCGAGCGAGCCCCGCGGAGCCATCGCCTCCTCTAAAAAGCCAGTGTTTCCCTCTCCCAGCTGCAACTGAGTTGCCTCCAACTGCAATCGATCTAACCAGTACTACAACAGCCCCAACTACTACCACCACCACCGACACAACTACCACCACTACCGACACAACTACCACCACCACCGACACAACCACCACCGACACAACCACCACCACAGCCGCCACCACCGTCGCCAGCACCACAGCAGCTGCAGAGCGGGCTCCGGCAGCCACCACAAAGCAGGAGTTGGGTACTGAGCTTTCCTTTTCCTCTCTAACCCCTCTAACCCTTACTAGGACCTTTCCCCGCTGCTTGCTCAGAGCAAGGATTAATAAATGCGAGGCATTCCACGCTCTGGGAATGGCTCTGTGAGGAGCCAGGGGTGGCACAGGCTCAAAGAGGGACACAAGTGGCTTCCTGGCAGTTTGGGGGGATCTCTGTGCCACCCTCCTGGTCTCAGCCTCAGGGATAACACAGCCCTGTCCTGTGTCACGATGCTGAGCTGTGGGGGAAGGAAGTGGAAGACCCTTCCAAAGCTCTAGGAGTGCCATTACCTTGTCCCTTCCTGCCATTGGAAGAGGGTTCTGCTACTAGTGCAGAAAACGTCACTTCACATTGAGCACATCAGCTGTTGGGTGAGGGACCCGTCATCATTTATACGAGTCTTTTGGTTGGTGTTGCTGCTCTTGGTGCTGTAACCAGCCAGAGCCCTCAGCAGAGCTGGGAAGTGGTTCAGTTACAGCACCCGGGTATTTATCAGGTCAAGTTAAACCTCTCGTGCTGTCAGCTAGAATGGGGTGATCACGCCCCACTGGAGGCACATTCCCCACTATGGGTGCTTTGCTGCTGGATACAGAGATGTATCCACAAAGTGCTGCCATAATGATATCTACAGTTAATAAATAGCTATGGATAAATATATCCAGGTTATTAAACTAACAGCAAAAGGGAACATGAAAGAGTTCAGTTACGTAGGTGCATAGGACACTCAAAAATGCAAGTGCAAATGCTACAGAAATACTTGTTAATTCTTCATAAAGAGGGAAAGGAGATAACAGTAATGAATATCAAAAGCTGACACCTGTTTAAATCAAGGGATTTCTCTAAAGCAGTTCAGAGTCCTTTCTTTAAATCCTTGCACTAAAAAACCCACCAAAACCCCACACTGGGAGGACCAGCCACCCCCCACACACACCCCCAACACTCTGCAGTAAAATAGGTTTGTGAATCAGCAGCACATTCCCTGCTCTGCACTGATTTGCTTATTAAAGATCCAGACCTGAACTGAGAAGCATCAATTTGTCTGGCACTTCAGCCCCTCCCACCCCCAGCCAGAGGGCCCTTGAGCTGTGCAAAGCTGCTAACTGCACCCCAAAGGCTGCTCAGGGGGAGCTGCCCTGCCAAAACCAAACCAGCTTAAAAAGGGGTGCAAGAAATCCAGGTGCAGCTTCCTGGCAGCGTGTGAGGCTGCAGCCATGAAGTGACTTTGCTGCCACAGCCACTGCTGAGTGACCACGTGGGAAAAAAACTGCTCATTGAAAACAGGCAATTAAGGGGTGAGGAACACGCTGCCAGAGAGAGGGAAATAGGAGCTGCAAGAGGAGCTGCACGTGTCCCCAAGCACCCGGGGACAGGAGGGCTGAGCCCCTAATGTGGGCAGACAGGGCAGCCCTGGGGCAGCACAGGTTGTGTTTGTACCAGGGATTCTGGGTCACACCAGGGCCATGCAATTCCCTAAAAGTCACATCACCAGCCTCGTTGCAGGGACTGCAGTTAGCAGCCTTTACCTTGTTCAACCAAAGCCTGAGCTACACCCTGACGTAAATAAGAACCATAATAATAAACCCAAGGTGTCACTTAACCTGGTGTCACTGAAACACTGAACTAGTGGGTTAGCTCAGTCACTAGAAATGAAGTTCATCCACTCTCCAAAGCAACGTTGACATTCCTTAACTTCACAATCAGAAACGAGTGACTTCATTGCCCCACTGGCTGTCTCTAGACCCAGTAACGTGACAATATTCTCTCCCAGGCCCTCCTCCCTCGTGGCAGTGAGCCTGTGTGCACTCATGCACGTGTCTCCCGTGTCTCTTTGGGCACGAGTTGAGCCAGGAGATTTCCCCACTGCCCAGAATCCTCGGGGATGTGCCAGGAAAATCTCCAAACTCCAAAGACAAGCTGAGTGCAGTTGGACTCAAACACCGACACACAATGAGCTTCTGCTACTAAACTTTCCCCACAAGATGAAAGTTAAGGACCTTGAAGGGAACAAATACATCTTTAGGCAGGTTAAGATCAAAGCCATAAAACTTCAGGCAGGATTTTTGAGGTTTTACCGACACCAGATGCTAGATGAGGTCTCATTCATGTATAATCCAAAATACTAACTCCTGTTCTAACCTGTCCACCAGCCACCAATGGATCGTCCATATGGGACATAAGAGCTATGGCTAATAGTAACTGGGCAAACATCACCTGGAGCCACAATTACTCTGCAGGAACTGACTTTGTGGTTAAGTATATCACCAGTAAGCATCAGATCGCGTGGGGACTCTATAGGGTGGTGATGCCATTAGAGATCCTGCCAGCTCCTCTTGGTTGTAACTGATTACTCAGTCTTAATTACTGTTGGGGTTGTGATGCTTTATGGTGACATGGAGGGTGGGAGAGGAAAAGGTCACGGTCATGGCTGTTTAGAGCACACCAGAGCTGACCCTGGTGGTTCAGAAGTGGTTCCTCCTCCTTAAACCAACTGCCATGAGGTGTTTATGAGACACGGATGAGCCAGGCTGGTCATCTGTGAAGTGTCCATTGAGCTGGGCTGTACGTGGTGATGACGTAAAGAGCCCAAAAAATCTAGAGATGTGAGGGGAAAAAACTTTAAGGGAAAACAAATGAAACCTACATAAATTGGAGAGTAGTTTTAAATGCCTTTGAAGATGAGGTTCTTGAACCTGGAGTTGGCAGAATCATCTATGATCCCAAACCTCCTGTTATATCAGATATCCATGTCTCTTTAAATTGTAAGGCTACGTATTTAGACTGGAAACTCAAAGCCAGTGTCTCTGGTTTTAGTATTTGTTTAGAAAGATGTTTACATGCTGTTGGTTGGTTGATTTTTATTTATTTTTTATAGATAGGCAGTGGTGACTGCTGCTTATCTCTGGCTTTATTTCCCAGCTGTTTCAGCCCTCGTGTTATCTGGTATACCAGTCTTAAATCAACATTTAAAATAAACCAACTAAGTGTAATCACTGACAGCAAACCTCTTAGGTCACTTACATTGTTTAGGAGATGACCTTGATTTCTCCTTGAAACAGTTCTGAACGTGCAGCCAGTGCCTGGTCTCACTCTGCAGCTTGCAGGGCTGGGCTAGGCTCAGCCTTCCCCTTTTTAACTGGTTTCCATAATTCAGGACACACATCAACTTTCCAAGTCCTAAATGCCAAGTATCCCAGCTCTCACCCCACCAGCCCTAGATTTTTTCCCCAGGACTGGGAACACCCAGCACAGGCAAAGCCCCGTGTGCTCAGCCTGGGCTCGGGATGGGCTGCAGCAGCAGCAGCATCAATCCCATGGGATTCCCTTACCAGGATGTGGAAGGGAGGAAATTTTATCTCTGGCTCTCTTCCCTTTCTAGTGGAGGCTGAAACGAGCTGTGCACTTCTGGCCTCAAAACCACCTCCCTCCTGCCTCACAGCACTGGGAGGTCCCCCCTCCAGAGCCACACACCAAAGCCCCACCACAGCCTGCTCAGAGTTCAGTGCTTTAACAGGCAGCACGAAGCTCGTCAGCAAGTGATTCCTGGCACTGTGCAAAGAACAGGTCATCCTTGGACAGAGCCTGGGAGGAGGCAGCCCATGAGCATCCCTCCTAGAGCTGAAGGGCTGGACCCCTCTCACCCCAAAAAGCAGCACTTTGCCAGCTGGGGTGAGCAGACTCACACCATCCAGCTCCTTCCAAGCCTCCTTAACCTACCAGCAAAACTGGTGCATGGAAACACTCCCCAAAGCACAAGGACTGGCTCCTTTACTGAGTCCTGCAGCACCTTCATCCAGCTGAGCAGGACCAGGCAAATTCCAGACTTTTTGCAGTAAATACCCAAATATCTAGACCTGAGACTGAGTAGATGAAGGATCTATAAGGTCTCTCCCTTCAGAGTAGGGAGACACCTGAATAGCTACAGGTATTTTTTCCAGTAGAGCAAGCAGGGATGCAGCAAACCCACCCCACATTCCTGCATCACCAATTCTCTTCCATTCTCAGCGAGTAACGACCCCACCTTTAGTAGCTCCTTGAGCATCACCCCACATGGTGTCTGCTGGGTGGCCAGGGCCAGCACGACACGGGGGTCTGGCCGAGCCTCCCGCGGCTGGGTTTGATGTGCGGTTTCTGTTTCTCAGGTAACAAGACAGAGAAATCTATCCCTGTTAAAGCTCAGACCCCTTCCTCTGTGCAGCTGGCGAATCTGACGCCGGGAATGATGTACAAGCTGTGGGTGTTCCCCATATGGTCTAGCCCCAGCGAGCACTCGTACATAACCTTTACCACCAGCTCAGGTGAGCCGCGCTCCGGCCCCGCCGCGGGTGCGTTTCCGAGGCATGTCACATCCATCACCAACGGTGCCATTCGCGTGGTGGCGGGGACATGGTTTGACCATGACTGCATGGAACAACCCTCATCCACCCCTCTGGCAGATCCCCTCCCCCTTTCCCCAGCTTTGCCCTGGTGAAAGAGCCACCTCCAGCATCGCCGGGAGGCTGCTCCGCGTTGCACGGAGGAGCGGAGCCCCAGGAGGGGCTGGGGGTCCCTTGGAAGGAGAAGGGTCTCTCAGCAGGGTGGAGGACGTGCTTATGTTGTCACACAGCTCTGCTTGAAGCCCCCTCAAGGTGTGTTTGCGCTTCCACCCGCACGTTGGTGCTCGGGGGGACGGGGGTTGTGTTGCCCCCCCAGAGCGTGGCTGGGCCTGGGGTATGGCAGAGGGGCAGGGGGGAGATGTTGGGGATGGGCTGGAGGTGAGGGCAGGGCTGGGACAGGGAAGGGGGTGTTTGCAGAAGACCTCAGGCAGAGCCATATCTGGTGTTTACTTAGGGCTTTCCATCCTCCAGGTATTTTTCCTCTGGCATCTCCGCATCTAATTGCACAAGCAATTTTCCAGGCTTAGCACCTGAGAGATTTTTACAGCTTTTTAATTACAGGCTTCCTGCACTGCCCACTGAATGCCAGAGAAACACCCTCAGTGACTTCCGTGGGCACTGAATCAGCCTTGATGTGCATTTATAAAACTTCCCTGTTCACACTCAATGACTTTCAGTAAATCAAAACAGCCGGAACTTCCTTTGCATTCACCTGGGGGATTTGTTGCAGGAGCCTGTGCACAACACCTGTCAAACCAGTCTAAACACTGAGCTGAAAAACCAAGGAGCAAGCAGTGTCAGAGCAGCCCACACTGACAGATGTAGCAGGCAGAGGCTGTGATTTCCAAAGAACTGGGCTTATATGGCTCAGATCCAGCAGTATAATAGAAAGCTCAAGCACTCACATCTCAGTGCAAAGGGGAAATGTCATTCCCAGCAAGGGAGAGCTGCGGGGGGAGGTGGGAGCAGCCCCTCTCCCCATGGTGCCCAAAAATCTGGCAAGGCACGATGCTGCCAAGTCATCCTCTGAGGTGCTAAGAGGACACGGGGACAGATGCAACTGCTGGTGTTCCTGCATGTCTGGTGCTGCCCAGCACTGAGGAGTGACCAGCGAGCACTGACCTTGGCTCTGTCCTGCCTCTGCCCCACGCTGAGCTCTGATTTGTCTCCTCAAACTGCTCCATCACCCTGCGATGTGGTTGGCTCCACAGCACAGCAGCCCTTGGAACAGGCTGGGCTTTGCTGGGCTTTCAAAAAGGATTTCTTTTCCCTGGGGTTTTCCCCCACTGCTCCATGCTGTAGGTGCTGCTGCCTCGCCTCGGGACTTCCATGGCTTTGCTGGGCCAGGACTGGGCTGGCAGACATAAAAACTGCCTGCAGGTCTTGAGTCCCTGGGCTCCCAGCCTGTTCCCACATTGCAGAGGCTGATTCTGACCTCAGACTGAGCTGATTTTTCAACTCAGGCTCTCTCCAGAACAGCTCCAGCTGCAGTGTTGCATCCGCAATTCTGTTTCTGCTCCTGAACCCTCCCCTGACTCAGAAACCACCCCCAGCTTGACAACCCCCACCCATCCCATGCATCGTGTCTTTCAGGATAATTATTTCCTGACCTGGACCCGTCTCTTTTCTTTTCTCACCTGCTTTTCACCCACTTTGGGACCTGGGGGGAGCAGGGGCAGCCTCCTGCCCAACAGACACCAAGGGGCTGGGATCACTAGAAAGAAGGGTGGGGAAAAAAAGCAATATCCTTGGCTGATTGATGCTGGCAGTCTGGGTGTACCTATTTGCTGTAATTGAGAGGTTCCTACTGATGTTATAATTGAGACTAGAAGATGGGGTCACCTTTGTCCCTGTGCTGGAGGCCAGTTTGTACCCCACCCTCTCCCTGCTGTCGCCGTCCCTGCATGCAGAAACGCTGCAGATCCTTCCCTTCCTGCTGGTTGGATTCTTCTGACACCAGCCTTTGGGCCCTGCTGACAATCACATGCAATCAGGAATGCTTTTGGACAGAAAAGCGCTGTTGGGTTCTTTGGTGGGGTTTGGTTTTTCATGTTTTGCAAAGAGCTGATCTAAAAGTTGCTGCAGGTTGAGTGTGGATGCCCAAGGAATCGTCCCCCAGCCCTGTGGCAGCAGGACGTTGCCCTCCCACTTGGCTCCTGAATAACTGGCACCTCAGAGCTCCTTCCAGTAGGAAAGGACACTGAGAAGCTACGTACATAGTTTGATAGAAAGAGGTCTTCTAAATTAAAAGTCAAAAGAAAATCCCCCAGCCTGTACAAACACTGGGCAGAGGATCACACAAGGCTGGAGCTAGTGAGAACTCACATACCCAACCATCTGCTTTACAAACACAGACAAAATCTTGCTGCTGGTGGAACAGTCAGCTTTGCTATTGGCACACAAACCATGATTGTTAGGTAACATGTTTTCTGCCACAAAATTATAATTAATTAAAAAAAAAAAAAAGGTCACATTTCAAATCAATACCTGGGTGATTACACAGCTGCCTTCCACTGTTTCCCCTTGACATTGGCCTTACATTAAAGCAAATCAAAACATCCCCTCTGACAGCCACGTACTTAATCTTCCCTTTCTGAATGCTGCAATGACAGTCACTCGTTTACTCAAAGTACCAGATTACTGTGACTATAATTTTGTTGTCATGAGTTGCTTTTTTGGGAAGGATGGCAATTCCACCTCCACCTTGGCTCTCGGCAGTGCCACCATCCTACTGCAAGATCCCCTGGTGACTTGGTACAAAATCCTTCCTCCCTGTAAAACTCAGCCCCAATCTGCACGGTGGCATCAACCCACCTCTCAAGCTGCTCTGGCATTTCATACTTTGAAGACCCCCTATTTCTCCCTTAGCCTTGGTTTCTTTACCAACCCCATCCCATCAGGACTGTTAATACAATTTTTTCCATTTCAAAGCCCTCCAGTAAAGCTTTCTTCCCCTTTCCTCCCCATGCACTCAGCTAATTGAATCCAGTTCTCAGCTCCACTCTCTTATAATCTCATTCTCTCCATTATAAAAAGTGCATCTTTGAGGGCTACAGGAGCTCAGGTTGTACTAAAGGTAAATATTAAACGTGACAGCATTAAAGGGAAAAGCAGCCAAAAGGAGCCAAGGGCCCATTAAGCAGCTGCTTCCACCACCCTCAAACACAGAGTGTTCAGGGCCCAGCATCCTTTCTTTAGCAAATGATATTCTCCCTTTTCTCCTCTTTTACCTGCAAATTTCCTTGTCACAGTTTGGCTGCTGCTACCTCCTGGCAACACAGCTTAGATTTCATCCTAAAGAAAGCAGCTCTTCCCTTCTGTTCAGTTTTGATGGAATCAGAATGCTCTTGCAGCCCTAAAACAGGAGAGTTGGGCACTTCAACCCCTTTTTTGAAAGCTGTTGTCCCTTTTACAAGAGCCCTTTGTTCAGAATGCACTACCAGAGGGCTTTTAGGCTTCCTTTGTTACCACCACCTTGTTTCCTGCCCCACGGGCACCAAAAAGGATGCTCACTGCACTGTCCTGCCCATTTCAGGCAAACCCCCAGTAAACCCTCATCCCATCCTACCCAGCTCAGCCTTCCCATGCTCCTGCCAGGAACACCTCTCTGTTTGCCCTGCAGCCTGGTTAAATTTAGCCCCCCTGCTGTGCTGAAGGTTATTTTCTCCTCTGCTCTGTCTTGCTGAATACAAAGTGCATGTCAATGAGAGCCAGAAAATGGCAGCTTGTTGCTATTTATAGGACACAGATTTGTCTGTCTGACCGTGGATGGGAGCTGCAAACAACAAGTCAGGGGATGTGAGGGAGGACATGGCAGTTAGGAGCTGGAGCCTTGTTTGGGGAACAAGACCTTCTTGATGTTGATGATATTAATATTCAGCAGCCTTGTGAGGGTGCTGGAAGCAGTGGGATAAAGACTTTGCCCCAGGAGAAGACTTTCCAGTGCTATCAGACCACCTCCCAACTAGCTGGGGCCCAGCTGTCCTCCCTCAAAGAGCTGTTCCCACTCTGGCATTGCCCAAGCCTTGGTGGACTTCCACAAGTCCCCTCTCAGCCCTGGAGACCCCCGAAGGCAGCAGGACCTCAGGGGTGGTGGCAGCAGAGCCACTGCCCATCACCTCTGCAGCCTGGGCAAGGCTGCCTGGCAGGACCCAGCCCTTCAGGGCTCATCAACCCTCTGGATCCCTGGACACTAGGGACTGAACCCACTTGGGCACATTTCTTACAGACCTTCTCTCTTCCAGGGCAGTTTTCAGACACGATAAATGGAAGATCAAATCTGTTACCCAGCTTCTTTTGCCATTATTTGCAACGCCCCCTCTCACTGGTCTGTGCTAGGTTTTACTTTCTGCTGTGACCCTTCCCTGTTCGTAGCTCCTGCCAAAGTGTTGAGTTGACCTAGCACCACAAAAAGGAAAAGAAAAAGAAAAAAGCCAGAGATTCTTGTGCTACAGTCTCAGATAAACTGGTCAATACACACACAGACACACAAATTCAGCTCTAAAGATAATTTCTAAACCAGTGGACTTCACTATTCACCTGTTTCCCTCTGTGGGTCTCTGTCCTTTCCAGCCTTTTTTAATTGTTATTATTTTTTCTTTTCCTTCCAGCCTATACCAAAAACCACGTGGACATTGCAACCCAGGGCTGGTTCATCGGGCTGATGTGTGCCATAGCTCTCCTGGTCCTCATCCTGCTCATTGTCTGCTTCATTAAGAGGAGCAGGGGTGGGAAATACCCAGGTAAGAGCCTCGCGCGGCGACTGTTTGCGCTCATGGTTTAAACATCTCCAGCCTTCTGGGGGCTAATCAAATTCCATTGCTCTCAGATAGCTGCTTGTGATTACAAGGGCTTTTCTTTCTCCTGAGTGGGAACATTATTATTAGGAGGAAGCATTTCAGTTAATTAAAGGTCGGGTGAGGGCTCTGCGCTGCGCAGGCGTTGGGCTGCGGAGCTGGACGCTCCTGCTGTGCATGTCCCAACCTCTCCTCTGCACACTCATTCGTCCTCATCTAGAAGTAAAGACCTTTTCAGGCAAAAATCTCATTACATTTATTTTTTTTTCCCAAAGCAAAGACAAGGCTTAAGAAAATTCTCCAATTCATAGCTCCTCTCCGGCCGGCTGGCGCGCCTGCGCCCCAGTGCCACCACAGCAGCTTTGCAAGCCCTCCCAGCTGCAGGTTTTCCACCAAGTCAATGAAAAGCTGTTCCCCCCGCCCCTGCAGGGATTTCACACAGCCAGCCTCCACACCAGCTGCTGTTAGTGTCTGTAAAGCTTTTATCTCCTGTGCCACTTTTTAACACGAATGCTGGGGATGTGCTTGTTCACAGTACGAGACAACAAAGACGAGCACCTCAAC
Source organism: Apus apus (assembly GCF_020740795.1). Classification (NCBI taxonomy): domain Eukaryota; kingdom Metazoa; phylum Chordata; class Aves; order Apodiformes; family Apodidae; genus Apus; species Apus apus. The sequence continues at coordinate 4,294,520 of NC_067304.1, forward strand.
CCCGAAGACAAGAACGTGGAAGACGGGTCCTTTGACTACAGGTATGTTTCCATCAGCATGTGCAGCCACTTCTCCCCATCAGCCCCACTCCCAGCCATCACCCACCTCCCCGTGCCACCCTGCACAGACCCATGGTGCCATGCTGCCTCCTCGGGGGTTTCTCCCACCTTCCTCCTCCTGCCTCCTTCCCCCTTCGAGTTCTCTACCAAAGGAAACATTCCCTGCCCAAAACCCTGGAGGAGTGAGCAGGCTGCAGGATGCCAAGGTCTCCTCCTTCCCCTGTCTCAGCCTGGGAGGACCATTTCCAGGCAGAGAGCTGGGATGTTGGCATCAGCCACCTGGGACACAGCTCTCACTGGCTACAGATCAACCTTAATGACACTCCTAACACACATCAAAAAAAATAATTAATTAAAACTCTGAAGAAGCCTGAGGGTGTTTCAGGTATAATCACCCTGTAGCTCAGCCTCTCCCTGACCCATAAGAGAATACCCAAGGGAGAAATGCCCGAAGCGATGTTTGGATCAGCCCTGGAAGCATGCAGGGGTACTGACATGGGGTCTGCCTGCTGTCCAGGCAGGGTTCTTCCATCAGGTCCCCAGACAAATCCCCCCAAAAGGCCCTCAGGACTGCAGCACAGCCTGGCAGTGGGGCTGCTAAGCCCCTCGGATTTCCCCCAGCTCTGCTCAGCTTAGAGCATCCTTAGAGCAGCAGAGCTCCCCTGACCTCCAGGATAACTCCCCAGGAATTTCTGAGAGGGGCAAGTGCTCTCCTAAGCCTGCTCACACACAGCACTCACAGCTCTGCTGCTGGGACCAGTTGTCCCCAAGGAGCAGGACCAGGTAACAGTGTCAGGCCTCACTGACTTGCCCACACTCGACAGAGGACAGGGATGTGTTTCAGCACACCCAGCTCACTCTCTGAGCACCTACACTGGGCTTTGATTTTCTCTAAAGTATTAAAAAGCACCTTTCCATCAGAGCTGGGTCCAAAGCCCAATTAGGCCAGCAGGAATTTTTCTCCTGACTTCAAAACAGGGTTTAATTAAACACAGAGTCCTTACTGATAATCCATATGTTCTGCCAAAGACTTTAGGGGAAGCAAAATGCATCTGTCTGCCTGCACACAATACAGAAATGGAAGCAGAACAACTGCAGCCCCCCCCACAACCACATTGATATTGTTAGTAGCACAGTAACTATTGCAACTGTGACTCTTTCTCCAAAGGATATCCTAAGCCTGCTCTGGTAGTACAATACAGAATACAAACACACTCAGCAGGAACCAGAACAAGCAGCAGGTTGTAGGGAAAAGTGCCCGTTCCTTATTGACCTGAACAACAGCCCAGGGCAACACCTCCCTCTCCTCCCTGCCAGATTTGGTTATCACTTCTCCTGGTGGCAAGCCACTCTGGGGTAGTGACATCAAATCCACATTCCAGTTGCAGCCCAGGGGTGCTCCCTTCAGATTCCTGGCTGGGACATGGGGAACAGCAGAGAAGAAACGAGCTCAGCCTGGTCCTGCTGCAGGCTTTGCCCCAGATCAAACCCATCCCTTCCAGGCATGATTTTTCACCTGCAGGCAGTGCTCCTGCACAGCCAGTGTCCACACTTCCACCAGAACAAGCCCCCTTAATGCTCTGAGTCACAACAGGGATCCTCTTGGTTCCCAGCTTTTGTGGGATGGTATAAAGACCATGCAGCAAGCCTGAAACATCCCATCCCCCAGGAGCTACCCACACACAAGCCCCCAGGTTCAGCTCCATCCCCTGGAGCTCAGGCAAGGTCTCCAGAGCTGAGCTTCTGGCAGTACAGACCTGATCCAGAGATCTGCTTCTCAAGAGTCCCTTGAGGCAGTTGAGACCTTCTCACCCCCATCACTCCAAAGGCAACTGGATTGCCAGGGACCACTTGCCTTGTGTAGAAGGAACACCAAGCTCTTGGCATGGCTGGGCAGCCACGCTGCATTTCCTGCCCAGGCACCATCCAAGGGGCATTGCCTTCCAGGCAATGGGAAGGAATGGGAAAAATCCTTCATCCTACTACACAGCAGCTCCTGCTGAGCTCAAACTTTTATTGACAGCCCCACCCCCAAAAGTTTGCAAGCTAAAGGCAGAGGTCAGTAGAAAGGCACCAACCAAGCTTCAAGGTGCTACTACATTTTCAATCATACCATTCCATGGACAAGATGGGGGAAAAAAAAAAAACCAACCCAACCAACCAAGGACAAAAAATATCCCAACAACCCATAAATGCTGCCCCCTCCTTCTTGGGAACAACAGGTTTCCTGGGAGAAGTAATAGGAGGCTTCCCTCAAGGAGGCAGAAAGGAAGGTGAACCTGCAGGATTGATATGAAACACCGTTGGCTGATTAAGATTCAAAATGATGGTGATGTTAGGCTCAAGGAGGGTAGTAATTAGTATTTCAAGCAAAGACAGGAATGGAGCTGACGTGAGTTCTTCATTGGTTTCCCTCCCCACCTCCACATAGCATGTCTGATATGCTCTCATCATATCTCACGTCCTTAATGCCCTGTGCATGCAACTTTCAAATCTCTGCAGCCTATAATTAAGAGATACTGTCACATCTTTCTGTTCCACTAACAGAATAATGGTTTTCCTGAGCAGAGGCCAAGCCGAGCAGCTTATTTGCAAAGCAGGAGACCATTATCCTTGGACAATGTTCTGTGCCAGTGACTGTGCCTCATTATACCAAATGTGGGGGAGTCGGCTGGAAACCCAGGCCCCTGGGAAGGGAAAGTTGAGTGGTTCCAGCTTCTGGGCTCCAGTTCAGATTGAGGACAGCATCCTGTGGCACAGGTTCCAGACTGCAGGCAGTGCCAGCTTGCCCCAAATGGGCCATCTGGGTAGACATCCAGACAGGAGGACACTGAGCCATGCCCTGAGCCTGGCGAGGGGAGTTCTGGAGAAGCAGCCTTTGGGGGGAGGGGGTGTCAGTTTGTTGATAGATATCTCCATCCTGGTGCAGGACTAGATCATGGAAACCCAGCAGGAGGCTGGAGGGGACACCAAGGGACGTGTTCCCTTGTGCTGCTGCCCACTGGTCCCCAGCAGCAACTACAGTTCCCTCCAGCCTTCAACCACAAGCCTTTTTTGACCCGCCTGGCAGCAGATGACCTCTTCCCACCCACACCATCCCCTGCTGCTCCACGTTAGCTTCCCTGGGGAGGCCAGTGAGGCTCATCCAGCTCGGAACAATTATCCTGGCTCCATTTGGTATAACGAGGCAATTAGCTCCATGAGGAATGCAGAGACATTTCTTTTTGGTTTTTAGCACTGCCCCTGTAAACCGAGACCTCATCATATCGCGCTCTGATCAGGCTCTTTCTGCTTCTCTCTGTTTTATTCCCATTCTTTCTTCTCCTTTTCACCTGGTCTATCCACATGGACCATGAAGGTCTCTTGAAAGGTAGGACCACGTGCTGCCAGAAGTCCGGCACATTTAGCTTTTTTTTTTTCCTAATTTTCCTTCCTTCTAGCTTTTTGTTTCTTTAGAGCTGAAACGATTCCTTCCCCTCCCTGCTCCCGTGTACCTGCCTCCACCTAACACATTAAACAAGATCCCTCTAATTCCTGCTGGCATCAGGGGTACCCCCACCTCCAGCAAGTTGCATCTTGCTTGGGAATGCTCTGGGGGCACCCCCGGGTGCCAGGCAGCCCCAAACTCCACCAGAGGATCCCTCCTGGTGTAGCGGGACTGGCCAAGGGCTGGACCTGGGGATGGTGGGGATGGTGACAAGGGACACAAGGAACAAAACTCTAGATCCTAAACAATCTGCCCACTCTTTGTCTCAGTCCTGAAAATCCTTCCTCTGGCTCAGCCCCCACGACACTCCCCCCCCCCCCCACCTTCCTCTTCTCAATGATTTATGCAACTCAGGACGATGTTTCCCAAATGGTTTTCATCTGGGTGCTCTGGTTCTCTAATGCACACATCAGCAAACCCCACGGAAATCCATTTTAACAGGGTTAGATTGCATTAAGACCCTGATGAATTTCTGCTTCTCCCTCCTAATGCACTAACAGGATAAATAGTCTTGGAGAGAGGTAAAACCAGGGGGCAGGTTTGGGAAATGCATTGCTGGGGGGTTTGGTGCTGCAAACCCCCCCCCAGGGAAAATCTGGCTCTAGATTCAGCTGTAACTGAACCCCAAACCATGGGAAAGGATGTTGTAAATTAAGGAATCTGGGTTTTGCCACTCTCTACCTGGCACTTATTGGGCTTTCTAACTGGCAGTCCTGCTTGCAGACTGAATTCTCTTCCTCCTCCCCCCAGAACGAAGCTGCTTTCAAAGCTAACAAGTTGTTTTTATTGTGATGCCAAGTTAACACAAGGCCTCAAATATTGGTTTTGTATTATCTCTTAATTCACAAAGTGCTGAGATGAGGAAATAACATTAGAAAGCTGCGTGTTGCACCAAATTCCCCTCCCACTGGAGAGAGCTGGTGCCACTAATTAAATGGCATGAGAGAGATTTTATGCCTTCCCCAAGCAAAGAGCATTTTGCTCCCTGGCCCCAAGCAAAATGTTTCTCATGCCTTCATGGGAGGCAAACACCTTCCTGTGGGCACCAACCATCCAGGGCTGCAATCAGAGCCCAGCACTTCCACCAATTTTAAGGAAAAGACAGGAACAGAGTAGAATGCCATGCTGGGGAGTCCCAAGCTAAAATAATCATGGATCTTGTTAAAAAGACAGGAGTGGAGGTGGGAGGACAAAAGTTGAAGGTACCTCTGTGATACCTTTGGGAATAGTGCAGAATTTGCATGTTGGACTTAAGGTCAAACGTGAACTGAGGAGTTGTTGATAGGAAAATGAATTTTTAGATTTAGCAATCCACTCTCACCCTCCACACAGTGTTATCTGGGATTATGAGATACCAGCCCTTGCCTCCCAGAGAGATAACAGCTTTTCCCTTGTTTTGGGTTTTTGGGTTTTTTTGTTGGGTTTCTTTAAAGGTCAGTTTGTTTCATTTTCCTGTGGGTCAGACTATTTATTTTCCAGTGACCTGGCTTAATCTTTCTGGTGAAAAAGAGAAAAGGCTAAAGAATTGAGCAAACAAGCTTAGACGCTCAGAAATAAGCTTGGAAAGGTAAATTCCCAAGAGTTTTGGAAGCTGCACAGAACTTGGCATCCTATCCATGCCCCCTCTCAGTGCTTGGAGAGTGCTCCCCATTGCATGTAGCTGTCTAAACAGCCAAGAGCGGGGCTTTTTTTGTGAGGAAATCTGAAAACAAACCTCACTAAACCAGGTTACACCAAGGTTGGCCGAAACGCTAAGACAGAACATAAGTGATGACAAGGAAAGGATATTTCTAACATACATCCAGTTGGACTGATCTGTATGTGATGGAGGTTTTAAAAAGAAAAAAGTGCTTTCTAAAAAGGAAAAACACGAAGGTCGGGCTGGCAGAAATACCAACCACAGCAGCAACTGCAGAGGCAGCTGTGGGCCTCCCCTGTGGAGGCTGGCGAGTCTGCCTGCAGCCAGAGCCCCCCACCTCGGCGGCCTCTGGTCGGTATATTTGCACACTGGATTTATTTTTGAATATCCAGACCTTGGGGGAAGGTTGTAAACCCCCTTCTCAACCCTTACCATGTCTGTCTGTCTTCTGCTACCCAGCGATGAAGACAACAAACCCCTGCCCAACAGCCAGACCTCCCTGGACGGCACGATAAAGCAGCAGGAGAGTGACGATAGTTTGGTGGACTATGGAGAAGGGGGCGAAGGGCAGTTTAATGAGGACGGCTCCTTTATTGGCCAGTACACAGTGAAGAAGGACAAAGAGGAGACCGAAGGCAACGAGAGCTCAGAAGCCACCTCCCCAGTCAATGCCATTTACTCCTTGGCCTAGCTCAATGCACTGAAACCACCCAACAGCCCGAGGTGTTTGTAGGGGATGGGGGTTCAGCAACAGCCGCCACGACCTCCAGCAGAAGCGTGTGAATGCAACCAACCAACAGTGACAAACAGCAGCAAAATAAAACATTATTTAAAAAAAAAGGACAAAAAAAGAGAAAAGAAAATAAAAGAAAAAAAAATCCAAGCAAACAGGCAGACCAGGTGGCTGCCAATGCCATCTTATCCTTAGCAAACAAGCGAATGGGAAGGACTCTGGGGCTGTAGCTGTAGCCGAAACCTGGGCTGAGCTAGAAGGAGGAGTGGGATGTTGGATCTGCAGCCCAGTGTGGGGGGCCCAACACAGCCCCAGAGCCAGCCCTGCAGTGGCCACCACAGGCTCAGCTGCCCAGGCTCCCCAGGGCCCTTTTTGTTCTCTTGGGAGGGAGTTAGAAATTCTTTTTAATCTTTACAGGAAGGTTCCAGTTAAGAGGGGAAGGGGAGAAAAGGAAAAAGGAGGAAAGTGGTGGATCCTTGGGTAATGATCCCATGGTATTACTGAGATGTCCATCCTCACAGCAGCACCTTGCCCATAGCCTCTCCCCAAAGTGCTCAGCTCTGCAAACCTCCTTCCCAGAAGATCAAGCAGCATCTATGCAGGGAGGAGCAGGTCCCTGTGGTGTCCCTTGGCACCCTGACTCCCATCGGCACCGAGGCTCTGCAGTTCCTGCCCTCTGCAAAGCCCCTGGGGAGGTCACCCACCACCCTGCGGGGCTCCAGAGCATCCTCAGAGGACAAGAGGGTGTAGAAGAACTTGTGAGATTCATGGAAGGACAGTCGGGTGTCACTCACCCTCCAAGCCCAGGACAACAGCTTCCCTGGGCAACTGCAGGCAAAGCAGCTTGGTTTAGTCTTTGCTTTGTAAGAATCAGGGGGATCAGCCCCCAGACCACACCTGCTTGCTTTTCAGGGCAACTCCATAAATCTTATGTAGCAAAGAGGGAGTGGAAGCAGGACTGGTATTAACACAGGACGAAGGGACCAGAAATCACTTATTTAAAAAACAAAACAAAATCAAAGCCACCCGGCCAGGATAGAAGCACCTGAGGGATCAGGTGAGGGACCCCCTGTGATCACCCTGCACCTCGGCTCCCTCCAGCAGCTTGAAAAGTCCTGGGATGCAAATCCCTCGGGAGACACACAGGACCCGAGAGGTCCAGGCCTCCCCCAGGCACCTGGGACAGATGGATGGACAGTGTTTTCCACTGAAATCCCCTCCCCATTTCTGACAGTGGCCTTTGCCCCCTCCATCAATCACCCTGCGCCGTGGGACTCCCCTCCCTCCACTCTCTGGTTGACACATCAAGACACCAGGCGATGGCAGTGAACCCATCACACGCTGTAACCAAGCCCCTGGGGTAGGAGTGCTCCCTCACATGCCTTACACAGCTTCCAACTCCCCGTGAAGTTTAACAACAAACTGATACTCTTCCCCACCGCTTACGCGCCCCTAACGCGATGGTCTTGGAGCCGCCAGGACCAGTAGGAGTAGGATGCCTGGGCAGCTCTCCCAGCTGGGACAGCACGGATCGTGGTAGAAGGTAGAGTTTCCCAACAGACAGCACTCAGTGCCCAATGCCATGTGTATTCTCCCACTTCCTGCACTTTTGAAACCAAAGGTACCTTTGCTGAGAGAGCTGGGATTCCTTCGGACCGTTTTAGGATGGATTTTTCCCCCCCCCTTTCATTTCTTCTTCTAAGGAGGAGGTTTTTGTTCAGCATTAAAGGATTAAATGCAACAGGATTAATGCAATTACTCTCTTAGCTTTCAAGCTGGTTTGCTGTGAAGATGTATTGCTAACAAGAACACTTCTGCTCATAGGGATTGTTGAGAAGGACTTTGCCACACTCTCTAAGCTGCTAATGGCACAACTGTGCTGTGCTCCAGGGAAGAGCTCCGACCTGGTCAGCACCTGCTGCTGGATCACCCAGAGAGAACAGGAGAGAGCTGGACACAGAGCAAGCAGCAAAGGAGTTACATGCACCATATGAGCCCAGGAGGGTAAAATTCCTGGTGTTACCAGGCAGAGGAGCCCCCCAGAGCTGGGGGTGCTCCAGGGCAGTGCAGGGATGTCCCCTCTCCACTGCAGAGGAGCCCATCTGCCAGCTCCTCCATCCATGCAGGGTAGGAGCCACAGGTCTTGCTCCATTACCATCCATGCACTTGTGCAACAAACCTCTTCCTGCTGCTGCCCCTGATCCAGTTCAAGAAGAGCTTCTCCCAGGCCATGTTTGGTTTTTAAGCAAACACTCCAGGCCAAACATAACACAGCCCTTGGTCATGGGGATATTTGCTTCCCAAGCCTCCAGCTCTCCTTTCAGTGTTGAGTTTCCATAACTTCTTGCCCAAGCACTGGTGGAAACAAGGAAAGAAACTACAGCCTGTGCTGCAGAAAACCCTCTGCCTCCAGAGCTGGGCACTTTCATTCACACCAGATCCTTGCTGCTTTGTGGACCAACCACTAACGGAGACCACAAGACCCTTGGCTACCAGGCACCACCTCCAAACCTCAGGACAGTTGGTCACGCATTACTGGAAGCAAGCAGGGTGGTCTGGGTCATGTATCTGTATTATGTGCCATTTGTATTAAAGTCTCTATTTCTGTCCTGTCATGAACCACCATTTTACTGAGCAAACTTCTTCACATCCATGTGGAAATAGAGAAGTTTTTCACCCTGTAGCTGTGCCCCACTGCTGCCTCGGTGAGCAAGGAGGGAAGGAGGTGGACCCAGCTCAGCTAGTCCCATCCTAACCCCAAAAAGACAGAAGTTCTACCACCACATTACTTGGCCCAGCAGACCAACAGCTCCATGTAGGTTACTTGGAGTCTTGCATTGGCTTGGTGTAAAAATCACTCAACTATTACGTAAAGTCAAAATTTTCACAGTTTTAAAACTTCCTCTTGGGTTTTGGAGCCCAAAGAAAATTCTCAATAAGATCAAACCTCATCATGAGTGTAACATTGTTTAACAAAGATTCAGTAGATGTTTGCACGAGCAGTTACTGCGCTGTAAGGAGCAAAGCCCTTTCTTGCTCTGCCCACCAAAACTACTGTATCTCTGATGGGATGACCCCACACTGCCCCAGAATGCATCACCCCCCCCAGAACAGCCAGGGCCAGGCTCCACTGTCACCCCAGAGGAGCTGCTTTGCCTCTCCATCCTCAGCTGTTCCTCTCCAGAGGGGATAGGGTCATCACCTCAGCTGGACCCTCAGGATTAGCAGAGAGGCTGGGGGGAGCCCCACATCAGCCTCCCTCTGCTTGAAGGCAGGAGGGTCAGGCTCCATCACAAGGGCTCAGGTCCCTCTCTGGGATCTGCACAGCCTCTCTGGGACAGGGCACACTTTTTCCTTTTCTTTTGCAGAAGATACATCTTCATAAAGGGTTTAAATTAGGGGCCAATGCTTAATAATAAGTAAAAAGAGGAAGCAGAGCCAAAGCCAGAAATCAGGCACTCTCAGAAGGCAGGGGAAAGCAGTTTGGGTCCAGCTCCCAACTTGCAAACTTGAGCCTGTCTAAAACAGCCTGAGCCAAAACCTCATCCATGTTCTGGAGGTGGATCCAGACTCTGCTGGCTGCAAACAAGCCCCAGGACACAGCCCAGCCCTCCCTGGCACACAGCATTTTGCTCTTCGGAACACACGTACAACAGCTAGTATGGATCACAGAGCACAAGGGTGGGACATGAGAGGACAGTTGCCATGTTTACATGATCTTGAGGCTGCTCCTATTCTCCCTGAAGTGACATTGCAGTAAGAGACAGAAAAACAGCAGGGAAAAAAAAATGAGTTTTGGTACAAGCCCTGAAATCCTGCTCACAGAAACACCATCAGTCTGTCCTGTCGGGACACCAGGTCATGACATCCCCATAAAGTATCACCTTCTCACAGATGTCAGCCCCCGAGGCCACATGTTCTGGTCACTTCTGACCAAAGAGATGATGAGGAGCTGCAGCTCCTGCCTCCATCAGGCCAGGGAGCAGGGTGGGGGTGAGGGCAGAGCTGCACCAGGCTTCAACCTGCAACGTGACCTCCGCCGAACCAGGCTTCGTTGTGTACTAGCAGCAAACCATTTCAGTTAAGCAATAAAAATAAACCTTGTAAAAAA